>NC_139008.1:30713183-31913183 GCF_964374135.1 Grampus griseus | reverse complement strand
GTTTACTGCGGAGAAACAAGAAAACTACAGAAGTCCTTGTAATTCACCTGAAAGCTTCAAGGGCACTGGGTGGGAGGCCCCATCCCAGGAATGTCCACCCCACCCTCTCCCTCACCTCCACTCACCCTGCACCTAACCGGCCAACAGCACTGGCTCATTCTGCCGCCGTGGTCTCTCTCAGATGCTTCTACTTCTCTCTGTCTCGCTGAGTTCAGTGTAGCCCAGTGAGCACCCTGCCCGCGTGATCTCAGGAGACCTCCCTCCCTATAGTCTAATGAGGAAGGAAAGGGTGAATCCCATTTTACAGATGAGAAAACTGAGGCTCAAGAAGCAAAGTCACACAGCCCCTTGAATGCAAGTCAGTCCGGCTCCAGACACTGGGTTATCATCACCACTCCCCCACGTGCCTCCCAGCAGCTCTGGGAGAGGGAGGCTTGCAGTAGCCTCCTTTGGACGCCAGCCCCTCCAGGCTGTCCCCAGTTTTCAGAGCCCCGTGCTTGCTGTCACAATGTCCCCTTCTTATTGTCAGTCCTGTCTGCCTTCTGAAGACAAATTGTTTGCCGAGGCCTTGATTTGCATGTTGAATGTTGCAGGTGTTTATATCCTGAGTGCGATAAAAAGCAGGAATGTTCTCTCCTCTCCCACAGGTTTTATTTTTAAATAAACATTTTCTTTTGGAATATTTTAGGTATGCAGAGAAATTGCAGAGGCAGTACAAAGAGATCCCATATGCTCCTCACCTAGTTTTCCCCAGTGTTAGCATCTTACATCACCAGGATGCGTTTGTCACAACTGAGGAACTGACCTTGGTACGTTGCTCTGAACCAAACTGAGACTCAGAGAGGTTATGTAAGTTTCCCAGAGTCTCAGAGCCTGCCAGTGACTGAGCCAGGCTTTGAGCCGAGCCAGGTTGCCCCAGGACCCACACCCTTAACTACATATTAATTATCTATTGTGATATAACAAATACCTGCAAACTTAAGAGGTTAAAATAATGCACGTTTATTATCTCACAGTTTTTGTGGATTATGAATCCAAGGCTTGGTGGATGCTCTGGGTCCAGGTCTCTCATGAGGCACAGCTGAGCTGGTACCAGGGCTGTGGTCCTGTGTGAAGGTTCATCGGGGGAGCCGGGGATCCACCCTCAAGCTCAGTCACGTGGCTGTGGCTGGCTTCAGTGCCACGTGGATGTCTTCATGCAGCAGCTCACAGCACGGCAGCTGCTTCCTCAGGGTGAGGGAGAGAAGTGGGTGCCCAAGTGGGGAGCCACAGGCTGCTACCACCCTCACTGTGTTCAGATGCTTCCGTGCAGTGCCTCCACCCACTGGATCACTGCAAAGCCATTAAACATGCTGATAGTTCATGGCCTGAGGCAGTGTTCCCAATGGCATCATGCAAAGCGTTTGTAATCTTATATCAGCAGGTAGAGCACAGAGACCCGGAGACCAGACAGCAAAATGGTTCTCTCAGGGTGGTGAAATTAGACGTGTTTGTTTTTTCATTGTTGCTTACTGATATTTTCCTAGTTAAGAGTAAGTGGGGTGGACAGTTGAGGGGAGGGATAAGGTATGTTGTTTTGTTTTTAAACAAAAGCAGAGCAAACAACTCCAGTGGAACGTGACCTTGATTTTGGCCAGGCTCACATACAGAACCCTTGCTATTTGGGAAAATGACATTCATTTATTACTCTCAGCAGAAGACTAAGAGGACGTTAAAAACATTGGATGGCTGCTTTTACAGTTTAGAGTTAAAAAATGACTGTGTGGATTGGCATGGCCACAGAGGGCTGGGCTGGATTTACCCGCTGTGCCTGGTCTTGTGCGTCAGGGCACACCCCTGGCTTCTGGGCGTAGTGCTGCTTTATTCATGAATGAAAACGCTGGATCATTCAATATTAATGCAAACATTTTTTGGCTTCCTTGTACTTTTGATAGTAATTTGCCTCTGGGGGAAGTGAGTCGTTTTGCTGCAAACGTTTCATTTGAAAGACCCACACTAGATGAAATGGAAGATACATCAGTTACATTCACAGTATCTGGGAAAGGAGAGGTCCAGCGGACAGATTTCCAGCTTAGCCACTCAACAGATATGTGACTTTGGGCAAATTAATTGACCTTTCTGAGCTTTAGTGTCTTCTTTAACATGAGAATCATAATAACGTTTACCACCTGGGGGTTGTGAGCATTACATGCAGTAATCCATGTAAATTGCTCAGAATAATGCCTGGTATGTTCACCATTAGTGCTCAATAAATGGACATCTACTCATGCAACTTGGTATAAGCGATCCCAGAAAAGGCTTCCTTGAGAATTTAAATCTTGTTCTTTTTTTTTTTGTGGTTTATGGCATTATATATCATCAAGAGAAAATTTATCATATTGGTATTTGGTTACTTTCCTCTACAAAAAATCAAAATTGAGATATAGTGGGAAAAGCACAAGTATTCTGGATTTAGGTTCTGGCCTTGCAACTCACTAGCTGTGTGACCTCAGGAAAGTTGCTTAACCTCTCTGATCCTCATCTGTAAAATGGGGACAACATCATCTCACAAAAAGTTTGTGGATTAATTAAAACAAGAGGTGAGTGTTTGCCTAGGTAGGGCCTGCCTAGCACAAAGTAGGGACTGAAACTGTGTTAGTTTCCCCATCTTCCTTTTTCCGATAGCACAGTTGCCAAAAAAACTCACCAGACTCTGATTTTCAGGATTTCTGCCCAGAGGTTTTGGCCCTCTTCCATCCACACCCACAAAGACTTGGCACATGGTAGGAACCAGTGCAGTTCTTGACCCAGACCCATCCGCCTTGCACCTGGCCATGGCTTCCCCGCCTCATGCCCCATTGATCTCTGCTCCCAGTAGAAGGATCCTTCCCCTCTATCCACTGCCTCTCCTAGCTCCTACCCCAACCCCACCTCCCAGTCCTGTTTACTCATGGTCTTGGCATGTTCATAACCGTGACTCCACATGACCCCACACGCTCCCTGTCATCAGGATCCTTTCAGCTGCAGGTCCCACTGCTAACTCCCTCCATTCCTGGTATTCCTGCTTTCCAACCTCCAAGAAGTCTGATTCCTACAATGCGATGTCAAGACATTTTCTGGAGAAAGGAAGGGAGGACTTGTGTATCCTCATGAGAGGACAACTTACTACTTACAAATTTTTCACTTTCCCCCTTTGCTGGAGACAAAGCAAGACCAGCACTGGTTAAGAGCTCTTTTTATCCCAATAGACATCCCTGTTGAATGCAGGTCTAGCTGGACTCAGTCTTGACCAGTAACCCTGAGCTCTGGAAGAGAGAAAGAGTTTACAGTTTTCTTAAAAGTCATCAGTGTGTTCCATGACCTTTAACTCTCTGCTAATGGAATAAATGGGAATTCACTTTTCATTGTAAGATCAAACAAAAGATAATAAAAGCTGGTACCTTCATGCCTCAAAATAAGGGTAGTTTTGGATTTTAACTGGATTTTACGTTCAAAGGGCTACACTTTATTGCATAATTAATTCAGACACCTTCTTTGATATTCAAAGCAATTATGAAAAATTAAGAATGAATTTAAATATGTTTTCTAATATCATGGCTTTTTATAGTTTGGCAAGTTGTGTGTGTGTGTGTGTGTGTGTGTGTGTGTGTGAGACACAGAGAGAGAGAGAAAACAGAGAGAGATGCTAGCATGTTTTAGTGTTAGTTTCCTTTCCTATGTAATGCAAACAATAACAACCTACCCCTCAGGGTTGTGGAAAGATAAAATAAGATCACACATATGATTTATATGAAGCATCTAGAGATTCCCTAGTTTGATGCAAGTATGGCAACCCGTGTAAGAGGAACTCACATTTGCCAACCACCAAATATGTGCCAGGAAGATGAAAGATGAACAGGGACATTAAAAGGATTTCTAGGGGTTACTGATTATAAATCATTACACACTTATCTTGGATTCCGCACAGCCGTCTTTTGCTTAGCGATCAGTGAGACTTGGAATTGAAACTACCCTTGATTTCAGCAAGATGCTGAGCTAAAAAGTTCTGTGAGGTTAGCCTGGGAACTCAAGTTTATTTAACCCTCTACAAGTTTATTACTATGCAAAAAATGTGAAATCAGTTTCAAGCAAATCACTTGTGCCCCAAATATTTTTTAACCAAAAAAATCTATAAGTGAGGGCCACCTGAATTTAGACATTTGCTTATTCTCTCCTGGATGATTTTTGATCGATGCAACTAGGGGCACAACTCCTGGGTGGGTGCTACTGGCATCTAGTGGGTGGAGGCCAGGGAGGCTGTTAAACATCCTGCGGTGCCCAGGGCAATCTCCCACAGCAGAGAAGATACAGCCCACAGTGTCAATAGGCCCGAGGCGGAGAAACTCAGGTCTATATATACATATGGATATAGATTAAATTTTTTTACAAAATTTGGATAATTTTTATTATGGGTACATAATATTCCCAGTATTCCGCTGTCTGTGAAATGGTAGAATGTGGCATATTCTATTCAGCAACTCTCCATTGTTGGACATTTAGGTTGTTTCCTCTTTGTTGTTAGAAACAATACTATGACAAATATTTTTTTTGTGTTTTTGGTTTTTTTCTTTTTTCTTTTGGCCTCCCTGTGCCGTATGCGGGATCTTAGTTCCTCGACCAGGAATCAAACCCATGCCCCCTGCAGTGGAAGCACAGAGTATTAACCACTGGACCGCCAGGGAAGTCCCAATATTTTTAACCTATATCTTTGTGCACTGGTCCCGTTATTTTCTTGGGATGAATCCTAAACACTGAGATTGCTCACTCGAAAGGAATAGGAAGCCGGCATCAGCTTATCCTCACACCAGCAGGACGTGAGCATGCCTTCTTGCTTACAGCTTCACTGGCACCGGGCTTTCCCGTTTCTTTAAATCCTCAGGGTTCTTGTGGTGCCCACGTGGCCACACTCAGAGTTCTGGGGCAGTCTGGCGGGGATGGGGCTGAGGTACTGGCACTGCCTCTGTTAGGGACATTGGGTGTTATAAGGGCAGGAGTCTCACATCTGCTGTCCCCAGGGGTTCTCACCATCTTTGTTTACTGCAGGATCCAGACACATCAGTCAGGCCGCAGCCAAAGTCGACATTGAATTTGATTATGATGGGCCTTTGATGAAGACGGAAGTCCCAGGGCCTAGATCTCTGGTGAGTTGAGCACAGCTGAATGGTGTGTTTCAGAAAAGAGCAAAAAGTGTCCATGGGGCAAGAACACAGCCAAGCTGAGGGCCCCGTATCCTTAGCTCCTTTCAGAGTTCACCATTAGAGATCCTGAACCTTAAACCAAGCCATTCCTTCATAAGAAGCCAAAGAAGTCTTCTCAGAGGAGATGTATCAGTTGTCTATTGCCACAATAATGCTGTGTAACAAACAATCACAAAACCTCAGCAGCATACAAGTTGCTCATGCATCCAGGGTTAACTGGCAGTTGGGTAGGCAGCTCTCTTGGGCTCATCTACATGCCTGAGGGATGACTGGCTAGGCTTGTCTTGGGTCACTGTGGTGACTTGGCTCTGCTTTGTGCATCTCTCATGCTCCAGCCAGCCAGGCTGAGCTTGTTCTCACAGTGACCGAAGAGGAGAGCTTGCTGTAGGTCTCTTGAGCTAGGCTCCACACTGGCCCACCATCATTTCCACTTCATTCTGTTGGCCAAAGCAAGTTACATGGCTTGCTTTGAGTCCAGAGTCAGGGGCTGGGGCACAGCATTCCAACAACAGTGAAGGAACATGACGATGTGATATGGCACAGGGCGTGTATAGCACATGCCCCACTGAGCTTGATCTTAAAGGGCCACAAGGAGGAATTGGATGAAGGAGTGCATTCTGTTCTAGGCAAGGGGAATGATGTACAGAGAAGCCCTCAGGGTGACAGTACAGGGTGTATGAGAGTAGCTCTGAATCCCTGAAATTGATGTTAGCCTGTGAGATGGAAGAGACACAGGTGAGTGAGGGGTGTTGCTGCTTGTCCTCAAAGAAGCTACAAAACCTGCATACAACACACTTTGGAAGGCTGGTTAACCTTGATTCTGTGTTGTAATGTGCAATACTATTTCTAATGTTTGCACCTAAAATATAACAGTGTAAACCTTTTTAATACAAATTTATTTTCTTTGCATATTTTGCAGATTTTATCCACAGTGTCTTTTTTTTTAAGTCAAAAGCTGTCTCTTTTGTCATTGAAACTATTTAATAAATACAGAAATCTTTGTACCGATGTAAATGATTGTAGTTATTTTGCATAGTCTTTTGCTGACAAAAGACTTTTTTCATGCATATTTGTTTTGGGGAGGGTGGATTTTAATTTAATAATCGTAAAATACTTGGAAAAAATTTCATATTCTTGTCATGAATATTATTTTGTATTTTTACGTGGAAATACATAGTTTTATGACACTAATTGCTAAAGTTTACTTTATGTTGACTTGTTTTTAAAGAAGAAATCCTTGTAATAGTAAAACCACTAGTTTGTAATTCCCGGTTTCTATGTGGAATTGTACAAGTGGGGTGTTCAGATTATAATTATAAATGGTTCTTTGATGTGCAAATTTCTATTTTCAGTTAATTTTATTTTCCTAATGGGATGTTAAAGCCTTTTTTTTTACCCCTTAATAAAAAGAGAGCCCATGCTTTTCTGGACATTAGATAAATATCTTCGGCTTAAATTTTTTTGTTAAATAGTTTATTTGACTGTAATCTTTGAAGTGTCTAAACCTCCAGCCTGTCTGTTGTACTGGTAATTTAACTGGCAGGAATTGTTTCCTGCCCACTAATTCTTTTAAGCAATTTAAAAATATTTATAATATTGGGAAAACATGAAAGATTTTAAGCTGCTCTGGCAAGCATGTGTCCTTGCTCTAATGCATTTCTCTTCTCTCCTGCAGGAGTTAATGAAACAGCTGAATGTAATTCAGGTGAGTGGGGATGAAACAGCTGAATGTAATTCAGGTGAGTGGGGATGAAATAACAATCCTTCCATTGCTTCTTTGTTACAGTTTCACCAAAGGAGGCAAACACTTAATCTGTGCTGGCTCTTTTTTAAAAACATGCAGCTGACTTTTTTTTTTTTTTGCGGTATGTGGGCCTCTCACTGTTGTGGCCTCTCCCGTTGCCGAGCCCAGGCTCCGGAAGCGCAGGCTCAACGGCCATGGCTCACGGGCCCAGCCGCTCCGCGGCATGTGGGATCTTCCCGGACCGGGGCACAAACCGGTGTCCCCTGCATCGGCAGGTGGACTCTCAACCACTGCGCCACCAGGGAAGCCCATGCAGCTGACTTTTGATCTAAACATTTTTTTTCTAATTTCCCTTGTGATTTCTTCTTTGACTCATTGGTTATTTATGTGTCGTGTAATTTCCACATTTTGGTGAATTTCCCAAACTTCTTTCTTTCTTTCTTTTTAAATTTTTTAAAATTTTATTTATTTATTTATGGATGCGTTGGGTCTTTATTGCTGTGCGCGGGCTTTAGTTGCAGTGAGCGGGGGCTATGCTTCTTTGCAGTGCACAGGCTTCTCATTGCAGTGGCTTCTCTTGTTGGGGGGCACGGGCTCTAGTCATGTGGGCTTCAGTAGTTGTGGCACGCAGGCTCTAGACTGCAGGCTCAGTAGTTGTGGTGCACAGGATTAATTGCTCCGCGGCATGTGGGATCATCCCGGACCAGGGCTCGAACCTGTGTCCCCTGCGTTGGCAGGCAGATTCTTAACCACTGCGTCACCGGGGAAGCCCCCCAAACTTCTTTCTGTTATCGATTTCTAATCTCATCTCATTCTGTTGGGGTTGGAAACTTATTTTGAGTGATTTCAATCCTTTGAAATTTATTGAGCCTTTTTTATGGCCTAGCATATCGTCTATTCTGGAAAATGTTCCACATGCGCTCGAGAGGGACATGAACCTTACTGTTGTTGGGTGGGGTGTTCCATGCATGTCTGTGAGATCTATTGATCTGGAGTGTATTCACATTAATCCTCTGTCTGTTTGTTCAATCCGTTGCTGAAAGCCAGGTACCGAAGTCTCCAACTAGTCTTATAGAATTATTTTACCCTTCAATTCTGTTGGGTTTTGCTTCTTGTATTTTGGGGCTGTGTTAGCAGGTGCTTATATGTTTATAGTCGTCTTAGTGGATGGACCCTTTTGTCATCATAAAATGCCTCTCTTTACCTCTAGGAACATTTTGTTTGTTTTACAGTCAATTTTGTCTGATATTAGTAGACACCATGGCATCTTTCTTATGATTGCTGTGAGAATCATATATCTTTTCCCATATTTTTACTTTCAACCTCATTTGTATTCTTGAATCTAAAGTATGTCTCATGTAGACAGCATATAACTGAATCTTATTTTTTAACTTTTTTTTTTAACTGAATCTTTTTATCCAGTCTGATGGTTTCTGATTTTTTTTATTGAATTGCTTAATCCATGCACAGTTAATGTTATTATTGGTGTAGTTGTATTTACAGCTTCCGTTTTATTTTTTGTTCTCTCTCTGTCTCACGTCTTTTTTGTTCCTCTCTTCATTTTCTACTAATTTTTTGTACATATAGTGAATATCTTCTAGTGTACCATTTTCATTTCTTTCATAATCACTATATATTTTTTAGTTTTCTTAGGCCCTAAGGCTTACTATATACATTTTAACTTTTCAGAATCTTCTTCAGAGTTATATCTCCATCTTTTTTGTTGTGATATATAAAACACATACAGAAAAAAATCATAAAATACAAATCCACAGCCTAATAAACAATTATAAAGCAAATCACCCATGTAATTACCAGCAGGGCAAAAAATCCAACACTGCCAGCACCCACAGATACCGTCCATGTGTCCATAAATGGGCAGGACATGGCTTACTTCATCAATTCAAGCTTAATCCTGAAAGACTGAGGGTCTAAGGAATTGCAGTGAGCCTGATCCAGTCTCTCCTTTCCCCAAGAACGCAGAAGCTGTGCACTTTTTCTGCAATTACGAAGAGAGCCGAGGCAATTACCTGGTGGACGTGGATGGCAACCGGATGTTGGATCTTTATTCCCAGATCTCCTCTGTCCCCATAGGTAAGAGCTGGAAAATCAGTCCCTGAATGTAGCCTCTGTCTCTGTGTAGTTGTGGCTCTCCAGGCTTCAGCCACTCCTTCCAAGATGTGCATCCTTGTGTGCAGCCAGACACTTCCCTCAAGGGCAGAGAAAAGGAGCAAGTCATTCGTAGAGCGTGTATTACTAGGGACTTTACATGTCTTTTCTCATTTACTCCTCCCCCAAACCCCACAAGTATGGATCTGGGTACATATGCCCATTTTGTAGGTAGATGAGCAAAGCTTGGAGAGGAAGCATAGGTAGAATGTGAACCCATGTCCAATGTCAGCAGTCTGAGGATTCCTGGAAGAAGATCCTGAGGCAGGGATTTGGTGCAAGTGGTTAACTGAGGGAGAGCTCTTGGGAGAAAGGGCAGGGAGGGAGAGAGCAGAGGGCAAGGGGAAATTAAGAAGGATGAGGTCTCAGCCACAGACCAGCCACAGCCTGATTCCACGGGGGTCTCTGAAGCGGGCATTGCACCCCAGAGTCGGTCCCAGACCAAGGCAAAGAGGCTGGCCTTTTGGTACCCCTGGGCCAGTCGGTCCCTGCCCATCAGCTGCCAGAGGGAAGGACTTGTGTCATCTCTTGGGCGAAGCAACTTCCATTCACCAGGGGCAATTTTCCAGAGAAGGAGGCAGCTGGAGCCATTAGCAGCGCTGCCCCCGCCCCCCCCCCCCCCCCCCCCGCCAACACACACACACAGAGCAGCTGGGAGAGGGGTGGCTTGCCCGGGAAAGGTGACCTGGAGGGGCACCAGTAGCCTCTGCCTTACCAGGCTCCCCTCCTGGCCATCCAGAGCGAGGCTGTGCTGCTGCAGGAGGACGTGGCAGACGGGACAGACAGGGCTGATTGGCACGTGCAGGTGGCTGCTGTTGGTAGCTCGGACGGTCGATGCTTCTTGGGGCGATGGATTACCCATGGCATCCGCTGGTTTGTAGGCTGAGCGTCGGATGAAACCTGTCCCTTAGTGGATGATGGCAGACATCCTAGGCTCCCCATCAACAGCTCCCCACCCCCCTCCAAGCCCCTGCACTCAGCCGCCTGGAGTCTTTCCCCTGAGACCCCCCTTTAGGTCCCCATGCCTCTTCTGCTTTCCCCCTGCCCAGTCCCTTGAACCTATTTATTTCCCATTAAGATGAGATTCTATGGGAAAAGAATCTTAAAAAAAAAAAAGGGAATGGATATATGTATATGTATAACTGATTCACTTTGCTGGACACCTGAAACTAACACAACATTGTACATCAACTATACTCCCATAGGGGACTTCCCTGGCAGTCCAATGGTTAAGACTCTGCGCTTCCACTGCAGGGGCGCAGGTTCGATCCCTGGTTGGGGAACTAAGATCCCACATGCTACACAGTGCGGCCAGAAAATAAAAAATAAAAAGAATCATACCAAAAAAAAAAAAGCTATACTTTTTTTTCCAATAAAATTTTTATTTTCCAATAAAAATTTAAAAAAAAAAGAGATGTGGGGAATTCCCTGGTGGTCCAGTTGTTAAGACTCAGCACTTTGACTATGGAGGCCCAGGTTCGATCCTGCTTGGGGAACTAAGATCCCACAAGCTGCACGGTGAGGCCAAATTAAAAAAAACAAAAAGGATGAGATTCAACAGTTGGCAGATGACTCATTGTTTGGGGGAAGTTCATCATTCGGAGATCCCTTGGCCTCTGAAGGCGTTTTGGAGTCCAAGATTTACAAAACCCTCTCTCCATATCCTGTTGGAGTGAACGGGATAAGATCTCGAGTTTTCCTGGGACTGTGGGCCAGTCTCTTCCCAGCTAACCTCTGCATCCTTCACACCACCCCCCACCACAACCACCCAGGGCTCCTTCTGCTTCAATCCCCAGCCAGCCAGTATCTCTATGGGGGGGTGGGAGGATCAGGCTAGCAGTAGCTGTTAAAAGACCAGAAGTTCTAAAAAATTCCCTCTCTGGCCACCTTTTTTCCCACATCTGTAGTCAATGAGATGATTTTTTTTTTTTGGGGGGCGGTACGCGGGCCTCTCACTGTTGTGGCCTCTCCCGTTGCGGAGCACAGGCTCCGGACGCGCAGGCTCAGCGGCCATGGCTCACGGGCCCAGCAGCTCCGCGGCATGTGGGATCTTCCCGGACCAGGTCACGAAAACGCGTCCCCTGCATTGGCAGGCGGACTCCCAACCACTGCGCCACCAGGGAAGCCCGAGGTGATTTTTTTAAACTAATAATTATTGAGAAATTACTGTCTGCCTTCCATGTTATCTCAGGTAATCCCTAAGACCGTCCTATACCATCGGGTCTTTCACTATCACTTCCAGTTTATTGATAGGGAGCCAGGTTTCAAGGGGTTGCAGCTTCCCCCAGCTGTCCAGGGAGCCCAGGATTTGAACCAATGACTCTGCCTCTCAAGCTGACTTCTGTAATAGCAGCCTCCCAGACAGCCGCCCCTGCCCTGCAGTGCGGGGGCCCATGGCATCAAAAGCCCAGGCATAGGATTTCCTGATCAGAGGGCCAGCTCTGCTTTCATCTCTCCTTCTGAAGCCAATAGGAAATGCTGCATCTGTGGCTTAATTTGATTCCCTGAAACTGCCTTATCTACTGAGGCAGAAAAGTCATAAATACCCAGGCAGCGTGATAAAGAGTCAGAACTGGAAGACCTCTAGCCAAAGGTCAGTTGGAAAAGCCCCACAGAGTGTTCCTTCCTTGAGTACTGAGCACTCCCCAGCCTTGGTCCCAGCACAGCTGTGAGTGGGGCGGGGAGGAGTGGAGTGGAGAGGCAGAGGAACAATGTTAATTACTCTCTCCCTTGGTCCCCACATCACTGCCCCAACCCACGCTCCCTGCATCCCGCAGAGTGAAACCACAGGCTTTTCAAATCTGTTCACTCTTTGATTCCATCAGGAGAGAGTCTCCCCTGGGTGATGCTGGGTCTTTAACACCTGAATCTACACTTGTTAATCTCTTGTTATGGAGGAGATCAGGCCCCAGGTTCAGAGCCTTGGGCAGCTTTCTTACCCTAGTGATAGAAAGTGTCCGTTCAAAAGTAAATCTTTTTTTTTTTTTGGCTTCTCTGCAAAGCTTGTGGGGATCTCAGTTCCCGGACCAGGGATCGAACCGAGCCATGGAAGCAAAACCCTGGAATCCTAACCATTAGGCCACGAGGGAAATCCCAAAGTAAATCTCTTTAAATTAAAAAGTTAATTGGTTTAAAGAAAGTAGGTGCAAAATATGCATGATAAAAAAAAATGTGATACTTGAAGACTGGGGGTTTTTCTCCAAAGTCTGCTTCCTGCTCCAAGAGTCACTGATGTGTTTTCTGATCTGTAACAGTTTTGAGTTCTAGCCTGTGTTACTGTATCTCCACATTGTTCCATCATTCAACCAATATCTATCGGGCTGAACACTTGGCATCTGCCTTTGAGGGTCCTGCATCTGGTCTCCTGACTTCAGTGCCTCCTACAAACTTGGCCTTCCTGCGCAAGTTGTTGCCAGGATTAGCAATAAGGAACAGAAAGCCCCCTGCACACAGATGCTCAGTAAATGGCAGTAAAGGCTCTGCAGAGCCCAGGACATCTGGCTCCAGTGCTGTGTGGGCCTGTCTTACTCTTCCCTCCTCTATAATATCCCATTTTATCGAGCATCTACTATGTGCAAGAGACTTTGTGTTCAGTATTGCTAATCCTGGCAACAACTGATCTGCTGTTGATGGACGTTAGGTTGCTTTCAAGCCTGCAGATGTTGGCGAGTCACCATGAAGATAGGTATACACAGGTTTTTTGGGTTTTGTCTTTTTTTGCCATGCCACCTGCGGCATGTGGGATCAGAGTTCCTTGGGCAAGGATCAAACCCACATCCCCTGCAGTGGAAGCACAGGGTCTTAACCACTGGACCCCGAGGGAAGTCCCTACATGGGTTTTTATCCACGTGTAGGATAAATTCGTAGAAGAGCAATTTTGCGGAATCAAAGGGCATCCTCGGCCTTGTCGCGGGGTGGCAGGCCCAGGCTGGACATGAGCAAATGTGTTCAGGCAGCACCGGTTGTGCTGGTCGCAGAGTGCAGCCAGCATCCTTCCCTCCCTCAGTCCCTGACCGAATGCCTGTTGAGATTTGACTCAAGCGGTGGACACCGGCGGGGAAGGCAAGGACCACGTTTGCAATTCGTCACGCAGGCCTGGGGAACCCTCCCAACCCTGGTCCCGAGTTAGCTTTAACCTTCATTCACTGTCTGTCTAGTCCAGTGTGTCTCCCACCTGAACATCAGAGTCATCCAGAGAACTAGTGGAAGACTTGGGGGCCTCACCCTGAGTGATTCTGAGTCAGGGGAATCTGGGCTGGGTCCCAGGAATGGGCCTTTGTGTGTAAAGAGAGTTGCAGGGTTGGAAGGGAAGGGAGGGGGCAAGCAATGGGAGGGAGGGGCATGGGACCCCCGGATCTGATGCTGGTCTCTAACCATATCTTCCTCTCCCCAGGTTACAATCATCCTGCTCTCATGAAACTCATCCAACAGCCTCAAAATGTGGTGAGTCCCCGGGTTATGCAGTGTTCACAGAGATTCAGAGGATCACTGGGGCAGCCTTTGGAAATAGTCCATCCCTTCAGTCATCCCTTAAGTTTTTATTGAGCACATACTATGCGCTAAGTGCTTGGTACGCCTTGGGTGAGCCCTGCTCCCATGGAGGCAGCCAGTTAGCCACACACATAAGTAGAGAATTGCAAACATACTAAGTGCTACAGACCGAGGCAGTCAGTGTTATGTGGGCATAAAACAGTGATAATGATAATAATGAACAATAGTTACGAGCATAATATGTGCAAACACTGTGGCTGGCACTTCACAGATTGAATGTTGCCAAGTCTATGAGGCAGCTACTGTTGTTATCCCTGTTTTACAGAGGAGGGAACTGAGGCACAGAGAGGTTAAGTATTTGTCCAAGGTCACACAGCTAGAGGAGGTGCTGGGAATAAAACCCACAGGAGCTGGGCTTTCTGGGGATGGAGGGGCCGGGGGTCAGGGAAGAGTGGTCCCTGCAGGGAGAGGAGGGTGGGAGGGAGAGGAGCAGAGAGCTTCAGGAACAAAAGAGGACAGCACAGCCGGGGCAGAGAGGGCCAGGAAGGATCCAAGTATGACTGGAGTGGCAGGCAGGGGGCAGGTGACACACAGTTTCTCATCCTCGGCACTGTTAACATTTGGAGCCAGATTCTTCTGTGTTGTGGGCGCCGCTGATGATTGATGACACTGGCTGTAACACACACGTGGAGACATGCCTACATGCTGAGTGTACTGCTGAATGAATTTTCCCTTGTAACCCAGTGTTTCCCAACTTTCTTTTTTCAATTATCATGCCCTTATGGAGCCTTTTTAGACATTAGTTTCCTGTTGCTGCCATCACAAACTGCCGCCAGCCTAGGGGTTTAAAACGTCACACATTTATGGTTTCACAGATCTTGTGGGTCCGGAGTCTGGCCGGCTCAGCTGAGTGCTCTGCCTTGGGGCTCACGAAGCTGAGGTCAGCTCTTAGCTGCAAGCTCTGGAGGAGGATCCGCTTTGGGGCTCGGGCAGGTCGTTGGCAGGGTTTGTTTCACGTGGTCCTTCCGTCGTCAAGCCAGCAACGGCTGGTCCAATCCCTCTCTCTGCCGCTGCCCTCGGCAAGGGGCTTGTGTGGTTGCACGAAGCTCATCCAGAAAATCCAGAACAGTCTCCTTTCTGAACTGAATACGAAGCTTACTTACGTCTGCAAAGTTCCCTCTGCCGTGTGATACTGGGTTGACCAAAAAGTTCATTGCGATTTTCCCAGAAAAACCCGAACGAACTTTTTGGCCAAGCCAATATATTCACAGTCCCGGGGATGGAATGAGGGTTGGGACATCTTCTTGGGGCATCTTCATAATTGTGCCTACAACACACCTATGGTGTGCGGTATATATGTATACGATGTGGTACATACGTAGATAATAAGCACCATAGAGATGTCTGTGCTTTCTATATCACAAGGGTAAGATGCTTTTCACCCCACTGAATTCAACATGCCCTGACCCAGTTCCTATTCCCCCAGACCAAATTAGGCTGACCACTCCCCTTACTTCTAACGGCACATGAGTAGAATTGTACCGGCTGTGCCCTTTATCACGTCTGGCTTATTTCACTCAAAATCCATCTGAAGATGCATCCTTGGTAGCTGCAGAGGATCCATCCTCCTGGCTCTAATCATTCCATTGTGTGAACACGCTGCAATTAACATCCTACCTACCGCTGATGAGCATCTGGGTCGCTTGCTACTGTGAACCTTCCAGTGTGTCTTTCAATGGCACATTCACGCGTCCCATGATACAAGGCCAGTCCGTCTCTGGCCATAGTGAGCGCACACAGTTGGCCTCAGCAGATCCCGCCGGACAGTTTTCCAAACTGGGGTGGGAAATCTTCTCCCTCCAGCAGTGTGAGAGCTCCGGCCGCTCCCCACCCTCCCGGGCATTGCCTGTCATTGGGGCTTTCATTTTTCTCAGGTGTGACATACGTGTCCACACATGACAAAGAGTGTGATTCCTAAAAGGAAATCAAAGAAAAGCAGGGGGCCTGAGAGCCCGACCACGTCAGGAACCGACTCTCCAGTCTTAAACGTTTTCCCTTGAATCTGAACAGCAGAAGATAATAGGAAAGAACTCGGGTCCTCTTTACCTATGGGTGTGCCCGCCTGGGAGGGGCCTGGACGTGGTTCTCACCTCCAATTAGCTGACAAGTCTAGGGGCTGCTCCAGCAGAAGCCGCGTCCTCTGGAGGGTGTCTGGCGAGGCCCGTCGGTGGCTCCAGGCGTGTGTTTACATTCAGAGCCCCGCTTTGTTTCGAAACGTTCTGCGGATCCCAGATGCCTCAGCAGTTGGTGCTAAAAAACTATGTCAACAAACACACCAGACACATTTGCAGTGTCAGCTGCCTCCGGAGGCACAGTTGCCCAGCAGCACGTGACTTCCAGGCCCAGGGATTCTGATTTCGGGGGATGCCCTGCCCCCACCCATCCTGCCCGGAACCTGGACCTGGATGCCACCCCCCATCCTCCCTTCTCCCACCCAGTCCTGGGCCTGTCCTGGCTCTGCCCCCAACTTCCACTTGGAGTTTCCTCAACAGCCCCTCTTCATCACTCCCTCCCACCTCCACGTCTATTCTCACCTCCTCCAGACCACCCTCCAAGCTGCGCTGTGCCTGGAACCCTCTCCTGGTACCTACTGCCTTCAGGATGCATCCCAGCTCCTCCACTGCAAGTGTAAAGCCCTTTGTGATCTGGCTTCTGCTTCTTCGGCCTCACTTCTTGACATCTGTTTGCTTACTGATGGATGGAGTGCCTACTATGTGCTGGGCACTGTCCTTGGTGCTGGATTTGATGGCGAGATCACAGATTACAGTCCAGAACAGTCTAGACCACAGTCTGGATCACAGATTAGATCCGTCTAGATCACCATCTAGACCGTAGTCTGGATCATGGTCTAGATCACAGTCTGTGCTGACGTCCTGCAGAGGGCACGGGGACCGGCACAACCTTAGAGAAGTGACAGCTGACCGCCACAGGCTCAGCAGAGTATATCTGGGGCATCAGACCAGACGACCGTTGATTGACATCTTGGGTCTTCCAAACTCTTAGCGGGAAATGCGCTCAGGTGGTGGTCAAGGTATTTTACCTGTCCTGGGCAGGCTCCTGCCAAGTCATTGAAGTTCTGAGAAGGGCTTATCAACCCTTTTGTACCCCAAACACATCATCCATTATTCATGTGCCATGTCACCTGGATCCAATATCTGGGTTCCAGTTAGAACTTCTTATGTCACCAGGGCCATCTCATTACATTGCCCACAGGTTACACAATAATTATTGGGCATTGCACATGCCCCGCCATTGCAATGTGTGATGAGTGCCGACTGACATCCGTGGCACCTTGTCTAGGCTGGCTGGAGGGCAGCTGGCCTGGTCAGCTGAGACATCAGTGTGACCTCCAGGCCTTTTCACCTGCGTGATTCTGTCCTTCAAGACTGAGCTCCTGCCTCATCTGTATGTTGTGTTTTCCCACTGGCTCCTTCTGAGCACCCAAGAAGGGATCCTCGTTTTTGCAAATGAGGACTCTAAAGACCAGAGAGGTTAAGTGACTTGCCTCCGGTTGCACAGCCACTTAAACCAAAGCTCATTCTCTTCCCACTACAGCAGGTCTGATGGCGAGGATTCTAGAAACCTGTCCTCAATTGATTCTGCTACCCAAAGTCCCAGGTATCTTCTGTTCTTCATGAATATCACGCTTTGCCAAACAGGAGTACCACCTCCACATCTTCCCTGGGCCCAGATAGGCAGTCACGCTGCCAGCCCGGCCATCCCCTCTGTGAGCCGCTTCCCCCGCTGCCAGTGATGGCAGTTGGCCTCCACCCTGATCTCGTGCTGTGCTTGATTTCTTTGGAGCCCCATTAATAACTCGAAGCCAAAACAAAAGGCCCCTCGGCAGCCCCCACAGGCCACCCAAGGTCTCTGGGCTGTGCCAAGTAAACTCGTGTCCGGCACTGACATTTCGGGTGGAGACTGCTTGCGGCATCTGGCAGAGGGTGGGATCTGAAGTCAGCAAACCTGGGTTTGAGTCGTGGTTCTGCCCCTTCCCGTCTGTGTGACTTGAGGCAGGATGCTTGACCTCTCTGGGCCTCCGTTTCCCCAGCTCTACAGTGAAAACGGTTAACTCCCTCCACCGCTTATCCTAGACCCACCCGGCTGGTCACAAAGAAGAAGAGGCAACAGAGGTATGAGCCTGCCATGAACTCTAGTGGGCCACGCCAAATCCCAATGCCACCAGAAGGATGAGTGCTGGGGCCTCCTATCCTTGGGTTTCCTCCGATGGAGTGATGCCCCCATTTGGATTTGCACTGAGTTTATTACACGATTGAGTCCGAGAGAGAGAGGGGTGCCTGAGAAGTTCCCAAATCCCAGGCTCAATCAAACCTTCCATACTTTTTAATTCGATGTTTTTATTTTTATTATTTATTAGGCTGTGCCTCTCGGCTTGCGGGACCTTAGTTCCCTGACCAGGGATTGAACCTGCACCCTCGGCAGTGAAAGCGCCGAGTCCTAACCACTGGACCGCCAGGGAATTCCAGACTCAGTGTTTTTATTTTTGACTAATTTCAGATTTACAAGTTGTGAAGATAGTTCCCATCTACCTTTTACCCAGTTTCCCCCAAGGTTAACACCTCACCTCTCTATGGTACCCTTGTCAAAACTAAGAAATTAACATTGGTGCATTACCTACCACAGACTTTATTCAGATTTCCCCAGCTTTTCCACTAGTGTCCATGATTTTGGTCCCTAGAATCCAATCCAGTACGCTGCATTGCATTTAGTACAATCCCTTTCTATTACCCAAATCCACTTCCTGATGACCTCATTGCTTGTCCATTGAGCAGACAGACCCCTCCCAGACTCTTACCAAGCCTTCCAGGGGGCACTGGCTAGACCTGGAGGGACTGGACCGCTCTATTCTTATCCCCATTTGCATTTCCATTTGTGTCTTTTCCATAATGGTGGACACGTGTCATCATTATACATTTATCAAAACCCATAGAAGGTACAACACTCAGCGAACCCTAAAGTAAAATTGTAACATTCTTTTTACACGACATTTTTCCGGCAATACAACATCACCTTCAGTTAATGCGCCTTCATTTACTTAACCTAATGTTGGCATTTAGAGTGGTTCTCTTTTTTGTTGTAAATAACACTCCCTCTATCCTGGGTATCAGAAGCAAGTGTCTGTTTAGCGTCAGGCTTGCATTGTTGATTTCCTCACAGAGGGAAATCCTTCTCTGGACGCACATCTATCAAAATGGTGCGGGGCGGGGCGGGGCGGAGGAATTTTTCTAACACTGCTTTTTCATATGCAGCTCATTCATTTATTAACCAGCTCCCTCATCAGATTGCTCTCCTAAGGCTCATTCTATTTAGAAATTGCAGAGATACTGAAGCCTCTTTTTTCCCCGTTTTTTTTTTTTTTTTTTAATTAAAGTGTAATTCACATGCAGTCAAATCCATCCTTTGCAGGTACAGTTCTGTGGTTTCAACAAATGCATAATCTGGGAATTCCCTGGTGGTCCGGTGGTTAGGACTCCACGCTTCCACTGCAGGGGGCACAGGTTTGATCCCTGCTCGGGGAACTAAGATCCCACAAGCCACGCGGCCAAAAAATAAATAAATAAAAATTTAAAAAATTAAAAAAATGCATAATTGTACAGCCACTGTCAAAACCCGGACATTTGCACACCCATATTCATACTGTTCACAGTAGCCCAAAGGTGGAAGCAACCTAAGTGTCCATCAGCAGATGA
Organism: Grampus griseus; assembly: GCF_964374135.1. Classification (NCBI taxonomy): domain Eukaryota; kingdom Metazoa; phylum Chordata; class Mammalia; order Artiodactyla; family Delphinidae; genus Grampus; species Grampus griseus. The sequence goes on along the minus strand of NC_139008.1, from coordinate 31,893,792 downwards.
ACAGATACAGGAAATGTGGCATATCCATACAGTGGAGTATTATTCAGCCTTAAGAAGGAAAGGAGGAAAAAAAAAAAGGAAAGAAAATCTGCCGTATGCTGTAACATGGATGAACCTAGAGGACATTATGCTAAGTGAAATAAGCCAGTCGCAAAAGGACACATAATGTTTGATTCCACTTATTTTTTTTTTTTTTGATTCCACTTATTTGAGGTGGTTAGCAGCCTCAAAATCAGAGACAGGAAGTAGAATGCTGGTGGCCAGGGGCTGGAGGGAGGGGAGAATGGGGAGTCAGTGTTTAGTAGGGGCAGAGCTCCAGTTTTGTAAGATGAAAGAGTTCTGGAGACGGATGGTGATGATGGTTGCATAACAATATGAATATTCTTAACATTACTGAGAACTATATGCTTTGAAATGACTAAGATGGTAAATTTTATGTTACTTGTTTTTTAACCACAATCCAAAAAAATCCAGACACAAACCATTCATCTCCCCAAACATTCCCCTGAGCCCATGGGTAGCCGATCGCACCCCAGCCCCTGACAGCCATGAGCTGTTTTCTGTCCCAATAGTTCTGCCTTTTCCAGAATGTCGTAGGAATGGAGCCCTGCAGTGGGTGACCCTCATTCCAGCTTCTTTCACTTGGCATCGTGACTTTGAGATTCTCCCGTGTTGTTAAGTGTGTGGGTAGATTGTTCCATGTCATTGCTGAGCAGTGTTCCATGGTGTGCATATACCACGGTCTATTTATCGTTTCCCCAGTGGAAGGACATTTGGGCTGTTTCCATTTCTTGGCAACTGAAGATAAAAGCCACAACAAACCTTCATATCCGTTCACATCTTTGTCTGACATATGCTGTCATTTTTCTCTTAGGTAAATACCTCAGAGCGAACTGCTGGGTCATAGGGTGTGTGTCTGTTTAACATTATAGGAAACTACCAACCTGTTTTCCAAAGTGGCCGCACCACGTTACATCCCCACCAGCCGTGAATGAGAATTCTCACCAGTAATTGTTATCGTCCATTTTTTGTTTTTCAATCATTCTGATTTTTTTTTTTTTTTTTTTTTTTTTTGCGGTATGCGGGCCTCTCACTGTTGTGGCCTCTCCCGTTGCGGAGCACAGGCTCTGGACGCGCAGGCTCAGCGGCCATGGCTCACGGGCCCAGCCACTCCGCGGCATGTGGGATCCTGCCGGACCGGGGCACGAACCCGTGTCCCCTGCATCAGCAGGCGGACTCTCAACCACTGCGCCACCAGGGAAGCCCTGATTTTTTTTTAAGATTACAGATTTAGAGGGAGGTGCAAAAAATAGTACAAAGAGGTCCCATGTATTTTCTATCCAGTTTCCCCCAATGGTAGCATCTTACCTAGTGATAGTGCAATATCCCAACCAAGAAATTGACACTTTGTTTTAAACCCAGAGCAATCCTAGTGGATTTCTCTAAAAACGCAGGGAAGTATTTATATCATTCCCCACAGCGTGGAACACATCCACTCTGAAAAGCATCGCTGGTGGGTGGGAGCTGGGTCAGGTCGAGAAGTCACTGCTGGTCTCCTGGCTTTTTTGCAGAGCACATTCATCAACAGACCTGCCCTCGGAGTCTTTCCTCCTGAGAACTTTGTGGAGAAGCTCCGGGAGTCCCTGCTCTCAGTGAGTCTGTGGGGACAGCTTGCCACCGTGAGAACCCACCTCTGCCCTTCACCACGCTGGCCCGCAGCTCTGGTCTCCAGGAGGCTGGAGCAGCAGGGAAGGAAAGAACTGAGATCCATAATGATTAAGGATGGGATGTTTCTACTTCAGTCTTGCTCTTCGTGCTGTTTCTTTCATGAAGAGTCTTTTTAATTTTCCTTTGCAAGAAAAGCTGGGATCCCTTGTGTGCGGGAAAAAGGGAACCCGGGGAATTTAGTATTGATCCCACGACAGGGCCTTTGCCTGTGCCCTTCAGTCCTCCTCTGGGTTTCAGTTGCTACAAGGATTAGAGTCCTTCAGAACCCCGAATTCCCACCTGTAAAATGTGGGTGTCTCTGGGCAGAGGTTGCGTCAGGAGGGATGTCTGGGCTTTTCTTCACCTTTTTTCCTGTCTGGCCTCCAACCTGGGGCCTTTTGGGGCCTCTCGTCCACCCCGCCCCAGTCAGACTGCCTCCGGGACTGCATCCCTGTTTCCCTCCCAGCCTCCCACAGCCTCCAGGGCCCAGTGTGCAGCCCCTGCAGAGGCCCCGCTCCAGCTGAGGGGGTGGGGAGCCCACAGCTGTTTCCCTCCCACAGGTGGCTCCTAAAGGCATGTCCCAGCTCATCACGATGGCCTGCGGTTCCTGCTCCAACGAAAACGCCTTCAAGACCATCTTCATGTGGTACCGGGTGAGGTTTGGGGCTTGTATGCATGCAACGTGCACACACACACACACGCCCCCCAGCCCCCAGCCACACACTCAGCCCTTGTCCGACTGTTCATCCCAGCTGGCCAGAGTACTGGACATCAGTGGCCATGGTCGAAATCCAAGGAGGGCCACTGCCTGGACCGGGTTTTCCAAACATCCTGGCAGTGTGTAGTGTAAAAACCTCGCCAGTGTCATTATACTGTGTTACCTGAAATAACTACCATCTCTTCATCTTCATTGTTGCCAGTAGAATAGTAAAGCAACTTATTCATCCATCTATTTATTTCATCACAAGGACAATGAATGGTCTCATGCTTCAGTCCATACGTGTAACGTCGACACGTATATGATCAGCTTCTGAGAAAGCATCCCCTCGTTGACTAGATGTTGGTTTGGGTGGAAAGTGGGAGCCCTTCCTGCCCCAGAGCATCTCTGAGAGTTTGTTCTGTTCCATTTTATCAGAGCAAGGAAAGGGGCCAATCGGGTTTCTCCAAGGAGGAGCTGGAGACGTGCATGATCAACCAGGTGAGCCCAGCATCCCCTCCTCCTCATGCGTGGGGCCCTGTCCTCCTCAAGTAGGAGGGTGTCTTAGTTAGCGCAGGCTGCCATAACAAAACCCCTAGACAGGGTGGCCTAAGCAACAGACATGTATGATGTATTTTTCTCACAGTCCTGGCGGCTGGAAGTCCAAGGTCAATGTGCTGGCCAATCCAGTTTCCCAGGGCAGGCTCTCTTCCTGGCTTGGGGATGTCCACCTTCTCACTGTGTCCTCCATCTATCTCAGGGAGAGGGATCAGGCTCTCTGGTGTCCATTCCTATAAGGGCACTAATCCCATCACAGGGCCCCAACCACATGACCTCGTCCAACCCCAAGTACCACCCAAAGACCCCATGTTCAGATACCATTACACTGGGGGTTAGGGCTTCAATATATGAACTTGAGGGTGACTTAAACATTCAGTCCACAACAAGGGATCCTCAAGCATTCCAACCCCCTAGTCCATTCCCTTGGTTTCAAGGCCGGCCGAGTGGAACTCTTCCGACTAGCACTCATCAGTTTCCCAGGACAGCTGCCTGTATTTGACCCATCTAAAGTGGCATTTCATGTATTCTCTAGAATAATCCAAAATGTCATCACAAATGTATGTGCAAGGGTGTTCACTCGTTGGTGTTTAGATTGGCAACCACCTGTATATCCAGTAATGGGGAAAGATGGATTAAGTGTAGGGGTTCCAAGTGGAACCCCAGCAGTTCAGGGAGGCACCAAGGGTGCCAGTGTTGGGGTACAACAGTCGGGGGTGCACGGGGAAGACCAAGTAAGGCTCCAAGATTCCCAGCCAGCTTCAATCAGAGCAGGCCAGTCCTTCCCCTAAATCCCACTATGATTGAGGCAGAAGTGTATACCGCTTAAAAAAAGGGGTGGGGGGGCAGGTGTTTGCAGATCGAGAGCCACTGAATTCAGTTACCCACTGTGTCCAGACACAAAGTTCTGCAGCCAGAACAATCACAAAGGGTTTCTCTTGGCCTGGAGACACGTGTACTATAATTTAGTGAAAACAGTGGGATGTAAGTTGCATAGGCACTGTGCTCTCAACCATGTAAATCAGCATAGGGGCACACCTCAGAGATACTGGGGGTTCGGTTCCAGATCACCCCGCTAAAGCAAATGTCGCAATAAAGTGAGTCACATGATTTTTTTTAGTTTCTCAGTGCATAGAAAGTTATGTTTTTACTATACTGTAGTCCATTAAATGTGCAATAGCCTTAACGTCTTAAAAAAATGTACACACGTTAATTCAAAAATACTTCATTGCTGAAAAATGCTAACCATCATCTGAGCCTTCAGGGAGTTGTAGTAGCAACATCACAGATCACCAATCGCAGGTCACCATGACAAGCAGAATAATAACCCAAAAGTCGCAAATATTGTGAGAATTACCAAAATGTGACACAGAGACACGAAGTGAGCAAATGCCATTGGAAAATGGCCCCAGAAGACTTGTTCCATGCAGGGTTGCCACAAACCTTCAATCTGTAAAAAAGTGCAACATCTGTGAAGTGCAGTAAAACAAGTTACGCCCTATATATCACATTTGGAGACTAACAAAGGCATATGACAAGAGGGCATTCTGGGATTTGTGGGAAGAGGTCTTGGAGCTTTTCCCGGGGGTCTCAGGGACCCAGTGGAGATCAGCCGGCCTGAGAAAATGCCATACAACCTCCCAGAGACTCAGGGGCCCCCAAGGTGGCCTCTGCCATGTCCCCAGCGGCTCCTGAGTCACTGGAGGCAGGTCTGATTCCCTTGCCAGCTGGAGGGTCAGAAGGCAGTGCTGCTGTGCCATTCGCTTGGGGCTGGAAGAAGACTGGGGTTCATGAGTCCCTCCTGAGCTCAGGGGCAGCCCCGTGGGGAGAGGGAAAGCTGGGTGTCCCACCCTCCCGCTCTGGCCCAGCAGACCTCATCCAAAGCCTGGGCATGTCCTGTGTGGGGCCCAGCTCAACCTCAGGTCACAGGAGGCAGGTACCACCACCAGCACCTGGCCCATCTGTGGGCTGTGGGAGCAGTCGGGGGGGCAGGGGGACTGAGGCAGGGGAGTTTGAAAAGCCTGCGGACGCCTGCCAGTGATGGAAAGGAGAAAGGTGGGTGGTGAGGGCCAGCGTGCCCGCCCACCTTCAGGCTTGACCGAGAAAAATGGGCCCACGTGGTGCAGAACTTGTGAGAAGACAGAGGTTCAGGATATCTATTTCATGAAATCTCTTGATAAAAAACAAACAGAAAACACCATGTGTGGGCTGGATACAGACCTCTGGAGTCCAGTTTGTAACTTCTGCCTGAGAGGGGATCCCGGTTCTCCTGAGACTTTCGTACTCCTCGAGGTTCGTGGGGGCCACCATGTGGGTCCCCAGCTCACAACGCTGACTGACGGCTGTTTCTTGGTTCCAGGCCCCCGGGTGCCCCGACTACAGCATCCTCTCCTTCATGGGTGCCTTCCATGGGAGGACCATGGGTAAGGAGGGCCGTGAGATCCCAAGGTGGCAGGTAGAGTAATAATAACAACAACAACAATAGTGACGGCTGCCTCTGCTCTGGCGCTGGCGGCTTCCACGTATTGTCTCTTTGATTGCATACCGTTCCCTGGAGACTGGGGACGGCTGTTGCCACTTTGCAGATGTGGAAACTGAGGCTGGGTAAGGGAAGGAACATTCCAAGCCCATGCAGGGGCAGAGCTAGGATTTCAATCCTTGTCTCTCTTCCTTCAAAGTCTGTGTTAGTCTGTGATAGATCAGAAAGCAAAGACACACACACACACACACACACACACACACACACACACACACACACACACACACACACACACACACACACACACACACACACACACACACACACAGATTAAGACACATGGGTGCCACTTCAGCTTCAGGATGTTCCCAGAACTGGGGTTCTGCAGGCACCGGGCCTCCCTGGGCTGCCCCATCTCCTCCTCAGAGACCATCCGTCCTCCTTCCCTGAGCCAACCTCTGCTCTTCTGTTGTGCTGGGCTTAGGTTGCTTAGCGACCACGCACTCCAAAGCTATTCACAAGATCGACATCCCTTCCTTCGACTGGCCCATTGCACCATTCCCACGGCTGAAGTATCCTCTTGAAGAGTTTGTGAAAGAGAACCAACAAGAAGAGGCCCGTTGTCTAGAAGAGGTAACCCCCAGGTCCTCCCCTCACCCCCCCCTCAACCCCTCACCCCAAGACTTAGCCCCGGGGAAGAGGAACACACAAAGAGTTTATCCAGGGACCCGCGTGGCGCTCCCTGGGTGGGACGGAGGGACGGGGGCGCTTCCTGCCCCAGTGTTCCATGTTAGGAAAGGTACTGAGACATTGATTTTGCACCCAGCCTCCATCACCCCGCTTCTGGTACCAACTTCTGTATCATGTGAGTTTCTTTGGGGACAAGCTTCATTGCCTCTGGAGTAAGAGAAAATGAATTGAGGGAAAGAATACAGGGCAGCTCATAGGAAAAACAATTCCATGGGATCCTGTAGTCCACTGTGTGTCAGTCTTCTCCAGAATCCTGGGACTTTTTTGGGAGCCCTGGAGGTTGCAGTGGGGGCGGGGAGGGACTAAGGATGGGCAACTCTGGTCCCCGTGCCTCCACTTCAACCACAACAGCCCCCCTTTGATCTGTCCCATATATTGGGGGTCCATGTAAGACATTGGAAGGATTCTGTTGCAGGGTGGGGGGTGGCGGGGAATGGCCATCACTCTTCAGATTTGGATTTGAGCTCACATAAGGCTGGTTTGCCTCTTAAGCTCATCATTCTTTTTAATTAATAGTTAACACCTACTAGGTGTAAAGCAAGGTGCTAGGCGCTGGGTATTTAGTGGTAAATAAAAGAGACAAGGTGATGCAGTCCAAGCAAAATAAGGCAAGCTAAATGTCACTACAGCTTTTCTAGTAACTACATTTTTTAAAAGTAAAAATAATTGGGTGAAATTAATTTTAATAACATTTTATTGAACCCAGTGTATCGAAAATATTGTGTCATGTCATTAATATTTAAAAATTATCGATGACATGTTTTTATAGTCTTTTTTCTCGTGTTAGATCTTTGAAACGCTGTGTGTATTTTACACGTAGAGCACATCTCAGTTTGGACCAGCTACCTTCCAAGCGCTTGCTAGCCACATGTCTGTCCTGCATCCTATCAGAGAGTATAGGGTAGTCAGAAACACAGCACTGGACAAATAAGCAAGAAAATAGCTATATGATGACAAATTGCAGATGACACTGATTGCAAAGAAAAGCATCTTAGAGCTTCCCTGGGGCAACTGGTGAGACCGAGGCTAAAACTGTCTCGTCCAAATAGGTTTTTCCTTAATTCTGCATAACAGGGAAAGATTGTACTTGTTACTCTATCCAGGTGTATGGTTTGGGTTTTTTCAATTATGTGTAATTATTAAATTATTTAAAAATTATCACAATTTTTTTTTATTTTTTATAAATTTATTTATTTATTTTTATCTTTGGCTGCATTGGGTCTTCATTGCTGCACGCAGGCTTTCTTTAGTTGCGGTGAGCGGGGGCTACTCTTCATCGCGGTGCACGGGCTTCTCATTGAGGTGGCTTCTCTTGTTGCAGAGCGTGGGCTCTAGGTGCGCAGGCTCAGTAGTTGTGGCTCGGGGGCTCTAGAGCGCAGGCTCGGTAGTTGTGGCGCACGGGCTTAGTTGCTCCACGGCATGTGGGATCTTCCCGGACCAGGGGTCAAGCCCGTGTCCCCTGCATTGGCAGGCGGATTCTTAACCACCGCACCACCAGGGAAGCCCCAAGTATCACAATTATTAGTCTTTAATTATCTGTAAGAAGATGCCCATTTTAGAGCAAAAGTTCAAGAAATATAACCTCTTGGGGAAAATAAGATGCTTTTCTCACTGTTAACAGTTAAATTTTTTTTCTTATAATGACCTATAATGGAGGAGAATCTGAAAAAGAATATGTGTGTGTGTGTGTGTGTGTGTGTATGTAACTGAGTCACTTTGCTGTACACCAGAAACTAACACATTGTAAATTAACTATACTTCAATTTAAAAAAATAGTTTAAAAAAGTTAAATTTTTATTTTTATTTTTTGGCTGCGTTGGGTCTTCGTTGCTGCACGTGGGCTTTTCTCTAGTTGTGGCGAGCAGGGGGCACTCTTTTTTGCGGTGCACGGGCTTCTCATTGCAGTGGCAAAGTGATTCAGTCATATATATATGTATGTATATATATGTATATATATATTCTTTTTCAGATTCTTTTCTATTATGGATTATTACAAGATATTGAATATAGTTTCCTGTGCTATACAGTAGGACCTTGTTGGTTATCTGTTTTATATATAGTAGCTTGTATCTGCTAATGCCAAACTCCTAATTTATCCCTCCCTCCCCACACTTTCCCGTAAGTTTGTTTTCTATGTCTGTGAGTCTGATTCTGTTTTGTAAGTAAGTTCATCTGTATTTTTTTTTCATTTTTTTTTGGCCGCACCGCGTGGCGTGTGGGATCTTAGTTCCCTGACCAGGGATCGAACCCATGCCCCCTGCAGTAGAAGTGCAGAGTCTTAACCACTGGACCACCAGGGAAGTCCCTGTATGGTTTTTTAGATTCCACATATAAGCGATATCATATGACATTTGTTTTTTTCTGTCTGGCTTACTTCACTTAGTATGATAATCCCTAGGTCCATCTATGTAACTGCAAATGGCATTATTTCATTCTTTTTTATGGCTAAATAATATTCCATTGTATATTTATACCACATCTTCTTTATCCATTCATCTGTCAATGGACATTTAGGTTGCTTTCACCTCTTGGCTATTGTAAATAGTGCTGCTCTAAACATAGGGGTGCATGTATCTTTCAAATTAGAGTTTTCTCTGGATATATGCCCAGGAGTGGGATTGCTGGATCATATGGTAACTCTATTTTTACTTTGTTAAGGAACCTCCATACTGTTCTCCATAGTGGCTGCACTAATTTACATTCCCACCAACAGTGTAGGAGGGTTCCCTTTTCTCCACACGCTCTCCAGCATTTGTTATTTGTAGACTTTTTAATGATGGCCATTCTGACTGGTGTGAGGTGATACCTCATAGTAGTTTTGATTTGCATTTCCCTAATAATTAGTGATGTTGAGCATCTTTTCATGTGTCTGTTGGCCATCTGTATGTCTTCTTTGGAGAAATGTCTGTTAGGTCTTCTGTCCATTTTTTGATTGGGTTGTTTGTTTTTTTGTTATTGAGTTGTATGAGCTGTTTGTATATTTTGGAAATTAAGTCCTTATCAGTCGCATTGTTTGCAAATATTTTCTTCCAGTCTGTAGGTTGTCTTTTCCTTTTGTTTATGGTTTACTTTGCTGTGCAAAAGCTTATAAGTTTGACTAGGTCCCATTTGTTTATTTTTGCTTTTATTTCTATTGCCTTGGGAGACTGAGCTAAGAAAACATTGCTACAGTTTATGTCAGAGAATGTTCTGCCTATGTTCTCTCCTAGGAGTTTTATAGTGCTGTGTCTTATATTGAATATTTAAGTCTTTAAGCCATTTTGAGTTTATTTTGTGTATGGTGTGAGGGTGTGTTCTAACTTCATTGATTTACATGTGGCTGTACAGCTTTCCCAGCACCACTTGCTGAAGAGATTGTCTTTTCTCCATGTGTATTCTATGTAATGATAAGACACTATGACATTTTCAACTTAAATTCCAGGGGTCCACAGCACCCCACATGCCCATCCTCCGAGGCTGCCCAAGAGCCTCCACGAATCCTTGTCATGTCCCCCTTTGGAATCCAGGTGGAGGACCTGATCGTGAAATACCGGAAGAAGAAGAAGACGGTGGCGGGGATCATAGTGGAGCCCATCCAGTCTGAGGGTGGAGACAACCACGCATCGGACGACTTCTTCCGGAAGCTGAGGGACATCTCCAGGAAGGTCAGCACACAGGGCGAGGGCTGGATGGGGCCATGGGCCATTTCCAGTTGGTTTTCCAGAGCAAAGGGTTAGCCTGGGGTCCTTGTAAACTTCCAGATGTTCAGAGGCTGCCTGTCGGCCTCATGGGTAGAGAAGTTGGGGGTGAGGGCAGGACGGGGTATTCTCCCCTAAAATCTTATTCCAAAGTCAGTCTCCAACCTGCCGTCCTAGTCGGGGACATTCCCAATCACGAGAACATCCTGGGGAAAGCCTAAGCCTCCTCCCTTTTCCTTCTAGGGACCCCACCTCATCTTTCAGCCCATTGTGGTCCACACTGAACAGAAGCCAAATGAACAAACTTCATGTTAATATCATGTCTATTTTAACGTGTCTTGCACGTATAACTGGCCTGTCCAAGCAGTCAGTTCACGGATAAAGGTGACATGACACAAGTTGATTTAAACACAAATGCTAAGTAAATAATAGTCCGGGTGATGAGCAGAGTTGGCAAACACTGCACCGGAAGTTTGGGAAATGGGGCTGCCTTACAGTTGGGACACCCTTCCTTCTGAGCAGGTCAACTTGCTCAGGGACCGAAGCCGATGGTTCAGGGAGCATTTGATGTTCCGGTTTCATACCGGCTGAGCAGTTTGAGGCCACGTGCAGACACAGCCCTGCTGGAACTGCCCTCCTGCAGCCTTAGTTTGGTTTTGCACAGCCCAAGAACACAGGCTTGGTTTGAGGTTCAGAAAGCAGTGGCTCTTGGGCTGGATTTGGGGGTCCGAGGTGGGCGAGTTGCGCTGGGTGTTTATTTCTCCTTCATTCCATGTCTGCAGCACGGCTGTGCCTTCTTGGTGGATGAGGTCCAGACCGGAGGAGGCTGCACCGGCAAGTTCTGGGCCCACGAGCACTGGGGCTTGGATGACCCAGCAGACGTGATGACCTTCAGCAAGAAGATGATGACCGGGGGCTTCTTCCACAAGGAGGAGTTGAGGCCCAACGCTGTGAGTGTGGACCCTCTCCTGTCCAGGGCAGGGGAGGGAGGCGGGGCAAGGGGCATCGACTTCTCATTACTGCTTCTTTCTCACCAACAAGGAACTAAGTGAATACCTAATGTGTCACAGAGGTTTCCTAAAGCCTAGTTCTTATCAATTTAATTTAAAGCCAATGATTACGATTACCCCAGCTCTCTCTGCAGGGCTGACTTCATAGCAGTCCATTGTCAGGCTTCTAATTTTTTGCTTTGTGCACAAGCAAAAACATTGTTATTAGCTGCTGCTCTGAATGGAGCATTTGCTCTGTGCCTGGCCCAGTTCTAAGTATTCCTCTTGTACTTTTAATCCTTACAACAGTCTAACCAAGTAGATGGTATTTTTCTCTCCCGTTTTGCTAATGAGGAATCAGGCACAGAGAGGTTAAGTAAGTTGTCTAAGGTTACACAGCCTGTTAAGTGACAAAGTCAAGATTTAAACCCAGAGCTCATACTCTAAACCATTTTACTGTACTGCCACTTGTACGTATGGATTCTCATACACACACACACACACACACACACGCACAGAGTCATCAAGGGCCCAGGATCGTTCCTTCCACCATTCCTGCATGTAGCTTCTACCCTCAAGGTCACTTCATGATCCAAAATGGCTACTGGAGCACCGTCTCAATTTGACGCAGTAGGAAAGAAAAAGGAGGGAAGGATAAAGTGGCCCCCTTCTCGTCTTTAAGCAGCCTTCCCAGAAATCCCACAACATTTCTGTTTCTACCACTTTTGACTAAGATCTGGTCACATGGCCACTCCTAGCTGCAAGAGAGGCTGGGAAGTGTGTTTTAGTTGGCTGCATTGACACCCTGAAGGGGGAGTAAAGCGGGTGGTCTTTGAGGGTCAGACTGCCACCAATCCACTCCTGACTCCACCACCTAAGGGGCCATATTTTCACAGACAAATCACTCAACCACTCAGCACCTCAGCTTCCTCCTTTATAAAATGAGGATTATGGTAATTAGGGGCCAACTGTCTTGGTTTCCCCAGGACTGAGGGATTTCCCAGGACCTGGACAAGTTGGTGTCCCTAATAGTAGTACCTGCCTACAGGGTTGCTGTTACGGAGCGATTTTGGTGAGACCATATGCGATATCCTCCCAGCACTTAGTAGCTACTCGCTGGGTTAGTCTCTCTCCTCTTAAATGGGGAGGAGTGTGTCTGGGGTGTGCCTGGAACCCTTCTGATGCCCTGTGTCTTGTTCCAGCCTTACCGGATCTTCAACACGTGGCTGGGGGACCCGTCCAAGAACCTGCTGCTGGCTGAGGTCATCAACATCATCAAGCGGGAGGACCTGCTGAATAACGCGGCCCATGCTGGGAAGGTCCTGCTCACGGGACTGCTGGACCTCCAGGTACTCCGCCCGGCTCTCCCGGATCCCCATCCACGGCTCCCCACGGCCCCCGCGGGCAGCAGCTGAGCTCTTCAGTGTAGCATCACACCCGCTGCCCCAGCAATTCTGAATAGGCTGTGCCATTTCTGTAGGGGACGCCTTCCCACCGCTCCGTCCCGACCCCGTTCCCAGTTCCTGAACTCCCGGTTTTCTGCTGACACTGAGTTCAGGCATCCCTTCTTTGAGAAACCTCCCCAATGTTCCCTGTCTCTCGTTCCCACCCATTTGCCCACTATTCCCTCCTCTGGACCACCTTCTACATCCTGATCACTCCGTAGCAGTGCTCTCCAGGGGAACAGATTGCTAGCTATGCACATAACTTCAAAGGTCCTAGTACCTATACTAAAAGTGAAAAAGAAGGAGCTGAAATTAATTTGAATAATATATTTTACTTAACCCATCATATCCAAAATATTATTTCAACATGCCACCAATATATAAAATAATTCAATATTTCTTATTCTTCTCACAATAAGTCTTTGAAATCCAGTATGTACTTTACACTTACAGTGCATTCCAATTTGGACTCACATTTCAACAGCTACATGTGGCCACCTCATTGGACAGTAGAGCTCTTTATTATAATTATTTGTCTTTGTTATGTCTACTCCCTGCCCGACACGCTCTCCTAGATTTGGGGACGGGGGATGCTGCTGGGAGGAACCAGTGTTTCCAGGACTGGCCAGCCCAGCCCAGGAGTTAGGAGGAGAGATGACCCTAACCCCAGAGGGCTGGATACAAAGAGCCCTTCCTTGAAGCACCCAGTCACCAGTGAGCTGAGCAGATCCACTGATGGTGATGGTGATGGTGATGACGAAGCGAGGAGGGATGGTAGTGATAACAGCTTCCATTTACTGAGAGCCTGCTCCTGCCAAGTTCCGTAATAGGGGATCTCATACACTCTTAAGTCCAGTGGTAACGCTGTGGGTGTAGACACCACCATGATCCTTATTTTACAGATGAGGAAACTGAGGTGTGGCGGGTTATTAACTTGTCCAAAGTTACACAGCTTGCACTGGGGTTTGAACCTGATTCTTGTAGCCTTCAAAGCCCATGTTCTTTTTTTTTTCTTCTATTTTTTGACGAGATCTGTTCCCCAACTAGGGATCGAACCCAGGCCCCCGGCAGTGAAAGTGCCAAGTCCTAACCACTGGACCGCCAGGGAATTCCCAAGCCCATGCTCTTTGCCAGCGTTTACCTCTCTGACATGATCAAGGACATAACAATAATTATTATTATTTATTATTATTTCCATTAATTGAGAACTTGCTCTGTGCCAAGCATTATGTTAGGTGCCTTATCTCATTTAATCCTCAGAATAGGATTGCTGCATTTAGGGGGAAAAAAAGCAGGTCCCCCCCGCAGTTAAATTTAAATTTCACAAATCTGAAGCCCAGGAGGGAAGGGCAGACACTGGACTTGGTTCCAGTCACAGGGCAGAGGCAGGAGCTTCAGGGACCACCGTCTTCCTCTCCCAGGTAGGGATGCCAGGACACCCGGTTAAATTTAAAAGATGGCAACTAATTTTTTTTCTTTTTAGCGTAAGTATATCCCATGCAATGTTTGGGACATATTTATACTAAAAAATTAGAAGTTGCTTATCTGAAATTTAACCGGGTGTCCTGTTTTTCTTCTGGCACCCTTAACCCAGAACAACTTGAAGTTAGGAAACTATAATTCTCCTCATTTTCTGGAGGAGAATGGGGAGAAACCCAGATTTAACCCAGATCTGCCTGATTAAACCCAGATCTGCCTGATTGCAGACTCTGAAGGGGCAAGTGTGGCTGCTGAGATAGCTGAGAGCCTCTAACTGTGCTGTAGCTCTAGGGGGAATTTCTTTTTCTTTTCTTGGGCTGGATTTGCATTTAGACTGAGGCTGGGCAGGGGTAGGTGCTAGGAAAAGCCTCTGGGAAGGGTGGAAGGATTGGGCCCTTCCCTCCTGCCACAATGTTCCTTCCCCTGTCACCAGCGTGGCAGGAGAAATGTCAGGCGCTAACTTATGTCCCCTGGGGGGACAGATGCACCCTGCTTGCAGTTGGTGCTGGAGTATGGGATGCGCCAGGGCCGGGCTCGGCAGGGATCTTGTTGTTCTGAGGCTCTCACAAACGCAGGCCGCCCCTGTCCTGAGTGGCCATGAGGTCCACGTGGGCTGATGGCTGCCTTCCTTGGCTTTGATGCCGGCCTTGTGTCCCCACTGCAGGCCCGGTACCCCCAGCTCATCAGCAGAGTGAGAGGACGAGGCACCTTCTGCTCCTTCGACACGCCAGATGAATCCATACGGAATAAACTCATTTCAATAGCCAGAAACAAAGGTAAGGCAGCCAGGGGTACCCACATTTCCTGGTGGGGGGCCTGGAGGGAGGGGGAGGGGAAGGTGATTCACAGGACTAAAAATAGTCTGAATTGCCTTCTCAAAAGAAGAGAAAGTTACCAGGGAGCTTTCCTTATACATTTATTCATTCAACGATATTCGCCGAGAAGGTGAGCAGAAGGTGAGAGGTACCAACTCTGGAGAGGGTCAGGAGAGCCAGGGTCCCTTCCTTCAAGGAGCTTGCAGTCTAGCAGGAAGGGGTGACATCAAAGAGAATATTCCATAAACAATCTATTACAGTTATAAGTCCTAGAACAGAGGAAAAGGAGTTAGAGAACAAATAGCTGGGGAAAATGTCCAGGAAATCAGGGAAGGCTTCCTTGAGGAAGTGGCATTTTACCCTACATCTCGCCGGATGAATAGGGATTGGCCAGGTGAAGAAGGTGAGAAGGAGCATTCCAGGCAGGGGAAGGGATGTGTGCCTTTAGCTGGGCAGAATGGGGCATACAGAGGGAGAAAACAAATGCACGGAGTGGAACGAGGGACAGACGGGTGGCAGGGGGTGAATCAGGTTCACGTCAGCCTAGGGATGAGGTTCGAGATTGTGGACTTTCTCCTAAGAGCTATAGGAGCCATGGAAGTTTTAAGTGGGGCAGATCAGAGAGCCTACTATGTGTCAAAGCTGGTGTCTTTCACCTGGACCATCTTAGAGAATCCTGCAGCAGCCCTGAAGGGCAGGGGTAATTCACCTCCTCTTGAGAATGAAAAAACTGAGTCTCAGAGACGCTATACAACCCAGCCAAAGAGCCCCATCTAGTCAAAGGTGAAATCGCCCTTTAAAAGAAGCAGATTCCGAGAATTCCCTGGCGGTCCAGTGGTTAGAACGCCACGCTCTCACTGCCGGGGCCCCAGGTTGGATCCCCGGTTGGGGAACTGAGATCCTGCAAGCCGCAAAGCGCGGCCCAAAAAAACACCAAAACTCAGATTCCATCCTTCGTAAGCGCTGCTGACCTGCCCCCACTTGTGTAACTTACTTCTTATTTTCTTTCCCTGCCACACCACGAGTTTCTGGAAGGCCAGGACTTTGTGTCAGGACTTCTCAATCAGCAGGCCTAGCTCAGGGGCAGCAGAGCTGGCCTTCAAAGTTGGAAGGGAGGGAGGGGAGAGAAGGGCGGCTGAGCGGCCGATGAGCGAGAACGGGAAGGAGGGCTGGACGGGTGGCTGCAAGGAAGGACAGAACGGTTCGGACGGATGGGGTAGCCACCGTGTGTGACCCCGCCCGGCTCCCTGGCCCGTGACTCCGAGCCCAAGCCCCTAACCCACCCCCGCCTCTCCTTTTAGGCCTGATGCTGGGGGGCTGCGGCGACAAATCCATCCGCTTCCGTCCCACTCTGGTCTTCAGGGACCACCACGCACACCTGTTCCTCAATATTTTCAGCGACATCTTAGCCGACTTCAAGTAAAGAAGCCATTTCCTCCACGCTCTGAGGAAGCCCTGATCTCACCCCTTGTCAAATTGATTAGTTTGCCTAATTCATGTTTTCACTTAAAGTATCAGAGGTGAATGCATAAACTGGAGGATTATTTGTGGGGAGGGGATGTTTTTCGTGGCTTGGGGGGAGGGGAGGGGCTGGTTTGCTCTCTCCCTGCAAAGCCAATGGTGCACATTGGTTTTAAGCCCAGAAATTCTGCTTGAGCCCTGGACATAGTCTTAGGTTGGGCCCCGAGGGTCCTGGCCAGGTTATCTGCCACCCTTGACCCCAACGATACCTTTGGAAGCCAGTCAGGGGAATGATACCTGCTCCTGGGGCTGGTGGCTGGGACTCCTGGGTTCCGTCCCTCTCAAGTGACACGTTCTGAACGGGGAGGATGCTGGCTCCCCCTGCCCTATGCAAACAGACATGCTTCCCCCTCGTGCCCAGGCCCCGAAGCTCTGAGCATGTCCCATGCACAGTCCAGTGACGGGCAGGACAGAGCATATTAAGGCAGGAGAGTAGGGACACGGCATTGAGCTTGGGGGTGTGGGAAGGGGTCTTCTGGCCTAAAGAGTAGGGCCACTCCCCTGATCCATCCGGGGATTCCTCTCCAAACTGTGAATTCTCGCCTTCATGGGGCTTCGTCCTGGGAGAATCTCTGGGTGGCATCGCCAACAGGTCTTACTCACCACCCTCGTTCCCCAAATCCCCTCCCTCCCGTTAAACGTCAGCCCAGACCTCTGTGGAAAGCAAGCTGCACCTGATCATCCCAGGGACACACGCCCAGGAGTGTAAGCCCAGGCCTGGGGCAGCAGAGACCCCTCCTCCTGTCCCCACGGCACCTGGGGTCTGACTTTGGACCCCTCGCCCCGGGACCCTGTCTCTAGCTCTGCTCATCCACCTCTGCTCCACTTCTGAGCCGTCCCAGGAACGGCTTTACTGCTACATCAAAGCTGGACTAGGTGTCTTCTTGCAGGAGGTATCATGAATTGAGGGCGCCACAGTTCCATGCAGGAAGAAGTAGCCTGTTGGTGCAAGGTGGCTTCCTTGTCGTTACCCCTGCAAGTCAGAGATTTTCCTGCCATGAGTGACTGTGAGATGACCAGGCAGGTGATACTTAGAGGCTTAATTGGATGAAGGCTGAGGCTAAGGGGGTCTCTGCTGGAGGCGAGACCATTTTGGAACTGATTTGACCTCAGATGCTCCTAAAAAGAGCATTTGGTCGTCCTCCAGCAATGAGTGTTGTTTAGCGGGTAGATGAAGGAAGTCTGTCCAAAAGGAAGCCACTTGGTCTCCTGGTGCCTTGGTTGACTATTTTGGGAGCCGGGCAGATCAAGATTCTCAATTCAGCACTTTTCTCTTTTAATAACTAACCATCCAAAGATCTCAAAGTGGTTTGGTTTTTTTCTGCTTCCGCTTTTCAGCAGATTCGGTCATCATCCTATTTTTGCCAAGAATGAAAGGCAGTCACGTGTTTAACAGACGAGGGGGAATCCCTGAATCCCGGTTCACCCTGCATTCCTGCACTCAGTGCTAATCCGTTGCTTTTAAGGAGCTCTGCCGTGTCCAAGGGCGTTCGCACTGCCAACTAAATGGAGCCTTCCTCTCTGCAAGCTTTCGCTCATTTGTATATTCATTTATTTATCCAGTTATTCATTCATGAAACTTGCATTAAATACCTGCTCTGTCCCAGGCCCAGTGCTAAGCACTAGAAATCCAAAGGTGAAATAAAACCTAGTCCCTGCTCTCAAGGGACTCACATCCCACTGCGGACAACAGAATCCTAAACCAGCAATTAATGCCATAATAGTCGTATGTGTAGGAACATCAGGAAATCAGAGGGAGTGGCCCAATCCACCTAAGGGTCAGAGGAGGTTCCAAGGAGAAAGTGACATTTGAGCAGGATTTTGCAGGATGAACAAGAGTTCACCAAGTAGACAAGACAAGGAAGAGTGTTGCAGAAAGGGAACAGCATATGCAAAGACACATGAGTTCACAGCCTCACACTTTTCACCGGGGATCCAGATTCCACAGGCAATATCCCAAGATTCAAGGCCTTATTTAACAAACAAGCAAAATGCAAACCAAACCATAATTCATGTATGCTTTCTCCTGAGAACTTTAGCATTGGATCGAAACATACAATGAGATTGCTGGAGTCCAAAAGGTTTTTAAGCCAGGGCACAACCAGAAACGTTGGCTCTCTTTGGTGGAGAGAGTGGCTCCAATATTTTGTTCTCTCCCCACAGGGCACAGACAGAGAAATGAAATCTTTTTTATCTGGAAAGTCATTTCCAGACTTATTCACTCCTTATCAAGGGAAGTTACTTATAAAACTTTTTAAGCCATTTATCAGCCAGTCCTCGTTGACTCAGGGCATAGTGAGTTCCTGAGACGTTCTCTTTTGGAAGTGGAGGTGTAGCTGTGAGAATTTCAAGGAAAACCTTCTCAGCAGCGCTCAAGAAACTTGCTAGAGGTTGGTGAAAACATAGGGAGCCCAGAGGACAGGGTGCTGGCTCAGGCAGAGCCCACGCAGAAGAACTTCTGTGGCCGACGGTCCGGAAACGAATCCATCACACATTAGTGCCATAGAGTTTAGTAAATGTCGCCAGCAAATCTCATCACTTTTACAGAAAACAAGGTCCAGTCATGGCAAATCTTAGCACATCCTCACTTTTACTATAAATGGGTGTTTTTTAAATAATTTTTACTGACACTCAGTAACCATGCAAAATCGTGCACAACATTAATATAATCTGTATATCTATACCTGTCTATATCTATCTGTATATCAGCTCATGGTAGAAAACCATAGCTAGGGAGCCTTGCCAACTTACGCATACAAAGTGATCTTGTTTACAGTATTCTGTTGACAGTGCCAATAAATGATCAAGAAATAACACGTCACAGTGTAACTGATGACCATATGCGCAAGTCCATGAACTCAGTCTGTTTCCTGTGTTAATCAGTATTCTTAAATTAAAAACAAAATATTTATAATGGAAACATCAGAGTAAATGTGGTCTTTTTGGTTGGAAATGGTTTTGGTAAGGACTTCTTTCACAAGTTCTTATGAAGCGCCTATGATTAAGCACCTCTTAGGGATGTCTTGGGGGAATTCTCTTCCTGCGTTAAGTCTGCCTTGGGCTGAGAAGTCTGGTGAGGCCATTCAGTTCATCAGAGTTCATCCAAGACATGCCATGTAATGGGGATGGACAAGGTGTGGTCCTTACCCTCAGCTCACCTTCCAGTGGGGCAAAGGTCACAGCAACCCAGCGTAAGGACCAGGATACAGGAGGATATTGTACATGAACAAAGGATAGGCCCAAGTCAGGGTGGAGGTTAGGCCTCTGAGTTTCAACTTCAAGGTTGAGTGGGAACTGCTCCAGTGACTCAGAGGAGGGGTGGAAGGCATTCCAGACCAAGAGGACAGCTATAGCTGAAGGCACGAAGGCAGGATGCGGCAGGGACTTCTACAGCGTTCAGCATTACTAGATCACAAAGACAAGGAGAGCAGAAGAGCCTGGAGACCAGGCCAAAGAAACAGGCAGGGCTCGGACCTGGAGGGCCTCCTGTGCCAGTCTGGGCCTTCCATGAACTGATGGAGCAGGGTTTGGAGCAGGGGGGTAATCCAACATGCATTCTAGAATGAATGTCCTGATTGTCCACTGTGAACAAGAGAGACTGGGTGATCAGTCGGAATCTGTGGCCATCGAGATGACCAGGTGGCCCAACCAGGACAGCGGTAATGGGCTGGATGGAGAGGGAGGGAAAAGCACAAAATCCACTACATCCAGGACAGTGACATTCAACACTGGAGGCACTTTGGAGTTGCCCTAAAGAACTCTGTAAATATCCTAATGCTCAGGCCCCACCCCAAACCAATTAAATCACCTTCTCTCCCTCACGGATGGAGGTGGTGAGCTGATGACTGATGGGAATCAGCCGGGAGGCAGGTGCAGCGTGGGAAGGCACGGAAGAGATGCTGAGTCAGCACCTGTGGAAACGAGCTGGCTCTTTGGTCCTCCTGCTATCCTGACCTAGAACCGCGGGCCGTGGGCTCCTGACTCACCTGCACCCAGCTGTCTCAGTGGCCCTCCATGGCCCTTCTTTTTCTCACCTGGAAAATGTATGGTTTGGACCACGTGATTTCCAAGGTTCCTTCTGGCTGGGACACCGAACAGGTCTATGAAATAACTGACTAGGAAAGCAATATCTACCATCAAATATGCTTTTAAGAATAATCACATATAGTGATAATATTTATCATTCGTTGAGCATCTGCTATGCACAAGCACATTCTGCTGGGGCTTTGTCATGTTCACAACACACCTATGAGCCGTGTATGTGTCTGCCTGTTTGTGAGATGAGGAGCCTGATGCTCAGAGAGATTGGGGAACCCGCCCGGCATCACACAGCCTGGAGGCCAGGATTTGAGACACACGGGTGTGTGTGAATGAGCACATGCAGTCAGCATGGGGTTGGTTGAGGATCAACCACTCAGGACCCTTCTCACCACCAGCCTGGCCACTGGCCTGGGAAAGTGAACTTGAACTGGTCAGCATTAGTGTGAGCTCCTAAGCGTATATCCCTAAGGCAGGTGGGTGGAAGGTGCCAGGACCTTTGTTAAAAACAGTCACTGTTTCCATTTTCTGTCCTTCTTCCCCCTTCTCCACCCCCCGGGGAGGCAGGACAAGGCAGTGGAATGACCTAACTCTGCGGCTTTCTAGCTGGGTGACCTTGAGTAAGTCACTTCACCTCTCTGAGCATCACCCGCAGAGAGTGATCACAGTAAAGCAGCTGACACTTACTGAGGGCTTCCCTGGACCAAGCGCTGTTTTTAAGTGCTTTTCATGTAGTAAGTCAGCCCCTTCAACTACCCTCGGTGGGTGCCTTTATTATCATTAATTCACAGATGAAGAAACCAAGGCACAGACAGTGATTATATTACTGGCCCACAGTCACAGCCTGGGAGTGGCAGGGCTGGGGTTCAAGCAGGTAGGAAGTCTTGCTTCCAAACCACGTGCTTCACCCTACACCTGCGACCTCTCTCCGGTTCTCCAACTCCAACAGCTGCTGGGAGGATTCAAGAAAATCTCGAAATCAGGACTTCCCTGGTGGCGCAGTGGTTAAGAATCCACCTGCCAATGCAGGGGACACAGGTTCAATCTCTGGTCCGGGAAGATCCCACATGCCGTGGAGCAACTAACCCCATGCACCACAACTACTGAGCCCGTGCTCTAGAGCCCAAGTGCCGCAACTACTGAGCCCACGCAACACAACTACTGAAGCCTGCACGCCTAGAGCCCGTGCTCCACAAGAGAAGCCACCGCAATGAGAAGCCAGTGCACTGCGACGAAGAGTAGCCCCCGCTCACCGCAACTAGAGAAAGCCCACGCACGCAGCAACGAAGACCCAACACAGCCAAAAGATAAAAATAAACAATAAATAAAATTTAAAAATCATGTAATCATCTCCTGACTCGTGGTAGGTGCTTAATACATGATGGTTCCTTTTGCCACTCGATCTCTGTGAACCTGGCTCACGTATAGTTCTAAATGTTAAACCTACTTCCCAACACGGGGACAAGTCCCACCAGATCCCAGAGCAGATTACAACTGTTAATCAGTAAAACGGATGTTTGTCACTAGAGTTGGTACAAACGTGGCCAGATGGTATTGACCCTGCCTGATTAACCCTCATCAGGCATGATTTTATAGTTGAATGAATGCTGCAGGATCAAAACAGGGCCATAAAAGTTGGACTCTGCCCAGGTTTCAAAGGGACCCGGTGGCTTTCCATCTGGGGACTCACAAGACCTGAATTCTTAAAGCAGCCAAGGGCAAGCTCCTAGTTATTTGGCTAACTCACCCCAGGCTGGCCCCCTGCAAGCAGCTAAGCCCTTCAAATCTGTTCTGGGAAGTGCATTAAACATTTTTATTTATGATGGGCTGGGGGTGGGATATCTGGGCCTATGACCAGGTAAGGCTCAGTTCTGGTAACCGGTGTAGGAAGGACAACGGCTCCCAGCCATGCACACTGTGAATGTCCCCAGTTGGAGCAGACCTCACCATGGTCTGGAGGACTACCTGTCTCAGCTCAAGCTGCTCTAACAGAATATCAGAGATGGGGCAGCATAAACAGCCAACATTTATTTCTCACTGTTCCGGAGGCTGGAAGTCCAGGGTTGGGTCCTTGGTGAGGGTCTCTTCCTGCTTGTGTCCTCACATGGCACTGATTCCATCGTGGGGGCCCCACCCTCATGACCTCATCTGACTCCAATCACCTCCCAAAAGCCCCATCTCCAAACACTATCACATGGGGGGCTATGGTTCAACATATGAATTTTAGGAGGGGATACAAACATTCAGTCCCTAGCAACTACCATGTGAAAATGGACGTGCTACAGGTCACCCCATTTCCTGCATCTAAATAATACACAGCCCAGGGCAGGTGGGGTGCCCAAAGTCCAGATGGTTCTCAGCAGATGGGAATGAAAACCAGTCTACAAAATACAGACACGGTTGTATCACTAATGCTTTTAATGACTGTTTCCTACTGTCCACCCAGCTTCCAAGTCCAGAATGGAGATTCATGGTTGAGAAACTTTTCTCTTTACCTCGAAAGCTGGCAGGAGGGGGAAAGGATGGCAAAAGAGATTGTGTTTAGTACAGCATTTTACTTCATTTGTTAAGATGGATGACATGATCATTACGGAAATTTTAAACAATACTAGAAGGCCATAAAGTTCAAAGTAGACGTTTTCCCTCTGTCTCATCCACCTGAATCTTCTCCCCAGAATTAACCACTGTGAAAAATTTGGAATGCGTTTTTTTAAATCACAAATAGGATCATACAGAACTATATTGTTCTCTGATTTGCTTTTTCCACCTAACACTACCCCATGATTATCCTGTCACATCAGCAGATATGGTTCAACCTCACTCTTTTTAAGGGCATGTAATATTCCATAGCTTATTTAACTGTGTTGCCTACTAATGGCAACTTAGTTTACTTCCTGTTGTTGTTGTGTGTTTGTTTCACTATTAGAAACATTCAGTGAACATCCTCATATACATGCTTGAGTATTTCTATTAGATGATTATTTTGGAACTGTTTTCCAAGGGGGAAATCACCAATATAACCACACACCACCTGAATCTAAAGACCGTTTCCATTTTCTGAGAAGCTGCTTGGCCATCAGAGAGGCATGGCTCTTGGGAAGGCCCAATCCCACACAATGATTCTCAAAACCTGGGGTGCCTTGGAATTACCTGGGAAGCATCAAAATACAGATACCCAGCTTCTGCCCAACCAGAATCTGCAGGGTTGAGCACAGGCGAGTTTTGTTGTTTTTGTTGTTGCTGATCTGGAGCAAGGGAACTGGGTACTACTGCCCTGCTGGTGCACTGCAGAAACCCTAAACTGTTTCCCTTGTCACATGCAATTTTAGCTTGGAAATAAAGGGATAGAATAATGCATTTGCTCTGTGTGCCCTCTGCTGGCATGAGCAAACCACACATCCCAGTGGAGGCTCTTTTGTGCCAGAGCCGGTGAGAACTGGGGCTGTCACCTCCCACTGAACTGACACTTCTGGGCAGTAATTGTCAAATCAGGCTACGCATGAGAATCCCCTCTAGGGAAACTGGTCATGGGCCTGGGCAACAGTATTTTTTAAGAGGTGTCCAGGAGATTCTACACACGGAGCCCAGGCGGACAACCTATTCTGTAGGAAAAAAAAAAAAAAATTGGCCCAGGGACACAGAGGCATGTGTCATTCTGGTGTTGTCCACCCTGGTCATCTATTTCAGAAATTCCCAGCATGGCTGCATAGCAGAATTAGCCTCAAGCTTGACAAAAAGACCGATTCTGGGGATCCACCCCAGACATAATCAGAATCTCCAGGGGGTGAAGCTCACTCAGGTAAGTGCTTACAGGTAGCCCAACAGGCCTACTTAACTTTTGGTTTTAATAAGTCAAGGTCAGATCATTAATCCCTCTTAAGACATTTTATAGGCACAGACTGTGTCTTTGGGAGAAGAGGTTCACAGGAACTGAAGTCACTGACAAGCAGGTGAGGGAAAGGTAGGGAAGGGAACCAGCAGCTCTAAAGATTATATAATCGAGTCTTCTATATAATTGAATCCTCAGTACAACTTCTTGAGGATAAATAGTAACACCCCTGTTATACAGAGAGAGAAACTGGAGACAGACAGATAGACACTTCTATGTAGATACCTAGGGAGAAAGGCTTTTAGGCAGAGGAACTGTCAGTGCAAAGGCCCTGAGGCTGCGGGGTCCTTGATTATTGGAGGAAGAGCAAGGGAAATATAGCTAACTGAAGTGGTAAATGCAGAGTCGTGGATGAGAAGAAAGCTGGGGGTAGGGGCGGGGCCAGGCCATGCTGGGCCCTGTAGGTCACAGTAAGGACTTCAGCTTCTACAGCACTGATGTGATTCTCTTTTTTAAAAGGATCACTTTGGCAGGACTTCCCTGGTGGTCCAGTGGTTAAGACTCCGTGCTTCCACTGTAGGGGGCATGGGTTCGATCCCTGGTCAGGGAACTAAGATCCTGCAAGCCACAAGGTGTGGCAGGAGGGAAGGAGGGAAGAAAGAAAGGAAGGATCACTTCGGCTGCTGCGAGAACAGATTCTAGAAGGGCAAGGATGGAAGCAGCAGGTTGCAATAATCAGAGGCTATGAGGGCAGCTTGGATCGAAATGGCAGGGCTGGAGCAGGTGAGAGCAGTCAGGTTCTGGTTGTATTTTTAGAGTAAAGTTGGTATAAAATTAAGTCAGTGGAACCACATGCCATTTACCCTAAGAGCCGGCACTTCTAAGTGGGTCTGCGGCTCTCTGGGAACCCCCAGGCCCACAACCGGGCTCTCGGTCACACCGTCCACGGCACGCACAGCCCCTCTATCTAGACAGACCCTGCAGATATACCCCAGCTGACAATGGGAGCCCAGCATTCCCAAATATCTGAGGGACATGGTCACACACTCCCCAGACCGTTGCCTTCAACTGGCTGGAATTAACACACGATGGGAATTTAACAGAGGCAATGACAAATCCATAAGTCTATGCCCTTTCATTTGCATCTTTAATTAAAAACAAATACAAATTAAAAGCTGTTTCCTCTTGTTCTTAAGAGCTCCCAAGCTTTCTTTCACTGACCTTCGAAGGCTCCCCACAGTGATTTGGATCAAATTCAGGGTCCTCCCCTTAGCAAAGGCACCCACCCCACTCCTGTCCAGGGCAGAAACGCACGCTTGTGTCCCCTCAGCCTGAACAAGCAGTGCTCATGTCCATCTCCTCCACACACCTGGGGTCCCCAGGCCTCACCCCCTCAGGCCACCCCACTCTTCTCTCTCCTCGCACTTTCCCCCATTTTATTCATTTATTGGCTGTGTCGGGTCTTGGTTGCAGCATGTGGGATCTTTTGTTGCAGGGCACGGGCTTAGTTGCCCTGTGGCATGTGGGATCTTACCCTGTCCAGGGATCAAACCTGTGTCCCCTGCATTGGCAGGCGGATTCTTAACCACTGGACCACCAGGGAAGTCCCTCCCCATTTCTAATTATACACATGCACTTAGCATCCGCCCTCCCTCCCCACCAAGATGCTGTCAGTCCAAAGGCCAAATCCTCCCCTTTTATGAACGGTGGTGCCTTCAGCACCCAGCGGAAGAGGTCTGGGATGACTGGCTGATTTGGAAGCCTGCAGGGACAAACTGCCTTGAATTACATGCTTTACTTGCTTCTGTGAAATGCAATAAATTGAGAAGACCTAAAAACTTCTTTCATGTTATCGTCATTATAAAGTCACTTTTCTCAAAATGCCATTTGCAGTCTACACAAAGGGAAGATAACTCTCCATATAGCTGGCATTTATCACATTCTTTATAGCACTGAAAAAATGGAGATCATTTAAACAAGAAAGGTTATAGAACCAGCTACAACCACTCAGTGGAATATTTTGCAATTACTGATTTTTTTTGCATAAAAAGTATTTAAATGAAAAAAAATCAAATAATCGGGGCCTCTTGTTTTTATCTATTTGTAAGGTATGCTGCCCATTTTTTCCAACTTTATTGAGATATAACTGACATACAATATGGTACTAGTTTAAGGTATGCAACATGATTTATATATGTATATACTGCAAAATGATTACCACAGTAAGTTAACATCCAGCATCTCACATAGTCACAAGGTTTCTTCCTCGTGACTGAATATTTTAAATGAATGTTTATAACTGACGTAGTCCTATGTTATAACATGAAGCAAAAAAAAGCCAATTTCAGATACAGGATAACATCTATGTTTTAAGTAAATACTGAAAGCACAGTGAGATACACACCCATTAGGATGGCTATTATATATAAAAAAAAAAAAGATGTGGATAAATTGGAACTCTGATGCATTGCTGGTGGGAATATAAAATGGTGTAGCCACTATGGAAAAGGTTGGCAGGTCCTCAAAAAGTTAAACTTAGAATTACCGTATGACCCAGTAATTCCACTTCTCAGAAAATACCCAAAAAAATTGAAAGCAGAAACTCAGATGTTTGTACACCAATGTTCACAGCAGCATTACTCACAACAGCCAAGAGGTGGAGACAATCAAAATGTTCATCGAAAGATTAATGGATAAACAAAATGTGCTATATACATATTATTCCGCCATAAAAAAGGAATGAAGTTCCGATACCTGCTACAACATGGGTAAACCTTGCAAAATTACGCCAAGTGAAAGAAGCCAGACATAAAAGGCCACACAGCGGATGATTCCATTTACATGAAATATCCACAACAGGCAACTCCATAGACACAGAAAGCAGATTAGTGGTTGCCAAGGGCTGGAGAAACGGGGTGTTGGGGAGTTACTATTTAATGGGTGCAGAGCTTCTGGTTGGGATAACGAAAAAGTTCTGGAAATGGAGAGAAGTCATGGTTGCAAAACACTAAATATACTTAATGCCACTTAGTGTACACTTAAAATGATTAAAAGGATAAATTTATGTTTATATTTTACTACGATTTGAAAATAAAAAAAGACTGGAAGGTCACAAAACAAAATTTAGTTATTGACTTCTGAGTGGTAGAATTAAAGATCATGACTTCTTTCCTCTTTGTTACAAATTATACAATAAGCATATTGCTAATTACGGGGGACATTACATATAACTGGCTTTATTTGATAAAGTATCACACCAGCATATAGTTCATCTGACTTTATCACACTGCAAAGCCTTCTGATGTGAGAGCCCCTAGACCGCTGGGCGGTGAACTTGCTCGGATTACAACCTTGCTCCAGTGGCTGTGCAGCTACCGCGCTGGCAGGATGAACGACCCAGCTCTAGGCTTCATCCTGGTCCCCCCGCCGCCGGGTCCACAAGGGGGCGCAGCACAGGGCTGGTGAAATCCCTACCCATTGCCTGGAAGCCTTTTGCGGCGCCATCACCTCTGAACTAACAATGACATTTATTGTTTATTCTCACACCCATCCCAGGAGACAGGGAGGATTTTTCCACTTTAAGATGTGAAAACCAAGGTTCTGAGAGACTTGATAACCTGCCCCAGGACAGGGATTTGGAAACGGACAGACCCAAGTCTTCTGGCTCCCGCCCCCCACCTCTCTCTTTGGTTTCACAGCAGTGTAATTGTTCGAGAGAGCTTGGCATCGCTTCCTCCAAGGACTGGCTCTTAACAGAAACTTCTGGCCATTATCTGAATGTCACACACAAGTGCAGTTAAGAATCTGCACTCAGGGCCTCCTTCTAAACCCAGTTACTTCTATCTCATGAATTTCCTTATCCCAAAAGACAAGTTCCCAGGGGCCCCGGCAAAGTCTCCAGCTGCCCGACCCCCTCCTTCAGCCCCGCCCACACCCTCAGGCTGCCTGCAGGAGGTCCCCTGTCCGTTCACTTGAACTTGTCCAGCATCCCAAACACCTGTGTGAAACGCTCTCGGTCCAGGATGCGTCCGTAGCGCAGGGTGAGGTAGAAGGTCTGTTTCCCACTGTACTGCTGGATCCGCACGAACAGCTCCTGAGGCCGATCCTGGCTTTCCGTCATGGGGATCACGTCGGCCACAGGGCAGTATGTCTCCTGTCGCCGGCCCCAGAAGGTCAGGTGGGCCACCCGCAGCATGGTGCCCGACTCATTCACGTACAGGATGCCCACCAGCCTCCGGAAGAAATGGCTCATCCAGCACAACATGGCCAGGGCAAAGCCAGCGATCCCGCCCGCCAGGCACAGGGAGTTGAAGGTCATGAGGCCCTGGGAGTACCAGTAGAGGCTAGGCGGCAGGGCCACCACCGTCAGGGCCGTCTGTGCCACCTTCAGCCGAGACAAGTACCCGAAAGACCTGATGGCATCAAACCGGTACACCATCTGAAATGTCTCTGTCTCTGTGCCGGGTGGTTTCTCCTTGGAGGTTGGTGGCCTGCTTCCCACCCACCTCCTAGGATCCCGCCCACTGCAGTACCACAGCCCATGGAGAGGCCTTCCCCATGCAGCTGGCCCTGGCGACCGCGGCACAGCTCGGAGGAAGGCGGCCTGAAAGGGAGACAGGGAGACCATTTCTCTCATGGAACTCAACCATGCTAATCACACAAGGAACAGCTGCAAAGCATCTTACACGGAGGTTCCCACCAATCCTGTGAGGCCGGCATCACTGCCAGAGATGGAAAGAAAGGTAAAGCCAGATGCTTTACCTCACGTGATCTTCACAAAAGCCGTTTGCGATGGGAACCACTACTTCTACTTTACCACGCAGAAAATTAAGCCCAGAGAAAGTAAGAAATTTACCCAAAGACACACAGCCAGTGAGTGGGGCAGAGTCTGACTTTTAAACCGGTCCTCTTTCCTCCAGACAGCTCAAGTAGGTATAGGAAAGGAGGCGCAGCCTTCATTCATTCAACAAATACCTTGAGAGGGCCAACTCTGGGCTGGCACTGGATCCACAGCGTGTGTGACAATTCCCCAAGCAGGAAACTCAATCAATGTCCCAGTGGGGAACAAATCCGCAAGACATTCATCATAATAACTACCCAATTCTCGGTCAGGTTTAAAGCGTCATCTTGGGGTCGGAAGGGAAACACTGTTTACTTGACCTAAATTGAGGGATGGGGTAGAACGCAGGAGGAGGGAGGCGTCAAACCGCAGCACAAGGGTTTTATGAGATGCACAGTTCCACACCTCGAATAGTGCAGTGAAAGATACTTTGGGCGGTGAAGTCAGATCTGGGTTCCAATCCCGACTCCTACAGTCACCAGCTGTGGATCTTTGGGCAAATTACTCCACCTCTCTGGACCCCAGTTTCTTCATCTTTCTAAATGGGGATCCAAAATATACTGAATGTGATGATGGTTTTAAAGCCTTCAAATGCACTTGATGCTCGGCGAGTGCTCAGTGAGTTTTAGTTATCGCCGTTGCTGGCCCACGTGACCTGAGCGCAGAGGAGAGCGGGGAATAACAAATCGGAACCCACGTCCCTCCCACGGATTCTCCGAATCAGAACCCCAGGTGTCTGCAGGCCTGCCCCTGGCCTGCCCCCGACCCACAAAACACGTCACCTCCCTTACTTCCCACCACCCGCCTTCTTACCATGACTCCAAGGCCGGCTGCCGGAAGTGAATCCCTCCTACTCCCGGAACCGCTAAGAGCGCGTGTTCGGCCCTAATAGGACAGCGTAGAGGAGCATTGCATTCTGGGATCTGTAGTCCAGAGAGAACAGCTAGCGCTAATCCGAGGCATTATGGGAGTGGATTCGCCTCCTCCCGGCGTGCCCTGCGGCAGGGGGGCTGGTCCCGGAAGTTCCGAGACGGATTCCAGGTGCCAGCGAATCCTGTAAGGTACGCGTGGAAACTGGGGTCATGGCGGCGCACGGCCCAGCGCTCTGCCTCTTCGACGTGGACGGGACCCTGACGGCCCCGCGGCAGGTAAGCGGCGTCCGGCGGGCTTGCGGCAGCCGGTGCAGAGCCCCCTGCTGCTCCCAGACGGGGCTAAGGACCGCCTATCTCCCCTGAAGGGAGCGAACTCTACTCTGGGTTCCTGGAGGAATGAGATGGAAGCTCCCACCAGCTCTTCAAGACCTCAGGGTGCTCGAAGAGATGGGACAGGCCGGAAAACTCTAGAGAGCAAGAAACTTGGGTTGGAAAACGCAGTTCTGGACTCTCACCTCCAGCCCCGGATTTGAACCCCAGCTCTGCCCCTTAACCAGCTTGTGTGCCCTCCTCAGACCTATGACGTATGGTCTCTGCCTGTAGCCTGATGTGAAAGACACAGGTTTCCAGGTCAAACGGACCTGGTAGAGTCTCAGCTTTACCTCCTGACAGCTGTGTGACCCTGAGCAAAGTCATTTAACCTCAGAGCCTCAGCATCTATGGCATTAAGTGGGGATAGGACCTGTTGCATGTGGTGTTTGTGGGTGTCGAATGAAATCATATAAGTTCATGAAAATATCTTGCATACGGTAGACTGGGTTCAATAATATTCAGTTAATATCAGCGACCGCCACCACTCGCTTCTCCAGCCCTGCAGTGGAGTGGGGTGATGGAGGAGACCTAGATTGCTGCAGGCTGCCTGCTGAGAACCTCCTTGGACTCCTAGAAACTTCTCATTTCCAGATTTTGTTGCCGTAGGCACGGATATATTTCAGTTAAGATTAACATTTGTGATCTTTGCCCACTCTGACCTCCCCCTTGCACAGATTAGTCACTGAACACCAGCCATTTGAACTTGAGACTTGGCCCAAGTAGCCTCACTGTCTTCAAGTTCTAGCTCTACCCTGCTTAGTTTGGGCCAGGTGAAAGCAGTGGTATGTGTGCTCCAGAATTCACAACGAATGTCTGTGACCTTAGCTGTCCCTATCATTTTACCTTTCTGAGCCACAGGTGCTATGTATCTAGTGATGATGCTCAATTGCAAGTTCTCCAGAGGCCCTTTTTGATTCTGAGGGTCAGTGATCCATGCACACCTGTAGGTTGTTAATTAGCGCCTAGTGGTCTGGAGCCAATGTCAGCAATTCATTGTTTGTAAAAGGCCAGATAGCAAATACGTTTGTGTTTGCCGACCATATGGTCTGTAGTAACTACTCAACTTTAATGCAAAAGCAACCATAGACCTTATGTAGACATAGCATAGCTGCGTTCCAGTAAAACTGCTCTCAATTTGGCCCATTGGCTGTAATGGCCTTGGATTTACATTCCAAGCCTTTTTACACAGTATCATTAGACCCTTTTAACCTTTCTCCCTCTTTCATCCCTGGTAGGATAGTTGTTATTTCCATTTTAAATAAGGAAACAGACTCAGTGGAACCATGACCTTGATTTCACACGAGATCTGGTACAAGTCTCTGGGCCTCAGGGCATCGTTATTTGCTAAGTTTGCCATTTTCTGCTACTGCTCCAAGGTGGAGGCTGTTGTGTTACTAGGTGTGTCATTCAGGAACGTGCTTCTGATTCCCAGAAGGTACCAGGATATATAAGCATAAAGTATGAAATAGCAGCGAGACCAGGCAACCCGCAGTGTTCTCCCTTAAAACATTTGAAACGTGATATTCTTAGGCGAATGTAAGTAAATTTTTACACTCAAAAAATAATCTAATTGTAAAGAGAATTGTTTCAGGGCTTCCCTGGTGGCACAGTGGTTAAGAATCTGCCTGCCAGTGCAGGGGACATGGGTTCGAGCCCTGGTCCAGGAAGTTCCCACATGCCACGGAGCAACTAAGCCCGTGCGCCACAGCTGCTGAGCCCGCGTGCCGCAACTACTGAAGCCCGTGCGCCTAGAGCCCATGCTCCGCAACAAGAGAAGCCACCGCAATGAGAAGCCCGCACACCGCAATGAAGAGTAGCCCTGCTCGCCGCAACTAGACAGAGCCTGTGTGCAGCAACAAAGACACGACACAGCTAAAAAAATAAATTAAATAAATAAATTTTAAAAATAAAAAAAATAGAATTGTTTCTATGTGCTGGGTGCTCAAGGTTAAAAAATAAAGCTATTTTAAAAATAAAAACTAAAAACTATTTTAGCAACAGATCTGTTCATTGTACAACCTTTCCCTTCCTCAGTACTCGCATTCTCAAACATTGATAAGCACAAGACAATCCGAAAGCAGTCAAATGGGTTATCTTTTCCTGCAGCTGCTGAAATAGTATATGACCTAAACAGGTAAAATCTAATTAGAGTGGAGTCCAGAGCTTTGCACATTTTAGTGTTTTAGTAGAATTTTGCTGTTCTGAGTACTTTCCTAAGAAATGCCATTGCATCTAAAAGCAGTTGAGACTTAGAACTAGGATATAAACCTGGGTGAATTGTTTTCCAACTTCCTATCATGAAAATCTTCAAACGTACAGAATCGCTGGAAAAGTATGGTACCCAAAACATCCATATTCCCACCACTTAAATTCAACAGTGATATTAACTTTCTCTCTTTTTTTAATCTTTTCTGTGCCACTTCCTAAGCTGTAGTCATAATGGTACTTCACCCCTAAATGTTCGCACCTGCAGCTCTTGAGGACAAGGACATATGTCGTAACCAAAGTACCGTCATCATACTTAAGGAAACTATCACCAATTCCCTAATATTATTTTATACCCTGGTCCAGGGGTCAGCAAACTTTTTTCTGTAAAAAGCCAGATAGTAAATGGTTGGGGCTCGCAGGCCATATGGTCTCTGTCACAGCTACTCACATCTATAGTTGTGGCCACAGACACCTCGGAAATGAATGGATATATGGCTGTGTTCCAGTCATTCTACAAAAACAAGCAGCATGCTGGATCTGGCCCACAGGCCCTATTTTCTAACTCTTCGTCTGCTCCACTCAGTTTTCCTTAATTGTCCCAAAAAAGTCTTTTATAATTTTTTTTTTAATTTTTCAGAAGGTGAACTTTTAACATTTTTTCACCTTAATTCCAAGCTTTTGGCTCTTTCTCTGGGATGATTTAGAATTCCTTGAAATTATCAGCACAAGAGTTATTTAGAAACATTATGACAATTTGGCTGTGTGGTTATTTTGCTCCAAATCTCTCCTGCGGTGTGGGGTAGTTTAGATGCTCTATTGTGGTCACGAGCAGCTAGGTCTTATTTCCTGTCAAAAAGTATTTGCTGCCATCTGGAAGCGAAAAGGTGTCTCTGACCAATGCAAGTTGCAGAGCACGTCTGATAGCTGGACAGCAATACCATTTAACTCATCAGTGTGCACAAGGGTCAAGAGAAAATAAATTGTGCCCTTAGGCTTCTGTTTGAAGGTGGAAGTATTGCGTTTGTGTTGCATTTTTAATATTTTGCAATCATGGGAATCTTCCCCACTTGCATTCTGACGTCGGCTCTGAGTAAAGCAGTTGTGGGGACTCTGGGACCCATTTTCACAATCACTGACTCAGAGGCCACTAGATTTTGTCTATTAGGTCAAGATTCCACCGGAAGATGTAGAAAAGATTGCACTCTGATGTAAGCCCTTCTGTACAATTTTATTTTATTAATCATATGCATGTATTACTCGAAAAAAATTTTTTTTAAGAAAAGGATAAGGGCTTCCCTGGTAGCGCAGTGGTTGGGAGTCCGCCTGCCAATGCAGGGGACACGGGTTCGTGCCACGGAGCAGCTGGGCCTGTGAGCCATGGCCGCTGAGCCTGCGCGTCCAGAGCCTGTGCTCCACAGTGGGAGAGGCCACAGCAGTGAGAGGCCCGCGTACCAAAAAAAAAAAAAAGAAAGAAAAGGAGAAGATTGAATTCTGGATGTTTTTGTACTGAAGCTGAGTTAAGTGGGTTTTTTGTTTTTAATTTCTGGTAACTTTATTTGTGTAGATATTCCATGTAAGTGTACAATTAAGATTGCTAAAAGTAATGAAATAAAAGTTTAAAAACTTCATTGTGATTTGCTTGAACACAGGGATATCTTTTCATGTCAGTTTAAAATTTCTTTTGAATGGGCACACGGTTTGGAATTTAACTAGCATAAAATTATACCACTGAGACCACTATTTATTTTTTCTTAACATTTATTTATTTATTTTGGCCGCACTGGGTCTTAGTTGCCGCATGCGGACTCTTAGTTGCAGCATGCAGGATCCAATTCCCCGACCAGGGATGGAACACAGGCCCCCTGCATTGGGAGCGCAGAGTCTTACCCACTGGACCACCAGGGAAGTCTTGAGACCACTATTTATAGACAGAGCTTTTCTTTCAGGAGAGACTGAAAAATCTAGTGGTCTTACTCTAAGGCTTTTTGTTTGTTTATATAATTATAATAAATCAACTCTCAACTTCCTCTTTAATCTCATTATGTTATTTTGTTTTAATCAACTTAAATCCATAAATGGAGCACAGTGTGGCATTTGAAAGGACTGGGGTAGGTCTACATGCGTTGTGGAAAAATCACAACTTAGTGCTGAGAAAGCAAGTCATTGCACAAGATGTGGAATGAGTCCACTTGTGTTTCAAAAAGCACCTATTTATATATGTGCATATAGACAAGTGTATATATAAATGCACAGAGAAAAGGCTAGAGCAGTACATAACAGCTGTTAATATATTTCTTGTGTGTTTTAAACTAGGTAAAAATAAGTAAAATTTAACAAGTTTTTTTCCGATAAAAAAGTTGATGGCCCAAAAGCACGACTAAATAGTTGGTCTTATCTGTAGACCTAGAAACCAAATTGGCAGTTATAAAAATAAGGGTTATATCACTCTTGGGATTTTAGTCTCCCGATTACTTCGTGACTCTTGACTGTTGTGTTTTTCTTTTTGAAATGCAGAAAATTACCAAAGACATGGATTGCTTTCTACAAAAACTGAGGCAGAAGATCAAAGTTGGAGTCGTAGGCGGGTCGGACTTTGAGAAAGTACAGGAGCAACTGGGAAACGATGGTAAACTCCACATTGCTGGCTACATTTTGGTAAAAGGTCAACTTCTCATGAGGACGTTGGGACCTGTTGCCATTTAGTATCACAGGAGCCCCGAGCCCTCATCCCCATGTGGCAGGCTTCAGGCTTCCTGCTTCCTTGTTTGGGGAAA
This sequence comes from Grampus griseus, assembly GCF_964374135.1. Lineage (NCBI taxonomy): Eukaryota > Metazoa > Chordata > Mammalia > Artiodactyla > Delphinidae > Grampus > Grampus griseus. The sequence continues at coordinate 31,858,742 of NC_139008.1, read as the reverse complement.
CATTTTCTCTGCCTTTATTTTTCCTCTGTTTTTAGTCCTATAAATAAATTTCTGGAGTTGCTAGTGGAACAGTTGGTACTCGGATACATGGACAGATTCACCTAGAAAGATGGGTGTCTGTTTCTCGGCCTGCAGTCCTTCCTGTTGGTCCCCATTAACTGCCCTCCTGGCCTCAGTTCGGGCCCCATCTCCTGACGTCCTTCTCACCCAGGTGTTGAGGGGTGCTCCGGGTCTTCATGCCTCCCTCTGTTGCCCTATCGCAGTGTTCCCCAGAGTTCCCTAGTCGGGAGGCACCCAGGCTCCTCCCCACCTAGTGAACCAGAATCTCAAGCCCAGGACCCCAGGAAGGTGGAGATTCTTACGTGCCCCTTCACTGGAGATTCTGAAGGGCATGGGTCTGTAGGGCATGGGAATCATACTTTAGCAACTACCCTCAAAGAGAGTCTAGTGCTGTGGGTGCAGCGCTCTGATTATTGGAAACTGTCTGGTTATGTTTGGCTGGAAGACCAGTGCTATGGATTATTCATCTCCACGGCCCCAGGCCTCCAGGGTGCCTGGCCTATAAGAAATAGCAGGTAGAGAGAGAGATGGATTGAGCATTCTTCTTGGCACTGTTGACGTTTTGGGCCAGTAATTCTCTATGTCCTGTGCACTGTAGGATGTTTAGCAGCATCCCTGGCCTCTGCTCACTTGATGCCAGTAGTGCTGCCACACCCAGTGTGACAACCAAAAATGTCTCCAGACACTGCCAGATGTCCCCAGGGGGCAAAATCACCCCCAGTTGAGAACCACTGTTCTAGATGTAATATCTTACAGTGCGAATCTGTGTGGGGTGTATTTATTGAACCAGTTACTGAAAGAGGGATCTGTGTAGTCCCTTTAAAACTCTCTGTTCTGGTTACACTTAATTTTCCTTGTAGGTGCTCTGTTTAGAAACGCTATAAACAACATAATGGGACACATTAAGACCCGGGGATCCTGTTACCTGGTCCCGATTGCCCTTTCTGCCTCTGGTCACGTAATTAACCACAGGCTCAGAGAGGTTTTGTCAGTGTAGCACAGCGTCTTACGTTTCAGAGAGTAAGAGTTGAAACTCCAGAATCAAAACAGTAGCGAGCCAGAAGAAAGTGGAAGACCCACCTGTATCAGAATCACCTGAGGAGCTCATTCAGATGGAGATGTGGGAGCCCCACCCAACACATAGTGCCTGGGAATCTGCATTTTGGCAAGCACCTAGAGTTTGAGGCTCCATTAAGATTTATGTGGGTGGTCTTCAAATGTGAATGAATATAAGAATCGCCTGAAGAGCTTTAAAAAACAAAATCTGATTCTTAACCTGGCCTCTGCAGATTCTGATTCAGAAACCTTGGGAGCAGAGCCTGGAATTCTGCAGATTTTCATCACTGCCCCAGTGATGCAGATTCACAGTGGGGTTTGGGAGCCATCGTTGAGGTGCCCACCGAGTCTCCAATCTGCAGCCTAATTGTCATCTTTTAAATTTATAATGAAGAGCCTTCTTAAAAAAGTTTTTAAGGAGCTTTTTTTCTACCCTCCCAATCTGTTAAGATGAGATAGCCTTTCACAGTCATTACTGGAGTTTAGCATTTTTATTGGCGATTAATGTTAATCAAGAAATAGAAACACAGGGTCCAATTCATTGCATTCTCAATTTTGTTTTGTTGGCAGTGGTTGAAAAATATGATTATGTGTTTCCAGAAAATGGCTTGGTAGCATACAAAGATGGGAAACTCTTGTGCAAACAGGTAGGTTTGCAAGTATCCAAACTACTCTGTACTACTAGTGAAATGTTTTCTAAAAAGGTATCTGATATTGAATGCCTCCAGGGAGTTATATCTGGGAGAAGAGTGGTAATGAATCTTCACCCTGTATTGTTTACATTTTGGATATTGAACCATGTGACTAGTACACATTCCAAATTGTTAACTAAATTTTTATAATTGTTTTTCAAGGTTACTTAATCTAATATTTCTATTATGGTAGCAAAGACTAGGGCAAGTTGTCTTGCTGCAAGCATTTCTAAGAGGTACCATGTAGCTCTTATTACCATTAAGATCCTTCTATTCAGACGTAAGAGGAAGCCAAAGTGGAACAAATATATTTTCTATCAGTGTCTGCAGATATTTTAATTGAATAAAAGGCAGCAGCAATAAACTCTTTGGGGCTTCCAGGAAGCACTTGAGAGATAGTGAATACAAAAATCTTGAGTAATGAAGCAGAAAATGGTTTTGACTGAGGCCCTTTCTGGTTTGCCTAATGTTTTCAACCAGAGAAAAAGGGAGAAAAGGAGAAAGGCAGTGGGGTGTGTCCCCACCACTGCTTGGTGACCCTCCAGCCACAGAGGCTGAAGACCTGGGTTTGCTGGAAAGCCATTTTGAAAATGCCTCCCACTGTGTCAAGTTAACTCCAGTATTTTCTTTATCTAGAACATTCAAGGTCACCTGGGTGAGGCCCTAATCCAGGATTTAATCAACTACTGTCTGAGCTACATCGCGAAAATTAAACTCCCGAAGAAAAGGTGGGTTTGCTTTTAGCAAAGAAGCGCCACTGGAATATGGCTGATGCCGTCTGGTGGGTTGGAGCTAACTCAACTCCAAAGCCAGGTGCTTAGTAAGGGACCACTGGAAACCTTCTGTAAAGCCAGCGGTAGACCAATGATTACATAAATGATGGTGCGTCCACGTGACGGAAGTTGAAAACTATATGCTTTCAAAGGCTATCAGTTAAGGCACATGCCTGTGAAACAGCAGTGTGGGAAAAGCAGCATCAGCCCAGGCCCCAGCTCAGGAGTCTCAAACTGGAGGCCTTCGGGCCAAATCCCATGCAAAGCCAAGTTCAGTTGGCCCCTGGTGTTCAGTAAAATCTGCAGTAAGTGCTATCATTTAAAAGTCTGATTTCACACTTTAAAATACCTGGGTTTCCGGCTTCTGCAGCATCTGAAAACCCGGCAGCTCGATGCTCCCTCCTAGGTGGCAGCAGCCTGGCGGGCAGCGCTGCCCCCCTCCCCATCCCCCAGTCTTTCATGGGCCACTTGTCTCATTTTTCTGGCCTCGGTAGGCATTTGATTCGGGAACGTACCTCTTGTTCTGAATACTGTTACCTCAATTCCCATTTTTAAATAAAAACAACAGTAATGTGCACACATGCCCACAGTTAAAAGATTGGCAGAAAACGGACCATATGCTAATGGTGGTTGTTTCTTGGTAATGAGATTTCAGGTGGTTTCTTTGAAATACTTTTCATCTTCTCGGTTTTCTGCACTTAATGTGTAACACCCTAATGATTAGAGGATGAAACATTTCTTAAAGGGTGATTGGATTTCAAGACATGCTGGAGTTTCGAGAGTGCTCGAGACCTGTTTCCAGAATTTCCGAAACAGATGCCCCTGCTCGGCACCTCTTCTCAGAGGGCAGGGGCTTCCTTTTTCATATCTGTCCCAGGTAGGGGGATGGAGGGACCTGAAGTCCATCTTTCTGGCAGCTGGGAGACGGCCCGTGAGGGTTCCTTATCCTGTGCTGTTGACTTTTACGTATATTAGAAATTCTCCATTGTAGAAAGTGAACATATAACGTACCCCAGGTCATTTCAGTCTTTACTTTGGGCTGAGCATTGAGGGAGGATAAAAAAAGGATAAGATACACTCCTGTCCTCCAAAGAAGATGTCATCTAGTGAGAGGGCCCAGCGTGCAGAGCTGTGACTCCGAATTAGCCTGAGACACCCGGTGAATTCAGAAGGCAGAGCTGAGTTCCTCCTTGATCGGCGTTTACCCACATTGCTCGTGGGTCTAATGCTGTGTCCCACACACGCCAGGCAAGTGTAGTAAGACGTCACATCGTCCAGGTCTTCAGGGGGGAAGTGAATGCTTGATCAACCGCCTTAGTCCTGGTTTTTAGAACAGAAGCCTTTCTACAGTGCATCAGCCTCCCTCCCTGCCTTGGGCATGACCTCTTTTTCTGACAGTTTAGGACCCACAGGCCTAGTATCCCCCCTGGGAATGATCACCAGGGCCCCATACCCCAGTGTAGATGTAGAAGGTATAGGCGACAGGCTGGTCTGTACCGAGTCCAGGACAACCGGGATGGGGTGTTTGAAAAAGTGTCTTAGGTGCACATACGTTGTTGTATCGTTTGCCTCTTTCTCTGCAAGTTGAACACAGCAGGGGAAGGATCCAGTGATGGAGATACCGCTATTTTTACTTTACTTGCTTCCCAGTTTTTTAGATAAACTGGTACTTTTCATTTCCGGAGCCCTTTCAGGGGGCCTCAGAGCAAGTGCCATTAACCCCTTTCTGAGCTCAGAGCAGAGCGGTGCCCGGGGTCCCTGGTAAGTGGCGGCTTTGGCGTGGAATCTGGTCCCAGCCCCACGCCTGGCGTGTGGCCTTGGAGTATTATTACTGAGGCTCACCTGGGGATCCTCAGCAGCTTTTCCTGTGTTGCTTTTCTTGGTAAAAATCAGCATTTCACTAGGTCACTTGCAAAGGTGTCTGGGACATATATTTTCAAATTCCTCAGGGAACTTGAAGAGCTAGCAATCATTTTCATAGCTCTTTGTTAACTATAACATTCTCTGTCAAGAGCAGCACCGTCCAGCAGAAATGTAATATGAGCCACATGTGCCGTTTTTTCCGCTTTCTGTGGCCATGTTTAAAAAAAATAAACAACGGAAAGGAATAGGTGAAATTAATTTTAATATGTTTTATTTAACTGACTATATCCAAACTATAGTCATTTCAAATATAGTCAGTATAAAGCATTGTCAATGATGGTTACACTCCTTTTTCATACGAAATCTGTGAACTCTGATCTCAGGTCAGACCAGCCACAGTTTTCAGGGCTCTCTAGCCACGTGAGGCTCGTGGCCGCCACACGGCCCAGCACAGCACCGCCAAAGGCTGATCACACCCGCCTCTGCCATCGGAATCGCCCCACTTTTTTTTTTTGACCACACCTCGGCATGCGGGATCTTAATGCCCCGACCAGGGATCGAACCCATGCCCCCTGCAGTGGAAGTGCAGAGTCTTAGCCGCTGGACCGCCAGGGACGTCCCTGGAATTGGCCGGCTTTTTAGCCTGTCGGTCCATCTGTTGTGTTGCTCAAATAAATGATGAATCTCTGGGACCTCCATCCCCTTTTCCTCCCCAGGGGTACTTTCATCGAATTCCGAAATGGGATGTTGAATGTGTCCCCCGTCGGAAGAAGCTGCAGCCAAGAAGAACGCATTGAGTTCTACGAACTGGATCAGGTGAGTCTTTATGAAATAGCCGGGTGTATGGACGTGTGGTGTGCATCTCTGCGGCCAAGAAAGTGTGCTTCTAATGCAGTGGACTATTGGTATCTTTTTGTTTTCCTCAGAAAGAAAGTATAAGACAGAAATTCGTGGAGGATCTGCGGAGAGAGTTTGCAGGGAAAGGCCTCACGTTTTCCATAGGTATCATGCATTCAAGCGGGCTTCAGGCTCTGGGAGCTGTTTGCTGGGAGGTGGTTGTGGGCCGGTGTGCTCTTGAACTTGGACGGTGACGAGTTTGCAGCTGGGCTGTCCGTGGCAGGAAACTGCCCTCCTGCCTGATCAGCGCTAGCCAGGACTCAGGTTAGGAGATGACTTCCACACTGCTGGGTTTGGTTCTAAGTCCTCGCCCAGCAGGATTTTTCCTGCCTGCACTTCTCCTAGTCAAAAATAAGATTGCTTAATGAAGAGTGAGAACTTATCCCCACACCTTTGGGCAGAAGACAGCTAGCTCATGGGTGACTGTAGGAGAGAGGTGGGACAGGGCCTCTTAGATCAAGTAGACTGAATGTGTTCTGGAATCCTGTGATGTTCGAATGGCAAGGAACCTTCGAAGTCACTTGGGCTGGTTTTACAAATCAAGAAGCCGAGGCCCAGAAAGGGGAAGTCACTTGTCTAGGTTCACGAAATTTCTGTTCATAGTGACAGGCCAGCATGCGGCCGTTTCCAGTGTCTGATGCAGAGCTCTTCCTGCATCGCTGATGTCTCTGCCTCGCTTTTCGGTGGAATATGCCTGTCAAACGCTTTAAACAGACCGATTTCTGCTGTCAGTGCTGACAAGCCGTACTTACAGCCCTCTCCTTTCACCGGCTCAAATAAGCGTACGCTTGCCAGAAAACTGGAATTGCAGAGGGCCTCTGTGTAAAGGATGAATGGGTGTCTTGTTAAGTATCCTTGAACTGTGAGATGAACACCTTCCCTGACACAGCTCTGAAAGGGTTTTTGTTGCCCAAGAAAGCTGCCTGGCAATCCCCGTCCGTGGGGTTTTCATTTTCCTGCACGACGAGCTGGATGCATCCCGCTCCCAGGCCTCTCCGCCGAGCGCACAGTGCAGCTCCAGGGGAGCACGGCGGAAGGAAGCTGTTCGCAGCTCTTTCAGTGGCCTGCTTTGGGCTTCGTTTAAGCGCGCTCTGCAGACCGCTCGGGTGCAAAGCCATTGTGGGTCTCACTCTGATGAATCAGCACTGTGTCTCTTTTTTAGACTTTAGATTTTTAGGTTTTAGGTGAAATCATGTTGGAGAAAAAAAAAGTCATGCAAGAATTGATTTCTAGAACCTACCCGTAAAGTATTGTAATTAGCAAACTGAGGTAATAAAAATCAACCTTGGCACTCCAGTTGCCGACAAGGTCAAAGGGCACATTTTCTTTCAGTGACATATCATTAGCCTCCTTTTCACCTTTAGCTTGTGTGTCTCCCTCCCCGCGGCAGGAGGTCAGATCAGCTTTGATGTCTTCCCTGATGGATGGGACAAGAGGTATTGCCTGGGACATGTGGAAAAGGACGGCTATGAGACCATTTATTTCTTTGGTGACAAAACCATGCCAGTAAGTATAGAAGTGTTTTTGCTGTTTCGTTGTTCAATTTGGGTTTGAAGAGGGGGAAAGCGGACAGACGGGCTTTTCTGCCCCCAGCCACACTTCACCTGGCAGCCCAGCTCAAACTGAGTAATAGCTTCTGTCCTATGAGAGGGGGGTGAGGGAGCCCCCTCTTCTCTGCGCTCAGACACCCGACACCTCTGAAGGCAAGGATGGAGCCTTTCAGTTTGACTTTGAGTTAAGTGTCACCCACCTCGAGCGCCTTCCGGAATGAGACGCAGTGCTGTCATCAGATCCTCTTTGTGTTTCAAAGCCCTTGCTGTTTTTGTTTCATGTTTCCGCCGTGTTTTTTCCCCAGGGGCGTTCCTTTAGGTTGGGCACTAGGAGTCCTAAATGGTAGGAGGACCAAGAGTCTCGTGAGTCTGGAATTCAGGAGAGATGAGAGGTGGGGGGGTCAGGCCTGGGCATCACACACTGAGGGGCAGGAGGCTGTCCCGGGGGGGCTGTCGGAAATCCCAAGTCCGGGACCAAATCTAAACTGGGGACTGATGGGAATTCCCTGGCGGTCCAGTGGTTAGGACTCGGCGCTTTCACTGCCAAGGGCACAGGTTCAGTCCCTGGTCGGGGAACTAAGATACCTCAAGCTTCTCAGCGCGGCCAAAATAATAAAATAAACTGGGGACTGAGAGCAGAGCCAGGTGTTGAGAGGCCAGCAGGAGGAATTTCCCCAGAGCCACCGAGGTAGCAGGCGAGGCTCTCCTTAGGACAGGTGGGTCCCCAAGGGGCTGGATGGAGGGGCTTTGTCGCCATCGAGGCCCAGAGGAGGCTCAGCCCCCAATGGTCACTGCCCAGCCCGGGGCCGCCTCCCTTTACCTTCCTCTTGCACCCCCGTGCCTCTCTGCTTCCCTCTCACGGGCCACCCGGTGGTGGTAGCTACCTTGCCATCAGGCTCCTGTCTCAGGCTTTGTGGCTGTACTGCAGCAGCAGAAAGGCTGCATGGATGGAGTTTTTAATCCCTCCAACCCCCGGTCCACCCAAAATGCGTGCTGTTTTGCTAAGGTTTCTCCTATGTGGACCTGCCTTTTTCAGTAAGATCTCAACGTGCTAGTCTTCCAGCGTGAAAGGGACTTCTGGATAGTATAGTCTCATGTCCTGCTTTCCAAATTATAAACTGGGGGAATTCCCTGGCCGTCCAGTGGTCAGGACTCCACGCTTCCGCTGCAGGGGGCCACAGGTTCAATCCCTGGTTGAGGAACTAGGATCCCACGAGCCGCCCTCGCCGGTCCCCCGCCTTCCCCCCCATCCTCCCGGCTTTGGGCTGATTCCTGCAGGCTGAGAAGACAGCTCTTCAGAGGGGCTGAGGCAGGTTGTTCTGTGATGATGAAGCCTCAGCTGGGACTTTGCAGGATGGAATGCAGTTCTTGAGATAATTAGAAAACAACATCTTCGGGGAATTCTTCATTTGGAAATTAGAGAGTTTTCTGTTTAACCACTGCATTACCACACGTCAGTTTTTGTTTTTTTTTAATCTTACCTACTTTAAAAAAATGGATACTATTGAAGGGAGGTTCCCCCCCATTCTTAATTAATAGGTATTCATTGTAGAAAATTAGAAAAAGCATGAAGAAGAAAGGAAAAGACACTTGTAAATCACAGCTGACATGCCTCTCAGCCTCTTTGCAATGTATATGACCCCAAATGTGGGACACGGTGTGTTCACTGGTTTCTGCTTTTGTTCTCTTAACTATATTTCGTTCCCCCCACGTCGGGGAATGTTCTTTGGAAACAAGCCTTCAATGGCCGTATAACATTCTAGCATTTGGGCACAGCTTATTTACCCATTTCCCTAGCAGAGGCCCTTTGCGTTTGCGGCTCTTCGTTGTCTTCACGAGCACTGCAGTAAACGCCCTCGCATCATTCTTTGACCTCCTCTCTGATCTTTTTTATCAGTGGTTTCCTGGAGATGGGAGTTAGCAGTCCAGCCATCTAAATCTTTTAACAGCCTGAGGCCCTGAGCAATCCAAATACTTGCTTTAAGTTTCTTTTCGTATTCAGTGATAGATATTTAGAAAGCTGTTTTCTTTCTTTGCGCCAAGGCAAAATGTTTTTGCCGGCTCCCAGGGAGACAGCACCTGAGCTAAGCGCTGTCAGTAAAAAGCCCTTTCCCTGCCAAGCTCAGCAGGCTTAGACGCCTGCGCGGCAGCTCGGCCGGAGCCTGATGTTGCACCGAGTCCCCCGTGTCTTCCCCAGCCCCTGCCCTGAGCACCTCCAGAGAGCAGAGGGAAGAGGGAAGGGGCTGGCCCTGGCTCTCCTGGAAACTCCCTCATCCGTCCCGGCAGCCACAACAGGCAGCTTACAGGCCCTGGGCCCGGCCTTTGGTGGGAGTAGCGGGTGGGGGCGGGGGGCGGGGGGGCTCGGTTTGCTGCGGGGAGGGAGATGGCCAGCGCCTGGGGAGATGCACCCAGGCTGCTCTGCCTGGCTCTCCAGGGGGCTTGCGCCTGCCAGCTCAGCCCCAGCCCTGCCGAATTCCCAGGCAACAGTGCCTCTGCTTGTTTAATGCTTCTTGTAAAAAACATCTGGACTTGAAGTCGGGGCGACGTGAAAACCCACTGGAACACTTGGTGAGCATTACCCACTGATGGGTGTGACTCCGCAGTTCCACTTTGGTTAATTCGGCTCTCAGTTCACTCCTACGTGTGTAGAAAGGGCTACAGAGAGGGGCACGCCAGAAACAACCCCACCCTTCGCAGGAGATGGAGAAATAAACGGGGGTCCAGCCACACAGCGGAATGCCAGGTAGCATAAGCACAGCTGGTGTGGAGCAGTGCTGGTAAGAGCCTCCATTTTTGTGTAAACACAGAGAAATCATCTCTCTTCGTGTCTGCTTGTAAGTGCACACGGGGGGTCTGAAAGGGTACCCCCAAAATTACAGAGTTACCATGGGGGTGGGACGAGGATGGGAGAGACTTACCGCTGTGACAAGACCCTGTTTTTAAATTTTTGAGCTGCATAAAGGTGCTGTCTATTGAAAAATAAAACTTAAAAATGTCAAATTGAAAAGAGGAAGGGAACGAAGCTTTTCAGGTGCTTCCTCAGCGCCACCCCTGAGCAGGACACTTCCACTCCGCCACCAGCCGGGGGAGGCGGGGAATGCGGGGGCCCCGCAGAGGGCCAGCTGCTCGCTGAGTGCTGTCTGGAAGCCCATGCCCTTTTTATTCTCCTCTCTCACTTCCAAAACACTAAGACTGCTCATCCTTTACAGTCAGCATGAGGTGGTAGGCTTGGAAACCGAGAGCACCCAAGTCGGCCCCCCAAAAGCCCGGCGCGGTGACCACACGTGAGTCTGTCTAAGCCTCAGTGCCCCGGGCCATCCAGGGGGTTGTGGGTCCGCTTCCAAAGGACCGAACAAAGTGAGAGGTCTTAGAGGGAAGGGAGTTGGGGATGTGCCTCTTTCCCAGTGGCGGGCCTGCCTGGCCTGCATCCAGAGGCCCCTGCTTTTAAGGAAGTTGTGATAACGCTCACCTAGTACTGAGGTTGCTCTGTGAGATTGGGGGCCTGCGGGATGGTGACAGGTTGCCCTTGTGAGTGGTACCCAGCGACCCTTGAGATTCTGTTAGGCCTCTGGCCGGGGCCTGGGCTTCCTCGGCGAGCCTGGCATCTCCCGGCATCTCCTGGCATCTCCAGGGCTCCCAAGGCTCCTTAGGGCTAACAAAAGTGCAGAATGTGTCCTTGGGACAGACCTACCTGACTGTTTGTTTCTGTGGCAGAATCTGAGACCCAGGTCTTGTGTGGCTGGTGGCAGGCTTAGGTTAGCATGGTGAGGGGGTCGCTCGTTCCTGGAGGGACCCAGGGCAAATCGCCACTCCTTGTGGTCTGAGCCTCCTGGAGGAGGATGGACCAGATTAGAGGTTCTCAACCCTGCTGAGAACCCTGGGCCCCCTGCGGGAGGACAGGAAGCCAGATGCTGTGCAGGGGAACCATGGGTCCCATGTGTCCACTGGGGACCTGCCTTCCTTCCGGACCCCAGAATTGGTGGCCTCGTTGGTCCAGAGAACAGGACGGTGGACCAGCCCCACCCCAAGGCAGGAGCATCCCTCACCCCAACGCTCCTGCTCAGGGAGACCCAGGCTTAAGGCCCCCAGGGCTCACTGGTGTCCACAGCATCAGCATCTCCCCGATGTGCTCCCATGCCAGGGCCCCTCACGCATCTCTGAACCCCGTTTTACGGATGAGGGGAGCTGTGCCAGAGCCATCGCCAGACCCTAAGGGGCAGTCACCCAGGGGCGTCAGCCCCACCCCTAGCCTGGTCATCACTAGATTCTGAGCTGCTGGTCCTCAGCCCTGGAGGCACATTGGAGTCACCTGATCGCTTTCAAAACCTCATGACCCTGGGGCCAGGCTGTTTTTGACCATAGCTGTTTACTTCTTTCTAGGAAAAAAATCAGCACAGTTATCTAAGGGCATTCATTTTTTTTTTTTTTTTTTTTTAGGGCATTCATTTTTAAACGTGAAAGTTGTTTGAGGTTGTTTTCATCCACAGCTAATTCTGACATACTGGGAGAGCAGCGCACACCGCAGTCATCAGGTCCCCAGCCTCCTGCGTAAGCCCTGGGCACCCAGCTCTCCTGTGGCCAGAGACACCCAGGCACGGGAGCTCTTAGTGCATCCTGGGCCTTTGGCCCCCATGTCTCTTGTTCTTTCCCAGTTTTATTGATGTATTTTTAAAGCTCCTTCAGTGACTGTCACTTGCAGCCAGGGGAGAACCCCTGCTCTGGGATCTTTGAAGGCTGAGCCTTTGTCTTGGTGGCCTTTGTACCCATAATGGATAGAAATTGGCTAAGTGCTTATTGAACTACCCGAGGTAAACGTCCATGTGCAGCTAGAGAGCTTGCCTGTGCCGCGGGCAGGTATCCTCACAGCAGAGACCCCCTGGGAGTTGTGTCTGGAGCAGGGCATGCAGCCGGCGGCGGCCGGGGACACTGATGCAAGAAAATCAGCTTGCGCTGCGACCCTCCTCCCGCTGCGACCCTCCTCCCGTCGGCCCAGACCTTGGCCTTGTAGGGATTAAACATTAATGGGCAGCCTGCGCTGATCCGGGGCCTCTACTTTGGGCCTGCCAGGTACACCTTAACGGAAACATGATCACTTACTCATCCCTTCGCCTCTTCCCTCCCTCCGTCTTCTCCCAGGAAACAGGAGCTTTGTTTTGGAGCTTGTGGGTGGCTGAGCCTGCCCAGCAGGAATCCAGTAACCTTTGGTGCACATGCAAATCCAGTTTTGAAGTTTCCTGTTCACTGTAGCCTTATTTTTCTAGTGGGTGGCACTCACTAGCTTGGTGGTTTGGTTCTGCTTCTCCCGACCTCACTCCGAGTCTGGTTTGCAAGGTCTGTGCAGCCCCAGGAGGGAGCCCGCCCGCTCTGAGGCCAGTTGCCCTGCGGGAGATGTGGGCAGTGCGGGCAGTGCAGCTTTGCTGCCCTCTGAGAGCAGCGGGCCCCACCGGGCTGCAGGAGGTTTCTCCTTCCCGGGTGATCGGAATCTCTGGACCTGGCTTTGGTACGAGTCAGTGGCTTACAAGGCAGCAGGGCTCAGCCTCCTTCCACGGACAGCTCCCCGCCGTCGCCACCAGCAGCCCCTCTGTCAGGTGAGGCATCTGTTGGGCACCTGGGACACCCTCTCCAGGTTGGGGCAGGCGTGGCATCTGTGAGCCTTGCTGCTCCAGAGGTCCTGCTCCCCAGAGAGTGGCTTCTGTCTGCCTTGCACCCTGGCTGGGGGCTGGAGCCTCCTGACTCTCCTCTGCTTCCGCTTTTGAGTCCTCATCCCCCATCCATTCTCCAGAAAGTTCCTCGTGTGAAGTGAACCTGATGGTGTGAAGCCTGGCTCCTGGCTTTCTGGAGGCTTCACATAAAATCCCAAGTCCTCATCTCGACCTGCGAGGCCTCACCGGCCCCTCCCCGGCAGGCTGTAGCCCAGCAGGCTCTAGCCCGGCTGGCAGCCTTTCCCGGATGGGCGGTCACAGGGCTTGTCCCTTCTCTTCCTTCAGGCCTCTGCTCAAAGGCGTCTCCCCTGTCACCCTGGTCCCCTCCCCTTATTCTTTGCAGATGCCGGCAAAGCATCCACAGAGCTGTTTATGTCCATCTTAAATGTAAGCTTGGAAGGCGACCCTTAGGTGGACGTCATTTGTTTGCCACTGTATCTCCAGCTTCTGAGACCATGCCTGGAGGGTGAAGACTAACCCCTCCCTCCAGGGTCGGTGAGTGACACTGGAGTGAAAGTGTCCCCAGGTGGGTGCTGGGTTTTTCTGAATAGAGCAGGAGTTCTTGCTTGCTTGGTTAGGTGCTCTGTGCTGGTTTCCCCACACCAGGCCATTCCTAAGAGAAATCTTTTTTTTGTCGTAAGAATTGTCTTCACGTGTACTTGTTCAGGAGATGCTGGCCATGAACTGGGGGCCAGATGAATGACCAGAGCCCCTTCACAGGACATAAATTCGTGAGGCCCGCGCAAGGCTTGGCAGGCTTCTGGGAAAGAACATTCCCCCGTGTGGCTCCAAGGTCATGGCCTCCCAACATGGCTCCACCCAGCGCGCCTCGGCCCAGGCAGTAGTCCCTCATGAGGTCTATGAACTTCACCTTCTCCTAGGGAAGCCGTCTGCTTGGGGGTGGGTGGTTCTTACAAGATGAGAGCAGCCATAATTTCAGGTGTCAGTTGTTTAAAAGGATGTCATTTTCGTACAGAATCGTTTTCTCCATACTGGCTTCGTGCTCTGTGTTTTATGAAAAAATCCATTTTCTCTGCAGTGATTTTCATCACATTATAAACTAATTGATTTTTTTTTTCAAGATTTTGTGTTAGACTGCTTATCCAATGTTATGAGGAAAATATAGGAAATTCCATGAGAAGCTAAGCAGGGGCTTTCCTGCAGGGCTGTGGGTTGTGGAAGCAGCATTCCCCTGAGATGGGCGGGACTGGGGAAGGGGGTGCAGCACAGTCACAGGACCCCCTGCACCCAGCATGCCTGGCCCCTTTCAGACTGGGCCTCAACTCCTAGGGGCTCACCAGGGGGAAGGAAGCATGAAAACGCTAGGAAGCGGTGCTAGCTGCGCGCTGGGGCTGCCCCAGGATTGCGCGTCCACCAGTGGCCTCGGTGCTTTGGGCGAAGTTCCGCCACGATCCCCATTTCACAGATGGGGAGCTGCCCACATACCCCCCTCACTGGTGCTAGACCAGGATCTGAGCCCAGGCCACCAGGCTCAGACTCCAGCCACATGGGCCTATTTAAACTTCAGTGAATCAGACTCAGTCCCTCTGTCACAGGCGTCACGTGTGGCCTCCGTCGGCTCAGAGGTGGACCGTGTCCATCGTCACAGAAAGTCTCAAGGGCAGTGCTGCTCTGGACTGTCTGCCCTCCTACAGTCCCCCATGACCTGTTAGGAAAGTTTGGATGCAGTTAAAACAAATTGATGGGGTGAGAATTCTGCTTTCTTGATAGAAAAATAAGCCTTAGACAGACCTTCATGGGAACATCGTGATTTCTTTCATAGGCATAATTGCATGTTCCAAAGCTAAACTGCAGTTCAAGGGAAGGTGAAAAACCCTTTTTTGGTACGACAGTACCCTTGCTGTTCCTCTCCTGGGGGCTAAGAAAAGGTGCCTGAAGAGATGCTCCCCACCCGGTAAAATCGCAGGGTCCTCATTTCTGGTCCTATTTCTCTGGTGGCCCCAGGCCCCTGGGTGGCAACAGCCTTGGCCCAGGAGGAGCCAGGTGGCGCCTGCATCTGCGCCGTGTCTTCTCAGGGCGGGAACGACCACGAGATCTTCACAGACCCGAGGACGGTGGGCTACACCGTGACGGCGCCCGAGGACACACGCAGGATCTGTGAGGAGCTCTTCTGCTGACCATCCCTCTCCCCGTGGGAGGGGCGTCCCGCCACACCCACCCCCAGCCCACTGTACGGTTGTCACTCGGGTCCTCACTTGGCAGGGAAATGGCCCTCCGCCTCCAGTGCTAGAAGCAGCCAGAAGGGAGAAGAAAAGGCTTGTCAAGAATGGTTCAAAGGACTGTCTCCAACAGAGGGTTTTGTCCCCACCCCGAGTCTCAGGACCCCCAGCCCTGCCCTGATACGTGCGATCACAGTACACCTGGGGTTTTTTTGTTTTTAAACTTTCCCATCATTCTAGAATGATACAGGAAGAACGAGTGTGCCTGGACCCTCCCTCTTTCCTCATGGGTCTTGTGGAAAATGTAACAGATATTCACATTGGGACCCTCTGCATCAGTACCAGGAGGGGGGCTTTGGTGATGAGAAAGAAAGGACAAGATGTTTACAATGATCTGACCCTGGGACATGGTTAAAAACACTTCCAGAAATGAAGCTCCCCCGTGAGAGCGCTGGCCGAGTGACCACTGACCCCAGGGACTTTGCACCTAGCTGGCCCAGGAAGCAGGGGTAGCTCTGTATCCACTACACTTTGAAGAGCCCGCTGGTTTCCTAGCCATTGGGACAGAGGCAGTGGAACCAACAACCCCGCCGAGAACTGGCACATGGCCCTCCCGGGACGCAGCTTCGAGCCCAGGCCTAGAGACTAACTGAGGCGGTCACACTTCACCCAAAAAACCTCCTCCTGCTGTCCCCAGGGCCTGTTTGCCCTAGTTCGTCAGGGATCAGGGGAGAGCCTGAACTAACAGATCAGGAGCTGTACCGTTTCTGTGCCGATGTTTGAATAAGCCCATCCACCCAGGCCCTCGGAGCTGCCGTGTTTGGGTCTGCAACCTTCACTCCTCCCTCCCGCCTTCTGCAAGTTCCTTGTATAACTGGAAGGCAGCGCGGAGCCTCGTCCACAACACAGAACACGGAAGAGAGCTTTCCAAGAAAACGGTTGCTGTGTCGCTTTTGAGCATCTTCCTCCACAGACCAGTGCCGGGGCCGGCATCAGTCCAGGCATGGCCTCTGCTGGGGGCTTGCTTGCAGACCTGAATCTCAAGTGGGGATTACAGAGGTACTCTGAGCAGCCCACCTTTCTGCCCCCACCAGGTACCTTCATCACAGAGGAACCTGGTTCCCCCCAACCCTCCCCCAGCCTGGCTTGTCTCAGCTCAGGATCAGCGCCAGGCTGCGAGGTCAGCCCCCTCACCTGCCCAGGGCCACACACCGGGGTGACGGTTCTCACTGGTTCCCAGGACTGTGCCGTCCTGTGGCATCCTTCCTGGCTGAATTTTACACAATACTGTAATGATCTTTCCAAATGAAGAGTAGCAAATTAAAGTGATTTTATTGTTTCCTATTTTTCTTTCTGATTACTGTTTTCTCCTCGAGTTAAGTGAGTTGGTATCTTCTCAGATTCTGGGGGAAGAGCTCAGCCCTCTTGGACCTGAGGGGCCACTCGTTGCGACGCTGACGTTCCCACGATGTTGGGGGTTGCACTTACCAACTGGCATCGACCCACCCTCCAGGCTTTTCTGCCCACTGGGTAAGGATCCAGTATTCCATAGAAGTTTCCTTATATATCAAAACGAGACAACTGAGTCTTACTCAGACTTGT
Organism: Grampus griseus; assembly: GCF_964374135.1. Classification (NCBI taxonomy): domain Eukaryota; kingdom Metazoa; phylum Chordata; class Mammalia; order Artiodactyla; family Delphinidae; genus Grampus; species Grampus griseus. The sequence continues at coordinate 31,842,367 of NC_139008.1, read as the reverse complement.
CCCAACTTTCATGAGGTGAAGGGTGCACTGTTTCTCCGCCCTGCACAGGGTTGCCCTGGGTAGGTACCCCGAGGCCATCAGGCTGGGCCCCCTCCCCTACACTGTCACAATTCCCTCAACCTGCCTCCCCACCTCCAACGACTTCAGACTTTGCGCCATCCTTCCCCTGCTGCGGTGGTCTTATCCGGTCCAAGCTCCCCGGCCATGTATCCCACCTCTTCTCTCTTTAGGTATTCCCCAGCACCCACCTTGCTCCCCGAGGGCCTCCGCAGCTGGGCTCCGTGGTGGGGACATCAGGTAATAGTAGGTAAGTAACATGCAGGCAGCAGCGGCTGATGCCTTACACGTGCTCGCAAAGCAGCAGCTTCTGTCGTTGGCAGGTAAGAGCCGGCTGCCAGGATTCAGATCCTGGTTCAGCTGCTGCTGACTGGCTGTGTGATGGAGGACGAGTTCACCCCAGCCTCAGTTTGCTCATCTGTCGAATGGGGTTATAGTCCCTACCACACGTGTAACTTAACCGCGTTAACTTCAGTGAAGCACTTAGAACAGTGTGAGCTATCGCTAACTTAATCATCCCCAGAAACCCTGTAAGACGGGACTGTCATCCCTGCTTGACAGACGAGGATAAGTCATTCCCTCAGCCTTCTGCCGTTCCAGGACGGTAGACAACATCACAAGAAATGTAAACATGGTAGCTAAATGCTGAGCAAGAGGGAAGCAAAGAGGTTGCCCCAGGTCAGCGTGGGGCTGTTAAGAAAGCTTCCTCCTCCCCTTCCCCACCCCCTGCCCCCACCCCCTGCACTGCAGAAGCTGACCAGGTATTTAGCCCCGGGCTCTAGGGCTTAAGAAGCCTCAAGGGAAAGACCACTAGCAGCTACTGGCCGCTGGAAGGCCCATATAAAGCTCAGTGAGGAGCCTGAACTCGACCCCGAGGGAGGGGCCGGGGGAGGCCCATCTGTGTGACGAGGGTAGGTCTGTCTAGCCTCCGGGCAGGGAGTGACTGGAGGGCCCGCACGAAACAAGTTTGGCAAACATTTGGGTGAGGCGAAGGTGGCCTAGGTGGCCCTGAATCACTTCCTGAGGGCTGCTTCCCTCTCCTGCCCAGACAGGGCCAACTCGGCCAGGCCTCCAGGCTCCCTTCCACATCTGCCCACCCCCACCCCCCTCACCCTGGCTTCCACCAAACCCACCCTCCCTCCCTCGAGCCGCATGGCATCACATGTGTTTGGGGTTCAATGCTTACTCCGGCCTTTCCCTAATCAGGTTCGATGGGCTGGTTATAATTTGTCCTAATGCACTCTGAAAATCTGTATATTTTTACAATAAAGATGTTCACCTCTGCACGCCCAAAGCCATTATCTACCTCCCGAGGGAAACACTGGCCAAGGAGGACCTTCGCAGCCTCTTGTGCCCCCTGCATCTCCCTGCTGCACTCCTGGAAACCAAGAACCTGGGCTGCCTCCCCTCCCACTTCCCAGCTTCCCTCCGTCTGGACCGCCCTTGGCCAGACTGCTTCTGCTCACACAGTACCAATTTAAATGCATCAGCAGTGCGTTTACCCACAGCTGACCACGTAAGTGGCATTTTCTACTGTCACGAAGCCACATCCCACTGCTAAGCTTGCCTACGCACGAGGATGATGATTAAGGAAGAAGGGCTGATCCCATTTTCTTATTCATCCTCCAAAAAACCAGACTGCAAAGTAGAATGACTGTCAGCCTCCTCTGGGGAGACGCCCTTACCTGCTGGCTTCAAGGAAAAGCTCCCTGGCAACCAGATTCCCATTAACACATAACGCAGAGCCTCACGCAAAACAGACTTTACTGAGAGAAGGATGCTGGTGGGAGGAGACCTGCAGTCAGGAATCCGGATTCTGTGCCCAGCTCCGTCGCCAACACCGTCCATCCTCCCAGAGCCTCCGGAGTTTCTGTAACTTGAGACTCTGTGCTTGAGTGGGGAAGGGTCCCTTCCAGCTCTGACTGAGAAAGATGTGGTCACCAGGAAGGACAGAGCAAGAGCCATTTACAAAGGAGTCTACACAGCGAGAGCCCAAAGTTTAGCTCAGAAGAGCAGATCCAACTCCCAGCCCGCTAGCGGGCTGGCAGGTCACAAGGAGCCCCAACCATGTGTCAAGGTGAGGACAGGGCAGTGGAGACACCTGGGGGAGCAGGTGGAGGGAAGGTGCAGGTTCTCAACCTCCGGGAGCCTGCACGGGTCTCGGGAAGTGGCTCTGGAAGCGTGGTCTGTACCCAACAGACGGGTCTCCAGGAGCCACCTGGGGACAGACCATCCAAGGCTGGAGGGGAGAAGGCCACCGCGGGGCAGCAGAAGGCAGAGGCAGGAGGACCCTTCGAGGGGCACGACAGGCCAGGAAATAGGATCAACTTCCTTAACTATGATGTTTCACTGCATACTGGAAACCAACACACTTACTTGCCTATTTAAAACAACTCCAGTGGTCATTTTGTGATGTATGAAAATATCAAATCACTGTGTTGTGCACAGGGAACCAACATAGTGTTGTAGGTCAGTTATACTTTACACACACACACACACACACACACACACACACACACACACACACACACACACACACACACACACACACACACACACACACACACAAAATAACAACTCCACCAGTTCTCAGCAAAATAGTTCTGGCCTTCCACCCCCTTGCAGAAATTTCCAGATTTAAGACACTGGATTAGGCCGTCATTGTCTTTCAAGGGCTCGCCTCCCTGCACTGACAAATGGACACTTGACTACATACAGGCCACATATTTCAAGACGTATTTCCCAGCTATTGCTATTTTTAAAACACAACTAAAGCCAGACCAAACCACAGCAAAGAAAATCCTAAGGATCTGTTTACTGGAAATATCTACAAAGGTTTGCAATGTCGGCAGCGAAGTGCAAACAGAGCTGGCTCTGGTGAGAACTTCAGTTATGAAATAAAAAAAAGAAAATCCTAAGCAGTTCTTCACACCAGTTTTCCAGAAAACCCCACCAAAGGTGTATTTCCCCTTCAACTTCTGACTTTACCAGGCTGTCAGGAAGCAAACCACCTGCTCTTTTCTAGATGGATCCGGAGAAAGGTCTGGTCTTAAAGAGCCTCCCCTCTCCACACTCCCCTCTCCCACCGCCATCCCCACTCCCACCCACCACCTCAGTGACGGGCTGCTGAGCCAGGATCACTCACCCTGAAGGCAGACAGAAAGGACCAGCCTTCGAAGAGAGTTAGGATTCGCCTCTGAGCAGGTCGCTGCCAGGTGGAGGACTCCGGGCTCCCAGACACCCAGCTGTGACACCTCCCGCTGCGAAGGTACCAACCTCCCCCCACTCCCCGCCCCTCCCAGCCCCCTGAACAACCAGCTGAGAACCAGAAAGAAAAGCCTGCTTTGCCCAGGGCCGAGGAGAGACACAAGGGGGCCGCTTGGGCGGGAATTCCTCCCGGGAAAACACGCAGGGTCCATGTCACTACCCAGAGGGCCAGATCTGGGGATTTTGAGCCTTCCTCCAGGGATGAGGGGCTGTGGGCTGGGGAAGACCACCCGACCCAGTCCCGGGTGGGGCTCGGACAGACCCTCCACTCAGCCACTAGCGGGCGCCTCTCCTTTTTCAATGCTTTTAATGCTTTTCAGATGGTGAGAGGCTGTGCTGGTGGCCGAGAGCACCCCACACCCCTTCCTTCAGGAGACACTTGAAAGGGACCACGCTCCCCCCTTGAAGCCCCATCTCAAGCGGTAGAATGTCCTCTCCAGTTTGGTCCTGCCTCCGGCCCCAGAGTCTCCCCCAAGCCCTGGGGAAGGGGCGCCTCTGGCCTCTCCTAGGAGCTGACGATGTGGCCGGACCAGGTCTCGTGCTTGGTGCCCGGCGCCAGGTGGGTGATGACCACCTCCACGGCCTGCAGCTTCTCGTTCTTGGGCGGAATGGAGCACATCTTATAGGTGACCTCATCGCCTTCCACGGGGACGTACTCCCCCTCCACGCTGTGGGGTGGGGAGAGAGCACTCAGGGCCGGCACTCAGAGAAGCCAGGACACCAGCCCTCGCAGAGGAACTGCCGCCCTGCCCTGCCACCAGGGGGCACCACCATGGCCCTCTGGTCGTGGCTAAGGAGCCCCACACCCAATCAGCTCCTTCCCTGGGACCTCGGTTGCTGAGACAGAGATGGAGCCCCATCCCCTGGGGATGCTCACATGGCATGTTAAACGAGGGCACCGAGGGCCTGATGGAGGGAACAGCGGGGAAAGGCAGTCTGAGCCCGAGTTGGGGGATGGCCCGGGTGAGGGTTTCCTGAGCAGCACCCCGACCCCCTGACCCATCCAGGAGTCCCAGAAACCAGGCTACACCTCTGCTGTTCAACTCCTCAGAACCCCAGTGAGCTTTCCAGAAAGTCCGTTTCCCTTACTTTCTATGGGACATGAGTCACCATCTCACCCGTGATAGGGAGGTGCCCAGCTTGATGTCCCCTTGATGAGACCCCAGGAGAAAAATCCCTTCAGATCCTGAGCACCAAGACCAGCCAGCTCCCCCGGAACTGGTTTGCCTTGACTGAAGAATAACATCGCAGATGGTGCTGCCCTCTTTGATTTGGCCACCAGGAAGCTCAGGAATAAACATGTAGCCCACTTCTAGCAGTGGAACTAGGCATCACAGTATCCCCATCTTTCTTATCTGCCCCCCAACCCTTTCCTTTCTAATTTTTTTGGTGCACTGTGTGTATCCTTGTCAACCACTACAAATCCTTTCTGGAAAGAGGCAATGTGGAGATACATGTCTACATCCACGCATGATTCATACATACGTGAAAGGCATTGCTCTAGCGTCATCCTCGTGTCTACGCTGTACGGGGGGGTCTACTGAAGACCTGGCGTGTAAGAATGTTGGGGGAGGGTCAGAAGGGATAACTCTCCCATCCCAGCAGACATGTGCAACAGGATCCTAATTCCAAAAACATGGTTTCTATGTAGACAAGGTCTGCTGTGTGGGGTAAGGACTTTGCCTGCCACAATCGGAAAGACTGGGGAGCTGCCGCTGAGGTCAAGGGTTGGGGTGCGGGTCGGGGTGCCAATCGGATCCCCACAGATCTGCAGGCTGCTTAGAAGATCAGAAGTGAAGCACAGGCTGCTGGATGCCTTCCAGCCCCAAGACCAAGGACGTGTGGGCTCCACCCTGGGTCCCCCCCCCACTGCCCGCCCCAGGGTTTCCAGACACTCAGGAAGGAAGGACGTCAGTGAGCAAGTGGCAGGAGAAAGGGTCCAGCCCCAAACTTCCTTCCTGGAACAGAGCGCAGGCAGCCCCCCGCCTCACCAAGCTGCTTCCCCCGAGGAAGTGCAGGAGCCCAGCCGCCAGGTGAAACACAGCTCCCCAGACTCACAGGGACGCCCCTCCCCACCCACCAGACCCACACGGGCACTCAGACCCACCCCAAGCAGATCTCAACTCACACATGCGCACACGCAGTCGCCTGCAGCCTGACACACTGCCACCACCACCACGGGCTCACGACCCCACCGCTGAACACGGTCACACACAGATCACAAGCAGAGTCACACACACCTGGCTGCACAACCATCATCATAGCCGGCGCCCAGGAGAGTCACACGCCCTCCCTGCCTCCTCGGGGCCACGGCAGCACCCACCCCAGACACAGCCCACCCAGACTGGCCGCTGTCTTACTCGGAGATGTGCAGGAAGATGTCAGGGCCGCCGTCGGCCGGGGTAATGAAGCCGTGGCCCTTGGACCGACAGAAGCATTTGCAGACTCCTTTGTAGACAGGGCCCTGTGAAGCCCGCACCGTCCTGCCAGAGAGAGGAGAAAGCGTGAGCGGCCCCCGCCAGCCCTCCAGAACAGCCCCCGGCTTCCCGGGCACACCCAGCTCATCCCAGTGCCCACCCACGCTGTGCCCCAGGGAGTCCTGGCCAGGGCCACCACGTACAGCTGTGCAGGCTGTGCACTGCACGACTCTGGGAGCCATTCACAGAGACCCTGGTGACAAGGAGTCTCTGAATGACGCTGGCAGAGTTTTCTCAGGCCTCAGTTTCCCCCTCTGACTAAAAGCTCTCTGCGCATCCCTCCCTCCGAAGGCTATTAGCAGCAGCAGCTAGCAGCAGCCTCCACTCGTTGGCCTGAGCTCTGCATCTCCCAGGCACCGTGTGGGTCCCCTGTGGCACCGTGGCCACCCTGCTACTGTCCCCCTTTTGCAGCCATGAAGTCAAGGGCTCACGGGGGAAGAGGCCTGTGTGTCGTTAAAGCCTGATGATTTAAGACCCCAGCGGTTTCCCACCCCTGGCCATCGCCAATCCTTGCCCCCAGCTCGTGACAGCCTCAAGTGGGCCTGGAGCAGCGCCGTACAGTTTACGAGGCGCCTGCCCAGTTTCTCACCATCAGCCCTTTCCCAACCCCGAGTCTCCCATCTGACAGGGACATGAGGCTCTCTGGACCCCGCAGGCGACCTATCTCAGGAAGCCTGACACTCACGCTGAGAAGGTCCTTGTCCGGCGAGTGGGCAGTGGGCTCGGGACCACGTTGCCCCGAAGCGGGGATGGTGAGCGGTCTCGGGCCTGTTGGGTATCCAGCAGCCCGGCCGAGGACTGGTGGGTGGGGTGCTGTGATGGGGGAGGAGGCTCAGATGACATGGCCGACCTGGAGAGGGACAGGGGCTCTCAGGGGCTCATGCCTTGCAAGGAGGGGCCTCCCCAGATGCCTCCCCACCCCAGCGTCTGCCATCTGAGACTCATTCTTCTGGCTGTGGAATGCAGGCTTGAGGCTCACTCAGCGTGGAGGTCACCTGCTCCAGAAACACGCCCGGCTCACTCCAGCCGGGGCAGGCGCCTGGTCTGGGCTCCTGCAGCTGCCGTGGGCCTCCCGCTATCATTGCTCTGTACGGAAATGCCAGGTCGCATCACTGACAAGGACACCATTGGCCCCCTCTATGTTCCCAGTGCCCAGCACAGACCCTGGCACACGCCAGGCCAGGCGTGGTAAATCCTTGTGGAAGGAAGGAAAGGAGGGAGGGCGGGAGCAGGGAGGCAGGCAGGCAGGGCGGGCGGGGATGTTTCAATGCCAACCACCTAGATAAGGACTCCAGCCACTCATCAGACATTTCCTGGCCACGGCTAAGTGCCGGACACTGTGGGGAAGGCAGAGGCAAAAAAGGGACCAACACTCAAGTGTTCCTCCAGGAAACTCCGGGACACAAACCAAAGAAGGCTCAGACCCTAAGTCAGGCCTGCATCCAGGAGAGGGAAGCCCGGCAGGTAAGTGTGTGGGACCCTGAGGGGCAGGGGCATTTCAAAGGCAGCATCTCCACCTGGACCCTTACTCAGATCCAGGCCTTAAAGTTAATTTCCACACAGCCTGAGTCTCCAATTGCTGCTAAGAAATCGAATTCCCTCCGTGACCCCTAACATGCATCAGAGGCTGGGGGCAGACCCAGCTGGAGGGGCTGGAGGGAGCGGACTCCATAGTCCCTGCCTCGCTCTGGCAACTGTGTCAAGAGCAGCACGTGGCCGCTGTACCCAACACACTGGCAGCCTTGCCTCAAGGCCACGAGGAAAAAGCAAAGCCCAGGAGCCAAAGAACCTTGGCTGAGTCCTTTCCCCTCTCTGGGATCAATTTTCCCATCTGCACAGTGGGGCAGCTGGGTGGGCATCACTCAGCACCTGCTCAGGAAGGGGGATGGGGACTCAAGGTGGAGCAGAGCGGGGCCCTGTGGCCCCAGGACAGTGGAGGAGGCCGACTCGGACATCACCCCCGTTCACAGGGCAGCCCTGCTGGGTTCTGTGTGGTTCACATGGGGTTTTCAAATTTAAAATATGAGCTATCTTTTAAACATCCCAGGAGTTTGCTCCAAAATCTAGGTTTCCAACTAGTTTGAAAAAACTAGCAGCTTTGACAGCCTGGAGCCTCCAGTCCACCAGCCCTGCCCCATGCGTGCCTGGTCTATAGCAATTACACAGCCCCAGGGCACCAGTTTTCAACCTGCATCCTCCAGGGAAAGGGCTGCCTCCTTCCCCGAAAGGACGAAACCTCTTCCTCCATTGTCCCCACAGTCCCCCACAGACCCCCCCACTCCCCTTTCAGGACTCGCTCCCTCTGGCTGGGAAGGGAGAGGGCTGCCTGGCTTCCCGGGGGAAGTGATATAGCTACCTCCTGACCCTTCTCTCAGCCGCAGCCGCAGCCAGCCCAGAGAGGCCCCGGCTCCTTGGCCCGGGGGTCAGAGCTCCAGCATGACCCACCAGTACAGGTCATAGAGTCCTAGAATGTTCAATGCCTGGGGTTCTGGGAAGGGGGCCAGCCCAGAGAAGGGAAAGCCCCACGCAGGACAGCAGGTGGGACCACTGCGTCCTGGTGACACCAGGGTGAGGCGGGGAAGTGCCCTCCCCCGCATCCACAATCTCCCTCTTTCCCCTGATGTCAGGCACATCTGACTTCAAATCCCACCCTGCCGGCTGTGTGATCTTGGGCAAGTTACTTAACCTCTCTGGACCTTGGTTTCTGCATGAGGAAAATGGGGATTTTAATAGTTCTGACTTCACACCATTGTCATGAAGTTGAAATGAAACAATACATGTTAGGCACTCTGCATACCCTCCCCACCAGAACAAGTGAGCATTAAGTGTCAGCTACGATTGTTGTTATAACTGTCATCATAAAGTCATTCAACAAATATGTGCCCAGTGTCAGGCCCTGTTCATGGCACTAGAGACACGGCTGAATTTGGAGCCAGAGAAGAAACAGGTCAATAAATATATAAACAAAATCATTACAGGTGGTTCCCTGGTGGCCTAGTGGTTAGGATTCCAGGCTTTCATTGCCATGGTCCAGGTTCAATCCCTGGTAGGGGAACTGAGATCCCACAAGCTGCGTGATGTGGCCAAAAAATAAATAACCATTACAGACTGCTGAAAGGGCTGATAAGAAATACATAGAGGGACATAAAAAGTAGCAGGGTTGGGGTGCCACTCTAATGAGGGTGCAGGCTGGGTCCCGGACAGTAAGAAAGAGTGGACCATTTACAAAACAGAGGGAGGCTCTTCCAGGTGTGGGAAACAGCCTGTGCAAAGGCTCTGAGGTTGGCAAGGGCAGGTGTGACTGGAGGCCAGCAAGGAGACTGGGGGCGGGGGGGTGGCCGGGGCACTGGGGAAGGAGGGGTGAGAGGTGAGAGGCAGGTTGGGTTGGAGGGCAACACCATCATCCCCATGTGTCTTCATTCTTCACATCCATGTCTGTCTGACTGTCCCCATGTCCCCTGACAGGGCTACCTCCCCCTAGGTTAATGAAGCAGGCCCAAACTGGGGCCCCCCTTCTCTCTCCACCCCAGCCCCCTTGACTCCCCTAGTATACCCAGTCCAGCAGAGATGCTAATGGAAGCCCACCCTCTTGAGCGGGGAGCAACCTGAAGGCAGCATGGAGTCCCTCCACATCCTGGGGCCCGGCACTGGGGCTGGGACAGAGCAGGGTCTTAACCAGCATTAGGACCCGAAGCCCCCGCTGGAGTTCATGTGTACTTGTGTGCTCGGTGCCTTGCACAGTCGAGCAGCAGCAGGGGGCTCCACGCATGAGTACCTGGCAGTGGGAGAAACTGAGGCATGGGGGGCACTAGAGCCTCTCGGAGTGGGAACGGGAAGGTAAGTGCCAGCCTGGGAGACTCAGGATCCTTAACCACCACCCTGCCCGCCTCCCCTGGGCCATCAGAGCTGAAAGCAGCTGGGGCAGCTGGAGCAGGCCTGGACAAGAGCCAGCCCGCCCCCAGGGGCCTGCGTGGGGAGGGGGAGCGGCATGGGGGAGGGGGCAGGGAGAAGGAGTGCATGGCCTCTGTGTGGGGAGGCCTGGGTTAAAGTCCAGCTGTAAGGAAAACAGCTGGGGGAGGGGGGAGCCAGTAGCCCAGGAGCCAGCTCTGGGGCCCACTGCTGCCCTCCAACACACAGATGGGGGGTGTGCGGCAGTCACCCCCCCACCCTCATCCCCACCCACCGGTGCTTCCAACCAGCAACTGCTCTCCCAGCAACACCAGGGGAGCTTTGGAACTGACCCTGGAGGAGGCAGGGCCCACCCGCTGCCACTAGCCCCCCTCCTGGACGCCCTCAACTCCCTACAGCTGCAGGGCATTTGCAAACAGGCAACTGAGGCTCAGTCTGCTAGGAGGCTCTAGGCCAGACCCGGGACGGGCCTCAGGGCTGCAGCAAACTCAGACAGAATGTCACGCCCAAGGCATGCCACGGCTGCTGAGCTGTGTGCACACACCTGTGTGTGTGCATGTGTGTAAATGCGTATGGCTGTGTGTGCACAGGACTGTAATGGGCGTATTTGGCTCTGCTCACATGTGTGGTGTATGTGCGCACGTGTGTGTCTGAAGCCAGGTGCACACGTGGATGCACACCTGTCACTGCCTGTTTGTGCACATCAGTGGATGGGGCGAAGCCACCCCACCCCCGGCACCAGCAGGGCCTTTACCCTGGGAAAGGGCAGGAAGGGGGCCTCAGACCAAAATAGCCTGGGAATTTTCCACAGGCCCTGCATGTCCTCCTGGAAGGTTCAGAGAGTTCAGCTGGGCACCAGGCTCTGGTCTTCCTGACCCCTCTTCCACCCACCCACATATCAAGGGACTGGAGACCCAATCCTGCAGAGCTCCTGCTAACCCCCTCCCCTCCTCTCAGCCTCAAACCCCACCAGTCCCACCAATGGTATCAAGGACAAGTCTGTCTTGAGCCAAGTAGCCAGTTGCTGACTCCAGGGAGGGGATCCTTGGCAGTGCTATCCATCATTTACACTTTAGTGAGAAGGAGTTTGCAGTTCATTCCACAAGGCTGCATTGTTGGTAGCTTTCAGACGCTTGAGGGCAGGGAGATGGAGGGGAAGAGCTGAGTTCAAGCTGGGAGCTTCATTCTCAGCATGGTTCTCAGCAAAGCCAGATCTCTCCAAGCCTACTCTGAAAAATGGGGTGTCGAGCCTTCCATGGGTTTCTGGATGGGGGAGGCCAGGGCTGGGCACCATGTTCAGACACCTCCCAGGTGTCTGGCAGGTGGGGATGACTACTAGCCCGCGTGAAGGGAACAGGACAGGACACTGGAGAAAGTCGGTGCTAAAATGGAGATGCTGAAGATGGGGGCGGAGTCCCAGATTCTGCATTTCTAAGGAGTTCCCCCCAGCAAGGTAGATGCTGGTCAACCGACACAGAGTAGAACACACACAAGAGTAGTGCGGGTTACCGGGTTATCGGCCTTGCCCACCTCTCAACCAGCATAAGAGGGTGGAAGGGAAATTTTTTTGGGGGGGGCTCTAGATGAGTCACAAAGTCACCTTAGTACACCCAGGTTCCTCGTCTGTAAGCTGAGGCAGCAGAGACGCCTCCCTTCCCTTCTCAGCCTCCAGCCCAGCTAAGCCCCAGCCCCGCAGAACCAAGGGCACGTGGGCCGAGGGGCTGGGTGAGCCAGCGGAGGCTGGACAGTGGGGTCCCAGGAAGCAGGAGAGGCCCATGAGGAGCCCGAGGCGGGCTTGGGCCACATTCTCCTCCATTGTTCGGGGGAGAGTGGGGCTCAGGCGGGGGAGGCGGGCAATAGAGCGAGGATAGAGGGGAGGGGGAAAGGGGGAAAGGAAGGGGGCGGGGACTCAAGGGGCGGGGATTCAGAGAGCGCCGAGGCCAAGGGGTGGGGCGGGGAGTCAGGGGGGAGGGAGCGGAGTTGGGGTAACTGGGGAATTAAGTGGAGGGGGCGCAAGGGCGGGGCGGCCTGGCTGGAGCCTGCAGCGCCAGCAGCAGGAAGAAATACGAACTCGGCGCGGAGGGTGCAGCCCGCGATGCCCGCGTCCGGGGAGGGGGAGCAAGCCTAGCCGGGAACTGCTCGGCCGCCCCAGAGTGCTGGGAAGAGGCCAGAAACCCGAGGGCCATTGACCAGGAAGAAGAGGCGCCCCTCCAGCACTGCCCCCCGTTAGCGCTCCCGAACACGCCCGCCCCGCCCAGGACCCTGCGCCCGCCGGCTCCCAGCCTGGGCAGCCCTCCTGGGAGGAGCCCAAGCCCTTGTTCGTAACTAGGGGCCTACTCCGCACCCCATCACCCCCACTTCCAGCCCTCCTGTATTCCATTCTCGCCTCCATTCTCCCAGGGCTTCGGTCAGACCTGAGTCTCAGGCCTAACTCTGCACTCCACTCCTTCTGTGACCCCTGGCAAGCGACCTCATCGCTCCCTGCCTCAGTTTGCCCATCTGTCAAATGGGACAGTCCTGGTGCAGCCTCCCAGCCCGGCGGACGTCGTGCGGAGGATGTTGTGCAGGGGGTACCAGATACAAAGGCTCGGAAACAATGGTGGAGCCGCTAACGATAGAACTGTCAGGCCTGGGGCCATCTAGAATAATCCCTCCCATTCCTGTCCCTGCTGATGGGACACAAACCAAATGCCCTGACTTTGCCACTCGGTGAGACAAAGACCCACCCTCGTCCCCGCCCAGGACCCAGAGCCCGGCGCTGGGCCTGGCTCAGCTCATTGCGAGCATCTACTCCGGGCTGGGCGGCGCTACAGGCCCCAGTTCCGGCTCTGCTGGGGCTCCTGCGCCACCTGGGGGCGGGGGTGGGGGGGAGGGAGTGACAAACATGGCAGCTTTGAGAAGCGCGGTCATCAAGTCCGCCCGGGGAAGGCGAGCACAGAGGGGGCTTGGAGGAGGGCCCTGGCCCCGAGGAGGCAGCGGCTGCTTCGAGTCCTAAAGGCGGAGTGGGGAAGTTTTTCCTGGGACCTGCAGGGGCAAAGGCCCAGGGGGAGGGAGGACGGGCGGCAGGAAGAGGATGGGAGGGTCTCGGGGGAAGATAATAGAAAGCTCCGTTGAAAAGTTTGAGACTTGACCGACAATGGGGGGCATCAGTGGACGATTTTAAGCCGGGGGTTGATCTGAACCTGTTTTTACAAGTCCTCCCTGGGTTCAGGGTGGCGAACGCATTGGAGGGGCAAGACTCCTCCAATGAGGGAGTGAAGAGACCAAGAAATATCCAAAAAGCCAGTAAAAAATGTTAACAGTAGCTAACGTTCCTCCCCGCACTGGGTCAGCCATGTCCTTTTATTCTCACTCACCCCGTTATGATAGGAAAAGTTACATCCCCAGTCTACGGATGGGGAGACGGAGGCTCAGAGAAGCCTCCTACTTTGCAGTGAGACACCCCCGCCTGTGGGAACGGAGATCGTGCCTGGAGGGGCTTATCTCCTGTCCCCCACCCCCAATACACACATCCACTCCAACCCCAGATAAGCTATGGGGACCAGGGGCTTCCTTGTTAGAAATCAATACAAAACAAAAAACCGTTGCATTTCCGGCCTGCAAACTTGGGCTGCCAGTGAGGCTGTCGGGAGGGAGCCTGTGGGCGCGGAAGAAGTTTCTCGGCAAGGCCTCTGGGGCCCCTCATCCAGACGCAAACACACCGGGCGAGCGCCAGGCAGCTCCTCCTCCCCAGACGCGGCCAATCGTCCGGCGCCAGGATACCCCCAGCCCACCTCCCCGCCAAGCCCGGCCGACGTCCCACCACTGAGCCCACAGCTGGCGCGGCCAGGCCTGGCTGGGGGCTGTCTCCATCTCCCCGAGCGGCGCCCCCCACCCCCGCCGCGCCTCGCCCCAGCGCACCGCGAGTCACCCCATCCTGCTCCAGCCCACAGGCGAAAGCAGGGGGAGGGTGGTAAGGGGTGGGGGCGGGCGGGGGCGGGACGAGGAGGAGGGGAGGTTTTTTTCCGCTAGAAGAAAACAGGTGGGCAGGCGGGAAATGCAACCCGACGTCCGCCTCACATCCCTCCAGCTGCTGCCACACCCACCATTCTCCAGAGGGGGATGAGTAACCCGCGCTCCCCAAATAGGCCAAGGCGGCCCGGGTATTTCCTAGGGGCCTAGAGAGACCCAGCCTGGGGCCCTCTGCCGGCGAGCTGGAAGACTCTGCAGAGGGGGCGGCGAATGGGGGCAGCGGCGGCAGAAGAGGCCGAGGTCCCATCCCGGAGGTTCCTGGGCCTCCCTCGGGGCGGGGGCACCACACCACACCCCTCCTGGGGTCCCCGGAGAAGCTCCCTACCTGACGATCTACTCCGCTCAGCCAGCTGCTCTGCTCGAACTGCGGGAACAGAGCTGGGGAGGGGGCGCGGTTCGCGGGGCGGGCTCGCCGCGTCCCCGCCCCTGACCCCGCCCCCAGGAGCTCTCAGCCAATGGGACTGCGGTCTGGAGCAGGGGCGGGGCGGGCGGGAGCACAGCCCCGGCGGTATCTTTGTGTCCTCGCGCGCGACTGGCGGGATCGCCGGGCGCATGGCCTTAGGGGGGACCCGGCTTCAGGCCTGTGCCATACCCCGGCCAGAAAACTCCCCTGAAAAGGGAGAGAATCTGGTCTTCGCGCCCGAACAGGTCCCTCCCCTAGCCAACGGCGTCGGGTCTGGTCCCCCACCTGACCTTAGCTCCAGAAACCGGACGGCCCAGGGGCACCTCCGTTTTAGCGCGAAGAAAGAGATCTAGGAATGACAAGAAGGAATGAAGAGAGCGGCCGAAGGGAGGAAAAGAAAACCAAAAAAATGCAAAGAAAGAAAGAACAAAAAAACGAGGGAAATCTGTTGATTTCGTTCTTTTTGTTTGTGTTTTGCTCTTAATTTCCACTCCCTCCTTGAGTCCTCTGTGTCTGCAGGGGTTTTTTTAAATTAATTTTTATTGGAGTGTGGTTGCTTTACAATGTTGTGTTAGTTTCTACTGTCCAGCAAAGCGAATCAGCTATACGTATACATACATCCCCTCTTTTTTGGATTTCCTTCCCATTTAGGTCACCACAGAGCACTGAGTAGAGTTCCCTGTGCTATACAGCAGGTTCTCATTAGTTATCTATTTTATACATAGTATCAATAGTGTATATATGTCAATCCCAATCTCCCAATTCATCCCACCCCCCCTTTTTTCTTTTTTTTCTTTAATTAATTTCGTACTCATAGGAGAGGAAACCGAGGCACGAGAGGTGACCCACCCCCTCACACACAGCAAGTCGGGAGCAGCTTCTGAAAGGGAGTCCAGGCCTGGACCCAGGCTCAGGCTGGTAGTTGAGAGGCGGGAAGGGGGGAGGGATCCTGTAACTGTCCTGGGACAACAGGGTCCAGGAGTGGGGACGGCACGGGGGTCCCTCCTGGAACTCACCAGTTCTGCTTGCTCTTGTATGCAGATAGGTTAGGGGTCCCCGGAGAAAGAATCAGGCATGGCTTTCTTGACATAAGAGAAGCCATTTTTGGCCTAAGCCATTTTGTGATCTAAGCCCAGCCACAATGTTTGTCCTTTAACAGGGCTCAATAATTAATGATCTTCAGGGAAGTGAGGGAATGCAGGAACAAAGGAAAAGTAGTCAAGAAACAAGAGTTCAGCGATAAAACAGTTGTAGTTCCTCCTCAAGGGAATGATGATGTTGACCCTCCAGACCTCAATCAACTAAAACTTGGACTCTGTCGACCTTTGCCCCAATTCTATGCTGAATTCTCCTCTGCTCAATCCCCTTCATGAATAGGGGATTAAAACTTCCCCAATTTGGGGAATTCCCTGGTGGTCCAGTGGTTAGGACTTGGCACTCTCACTGCGGGGCCCCCAGGTTCGATCCCTGGTCAGGGAACTAAAATCCCATAAGCTGTGTGGCCAAAGAAAAACTTCCCCGATTTTGCTGTTGGGGAGACACTGCTTTGGGAAAGATTCCAGGTGTTCTTACTTGCTGCCAGTAATGATAAATCTTTCATTCTCCTGATCTTTAGCCTGGTTGTGTCTTTTCGCTCCACACCCACCAAGAGATGAACCCAGTTTTCCAGTAACACATTCTCTCCCCCCATCTCCCTCTCCCTCTCCCTCCCACCTCCTTTGTTCCCTCCTCTACACCCACACAAAGAAGAGACTGTTGAAGGCAGCCCTCTACAAGCCTGCAAGAGGGTTCTCCAACAGGAACTGAATTGGCCAGCACCTTGATCTTGGATTTCTCAGCCTCCAAAACTGGGAGAAATCAGCTGCTGTTGTTTAAGTCACCTGTCTGTGGTATTCTGTTACGGCAGCCAGAGCAAACTAAGGCAGTCCCTTCTCTTCCTTTTTTCCCCAAAGCCCTTCTCAACTAAACTGAAGCCTCTCAGAATTTCACACCTGAGGTTGTGCAGTTCGGGTCTACAACTCACTGGATGTGTTGCCCATGCTGGGCTCTGTGTTGGGCACTGAGCACCCGGAAATAAAAAGTGCCTGCCCTGTTCCCGCCCCTGAGGAGTCACAGCCTGGGGAAGTGGTAGGCGGGTAGTGCTAACCAATAACCGAGATGTCAAGTGGTGGGCTAGATAAGCCTCCATGGCTCCGTGGGTGCCGGCCCTCCGCCATGGGATGAGACAGGTCGCAGGGAGTTCTCTCTCCCAAATTGTGGTGGTTTAAGTCTCCTGCAGTCAGTGATATCAGCCCACCACCTTGGCCCCATCTGATGGCACAGGCCTAGCAGCCAGACCTGAGCTAACAGCTGATGAGGGCACGTGGTCTAAGTTTTCTGCCCAACAAGGCCTTATTAGCGGTTCAGCCAGCCATCTGACAAATATTTATTGCACCTGTACTCTGTTCCAAGCCCTGGGCTAAACAAAACTCTCATTAGCCCTGCCCCCCCACCCCCATTGATACACTCTAATAGCAGAGGCAGATGTTAAACCAGTAATCACACAAGGTACAAACTCACTCTGTGACCCACAGCAGGGTCAGGCATGGTGCTGGAGGAGCCAGGAGAGACTTCTCTGAAAAGTGCTGATTGACCTGAGATCTTTAATCAGGAATTAAACAAAGAAAAGGACATTCCTGAGAGAGGTGAGAGCATGTGCAAAGGCCCTGGGGTGGGAAGGAGCATGGTGGGGCTAAGACATAGAGAGAGGAAAGGGAGTGTGGGGTGAGATGGCAGTTGCCGGAATGGGCTGAATTTATGGGTCTCAATTAGGGAGCGATGGCAGCCAGGTAAGGGCTTAAAGCAGGTGTGAATGGAGACTCCTCCCTTCAAAGTGTGTCTCATGTCCACCCACCTCTACCCATTTCTTCCCACCTTGACTTAGGCCTCTACCATCTCACCAGGAGCTGCAGCCTCCATCCAGTCGCTTCTGCCTCTCCCTAATAACCATGCTCACGCACCAGTTTTCTGTGCAGCAGGCAGAATGAGCTTTCAAAAGCACGAATCCAACCATTGTTCAAGAAAAAATTACTCATGACACTTGTTAAAACGGTGAGGCAGACTTTGTTCAGGACAATCACGATCGGTGTAGGGACCACTGCAATGGGGTTTTTGCAAAGATTGGGCTCAACTCCAAATGCAACTAGGAAAACTGGAAACTTATAGCAGGGGTGGGTGGGAGGGGGGAGGACAGTGGATGGAAAATTACTAAGAAGAAACAAAACATCACAGGTCAAGGGGGATTCTGGCTAAACTGAGCTAGCAGGATTCTTGCTGTAGGCAGGTCAAGGTGATCAGACATCACCTGCCCCCACACAGCCAGCAGCATCTGCACCAGAGTGGTTCACTGGTTACAACCGACGACTGACACATCGTTATCACCGGCATCCACAGGAGGGCCCACCTGATCCATGTGCTCAAATCCGGCTATCCTTTCCTATGCTGCTTCTGGGGTTTTCCACCCGCTGCTAAGGTTAGATAAATATTCTGTGGCATTTCCTCTTTCCTTCTAATTCTTTCATCGTTTTGAGAAGCCACTTTACATCTTCGGGATATTTTGGTGAGCAGGGTGAATGGCCCCATCCAGCTGTGCTGAGCTAGGAGTGTAGGCTGAGGGGCCAGATGGCGGGTGAACTTCACTCTGCCAATGACTAGATCTGGGGCCACTCTCTTCCCCTGCATCTTCCCAGGCTGCCTCTTTCTGGTCGTTGCTCAAATGAGGGGACCTTCTACCCACCCTGAACTAAGTGCGTGCCGTGCCCTCCCTCAGTCTGTCCCATCGCCCATGGTTACCATTTCACCCTTCTCCCCTGTGAATGTTTTTGGTGTCTGTTTCCCCCACTAATACATTGGCTCGCCAGGGCAGGCACGTTGTTTTGCTTGGTTTTGTATGCCTGACACATGGTAGGTGCTCAGTAAATACATGTTGAAGGACCAGGGCAGAGGCAATGTCATGGAGGGTAGCAAGGTCGGCCACGGATGAGGGGACTGGCGAGTGACTCAGTTTTCCCTTCTGTAAAATGGCACCAGAAGAGCCTACAGTTGAGAGGGAGCTGGAAAGTCCACCCCAAGCCGGGTGGGAGGCCAGTGGAGGTGGGAGCTTGCCCTCTGCTCTGCTCCTCCCGGGCTGACCCCCTCCGGGTAGCTCTGAGGCTAAAACCCACTCAGGGTGAGGTCCAAGGGGGCTAAGGGGGCCGGCTGAGCCTGCTGACTGAAGGAGGGAAAAGAGCCCAGGAGCCAGCTTTGTGAGCTCACCCCAAACACAGACCACCCCTCCCAAAAGGGCACAGACACAGAGCCCACTGAGATGCATGGAGACCTGTGAGCACACACACTCACACCTCCACACACAAACCTGCACTGCAAACACCCCATGTAAATGAGATGAGATAGCCATGGACACACACACACACACGAGCAGACAAGACACATACCACACACAACACCAATATCCGCCCCCCCACACACACATACCCCCCATGCAAACACATGCAGATGGAAACATGCATAACCACACTTTCCCACTGCACAGCTCCCTGGGATTCTCCCCCAAACTCCAGACCCCAGAGCTTTCTCAGTCTAGAAACAGTCCCCCTGCCTCCTCCTCCAGGAAGGCCTCAGAGTTCACTCACAGAGTTCTTAGGGCAGGGGATGGAAGGCACCCATCAGGGAAGAAGTCATCCCCATCTGGGATGCCCACTCTTCAGAGAGAGAGCCTCCGATTGTGCCCAGGGGACAAGAATTCCCCCCTCCCAATAAGCGATGGGGCTTGGGGAGGGGGCACCTACAGCAAGCAGCCCATTCACCACCCACACCTCCTGCCCCCAGCTCACCACAAGCTGGGAGGAAGAGAAAGCAGACAGATGACTGGTTAGCAGAGCTGGAAATGCAGCCCAGAGAGGTTAGGGGACGTCCCAGTATGACCCAGCAGGTCCTGCCCAGGGCTCAGGGATCCCTTTGCCAGTAGAGCAGGTGGGACCCCTCTGATGGGCAGGAGGAGAGGGAAGGGAGGGCTTGGGGAAAGCACAGCCCCTCCCCAGGCTGGAGAGCTTCTCCAGCTGCCCCTCCCCAGCCCCTTGGCAACCCAGCCCCCCTCCCCATCTCTTTCATAATAATTACAGTTACCACTCCTTCCTCCAGATTCCTTCCTCCTTATCTCCCCGCTTCCCTGCAGGAGCTGGGCCCTTCTGGGAACAGGATGAGCAGGAAGGGAAAAAAAAAGTCCCATCTCCTTTTTTCCTTGAGCAGCCCTGGCTGCGGAGTCCTCATTGCAGAGCCCAGAGAGGGTGAGCGAGGAGCTCAGGGTCGCTAGCAGGAGAGGACCAGGGTCCTCCAGGACTCCCAGCTGCCAGAACTCCAGGCTCACTCCATTCCCAGGATGGCCTGCCCCCTGCCTTGGCTTTTGGGGACTCTGCTAATTTAATTTATTAGGGTCATTATTGATTGCAAGCTTTCTTTTTTTAAAAATAAATTTATTTATTATTTATTTATTTTTGACTGTGTTGCATCTTTGTCGCTGCACACAGGCTTTCTCTAGTTGCGGCGAGTGGGGGCTACTCTTCGTTGCAGTGCACGGGCTTCTCATTGCGGTGGCTTCTCTTGCTGTGGAGTGTGGGCTCTAGGCGCACGGGCTTCAGTAGTTGTGGCTCACGAGCTCTAGAGTGCAGGCTCAGTAGTTGTGGCGCAGAGGCTTAGTTGCTCTGTGCCATGTGGGATCTTCCCGGACCAGGGCTTGAACCCATGTCCCCTGCATTGGCAGGCGGATTCTTAACCACTGCGCCACCAGGGAAGTCCCTAATTGCAAGCTTTCTATGTGCTTCACACGATTTCTTTCATTCATCATTCATACAACAAATCTTTATTGAGCATCTACTATGTCCCGGGCACTGTGCTGGGTACTGGGGAGACAGCTGTGAACAAAATCAGTGAGGTTCCCGCCCTCACAGAGCTGAAGTTTTAGGGATAACAGACACTGATCAAGTAAACTAAACAGGAACTGGACAATTCCAGGCAGAGGTAAGTGCTGGCAAAATTGGCAGTCCAGTGGTTAAGACTCCACTCTCCCAGTGCAGGGGGCACGGGTTCGATCCCTGGTCAAGGAATTAAGATCCTGCATGCCACACCAAAAAATAATAAATAAGTAAATAACAATGAACCAGGTGGCCTGGTAGAGGGTGGCTGGTTCCTCTCGCCCGGGGGTCCATGGCAGCCCTCCATGAGGAAGTAGCGTATGAGCTGAGTTTGACGATGAGACATGGGATATCTCAGGAAAGAGCCCTCCAGGCGGCAGGAGCTGCAAGGCCGGGGGTGGGTGGTGGGAGGGGGGCAGGATGGAAGGAACAGAAAGTAGGCATGTGTGAAGGATCAGCCAGCAAGTAAAACTGTCTTCTTGAATTTTCCTAACACTCTTAGCAGGAAGTTTTATTATTATTATTATTATCATTGTTATTGTTGTTGTTATACCCATTTTACAGAGGAGGAAACTGAGGCCCAGCGTCACACAGCTGGGAGTGACAGAGCCCATGCTTTAACCACCTTCTTCCTCTTCCATGCCAGGCCTTATTTAGGGGATGCAAAGGTTTAAAACAAACAGGGCTTCCCTGGTGGTGCAGTGGTTGGGAATCTGCCTGCCAATGCAGGGGACACGGGTTCGAACCCTGGTCTGGGAAGATCCCATATGCCACGGAATAACTGGGCCCGTGAGCCACAATTACTGAGCCTGCGCGTCTGGAGCCTGTGCTCCGCAACAAGAGAGACCACGATAGTGAGAGGCCCGCGCACCGCGATGAAGAGTGGCCCGCGCTTGCCGCAGCTAGAGGAAGCCCTCGCACAGAAATGAAGACCCAACACGGCCAAAAATAAAAACAAAAAAACCAAACAAATAACAACAACAAAGCAGTCCTCCAGGAGCCCTGAGCTTCGCAGAGAACTGATCCTCATGGAAGAGGCCCAGGAGGAGCCCAGCCAGGCCTCATGGCTCTCCCATGGGGTCCCGCATCTGGGTGCGGAGGGACTAGGGTCTAACCGGGAGGCGTGCCCTTGGGCTGGCCTCAAGCCCTCTCTCAGGCCTCCTCAGTCCTTGCAGCCTGGCCTGAGGAGGACAAGGTGGGACAGGAGTCCTCAGCCCCAGGGCGGTGTGAAGGCACCAGGCCAGCCCTAAAGGGACAATGGCAGGGGCGGCCCTGCTCCCCGGTCCCCACTGCGCTAGATGAGGACCTGTCCGTCCAGCAGAGCCTGGAGGGAGGAAGTGAGACGGACTCGCGCAGCCTGGTGCTGCCCCCTGGTGGCGATGGACGGGATGGTCGGAGCCCGCGAGCATCGCCCATCTCCCTCCTTCATTCTCCCTCAGAGTGTCCCAGTTCAGATGCGCCAGCCGGGGTCCAAACCCTGCGTTAAGGGGACCAACGTCCTCAAAAATCCCCGGAGAACGAGGCAGTCGCCAACCTTATCCCAAGATGTATAACCTCAAGTCTATACAAAGCCCCCTAGTCCTGGGGTGTGAAATCGGGAGGATTTTAAGCCAAATGGGGTGGGCTGTGATGGGTGAATCACGCAGCTCATTCATTCATTCATTCACGCAGTCAATCTATATTAGTGGAGCACCTCCTCCATAGCGGGTTGGGAGATGCAGCAGGACAGGAAGCAGGCATCAAACCTCAGACAGCGATGCACATAGGGATGTAGACACTGTCCAAAGGAGATGGGGCGCAGGGGACAGAGTGAGAAGAGGGGGTGAGGCGACACGTCATCATGTGGAGGCAAAAATGACTAGCAGGAACGCCAAGCTGGCTGTTTCAAGACTCTCAGGTGTGGACGCCTTGGAATTGGTAAAAGAGCTGCAGCGACAGGAGGTCAGAGGGTCCGTGAAGGAGGAGGTGGTGCTGGAGCGAGGCCCTGACCACAGAAGAGGCATCTTTTCTTTCCATGAAGACAAGATCTCTGTGGGAATCAGGAAAGGGCTTCCTCAATATGCTTCTTTTCCAACAGCTGAAAAACAGTTGCAACAATTCACAAATCTAACACATCTCTGATGTAAGTGGCCCTTGGATGCCAGGCACACCTGCCTTCATGCCCAGATTCTCTGCCTTTGCAGGTGTCACCTCTACTTTTACCACATCTCACAGCTTGACCTGTTTCAGAACTTCAAATAACTAGGCTCATAGGAGATGTACAGTCAGGCTTCTTTGGCTCAGAATCATTTTTTGAGACGTGTGCATCTGGCTGAGTACACCAATAGTTCATTCTTTTCATCGCTGTGCAGAACTCCTTGGTACAAATAATGTACACGATATGATGATCCACCCACGTGCTGACAAATATTTGGGTTGTTTCTAGATTTTGGCTATTATGACTCAAGCTACTGTGAATTTTCTCATACAGGTCTTTTTCTGAACATATGTTTTTATTTCTCCTGGGTAAAAACCTGGGAGTGGAGTTGCTGGCCCCAGGTGGGTGGATGTTTGCCTTTAGGAGAAACTGCCAGTCTTCATAAATGATGAACAATTTTACACTCACACCAGCAATGTAGGAGGTTCTAGTTGTTCTATATTCTTGTCAACACTTGGGGTTGTCTGTTTTTTAAAATTTAACCAGTGGAGGGACTTCCCTGGTGATTCAGTGGTTAAGACTCCATGCTTCCACTGAAGGGGGCACAGGTTTGATCCCTGGTTGGGGAACTAAGATTCTGCATGCCACATGGCCAAAAATAAATAAATAAATAAAGACTCCACTTCCCACCAACATATTTATAAATAAAAATAGAACAGAGAAAACCATAATTCAAAAAAAACACATGCACCCCAGTGTTCATAGCAGCACTGTTTACAATACCCAGGACAGGGAAGCAACCTAAACGTCCATTAGCAGAGGAATGGATAAAGAAGATGTGTACATACATACAATGGAATATTACTCAGCCATAAAAAGGAATGAAATTGGGTCATTTGTAGAGATGTGAATGGACCTAGAGAGTGCCATACAGAGTGAAGTAAGTCAGAAAGAGAAAAACAAATATTGTATAATAAAGCATATAAGTGGAATCTAGAAAAATGGTATAGATGATCTTATATGAAAAGCGGAAATAGAGACACAGACGTAGAGAACAAATGTATGGATACCAAGGGGGAAAGGGGTGGGGTGGGAGGAACTGGGAGACTGGTATTGACACATACACATTATTGATACTATGTATAAAATAGACAACTGATGGGAACATACCGTATAGCTCAGGGAACTCTACGTAATGCACTGTGGTAACCTAAATGGGAGGGAAGTCCAAAAGGAAGGGGATACCTGTATGTGTATGGCTGATCCATTTTGTTGTGCAGTGGAGGCTAACACAACATTGTAAAGCAACCATACGCCAATAAAAATTTTTAAAAAAATCTAAAGAGATATAACCAAATGCAATGCATGAACCTTGGTTGAATTTTAAATTGGAGGAAAATCATATGAGACATTTTTGTAAAAAATGGGGGAACTTGACTTCATATATTAGATGGTATTATGGGATTATTGTCAGATTTCTTAGGTGTGATAACAGTATTGTGGTTATATAGTAAAATGTCCATTTAGGTGATGCATACAGAAATAAAGAACAAAATATCATAACGTATATGACTTTAAAATTGTTTAGCAAAAAGAGAGAGAGAGGGCTTCCCTGGCGGTGCAGTGGTTGAGAGTCCGCCTGCCGATGCAGGGGACACGGGTTCGTGCCCCGGTCTGGGAAGATCCCACATGCCGCGGAGCGGCTCGGCCCGTAAG
This sequence comes from Grampus griseus, assembly GCF_964374135.1. Classification (NCBI taxonomy): domain Eukaryota; kingdom Metazoa; phylum Chordata; class Mammalia; order Artiodactyla; family Delphinidae; genus Grampus; species Grampus griseus. The sequence continues at coordinate 31,818,442 of NC_139008.1, read as the reverse complement.
CCATGGCCGCTGAGCCTGCGCGTCCGGAGCCTGTGCTCCGCAACGGGAGAGGCCACAACAGTGAGAGGCCCGCGTACTGCAAAAAAAAAAAAAAAAAAAAAAAAAAAAAAAAAAAAAGTTCTTCGTCCTATGTCCAAGTTTCTGAACATTTGTGAGTTTTTAAAATAAAATTTGAGGGAAAAAAAAGAATAAAATTATTGGAAACTTTCTTTAAAGTTGGCTCATTATATTTTTTGTCCTGAAACTATCTGGTAAATCTAATTTAAATGCAATTTTATTTAATGACTAGTGTTGACATTATGATTGATCACTCATTTACTTAATTAGCACTTGACTTTAGGTACCCAAAATGTCCAATTTGCACACTGATATTTTTTCAATTAAATAAAATTCTGTTTCGGGAAGAAAAATAATAAAAATAAAATAACATTTAACCAACGGTAACTATGATTTTTAATTTGTGTTTCCTAGATGAATAGCGATGCTGAGCATCTTTTCAGATGCATGTCGGCCATTTCTATATTTTCTTTTGTGAAGTGTCTGTTCAGGTCTTTTGCCCACTTTTAAGATTGTGAGGTTTTTTAAAAAAATTATTCAATTGAAGGAGTTCTTTTATATTCTGTATCCCTGTCCTTTGGACTTTAAATATTTTCTTCCACTCTGTAGCTTGCCTTTTTATTGTATCTAGAGATGGTATCTGTTAAGAAGCAGGTGCTTTGATGAAGTAGTCTTTCAAGTTTTTCTTTTATAGCTTGTGGTTTGTGCCTTGTGTCACGTAAGAAATCTTGACACATGATCATATTTGTTAGTTTTCGGTTGCTTTCCGTTTTTTGGTGTTGCTTTTTTCTTTTTGATGTACTTCCTTTTTAGTTAGTAAAAATAATGATACGGTTCCAAAGTCAAACCTATAAACAAGGTATAGTTAGAGAGGACCTGCTTCCACTCTCAACATTAACCGTTTTAGTTCCTAAATAATCCTTCTTTTATTTCTTCTTGGAAATTATTTATCTCCCTCCCCGTTTCCTGACATTAAAAGTAGGGCTATATAGGGACTTCCCCGGTGGTCCAGTGGTTAGGACTCCTCACGCCCACTGCAGGGGCCCGGGTTCGATCCCTGGTCAGGGATCTTACAAGCCACACGGCAAGGCCAAAAAAAAAAAAAAAAAAAAAAAAAGTAGTACTATATATACATATACACACATATCTTCTTGTTTGTTATTGGACAGTATATCCAAAAAGAGACTGTTCCATAGTAATATATGGAGATTTTCCTCTTTTTTCCCTTTTTCCCCTTCTTTCCTCCCTTTATTTTTGGTAGCTGCAGAGTCACTATATGGATGGACATTTGGGTTATTTCTCGTTTTTTGTTGCTGCCTTGTGCCTACCTCACCTGATATTTTTGCTAGTCTACCTTTAGGATGGATTTCTAGAAATGGTATGGCAGGGTCAAAGGGTCCCCCATCTGTAACTCTGCTAGGTATCACCAAATCCCCCTTCTAGTGCTTGTATAGGAAAGCCTGTTCCCGCCCAGACTTGCCATAACTTTTGGTTTCTGCCAATCTGATAGGAGCAGGGCTATCTTGGACTATCTTGGATGTTCCCCAGTGTCTGCAGGCGTAATGAGAAGCCATGAAGTATACAGGTTAAGCGCACAGACCTCACTTCGTGCCTTTGTTCGCACAAACCCTGGCTTTGCCCTTCCTGGCTGTGACCCCAGGTGTAGCACGGAGCCAGCCCCAGCGTGGAGGCTGCCCTCTACAGTCGGGATCATCTCTTCTGGCTGTTTCAGGCCACCGATCATTTCACAATAAAAATGCTGGCTTTACTCCCTGGGCCGAACCGATTACCTGGGTTATGGCATTTGATCCCATAACAGTCCTATAAGGCAGCTATCGTATCCCCATTTTACAGGTAGGGAAGCCAGGGGATGGAGGGTTAGAAAGAGTTAGGGCTTTGCCCAAACTCACAGCTAAACAAGCAGGAGAGGCAGCTGGACTTGTGAGGCAACACATAAACTCGCACATGTGTGTACCTGCATGTCCATGTGTGCATACACGCCTGTGTGTTTATCCACACACCTGTGTGCATGTACTCATATACATGTGTATGTACGTACCTGTATCTCTGTGTATATACGCGTGTATACATATACAGTTAAGTCCCCACATACGAACGAGTTCCGTTGCGAGAGCATGTTTGTAAGTCCAGTTTGTTCGTAAGTCCAACGAGGTTAGCCTAGGTACCTAACACAATCGGCCATATAGTACTGTACTGTAATAGGTTTATAATACTTTTTTTTTTTTTTGCGGTACGTGGGCCTTTCACTGTTGTGGTCTCTCCCGTTGCGAAGCACAGGCTCCGGATGCGCAGGCTCAGCGGCCATGGCTCACGGGCCCAGCCGCTCCGCGGCATGTGGGATCTTCCCGGACCGGGGCACGAACCCATGTCCCCTGCATCGGTAGGCGGACTCTCAACCACTGCGCCACCAGGGAAGCCTGGGACCAGACTTTTAACGTGGGGTCCCTTTGAGGCCATTTGTGGCTCCTGCTTCCCTCCCCTGTTCTGCGTTCCAGTCACCCACAACCAAGAGTGGCCCGTTCACCTATTCACCCATGTGTCCAGCCTCTTCCCCTGGCCTCTGGAAGGCCCTGCCTGCCCCCTTCTCTCTCCACCTATTCCTTCCAGCCCCATCTCTCACTCCTGGGTCTCTGTCACTTTCCCCAGGCCCTGGTGCCCCCAGGGCCTGGCGGGGACAGGTCAGTTTATGGGAGCTGGGATGGGGGAGCAAATCTCAAATCTCTGTGCCCAATTCCCAACAAGAGGTTTAATCCTTAAAATTCCTTCATGGCTACAGCACAGTAGCTTTTCTGTACTGCAAAGGCCGCTGTGCAGGAATTTGGCAAATGCAGGAATTTTGGCACTAGCTGCAGGACAGGAAGCCTCGGTTTCCACATCCAAACAGGGACCCATCTTAACAAGATTTTTAGGACTTAAAAGGATTTTTAGGATTTAAAAGGCCCCAAGTTGCAGGACAGGAATAGAGACGCAGATGTAGAGAATGGACTTGAGGATATGGGGAGGGGGAAGGGTAAGCTGTGACAAAGTGAGAGAGTAGCATGGACATATATACACTACCAAACATAAAATAGGTAGCTAGTGGGAAGCAGCCGCATAGCACAGGGAGATCAGCTTCGTGCTTTGTGACCACAGAGGGGTGGGATAGGGAGGGTGGGAGGGAGACGCAAGAAGGAGGAGATATGGGGATATATGTATTTGTATAGCTGATTCACTTTGTTATAAAGCAGAAACTAACACACCATCGTAAAGCAATTATACTCCAATAAAGATGTTAAAAAAAAAAAGGCCCCAAGTTGGCTTCTGAGCAGGATCCCTCCTGGGTACCATGTGGTCTGCCTGGGGGTGAGGCTGGGCACAGGATGGGCTAAAGGGCACACGAAGGGATTTTTTTTTTTTTTAATAATTTTTATCATGGGGCATTTCCCCCTGCTGTCTTTAAAAAAATTTTTCTTTTCCTTTGGCCGTGCCACAGCTTATGGGATTTTACTTCCCCGACCAGGGATTGAACCTGGGCCCTCAGCAGTCAGAGCCTGGAGTCCTAACCACTGGACCGCCAAGGAATTCCCCAAAGGAATTTTTTTTACTTTGCAAAATATAACAAATATTATTCCCTCATCTTTTCAATGAAAAGGAATTTCCTAGAGAAAGGGCAGAGAAGTGGGAGAATTAAGAGGCAGAGAAGAAAGAGTATGGCACTGACCTACATTTTATTCACTAAACCGTGGCAGCTGCTTCTCTGTTTTGCTTAGCGCCACCCGGGAGGGCAGTACGGAAGCCGAGGCCTGAGAGATGGCTGGTCTGCATCCAGTAACTGGATGGGCAGCCGGAAACTAGGGTCGGCCTGCCCGGCAGCCTTCAGGTGGTCAGCCCTGCTGCTGCGACAGCGCTGGCAGGGTGTGTCCCACCAGCTGGGGGAAAGGACCAGTCCGGGGACAGATTTCTCCAGATCTGAATGTCAGCCCCCAGAAGATGCCAGCAGCTGCCCCTCCACCCTGCCCCCATCCCCAGAGAACCGAGTGGGGCACTGACTCCCGAGGGGTGGCACTAGCTGCAGGACGGGAAGCCTTGGTTTCCACATCCAAACAGGGACCCACCTTAAGATTTTTAGGGTTAGAAGATGAAGCATCTGACATAAACTAGGCATCCTGGGAACCAACTTCTCATTTGTAATAAATCCGAAGGGGGCTCCAAGTGGACCCGTGTCGACAAGGCAGGGGGCCACCCATCTAGGTCCCAAGTGTACTGATGGAAAGGGAGGTCAGGCGGGCCCACTGGCCACCACTCCCCAGAGGACGAGGTCTTGACCTGGGACTTGGCCAATCTGCAGTTTGGAGGACCACAGCCCTGCAGAGGCACCCAGGCCAGGCGGGCGACGGTCATGGGGCCTGGATGGCCCTGCCAGAACCGGAACAGGACCCGGACACGCCTGCAGAGCTCCAGCCCGGAGTCTGATTCTGCGCCTGCCAGGCTACTTGACGGGTTTGACCTGGATTCCCTGAGAGGTCCACAGGCAGGAATATTCAGTGGCATGGCAAACGCAGTGCTGCCTGTGTGGGTGGTGTCCTGGGCCCTCCTCTACCGGCCTTTGTTCACCGTGGTCCATGCGCCGTCCACGAGGTCCGGCCCAGCTCCCCAGCAGCCCTCTGCGAGCCCACAAAGCCATCTCAGGCCACTCTGACTTAGACTGCCCAGCGTCAGGAGAGACACTTGCCAACGTTTAAAAAAAATCCCGATTTTTGGCTTCTCTTGAAAACTGCGACGGTCCAGCTGCACAGGTCCCTGGTTCGGCAGATGTCGGGCTGTCCCCTTGGCCCGGCCCGTCCAGTTCCCATCATCCCAGGGCCTCCTCCTTCACTGCCTTGTACAACTTGACCTAAACCACCATTCCCATTTTGTAGCCTTGACGTCTGAGGCCTTGGTTCTGGGTCCCGAGACCTCACTGTAGACTCAGGCTGGGGCGCGTGGGACCGCAGCGCCATTCTCTGAGGCTTCCCCACGCTTCTGCTCTGTCTGCACCAACCTCTGGGGCTGGCCAGGAGGGCCCAGGGCTCCGGGGGAGATGGCCACCCTGTCCCCCTCTCCCGTAGCTCTCATCTCAAAGTGGGGGGCCCCTCCTTCCAGCAGGGAGGCCGGCTCGAATACCTGGAAAGAGGGAGCAGTGAATGTGGGTCTCAAAGCCAGCTCTGCAGTCAGCAGAGGCCCCGAGAGCCCAACCTGACAGATTAACTCAGAATCCCTGTCCTGGTCACTCGGGGTGGCCCGGATGCCTCACTGCCAGCCGCATGTGGGGTGCTCATCGGCGACAGCCACTACAGGACCACTGCCCGCCTGACCTGAGCCACAGAACAGCTCCGCCGCGCCCCCTCCAGGAGTGGACTGGGGGGTGTGATACGGCTGCAGGCAGGGCGCTGGGGACACCTCCCGCTGTTTCCAGCCTGGAGCAAGGCTGGGCAGGGTGGCCAGAGGCGAAGAGGCGTCACAAGGCCGGGAGGGCACACAGGGGCCTGGCCGGACTGTCACACTCTACCACCTGCCCACCTGTGAAGGGGTGAAACGATCCAGCCCCCCAGCAGCAGCCCTGACCCTCTGTGGCACTGGGTCTGAACGGACGAGGGCGCCTCCTCTGTACCGGTGGGAAGGGGGCAGGATTCGGCTTCAGGGGGGCTGAGTGTGGGTTCTCTCCCAACATCTTATGACGAACTCAGAACATCCATCATACTGGGCAGGATCATGCTGTGAACACCCATCCCTGGATCTATCCATCAACAACGGTGCCTGCCCGTCGGGTGGGTCAGTGGCCCTTTAAAGCTGCGATGAGCTACGATTCTGTGTCTGAACAGCTCAGCCGGCGGGGGGGCCTGGGTTCCAGGCCTCACAGAGTGAGCGTTTTATGTATCATATATTAACTCGACAGCTCGAGGGAGCTGATCACTGTAAAGACACACAAAGCGAGGGAAATGTGGTTGGAACGCCTGAGCCACATGTGGCAACTTAAAATTAAATCAGTGAAAACTCACTCTCTTTAGCCACGTTTCAGGTGCTCAGCGGACACCTGGGGCTCGCGGCTCCCTCACTGGGCAGGGCCGACGGAGGACCCTCCACCCCAACGGCGGACATTCTATCGGGCAGTGAGCGGTCAGAACAAAAAGGCCAAGAGTGGCAAAAATGCCACAGCACCACCCACCCCCAAACGGGGGATCTACGGCTCCGTCTTGACATCTGAAATGTATGTTTGCCAATGCAGTTTGCTCTTACTTTCTAAAATGAGACCGTTTCTCCCAGCTTGCTGCTGCCGGTACAGTCATGACGAACCCAAGCCCCTCTTCAACGTTACCCTGTGGTTCTGGGGGCCTGAGGGGAAGACACACCAGTCTCAGGGTCCAGAGCGAGCCGTGTGAAAGGCGGTCCTCTTCAGGTTGCACCCCTCCCACCACCCCCATCAGCTTTATGAACTCGGACTCAAGGCCGTAAGTGGGAGGGAATGGAAGCGTAAATCGCACGCACTACCTGCTGACCGTCCACGTTATGAAAAGGCCTTTGGGGAAAGCCATTTAGTAACTCGACAATAAGTTTCCGTGACTTAAGACTATAATCAACCCTGAGCCAAAACCTAAAAGAAATCAATACTTTAATGTTCGAAGTCGAGCACCCGGAGAATGACTTTCCGCAGGAGGGTGGGGCGGGTGGCGCTATGGTCACCGTGGGCACCTGGGCAGGAAGTACCCGCCAGGTGGTGAGCAGCCCAGGGACACAGTGCGCCAGGCGCGGGATGCAAGGCCACCTCCCCTGGGCCACGCCTTCCACCATTTCAGTATTTCTGGTCATCTTATTGTACTTGGTTCCTGCCCGGAAAAACTTTTTCTTAAGCTTAAATGGGATGAGTCAGAGGCAACAACAACCCCCCCCACCCCGAAAACCTCGTTATAAAGGAATAGGTTCCCCAGGCCTATTTGCAGGGAGAGCAGAAATCTCCCTCAACTTCCACGTCACTCACTGAGTTATAATTTTTATAGAAAATTTTATTCAACATACAACATTTTCCAGCAAAAAGGCAATATACAGGAAGAGTCGGTGTACACTGCTGCTACAGAAACAAACGAAAAATACTGGAAAAGGATGAAAAATAAGTGTCATCTGCTGATTCTATTTTACTGCACTCAAAACTAGACACGCAGCTGGCGTCAGCTCCAAAGGAAAAGGTCGGACTGAAAGAAAACTACACACAATGAATATCAACATCAGTGAAAGTCACTTAGATTCACCCAACAAAATGCCACCTCCTCCCAGTGGTAAATTGTACATGTTCATTCATTAAATATACAATTTCAATTTTCCTTTTTTTTTCTTTTTTATTTAGCTTTTTTATACAAAGTCAACAGCTTGCTAACACCAGTGGGCATGCCCTCTTTGCTAAAAGGCCCTCCTTTCTTGGTTCCGCCTGTTCCGTTTTAAGGAGACAAGTCTATTTATAATTTTTTCACCTGCTCGAATGAACTCTTGAGATCGTTAGGTTTGCCGAGAGGCAGCATAGTACACCTTAATTGTATTGAACAGCGTTTTCAATTTAATAAAAAGACCCCCGAAGTGTCTGTCAGGCCTGTATTCAGTGCATCCACTCTGCAAACGGGCTGCAGGACAGCGGTGGCTGACGGAAGGGAGACGAGTTTATTAAAAAGACCCAGGCAGCTGGGGAGACCGAGGAAGGGGCGACAATACACGAGTGAAGGAAAGAGCGCTATTTATTAGGTTGTGAGTTTCTCTGTTTCGCCTTTACAGATGCACAAAAGGTCATTGAAAAGTATAATTGAGGGAAAGACGTCAGACGAGCCTAAACAGAAGACTTACTAGCTGTGGGGCTGGCGGCCGGGCCCCGGAGCGGGGACAGCCGAGCCTGTCCAGCGCCGCGCCGCACCCACCGGCTGTTCCCCGACACGCTGACAGCGCCTTGCATCGTGGTTACCATAAAATAACTCTCATTGGCATCCAAGCTTTATAAAAACACCTTCATTTTGCTCAAAAAGGGCAATCAATAGATACAGAGAAGCCAAACTGAACAGCCTCAACAAAATAAAATTAACACCAGCAGCAAATCCTCTTGCTGAAGACTTGGGACAGTGCTCGCGCACCAGAGTTCTTGGCTGTTGTTAAAGGGCACACCCACCGCGGTCCGCCTCGCCCACCCGCCAGGGGAGGAAGTCAGTTATGGATTTTAATCGCCTTTTCCAGGTATGTGTAGCGACTCCTCTTTGGGGCTTTGTTGAAGTGGTCGAGCCCTAGCCAAGGCCGAGGATGAGACATGTTACCTGGCAGGGAGAGAAAGCAACTGAGACCACAGAGCCCAGGCTTGGGCCCCTGGAGCGAGTGCACCCCACCCCCAACTGAGGTCTCAGGGCTCCCAAGGGCGGCACCGTCTCCCCTGGGACCTTAGTTTTTTCGGCCATTGTGTGATGCCTGCCAAGTTCATCAGTTACAGGCTGCCGTTCCTCCCTGTTCTACAGATAAGGAAAACAAGGCCGAATCTCCCAGCTGGAGAAATACAAGGGCCGCCACTCGAACCCAGGGCTGCCGGCCTCCCGGCCACTTACTACTTGCTTCTTCCCTGTGGGAGGGCTCTTACCAGGCTGAGGTTCAAAGTCTTTCAAGTTTACTTCATACTCATCTTCATTTATGTACTGGTGTCGGCCCATCATCACAATGGCAAATTTAAACTGAGAGACAAAAATCGAAAACGCCATTCATTCCAAATACTAGCAAAACTCACACCTCTGGCAAAAAAAGTCAAGACTTTAGCATCCCGCCCGACAAATTACTTGCAAGTATCCAAGAAGCGCGTACCTTTTCAAACTCCTTTTCCTGGATGTCTAGCAGACTCTGAATCCGCTTCATCACTTCTCTGAAATGCTCGCCCTGCGACGACAAAGGGCGCATGTGCTCACAAAGCTCATGCCCTCCTGTGCTGCCGCCTCAGGGAAGGAGCCCCACTGAGCAACGCTAACCCAGAGCGCGAGGGCCCAGGTCCCGACCCGAGACACTCAGTCTCTTAGCAGAAGGACGCCTCACCTGGTGTATCCTCAGCAAGAAGGGGATCCCGAATGTCCCAAACACCTCTTTGTGGAAATGTGCCACTGTGATCAGCATCTCATTTTCCTTATCTATGTCTACCTGGTCCAAAGGTATTTCCTGGGGACACAGGTTTTTAACACAAGGGGTTGAGAAATTCAGTTAATGCAAACACAGCGCCACATTTTAATTCTTAATTCTGACTCACTCCTCCAACAAGGGAAGCTAGGTCAGATTTTTGCCAAAATGTCATGTTTGGGGCTTGTTAGAATAATTAAGAGTTTAGAGCCACGAGAAATAGCTAAGCTTAAAAGAAAACTCTGGGGACTTCCCTGGTGGCACAGTGGTTAAGAATCCACCTGCCAATGCAGGGGACACCGGTTAGAGCCCTGGCCCGGGAAGATCCCACATGCCACGGAGCAACTAAGCCCGCATGCCACAACTATTGAAGCCTGTGCGCCTAGAGCCCATGCCGTGCAACAAGAGAAGCCACCGCAATGAGAAGCCCGCGCATCGCAACAAAGAGTAGCCCCTACTCGCAACCAGAGAAAGCCCGCACGCAGCAACAAAGACCCAAAGCAGCCAAAAATAAAAATAAATAAATTTATGTATTTAAAAAAAAAAAAAAAAAGAATCCGCCTGCCCATGCAGGGGACGTGGGTTCTATCCCTGGTCCAGGAAGATCCCACATGCTGTGGAGCAACCAAGCCTGTGAGCTGCAACTACTGAGCCTGTGCTCTAGAGCCCATGAGCCACAACTACTGAGCCTGCGCGCCTAGAGCCCGTGCTCCACAACAAGAGAAGCCACCGCAATGAGAAGCCCGCGCACCGCAACGAAGACCCAACGCGGCCAAAAATAAATAAATATTTTAAAAAAGAAAACTTTTTTTTAAAAAAACTATTTATTTGGCTACATTAGGTTTCTGTTGAGTCACGTGGGATCCTTAGTTGTGGCATGTGGGATCTAGTTTCCTGACCAGGGATTGAACCCGGGCCCCCTGCATTGGGAAGGCAGACCCTTAGCCACCAGACCACCTGGGGAGTCCCAAAACTCTGGGTTTTAAGAGACCAAATAATGAGTTGTTCCAGTTACTGTGGAAATCTCAGCAGTTTAAAAATCAACAGGGACCCAGTTTCTGACTAGATGTGCTTGATGATCCATACTTAAAATTAATTTCTAAGGACAAATAAGTGAGCTATCTGGAGTAGTAGAGAGTAGAAGGGTGGCTGCCGGAAGCTGGGGCGAGAGTCTCAGCGGAGCAGATGGATGGCGGTGAGGAATGTCCAACAACACGAATGTGCTCACACTACTGAACAGTACATTTTAGGTTAGGTCTATTTTATCATAATAAAACATTCAATTTTTCAAAATCTGGCAGAATTACATTAACCTCAGGGGTCACTTCATCTACCGGCACACAAACAAAACGACAGCCACTGCCAGGAGCCGCCGTGCTGCCTGAATAAGCTGCGGGCGGCCGCCCCACCTGCCGGGGCTCAGGAGCCCTTCCTCCCTGGTGCAGCCAGAGGGACGCTCACCTCTATTCGAAACGTTCGACTTGTCGCAGGAGATAAACATTCTAGGAGTTCGTCTTCTTGATGCACACCAATAATTTTGTAGCTTACGATTTCTAGCAGCCTGTGCAAAACAAAGAAGAATGTGAACTATATACATTCATGTAAAAAAAACTCTCTAGGGGCTTCCCTGGTGGCGCAGTGGTTGAGAGTCCGCCTGCCGATGCAGGGGACACGGGTTCGTGCCCCGCTCTAGGAAGATCCCACGTGCTGCAGAGCGGCTGGGCCCGTGAGCCACAGCTGCTGAGCCTGCGTGTCCAGAGCCTGTGCTCCGCAACGGGAGAGGCCACAACAGTGAGAGGCCCACGTACCGCAAAAAAAAAAAAAAAAACTTTCTAGAAAACTATTCGTCCGTCGTTCTATTACAAAGCTACGAAGATTCGCTTGTCTTCTTATGAAGATTTGAAATGTCAAAAGCAGGTATCCTTGGGGAGCAGACAGAACACTGGCCAGGGACACCCTCGGAGCGTGTGTAAATCTTTCTTGCTATGGTTCCAAACTGGGCAGGGCTTGTGATATGTTTCTCACTCTTTAGATAACAAAGGCCTCATTCTTTTATTAATTTTGTAAAGAAAACATTCCGGGAACCAAAAAGCCCCAAAGGTTGTTCCATCCTGTGAGCCGAGTGTAAGACAAGGTGATGAGACCAGCACCTGACACTCTGAAATAAAAACTGAACATCAAATCTGGGCTTCTTTCTGCGGCTTGAACGCTGGCGAAACAGATGAGAAGCGACCAGATTTCTCAGACACAGTCAAGGCCCACGTTTTCCAGCTTCAGCTGATCAGTCTGCTTGAATCACTCTTCCTCTGCTTGACTTTTCTACCTGAATCTCCCTTTTGCACTACTGCTAATTAATATCCAGAGACACAGGGAGGGAAGATGGGCAAAAGAAAAGGATTAAATGTGAAGTATTTATATAAAGTGTTGCAAAGCATGGGCTGAAAGGTGAGCATGGCAACTACTGGGGGGGGGGGGGGGCACTGCGCAAGTACAGGGCTGGGCCAGGGCTGCCCCTGCCTCCACCTTCAGGATTTGGGAAATACTCGCCTAAGTTTCCCTGATGCCTTCTCGCCGAGTTCCACAGCCTTTTTACATTCCTCTAACAGGTCCCGGACACACCCGTGCTTGTCTGGATACAGTGTTATTTCCTAAGAAACGACAAGATGAAGGCTATACAGGAAACAAGACACACGCGGGGCCTGCTTGGGCCCATCCCCGCCGACCATCACTCAGACCACCTGTCCAAGGCTGGCAGCCGCCCCACACCGCAGGGAGTCTAAGAAATGCCATTTTGAGGCAAAAAGCTCGCCATTCACAGGACAGCTTCTCAGGAATTTCTCCCCCCGGAAAGGTCACTAAGAGGCTGTCCAATTCTCAGCATGGTGAGACAGAGGACAAGGACCAGGGTGGACTGTGTCATTTCAGCCTGACAGCTGCACACGGGTGACAACATGGATGGCACATGTCCCAGATTTCCTCTCAATACCGGTAGAGCTAGAAAGGTGAACGACTTGGGTGTCTGAGTAGGTACAGACTTTCCAGAAGAACCACTTAATGTGAGGCTGTGTCGTCTGCAAAGGGCCCAGCGGAGCTGCCACCGGCTCCAAGGCCAAGCAGCAAGGTCCCAATCAGTCGGAAAGGGTCTCCCTGACACTGTCACTCTGCCTGAAGCCTCAGAGGTGGCAGCAGGGGCTGGGTGGACAGAGCTCCTCCCCCCACCGGGGTTCTCGAGCCGAGCCGCTAACACACGCTACCGCTTAGGGAGCTTTCTTTGGTGGTATTAGTTTTCAGGGTCTGGAGAAGAGATACAATACACAAGATGCAATAAAAATAAAGACTCACACCATAGAAAAGACTCACCTCTTCCCTAAATTGGCTGTTTAACCATATACACTTAAAACTTCGCCTGTTCTCAAAGTCCGTGATTTTCATCTTAAGCTATTAAGAAAAGAGAGACTCATTTTAGATTCGCTTCCACAGAAACCCAAGCCTTCTCCTTATTACCCACGGTTACATTAATTTGGACTCATACCTGCTGATAGTAAAGTTTCTTAGGTTGTCTAGGCTTGAAGAACTGTAGAAGATCTCTTAAAGTACCTTCATAATTATGTCTAAGAGGATTACCTGGGCCATCCCTATAACTACACAAGAAAACAGCATATAAATAAAAGACTTGTTTATTTGCCTAAAACAAATATCCGTGAGTGAGCATAAAAGCAAACCTCTGGCCTGACACCTAGACTTGAAATTTGGACTCTGACTACTCCTGTCCCCAGGTCCTAAGTCCCTGCGTCTGTCACACCTGAACACTCTCTGCAAGGGTGACATGGCACACAGAAGCCGGGCCGGGCCAGGCCCAGCCGGACACACATGGGAGGGAGGTGTGTGGATGAGGTCTCTAAAGTAAGCCTGGCTTTAGATGAGGCTGCCAATTATTTTGACATCTTGGGGTAGCGTGGTCAAGATGGAAGTGGTGACAATTCTATATCTGAAACTAAGCAAGAAATGGCATGTCAGGTGAGGTGGCAGCTACTTATTACATTAGTTCGGAGATGTCTGGATGAACTATGGGACACATGCAGTCAAGACCAAACACGGGGCATCTGTGAGTGTGGCTCACCCTTGAGACTTGAAGAACTGGAGCAGCATCGGGTCGGTGTTGAGCCTCTGAGCAACTGTCTTTGCCACCTGGGGAGGGAGGGCCAGAGTCAGGGAGCAAGGTTCACATCCGGTGAACAAACTGAAACTTGCTGATACACTTTATCACTGTTCATTTGCTGAGTGCTCTTAAAGAAACCTGTTATAAGCAGCCTGAATTTAAATGCCCCGGAAAGTTACCATCTAACAGGAATAAACTATATTCCTTAGTATATCACCACAGGAACAGCGTATCTGAGGAAGAAAACCTTTTAAAGTGTTCTTCACTTTCATTGGGGAGGTCTGTCTGTAGATTTATTTCCTGAAGGCTTTTTTTTAATGGTTCACACTTGGCATGTTATAACTGAAGCAAAGTTGTTGTTAAAACTATGATCTCTGAAACCAACTTATGCCAGGGGTCAAGAGGATTTCGAAGAGCAAGAAGACAGGGCAGTGGGTGGGGGTAGGCGAGTGAGGGGAAAAGAGCTTCTGATCCCCCGGCAACATCAACACCAACCCACTTGCATCAAGAACTTCCTCAGACAGTGGACTGCAACCCCTCCTCCAGAACCAAACCCATTACACAGCCTCATCAGCAAGCTTTTTAAAAAAGAACTTGGTCTCTCTGGTGTGGAATCTGAAGGGAAAAGAGCATTTTATCAAATACCTGAAAATAATTCATTCTATTTGATAATGTAACCACAAATCCAGGATCATTGGGGATTGTTTTATCACAGAAAATCACATCGACACGGTGGTAGAGATCTCTGAAATATTCCTTTGCAGTGGGTAATTCACTGTTATCATTTTCGGGGTCATCCCTGGGGGGAAAAACACAGACAATCAAAGTCCAGGCCAGGGTTCAGGCATCATCTCCCAAGTAACAGTGACGCTGAGCAGTGTGGATCTAAACTCAGGCTAGCATTTTCCGATGCTGGGAGCCTGCCCGGCTACCAGGCAAAGGCGATCGTGGACAGAAGTGTGCGCTGAGCCACGCACAGGGCTGGCTGCTTTCCGTTCCTGATCTCGCTCCCGAAACAGAACAGTGCCCTCTCATTCCGCAGACAAGGGAAAGGACTCAGGATGCACTGCGGGGCCCACCCTGCTGGCTCTGCTGAGTCTACTCCCCAACCGGGACTTGATAGGTTATCACTTCCCTGCGAAGGTTGCAGGATCGGGTCGCCGCTAAACCTAAAATGTTTACTGCCTGGCCCTTAAACGAGAGGTCTGCCACCCCTGCTCTTGGCCACCGGGCCCTGCAGCCTCCCTATGGTCAGTGTTCAGGGCTGCCCTGCCCTGGCAAAACGGCTTCAAGAGCAAGGAAAGGGCCGAGTGCGTCATCAGGCTGCCTTCAGACTGCACACCTGCCAGCTTCCATGCAGACAGATTAAAGTGACTACCCAAGTAGGTGCATTCTAAGAATTTCATGTTTTCAAGGAAAGAAAACAATCTTGCTCTTCCCTAAAGACCTTTGCCCTCCTGCTACTAGTTGTCATGCTCGCTGTAGACATTTTTGGGAAATAAAAGCATTCAGTGAGGAAAATGCTTGCCACCCCTAATTCCAAAACCCAGAGAAGGCCAACTGCTGTCAACATTCTGTCAATGTCAAACAAAACGTGACTCAGGGTCTAGAGAATCATTTCCTGGTTCTAGGACTTCTGATATTAGTACAAAGAGATAACTTCAAGAAGTACGTACTTCTGAAACACTATAATGTCACCATCCATTAGCTCATCGAGGGCTTTATCAAGAGACACGTCATAGTCCTGAATTCTCTCTGTTAAATTCGGTTTAACTTCCTACAGTAAAAGAAAGGACATGGTTACAACGCAACGTCTGTCCAATGTTTAATACGGCCACACACTGTATGTATTTTCTCTATACCCAATTCCAACAGCCCTACAATTTTAAATAAAGAGTACGAAATACTAGTAATAAGGATATAATAATCACTGACCCTAAAGACGGAAACATCAGAAATGTACAGAGAGGATTCTGACTCAAGATCACCCGAGGCCCCATTTAGCTGTGGTCTTGACACAACAAATGCAGGGCTAGCAAAACAGGCAGAAGTCGTCCTCCCCAAACCACTAACCATGTGCTGATTACAGAAAAATAAGGATCCAAACCTCATAGAGGATAAGACTAGTATCTTGGATAAATCCTGCTCTGTCACACATAACTGGCAGCAAGTCACCTAGGTTCAAGAAAAATGAAGAATTCAAAGCTGTGATACACTGAGACTTTGGCAAAATCAACTCAGAAGGTGAGTGCTGCCAGACTTACGTATTTTACAGGATATTGGTGTGTAGATATGCCCACAGTAATTCAAGCTCCGTGTTTTGGGATCGTACATCTTCAAAAATAACATCACATCATCTACAAGGTTAAATAAACAGGCTTTGTTAGGATCTTCTGGTCAGTGCAATGTTAACAAATAGCAACTGAAACGACAACTTAGGGCACCTAAAAGTTACTGTGTGCAATGAAGTTTGTTAAGAGGCTGATCCTAGGTCTGAGGCATCATTTCTAACCTCAAACCCATGGGGAACACTGCATTTGAAGCAGGAAAGATGACAATGAGTGCAGAGAATTTAGGAAACCTAGTTTTAAGACCTGGTCCTCACTAGCAGTGTTTTACCATCGAAGTATCGCTGAAGGTTGTGTCTGAGTCTTTGCCGGAGAAGTGACCACTTGAAGTAATACAAATAAGCAATCTTGGACCTACCTGTTTTGTAAATAAAGTTGCGCTGGAAGACAGTTCTTTTACCTAATCTCTGTAGCTGCTTAGTAGCTACAATAGCAGACAGAGGCGGTATGGCCCACAAAGCATGAAATATTGACTATCTGGCCCTTGACAGCAACCCCTGCTCTACACCATCTGTCAAGTATACACAAGACCAGCGTGATTAGAAAAATGTGGAATGTGCTGGACTCCACGCTGCTGCCACCTTCTCACCTGCCAGGACGCTACAACCCACAGTCGGTCTGATTTGACTTCATCAAGAAGCCTTGAACACGGTGGATGTTTCGTGAGCATTTTGGGGGATTAACAAGATTTCTTTGCAAGGGAAGAACACTTAACCCTGTGTGTTTAGAACGACACTCCGGGAATAAAACTCCACTCTCTGGAGGTGCTGGGCTGGGGGAGGAGGCACTCACGATCTTTATCAAACTTGGGTAACGTTGCTCCACTAGCAGCCAGCTCCGGATCAACTGTTTCCAGGAATATTGTCCAAGGGTTTTCATTATCACTGAGTTCAATCATCTATTCCCAAAAGAGATGCTGGGCTTAGAAGATTTTAATGGCTAAGTGAGAGTGAAAAACTATATTCAAGTAGAAGACAAGATCCAACTCTATGTAACTGGACCGAGGGGAATACCGCAGGGCACACAGTGCCTGCCGCGCACACCCAGACCAGACCAGACCGCCACACTCACCGTCTTGCTGCCGTCGGCCTCGTTATCCAGCATGGCCGGTCGTTTGGTGCCATTGCTCCTCGCCTGCATGGGCCACAGTCGAATCTGATCTTGAGGAAATCCCTGGAAATCATTACAGTTAAATTAGTTGAAGCAAAATCAGCTTATATTTTAATTCAACATCAAGGAAATGATTCTATGATTATAAGGGGAAAAAAATCATGATTACAGCTCTCCCTGCTGGTATGGGCAACAGTGACCTGGCCTTCGGGATCTCTGGTGTCCCGGAAGTTCAAGCCCATTTTACCAAGGGGGAGGCGGGCGGAGGAGGGGGAAATTAGGGGAGATGCCAGAGGGCACAACCCGGAAGGGAAGGAACTCTGGTCCCAAGCTCACTCTCAGGTGGTGTCTGGACACAGTGCCTGCCTCCAAGGGCAGGATCCTCCAGGGTCCAGTTATGAAAAAGGAGAGAGAACTATCAACAGGAGGACGGGCACTCACCATGGTCTGAGAGAGGTTCTGGACAAACTCAGCAAGCGAGGAGTTTTTCAACACTTTGAACACAGTGTATTTCACTTTTTCTTCATCGTACATATCATTTCCTTGATGGCCACAAAACTGGTCCTCTGCAACAATCTGCAAATAGGGATGAAAATGCAGAATGGAGTTTACACCACTAACACACACAAGAGAACCAGGTCAGGCTGATCGAAACCAAGGTTCAAATGCTAAAACTAAAAACAACTAGTGTTGGGCTTCCCTGGTGGCGCAGCGGCTGAGATCCGCCTGCCGATGCAGCGGACGCAGGTTTGTGCCCCGGTCCGGGAAGATCCCACATGCTGCGGAGCGGCTGGGCCCGTGAGCCGTGGCCGCTGAGCCTGCACGTCCGGAGCCTGTGCTCCGCAACAGGAGAGGCCACAACAACAGTAAGAGGCCCGCGTACCGCAAAACAAAACAGACAAAAGAACAACTAGTCTTTTGCTTTGATGAACCTTCTACAGAAGACCCAAGCAGAAAAGCACCAAAATGACCAAGAACTAAATCAGGTACGAATATTTGGAAACCCTACATATTTCCATGCAGCCATTCTAAACTCATCCATAAACATCAACTAGAAATCCATCTGGATGGTGATCCCCAAATATGATAAAGCCAGGATGCACATGTACCTTTTTCTCCAGGTAGTCTGTTTGTTTGTTAAAACAAATGCCTGTTTCCTAACTGCAACTAAATCATGAACCAAAACCACCTGGCAGTTCACCCCCCACCCCCCCAGCTGCCAGAGCTCTCCCTGCCAGGCCTCATCTGGGTTCTGCTCACCCTTCCTTCTCTGGTCCCCTGCATGCTTTATAAACACTAAGACACCGCTGCTCTGGCAGCCTGAGTCCTCTCACATCTAAGCCCATATCCTGAACTGGAAAGAACATTCCCAAAGGTCAGGGAACTGGCCTGCAGTTCCTCAGTCGCACGCTCAGGGGGCTGCCCAGACACGTCGCCGACGCCCTGGCCCGCGAAGCAGCTTCGCGCCTGCCCAGAGGCTGACCTGCACTTGCATGTAGAGATGGGCTTCCTGCCGCTCCTTCCGCTTCTGAGCCTCGATCCTTTTCTCTTCTTGTAATCGTTCCACCAACTGCTGAGGGATATCATGGTCGGTGACAGCTTGTAAAACCTCACCTGCAGGACAAACGCATCTTCCTTCACCTCTGTGCACGTCATCGCAAATAAAGCCACCCTTCAAAGTAAAATTACTTGGCACCCTGGGTCCACATCCAAACCCGCAACCCCAATCCAGCTGCTTCCAGATGATGCTGTAAGGCAGCATAAGCAGGCAAGTGTCTGGACAGGTGGCTCTAGCTTAGGTCCACTGTAACGTGGTATAAAATGCCCCAGCGGGCGAGACTCAGGGCCCAGCCGCGAGCTTGGCACAGCCAGGGCACGACACACCCGCTGCACTCACTGAGCTTCGACTCCCGGATGTAAACCAGCATGTAGGCATTGGTGCAGTGCCGCACGGAGAGGTCGTCGTCGTGGCCCCCGTAGTTGTGCTCGATGGCCTCCTCTTTCGTACACCTGGACACCACGTCATCGTCAAACTTACACCACTGCAACGGGGAGCAGCAGAGATACGGCGCTTTGAGGAGCACACAAAGTAAAAGGCAGCATTCTCCGAAAACACATGACCTGCCTCAGGTGACCCTCACAAAACTCGCCAGCACTTCTGCCGTCCTCATCCCACATTCTGGAGAAATTGCTAATATCCGTCCATGGGCAATTTCTGTAATGTACTCAAATATCCTAAGCCTCAGCTTAGGCTCCATCTCTGTCCACTGTGGATGGAGTCGTTTTAAATGGCACTAACCCTACAGTTACAGGTTCCGCATCTGGTGCCATGAGGGTCCCGCCTTCAAATCCCCTCGGCATGAGCTGGACGGGCTCCACCTTGGCTCTGTTCCTCACTGGCCCTGTGGCCCTGGACACAGACCCCAAGACCCTCATCTGCTCCTCCTGGTGAAGATCACGTGATGGGATCCACGTGAACCAGGCAAAGACCGCGCATTACATCGCGCGGGTAATGGGGCACGTGCGATAACACACAACCAATGCGGGCCCGTGAGTGCGGGCCACAGATGATTATTCTAAGTGGAAACTAAGTGCCTCATGTTAGATGTAAAGGGATCCTATAAGGTCCAACGTTCAATACTAATAACGAGATGTATATATCAAGTACAATCATAATTTACCATCCACCTTTAAAAGTATCAGGAACATACAGGCACAGAGGCCAAGAAGGGATCCTTCACTATCAAGGCCAAGTCTGAAGCTGAGCGTCACTGAATCCCCTACACAGCATCACGTCCACCCTCCCCAGCACTTACTTTGCCATCCCCTTTAGGGTTTAGATAAACCACATAATGTCCACCATGATTATCTCCACTATGAACCAGGACTGCATGAAGAATATAATTTGCAGGGTCTTTAGGATCCGTTTTTTGCAAAAATTCATCAAGTGGTAGCTGTTCGGGGAACTCAAACCTATTTAAAATAAAAACATTTTAAGAGAAATCCAGGTTTCATTTACTTGTAAAATATTTCACCTTTAGGCTTTACTCCTTGGCTAGACCTTCTAATTCACTGGCTCCTCTTTACTTGGAAAGGGCAGCTCCTACTCATCACAACAAATTATTCACACGTCAACAAAATCTGAAGCTTGATTTGAGAAAAATACCTAAAAAGCACTGACACACCTAACGGAATTTTAAATTCCAGGATATTACATAACAGTCAGTTTCTGTGACAAAAACACACTGACTTTTCTAGGATGTGGATATTTCCAAATGTTGTCATGAACGGGGGCGGCGGGGGGTGCTTGAGAGGCAGGAAGAGCGTGAGGTGGGTGCACAAGGACCGTGGTGCTGAGCAGAGCACGAGCCTGGGCGTGGAGGGGCAGCTGCCACCCAGCACGGCCCTTGGGAACTCAGGCCCGGCACTGCCAAGTGTTTTGAATGCCAGATGCCAGAAATCTGGACTTTTATGTGAAATCTCACGACCTGAAAAAACGTTGGCAACTAATTCCAATAAAAATAGAAAGAAAACCAAGGTGAGGACCCAACAAAGCACACCAGCAGGTTGGGCCTAGCTTGCAGGCTGCTGGTCTGTGAGGTCTGCCGTCTCAAGAGACCCCACGGAAAAGGGCAAGAACAGACGAGCAGGCCCGGCTGGTGGCAGGTGATATGATCGAGTCACACTCTCCGCCGAGTTTCCAGGGTGACTGACCAACCTCTAGGAGGCTGGTTATTGTCAGGCTGTACCCCCTGACCAAGGAGTACAAAGTCACTGCTCCAACTAATCAGGGTACAAGTTCTGTCTCCTGAACCAGACAAAGCAGTGTGTGGTAGCAACCTTTTAACTGGTACTTTAAGGATCTATAAAACACCTGGAATGGGGGACACACCCACCTACGCCAGCATTTCTGAGGATTCTAGCACATTCTATAAGCCTATACCAACTGAGAGATAACATATTGGCGAATCCTATGTAAACCAATAGTGTAATAATAGCAAATGCCACTTCTGGGGAAAGCAAAGCCTGTGCAGCAGAAAGTACCCTCTCCCCACAGACTTCAGTCTGCCACAGTGTAGACAGAGGGGCTCCCTGAGGAGGAGATATGGAGGAAGCAGCCCCTGAAATTATCCCTTTAAAAGCACTGTTCTTGGGACACCTCGGCAGAGAGGAAACCTAAATAAATCAGAGATGAGACCGAAAACAGAAAAACTAAACAAAGCACTGAGACTAACCCCCTAAATCAGGATGATGGGTAAATCTTAACTCTCACATCCCACTCTAGATTACCTATCGTTGATCTTGATATTTTGGTCCGTCTGAGGGTCATACATAAATCGCATCAGTTGTAGGTGTAACACTGGTGGCAATGTTAGGAATTTCACACCTTTCTCTGCTTCCTGAACATTGAAAAAGAAGCACAGGTTTAGTTTACCTCTACTTATTTCTCGAAGCAACAAAAGCAACAGCGTTTCACAGCAAGGGTGGAACACGTTGGGAACTTCTGGTAGGGAGATGGGCACAGGGTGCCTTTAAAATGTTCTGTGTGTGGGATTTCCTCTTAGTTTGCATTATACTCTATCTTGATGTCCAGCGACAGGGGAACAGTGAAGTAAACTACAGCTCAGTCACTTGTTGCCCTATTAACACAGTCATTAAACACTACGAAAATTCTGGAGAAACACGGGAAAATCAAATGGAAAAGCAGAGGATTATGATTATGTGAATGAGGTGTGCCTATGGACACCAGAACAGAATAAGACGAGCACGGTCTGGGTTGGGAGAACTGCCTGTGACCGCCGTCCTTCCCCGTGAGCACGGTCACGTGCTAACTGTTCACTCCTGCTTCTGAAGACCCCTCCGACTCGGTATCAGCAAGGCCCTCTGACCACCGTCACAGCCTCTGCCCAGGCGTCACCAGCCTCTGGGGCAAAGGACACCCCGAGCAAGGCCTCTGTGGGAGAGGCCCAGCCTCACTCCTCCCCCCACCTCAGCCAGCTGAGTCCTCACTCAAATAAGCCTTCACCAAAGCCAGTCACCACCAGGCCATTGGCGGCCCTCAGCACGGCTGTATTCCTTCGGAGCTGTAAACCTTATTTCCAACACTGGCTAGAACACACCCACCTGGAGGAACTGGTGTCCTAGGTGGCAATGTTCTCTGTTGTACATTAGCATGGTTAAGGAAACTGGGTAGTTCTGGGAAGAAAAACAAAAACCCAGGAACCTACTGCCACACAAAGGAATGGCACGGTTTTAGTACAACTTGAAACAATAATAGAAGAATCATGTTTCTCAGCCACTGTCCATTGAGAGTCTGATTCTAAAATATATTTTGTTCACCCAGAGCCAAAAATATCCAGTGTGGATAAGGGCAATTCTGTGAGTTGACTCAAGTGTTTCCTAAGCAAATCCAGTGGCATGTTTGCCAAGTAACTTACTGATCTACAAATCAGTGGCCTGACCAAGCAGGACAGCAGGTCTGTGACCCACGGCAAAATGGGCTCACCAGCACCGTGAATTATAAACGTGCGAGCTTGGTAAACCCAGGATGGTCCGAAAAAAATCATATATTAGTTGAGCCAGTGAGTCAAGGTTATGAGGCTGCAAGACAGACCTGGAGGGCTGGACCCTAAGGGTGCCGCTGACCCACCAAGCAGCCTGACCAGGCCACAGCCCGGGCCCCTCCATCTGACCATGCACTGCCGCTTGTTTACAACACTCATTGCTCTGCCAGAGTTCCTGCGGGGCCTTGTGGAAAACAAGCAGGGACACCGAGTATGGAACAATAACAGAAAATGCACTCCTCGTTCTGGAAGTCAGGATCCTCAGAAAACTAACTGACACTCCACTGCGGCGGCGGGAGAGCAAAGCACCACCACCAGCCAAAACCAGAGTCCCAGTGACTAAGCAGTTCTATCTGTGACTAGGAGAAACTGAGGGAAGCTCTGGCACAGACACCAGTGAAGTAAGGGGCAGAGTTGTGGATGGAATTGGGGCAGGGGGGAGGTGGGGGGGGTACACGTGTCGGGTGATGGTTCTGCCTCTGGTAGCCAGGAGGCACAACACCTTCCCCACCCCTGCCTGTCTACACCAGCAACACGATCAGAGCTCTCTAACACAACGTCCAGACTGAGAAATAAAATCCTTTTGCGTTCTAAACACCAGCGGCATGTGAAAAGATACAAGTGAATGTTTAGTTCACAGTCAAGCAAAAGATCTGAAAACAAAGTGGAAAGATACAGCGGGACACTAGCACACAATCTCCAAGTTACCTGCAAGCCATGCTCCCCGGCATCGTATTTATTGTCACCGTCTAGTTGTTCTACTGCCACGTAATCCACAAATGATTCAAATACTTTCAAGAGAGAAAGAGAAAAAAGTCAGCCGAAGTTATCACTAAAGCTTTGATTATAACAGTCAATCAATCAATTCAGGCACGCCAGGGAGGAATGTAAATAACTGTAGCTGTGAGCACAGGTCTGCAACTTCACCGATCCAGCAAAAGGTGTGAACTCTTAAGGCCACTGAGGGTGTTACGTGATAACATGGAGTCAATGTTTTAATAAACTTAAGTAATGTTAAAGTACAAATTTTAACCCAAACACTTATTCTAAAGTCAGTGCAGAAAGAGAGCAGGCATGTGGGAGGGTGGGGTGGGGGAAGAGGGGGAGTTTGGAAGGGGACACGGGCTTCTGCTGTGAGAGGGAGTAAGAGCGGAGGCTCCTGTGCACAGCACGGGGACACGGCTGATAACGCTGCCACGTGTAAGTCAAGTTCATTGACCAGAAGGCAGTCATGCTGTCACAATACCTGAGCATACCAAATAACCATGATGAACACTTTAAACACCTTACGATCCTGTCACTTAAACCACAATAAAGCTGAAAAGGAAGAAGGAAGAATCCATCCAAGGATGATAGCCAATGGACCAGGAGGTAGAGTCTAGAAAGAGGTCTACACAGATGCGAAGGGCTCGCTGCTGACAAAGGGGCAGCAGAGCACCTTTGGTCCACTCTGACCATAAGCAGAAAGAAACTATTCTGGGTGGACTGTAAATAAACAGAAAAGAGAAAAAAGTAACAGATAAGAGAATTATCTTAAGACTTCAGGGCAGGTGTTCTCAGACACAAAAAGCAAAGATTGATACCCTGGATTTCACTACAGTTATGACATTCTGTTAACCAAATGGGCACACTGCAGGAGTGAAAAGGCAAGCCCCACGCTGGCGGAGAGCCCGAAACCCAGGCGAGCAGCAGCGAACACAGCCCGTGAAGAACTCGCGCGTTGTGGCCGTGAGGGAGTAACAGGAAGCGCACTCCCTCCCTTGCACTGGGCTCCATTACAAGGCCAACAACCGTATTCACACGCTAGACAACAGGCAGGACAGGACGTGGCCACTGAGAGCCCTCCAACGCCCCAGCTCACTGCGTGGAACTTCCAGGCTGCAGCGCAGGGCAGAGAAACCCCAACGGGCCCCAGAGTCTCCCTGAGACAGGGTGGGGATTTCAGGGGCCCGAGGCAGTGGCCACGTGCAGGACGGAGGGCCCTGGGGAGAGCCACGCGGGAGAGCCCCGGCGACGTGAGAGGCTCCTCCTGGTCTCGAAGGAATCAGCTATCTCCAAATAACGAAATGTGCCCCGGAACAAAGGGTAAGAATATCCAATACCCAACAGGATAAAAATCACAACAGCTGGCATCCAACAAAAGATGACCAGACAGGCAAAGAAGCTGGAACTCACAGCCAGAGATGGAAAGCGAATCGATGGAGACAGATCCAGAAATCACGGAATTATTGGACCAGGACATCAAGTTATTACGAACTACATTCCATATGTTCAGGAAGACACCCAAATTGCCAATAAGCATTCGAAAAGGTAAAATCTCCCCGACTTCCAGGGCAATGCAAATTGAACTCAAGATAGCACCATTCTCCCACCAAAACGCCAGTCTGACGACTGACGGCTCTGGAGTGGATGTGGAACAACTGCTCGCACCCTACTGGTGGAGCAGAAATGGATAAACTGCTGTATCTGCTAAGCTCGACATATACACACAGGCCCTACAAGCCAGCATTCCACTCACCGTAAATGCACCAGGGGCGGACACAAGACCGGCCAACAAGCCTCACACCTACCAGCCTCACACTGAAAACGACCCGAACACCCATCAAGGAAAGAATGGTTTCAAACATTTGTGTTATGTTCCTGAAGTGGAATACTATAAAGCCATGAAAATGACCCGATACTGCTGCTCAATATAAGGATGAAGTGCATGGAGGCAACGCTGAGAAAAAGAAAAGAGAGAACGAGACACATACCCTACACGATGCCATCAACGTAAATAAATACCACAAAAGTAACCGAGGAAAGAATGTCAGCAGGCCAAACAGTGGTTTCCTGTGAGGAGGGGGAGGCAGTGACCAGGAAGGGCCACCATCTTGCTTTGCAAATGTTCTGTTTCTTGACCTGGGTGGGGTCACCAGACTGTGTTCACTCAGTACCTTCATCATTTGGGCAATTTTCTCTACACTGTATTTCAATAAAAACCACCGTGTCAATGAAGCATTATACCAAACCAAATTACGAAAAGGTGGTGGTGCCATTATGTACACAGAACTTACTGTTTTTCTTTCCTTTTATACTTAGCTGGATATCATAATAATCTTCTCTTCTATCAGATCGGTAGTCTACTTCTTTACACTGGATATATGACTACAAATAAGGAAAATAAGATGGCTTAAGCATTAACCGTCAAAATATTTGCATGTTTAAAATCTTTAAAAATCACTCTTTAAAACTGGTTATCACATACCACCATCTTGCCTCTGAATAATTTAGGTATGGTGCCTTCTACACACGTGCCTTTCATCTTATTTTCCACATTATCAAGCAACTGGAAGAGAAAGTTTTGGCTTTCAGAAAATGTTATGCTTAATTAACATACAGTAATTTGAAATGTGACTAGGAAATTTCAATGGTCAAAGAAATTCTAGACTATAAATATTATGACCTTTAGCATGCAATTATCAAAAACATACAAAAATCTTCTTCCTTGGTTGGATATTTACAAAAATATCTACATGCAACAGTTGAGATTAACCCTCTATACAGCCTTTGGAATGAATTAGTAATCTGTAGTGCCTTTAGAAGCATTTTTTATATTCATTTTACCTCTGTGGAAAAGCATGTAAATTGAGCACTAAACTTAACTCGTATTGGTCCACACCAAGAGATTAATGAGGTTGAGCCTGTCAACAGGATTGACTGGTTTGTCCATGGATATTTAATGAACTGGATTCAATCCAGCTAGTGCTGCAAAAAAGAAAACACACCTTGCCCAGCCAATCACCTTGAATAGCCATTTCATGTTGTGTGTGAGTGTGAGTCTGTGAGTGTGTGTGTGTGTGTATTTCTTTCATCACAACTGGAAGAGTGCACGTCTGCTAGTGACTAGAGATGGTCTGGGGGAAGATCCCCCACACAGAGGTCTGCCTCAACCAGAAGTTCTGTGCCAAGGCGGGGTCTGGGTCTTGTGCTACAGAGTAAGAACAGAAGTCACTATTCTAAAGTGAAGTGGGATCATCAGGACAGCTACTCAAGCCAATCTGTTGTTTCTTGGATTAGTAACTCCGGTAATTATGCCAACTTAACACATTAAAAGTACACTACCTATACTATTCAAATTTACATTTTCCCTCACACTTCCCTATCAAATAATTTTTCAGTCTTTCTGGTTTTAAACTAGATACATGCTGTCTTTTCTTTCTAGCCTAGTTCTGGTCCTGAACAAAGATGGGCATAACTGGAATGATAGTGACTGAAGTAGGCCTGAGGTTTTACTTGGTAACAACTTCTGACAGTGCTTCAAAATATGAAATGTAAGTAGTAAACAATTCCGGCTGAAAACTCACCACTCGACAGAGTTCTTGAACATCATGTTGCATGAAGCTATCTAACGTTTCCCACCTTAGAGAGATAAAATGAATTTATATTTAAACTTCCAGATTTCAAACAAGAGTAAATTAACAAGCAACTCAGACTAAAAAACCGAACCATGTAATTAGTCATTATTCTTAAATTTTTATGAAGATTATAATTCAAAGACAAACTGAATTTTATCCAGACACCAAAACGTTCACAACTTTATACTGTTCTGAACATCTTACTGCAAGGGGAGGTCGTGTTTGCAAGTAAATGTACAGAAACTTGGAGACCATATGTTATCCTTTCCTTGACAGGTAAACCTAAGTGGTGAACTGCTTCTCAAGCAAAATTCTAAAAGCCTCCATTTCCAAAGAGGTCAAACAAAGGACACTGATAAAATGCCCTGACATACTCAAGTGCCTGAGCTCTGCTCTCAACCCTTCCCCGTCCACTAACTCAGCCCTCGAGCAGCAGAATGGACAGGTCTCCCAACACATACCCGAATGACTTGGTCAGCTTCTTTGTTCCTACGGGCTTATCACTGTGCTGTAATTCATAGAACACTCTTTGCAATGCTAAAGGGACGCTTTTGGATGAATCGTCGCCCTCTGTCGGCATCATGTACACAGCCTAAAAGAATTGATTCAGAAATAAAAATGGAATTTTATGTGAAAGTATCATTTCTAACACCACAATGACGAAGGCAGTTGGGTAGGGCTTTTAACTATCCCCCCCCCAAAGGGTCAAAAGGTCTTTTAAAAATCAAGACAGTGAAAAAAGAATTTTA
The DNA here is from genome assembly GCF_964374135.1 of Grampus griseus. Taxonomy (NCBI): domain Eukaryota; kingdom Metazoa; phylum Chordata; class Mammalia; order Artiodactyla; family Delphinidae; genus Grampus; species Grampus griseus. The sequence goes on along the minus strand of NC_139008.1, from coordinate 31,790,899 downwards.
AAAATGACTTAAGGCTCACCATCCAATGAGAACCACTTCTATTTCATACTTCTTAGAGCAGAGCAACATTTTTTAACTTAACATGACTTTGAACAAAAGAGTTGATGGAACTTCAATGCTACTGCAATTAACCACACTCAACTATCCCCAAGATATCATCCTATCTTGGTAATTAACGCTGCCTGGAAGAATGGTGCGAAAAGGACACGCCAGCAGACCAGCCAATGGTCCCCCCAACACCAGGAGTGTGTGCTGCCTGCGCTGCTCCCCTGCTTGCACGGCATTCCTAAAGGGCAAGTAACTATCCTCCGTTAGATTTTATATTTTTTAGAAGTTTTAGCTATAGTAAGTGAAAAATTAAGATTCCTGACCAGGAGTTTTTCAACTAATCAATTTTAATATAAAACTTTTCAAATGTTGCTGCTAATGACTTTCATATTTTTTAAAAAAGCTTTTATTATTTCTAGCCCAATAAAGTTAGGTTTGTCGGCTGTGGTAAACTTTTCATCACCTAAGTTAGCTTCACGAGCGTCCGAACACTGAGGAATAGAGCTATGTATAAGCATAAAGCAGGGGCCTCCCTGGAGACGCGGCAAGAGACAAGTCTGGTGACGGGGCTTTGCTTGCCCCTTAATACTTGAGAGAAAAGGGTGGGTGGAAGGTTGAGGGAGAGAAACACCATCCATTTACCTTTCGCAGTTGGTTTGTGAAAAATAAAGTCTGCAGCAGGCTGTTCATGTAACAAGTCGCTCCCTGATTCTTTAAACCGACATAGCCCGTGTGCTTCTTTGAATCCCACCTACAAGATCAGTTTGAGGTTGAGGGAAAACTGCACAGGACACCTCCTTGCTTCTGCAACGTGTGTGGGCGAGGGGACTGGGGGCCGGCACCTCACTGCTCTGCACCACCACCTCCTTCCCACCATCCTGACACGGGGTGACGACGTCCGAGCACCCGCCTCCAAGTGAATAACTCGTTGCCAGGCTGGCAGTTATCACACGGCTCCCTCCGGCAGTCACCAGTTTTGTCTGCTCAAGCACGTGGGCCAGTGCGAACTCAGCCCGGCACCGGAGAGGCGGCCTCCGCGCGGTGTGCTGACAGCAGCAGTGCCATCATTTACCCAGAGCAGCACTCTCAGAGAGGAGTTCAAGTCTATTTCTATCAAACTGAGTCCCAGTGTGGCTCCCTCACACACACATCGGCTCACACGTGTAGTCAGCACAAGGCGGGACGGAAACAGCCGAAACCCCTCTTTTCTGTAGCGTCCCGTACACGGAGAAGGACAGGCATGCATACCGGCAGGTTCAGACCTCAATTCCAAGAGCCGTTTCCCTTTACTCTGTTATACAGGTGGTTGGTTAGGAGAGAGAACAGTCTGTACCCTCTCGCCCCCAAGAGTTAATAGGAAGCAGAACAGCCCTCCCCAGCGCTATCCCCTCCCCCTCTGTGCACGGTGCAAATGTGTGACCACTGCTAGACATTTACTGTGAGTTCAGGCCAGCAGGACTCTGATGCCGGGGGTAAGAGGTTTTTGCAAGACTGAACCAAGATACCTGTTTTGATTGGTAAGTCTGAAAAACCCAATCTACTTTCTTAGTCAAAAGATGTATCATAAGCATAGGGGGAATGTTTTCTAAAGGAAGGGGAAAAACCCCACAAAACGTTTAACTAGAAATACCACCTTTTTACCCCCCACTCCTGGTATCTGAATACAATTCAAGGGTATGTTTCCAAAAGGCTACTCAAGAAAAGCCTGATTCCTCTGATATCAGCCCAATGAATATGAAAACTAATAAATCTTATTTGTTTTAAAATTTCCCAGGGCCACATGCAGGCCACCTTAGCCAGGACCTGGACTGAATGACCTGACCGCCCTTCTGGGCTGTCGGCTGCCCATCCCACCCGGGTCAGCCTACGCACTCATGCCAGAGGAGGGCCACGTGGGAAGAGAAAAAAAAACGGGAAGAGACAGGGGCGCCTACACTTGACTCCTTCCCACCTAGGCTGCACTTTATTTCTTCGCTCGTTGGCCTTAAGAGTCCTGCTCGTCTACAACCTGATCCCAAGGCACCATCTCAGCCCTCTTCACACTCTCCTAGTGCCCCGCCCACCTCAAACTTCCCTGCCAGGTGTCCTTACTCACACCCTTCTCCCCACCTCCAAATTCCCCCGGTCATTCCTTATCAATCAAGGACATCCTCAAGGACATCCGAGACATTCTTCAAGGCCGACACCGTGCTCTTGCCCACAGACCGCCTGGACCCAGGGACGGAACCCTCTCCTCCCAGCGCCATCCACACCACAAAATAACAGCACATCTGCTGCTGCAGTTACTGCCGTCAACTCCTCTGCCCGAGTGGTCTTGGAGGTTCTTCGAGGACAGAAAACCATGGCTGCCTTGTTCAACATAATTATATTCCTAGAGCCCAGCAGAGTGTTTGGCACATAGAAACTGCTCAATAAATCCGCCACACAAAGGCATGAACGTGAAGCTGGCACACGTCCGTTGATCTGGTCTGTGTGCCAAGGGATGAGCACACAGAGGGTGCTTATCTGCTGTATATATGCACCTCTGCTCCTTTCACTAGAATTCACAACATCTCTTAATAGCATCCAATTAAAGGAAAACTTACGCAACTCCATGGGGGGCATCCGCCTGTACAAAGACTTCAAAAGTAACTTTGTCATCATCTATAAATCCTTTCTCAGGATCAGTCACTTCCTATAAAAAAAAAAATAAGAATATCCAACTTGCATAAGAACCCGCAAATCCTCACTTCATTCCAAACAATTACCCTGTACTTAATCAATTAAAATACTACTTTTTCAAAACACCTAAATTGTGCTTCTAGTTTTGCAGTGCTTTGGCTTGTTTTAAATAATGTTCTCTGAATGAAAACAGCAAAAGCTTGGATGTCTCCTGGAGGAATGGGAGGTGTCAGGGGCTCAGCATCCACTCAGCAGGCAGGGTCTGGGGAGGCTGCCGAGAACCCACTAGAGAGCTGAGCAGGGCGTTCCTAAGTCCTACTGGCTTCCACCTCTGCAAAAGCAGCCCAAACGCGCTGACTTGAGAATTCACTGGTTACAGGAAACCACCCTGCACTATGCCTGCCTCAGTATTATTTCTTTTAAAGGAAACCTAGCCTATCAGGAAGGCTATAAACTACCTTACAATGTTTGACCAAAACACCGAGATGAAGTCCTGTTGGCTGCTAAAAACCTGACGTAGGAAACTGGAGAAAACACGTTTTCAGTTACGTATCCAACTTACAAAGCAAACATTTTGATCCTATAATGAATAGATGGATGTGAAGAATGGAGAATTAGGGAACAAAGAACAATGCTCAGATTATTCAGTCTGAGTACATTGTTACTACTTACACTCCAGGCCATGAAATTGGAAAATCCCCAATCGTTCTCTTTATGGAAGAACAAATGACTGATACGCCGGCTGAACGACTTCTCATCATCTCTGTAATTTATGATCTTCAGCACCGCTTGTGCATGACAGGACCAAGACCTGTTCAGGGAGGACAATCTAAGCCTCAGTCGACAGATTTACCTGACTTTTACACAATTTTTAAAACAGCACACAAAACCTCCCATATTTTTTCCTTCTATTTTTTAGATGGAATAAGGGGACACACATTATCTTTAATGGAGAAAAAAATGTGAAGAGGGTCTGGCAGTGCCCTTGTGTGATCTGGAGTGATTTAACTCAATGCTTTATGTCTTTTTTTTCTTTAATTTTTAAAATTTTATTTATTTATTTTTGGCTGTGTTGGTTCTTCGCTGCTGCACGCGGGCTTTCTCTAGTTGCAGTGCGTGGGCTTCTCATTGCGGTGGCTTCTCTTGTTGCGGAGCACGGGCTCTAGGCGTGCTGGCTTCAGTAGTTGCGGCACACGGGCTCTAGAGCTCAGGCTCAGTGGTTGTGGCTCACGGGCTCTAGAGCTCAGGCTCAGTAGTTGTGGCGCCCAGGCTTAGTTGCTCCGCGGTATGTGAGATCTTCCCGGGCCAGGGATCGAATCTGTGTCCGCTGCGTTGGCAGGCAGATTCCTATCCACTGTGCCACCAGGAAAGCCCCTATGTCTTTTTAATTTCTAAAAGGTTTCAAGTTTTTTACTGGTATCTATAAAATACAAGTGTTTGAACTTTAAATACTGTCCTTAGATTTTACAAGAGACAATAGCTTTTTGGTCAGATAATAGTTCTAGTACCTAATACGGCTATTACTTGAATAGAAGAATGATGATAAAGCTATTTTTTAGGTGAACAGACCTAAAGCTGTAGGCTCTACTAATAAGTGTCACTCCTGCCCCCCTCAGGTGCTGTGAGGCTTCCACACCAGGCTGTATAGGGGGCTCTGAGCAAGGATGCCACCACCCGAGAATAACTGCAGGTGCGGTTGTTTGGGGCAGACCCCAAAAGGGTCTCTGGATCAACGTGTAAAATGTTTAAAAACCAACTTAAAGTGGAGCTTTTATAAAGGAAGGTTTTGACTGAACTCATTAGACTGAGCTTTTTATAAAGGAATGTTTCGACTGCAGACTCATCAGAACAAGGGCAAGGGCAGTGTTGTTCCCGCGGGGATGCCGCTCGCTCGGGATGCCATCGCTGGACATGGGCTGCTGGATGTTTCCCAAACTACCGTTCAGGCTCAAGTTGTCTGTCAGACTAATAAAACCAATCCAGCCTCAACACTCATCAGATCAGATCATAATGTGAACGGAACACAAGAAGTAAAAATTTGGCCAAGGCCCTGACTGCCCCATAAAACTGGCTTCTTAAACACTCAAGCAAAGAGGAAAATGAAAGTTTTGGCAGAACAGCTGGAACCAGCGCCCTTTGGGGAACATCTTCATCAAGGGTGCCAAGGGCCATAATTGCGGTGGCAGGGAGACGTGGTCAAGGAAGCAGCTTTCCCGTGGGTTCATGGATGTGGAATGAGAAAGGGTGACAGTGATCTGGAATCCATCCCTTCAATCTCTCAACTGTGCTTCTGATAAACGTTGAACAGCGACACTTTGCTTTTTAATTTTAACTTTCTGAATAACCCATAGAAATTGGTTAACATACAGTGAGGATGTCTGCCTGAAGAATTTTCCTTAACTACAATTTCCCCCCCTAGCAGTTACTGGTAGAATAAGAAATACACCTGGTAATCCAGCAGTCAGCTAGTCCAGATAGGCCCTGATTCCATGTTCCACGGGCAGGTAGATTCTAACACACAAAGTTCAGTTTATTTGCAAGAAAAATATACACCTTTTCTAGTTTGGATATAGTACCTACCAGTGAGTTTTAAAGAGGGAATTGTATTTAATATAACTTAAAATCAAATGACTATGTAAAGGCAGAAAGGGAATTCAAAGAGAAATCCAAAATTCAAAGAGGCCAATTTGGCTTCCAATAATGTACTAGAACTACTTGCGGATTTGTAATTGCATCATTTAAACTGTCTTACGTGGAATCAGATTCAGCATTGCACTGGAGAAAGAATCCTACGCTTTTTTGGTGTGGTCTGTCTGGATAAAAGCGTGGCATCACCATAATCTTCCATGGCAGATTTCGCACAAAACACGGAGGGCTAAGGACCGACTCACTCAGTCTGCTGAAGCGCTCGACAGTGAACTGAAAGGTTGCCTCGGAGCGCCAACTCGTGTCTGCAAGAAAACGCTTTGTCAATCACCAAGCCCGGCATTGTCAGACAACACTGAAAGCAGCACAAACCTGGGTTAACCATTCTATATTCAACTGCTAAAATCTAACCCTTTGGGGAAAGGATAGCATCATTTCCAATTTAGTAACAATCTAAAACTGTGAGATGACATATAGTTTGTGTAAATGAAATCCCAAACTCAGGGGGCTAGCAACACACACCTGCATTCCCCACCAGACGAGCTCAGTGTGATTAAGAATGTCTATTCTACTCTGTCTTAATTCCCAAGTAATCCGCAGTGAGTGGAGAGACTGGAGAAAAGGAGTAAAACTTCTCACGTCACATCTGTTCAAGGACAGGACTTGAGGAGGAAAAGAAAAGGGCTTGAGACTTGGGCTGAGTGTGGAGAAGAAACATGAATTTGCAGGCAAACAAGAACTTCCGAGGAGTGGGCGACAGCCATTCCTGGGAAGCGCAGCACTGTTTAGAGATAAGAAGATTCCTAAGAAGTTAGCTAAAAATAAATGTTAACTTCATTAGTTCACAATTTTGGTGAAATATCAGACTAGATTCTCTAAGGGGAATTATTTGAAAAAAAGAAGAAACTGGCATTCCTTTTGACGTGAACAAAATGAACTATTAAATTTACTCAGCAAGACCAAAGGCCAATTTAAGAAATCAAGATTTCCTCCAATAAAATGCAAAGCACTGATACAAATTCAACTAAAAGTCACACTTGGAATTCCAGCTTTTTCTGTTGCTGACTATTCCTTTCAAGTGACCCAGGCTGTGGATTAGTTTTGACAAACCCAGCAGTGTCCATGCTTCTCCAGCTCTCCCCGTGAGGGGAGCAGCTCTCCCAAGGCCACCCGCCAACCTGTTACCGGCCAGCACTTTTATAAAATATAATAAAACTGCCGCAGGAAGGCCAAATTGCTATACAAGTTTCTAAGCGCTTCCTCTCTCTGTGCCTATCTCGTGGCAGATTGGGGACAGTTCACAGGCCCAGGGGCCAAGGGCCACACTTGGTCTATAGAATAACAGGAAGGCCTTCTCTGGCTGAGAAGCAGGTGCTACTTTGACATCCCTGACCCCACGCACAAAGTGGGGTTCGCAGGTCTGTGCCCTCAGCCCGTCTCTACACTTCACTCAGGTCACTGTGGTGCAGACTTCTCCGCACACAGAACTGCCTCCACTGTGACTGAATTTGTTCTTAGGAAAACATGTCCATCAGTCCTCATGAGAGGGTAGTATTCTTTACCAAAGAAATAAAACCCAAAAGGATGTGTAACAGCGCTTTTATCTTCGTTTAAAGGCTCTCTGTCCCCATCTTTTTTTTTTTTTTCTTTACTACCCGTAACCTGGCTCAGCTGTTAGCAGAGAGGCCCTCAAAGGAAGAGCAGCTGGATGGGTGCGTTTTGCATTCGAGCCTCCTCAAGGGGCAGGTATTACCCTCATCCCTTGCACAGATGAGAGTCCACGGAAAAGACAAGCAACTTGTTCCAGAGAATGAGGTCCAGAATGGCTGAGGAGAAGAGTGGGCCACTCCTCCACAGCCACACAAATCATATTTGAGCAGCATCTAAACCCCACAAGGTAGGCAAGGGCAGGTGTTACTTAATTCCCACTTTACAGATGAAGAAACCGAGGCCTGCTGAGGTTAAGTGGCTTATCTCATCCAAGGTGTTAAGAAGTGAGCACAGGGGGTCTCAGTACCCAAGATCTGGACACTGAGCACAGTGACCCTGCCTCTGGTTTGTAAACTGCCATCCTAGAGTTTAGGTGACCAAACGCAGAGCCCAATAAACCCGGCCTGCTGTACAGTGATGGCAGGACACACTCCTGGGACCTAAGGACATCATGTCGCAAGCCCCCCCCCCCCCAACTCACCTACTTGACTGTCAGTTACCATTCAGGTCTTTGTAGGATTAGTTTTATACAGACAAAAAAATGATACACATTATAAATGCCTTTTTGCTCTTCCTCCCGACCCTTTAGTCAAATTCCTCAATTTATCTTAAACATTAAATAGGACCACACGATGGGGAGCTCAGCACAGCACGCATCCAGAAGCGGGCTAGCCCTCCAAGGCCAAGGCTCTGGGTCTTGAGCCTGGCGCCACCCTGGCCCCCATGTGCAGTTCACACTTGCTGAATCACACACTAGATGTGAGATTCTGCCTCATGTTCAAGGCACAGGATTATCTTCCAAAGTATGCTAATGAGGAAGTTTAACATGAGATTTCATGTGAATAAAAATGTCACCACCCCACAGCTCCAAGCTCTTCATACTGTGTGGCGTTGGTGGTACAGAGGTGAGCATAGCTGCCTTGCAAACTCTTCATAACTAACTGAATAACTGAAAACCTGTATTAAATACCAGGTCAAGACAGGAGGGTCTACAAAAGAGAAGAAGACGTGAAACCCATCTCTGGCAGATAGGGCCAGCCTTGTTACCCTCCCCTAAGGGAGCTACATGAAAAAATGGGAGGAAGGTACTCGGGATTCCATGTACTATTTGTGCAACTTCCTCTGTATCTATAATTGCTTCAAAACAAAACTTTTTTTTTTTTTTTTGGTAAAAGTAGTATACTTGGGATTATGAAGGATACCTTGTATCCTGCAGGATTAGTGTTTCATCCAAACAGAGACTCTAACCTGCCTGAACACCACAGAGCACTGACTCACCTACTCCAGCATCTTATCGCAAATGACAGGATGGCAAGCTCGTGCTACCTGCTGCCCTCAACACATCTTGTCAGAAATCTCGATAACCCACCACTTTAGGTCTTTTTAAAAAAATGGCAGGCCGGAGGTTTCCCCAAATGGCGCTCTTGCAGTAACTGTATCAAACATCGATTATTCATTCTAATACAAGTCTTTGCAAATCCTAGTTAATTCCCAGAAATAAGTTTTTTTTCACGGGTACCAACAATCTAGATCTACAACAATCACTCTCTACCTCTACTAAACATTTTTCCAACCTGTGTTGCTAGCCACTCAACTACTGTGTAAGAAACTCCCCCTACTAAGAAGGCCTCTCTGTAAAAATCAGATTCTAACTCAGTGTTTCCCATACTGTGTGCCCTCCAAAGATGTTAAAAGGAGATTCAGCAAAAACAGATTCTAACGTTCAGAGGCTTGGGGAATCATTAACAAAAAAAGTCTTTTGAAGAAAGATGTTAGGAGGCTGACAGCTTAGACGTACTTTAAGAAACATGCTTAAGCCAGCACTCCTCAAACTTCCTAGATTTTTCTGATCACTTTTCACAACGCACATATCCTGCCATTAAGTGTTTCAAAACACCTATCACTACTGGGAAAACGCTGCTGTAAACGAAGGCTTCTACTCCTAGAAACAGAACCATCTCCCTCCCACCTCCCTTGCCATAGATACGATCTTTCTCTCTCCTGACCCTGGGCCTTTAGAAAGGCCAGGAACAAAGCGTTACTGAAGATCACTTCTACTTTCTCCTGTAACATGCTTTTCCCGCCTGGTAATTCGCAGTAGGAGCATTTCTACTTTTAGGTTCTATAGCACCATTATTTACTACCAATAATTTAGTAAAATTTGCCTCAAAAGGGATTTTATGTACATTATGATCTCCTTATTGATTCTCAAATGAGGCAATCTGGGGCCCCCAGGAGACTTCTAGCCATGTTTAGAGACATTTTCGGTTGTCACGACTGCACAGGGGGTGGGGTGGGGTGGTGGTGGTGGTGACAGGTGACACTGCCATCCTACAAGGCACAGGACAGTCCCTTCCAACAAAGAAGTATCCACCAAAAAAGGCATCAGAGGCCAACAGAACCTGCCCTTTTATCCACATCTGTCTCCTCCCAAGCCCTCCCCGTAAAAACACCTGGGGAAAAACGAGCATGAAATTGCTCTGTGGAAACCAGACCGGGAGGGCTCTGATTGGATTGGACCGCTCACTGCTCCAGGAGAGACTACAATCGATTCCTGACCCACGCCTGGTACATCAGACCTGGTCATGCCTTCCCAACTGCACTCTCTGAACCTCTTTTGGCATCTCCAGGGTCTGAAATAAAACCAAGAGCCCAGCAACCAAGAGACCACACCCACACCGTTGCCCTCATCTGCGGTGGAAAGTGCACTCCACAGGTAACAAAGCAGCGGGTCAGACCACGCCTCTTTACCTTCCTCAGATATTGCCTCAGCCAGCTGCCAGGGGTAAACCGCACTGTGAGAGAACTCTCAACTACGGCTGCAGTTTCTCATGGAGGCTGAACTTTTGGCAGGAGGTCTGAACAGCAGTCCTTCTGGTGGTGCAGCCCGTGACTGATGGTTTCTTTCAACTGCCCCGTTACACCCCTGGGAAGGACACAACCCTCATGAGGATTGATGGACATGCTTTTGACAGAACATGGTTTCATATTACACTGCAAGATTCCAGGGGCTGCATAAAGTGATTACTGGCTGCTACCTTCTCATGATTTCGACCTGGCAAATGCACAGGTCACACAGTCTAATAAATTACAGCGAAGAAATAGCCTCAAAAGAAAGGCTTTCCTAGGCACAAAATGTCCATGCACGTACAAATGCATACACTTTCCACAGAGAAGATAAAGACCAAAAGTCAGTCTGGGGGACAAAGCCCAAAGCTCGATTCTGGTTTTGCACCTAACCGGAGTGGGGAGAGATTATTAGCTACAAACAACTGATATACTTGCTACAATAAGAATGCAATGGAAAGCCACGTTCCAGTGTCTAGAAGTATCGTGCTGCAGACGAGAAGGAAAGGACAGTAAGATATACTTGTGTTCTGAATACTAGGAGTGGCTGAAAAATTAACTGTAGGCCTGAGCAAATACCCATCTATTACAAACTCCTGTATTTCAACCTTCTCTCCTAGGCTGGGGAAAATCAACTTACCTTGAAATCTGTAGGCAACCTTGAAATTTGAAACCAAAACAGGCTCCTAAATTATCCTCAGATACAACCTCCTGAAAACTAGCTACTCTTAAGAAACTCAGAAGTACTCAAGGAAGAAATGTCTGTTTCCGACAGTTTTTTGCCCAATGCGCGTAAACAAAGCCCAGGTACTTACCGTCCTCCATGTCTTCCTCTGTGTTGTTGTGCCCATCACTCATGGCTACATTCCCGTTGATAACAGGGTTTTGAGTAATTCTTGGTGGGTCATCTGCATCTCCAGCTTTAAAGAAAACAAAGAAATTCCATGATTTTTACCTTCATGGCTTGAATTAGATTAAAAATATATATATATATACTTGTACTCTGACAATTTCCAGTCACTATTAAGTTCCAATTGTGCCCAAATAATTGCACTTTAACCCAAAAAGTATTTACTAGTATGTTTACTAAATATAAACTTTTGTTTCTTTCAAAATGCTAAATGGGACTTGAAAACACATTACACCTCACAATAATCAGCTCCATTTGCGATGACCTTTATTTTGACATAGGTCCACGGTATAAAGGAAGAATTTTAAAAAGGCTTTGGCGGGATTTAGGATTTAAATAGCCTCTACTGCCCATACTTCACATTTAAATCCTGTCCTTCCAGCATGTCAGAATAGCTCACTGCAACTAATGCTGTTCTGTTTGCCTGTACAGTCGGCTTTCCTTGGTAAATCAGACACTCCAATAGAAATTAAGTGTCTCAACTACAAACAGGAGATGTGGTTTTTTAAATAGCTGCACAGTTGTGTCCTTGGACTCCAATACTCAGAGCCTTTACACCATTAGGATCAGCAGTCAATCTGATTCAGCACCATGGAGAGCACCCTCCCCTTTCCCCTCTAGACAAACTCCAAACTCCAATTGTCAGGTTACTTTTCTCAAATAATTCCTGAATATAAACCATCCGATTTTCCTTCTTAAGCATCTCAAAACACACGTTAGAAATCCTTGGAAGCTAAGAAACAGGTATTACTACTCAAATTTAGACCACTGCCACTCCTGATACTTTTGTTTTATTAAATATCAATATATACAGTTAATTAGCAATTGTGTTAAAAGCTGTCTATGAAAACATAAAATTTTAAACTGACCCCTCAACCATGACATCCTGACAGAAAAACTGGGGGAGGGAAGTAGGGAAAGGAGAAATTCCTTTTCCTGTTGCTTAACTAGCTTGAACTCTAAACTCTAAAACTTATATGCTTAAAAAGCAAAATGAAACATTGGGTGCTTTGACAGAATTTCCACATTTACCCTCCTAAATTAACCATTTCAGGGAATTCCCTGGCAATCCAGTGGTTAGGACTCTGCACTTTCACTGCCGAGGGCCCAAGTTCAATCCCTGGTCAGGGAACTAAGATATCCTGCAGGCCTCGCGGTGTGGCGCCAATAAATAAATAAATAAATATATATATATGCGCATATATACTAACCACATCAAACCATCACACAAAATATTTTATGAGGAAAAACCCTATGAAGGCCTTTGAAATAAACAGCACATTCCACCAATGGAATATTATGCAGCAGTTTTTTTTAAGGTTCTCAGTGTACCTATATGAAATGATCTGAGTTATATTAAAGTTTTTAAAAATTAAGGTACCAAGCAATATATATCATCATATGCAACCCTTGCTATAAAAGAGAGAGACTGTGATGGAATAAGAGTGTGTACATTCTCATTTCCCTTTATACCAATAAGCAAACACTGGGAGAACACAAACTAGTAAGAGGTTCTGTAGAAGCAGCAGTAGAGTGATTCTTCACTGCAGACACACACACACATCACATGAATGCACTATAAATCTTAAAGTAATTTGCTTGACGTAGGCCTGGTACTTTTAATTTAGTTCCTCAGTTCAAATCCAGCCTACGGCAAGAGCTTTAAAACATGGTCTATAATGCATGAATGCAAAAATGACAAAGGTTTCTCTGCAGGTGGCTCCTAAAAGGCAAGGCAAGTAGGGTTCTGCAGCTGAACCAGGTGCTCCTGAGCAATGTCCCATCTTTTACACACGATGGGTACACATTCCTGCTGGGCTGACCAATTTTCCACCCTTCACAGGCCTGGAGACGGTGGTCCAGGCTGGTGGCTGTGAAACTGCAAAAAGCTCCTGGTTGGCCCAGCATGTACATGAGGAACCTGTCGAGCAACAGGCCCTCCCAACCAACTGCCATGGGACCCTTGGAGAAAAGGTTGGCAACTCAAGTCTAGCTCCTAAGGGACTGAATATCCAGTTAAAAAAAGCTTCTCATAAAAATGAGTTAGTTCAACAAGAGGATTAAAATTTTAATTAAGACACGGTAAGTCCCCGGACCAGAATTAAATGATAAAAGCGCCTGATACCACAATCTGTATTAAGCTTCCAGAAATATCCTAAACGATAAGGCTGTCTTTATCATCAAGGAAGAAGTGCAAGATTGGCATGTACATATATTTATCACTCTATATAAAGTGATCCTGTTCCCGAATTTTATATCCTGCCTAGTTGGAATTTTCCCAATGTATTAACTTTCATTTGGCCAAATACGAACTACAACACTAATTTTTTTGACACACACAGTTGCAAATACCAATGACAATATGGTATGCCTCAAACACATAGACAAAAAGGTCTCTGATATACTTAAATGTCAAGGAGGGGAGGAGAGCAATTATCATTCCGAAATATATACATGACACCCAGAAATACGAAAGGAGTTCATTTCCATTACTCACAATTGGTAAGCCTTTTGACAACAACCTTGTGATAAGTACCAGAGGCATATTTTAATATATATGTGGCACAAAATACCTTTTTTAAAGAGTGACTTCAGAAACACAAAAGGCTCCCTTGTTTAGTTACAAAGCCTATATTTCCTCCTCTTTTACTGAGGATGCCTGTGCTTACATCCAGCTTTTCTCCCCACAGACTTCTGTTTGTGATGTCACAACCCAGAGCTACTGACCCCAAAGAACACTGGCCAATTGCTATGGAAATGATGTGGTGCTGATTTAGCACCTGAATCTCACTCCTGGATGAGAAAAATAGAAAATTCCAAATTGTTGGCCTTGACATTTTCTATCACTTCAAAAATATTTCTCAAACCTCTCCCCAAAAGGCTGGGTAGAGGGAACCAAACAACCCCATTAAACCCACCTCACGGTCTTCCAACTAAGAGTCTATATGCTGCCACCAGGAGGTACCTGGGCCACGAAGATCCAGCCATGCCCCAGAGTCACTCTCGACTCAGCCCCCCAGATTTCTCCTCAAAAGTCCCAACTAGTGGGCTTCCCTGGTGGCGCAGTGGTTGACAGTCCGCCTGCCGATGAGGGGGACACAGGTTCGTGCCCTGGTCCGGGAGGATCCCACATGCCGCGGAGCGGCTGGGCCCGTGAGCCATGGCCGCTGAGCCTGCACGTCCGGAGCCTGTGCTCCGCAACGGGAGAGGCCACAACAGTGAGAGGCCCGCGTACCGCAAAAAAAAAAAAAAAAAAAAAGTCCCAACTAGTAATACCATCCAGTGAGCAAAACCATGGCTCAGTTAAAAGGGCAGAACACATGGATTACCAGAGGCCATGGGCCAACACTCGGTCCCTGAATTGGTCAAGCAGAGCCTAACCAGCACATTTTAAGCCCCAGTCTACCAGTTCACCCTGACTTCCAAGTCAAAACCCCCAGACTTCTGCTTGGTCCTCCTCCTCTCCTCTCTCCTGGCACTGAATCCATTTTAAAGAATATTACATAAAATAGGGGTTATCAAGGTAAATTAGAACACTGATATCTTTCTGCAAGTCCAAATATACTGCAGAAGGAGTGTTCAGAAATGGCATATTGGTTCTGAAAATCCATCAGTGGCGTAAGGCCCCCACTCTGAGCTCCTGAATCACCTTCTGGTACAAGCCCATGGTTCCCTGCCATGTCTGCATGGCTCAGCAGCAGAATCTTCTGGGGGGGGGGGAGGGTTCTCTTGGCTACATCAGAGTGACTGCACAGAATCTCCAGGAGCTCTCCCTCAGAATTCTTTTTTTTTTTTTAAAAAGCTCCCCACAAAATTAGGGCCAGAAGCATATTCAAACAACCTCATCAATTTACACGACCACCTTCAAAACACAGAGTATCAGTGTGGGAGAAAGAAGTCTGGAGTTACTAGTTCCCTCAGGTGTTGATGTAAGTTGCTAGTGGGGGAAACCAGGTGAGGGGTCCATGGGAACACACTCTACTAACTTTACTGTACATCTAAAATTAACCCAAAATTTCAAGTTTATTTTTAAAAAGAGAACATAAGAAACCCTCAAGCCTAAGAGGCAAGGAATATAGCTATTAAACTTATACAGGAAAATCTTCGGCATGAAGCATCCATACAAGCATGTGTGAAATTCTCACATAATTAAAGGTAGAGAGCAAGGCAGCTTAGAGCTGAGATACGAAACAAAGTCTCCCACACAGACACTGGGCGGGTGCACAGAGCACAGCTCCTCAGGAGGGGCCGGCCTGGGAGAGAGGGCTGGCGTCTATGCTGGGGCAGGAGCAGCAGAGGAAACACTGGGCACGTGAGAAGGATCTAACGTCTGCTCCCAGGATTTCACAAATAAGTAACTCCCAAGTACTGGTCCCTATTGTGTGCTGGGCGCTGTATAAACATCCTCAGGCAGTGATCACAGCCTGGGATCAGGCAGATGGGGTGTTTACAGATGGACCCAGGGTCCCGGCTGGACTGAGAGGGATGTTGCCCTGGGCCTGTAAGCTGTGGAGCAGCTACTCTCTTTGCTTTTCCTCCATGAGACAGGAGTGGCCCTTCCCTAAGGAGGACTGCTCACCCTGAAATAAAGTATGTTAGATGGAGCTCCTGAATGAAGCCAGAGGCACCGGTCAGGAAGAAATAAAGAAGGAAGTCCTGAGCAAAGAGGCACAATGCTGTGAAAAGTTCTTTAGCCACAAATACTTTAAAAATGCCTACTCTCACCATTTTGCAAAATTATAGTGCAATATCACAACTGGGAGAGCGACAATACACTGATCCTCCTCCCATTCACTTGCATGCATTTCATGATGTGAGGTCTGTGTGTTCCCCACACTCAAGATACTGAGCAGCCCAGCACAAGGACCCTCAGGGGGTGCTTTTACGGCCACACCCACCTCCCTTCTGTGCCCGCCCCAAACCCCTGGCAATGGCCAATCTTCTCCATATCCACAATCTGCCATTTGAAGAAT
Source organism: Grampus griseus (assembly GCF_964374135.1). Lineage (NCBI taxonomy): Eukaryota > Metazoa > Chordata > Mammalia > Artiodactyla > Delphinidae > Grampus > Grampus griseus. The sequence continues at coordinate 31,775,104 of NC_139008.1, read as the reverse complement.
GGACACAGCATGTGTAAGTAAGCTTACGGAGCACCTTCTGACACAGCACAATTCCCTTGAGACTCATGTCAACAATGCATTCCTTTCTCCTGCTGAGAGGGTTCTGTGGCAAGGACATGCCACTATCTGCTCACTCAGATAGCGGCAACATCCGGGTTGCTTCCAGTTTGGAGGCATTACATATGAATAAAGTGGCTGTAAACATTTTTGTACAGGTCCTGAGCAAAGAGACAGGTATTTTTACTTCAGGATTTTACACAATGAATGAAATGCTCACAGAAGCAAGGCAAGGGGTGCAGTGATAAATAAAGGGAAATAGTGACCTCCCTGCCTCTGAGTCTAAGTAGAAGGAAGGCATTCCCAATGTTCATGTACATACACGTGCACAAGGTACAAGTACTTTTACTATTCACAATACGTGGATCCCAATTCAGGATCCATACAGATATGCGTACATGGATTTGATTTCGAATAGCACCATACCATTATGTCATGATCTACTCACCCATCCCCTACAGATGACTCTTCCCAGCCACCACCACCTCCTTTTTGGCCATCTGAGTGACACTACAAGCAAACAACTGTACAATGATTTTGTCCTGCAGCACGCTGTATAACTGTGTGGTCATCTGTCAGGGTCATCTCTCTCACACACTGAGCTCCCACAAGCAGTGCTCTTTCCCAGTGGCAAAGATCAACAACGCATCCAAAGCCACTACCAAGTGGCGCTGCACAGCCTCCTGCACCAAGTTCTCACGCTGCTCAGGAGAACTCTTCTAGCGCCATCACTTATTTTCAAGAATTCAGATATAATCGATTTCCCAATGTGCTGATCCTCAAAAAACCTGGCTCTAAGCTCAAAGAAGCAAAGAGACATCTGATAACTTGAAGGTGAGAGACAGAAGATGTACCACTCGTACTAAGCCCAGCTGAGAAGGTGAGCTGATTAGAGGGGGGGCGGTCTGGTAAGGCTTCCACAAAAGCAAGGACCCACAGGTGTCAGCTATCACACTCCCCAAGAAACCAGAACCTCCAGGGCATTGGGAAACAACTTTGGACGCCCCCAGAAAACCTACAATTCTGTGGGAGAACTCGATGGCTCTGTGTCAACTCCAGTCCCCTTTGGGGGAATTCTCAGGCAAAGCCAGGCCTCGCACAGACTGGGGAACAGATCCAGATCCAGTCCTTGGGCAGAACCTGGAGGGAACCAAGGATACAAAGGTATGGAGCAAAATTGCAGGTCTGAGCTGTCTTTGCTCTCGCCCAGGTTTACCAGTCCTGGCAGCCGCTGGGTGGAAAGGAGTAGGTGCTGACCAAGCAGCAGGGCCCATTCACCAACAAGCTCACCCCCGCCCCCCAGTCAGACAAGGACCACAGTGCCTGTGGGCCATGAGGAAGTGCCCAAGTGCTTTCCGGCCCTCAATCCCTCTTGTGAAACCTCTTAGAAGTGGAAAACTGCAACTATGGTTCAAAAACATCATTTCTAATCCACTACTGCATTACAAGGATTTCATCCCCCACCCCCACCCCGGGCACACCGTATTTGCCTGCAATTACAGTAAGGAGGGCGACATTCTAACGACTGTTTCCTAACACTGGTCTTCTCCACACACGACTAACTTGGGAGGTAGAGGCTGAGCCTGGGTGCCCTCTTCTCACAGGAGTCAGTCCCCCTATTTGCCAAGTGTCTTGATGTGTCAAGAGCAGGCTGCGCCCTGGGCCTCAGGAGGGAACAGATAAGCAGCCCTCACACAAGAGGGCTAATGCGACAGAGGGGAAAACAGCCACAGGCCTTGGACATCCAGGCCAGGACCAGAGAGTGAAGGGAGCCGGCTGGGCAGAGATCCTGAAGAAGCACATTCCAGACAGTTCCAGAGTGACCAGGAGCAAGGCAATGGGCAAGGGAGGAGGTGGGAGATGAGGCCCAGGTTGAGGGTGGGCAGGGCCTTGAAAATCTCCGAATGCTCACGTCAAGCCTATGTCCCACCAAATGAAGAGGAAACCACCGGTGGCCCTGAAAGCACTGTGACACTCAATAACAGGTGGGTCAGGGCTTCCCTGGTGGCGCAGTGGTTGAGAGTCTGCCTGCCGATGCAGGGGACGCGGGTTCGTGCCCTGGTCCGGGAAGATCCCACATGCCGCAGAGCGGCTGGGCCCGTGAGCCATGGCCGCTGAGCCTGCGAGTCCAGCTCCACAACAGGAGAGGCCCGCGTACCGCAAAAACAAAACAAAACAAAACAAAACCAAAAAAAAAAACAAAAAACAGGTGGGTCAGAACTGAGATGGTGCCGGTGCTTGGACCCTGGCTGCCAGCCCCAGGCAGCCATCTGATCAAGCCTGTCCTCATCATCACAGGCAGCAGAGCCCCATCAGAAGCGCCTCTGCTGCCCTGTGGAGGATGTGCGTGAGGTGTGGTTTTGGGCTATCTTGCCCCTGCCAAGTTGGCAGGGCTGCCTCCAGTGACTCTCTGAATTCCTTCGGTCATATTAACAATGAAACCGTCCGTGGCTTAATCAATACCACAACGGTGTTCTGGTTTTATTTTGATTTTTATATGAATTGGCTCCATGCCTGCCCCATGAAGGGAGCTGAAAGCCCACTTGCGGGTGGTGGTCCTGCCCTGGGGAGAGTCTGAGGATTCAAAGTAGACTCTGTATTGAAACCCGACAGTTAGCTCTATACTCTTAAATAATCCTGATTTAAATTAGTTATATGAAAATAAAGCCCCAAAGAAGGCCACGTATAAATCTGTGTTCCTTAAATAAAACTATTTGTTTGGGGTCTTCAGTTTGGCTTCATTATGTAAAAATCATCTGTTTTTAGAGGATCATGCTAACTGCCATCATGTCTGTCCCACAAACCATGACTGATGACTGAGTGAACACTGGCCGGGCATGGAGAGGGGTGTACACCCTGCACGACTGAGGAGCTTATAATTATGTCTGTGCTGCTTGCTTACACATCTGGTCTTATCTGCTATATTGGGTAGGGCAGTCCACTTGTGGAAAGGAAAAACAAGTCCCAGCAAGCCCAGCAGAGACGGAGCTGCACAGAAGCTACAGGATGAAGGCAGAAAGTATCAGCAACCCACAGGAGTCAAAGGATCAATATGCAGAACACACAGAGATCCTACAATCAAGAAGAGACAACGCAACCACAACAAGGAGAAATTCTTAAGAAATACAAATGACAAATCTGCTCAACTTTCCTAATTAACACAATACCACTTTTCATCTACCAGATTAAGTCTCACATCACAAAATGGGTGGTGTCAAATGGCTAAAGTCTAAATTTATAGTCAAATTATTCTCCCCAAAGGCAGTATTTATTAAAACCAAAGTCAAATATTCTTTCACTCAAAATGCCATTTCTAGATATCCATTCCAAAGAAACTAGCATACATGCCCAAAGATATATACAAGCATATTTCTTATACTGAAGCACCATTTTTTACAGAGAAAAACTTAAAACATAAATGCCCATTAATTCTAAGGGCCATATATTGTATGGCGCCATTTATTCATATAAAGTGCCCAGAACAAGCACACCCACAAAGACAAAAGGCAGATCAGTGTTTGCCTAGAGCTGGGAGGGAGAGTGGAAGGGTGATGGCTAAGGAGTGCATGGGTCTCTTTTTGGAGTGGTAAATTGACTGTAGTGATGGGTGAATATATTTATTAAAAGCCATTGAATTGTATGAGTGAATTGCAGGATATATAAAATCTCAATAAAGCTGTATTTTTTTTGGGGGGGGGGAGACAAGAACTGGACAGAAATGGGCTATTCTGAGTGGGAACAAATAGTTCCACAAATCACAGCTGTCTGAGGGCCCAGCATAGTGAATGATGTGTACATTGAACAACTGAATCAGGTGTAAGTGTTCCATTTTCTGCAGTATTTCTCTAAAAGTATTAAACATTTTTGGTGTTTGAAAAACCCATTTATCTACAAAATTTATTTATGTACATAAATTCACTCTACATTCATGTAGTTTTAAAGAAAGTAAAACTATATTAAGGGACAATGTCCACCAAGAGAGAAATCAATTAGCAGGATGTCCTTACAGAATGAAGGAAGCTGTACATGTGGACGAGATGAAAAACAGGACAACACCCATCGTACGTTAAGTACACATGTTCACTGAGGGACGGAGTCTTTCTTGCCTTCTTGCTTCCATGTTGTTTTAATGTCTCAGCGAATATGTACTGCCTTTATAATGAAGGTAAAACCACCCACACACGCGAAGCAAAGCAAAGCACAATGCAGAAAGGCACAACCAAAGTACTGCCTAAGGCCTGACACCACCTCAAGCAGCCCATAAAGTCTGTACCAGTGGGGACTTCCCTGGCAGTCCAGTGGTTGAGACTTCGCCTTCCAATGCAGGGGGTACAAGTTCCATCCCTGGGGAGCTGGGATCCCACATGCCGAGACCAAAACAGAACAGAAGCAATATTTTAACAAATTCAATAAAAAATTTTTAAAAAAAGGGTATATTAGAGAAAGAAAAGGGTACAGCAGCTGCCCATTTGGGGGCAGGAGGGAGTAGGAACAAAAGGATCCCAGAACAAAGGGATTACCTAGATTACTTGTGACCTTGAAGGTCCTTTTACACCGGGGCAAATGGCAGCATCCTCTCTTAAATGCCTGGATTTTCTTTAGAACTACTTAAAAAGACAAGGAAGTTCGGGGGCTGAGGATTGGGGTCAGAAGTAGAGGAGAGATTTTAAACATACTGTGACTGTGCTAACTAAAACTTTTGAAAACTAGTCAAGCACAGCCAATTTCAAATGAGTTCCTTTATTTGTATAAAGCCACAAACAGAACAGCCTAGGACAGAGGACTAAGCTGTTTCTGGTTGGTTTTTTTCCCCACGTTGGTGTCAGCAGACCACCACTCAGGCCTTACCCTCCTTTTGAGGGGACCCACCCGGACTGTCAAGGAACACCTACTTTCAAAACCTTCTAAAAAACCAGTGGCCAAAGAAAGTGTTGAAAAGTTCCTGGGAGGAAGACTAGTTTCCCAGGTAAAGTCGCGGGAGCAGAAGACATATGGTGTTCAGGGGCTGGTAGGCACAGCAACAGTGTCAGCTTTCCTGAAATTAATCGGTATATTTGAACACAATTCCAATCACAATCCAGCAGAGTAAGTGAAACAATTCTGAAAAGAACACAGTTTGAGGAATTACACTACCTGATTTTGAGACTCACTATAAAGCTTCAGTAATCAAGATGGTGCTGTGTTACGCAGACACAGATCAATGGGACAGGAGAGTCCGCAAATAGACCCATGTAAACATTACTACATTGATTTGTGACAAAGGTGTAAGTAATTCAATGGAAAGGGACAGCAGTCTTTTCAACAAACAGTTGGACATCCATAGGCAAAAAAAAACCACAAAAAACCCTCCAACCTCACACCTTATACAAATACTAACTGATAATAGACCATAGATGAACATAGATTTAAACTTTAAAACTTTTAGAAGTAATCACGTGAGACATGGCCAAGAATTCTTAGACATAACACCAAAAGCAAGATCCATAGAAAAAAATTTTGATACACTGGACTTCTCCGGAAAGACACTGTTAAGAGAATAAACAGACATGCTACAGATTGGGAGAAAATATTTGCAAATCACGTATTGACAAAGGACTTATATCAAACATATAAAGAGCTCTCCAAACTTGACAGAAAAACAAAACAAAAAAACCCCAAATACTTGAACAGACACTTCATAGAGAGTATAGGGATGGCAAATAAATACATAAAAAGATGTGTGACTGTGAGTTATTAGATAGCTGCAAATTAAAACCACTATCCACCTACCAGGATGACTAAAGTGAAAAATGCTGACACTCGAGTGCTGGCGAGGATGAAGATCAATGGGGGAGTGGGAGAGGGCACGGGCACCTGGGAAGTAGGTGGCAGGTTCTTACGAAGCATACCTCACACAACAACTCTACACCATCCTCTAGAGAAATGAAAACTCATGTTCACACAAAAACCTGAACACGGGTATTTATAATGGCTTCATTTGTAACTGCCCAAAACTGGAGACAACCCAGGTGTCCCTCCGTGGAACAGAATGGAAGCAGCAATAAAAAGCAACTACTGATTAGGTTACATGCTGTATGATTCCATTTTCTCGACATCTGCAAAATGACAAACCTGTACGGGATGGGGAGCATGGCCATGGTGGAGACACAACCAGCACAGCGTGAGGGGAGGTTCTGGGTCCTGACTGGGGCAGTGGTTACCCAGACCTACACCTGTGCTGAAACTCAGAGCCATTCACCCCAAAGGCAAAAGAAAAACAACGAAAGAAAAACAAAGGAAAAAAACACCTGGAGGGCAGGGAGAATAAGAAATGATTTACTGACTCTTTAAATAAGCACTGCCCCGGGATATGGGTTCAGATCTTTAACCATTCGGGAAAAGAGAACTGAGAGAGCATAAAAGATATACAGGTCTGAGTCTTTTTGCCTCAGGACCTTTGTTCGGGTGGTCTTGTGCACAAATGTGTGCATCACAGCTCCTGTTCTTTGAGGAGAGAGGGAGTCAAAAACGTCAAAAAGCCAGGAAAATGGGAGGTCAGACACACCCTTTGCTCCAGTAAACTCACATACATAAATAAGGTGTGCTACTTCATAAGCTACGTTTAAATTCAGACCGATTGAGCTTCCCTGGTGGCGAAGTGGTTGAGCATCCGCCTGCCGATGCAGGGGACGCGGGTTCGTGCCCCGGTCAGGGAAGATCCCACATGCCGTTGGAGCAGCTGGGCCCGTGAGCCATGGCCGCTGAGCCCGCGTGTCCGGAGCCTGTGCTCCGCAGCGGGAGAGGCCCGCGTACCGCAAAAAAAAAAAAAATCAGACCGATTCCCAAAGAGTTCCAACTGTTCCACGCAAGCTACTGGAAAACGGAGAAAATGGGGGGAAAGACAAACAATAAACAAGTGGAAGGCTGACCATGATGGAGGAATAGAAAGCAAAATAATCAAAATCACAATTACCTCTGGTTTAAGCACGCTCTCCTTGAATTCTCACAAAATATCTGTTACTCATCTTAACAGGACCATCTTACATACACCTTTAAGTGTGAGGGGGACCAGAGGACGATTTCCCATTGCAGGGGACCACCCAGCACTGCCTGCTGCCCGTCCCCTGCTGCCCGTCCCCATGGCGTCAGCTGCTGCGGACAATTAGGCTGCCACTAGCTAATTATCATCCAACCATCTTCGTCCTCTGCCAGATAGTAGTAAGACTCTTAAATACAGGACAAAAGTCACTGCTCTCTTTGTGCCAGCGAGCTTTCTGGAGTTATAACTACAACCCTATACCAAGTTAGGTAGGCTGTTACACACATGAATGTGGTATTTTAAGGACTTTTTAATGTAACTGTATAATGAAATATGCCAACATTTAAAAGATCTGTATAACTCTGTGAATCAGTATTTTCCAAATGACCAATGAATGGTATTAGAAATGCTCCATTCAAAGTACAAGACAACCCAATAAATTTTAATGTAACAGAGCACGGTAAGTTAATCATAGGGTTTCAAACTGCATGCTGTAATCAACCTTAAGAAGCTACAAATTTTGATGTAGTATGAAAGAATTGCCACAGTTGCCTGAAAAGGCTATACCTCTGTAAGACTGGGTTTGCTTTATATTTCCAGTAAAATTTACATTGCAACTGACAGCACCAGATATGAGAATCCAGCTGTCTTCTATCAAGCCAGATAATAAAGAAATCTGCAAAATGTATGAACAATGCCATTCCTCATTAAATTTTTGTTTTAGAAAATATTTCCTATAAAAAGCATGTTAAATGTGGGAATCCCCTGGCGGTCCAGTGGTTAGGACTCAGTGTTTTCACTGCTGGGGACACGGGTTCAATCTCTGGTTGGGAAACTAAGATCCTGCAAGCTGCACAGCGTGGCCCAAAAAAACCCCAAAACAAGCAGTATGTTAAATGTGTTACTATGTACTGGTTTATTATTTTTAAATGAATAACTAAGACTGTTTTAATTTCTAATTTGGCAAATAATGATAGCTATAACCCACCTACCCAGAAGCTCTTTGGGGTTCTCACCAATTTTAAAACTGTCCCAGGATCCTGACAACAAGAAGTGTAATAGGGACTTCCCTGGTGGTGCAGTGGTTAAGAATCCTCCTGCCAATGCAGGGGACATGGGCTCGATCCCTGGTCCGGGAAGATCCCACATGCCGTGGGGCAACTAAGCCCACGTGCCATAACTACTGAGCCCACGTGCCTCAAGGAAAGATCCTGTGTGCCGCAACTAAGACCTGATGCAGTCAAAAATAAAATTTTTCTAGAAAAAATAAATAATAAATACAAATAAAATTCATGGTGACTACTAACATTTTCCCACAAAGACTTATAGAAGGGCACGTGCAAATCTAACCCTTTATAATGGTTACCAAAGTAGGTAAAATTAAGGTTATTTGGCATTGAACATGGTGGCATGTTCCAGTCCTACTGAAACTAAAATATAAAAATGCAATGCGTTCAATTATCTGGTAGAAACTGCTGTTCAAGGTGTAGAGAATAGAATGCTCCCTGGCCTCAAAGTCTAAAGGGGAGAAGAGCAAAGAAACACAGTTCATTACAATCCATGCACATGGGCAGGAATCAGAGAGGGGCCTCTATTTTCATCTACCCAAAGGCCTTACCTCTGCCATTTTCACCTCAAATCCCCCAGAACTCAAATCCTAACCACCCGCTCCGGCCACTGCCAGTACTCCTCAGGAGCCTTCCTGCTCCCCTGCCCCCAGACATAATTGCTCTCCCCCACTTCCAGAGCCCTCTCTCTGCACCTCTCGCAGCATTCATCGCTTTCTATCCTGCATTAATTACATGTTCATGTGACCCATCTATATCCTGCTGACTCTCCCTCTGCAAAGACACCTATCACCTCTTCATCTCTGTAAACCACCCCCCAGCCCAGGGCCTGAAGCAGCGATCTGAGGCGAAGGGCCAAGTATGCGCTGTGCTGAGCCAGTTTGGGGAACCGTCTTCCCAGGCTTTTACAGAAGAAAATGCCTGGTTTTCTGTTATTCTGAACAATCCTCTCCAAGGCAGTCTTCTAGAAAGGCAAAGCTAAACCCAGTTCACAGGCTGGGTCTGGAGCAGCAACTGGCCGCTAGAACTTTCTGTGATGATGGAGGTGGTCTACAGCTGCGCTGCCCAATACGGAAGCCACGAGCCACAGGTGGCTATGGAGCCCCTGAAATAGCGCTAGTGAGACGTAGGACCCGAGGGTTTACTTAATTTTACTTAAATCACTTCAAGCCCCCAGAGACATGGTTTCTTGGCCCGTGGAGTAGGGGGTAGAATAGTCGCTTTCTGCTCTAAAACAAAATTATGTGACCAAGAGCTCTCTGATAACATACCCAAAATGAAACCAGTATTTTAAGAACAAAAGGCCTTAAAAAGTATAGGATTTTTAACTTCATCAAAATAGAAATCCAAATAATAGCCTCTGATTCCCAAGGAAATACTGGCTATAACAGAAAACTTGCAGATTTGTAGTACTAATTTTCCCTCTTCCCCGTAGCCCTCAAGGTAATTAATGACCAACTTGAGAATAATTCTGAAGACTTTTGACAGCTCCCAGGGACCATGCCTGTAACATCACAATCCCCACGACCTGGGCATCCTGCAGGAGCCCACAACCATCACAGCCACCACCAGGACCGCCTGTCCTTACCGTGTGCGAATCTGTGTGGCTGGCCGCCGCACATCTTGAAGCTGAAACTAGTCACCTCTACGGATCATTTGCATTCTGGGTCGTCCCCCCTACTAGGATGCCCAAGAGTTACCTCATTTATTTGCATCTTCTCTAGACTCCCCAAATGCACTGGCTTGAAGGTCTCAATTTCGCCAACCCAGCGATGAATGCATTAGCAGTTTGTTAAAGTTGTATGTATGAATCTATCTCATGTTTTAAAACTCACTGTCAGGGAAAGAGGCCCAGAAGGAAGATATTCTGTGTGTGCCACAGAAACACCACCACGCAACTAGCTGGAAGTCAGTGAAGCGAGGAGACTGGCTGGCCTCTTAGGACCTCATTTCTTTCAACCCCTGCCCAGCTGAGCAATCCCGGGCTCTGGCACCTCCGATCCTGTTTTCCTTCCACCTTGTGGAAGCTGCTGTCTTAAGAAAGAAACAGATGATTCAGGCGACAGGGAGGAGAGGAATGCAGCTGGTCAGGACTTCAAGACACAGCAGGGGTACAGTCAGGTTGGTGCCATCTGTGTGGCTTGGAGGAGCCTCAGTTTGCTCATGTGCAGATGCAGGGTCATGAGGGTGAGGTGACAGGAGGACCTGAGTGGACAAGGTGCCTTGAGGTCTGACCCTGTAGCTCCACAGAACTTGGCCCTCTGAAATGCAGTATGCTTTCGCCCTGAGCCCTGGCAGACAAGGCTCAAGCCTTCTCAAGTTTAAATCTCTCCATATGCCCAGAGCCCTGAATGGTTTGCTTTAGGGATGATTCATTTCAGCTTAGGATCACATTACTGAATACCTGATTCTCAAAGAAGGGAGGCATCTACCTTTAAAAACACATCTATTTTGCTTCTGCCACCATATTTCCACTTGCTGAAGTATAAGGTGGCCCCGGCTGATTTCGGCAGTGAGCTACTTTCTATATTCAAAGCATGTGGTGAGCCACACAAAAATCTTCAGACTGAGGAGCCCAACTGCAGCTTTGCCACTTGGGGTGGTGAGATAAGAAACGCGGGAGAAGGCAGCAGTTTAAATTAAAAAGCAGTAACAGGGCTTCCCTGGTGGCGCAGTGGTTGAGAGTCCGCCTGCCGATGCAGGGGACGCGGGTTCGTGCCCCGGTCCGGGAGGATCCCACATGCCGCGGAGCGGCTGGGCCCATGAGCCATGGCCGCTGAGCCTGCACGTCCGGAGCGTGTGCTCCGCAACAGGAGAGGCCACAGCAGTGAGGCCCGCGTACCGGAAAAAAAAAAAAAAAAAAAGCAGTAACAACGTCTTCATGACAAATAGCGTCCACTGACTATGATGAGACGCAAATTTCTGTGAAGCCACATGGCTTGGGTTCAAATCCCACCACTGCCACCAACCCTGGGTAGGTTATTTAACTTGCTCAGCGCCTTGTTTCACTCAGCTATAAAATGGGGATGATGCTGCATCTACTTCAGAGTTGTGGTAAGGAGCCAATGAGTTGATACAGACACAGCTCTCACGTCCAGGGGCCTGGCCCAGGGAGGGGTAGCTGCCAAGCTCTCCCAGCCTCTATGCAGCTCTCTAAGGTTCAAGGCCAGTTTACTGGACACCCACCTACTGCTTCTTACCCACCTTCTTGGATCATTATTAGTTTTGTTGGCTGCTGAACAAATCACCACAAACTTACTGGCTTAAACACCACACACTTATTCTTTTATAGTTTTGGAGGTCACAAGTCCAAAGTGGGCCTCACTGGGCGAAAATCAGTGTGTCAGCAGGGCTGGCTCCTTCTGGAGGTTCGAGGGGAGAATCTGCTTCCTGGCCTTTTCCAGCTTCATCTTCAATGCCAGCAATGGCCTTCTCACATCACGCCACTCCAACCTCCCTCTTTCACGGGTTAAGGACCCTGTGATTACACTGGGTCCACCTGAGTAACACTGCATAATCTCCCCGTCTAGGGATCCTGAACTTAATCGCACCTGCCAAGTTCCCTGCCAGGTAAGTAACATAGTCACGGCTTCCAAGGGATTAGGACAGACATCTCTGTGGACCATTGCTCTGGGGACCACAGATCCTCTCCCTCTAGATCCCAAGCCCATGATGCTGTTCTACACCTCCTGCCTCTGAGCACACCACCCCTCCCTCTTTTCAAACTTAGCTGTGTCCCCTCCTCTGTGAAGCCTCCGATGACCCACCCGCTTCCCCACCGTAGGTCAGTACCCACCCCCCCCCATCACAGCCCTCCCTGGCACATGTTTACCAAGAGCCTTCACTCACGTGCTGGGGGCAGCCAGCCCTGTACCTGCCTGTTGGGAGGGTTTGCATAAATGTCTATCTCGTGGGCAGAAGCCCTGCACCAGGCTCTGCGAGTGCACAGCAAGTACAGCTCTGCTGCCACAAGGGTACAGTGGAGTCAGAAGCAAGCCATGAGGCCTGGTGCTCGGGAACATCCAGATGAGAAAGCAGGGGGCGGGGGTGGCAAAGCCCAAGGTGCCTGCACACAGCCTGCAAGCAGTTGCCCTCTTCGGACCTGACCGAAACAGAGCAAGCGGGGAGACTTTGCAGCAACCTGACTTCCTGCAACACCCTAGCCTGGGCCAGTGGGTGCGCTGTCAAACTGGAGTGTGGTGTCACGTGTCCCGGGACCCCATTACAGTTTGTAAGAGTTTAGGGTTAGCTGGTTAACTGCAACCCAAGTCAATAGGATCCAGAACCCATTTCTTTCAACGAAACATAATTTAGATGTTAGTTTATAGGATAGAGTTGGAGCTGTTTATGGATACATTTTGGAAAACTGCTGGAAGATGGCTCCCAATCTCAGGGGTATACCTCCGCAGCACTGGACTCACTTGCATATTAGTAAAACGAACATCGAAATGACTTGGATCAACATTCTCTATGAGGAGCAGGGATGCCATCCATCCAAGCAGGAAGCGAGATTATTTGTTTCTTTAAAAAGTAGTGTGCAAATAAGGTTTAATACGGGGAATTGATATTTCACACAAAACTGTTCAGTTACCATGGTGGAATGACAAAGTTACAAGTGCAATAGCACGTTCCCTTGTATTAATGGCCTATACACGCTTGCAATGAACACGTACAGTTTCTGCAAATCCTCCCTGCGTGTTTGTTCTAAGCAATAACTGTTGAAATGTGACTTTAATAACAACCTGGGGCTTGCATTGTGTATGTGTATTTTATTTCATTTCTTAAACAATTTGTTTACACTGCATGTCTACAAAATACAGAAAGAAATTGTCCACAACAGACTGGAAATTAAAAAAAAAAAAAAAAAAAACTGGTTCTTCACCACAAATAACCGAAGAAAGCCTGCTCTGTAGCGTTTGCCCAGGAACTATTTATTCACTCATTTTAATTTAGCTTTTCCAGGACACACTGTATCTTTCCAACATCCAATGTGACACTAATGCTACCAGAAACACCCTCTAGCTAAGGATCCAACCAGACTGTTTCGGTGAACTCTGGCCACTAACACTGTCTGCCCTGTCGGACATGTGCTGTACCTGCTTGTCCAATGTGGTGGCCACTGGCCACGGGTGGCAACTGAATATTTGAAACGTGGCTAGTCAGTTAAGGAATGTGATTGCCACCATGTGGCTGGTGGCTACCTTACTGCACACTGCAGGGTAAACCCTTAAGCATCCTCCTACCCCACATGTCTTCTCCTCTGCCCCCATAAGAATACGAGCTGGCATTCTCAAGCAATCCAGGTCTCAGTAGGAAAAGAGACTCAGTTTGTCCTCATGGGTAGCAGCAGGAGACCTGGAGTGCTTTAGAGAATGAAGGAGTCCTCTGGCTAGCACAGGCAGGATATCACACAGATCAGAAGCCGCCGCTTGGCCACCACTGGGAGCTGGGTTAGGGTTCGAGCTCAGCAACCTCACTCCACCAGCTACTTCTTTGGACTTTCTGCAGGTCAGGCATTCCAGCCCCTATCTGTTCTCCCTCTTGTCCTTAACAAGCTAAAGACAGAAGAGGAAAAGGCTGAGACTCTTGGGGGAGTATTCTTCCGTGCCCATCTATGATGGTTATAAAACAGCAATAGGGATTGAGGAATGTTTTTAACCAATTCACACACTTTGTTTGACTGAATAATTTCTCCTCCTAGCTGACATAAACTACCAACTCTAAGAATCAAGCACTTCAAGATTACCTACCCATCAACTACACTTCAATTAAAAAAAAATTACCTGCCCCACATTATTTACAAGGAGGAGCTGGACTCTCTAACCATGCAAACAGGCTAAGGAGCATTACATGTCCTTACTTGAAAACAGCAATTGCACAGGGTCAATTAAGGGCCTTGAAATGTAATTTATTCCCCAAAGTCATATTGACAAAATGCACTTGCAACTCCAGGTGAGTAAGGTTAGGTTAGGTTAGTAAGGTTAGGTTAGTAAGGTTTCTCAGCCTATACCCTAGAGAAAAGCCCCCTCAACTCTTTCTGAAAGTACCATGGGAGCGGGGGGGGGGGGGACAGGAGGGAGCCAAGAAGTCAGATCACTACCCAGACACTGGTGGCCACACCCTGGGTGTGATCACACTCTGCATTACAGGTCACCCCAACAATCTCATACAGCCCCTTTCCAAAGCAGAGGCCAGCTCAACAACTTATTGCAAGAGCTAGACCTTCCTCTGGTCAATATTCTGGGGGCTGGTACCTCATACAGGACAGTGCCCTCCCAGTATCAGGATGTCAGGGAAACCAATTAGTCACTAGCATGGAATCAGAACCCAGGGAGGGCCTGGGTTTCGAATATTCTATGCCAGGCAGGAAAATCACGTGGAACTGTTGTGGTCACAGAAGGGAACCTCCTGCTCTTTATCCTGCAGATTCTCAAATGACCTAAAAAGAAGGGAGGACCACCACCTTGAGACTCTGATACAGAACTCACATTTGTTAAGATAAACCCCAGGTCGAGCAGATGACTTGGGCTCCTTGGAAGGACACCTGGGCATCTCTGAGAATATTAACAGCTGTGCCCACACAACAGTGGTCCCAGCCGAGCTGGTGACAACACAGCACGTGCTCAGCCCAGCGAGGGCCCAGCCGCACAGTCAATGAGCCCTCCAGTCTCGTCACCCCCTGGAGCGCTCTGCTCTGCCCAACAGCAAAGACAGTGACACTACTCCCTAAGGCGTGCCCCACCGAGGCCCCTCCGCCTCCCTACTCCCTGGTTCTTGCTAGCTCACACTAGTGTCATCATTAAGTTCTGGAAGCATTCACTCTAGTCCGGGTCAGTGTACTTCCCTACACAACCAACTTTCTAACTACCTCCATGTCCAACCTCCAAGTTTAAATCACCAATGCTCAGAAGTAGGCCTGCTTCTCTTCAAGAGAATTTCAACACATCTGACTTCTCATTGGCCAAGCCATGTGTTAAGTTACTACCAAAATGGCATAACTTGACTTTCTTGCCTACGCAAGACACTTAAAAATCCTGCTTCCTCCAACTTGCCTAAGTCCAAATTAGTTCAGAACAAGAAGTTTCTGAAGCAGGTGACATTTGAACATTTAACCGTCACAGTACATGTCAAGAAATACCTTGTTACAACTTGGTCCCCAGAGTAAAATTCCTTTGCCTTGGAAATCAAGCAGAAGTACCCAGGCTACATACTACCCATGCAAAAAACCAGAAACAGTAACAAATTTTAAAAATACTCAATAGAAAACTTCAATAAGGTCCATCAATACCCTTGTCTGGAAAAGGAGCTTTTCCTTGCAAAAGGATCAAAAATGCCACTTCAAGCAACTTACGTTAAAGGCAATAAAACTGAATTAGCAGCTATCAAAGCAATATTGGTTTATAGCTTTGGCATTCTCTTTCACACACCACCCTGCCAGCCAGCCATCTCCTGTACTACTGTTTTGCCTTAAAATTGCTGTTTCCTGAATGAGTGTCTCCCACAAACACATTTAACAAAAAAGGAACATAAGATGGGTATCTTCAGATGGACAAACAGTCCAGCGGTGACGAAGATGAGTACAGAAGAGCAACCCCACAAGTAGCTCATGGGGCAAGACATGGCTCTTATGCAAGGCAAGTGGCTGAGACCACCAGAAAAGCTTAGGGAAAAGGTGGCATCTGAATCACTTTCCTGGGGTCTCTTGTCCTGTCTGCATTCAAGGAGAAGGAGACACTACCTGTGCAAGTACAGGGCCCAAAAGCCAGAGTTGCACGTCATGCAGTGCAAGTGTGTGTGCACTCAGAGCCTGAAGCACAAAGCAGGCTGACCGAGGATCCTGATAGCAGAGGCCGGGCTGTGCAACTACCCATCTACCTGCATGAGGAAGGCAGCACACCTGAGTCCTTCTAATAAGCAGGGCAGTGAAAAGACAGCTGTGTGCGGTCCAGGAAGAGTGGAAGCAGAGACCAGTAAGAAGGCTACTGCAAAGTTCCAGCATGAGGCAACAGGGGCCGCCTGGTTTAGGGTGGTGGATGGAAAACCGAAAGGGCTTTTGGTAACAGGATGTGGGATTTAGAGACAAGAATTCAGGGCCGACTCCCAAAGTCTGGAGGTTCGTGTAACCTGGCTTCCCTGCTACAACCTGATTGGCAACCTCATCAAATTCATTACTAGATGCTCTAACACTAGTGCAAGAGCAAGAATACTCTCATCACGAAGGCCACTGAGCTAACCAGGCTTCGGCAGCAGTGTAACAACGCACCAAATCCACTATCCACTCCTCTATCATCCACTACATTTTTCTTAAAATATTATAGCATTAACCTTATATAGCTATTTAGGCACATCAAGCCTAGGATTTCATAAACAATGCTGCTTAGATTGAGGCTGGTCAGTTTTCTTCCCAATCCAAGTCAGGATATAATTACCGTAGAACCAGGAAAGTCAACTTGCCCCACCTGTGTGCGCCATGCTTGATTAACCTGTGCCCATCCCTGCCTCAGGTGTAACCCTTTTACCATCACAACACCATGAGTGAACACTGATGCCCCTATCTCTGTGCCCAGCACTTCACACATGCTTTGTGTTTCCACCCTCACAACATCCTTGCAGGATACGACAGACCTCCTTTTCAAGGATGCAGAAACTGAGGCACTGAGAGCTTAAGCAATGTGCATGAGGTCACACAACAATTAAACGGTGAAGTCCACGTTCAGACTCAGGCCTGGCGCTAAGCCTGTATTCTCTGACCACACTGCCCCACCGTGAGTTAACTCAGTGGCTTCTTTCCTCCTTTCCACAAAACTGATCCCCCTCACCCCACCCCCCAAAAAACAAGATGAAGGTATACACTTTTTTCCAATATGTGCTGTTAACAATCTTTTGTTTACAGATAATCAAAATCAGCAGCCTGGAAGAATCAGGAGGGCGGATGCCTTCTGGAAAGTAACGTCCAGTCCCATCAAAACCTGACAGGCTCACATCAGTCAGATGTTTCTAAGTTTGGCCTAATTTCTTCTATGTGTCTCTATCTTTTCTGGGTTCTCCAAGTTGATGCTCACTTTGTAGAGTTCTTTTACCAACCAAAGCTAATGTGAGAGGAAAATCAATATTCTCATATTATTTGATTTTTGTCTTGTTACAGCGCTATTTGAAAAACAAACATGTTTTAGATATAATAAAATGCCCAAGTGTAGTTTATTTGGGCACACGTGTACAAGAGAACTCACTTTCCACTCCCAAACCTGCTTTAGCAGAAAAGTAACTTGAAACTCCATCTACCCACACAAGTTGGAAAGAAAAAGAAATCCACCACTGCTTCCCCCCAAACAAAAACCACAGAAGTCAGTGATCAATTCTTTTCAGAAACTGCAGACAACTCATTGATTTGCTCCCAGCTTGGTGTCCTGATAGCAGTGGTCTGAGTGTTGTACAAAAGTCAACCAAAACTGTCTGTGCCCATTAGTCTCAAAGATTACACTCTGAAACAGAGACTGCTCACACGGGCGGCAGAACCACACCAAGGAACAAACATCAAGGTATTGACATTTGTGCCAGCCCGCCTATGCAGAAGCCAGGCCTTGGGAAAACTTCCTGTTGATTTGGAGGGGGGCGTAACAAACCAGATTATCACCTCTCAAGTACCCGAGAGGGCAGAGGCCACTGCAGGTCCCTCCTGCAGCCCCTCGGCCTGCGCGGCCTCTGAGTTAGAGAGTGAATAAACTGTGGAGCACATTCATTCCTGGCCAGGCCGACAAAGGCCACCACCTCCATGGTGCTTTTTGCCTCCCAACCTGAAAACCTGCACGGGCCTCACAGGAAGGAAGCATGTGGTCTCAACCCCACTGAACTGCCACCATACCCCACGCCCCCCCCCCCATCTTTTCCCTCTCTGCCCTTCACCCTTCATAACTTTCCTAACGGCTCAAAACAAGACATTTTTAATATAACTGATCCTGAGCACTGTTATTCTCCAGCAGATGTGCAAGGGCTGTGCAGGATCAGTCAAAAGCAAATGTGACCCCTATAAAGCAGAGCAGGAGAGCAAACTAACACCGGACCCGTCGGTAGGAAAAAACCGCCAACCAAACCAGTCTCCCCGGCTCCTTCGAAACTGCCCTGCCCAGGAGGGGCGGGCAAATGCTCCGCATCCACAAAGCTTCCCTTCCTCAAGCTGATCAGAGGGAGCCCTGACAGCTTCCAGCTGCTGAGTCCACAGGAACCAAGGCGAACACCAAGCAGGCGAGAGTCACTCACAGAGCCTGGCAGACGAGGCCACGCAGAGCTGATGGTCACTAAATCCCACCCTTCTCGCTTTTTAATAGGAAGGATTTTCACACTTGCTGGTCCTAAACTACAATGTATAAACCTAACGCCACATTTTCGGAGTGGGAAGGCTAAGAAAGGCTGAAAGAGACTGCCTAAGACATGGGCAGCTCTTTAAACTGCACACCTGCGGCTGCTCACAGGGTGCTGACGACCGTAAGCCCTACAAAGACAAGGTACCCTCTGGATAATGAACCTGAGGCCCACTCAGAAGAAGACTGAAGTTTACGGAATCAGCAATAATAAACTACAACCTTTACCATTCAGTTTGAGACGCCAGTAAATTTGCAGATTACTGATTTTACGGGCGACTTTTCCAACGAAAACTTGGATATGAGAACAAAACTCCTTGAGGAAAAAAAACGTAGTCTTGAAAGCACGCATGACTTCTGAAAACTCTTCCTCCACTCAACACTCTCTAGTCTTATAGAAAAGCCCTTGAAACTTGTGGACACGACTATTTCCCCTGACACTCAGTTCTGTACCAGAAATACACTAGGCACTGGGGCCCATGCTGATCAGCTCTCACCTGTGTTCAAAACGCTTAAAAAGTGCTAAGACAACATAAGTGGGACACGGATATGCTAACACTAGTGGATTTTTGTCTCGACTGGGGGATAACTTGAAAAGGAAATTGAAAAGCAATCCCTTTTTACGAGGCATTAAAAGGAATATACATAATTCTCTCAGCAATGTATTCCTTCAGCTAATTGTTTAATGACACGTGACAAAAACTCTACGAAGTTATTGCCTTTCTGGGGCCAAGTGAGACGGACAGCCTGGTCCTTGGCATGGACTGGGTTCTCCTGACCCCATTACTGGCCACTGAAGTACCAGCGGGAAGTGCCTTCCACAGGCATCTCCACCACTTCGCCTTTTGCCACCTTGCAGGCCATTTTTTTCAGAGCACATCCAACTGTTGGCAGTACGTTACTCACAGGGGAGTACCAGTCATGGTAAGAGTTCCCACCAACCAGGATGTAGCACCCCACACGTGCAGCCACCCCACAGGACAAATGCTCCTTCACCTGAGCTTCCTTAGCACCCCCATTCATTTCCACACCCCAAGATCTCTGGCTAAAAGCAAAACAAGAACAGAACATTCAATGTCCCGTTCATTCAGGGGCACTCTTTTGACTCCTGCCTGTCCGTCCCCCTCGAAATAGGTAAGGACTCTTTTAAGACTCCTTAGACTTTGCCCTTTTAAGTACTTGGGGCCACGAGAAATAAAAGATGCCTTCCAACTACCAAGTCCTCTTGAGGTAGGTAAGCCCAAGACCCTTCCGCGCTCAGTGCCTCTGCATCAAACCTCTATTACCATGGCCTTGTATCTCAAAGCAGGATACCCTGGAAAACTGCTGGCACATGGGCAGAAAATTAAGTTACCTCTGGAGTCAGGGTGGATTTAGAGATAGGTAGTCGTGGGGCGGGGGGGGGGGGGGGAGGGCGGCGGCTTTCACGTAGTTTCAAAGACACACCTGGCCGGAGGCTGACTGCACCGCACACAGCCAAACTCCCCGAAATACAGCTAACTCAGAAACGAAGAGCGCCTGACTCCGGACTCTGGGCCCGTCCAAAGGCTGAGAACATCTGCGCCCCTTGCAGGTGTTTCCAAATGAAGCCCGACGCCAGCAAGTGCTGTTATGGAACGATCTCGGGGTCCGCTTCGAAGCCCCGGTGGGCTCTGCCGGGGAGCGCGCGGGAGCAGGTGCGGGCGAGCCCCGAGCCCAAGGAGGTCTCCGGTTCCCCGACTTTACCGGCCAGAGCCAGGACCCCGCGACGTCCGAACGGGGAGACGGTCCCCGGAGCCCGGCTCCCCAACCCGGGCGCGCAGCGGCCGCCAGCAGTCCGCAAACGCCCGCATCCCTCCCGCCGGAGCGCTCTAATTTACAACTCCGGGCTCCGGGCGCTTTGTGCCGACGAGGCCGCCCGGGTCCCGCGGGCCGGACAATGCGCCGGGCGGGGGACCACCGGCCGCCCCCAGCCCGCGGGCCCGGCATGACTGTGCAGCCTCGCCCGGCCCGGGCCGGCCGAGTCGGGCCGGCCAGGCCGAGGCCCGCGGCCGCCCGGGGCCTGGTTAAAGATGGCGAGCCCCTCGCGTGGCTCCCGCGGCTCCCCCCGGCCACAATGGAAGGCGCCCCCCGGCCCCGCCGCGGCCGGCCCCCGGGCCTCACCTTCCATCTCCATGTCCTCGGGCTCGCTCAGCTGCTGCTCGCCCGCTTTCTGCTGCTGCTGCTGCTGCTGGTGGTTCATGTCGGCCGCGGCCTGGGCCTCGCCTGCGGCCGGGGGCCGGGGCTGCGGGCCCGGCGGGCGGGCGGCGGCGGCGGCGAGCCGGGGCGGCGGCGGCGGCGGCGGCGGCGGGGCGGCCTCCTCCTCCTCCCGCGCGTCGTCGGCGGCGGCGGCCCCGGGGCGGCCCGCGGCGGGCGGCGGCGGCAGGGAGACGCGCACGTACTTGCTCGCGATTCGCCCAATCTCGGCGCCGAGGCGGGCGGGCGGCCGGCGGGCCGGGCCGGGCGGCCTCGTCGCTCGCTGCGGCCGCCGCCGCCGCCGCCGCCGCCGCGGGGCCCGCCTCCCGCCGCCGGGGCCGGGGCTGCGGGGCCGCGGGCCGGCCGGGGGCGGAGGGCGGCCGGGCGGGGGCCGCGGAGTCAGCCCCGCCTCGGGCCGGGCGCGGCGGGCTGGAGGCCTGGCCGGCCGCGGAGGGCCTGCGGGGCCTGGGGCCGACGGGAGCGGCGGCGGCGCGGGCGGGCGACGGGCCGGCCGCGCTCCAGGCGCTGCGGCCTCCGCCTCCTCGGCGTCGTCGTTGGGGCTCCGGCAGCGGACGCGGCGCCCGCCGGCTCGACTCGGCTCGCTCTCAAAATGGCGGCGGCGTGAAGTGTCACATCCGCATGGGGGGCCCGAGAGCGAGCGAGCAAGCAAGGAGAGCGGGCGGGCGGCGCAGGGAGCAGGCGGGCAGGCGCCGAGCCGGAGGGCGGAGCGGGAGCGGGAAGGCGGTGCGGGGAGGCGGAGCAGGGAGCGCCCCGCCCACCGCCGCCGCCGCCACCGCCTCCTGGGTCCGCCCGCCTGCCCGCCCGCGGCCCGCAGCGCCGCGACCCCCGTGCCCCTCGCCCAGCCCGCCTCGGCCTCTCGCCGGGTGCCCGTCCTCGGTGCCCGCCCGGAGCCTCGCGGCCGGGCCCGGGGGCGCTCCGATGTGGGCGACTGGGTGCCCCAGCCCTAGGGGGCGAGTGGCCCGGCAAATGCCCCATCCCGGGCATTTGGTCACCCAGAAAGCCCCTGCGGCCGCCAGTGGTAGGGGCAGAAACCCTGCCCGCAGACGGGTGACCTCGGGCCGGTAGCTGATATCGCCCGTGGACTCCGGAGAAGAAGGCCCGGATCGGAGCGAGCGGCCAGCGCGGATCAGCACTTGCTGGCACTGTTATTTACCCCCTTTAATAGATCTGTAATTTATTCACCCAGTACCTCGCGTACGAGAACTTTTCTCACTATAGCCCAAACCAGAAAACAGGTTTTGGTCCCTCAAAACCAACCCAAATAGCTCTTCCTTTGGCATTAATTTATCCCCTTCATATCAGCCCAGTCTGGCTAAGCTCCTTCACCCAGGGCCTCCCTCATTCCCGATCCTTGAGAGACCGGTGATTGGGGTCTCAACTTTTTGATGAGAACCAAGGCAATGTGGATAAAGAAGAGAATGGAAGAAAAGAATACACATCTCTACATAGGTGCACCTCTAAGTGACCGTCTCAAGGGAGAATATAATTTTGCCCCCAAATGACCAAGAAATTGTGATTCGTATCCCACTTTCTATCTCCCTATCTCCTGTCCCTGCATTTTTCTCCAGTTTTCTCCACTTTATTCACTGTCCGTCTCCCCGTCCAGAAAAGAATGTTTTGTGCACTGTGGTATCCCAGATGCCTGGGACATAGCAAGTACTCAATACGTATTTGTTGAATGAATGTATGATTCAAGTGTGACTATGATTCCGCTCCCTTCCACCCCCCCCCCAGCATTTCATACACTTAAATGTTTCCCCCCAGTGAATTTCTTGCTGGACCAAAGCAGTGAGCAGACAAGAGGGAAGGAGCTACTTCACCAGGAATCAATCCCAGCCCCTGGGTCACCCCCAGATTCTGAAGAGGTGTTGTTATTCACACAGATTCTCACAAATGCTAATGAACAGTTCTCAGATGCAAAAGAATCCTTCTCTCCAGCTCTCTAGAGACTTGGGGGAGGGCAGAAAGGACTGCTCTGGCAAAGGAAGGGGTGGCAGGGAGTGATAAAGGTGCCTATCGGGTTCCACACTGGCCAACCTTATCTTCATCACTAGGTTCAAAACCAACCAGGGAATTAAAAAGAATAAGAGTAAAAAGAATACCTCGCACGATGGATAAATTAAATGTTGTACACCCAATACAATAAAATACTGTTTGGCAATGAAGAATGGATGAGGCTTGAAAACACTGTGCTGAGTAAAAGAAGCCAGACAGAAAAGATCTTATAGCGTATGATTCCAATTACATGAAATGTCCAGAACAGGAAAATCAACCTATAGAGATGTGAGATAGATTAAGGACTGGACGGTTAAGGGTATGGGAGTGACTGCTAGTAAGTACAGGATTTCTTTTGGGGGTGATGAAAATATCCTAAATCTGATTCTGGTGATGGTTGCACAACTCGGCGTATATACTAAAAACTATTGAACTGTGCACTTTAAATGGGTAAATTACATGGTATGTGTCAGATCTCAATACAATTAGTTTGTTTTGTTTTGCTTTTTTATAAATTATTAATTTATTTAATTTTGGCTGCATTGGGTCTTCATTGTTGTGCGCGGGCTTTCTCTAGTTGTGGCCAGTGGAGGCTACTCTTCATTGCGGTGCGCAGGGTTCTCATTGCGGTGGCTTCTCTTGTTGCGGAGCTCAGGCTGTAGGCGCACGGGCTTCAGTACTTGTGGCACGCGGGCTCAGCAGTTGTGGCGCGCAGGCCCTGGAGCTCAGGTTCAGTAGTTGTGGTGCACGGGCTTAGTTGCTCTGTGGCATATGGGATCTTCCCGGACCAGGGCTCAAACCCACGTCCCCTGCATTGGCAGGCGGATTCTTAACCACTGTGCCACCAGGGAAGTCGCCAACTAATTCTTTTTAAAAGATGAGAATGAGTGAGGAAGACCAGAGTGGAAGCTGTTCATACTCTAGATGAGAGTTGGAGATGGACTGGGGGTGGGGTTGGGGGTGGAGATGGAGCAAACGGGTTAGTATGTAGGCAGGTCAAATTGCTGAGAGCCTGGAACTGAGTGGGAGGGAAGAGAGAAGAATCAAGCATCGCTCTCAGATTTCTGGCTTGAGCAACTGGGTGAATGATGGTGCCAGTTACTAACATGGGGGAGAAGTCTGGGGGCGGCACAGGTTTGGAAGTAAAATTAAGAGTAAGTTTCTTTTGGCTTCATTTTGGGGAGTTTGTTGTTTTTATTTGTATTTTTGCTTTTTTTGGACTGTATTACATTTGAGATGCCTGTTAGACATTATCCATACAGAGGTGGTAAGGAGTTAGTTCAACAGGAGTCTGGGCTAGAGGTAAAGATGTGTGGAGATGGTATGAGAGCCTGGAGGCCACCTAGGGAGGTGGGGATAGAGCAGATTTGGGCCATAGTCAGAGGCTGATACAAAGAGGGACCAGCAAAGCAGACTGTCTCAAGTATAGGCCCCTCACCCATCCACCCAGTCACTCCATCCTGGGACCTGGTTTACTTTTTCATAGTACTTACCAGCATTTTCTTTCTCTTTCATTTAGTTTCTTTTCTTTTTCTTTCTTTCTCTTTCTCCCTCTCTCTCTTTCTTTCTTTCTCTCTCTCAGTGCAGCTTGTGGGATCTCAGTTCCCGGACTAGGGATCAAACCTCGGCCCTCGGCAGTGAAAGTCCCCGGTCCTAACCACTGGACCACATTTTGAATAACTGTTTACATAGCATAGTATGCAGAGTTCTACAAGGGACTTTCAACCTAGATCCTACTCCTACGATTGCATTCTCTTACGCTGATGAAATTAAGGTTGGTAATCAGTCGAGTTTAAGTAGAGAGACCATCTGGTTTGGCCCAACCTAATCATATTGGTCTTTTAATAGCAGAGTTTTCTCTGGTGGCAGAAGAGGAAGGCAGAGATGTGACAGATGAGAGGAGGTTCTCTGGTATTGGGATGTAGGGAGCCACGTGGAAGGATCTGAGAGTAGCCCCTACAGGCTAAGGGGGCATTCCCAGCCACCAGCCTGAAAACGGGGGCCTCGAAACTAAATTCTGCCAGTCTGAATGAGGTAGCCCTTCCCTGGAGCTGTCAGAGAGCCCACCCCTTGGCTTTGGCCTGGTGAAGCCCAAGAGGAGAGCCCATTGGAGCTGGCCTGGTCTTCTGATCTACAAAACTATGAGATCATACATGGGTGCTGTTTTCCACCTCTAAGTTTGTGATAACTTATTACACAGCAATAAAAAATGAACATGCATAACTAATGTGTCCCCTCCTACAAGCATCTTGATGAGAGAAACTGTCTTTCTCACAGTTCTGTCCTCAGCACCTAGCACAGTGCCTGGCACATAGCAGATGCTCAGTAAAGGTTGAATGAACGCTTTCACCTCAGCTGATGCTAACTGCTTGCTAGGAGCTAGGGGCTGTCTGGGATATAAAGGTAGAAAAGAGTGTCTGCGTGCTTTAAAGGCTTCTCAGATGGATTTTCATAGGGATTCAATAACAGCACTTATTTTCTCTTTTCCTGCCTTGCCCATCTTTCAAGGAGGAGTGGATGACAGGTGGAGAAGTTATTCCTAGGCCACCATGGCTACTAGAAAAGCAAGACCAGGAATCCCCTGGTGGTCCAGTGGTTGTGACTCTGCGCTTTCACTGCCGAAAGCCCAGGGTTCAATCCCTGGTGGGGGAACTAGGATCCCCCAAGCCAGGTGACCAGAAAAAAGGGCAAGACCAGTGCACTTTGAGGCCTACCAAGAAGGCCCAGACTCAATTATTCCAGAGGGTTGTGCTAGCCTGTTTTCTTCTTCCCCTGGTGGAATTATAAAACCCATTTGCGGGCTTCCCTGGTGGCGCAGTGGTTAAGAATCCGCCTGCCAATGCAGGGGACATGGGTTCGAGCCCTGGTCCGGGAAGATCCTACATGCCCCGGAGCAAATAAGCCCGCGCAACACAACTACAGAGCCTGCGCTCTAGAGCCCGCGAGCCACAACTACTGAAGCCTGCGCGCCTAGAGCCCATGCTTTGCAACAAGAGAAGCCACCGCAATGAGAAGCCTGCGCACCGCAACGAAGAGTAGTCCCCGCTCGACGCAACTAAAGAAAGCCTGTGTGCAGCAACAAAGACCCAATGCTGCCAAAATTAATTAATTAATTTTTTAAAAAAACAACCATTTGCACACAGAAGGGGTACTTGGGGAAGAACTCTGCAGAAGTGTATCAGCTGCGTAATGCCTACTTCCTGGGAGGTTTAATGCCAAGATGCCTCAAAGGATCTGTTAGAGAACTCCAAAGGGCAAGAGGATTTAGGGCACTATTTCTTTTTTATATAAATTTATTTATTTATTTGTTTATTTTTGGCTGCATTGGGTCTTTGTTGCTTTGCGCAGGCTTCTCATTGTGGTGGCTTCTCTTGTTGCAGAGCATGGGCTCTAGACACGCGGACTTCAGTAGTTGTGGCTCACAGGCCCTAGAGCACAGGCTCAGTAGTTGTGGTGCATGGGCCTAGTTGCTCCGTGGCATGTGGGATACTCCCGCACCAGGGCTCGAACCCGTGTCCCCTGCTTTGGCAGGCAGACCCTCAACCACTGCACCACCAGGGAAGCCCCTAGGGCACTATTTCTGATCACTGCTAATTTTTAGAAATTTCACAACCCCTGCCCTGGTTCCAAAACCAGTGACCAGAGGAAGAGACAGAAAACTGGGGAGACAAGAACCGCTGGACCATCTGCCTTGTCATTAGGTAGAGCCAAGTAGGGAGGGGCGCCACCCTATCATTACTCTCTGAGCAAAACATATTTTGCTGCTCCCAGGGCCCATGCCATGACTCGGCATAAACAGCCGGTTCGTTTTTCTTCTTGAGACCCAAAATATTTATCTACCTGGAAGCTATGTTTTGGTCAGGGTCTAAAATAACTTAATGGAAATAGGAATCAGAGGCACTTTTTTTCCAGTATAACTAAGTTATAATCCATACCTGGAAAGACAACCTAACCCCCCAACCACAAGGTTAGTGAGGATGTGGGCTTAGAGATAAGGCATTTGGCCAAGGTCATGCCGCTGTAAACAGTTTGGGAGGGTAAGAGGCTTTAGGATGCAAACCAGATGATCTGGGTTCCATAGAGGGGTCCTGCAAACTCGAACTTGGGAAATTGACTTAACCTCTTTGAACTCAACATTCTTATCAGGGAAATGGGGAGGGCAGTTTCTACCTAAAGTGGCTGTTAAGGAACTACTTTCCCATCCAGAAATTGTGAGATGGTTCTTGTAAGAGAGAGAATGAGATGAGACCCCAGGCCTTCCCCATTCCTGACCCACCATTGTTTCACTCAAAACGATTCCTAGGGCTTCCCTGGTGGCGCAGTGGTTGAGAGTCCGCCTGCCGATGCAGGGGACACGGGTTCGTGCCCCGATCCGGGAAGATCCCACATGCCTGGAGCGGCTGGGCCCGTGAGCCATGGCTGCTGAGCCTGCGCGTCCGGAGCCTGTGCTCCACAATGGGAGAGGCCACAATAGTGAGAAGCCCGCGTACCGCAAAAAAAAAACGATTCCTAGGCTGAGCACCCACTATGTGCCATGGACAGGGACGGGGCTGCCTGAGGTTAAACAAATGGCAAAAATGACCACAGGGGTGGCTAATTAGGTCAAGTGGCCAACATTCTTCTGGGCTGTGAGCCGGCAAAACCTTAATGTCCTTAAAGCAAGGTCTTTTCTAGAATGACTGCTCATGGTTAGCCAGGTGTGCTGTAGATACTGGGGTCTTGTATACTTTTTTAAAAAACAGCTCAGGGACTTCCCTGGTAGCTCAGTGGTTAAGAATCCGCCTGCCAATGCAGGGGACACGGGTTCGAGCTCTGGTCCGAGAAGATCCTACATGCCGCAGAGCAACTAAGCCCATGTGCCACAACTACTGAGCCCGCGTGCCACAAATACTGAAACCCAAGCGCCTAGAGCCCGTGCTCCACAACAAAGAGAAGCCACTGCAGTGAGAAGCCCGCGCACCACAACAAAGAGTAGCCCCAGCTCGCTGCAACTAGAGAAAGCCCACGTGCAGCAATGAAGACCCAACACAGCCAAAAATAAATAAACACATAAATTTAAAGGGCAATGAACTCTATATTTGGCTAATATCAGGCTAGAAGTTTGTCACATAGTGCACATTCTTGACAGAATTTTCTTAGCACGAGTTGTAAACCAAATAATAAGCACTCCTCAAAGAGCCAGGTAACATGCTTTATGTTGAGTATCTGAATCCCCACAACCAGGTAAGAACAGTAGTAATTTCTCGTGTTTACTGAGCGCTTCCTTGTGGCAGGCACGGGGCCAAGGGCGTACAGCAACTCATTTGTTTAATCCTCTCAACTGCCCTGTGATCTAAAACTGTCATGCACCCCTCTTTACAGGGGAGGATACCAAGGCACAAAGAGGGCAGGTGCGCAAAGTCTCAGAGGTAATAAAAACAAGGGAAGGGTTTCTTAATATAGGTTAAGCACAGACTTAGCAGATGAGTGACCCAGCTATGTACCCAACAGAATGGAAAACAGGTTCTCAACAGCTTGTACACAAATGTTCATAACAGCACAAAGCACAATAGGTAAAAGGTGGAAACAACCCAGATGTCTATGGACAGATGAATAGGTTAACCAAAGGTGGTATATCCTACAATGGAATATTACACAGCCACTAAAAAGGAAGCGCTGATACCTGCTGCGAAATGAATAAACCTTGAAAACATTAACACTGAGTTAAAGAAGCCAGCCACAAAAGGCCACATGTTGTATGATTCCATTCATACGAAATATGCAGAATGGTCAAACTCAGACACAGAAGACAGATTAGTGGTTGCCAGGGGCTGGTTATGGGGGTAGAGAGAGTGGCTACTTAATGGATACAGGGTTTTGGGGAGTGGGGTAATGAAAATATTCCAGAAATAGTGGTGATGATTGCATAACATGGTGAATGGATGACATGTCATCAATGGTAAATTTTATTTTATGTACTTTACTATAATAAAAAGAATAACAAGGTAAAGATTTGAGCCAGAGTATCCTCTCATCCCATAGCATATGCCTCTAACCACTATGCCATGCTTTACATTCTGTTAGAAGGTATTATTGTTCTCATTTTACAGATGGGGAAACTGAGGCATGGCGAGGAGATGGTGAAAATGGGATTCACACTTAGCTCTGCCTGTCTCAGAAGTCGAGCCTAAGAGCTGCCTCCCAAGGACAGGGAGCTCCTGGCTTTGGATGGGTTCAGCACCACTGCCATTTAGGGCTCTCCTGTGCACTGTAGGATGTTTAGCTGCATCCCTGGTCTACCCACTGGATTCCTATAGCAACTGCGACAAACAAAAATGCTTCCAGAACTGGCACTGGGTTGTTCAATGACTCAACTTACTTTTCTATTAATAAGCCTAAAAATAAACTGCTGACTTGGAAAATTATTTTCAAAGACATTTGAAAATGAGGGTGGAGAATATCTATGTGTTAAAAGTAAAATTCATTTAACCTCACACTTAGTCATTCTTTCATTCTTTCAACAAATATTGGCCAAACACCTTTCCTGGCCCGCATACTCAAGG
This sequence comes from Grampus griseus, assembly GCF_964374135.1. Taxonomy (NCBI): domain Eukaryota; kingdom Metazoa; phylum Chordata; class Mammalia; order Artiodactyla; family Delphinidae; genus Grampus; species Grampus griseus. Next base: position 31,745,832 of record NC_139008.1, on the reverse strand, counting down.
TCTGGATGGAGGCAGAAAAAAAGAAATCTTGCTTTAAGGCAGTAATCTGGGTCCCCTGGCTGATGAGGCTGGCTCATCCTTCCAGCTGGAAATGCCCTTTCTCAGAACCCCTCTCTCCCATCTCTTAGGACTCTCAGACACAGCACAGCTAAGCTACGGGGCTCTACGGCTGGTCAGGAAGTAGTTCTTTCCTTCCATAGCCCTTGCTCAGGAAATATTTTTGATTGAATCAACGAATACACGTGCTGGCAATAGGCAGATTTCTTGCACCACTGTTAGGAGTGCAGTAACTGTTGCAAGCAGCAACTGGATTTCATCTGCCAGATGGGAACTCAGGGAATTTAAATTAATTAAAATAATGGCATTTGATATCAAGGTTGATAGGGAAAGAGTCTCAGGTTCTGAGGGCAACAAACCAGCTTGAGAACACCAAGGTCCCTTTCGTGTTAAAGAAAATTACACACAAAAAAGGGACAACGTTTATTAAGCATTTATTACATGCCAGGCACCCTGGTGAGTGTTCTACCTCTATTTTTTCTTTAAATAGTCCAGAACCTCCAAAGACTTAATACAGAAAGATATCCTATATTAATAACTACCATATTTCTTTAGAAAGTAGTTTTTATTCACAAATAATCTCTGCTCCTCCCTGGCATGTCTACCAAAGTAAAGCAGAAAGGGAATTCTTTTTTTTAAATAAATTTATTATTTATTTATTTTTGGCTGCGTTGGGTCTTTGTTGCTGCATGCGGGCTTTCTCTAGTTGCGGTGAGTGGGGGCTACTCTTTGTTGCAGTGCAGGGCTTCTCATTGCGGTGGCTTCTCTTGTTGCAGAGCACGGCTCTAGGCACGTGGGCTTCAGTAGCTGTGGCACACGGGCTCAGCAGTTGTGGCTTGCGGGCTCTAGAGCACAGGCTCAGTAGGTCTGGCGCACGGGCTTAGTTGCTCTGTGGCATGTGAGATCTTCCCGGACCAGGGCTCGAATTGTGTCCCCTGCATTGGCAGGCGGATTCTTAACCATACGCCACCAGGGAAGCCCCTGGGAATTCTTGTCTATACTTCAAGTATCTACATTTTGAGACAGCCTTTTGAATTTCTTTAAACATCAACAATAGTATTTTTAAGTGGCAAAGAACCATGTGTTTCAGGATTTGGTGTTACTGAAATATTTTTTCTCACAATAAGAAAAATCAAGGCCTAGAGAAAAAGTGACCTTTTACCCGAGTCCTAATTTAACCACTTTGTACTTGTTTTTTATTTATTATTATTCAGAGGTTAATTCTGCTATTGACTTGAAGTAACTTCCCAAGAAAATGAGTGCAAGAGGGCAGTGGTAAAATACAGTTAAGACAGAATTAAATTCTTAGATACCCTAAGAGTAGAAATTCAAAAGAAGATGGCAGAGAAAACAAATCTTCAATTAATAAATCTACATGATTGCTATAGCCCTGCTTCAAATGTTGCATTTAATTAACTGGGCCAAATTTAAATTGAACTGCCCTGATTCTCTAGGAGAATGACTGTCATTCCGGAGTCGTGTTTTTTTTTTTTTTTTAATCAAACGATGCCACAAACATATCTGGAACACCTACTAAGTTGGTCATTACCCTAAACATAGGAGCCATTTATGTTAGATCATTTCTATTGTTACTTATCGACTCTGATTTGCTTTATCAATTGAAAAACAAATATGTTTGTATCTCTATTACATTCAAGGCATGGAAGAGGGTGGAAAGTGGTTTGGGCTTTTTCGGTTTCACTTGAACTTATGATGTTACCTGGCTTGTTTTATTTCGCCTTCATGTAACAACTTGACTTTTGTGCGTTTAGCCACAATACTGTGCACAAGAAAATTAACAGTGGTTTCCTTGGAGGAAGTGGGGGGATTCTGTGTCTACTTTTGACTTTACTTTACCACAGGAATTAGTAAACTATGGTCCGTGGACCAAATATGGAAGCACTTGTTTGTAAACATAACTTTTATTGCAGGGGGTAAAGTAGAGGAGGGATAAATTGGGAGATTGGGATGGACATATACATACTACTGTATATAAAATAGATGACTAGTAAAGACCTACTGTATAGCACAGGGAACTCTACTCAATACTCTGTAATGGCCTATTAGGGAAAAGAATCTAAAAAAGAGTGGATATATGTATATGTGTAACTGATTCACTTTGCTGTCACCTGAAACTAACACAACATTGTAGATCAACTGTATGCCAATAATTTTTTTTTAATTTTGCATATTAAAAAAAATAAGTTTTATTGGAACACAGCATTCATTCATGTATGTATTGTCTATGGCTGCTTTCACCCTATAAAGGCAGGATTAGAAGCTGCAATAAAGACCAGAGGTCATGTGGCCTGCAAAGCCAAAAGTACTTACTATCCGGCCCTTAATGGAAAGTGTGTCAATTCCTGCTGTACTGTTTGAATTTTTTTTGAATCATGTGCATATAATACTGTAATAATAACATTTGGAGGAAATACACATCAAAACTATATAGCATTCGAGCAGAGCTACAGGGAACCTCTGAGATGAGAAGGCTGAGACCCCAGGGCTCAGGAGCAGGTCGGTGGTAGGGAGTCCAGGTGGCCCTTATCTGAGACTTCCATCCTTGTACCATTTTTCTTGGTTGTTTCATCTGGTATGATGGGTTCCCAGGTTCAGCCAGAGCTGGTGCCATGGAACACCTCCTCTTGTCCCCTTTCTCCCCCAGGGTCACCAGAACTTCTCTAGCACGTTCTGATCCACATTATACAAGTCACCCCAAAGCAGTTTCTCTGCGCATGTCCCAGGACCTTCAGCATCTCCATCCCAGGAAAGGCTTGTTAAACATCCTGCCTGGGACTTCCCTGACAGTCCAGTGGTTAAGACTCTCCACTTCTACTGCAGGGGGCGCGGGTTCAATCTCTGGTTGGGGACGTAAGGTCCCTCATGCCTCTTAGTGCGGCCAAAAATACATCCTGTACCAGGAAGACTCTTTCAAGTAGGTTTAGGGTGAGACTGGGGCTGGGCATTTTTCCGTGCCCCACCGGCAGTGCTGACTCACACCCTTGGCAGCCTGTTGTGCTTTGCTGGTGTCCAGCATCCCCACCCTCACCCCACGGTGGACAAAGCCCAGTCTTACAGTTACAACAGCTCTGATGTGGTGGGCACTCACGTGCCAGGCTCCTGAGTGCCAGGCTCCGTCCTGAGTGCTTCTCGTGCATTCATTTACATGTCCTGACAACCCCAGGAGCGGAGCCATGCTTGTAGTTGTCCAGTGTGTGTATCGTACAAAGCGTGGGGCAGCAGATCAGTGTCGGGAAGGGGCAGGGAGAAGGAGGAGTCAACTACGGGGCTGGGGGGATGTGGAAGAATTTTTAAGGTGTTCATTTTGATAGTGGGGGAGGGGGATACATGACCCTATGCATCTGCAAAACTGATAGAACCTCACCAAGAGTGAACTTTATTGGGGCTTCCCTGGTGGTGCAGTGGTTAAGAATCTGCCTGCCAATGCAGGGGACACAGGTTCGAGGCCTGGTCCGGGAAGATACCACATGCTGCGGAGCAGCTAAGCCCTATGCGCCACAACTACTGAGCCCATGTGCTACAACTACTGAAGCCTGCACGCCTAGAGTCCGTGCTCTGCAACAAGAGAAGCCCACGCACTGCAACAAATCGCTGCAACTAGAGGAAGCCCGCGCGCAGCAACAAAGACCCAAAGCAGCCAAAAATAAATAAAATAAGTTTATAAAAAAAGAAAAAAGAGTGAACTTTATTGTACACAAATTTTTTAAAAAATCAAGAGGGATATTGGGGGATCCTAGGACGGAATGCAGACAGTAACAAGTGAATCTATATCGCAAGTGTTCGACATAACCTCATTGAAGGGGGTGGGAGAAAACAGGAGCTGACACATGACTTTGGAAAATGGTATTTTTAATGGAAAATATAAAGCTAAAATCAAAGCACTGGGGACTTCCCTGGTGGCACAGTGGTTAAGAATCTGCCTGCCAATGCAGGGGACACGGGTTTGAGCCCTGGTCCGGGAAGATCCCACATGCTGTGAAGCAGCTAAGCCCGTGCACCACAACTACTGAGCCCACGTGCCTCAACTAACTGAGCCCACATGCCACAACTACTGGAGCCTGTGCACCTAGAGCCCATGCTCCACAATGAAGAGTAACCCCCGCTCGCCACAACTAGAGAAAGTTCGCACACAGCAACAAAGACCCAATGCAGCCAAAACTAATAAATAAATAAATAAATTAATTAATTAATTAAAGCACTTTACGTTAAAAAAAACAAAACAAAACACTGGGCTGAAATCCAGGCTAAGAACCCCTGGCCAAATTTGCTTCTGGCAACAAAGGCTCCCCTGCCCTGGGATGAGACGGGTGTCTGTCAAGAGAGGCACTTCTTAATTCGAGCAAAGGGTCTGTGTAGGCTAGTCCTGGCCCTGCCTGTGATTGGGAGCTATTACCCCATTTTACAGATGAGGAGGCCAAGACAGGAGGTTAACTGGCCCAAGAACTAGTCCAATAAAGTGTCATTTCACCTCTGGAAACAACTCAAAATGTCCATCAACTGATGAATGGATAAATAAAAGTGGCATATCCTACCATGGAATATTATTCAGCCATTAAAAGGAATTACACACTGACACACGCTATCTTAATGAACCTTGAAAACAATATGTTGAGTGAAAGAAGCCAGACACAAAAGGCCACATATTGTCTGATTCCATTTATACGAAATGTCCAGAATATGTCACTCCATAGAGACAGAAAGCAGATTAGTGGTTGCCAGCAGCTGTGGGGACAGGGAACAGGGACTGTTAGTGGGTATGGGATTTGGGGGGAGAAATGAAAATGTCCAAAATTGGCCATGGTGGTGGCCGCACAACTCTCTAAATACACTACAAACACCTGAATTAATTATACACCTAGGAGAGTTGTATAGTATGTGAATTCTATCTCACTAAAGCTGTTGTTACTTCAGCAAAACAAAACAAGACACTCATGGGTTGAGGGATCGGCGGGAGAAGCCGTTACGGGAACCGGAGCTACAGGATTCCCCGATTAAGCCTGATCAAGACGACAACCTCCCAAAAGCACAGAGACTTCATGTCAGAGCCCGTGGGGGAAAAGCCAGCCGGAAGCCTGGCCGGGATTGGCGAAGTCCTGGGCAAGAAGCTGGAGGAAAGGGACTTTGACAAGGCCTATGTGGTCCTTGGTCAGTTTCTGGTGCTAAAGAAAGATGAAGATCTTTTCCGGGAATGGCCGAAGGACACGTGCGGCGCCAACGCCAAGCAGTCGCGGGATTGCTTCGGTTGCCTTCGAGAGTGGTGCGACGTGTTCTTGTGATGCTCTCTGGGGAACCCCCGACCCCGAGCCCCAGCACTAAGTCTCCAGAGTTTGCAGCCAAGTGAGGACTCCTCCCCCGTCCTCTACAAAGGAAAAGATTGCTGTTGTCATGCGCAGCTCCCATGTACTCCAGGGTCTTTGGGGAGTTCTCTCCCCTCACCTTTCAACGTTTTTGGAATTCTTTCCCTTGCATGCATCTCCCTTCGCCTTTCCCTGCCAGTTTTGTGACAGCAGTTACCAGCTTTTCTGAGTGATTCCTGGCCCTGTCCTCACCCGCCCCCTGCTCCCACCTCGGGTCTGTTTTACGCCATTTGGTCCTCTTTCTGGCAGAAGAGTCACTGTCCTTGTAAAGTTTTTTTAAATCAATAAAGTCAGTGGCCTTCCAAAAAAAAAAAACTAAAACAGATTCCCACTCTGGCAGCCTCAGCACCGCTCCATAGGAGGTCTTAAGAGTCACACCAGGTTGCCCTCGCCCAGGCAGGCCTGTCAATATTTCAAAACCCACATCCAAGAAATTCCTCAATTAATACTCTGCCACTGAACTAATACAAATAGCCATTGTTTTGCCTGATCCACTCCATGCCAGCTACTTTCCTTATTTTAACTCCACTTTTTACACCAGCCGGGTAAGGATGTATCCCACGCTCCCATATTTTCTGAGCGGGTTGTGTTCCTGAAGACTTGGCGACATTTAAAGCTAATCATTCAGTGGCTTCCCTGGTGGCACAGTGGTTAAGAATCCGCTTGCCAGTGCAGGGGACACAGGTCCGAGCCCTGGCCCGGGAAGATCCCACATGCCGCAGAGCAGCTAAGCGCATGCGCCACAACTACTGAGCCTGCGCTCTAGAGCCCGCGAGCCACAACTACTGAACCTGTGTGCCACAACTACTGAAGCCCACAAGCCTAGAGCCCGTGCAACAAGAGAAGCCATTGCAGTGAGAAGCCTGCGCACCGCAACAAAGCGTAGCCCCCTCTCGCCGTAACTAGAGAAAGCCCTCACGTAGCAACAGGAGCCCAACACAGCAATCAATCAATCAATAAATTTAAATTAAAAAAAATAAGGCTAATCATTCAAGACTACCCTTGATAATGGAGGGTGGGTATTTCTGTTTACCTACTCACATGGGGTTGTCCTAGTTGTCTAGACATATATGGGTGCTTCAGGCCTCTTGGTCCTTTGTGCCTGGAGATTATTGGAGCCTTAAATTAATGTGGGGGGGGTGTCTAAGGAATTTGTATTATTTCACATTCAGACAAAAACTGGGACTTGACTCCTATTTTTATGGCATTGATTCAAATTTGCACTGAAAATGAAACCCTAGATGATGATCTTTTTATGGAGAGGTTGGCAGCTTGTCCAAAGTCACACAGCAAATAAGTGACAGGATTCTAAGTCTGTCTACACTCTGAAGCTGGGGCTCTACTGCCCTCCAATTATCCTGGTTGTTTAAAAATCCCACCCGTGCAGGGGACATGGGTTTGTGCCCCGGTCCGGGAAGATCCCACATGCCGCGGAGCGGCTGGACCCGTGAGCCATGGCCGCTGAGCCTGAGCGTCCGGAGCCTGTGCTCCGCAACGGGAGAGGCCACAACAGTGAGAGGCCTACGTATCGCAAAAAAAAAAAAGAAAGAAAAAAAAAGAAAAAATCCCACCCTCTGAGTTTAAAGTGGATAGCACTGATGGGATCCAGTTGGGCAAGGAAAGTGTTGCAATAGCTACACTCAAAGGGACATGGTATTCCTTTTTCAAAGTATTTGGTCTAGGGTGGAATCATTAAAGCTTTAGATTCATTAAAAACTTAAGTTTCTAAAACCTATAACAGTCTGGATTTGAATAAAAGCTTTTGGCTTCCACGGAATTGTTTGCTCTTGTTGGTTTTTCCTTTGAGCATCTGTGTGTGATGGGGCAGGACCCAGCCAGACTATGTGAGCTCCATGCCCTCACCTCCCTGAATCTGCTCCTGCAGGTACTGAAAGTGGAGAATCATGCCTACCTGTCCACCTCACTGAGCTATAGTCAAGTTCAAAAGGGATAAAGCAGGGGTTGGCAAACTATAGCCCGTGGGCCACATTTGTCTGGTCTACTTCCTGTTTTTGCATAGCCCAAGAACTAAGAATGTTTTTTACATTTTTTTCAATGGTTGGAAAAAAAAATCAGTGAATAGTATTTCATGGCATGTGAAAATTATGAAGGTTCACACTTCAGTATCCATTAATGAGGTTTATTGGAATACAGACACACCCATTCATTTATTGTCTGTGGCTCTTATAATGGCAGAATGAAGTAGTTGGGACAGACTGCTAGCCCCAGGGGATAAAGGATGCTCTAGGTAGAATAGCACTTGTCAGGAATTCCCTGGTGGGGCAGTGGTTAAGAATCCACCCACCAATGCAGGGGAATCGGGTTCAAGCCCTGGTCCGGGAAGATCCCACATGCTGCGGAGCAACTAAGCCCATGCGCCGCAACTACTGAGCCTACACTCTAGAGCCTGCGAGCCACAACTACTGAGCCCGTGTGCTGCAACTACTGAAGCCCGTGCGCCTGGAGCCTGTGCTCTGCAGCAAGAGAAGCCACAGCAATGAGAAGCCTGTGCACCACAAGGAAGAGTGGCCCTCGCTCTCTGCCACTAGAGAAAGTCTGCGCGCAGCAACAAAGACCCAACGCAGCCAAAAAAATAAAAATAAAAAATAACACTTGCCATATAAATATCAGCTATTATTTATTCTTCTTTATTAACCATGTTCCTAACACACCAATCTTTTATTTTTTTTAACATCTTTATTGGAGTATAATTGCTTTACAATGGTGTGTTAGTTTCTGCTTTATAACCGATCTTTTTTTTAACCTGTATTTTAAATTAGTTTTATTTGTAAGCATGCATTTTCTTCTAGAAGATATTTTTTTAAATATCTATTGTTGGGAGTCCCCTGGCAGTCCAGTGGTTAGGACTCTGCACTTTCACTGTCGAGGATGCGGGTTCAATCCCTGGTTGGGGAACTAAGATCCCACAAGCTGAGCAGTGTGGCCAAATTAAAAAAATAAAAAATCTATTTTTGTTAACCTAACAAAGGACAAATATGACATAGACAAAGGTTGGAGATCTTTCATGTGGAAAAGAATACTTTTTGATAAAAACAAAGTAAGCTTGTAATCATTAATTTGGTCATAAAACCAGATAACAAATAGTGAACAAACAGAAGATGCTCAACCTAGTTGTTAACAAAGAAATCCAACTTTAAAACAAGATACTTTTCACCCAGCAAATAGGCCGTAGTTAAAAATTAAAAAGTGATGGAGAAGATACAGGAAAATGGACTTATACTGCATGTGGGATGTTGCCCTGAAATATAAATTTTAAGTATTTTACTCTTTTCAATTTGAAATTTCTTTAAATTTAAAAAATATATAGATTTGAAACAAAAAAAGACATAAAATATTTTCCATTATTTGTTCAACAAATATTTCCTGAGCAACTAATGAGTGCCAGGCCATGGGAAAGAATTTACATTTGATATGATTGGAACAGGGAGGCCATTGTGTTTTAAACAGGGAGTAGCATGATCAGAATTACACTTTTAAAAATATCTCTGGCTGCTGGATGGAGATTGGCCCTGGAGCAGGGAGACCAGTTAACAGGCTTTGGCAATTATCATCAACAGAGATGATGAAGGTATATAAAGTAAGATATAAAAGTTACAGAAGGGTACCCTCTGCCCAGCATTGCCCTCGCCTCCCCGTCACACCCTTTAGTATAAATTCTCTCCAACCTTTCATCACAATGCTTGGGACATTCTAGGCCAGCTGTAGGATAATACGAGCCACATATGCAATTTTAAAATTTCTATGAGTCACATTTCAAAAAGTTCAAAATCAGTTCCTCAAAGAGTTAAACAGTTACCATATGACCCAACCATTCGACTAGATATACATCCAAGAGAACTGGAAACGTAGGTCCACACAAAAGCTTGTACAGGGACTTCCCTGCTGGTCCACTGGTTAAGACTCTGCGCTTCCACTGCAGCGGGCGCGGGTTCCAATCCCTGGTTGGGGAACTAAGACCCCACACGCCCCAAGTGCGGCCAAAAAATAAATTAAAAAAAAAGAGTCTGCCTCCTCCATCAGAATGCAATGTGTGCTCAGTAGGGTAGTAACTGCCTTTATCTCCTTCAAGTTAGAATCCACAGGAAAAGACTCAAATATCGACTAAAGGAACAAACCTATTCGTTTGTAGGTTTTGTAGTTTCTCGGAGCCGGGATTTCAGTGGCAGCTGTGGGAACTAGCAGAGCTTTGTAGCCGCCCCATCTACTAAGGTGAAGCCCCGCACCTTTCTCCAATGTTCCAACCTCACAATCGGCACACAACCCTCTCCCTGTCTGTGGGGTTCCGAAGGTTGAATTCTCTGTGCAGGTAAAGCAAGGAAGGGCACCCAATGTATGGGGAAACACAAAAACCATGCAAAAGAAAGCCGAAGACGGTGTTTAAATGTGGGCCTGAACGTCAATTACAAAGGGATGGGAGTAAGGGCTGCGAGCTTCAGATGAAACCAAGGGAGGAAAGGGATCTTACAAGTTTATGGAGATAGAACAAATGCTCAGTATTTTCATGTTCACTTACATGACTTCAGCTCTGGACTGATGTGATTCTGGATTTGAAGTTGTTTTTTGTTTGTTTGCTTTGTTTTTTTGAAGGGGGGAAGTGTTATGACATTTCTAAGTACAACAGTCAATTCAGCTGTACTCAATAAGGTAATCTTGTTCCTTCCTTGGAAGATAATAGGTAACAAAAGTGATTTAAGGGATTTTCAAGGGTAATTAGGACTGCACTTGGGCATCTGTGCCCATCTTGGAGCCTGGGTTCTGTGGAGGAGCCCTTTCAACCATTATTCTGGTTAGACTGATAAGCTCCCCTTTTGCTCTCCACCCTAACCCTAACCTCTGTCCCCCATACTCATCCTTCCACTAGCTGTTCAAAGACCCAACCCCATTTTGGTTGATTCAGTCAACTTCCAAAGGAACAACGCCAAAAGCAAGAGAATGAAACACAGGCTCAACTGCAAAGGAAAAGGTCAAAGGCTTATTTGCAAATCACACGCTCACATACCTAAAACCCCCCTGGAGAAGAAACCAACCAGCTATGGAAGGCAATTCAAGATTTCTATAAGTTGGCCCATGGCAAGATCTACCTCCCTGAAATCAACAGCTTTCTTACAAACCGACAATCAAGTTGGAAAACATGATTCTAAAAAACATACCTTGTTTTTGTCTTGTGCCCCTCCAGGCATCCAGAAACCACCTGCAGCGTAAGCTGGTGCCAGGGGAGTTAGGGGGACGTTGCCTCAGGAATTGGGGGGCATATGCCCCTTTGGCCCTCCAGCTATACTCAGGCTTCCGTTTCCTTTTCTGTGGTGGCCTTGACTTTGACGGCATGGCGAATCCCAAGAAAGTAAGTTCTCTGGGAGCATGAAGAGCGTCTTGTGCTTGGGAGGCCCAGCAATGAAGGGAAAGAGATCTGGTCCTACCCTTCTCAGCCTCCAGCCTATTGTAGGCTCCCTCCCACCACCACCCCTTCCCCACCCCTAGCTCTTCCGAAGGCTGGGTATGGAATCCTTGCTCATTTGCATAGCTTAAAGGTTTACGCAAGGTGTGGTTCCAGGACAAAAGAAGGACTACTCTAAAGTAATTTTGAAGCCTCTACCTTGTATTGAAGTACATGCAAAACTCTCTCATATTTGGACTTTCGCTCAAATATTCGCTATGACATTTTGCCAGCTAGACAGATATAGATAGGTAGATAAGATGATAGCATCCATTTAATAATGGTCCAAATCAGTGTCTACCATTTAAACACTATGCATTTCACAAATGAACTTATCTACTAAACAGAAACAGACTCACAGACATAGAGAAGAGACCTTTGGTTGCCAAGGGGGAGGGGGGTGAGACAGGGATGGACTGGGAGTATGGGATTAGCAGATGCAAACTATTATATATATTGATAGAATGGATAAACAACAAGGTCCTACTGTATAGCACAGGGAATAGCACAGGGAATTCAATAGCCTGTGCTAAACCATAATGGAAAATAGTATGAAAAAGAGTGTATATATATGTATAACTGAGTCACTTTGCTGTACGGTAGAAATTAACACAACACTGTGCATCAACTATACTTAAATAAAATAAATTTAAAAAACCCACAACACTGTGCATTTCATCTCACCCATTCTTTCCCTGAAGACTTAGCCCTTCGTGGGTCCCAGAGTTAGCTTCTGCTGGGTGCCTTTGGGGCTACAGAATCAAGCCCACTTTAGATAATATCCCCATAACCTTAACACATTATTTCATTGTTTAATTACGTTACAGTACAGGTTCCTTCCATAGTTAAAGGAAACATAATTTTATATAACAGGGCTTCCCTGGTGATGCAGTGGTTAAGAATCTGTCTGCCAATGCAGGGGACATGGGGTCAAGCCCTGGTCTGGGAAGATCCCACATGCCATGGAGCAACTAAGCCCGTGCTCCACAATTACTGAGCCTGCACTCTAGAGCCCACGAGCCACAACTACTGAGCCTGTGTGCTGCAACTACTGAATCCTGTGTGCCTAGAGCCTGTGCTCCGCAACAAGAGAAGCCACCACAATGAGAAGCCCACGCACTGCAACGAAGAGTAGCCCCTGTTCGCCGCAACTAGAGAAAGCCCATGCGCAGCAACAGACCCAACACAGCCAAAAATAAATAAATACATTTATTTTTTTTAAATAGAGTTTGCAGCAATACTACAACTATAATTGTTGCAGGCAAAAATCATTTAAAAAGTAATAATTTTATATAACATGATTGCATGCCATACATACTGTACGATATTGACGCATACTTCACAAAGCTCCCGTTAACGAGTTCATGAATGTGAAATAATCAGGTAAATTTAAAAGCTTTATATTTTGCAGAAATCCTTACTAGGTTGTCATACAGGTGTTTGGGAACGGCCAAACTGTGTGTTTCTGTTTAAAGGCACCTTATTTAATATATACTGTTGTGTCATGTACGTTGAATGCAGGGCCAGCAGCGCTACAGTTTGTGCCTGATGGAGCTTTTCTAACACATGCGTTTTCTCCTTAAAGTACGTCACACCTTCTTGCACTTAGGAACATAGACAGCACCTCAGCACAACGCTTGGGGGCCGCTTTAAACAGTATAATCCACAAAAAGTGCAAATGCGCAAAAAACATGGCACTAAATAGACCACGAAAGGACACTGGTGCTCTGTATCAGAGCCGAAACAAAAGTCAGGGTGTTGGTCGCCTTGTTTGACTTCAGCTGGGAATGTGCTTGTCGGGAGACTCAGATATTTGTCAAAGACTTCGGAAGTACTGTGAGTGTGCATTTAGGGGTTACAAACATATTTTACTGAGTAAGTGAATTCACAAATACAGAATCCATGAATGATGAGGATAGGCTATTTTATAACTCAATGAAAAAGTCTTAAGAAAATAGAGTGTAGGCTCTTGCCATCAGAAAATTTGCTACCCACTACATTTTTTTAAAAATTATTTAATTATTTATTTATTTTTGGTTGTGTTGGGTCTTTGTTGCTGCGCGGGCTTTCTCTAGTTGCGGCGAGCAGGGGATACTCTCTGTTGCAGTGCGTGGGCTTCTCATTGCAGTGGCTTCTCTTGTTGTGGAGCACGGGCTCTAGACGCGCAGGCTTCAGTACTTGTGGCACTTGGGCTCAGCAGTGGTGGCTTGCAGGCCCTAGAGCACAGGCTCAGTAGTTGTAGCGCAGAGGCTTAGTTGCTCTGCGGCATGTGGAATCTTCCCGGACCAGGGCTTGAACCCACGTCCCCTGCATTGGCAGGCGGATTCTTAACCACTGCACCACCAGGGAAGTCCCCCACTGCATTTTCATGACTACACTTAACTGGTTGCCAGTACTGTTCTTAAATCTCTCTGTGTCTCTCCTTTTCTCCCCCTGCTGAGTATACAGTCTGTCTCCATTCACATCACAGACAAATATTGAGCGCCTCCTGAATGCCAAGGCACCGCCCTATGAAATCAACGACAGAAATCTAGGAAATTAACAACAGGCTCTTTGTACAACTTCTCTACAAAATTGTAGTAGATTTTTTTCTTAAATAGAAAGAATATGGACACATGGTAAAAAATCAAAATGCTAATAGTCTAGAAAGGCATTGAAAGAAAAGCAAAAGCTTCCCCTGTGATCCCGAGGTTCTTACACTGGTTACCTGAGCTGGCTTGATAGTAGGACTCCCTGACATGCCTCAATTTCTTCATATGGGACCCGTCATAGTATTTAATTCAGAGGCTTGATCCACGTTTGCCTGAACATGAGAAGTCTGTCTTCTTTCCCTCAATAAACAGTTATTGAGCACCTGTTATAGCTCAGGTGCTGTTGCAGGTACTGGGGCTATAGCAGAGATCAAAAAAGACATATACACACACAAATCCCCCCCCTCGAGGAGCTTACACTCTAGAGCGAGCGGGGCAAAATGAAACAAGTCTATCAAGTTATTAAGTCTATTAAAACATAACAGGTACTATGGAGAAAAAGAAAGGAAATTAGGGGACTAGGGGGTTTGTGAAGGGGGGTAGAGCATTAGAGGGAGTGACAGCTTTAACCAGAGCAGCTAGGAATGCTACGAGGTGACTTCACAAAGGGAGTTAGCCAGGAGGCTTTGGGGAGAATAGCAAGTGCATAGGCCCTGAGGCAGGTCTGGGCAAGGTTTACTGGACAAAAACAGCACAAGGAGGCACAGTGGGTGAGTGGAGAGAGCTAGAAGAGTACGTGAGAGCCAAGAGGTAGAGAGTGGGTGTGCTGGCCACCGGGGGTCAGGACCTTGGCTATTACTCTGGGTGGCACGGGGTACCAACAAAGAATTTTTGAGCATGGAAGTGACGTTGTCTGGGCCCCTTCAGACAGCATGAATGATTTCTGCTGAGTCCTTTCAGAGGTTTGCATGTGTAGATAAACCAACACACAGGGCTGCCTTCACGGCTGTACAGCATGTATGGTTGCACGTAGGCTGGTGCCCAGAAGGCCTCCACACTGGTTGCCAGCTTGAAACCCTTCATAATTTTTTTTTTTTTTACATCTTTATTGGAGTATAATTGCTTTATAATGTTGTGTTAGTTTCTGCTGTATAACAAAGTGAATCAGCTATATATATACATATATCCCCATATCCCCTCCCTCTTGCGTCTCCCTCCCACCCTCCCTATCCCACCCCTCTAGGTGGTCACAAAGCACCGAGCTGATCTCCCTATGCTATGCGGCTGCTTCCCACTAGCTATCTATTTTACGTTTGGTAGTGTATATATGTCCATGCCACTCTCTCACTTTGTCACAGCTTACCCTTCCCCCCTTCGTAATTTTTGAACAAGAGGCCTGGCCTGCCCCTCACTGGCCTGAGGGCCCCCCCCCAGAGGCCAGGACAGTACCTGTTTGTTTTTATAGCCAGTGCCTAGCACAAATCCTGATGTGAAGGGTGGCCTCAGCAAAGGTTGACGGTTAATAATACTAGGGACTAAATTCCCACACTTTCATGCATACGTTTGCTCCTCCCACAAGCACTGATTGAGCACCTAGTATATACAGGACCCTGAACAATAAGTCTTCTGAATACAAACATGAAAGGTTTTTAATCCCCACCTTGCTTAGCTTCCAGCCTAATTTTACATATACAGGTAACACCCAATGACTATTTGTCATCAACAGTTCTCTTAATACAGGAACAGGTGCTGAACAGAGAGACAATTTGCCATGATTGCACCATCTTAGTCCAAACTACTGATCTGAAACCATTTGCTTTCTTTAAAAAAAAAAATCTACTGACCAAATTATATATCCTATACAAACCACGAAAAATGCTCAAAAATGTTAAATGGCTAATGTACAGGTTAATCAAAATTTGCACGCATTGGGCTCTTTCCCCCAAATCCAGTTACCTTAATTTTAGTACCAGATGACAAAGGAGGGTTTTGCAAACTTTGGTCATTTCTTTCAACACTTCCTGAGGCTATTCTTTTAAAAGAGAGATTCCGGGGAACTCTACTCCATATTTTTTAATAACCTATAAGGGAAAAGAATCTGAAAAAGAATATATACATATATATGTGTATAATTGAATCACTTTGCTGTACACCTGAAATTAACACACCATTGTAAATCAACTAAAAAAAAAATCAAAAGAAAGTAAAAAAAATTAAATAAATAAAATAAAAGAAAGATTCTGCTTAATGGGAAAAGATTTCATTGCCTGGGATTTTTCCAGAAGGACGTGAGTGAGGGTTGATTTCAAGTTTCTAAATGAACAAAGGGCTTCTGAGAGTGAGTGTGTGGTTAAGGACATGCTCTGTACAGGCTGACAGCTTTGTTGCAGTCCTGATTCCACTGCCATCTAGCTGGGGGGGCCACCATCTATCTGGGGGGCCTTGAGGCCTGGGCAAGACACCCTCTGCATCCTTTAAAAAAAACACTTCTCGGGACTTCCCTAGTGGCACAGTGGTTAAGAATCCGCCTGCCAGCTCAGGGGACATGGGTTCGTGCCCTGGTCCGGGAAGATCCCACATGCTGTGGAGCAACTAAGGCCGTGCACCACAACTACTGAGCCTGCACTCTAGAGCCTGCGAGCCACAACTACTGAGCTCACGTGCCACAACTACGGAAGCTCACATGCTGCAACTACTGAAGCCCATGCACCTAGAGCCTGTGCTCTGCAACAAGAGAAGCCACCGCAATGAGAACCCTGCATACAGCAACAAAGAGTAGCCCCCGCTCACCGCACCTAGAGAAAGCCCGCACGCAGCAACGAAGACCCAACACAGCCAAAAATAAATAAATAAATAAAAATTAAAAACCACTTCTCAAACAATACTGGCAGGGTTCTGCTTTGGTTTTTGGCCATGCTGTGCAGCATTCGGGATCTTAGAACCTGTGCCCCCTGCAGTGGAAGTGCAGAGTCCTAACCACTGGACCTCCAAGGAAGCCCCTAAAACAGTACTGGCGGTTTTTTAACAAGCATAAATTTCTCATCCAACCTGCCAGCCCACTCTTAGGTATCTACCCAAAAGACGTGAAAACATGCGGCCATACAGACCTTTGGGTCAACATTTCGAAGGGCGTTACTCACAGTAGCCCAGAACTGGAAGAATTGAATGTCCATCAGCTGAATGGATAAATAAAACATGGTCTAGCCATACCACAGAATATTATTGAGTCATAAAAAGGAAGGAAGTACTGACACAGGCTCCCATACGGATGAATCTTGTAAACATGATGCTCAGTGAAAGAAGCCAGATGCAAAAGGCCACAGAAAGTAGGAATTCCAATTATATGAAATGTCCAGAATGAGCAAATGCATCAAGACAGAAAGTGGATTAGTGGTTGCCTGGGGCTGATGGAGCAAACGGATTAACTGTAAATGGACCCAAGGGATCCTTTGAGAGTGACGGAAAGATTCTAAAATTAGATTATAGTGAAGGTGGCACACGTCAGGTAAACTTACTAAGGATCATTAGATTGTGCTCTTTAAATGGGTTAGTTTTATGATGTGTAAATTATGCCTCAATAAAGGTAAAACATGAAACCCTTCTAATGTTGATGTAAACTCTGCTGCAGAGATAACCGCTAGTTAAACATGCGGCTACTTGGGTCATAAGTACTTTAAAAAGGACTCACTGGCCTGACAAACTGCTACTCCCTACA
Source organism: Grampus griseus (assembly GCF_964374135.1). Lineage (NCBI taxonomy): Eukaryota > Metazoa > Chordata > Mammalia > Artiodactyla > Delphinidae > Grampus > Grampus griseus. Next base: position 31,728,756 of record NC_139008.1, on the reverse strand, counting down.
AACCCCCTCACACTTAGCTACCCTAGGTCCCTGGGGTTCCTCTGATGTCAGTTGCCGCTTTACTTATTTTTTTGCGTCTTATTTTTTTACTATTATTTTTAAAAAACTTTATACAGGGACTTCCCTGGCAATCCAGTGGTTATGACTCCGTGCTTCCAATGCAGGGGGCGCGGTTTCGATTGCTGGTGGAGGAACGAAGATCCCACATGCCTTGAGGCCAAAAAAAAATTTTTTTATGCAATTCTGAAAGGTAACTTTCCACTTACAGTTATTATAAAATATTGGCTGTATCGCCTGTGTTGTACAATACATTCTTGAGCCTGTCTTAGACGCAATACTTTGTACCTCCCTCCCCTCCCTCCCCCATAGCACCTCCCCAACCACTAGTTGGTTCTGTGAGTCTCTTTCTCTCTTTTTTTTTTTTTGAGCGGTACGCGGGCCTCTCCCTGTTGTGGCCTCTCCCGTTGCGGAGCACAGGCTCAGAGGCCATGCTCACAGGCCCAGCCGCTCCGCGGCATGTGGGATCTTCCCGGACCAGGGCACGAACCCGTGTCCCCTGCATCGGCAGGTGGACTCTCAACCACTGCGCCACCAGGGAAGCCCTCTGTTTCTTTTTTGTTATATTCACCAGTTTTTTGTATTTTTTAGATTCCACGTATAAGTGATATCATAAAATAATTGTCTCTCTCTGCCTCCACACTTTTGTTCCAGCAGTTTCCATGGCCCACAGGAGATGAAATTCTGGACATTTTTCAGAGTCTTCCTCAGACTTCTGCTCTTTCTGAAGCCTTCTCCACTGACCCCACTCTCTACACTCTACCCCGACCCCACCCCCCGAAGAATGGATTATTCCCCCCTCTAGCTTTGGTCTAACTCCAAGATGAGAAAGTTCCAGAGATTTGCTCTTCAACCTAGGTCCTGTAGTTAACACAGTGGCGTCATGCACTTAAAAAGTTGTTGAGAGGGTACATTTCAGGGTAAGAGTTTGTACTACAAAAGAAGAAAAAGAAAAAGAAAAGCAAGGGACACAAGAATCTTCGAGGGGTGATGGATATGTGTGTTCCCTTGCCTGTGGCAATGGCATCACGGGTACCTGTGTACGTCCGAATTCACAAAAATGTATACATTAAAGGTGTGCCGGGCTTCCCTGGTGGTGCAGTGGTTGAGAGTCCGCCTGCCGATGCAGGGGACTCGGGTTCGTGCCCCGGTCCGGGAAGATCCCACATGCCGCGGAGCGGCTGGGCCCGTGAGCCATGGCCACTGAGCCTGCGCGTCCGGAGCCTGTGCTCTGTGGCGGGAGAGGCCACAACGGTGAGAGGCCCGCGTACCGCAAAAAAAAAAAAAAAAAAAAAAAAAGGTGTGCCATTTTTGTATATTAAGTATACCAAAGCTGAAAAAAATAAGGGATAGAAAAATAAATTAAATAGTGTTTGGTACATTACATTTTTTTTTTTTTTTGGCTGCACTGTGTGGTATGTGGGATCCTGGTTCCCTGACCAGGGATCGAACCCAGGTTCCCTTCATTGGAAGCATGGAGTCCTAATCACTGGACCATCAGGGAATTATCTTAAAGGGAATTTTAAAAAATGTGTCTATCGAACCCAGTAGTGTGAGCTTTGTGTCACTTTTAGTTTGTTATCCGAGGCTCTACATAAGTGCATGACAGCTAGTAGGGACTCAAACGTTGCGGAGATCAGGAAGGAAGGAGGGAAGGAGAGAGGAGGACAGGGTGGACATTGGGGCTATAATTTAGCCGTGATGGAAGGCAAGACCCCAATGGTTTCGCTCATCCATTCATTTCCTCAACAGGTCTTTACTGAGCACCTACTATGTGCCTGGCATTGTGCTTGGCCCTGGGAGCAAGAGTGTGAACCAAGCAAGTCTAGCAAGGATTTCTGTCAATAGGAGACCTCCCAGACCTGGTATGATGTTAAAGGGCTAATCAAAGTCAACTGCACTCATTTCTTTCTAAATACAATTATTTTCGGGTGTGTGCACCAGCAGGGGATGAGTCATCAGTACGCTTCCTTTGGCCCTACATTCTCGTGGAGGAGACGGATAAAAAATAGATCCGTCTCTATGTGCCAGGAAGAGAAGCAAGGCAGGGTAAGACAGGGTAGTCCAGGAGCGCCTTCTAAGGAGGGGCCGTAGGAGGTAAGCATTCAACAGCCCAGCTTTCTCTGGCTGTCAGCCCTGCTCTTTGCCAGGGGGAGGCCCCTCTGTGCCTCAGTGTTTGGATTCTGAGCAATGGAGATAGGGATGCTAGCCCCTGGGGTTACTCTGCAGATGGAACAGAGCAATGCCCAGAGAACCCGAGTGCTGGCTGTCACTGTCATGAGGACACTGGCCGGGCAGGGAGCCCTGTATTTCCAGGACGTCTCCTTCAGATTCTGATGTCCAGTGCGGTCAGCTCACCTCTATACAGACTGTTCAAAAGAATAATAATAGTAGTGATCATAATCATAATAATTTGTTCCAACAGTTAATGTCCATCTCCCCACTTGACTGTCAGCTCCACGAAGCAGAAGAGCTTCCTCAGCCTGCTTTCTGTCTCCCCAAAGCCTGCATATGATTGGGGCTCAAAAGCAGTTTGGTGAATGAATGAATGAATCCGAAGAACTCCCGTGTTTTGACCTTCTCTCCCTTCCCCTCCACTCGCTCCCATTTCCCCCCTCCCCCACACTTTTGGGAGGACTGGCATTGGAGCTGAGCCTTGAAGCTAGACCAGGGGGGAGGAGAAGGCAGAGGCTACATCAAGGAGGGGAAAACCAGGAGGGCAAAGACCTGGAGGCTGGCTTTGGGCTCTTTCTGAGTAGCAGGAAGACGGGAGGGGTCTGGGTGGGAGGGTGCGAGATCAGGTTTGGCCTGCTGGGTGGAGACCGGATTAGGCTTCTAATCTCAGTGCTACTCTCACACCCAGGTTGACCTTGGGCCGTCTCTCCTCTGAGAAGGAAACCTGTCCCCCCCTCCTGGGACAAGATGATCTTCAGAAGCCTGTCTAGGTCTGCTCCCGACCACTCTGGAACGTTCCCGTTTTTCTGCAGACCAAGCACCGCTACCTCCACCCAAACTCCCGCAGCGGATCCCTACCCGGCCCCCCACTCTTGTTCCTGTCCCATCTGCACGTGGCATTTGGGCTCCTTTCAAGGGTTGGGTGCCTGATTCTTGAGCCCTGTTTGGGTGCTGGGGGCACTATGGAGACAAAAGTCTTCGGCTTGAGGAGCCTTCCTTCCTGAGGGGAAAGCCAAGCTGAGAAGTGAAATACACAGGGTCACAGGGGGTCTCTGGAGAGGAATAAAGCCGGGAGGAGGGCAGGCTGGGGGAGGGCACAGGTAGAGGGCTGCAGGGCAGGTAAGGCCCTGTACGGTGTGGAGACTGAGGGTGTGGAGAGGTCTTGCAGGAGCACTGCTTGGATTCCTTATTGCTGCCCGTGGGATGTCGAGGCTAGGGAGAGGTGGGCTTTCCTGGGGGTGGCGAATTAGGTCATGTGTTCTGGCTTCAACCCCTGAAAGGCCCCTATTACTCTTCTGTTTTTTTAATTTATTTTTGGCCGCGTTGGATCTTTGTTGCTGCACGCAGGCTTTCTCTAGTTGTGTCGAGCGGGGGCTACTCTTCATTGTGATGCGTGGGCTTCTCATTGTGGTGGCTTCTCTTGTTGCAGAGCATGGGCTCTAGGCGCGCGGGTTTCAGTAGTTGTAGCGCACGGGCTTAGTTCCTCTGCGGCATGTTGGATCTTCCGGGACCTGGGCTCGAACCCATGTCTCTTGCATTGGCAGGCGGATTCTTAACCACTGCGCCACCAGGGAAGTCTCCCCATTACTCTTAAGACAAAGGCAAAGCTTCCCCAGGGGCAGCCTGTGTGGCCAGGCCTCTGTGGTCCTCTCCACCCTTGGCTTCCTCCATCTCTCCCAGCCTCTCCTCACCAGCCACACGGGCCCCAGGGCCTTTGCATGAATGGCTGCTTCCTCTGCCAAGAATGTTCTTCTCCTCCCACCTCCCTTCGAGGACTCCTTTCATCTCTCACTCCTGGCTTTGTCACTTCCTCCAAGATGCCATTGCCAAGCTCCCCTGACTGGTTCAAACCAGTTTTCATCTCCTCTCCCTGTACGTTCCTTCTCAGCACTAGCCCAGGTGGTAAATGCACGTTCCTTTGGGAGAGTGTTTGAGGACTGCCTCCCTTGCTGTCTGTTGAATCCCCAGCACTTGGTAAAGGACCTGGCACATAGTAGGGGTACAAGTCAAGTTTGTTGGATGAAAGAATAGAATGAGGAAAGGAGGAAGGGACGAGGGGGCGGAAATGGCACAGCCCGTTGGGTCTTTGTGTTCACAACAGTGCCAAACATGCTGGGATAAAATCCAGGCTGAGCCACTCCCAGCTCTGGGACCCCAGGGCGAGCACAGGGGCTCTTTGACCTCAGTTTTTCTCATTTGTAATAAAGGAGTGATCACAATAGCTTCTACCCCAGTGGGCTTTGTGTGTGTGTGTGTGGTGAAATATATGTAACAAAAATTTACCATTTTAACCATTTAAAGTGCACCATTCACAATTTGCTGGCACTAAGCACATTCATAATGTTGTGCAACCATTGCCACTATCCAATAGTTCCAGAACCTATTGGGTTTTTATGAAGATTATATCATGCACCTAAAGCTTTCACACAGGCTCATGGATTTGGGAAGCGCTTGGAGAACATTATTAATTATTATTAGCAGTAGTATTGACAATGGTACCAAGAAACACTTATTTCTCATTTGCTGTATCACAGGCAGTGAGTGCTCTGGGCCCAGACATACCTTAACTCATTCAATTCTCACCCTGACCCAAGGGGGTGCAGGTTCTGTGATCCCCATTTTACAGAGGAGGAAACTGAGGGAACAGAGCAGTTCAGTAACTTGCCCAATGTCACACAGCAGAACCAGGGATGTAACCTGGCTCCAGAATCTACGCTCTTGACCTCCGTGCAATGCCAAGCTCAGGTGAGTCCAGAGCAGTGGGTGTTTTCCCAGAAGCAGGGAGGGGCAAGGGAGGAAAGTTTCCCAGGAGAAAACTGGGGCAGGGTTTCCCTCACTCCAAGTGCCACCTGTAGGTGACCTAAGCCTGCTGCTTGTAGGAAAGTAGGGCGGATGCTTGTTCCATCTGCCCGCCTTCTCTTTGATTCTTCTCCTACCATAGCTGTCATCTTTTCAGACTGGCGACAGGTCAGCCTTTTCACTGGGGGCCAGAGGGACCAGCTGTGACTTTGATGGGCTGAACTGCTAGAGTAGAAACCATGAAGCACCCATTTACTCCTGGGCAGGCCAGGAGCTGATTCACACCCAGCCCTCAACTTCTGCTCTGCACATCTGCCATCAGAGGGATGCCAGGTGGCAGCGTTGCCAGAAAGGAAAAAGAGCGGGCACGCCCGTCCCCACCGGCCTGCCTTATGCTGAGATGCTCGTGACATCCAAACAACAGACTGCAATTTTCTTCTCCCTCCAGAGGCTCTGTACAAAGAGAGGGCAGTTTTCAATGTAATAAGCACAAGAATTCCTGGGGTGTTTTTTAAAAATGCAGATTCCTAGGTCCCACTTTCAGTCAGACTGGGCTGGGGCCTGAGCATCTGCTGTTTCCACCAGCCCCCTCCCAGCCCCCCCCCCACATACACACAATGACTCTGATAGAGCTGGGTTTTGGACCACCCCTAGGGAACCCATGGGAATACAATAGGTATTTTTATTTTAAATGGGGATTGGTATAGAATTCCCTGACTGTCCAGTGGTTAGGACTCCATGCTTCCACTGCAGGGGGCATGGGTTCAATCCAGTCAGGGAACTAAGATCCTGCAAGCTGCTCGGTGCATGCAAAAATAAAATAAAATAAAATAAAATAAAAAATAAAATAAAATAATAAAATAAAATAAAGTAAACGGGGATAGCTAAACTAAGTGTAAATCTCTCTGTCTTTATTCATGTCTGTACCAGCTGATCGGATCACCTGGGTCTAGAAAATGTATGAGCTCTTCATTACCTATCATTTCTACTGAGATAGTAGTAAAAGCAAGAGCACACATTTATTTAGGACCTACTAGGCAAATCTGCATGACATTTGCATTCACATTTGCATGTTTATCCTCCTAACACTCCCAGGAGACAGTACTATAATTACCATCTCCATTTTTCAGAGTAGGAAACAAAATAACTCATCCAAAGTCACACAGATAGAAGAGGCAGAGCTGGGATTTGAACTCAGGCTTCTCTGAGTGCTTCATAGCCATGCTGCCTTCACACACCAGATGCCCTAAACAGGCGGCAGGTTCAGAACGGACCATGAACAGGAAGTCTGTCCCGCTCCCCGCCCCCACCCCCACCCCAGATGTTTCCCAGGCCATGGAGTTGGTATCGAGATCTCTTTTCCTCCAGCTGCAGCTGCGACTGCTATCAGATGTCCCTTCAGTTCCAAGGATGCTGTTGACACTAGGAAGGGGAACTGGTTGGGAATTTGATGCTTGGGGCTGAGGTGGTCAGGACCACAGTTTGGATCTAATACGCACTATGCTTGTTTTCAGCATGGCGCCACCCACAAGAGGGTAGATTTATTGCTATAAATGTTCAGACACATAGATCCGGTTGGCCTGGGTGGGAAGACAATATGGGCAGCAGCATTGCTACCTGGTGGCCCCTCTCTCCTCTGCAGAGGTCAGAGACGTCTCAGAGAGATCATACTAATCTTGGTCTCTTCTGGTTTGTGACGGCCACATGCACTGTGTGTGGCGGGGCGGCTCATGGTAGCCAACAGAGCCTGGACTCTGTCTGAAACAGGTAGAAAGGAGGCGATCTGATGTGTACCTGCCGCGGTTAGTGATTTCCTCAGAAGGAAGTGGTGGGCAGGATCGTGACCTCTCAACATTGTCCTTATTCTGACCCCTGGAATCTGTTACCTTACATGCCAAGGGGGAGTTGAGGCTGCTAATCAGCTGACTTTAAAATAGGGATTAGGGGGAATTCCCTGGTGGTCCTGTGGTTAGGACTCGGTGTTTTCTCTGCCATGGCCCAGGTTCAATCCCTGACCCGGGAACTAAGATCCCACAAGTCATGCGACCAAAAAAAATAAATAAATAAAATTTAAAAAAATTTTTTTAATTAAAATAAAATAGGGATTAGTATCCTGGACTATCCAGGTGGAACCAATGTAATCACAGCCCTTACAAGAAGGACAAGGGAGGCAGAAGATTCAGAACTGGGGATGTGACATGGTGAGAAGTACTGGACCCGCCAACGCTGGCTTTGAGGATGGAAGGGGCCATGAGCCAAGGAATGGGCGGCACCCTCTGAGAGAAGCTGGAAAAAGCAAGAAAACAGATTCTCCTCTAGAGTCCCCCGAAAGGCACATGGCCCTGCTGACAAGTTCACTTTAGCTTAAGAGACCCACGTCAGACTTCTGACCTGCAGAGCTGTAAGATAATTGTGTGTTGTTTAAGCCACTAAATTTTTGGTAATTTGTAACAGCAGCCACTGGAAACTAATACTGGCACACAGGGGCTTCCCTGGTGGCGCAATGGTTAAGAATCTGCCTGCCAATGCAGGGGACACGGGTTCAAGCCCTGGGCTGGGAAGATTCCACATGCCGCGGAGCAACTAAGCCCGTGCGCCACGACTACTGAGCTTGCGCTCTAGAGACCGTGAGCCACAACTACTGAGCCTGCATGCCACAACTACTGAAGCCCGCATGCATAGAGCCTGTGCTCCGAAACAAGAGAAGCCACTGCTATGAGAAGTCTGTGCACCACAACGAAGAGTAGGCCCCGTTCGCCACAACTAGAGAAAGCCCGCGCACAGCAACGAAGACCCAGTGCCGCCAAAAATAATTAATTAAGAAAAAAATACTGGCACAGAGCATTACGCTGAACATGATGACTAACACTGTTAAGCATCTCTTGAAGGTGACTCCTTGAAGTCAGGATAGGTTGGGCTCTGTTGCAGTAACAAACGACCCCAAGAGCCCAGTGACCCCAGTGGCCTAAGATAACAAAGGTCTACATCCTGCTTATGCTACACATCCATTGCCAGGTATTGGAGGCTCTGCTCCTGGGACTCAGGGGCCCAGGTTAACGTGGCCGGATTCAGTGCCAAACAGAATGGGGGATGCTAAAAGAACACAGTCATTTCCACTCATGACTCATTGACCAGAGTAATCACAGAGCCCCACACATCCACTAGGGGGCAGGAAGTACCATCCCACTGTATGCCCGGGAAGGGGGAACAGGGAATACCTGGACAACATCACTAACGACCTTCATGCCACCCTTCTCACCCATAGCAACGAGTCTCTGGCAGCCGTGTGTGCAGCATGCACCTTGCACCACTTATTGGACTAGGGTTGTCTATCTGACTCATCTTGGGCAAAGGGGAATCCTTTCCCTGGGAATTTGGAATTGGGACTAAATAAGAATGTGGATTCTGGAGGCAGGCTGCCTGAATCCAAATCCAAGCTCCACTCCTTAACACCTGGGTAGTCCTAAGCAAGTTATTTCCCCTCCTGGGGGCTCAGTTTTCACATCTGTGAAATGGGAATAATTACAATAGTACCTACCTCATAGGGCTGTTGTAAGGAGAAAATGAATTTACATGTAAGGTGCTTTGCACAGTGCCTGGTACATAGTAAGTGCTCAATATGTTTGTTTTTGTTGTTATAAATTAGAGTTCTTCTGTTCTAGACAACATACAACTTTACTCTGACTATCTTAAGCAAAAAATAGGCATTTGTTGGAAGGAGAGAGGATAGATCAGAGAACTAAAGGAAAAGCTGAACAACCTAGACCCCAGTAAGGGACAAGAGCAGCCCTGGGACCCAGGAAGCAGGATCCAACAGTCTCTCTAGGCACTGCTGCAGGGTGAGCCAACTCCAAGATTCAGATTCCAAGACAGGTCGAGTTCCAGCACATTCTTACCCTTTGGTACCTTGATCAACAAACCCGGCCAAGCTGCAAGTGGCTGAGAAAGAGAAGTTCCTTGAAGGGAAATCTAGGGCTGCTGTTGGAGGATGAGCTCAGATAACAGTTTGCTCTGGGCATCACTAATCCATCCAACATCTTTGCAGAATTAGAGGAAGACCTTCCCCCTGGGCGGATGCAGCTCTCAGCCTGGATGAATGGGTTGATGAGCACAGGAGGGACTGGGGTTCACTCTCCAGGTGGTTCATTGCTCAGGGGCCCTTGTGCAGTGCGGAACCTGCCTAACCATCTGTGGCCACACTATCTCCTCTACCAGCCACATAGAGAGATTGAGAGAAAGACGCTGTGTGGCTAGGACTGAGCTCTGAAGCTGCCCCAGTCCTTGGAGTGGTCCAGGAGCAGAGAAAGTCAGGCTGGAGAGAGAAAGAAAGAATGCAACCTGCAGAGAGAAACAGAGCCAAGAGGCTCTTGAAATGCAAATCTGGTCTGCATTTCTGATGGCTTTCCATTTCTGGACCCTCCTGAGGCCTTTAGGTTCTGCGAGGCACTCCATGTCCTTCTATCAAGCTCCCCGCCGCCCACTCCCCACCCCCGCCCCTGCTTTTGCTCAAGCTGGCTGCACTCCTGCCCCAGCAGATTCCTGACAACAGAGGAAGCATTTGGTTACAGCTGTCATTCTCCTGGGTTGACAGGGAGACATTTTTGCCCAACACCGCTGGGAGGTGAGATTCTGATGACACCCAGTGTACAAAGGGGAGTGGTGTGGTGGTGCTGGAGTCCCTGAAGGTAGTGATGAAAAAAGACGTCGGATTCTCTGCACTTAATGGATGAGAAGATACCCACCTCCACCCCCTGAACTGTAGCTTTTCTAGGAAAGCAGCACTGGCAGCACCCAGAGAAGCTTCCACAAGGCAGAGTCTCTGGGGGTGATATTCAAAGAAATCCCCGGGGCTTCCCTGGTGGCGCAGTGGTTGAGAGTCCGCCTGCCGATGCAGGGGACGCAGGTTCGTGCCCCGGTCTGGGAAGATTCCACATGCCGCGGAGCGGCTGGGCCCATGAGCCATGGCCGCTGAGCCTGCGCGTCCGGAGCCTGCGCTCCGCAACGGGAGAGGCCACAGCAGTGGGAGGCCCGCGTACCGCAAAAAAAAAAAAAAAAAAAAGAAATCCCTTTGACGAGTCCTGCTAGACAGTCTGACTCCAGGCCTTCCCCATTTTTCTGGGTCATAAGGCCCAAGGTGATGAGTCCATATCCAGCGACATGATAAATGTGGCACTTTCTCCCTCCCCCACCCCGACCACACCCGGGGCATGTCAGAGGAGGATTATTTTATAGCAGGTCTGTGATTTCATAATACTGACTGATCTGCTATGCAAATACAGGGCAACCTTGTATAAACTGAAATGTCCCTTCTCTGGGTCATGTTACCCTCAGAGATAACATGACGAGGATGGAGTGAATGGTCGCAGTTCCTCCGTATAACACTGTGTAGTTAACCATTATATGTTTCCACCTCCCTTTCTCCAAGTTCCTCTGGGAGAACTTCATGAGGTCCTGGGCTGCCCTTCCCTTCTCTCCATGTGGCGCACGCTGGTCAGAATAGACCATTCCCCTGGCCATTGGATTGGCTCGTGGCATAGGCATGTGACCCAAGCTGGGCCAATCAGAATCTTCTCTAGGATGGATTGACAGATGTTGGAGGCAAAAGTTCTCCTAATGGGGCTACTGAACTGGGGGTCTGAAGCCACCAGAGGTCATTGTTTCTGCTACGTAGCAAGAATATCCATGCAAAATAAAGCCAGGCAGCAACTCATAGAACAGACAGAGAAAGAGAGAGAGACAAAGAAAGAGAAAGAGCTCTTACCGACCTCTGAAGTTCCCAGCGATTTTCACCCATCAGCTACCTCCAAGCTCAGCTCTATGAGTTTGGGTTTGTATTCAAAAGAGAAAGTCACATTGGGGCCTCCAGTTTATGTGATTTTGGAGTGGCCCTCCTCAAGAAAAAAAAATTAATTATGATTTTAAAATTGTTAGGAAACAAACAGCAGGCCAGATTTGCCTCGAGTGCTATAGTTGGCTAACCCCTGATTTTTTTTTGTTTTTGTTTTGTTTTTTTGGCCACATCATGTGGCATGCAGGATCTTAGCCCCCGACCAGGGATGGAACCCGTGCCCCCTGCAGTGGAAGCATGGAGTCCTAACCACCGGACCGCCAGGGATGTCCCTGCTTACCCCCGATCTAATGTACCAAAAAGGCAGACGTATGACTTGTAAACATAGCACCTAAAACACTCTAATGTCATACACTCAGTGCTTAGGAAGAGATAAGTACAGGCCCCCAAAACTCACGCTCATTACCCTCACACCCACTTAGCATCAGTCATTTCATTTGTTTGCATCTATTTTTTTTTCCAGGATGTTATATCAGATTAAACTCAAGCGCTGCCTCATGACCACATTAGTCTCTCAGTCTGTCTACAAGGCACCTGACAGCTGGCAAATGGTTAAGAATATTTATACTTTTTTTCTTTTAACTGTACAAAAAAAAAAAAAATCAGTCCTGCCAGTACTCTCTGTCCTCTCCTTTGGAAACCAATTTAGCAGTTCCCTGCACTCAATTCAGCTCCCACTAACACAGATAAGCTTAATAATAGGTGTGAGGCACCGTACTAAGTGCTTTAAAGACATTTTCTTATTTAATCTTCTTGATAACCCTGGGAGGCAGTGGGGGGGGGCACTGTTGATTTCCTACTCGGCACATCCAGTCTGGCTTTTCTTGAAATACAGAAATGCATGTGGCCCACGTGACTGAGGGCCAGCCAATCCCATCTCCAGAGCCATGAGTGGGGTCTGATTGGTCTAAACTTGGTAATCCCGTTTTGCTGCCTATGATTGGTTCAGGTAACCAGGCCTAAGCCTGTCAGCTTCAGGCGTTCCCCAGGGAATGGGTTCTCAGTCTTAAATTGGACCAACTAGACTGAAAGGAAGGAATTTTATTCTATGATCAGGGGGTGACTGTTGCTCATTGGCTAGGAACAACAAGGCATGTGGCTTCAATTACCACGAGAAGCCAGAAGCCATCCAGTAGCCACAAAAGAAACTCAACCTTAGCCTGAAGCTGAACCCCAGATAAAAAAGATGGAAAGTTTCTGGGTCCTTGATACCAGATTCATCTTCCGGATTAACCGTTTCTGAAGACCATCCTACCTCTGGGCATTTTGCTATGTGAGGTGATACATTTTCTTATGGTTGATATAAATTTCTGTTCCTTACAGCCAAAAACATCTTGCTGATGCATGTAGACATTTACCTTTATTTTACATTTGAGAGAACTGAATTCACAGATGTTATGTAATGCAAATGAGTCACTCAACTCGTAAGTGGCAGATCTGGGTCTGTCTCACTTACATGCTAATGCTTTTAATCACAGGGGTGTGAGGATTAGCTGGTGCGCCAATGCCCCACCACCCCCGTTTCTGCAATGCCACTAATGACAACAACAATAATAATAGTATATAATACTTGTTGAATATCTCATACTACATGTCAAGTACTGTTCAAATTCACCTGCATTCATTCTCGTAAATAGTTACCATTTCCCCCATTTAACAGATGAAGAAACTGAGGCACGGAGGGTTTAAGCTACTTGTCCAAGGTCACATAACTGATGAAATTCCAACTGTAAATGCTCTTACTCACTCTGCTAAATAGAGAAGATGCACTTTAATACCGAGTTCAGTTGGCTGAGCCTAGGAACTTGCTGCCATAGACCTCACAGTATTCTATCATCTTACGCTCAGGCTGCTTCACTTACTTGCAAAATCAGCCTAGATCCTTTAGGCATTCATTAGAGTTTCCAAACCTTGGGGCATGGCGGGGAGGCAAAAAATAGTGGCCCTTATTTTTCTGTGCCCATTTATTTCCTGGCTTATTTTACTTGCTGGCTAACTTTTTCCAACTTGCTTCTGTATCTGTACCACCACCCACTTCCTTATGTTATGACTTTAAATGAATTGCATTCTTGGAACATTCACCTCTCCTGTCTGAAGCTCAGGAAACCCAGCTGGCAATAGGTTCATCTCCTACTTGTTTCTTCTTGCACATCATTAACTTAGGAGCTGAAATCCATTCCAAGTCTATAGCCAGTGTCTAAAGGACACCCACCACAGGCCCAGCACTGTTCCAAGTGCTTAACATACGCTCCTTGCGACAACCTCTGAGGCAAGTTCTATTATTATCATCCGCCCTTTAGGGATGAAAAAAACTGAAGCCCAGAGAGATTAAGTAATTTACCAAGGTCACAGAGCAGTATGAAACAGCAAAGATTTGACAATAAAAATCTGACTCATCACTCATTGTGGTGAATCCTGGCATTACACTTGCTAGGGGAAGAAGGAAAATCTGTCTGGTATCAAGACACTTTCAAGATATTAGTTAATAAAATAGATAACCAACAAGGACCTACTGTATAGCACAGGGAACTATACTCAATATTTTGTAATAAGCTATAAGGGAAAAGAAGCTGAAATAGAAAATATCTATCTCTCTGAATCACTGTGCTGTACACCTGGAATTAACATGACATTGTAAATCAACTATACTTCAATAACATTTTTTTAAAAGTGTCAGGGGAAATAAACCTAAAAAAAGAAAAAAAAAAAGATATTAGTTAAAGCGTGCCAGCCCCCTACTGGGCCAATCTTGTGTTTGCTGAAGATTCTATCAAGCGAGGACTTATATTTCTCAGATCCGATCTTCCCCACCCTGGTCTCTTGTACTCAGCCTGGTTTCCTGAGCATAAAATGCCCTTTGCAGGCTTTCTCCTTGGCTCTTTCATTTCTCCAGAGCTGGGCTGTCCAACACAGAAGCAGCCAGTCGCACATGGCTAGTAAGCACTTGAAATGGGGCTAGTCCAAATTGAGATGTCCCATAAGCGTCAAATGCACACTGGATTTTTACGACTTAGCATTTTAAAAAAAAAAAAGCAAAATATCTGATCAATAATTTTTTTTATAACTTTATTTATTTATATATTTTTGGCTGCATTGCATCTTCGTTGCTGCACGCGTGCCTTCTCTAGTTGCGGGTGAGCAGGGGCTACTCTTCATTGCGGTGTGCGGGCTTCTCATTGCAATGGCTTCTCTTGTTGTGGAGCACGGGCTCTAGGCATGTGGGCTTCAGTAGTTGTGGCTCACGGGCTCTAGAGCGCAGGCTCAGTAGTTGTGAGGCATGGGCTTTGTTGCTCCGTGGCATGTGGGATCTTCCCGGACCAGGGTTGAACCCGTGTCCCCTGCATTGGCAGGTGGATTCTTAACCACTGCACCACCAGGGACGCCCTCAGTAATTTTTAATTTTCACCTGTATCTTCTTACTTTGAAAATGTGGTTACTAGGAAATTAGAAATCACATATATGGTTTGCATTATGTTTCTAATGGATGGCATCCATTTAATGCCCCCTCATCCAGGAAGCCTTCCTGAACCACCCTACCCAGAGTAAGCCCTCTCCCTTTAGCTGGGTTCTAACCACAGGTATTTATTTCTCTGTCACCTAAAAGTCTGAAAGTGGGCAATACTGGGTAGGGATGGAGCTTCATGGTGTCTGGAACCCAGGCTCCTTCTACCTTGTTGCTGTGCAGTGCATGACTTTCATTATATGGTTAAGACAGGTACTCCAGCATTTTCCCATCCACCCCCTCTTTTGGGACACTTCCTGTAAGGTGCACACATCACTTCAGCTTCCATCCCATTGGCCAGGACTCAGTCACATTGCCAAGCCTGCTGCAAGGGAGCCTGGGAAGTGCTGCATGGCCATGTGCCCAGCTACAAACTGGGGCATCTATGACTTTAAAAGAAAGAAGAGGTATGGGAGGACAACCGGTCACCTCTGTTCCATCTCCAATAAGCAGCCTCCTCTTTATTTCCCAGAACCACTGGTCATAATCTGTTATTATTTTAGTTGCTTATCTGTTTCCTTTGGGACACACTCCCTTCTTTGAATATAAACTCTGAGAGGACAGAGACTTGTAAGTCTTTTTTTTTTTTTTTTTTAGGATGGGTCTTGGTATCTTCTTCTTTTTTTAAATAGTTATTTATTTATTTGGCTGCACTGGTCTTAGTTGCTGAATGTAGGATCTTTGTTGTGGCATGCGGGATCTAGTTCCCTGACCAGGGATCGAACCTGGGCCCCCTGCCTTGGGAACGTGGTCTTAACCACTGGACCACCAGGGAAGTCCCTGTAAATCTTTTCAGTTCTGCGTCCCGCTATCTGATGGACTACCCGGCACAAACTAGGCACGTAATAAATGTTTGTTTAATAGATCAATGTTTGTTAGAGCCAGATCATTTTGAACAAAGCCATCCTGCAGGTAATGAGTGGGGTTTGTAGCATTTTTCCCACCACAAAGTCAAGGTATTAAAAGAGATCGTTTTCTAGCAGATCATCACTGGGCGGGTGGTTGGGCTGGCAGTGCCTCTAACTTCCTTTTAATACTAAACCAGTGTATGACCCAGGTGGACTGTTTCCAGAGAGAATGAATCCCTTGGGTGGCTAGCTAGGGTCCTTAACAGTATCAGACACCTCTTCAAATGTTCCCTGGAATTAATATGACAACCCACCTAGACCTCAAGCACTGCTGCCAAATCCAGCTCCCTAAATGCCATTAGCTCCTTTCTAAAAGCCTCCCAGTGTTGTTAGCTGTTTGATCCAATCCAAATTCCAATGACTGTCATTGGAGGATTTCTCTCTTTTCTGATTAGTACACAGAGGATATGGCTGTGGCATCCCACAGACCTGGACTCAAATCCTGCCTCCCGTCTAACCAGCTGTGTGATCCTAGGCAAATGACTTAACTGCTCTGGCCTCCATTTCCTCGTCTGTAGAATGGGGATAATAATACCCACCTGATACGGATGTTGGGTGGATCACAATGATTGTCATCAGGACAAAGCAGGGTGTGTAAACTCACCACTCAGCACTCACCACTGTTGGTCCATAGTATTACTTTGGCCGTATTTACCCTTCCACCTGGCTAAACTGGTCTGATGACCATGCCCATTCTTGCCAATAATAGCAACGATCATGAGGATGATAAAAACACCTCACATTTATTGAGGCTTACTCTGTGCCAGGCATGGTCAGGGTCACATTATAACTTTTGTGGGACTTTCTTCTGTTGAAAAAGACTACAGTGGCGCAGTGGTTGCGAGTCTGCCTGCCGATGCAGGGGACACGGGTTCGTGCCCCGGTCTGGGAAGATCCCACATGCCGCAGAGCGGCTAGGCCCGCAAGCCGTGGTCGCTGAGCCTGCGCGTCTGGAGCCTGTGCTCCGCAACGGGAGAGGCCACAACAGTGAGGGGCCCGCGTACCGCAAAAAAAAAAAAAAGAAACTGACTCCGGAGCCCCAGACCCTTTGCACTTCCCAGTGCCACCTGTCCTCAAGGCTCCTTAGATTTTACTAAGAGGCCTGGGTTGGTCCCTGTTGCTGCTGTGGCCGCCATTGGAGGCCGCCATGTTGGTTGAAGCAAACTCATGGCTACGCTCCTGCCCTTTTCCTCCTCTTTCTCTCAAGTATCATCGGAGAAGCAGTATTACTTACAGTAAATGAAAACCAAGACTTGTACAGGAAGCGCAGCCTGATCCATTACAGGGTTATTCTAGCCTGTAATGTACCTGTGTGCGCTCAGACACGGCCAGACTGGAGAGGGGCTGAGAGGGTTTCAAGCTGCCCTGTGGCTGCTTCGTGGGGTCAAGTCTCAGGAATGCAGAACTGAGGGAGGGAGAGCAAAGACCCCTGAGGATGCTCCTCTGGGTCTCCAGGCACTACCACCCCAGACTGCCATCAGCATGGCTGGATCGGACCCCAACAGAACCTCTGACGCTAACGGCGGGGTAGGGGGGGAGGTTACCTGCAGTCCTAGGGCTTTGGAGAGCCTGCAGTTCGTGCCCGTTGGGGGCAGGGAGGGCCTCCAGTGCTGAATCACTAGACACAGCCCTGACCCCAGTTGCCTGAATTGTGCCAAGGTTCAGCAGCTGCTCGGGGTTCTTGCCCCCTCTAGTGGCCACGGCGAGAAAACAGCTGCTTAGCAGCTCAGCAGAGATTTGGGAGCTGGATCCCAGCTGGTGCCGAAAACACACACTCTCCTGTCCTTGCACTACCAGGTAAATAACAGAGACAACTCAGAAGAACGGATCCCAGTCAGACATCTCTTTTAAAATAATGATGGTGGGGGGAGGGATAAATTGGGAGATTGGGATTGATATATACACACTATTATATATAAAATAGATAACTAGTAAGGACCTACTGTATAGCACAGGGAACTCTACTCAATACTCTGTAATGACCTATATGGGAAAAGAATCTAAAAAAGAGTGGGTATGTGTATATGTATAACGGATTCACCTTGCTGTACAGCAGAAACTAACAGAACATTGTAAATCAACTCTACTCCAATAAAAATTAATTTAAAAAATAAAAGAATGAGGGCTTCCCTGGTGGTGCAGTGGTTGAGAATCTGCCTGCCAGTGCAGGGGACACAGGTTCGAGCCCTGGTCTGGGAAGATCCCACATGCCGCGGAGCAACTGGGCCCGTGAGCCACAGCTACTGAGCCTGCGCATCTGGAGCCTGTGTTCCGCAACGGGAGAGGCCCGTGCACCGCGATGAAGAGTGGCCCCCGCTTGCCGCAACTAGAGAAAGTGCTCGCACAGAAACGAAGACCCAACACAGCCAAAAATAAATAAATAAATTTATTTAAAAAAAATAAATAAAAGAATGATAGTGCTAAATAAACACAGATGTCCATGGCCTTATCAAATAAATGTGCCCCAGCCATGTTGGTTATAAAAGGAATCTTGTTTTCTCATTAAAAATAAAAGACTTTATTGTGTCTTAGAGCCATTTAAAGTTCATAGGAAAAAAATAAAGGTTCACAGCAAAATTGAGGGGAAGGTATGTAGATTTCTCATATACGCCCTGTTCATATGCATGGCCTGCTGGATGTGTGGAGTCCTGTTGCATATGCACGGCCTCTCCCACTATCAAGACCCCCCCACCCCCTGCCAGTGGTAGATTTGAACTGACAAGAACACATTATCATCACCCAAAGTCCATCCTTTACATTATAGTTCACTCTTTTTTTAAAAAATTATTGCTTATTTAGGCTGTGCCAGGTCCCAGTTGCAGCACGAGGGATCTTTGCTGTGGCATGTTTAGTTGTGGCATGTGGACTCTTAGTCGTGGCATGCGGACTCTTAGTCGTGGCATGCATGTAGGATCTAGTTCTCCAACCAGGGATCGAACCCAGGCCCCAGCATTGGGAACTTGGAGTCCTACCCACTGGACCACTAGGGAAGTCCCCATTATGGTTCACTGTTGTCCTTTCTATGGGTCTGGACAAATGTTTCTCGACATGCATCCATAATTATACTATCATACAAAGTATTTTCACTGCCTTAAACATCCTCTATGCTCTGCCTTCTCATGCCTCTCCAGTCCCTGGCAACCACGCATCTTCTTGGTCCTCATAGTTTTGCCTTTTCCAGAATGTCATATAGTTGGAACCATACAGTATGTAGCCTTTTCACAGCCTTCTTTCACTTAATAATAGGCATTTAAGGGCTTCCCTGGTGGCGCAGTGGTTGAGAGTCTGCCTGCCGATGCAGGGGACACGGGTTCGTGCCCCGGTCCGGGAAGATCCCACATACCGCGGGGTGGCTGGGCCCGTGAGCCATGGCCGCTGAGCCTGCGCGTCCGGAGCCTGTGCTCCACAACGGAAGAGGCCACAGCAGTGAGAGGCCCACGTACCGCAAATAAATAAATAAATAAAAATTTTAAAAATATGCATTTAAGTTTCCTCCATGTCTTTAAAATTTTTTTCTTTTTATTATTTTTTATTGAAGTATAGTTGATTTACAATATTATGTTTCAGGGGTACAACATAGTGATTCAATAATTGTATAGATTTTTAAAATATTTATTTATTTTTGGCTGCGTTGGGTCTTCGTTGCTGTGCACAGGTTTTCTCTAGTTGCGGTGAGCGGGGGCTACTCTTCGCTGCGGTGTGAGGGCTTCTCATTGCGGTGGCTTCTCTTGTTGCACGGGCTCTAGGGCGCACAGGCTTCAGTAGTTGTGGCTCGCGGGCTCTAGAGTGCAGACTCAGTAGTTGTGACGCTCGGGCTTAATTGTTCCGTGGCATGTGGGATCTTCCTGGACCAGGGATCAAACCCATGTCCCCTGCATTGGTAGGTGGATTCTTAACCACTGCACCACCAGGGAAGTCCAATTGTATAGATTATACTCCACTTAAATTTATTATAGGTACTTCCCTGGTGGGGCAGTGGATGAGCCTCCGCACTCCCAGCACAGTGGACCCGGGTTCGATCCCTGGTCAGGGAACTAGATCTCACATGCATGCCGCAACTAAGAGTTCGCATGCCACAACTAAGGAGCCCACGTCCTGCAACTAAGGAGCCTGAGAGCCACAACTAACACCCAGGGCAAATAAATAAATATTTTAAAAATAAACTTTTTTTTTTTTTAGATTCCATATATATGTGTTAGCATACGGTACTTGTTTTTCTCTTTCTGACTTACTTCACTCTGTATGACAGACTCTAGGTCCAACCACCTCACTACAAATAACTCAAATTTTGTTTCTTTTTATGGCTGAGTAATATTCCATTGTATATATGTGTCACAGCTTCTTTATCCGTTCATTTGTCGATGGACACTTAGGTTGCTTCCATATCCTGGCTATTGTAGAGCTGCAATGAACACTGTGGTACATGACTCTTTTTGAATTATGGCTTTCTCAGGGTATATGCCCAGTAGTGGGATTGCTGGGTCATATGGTAGTTCTATTTGTAGTGTTTTAAGGAACCTCCATACTGTTCTCCATAGTGGCTGTATCAATTTACATTCCCATCAACAGTGCAAGAGGGTTCCCTTTTCTCCACACCCTCTCCCCCATAGCACAGGGAGATCAGCTCAGTGCTTTGTGACCACCTAGAGGGGTGGGATAGGGAGGGTGGGAGGGAGATGCAAGAGGGAGGAGATATGGGGATATATGTATATGTATAGGTGATTCACCTTGTTATAAAGCAGAAACTAACACACCATTGTTAAGCAATTATACTCCAATAAAGATGTTAAAAAAATTTAAAAATGAAGCTTATCATACTAGTAAGAAAGAAAGAAAGAAAGAAAGAAAGAAAGAAAGAAAGAAAGAAAGAAAGAAAGAAAGAAAGGAACATAAATTATTGGATCTATTCCCTGTGTTGAACAATATATCCTTGCAGCTTATTTATTTTCCTCCATGGTTTTTCATGGCTTGATAGCTCATTTCTTTTTAGTGCTGAATAATATTTCATTGTCTGGAA
The DNA here is from genome assembly GCF_964374135.1 of Grampus griseus. NCBI lineage: Eukaryota > Metazoa > Chordata > Mammalia > Artiodactyla > Delphinidae > Grampus > Grampus griseus. The sequence continues at coordinate 31,708,450 of NC_139008.1, read as the reverse complement.
TATTATTGATCCAGTCACCTATTGAAGGACAGACGTCTTGGTTGCTTCCAAGTGTTGGCACTCATGAATAATGCTGCTATAAAAATCTTTGTGCAAGTGGTTAAGAATCCGCCTGCCAATGCAGGGGACACGGGTCAGAGTCCTGGCCCAGGAAGATCCCACATGCCGCGGAGCAACTAAGCCTGTGTGCCACAACCACTGAGCCTGCACTCTAGAGCCCGCGAGCCACAAATACTGAGCCCACGTGCCACAACTACTGAAGCCCATGTGCCTAGAGCCCATGCTCTGTAAGAACAGAAGCCACCGCAATGAGAGGCCCGCACACTGCAACAAAGAGTAGTCCCCGCTCGCTGCAACTAGAGAAAGCCTGTGTGCAGCAATGAAGACTCAACACAGCCAAAAAAACATTTTTTTTAATAAAAATAAAAATCTGTGTGCAGGTGTTTGTGTAGACTTAAGTTTTCAGGTTTTTTGGGTAAGTACCACGGAGTGAGATTGTTGGATCATATGGTAAGAATATGTTCAGTTTTGTAAGAAACCACCAAACTGTCTTCCAAAGTGGCTGTAGCATTTTGCATTCCCACCAGCACTGAATGAGAGTTCCTGTTGCTCCACATCCTTGCCAGCATTTGGTGTTGTCAGTGTTCTAGATTTTGGCCATTCTAATAGGTGGGTAGTGGTATCTCATTGTTGTTGTATTGTTGTTTTTCACACAGAATTGAAGATGGACTCTCATGAGTAAGAAATAAAACTCTTAGTTGACTACCAGAAATACTTTTCTTTTTTTTTTTTTTGGCCACACCGTCATGGCTTGTGGGCTTTTATTTCCTTGACCAGGGATTGAACTGGGGCCTTCGGCAGTGAGAGTGCAGAGTCCTAACCACTGGACTGCCAGGGAATTCCCAATGACTTTCTTTTTTTAAAGTGGTTCCCCATCATCTGAAGGTTTTCTTAACCTGGAACCCACGGACCACTTGAGTCTCCACATACAGGCCTCAGAAATAGAATCTCTTCAATTGTTTGTGTGTATTTGGGAAGAAAGAGGGTCTATAACTTTCATCGGCTACTAAGGGTGTCTCTGACTCCAAACCCTCCAAAAACTTATGAATCACTGAAAATTCTTGTTCCTTAGCATGGCCTCAGCCACCCTCATGATCCTACATCTGTTCACCTTCCAAAAATAAAACAAAAATGAACAAAAGCTCACCCTCCCTTTTGTCTGCTGTCTTAATGGGGATAGTCCAACTGCTGTAAATCACCCCCACACCTCAGGGGCTTAACACAATAGAACTTTATTTGTGGGAGCTCCTGGCTAGTGAGCCAGCCCATCAGTCAGGGACTCAGGCTCGGTCTGTCCCACCGCTCTGGTTTCCTCAATGTCCTCTCCGTTTGGTTGGCGAACACGGAAAGAGCAAGGGGATCAGACATTGGAGGTTTCTGTAGGCCAGTCTTGCAAATGGTGCCAAAGGCATCTCTTCAAGTTCCAGCAGCCAGAAGCCGGTCACGTGGCCGCCCGGAGCTGGAATGCGGTCCAGCCCGAAAGGAAGAAGCGGATTTGGAGAACAGCCAGCCAATCTCTGCCACACCTGGCTGACTTGTACTCATTGGTCCAGCTCCTGTGTTGTCTCCTCCAGGCAGCCTTCTCTGACCCCCACCTACACCTCAGCCTGCCTCCCCACTGATTCGGTTAGATGAATACTCCCCAAACTTTAATGCGCGTTCAAATCGCTGTGGGCCTTTCTTAAAATGCAGATTCTGATTCTGTAGGTCTGGGGTGGGACTTGGGATTCTACATTTCTATCACCTGCCAAGGTGATGCCGATGTTGCTGGTCCATGGAGCACACTTGGAGCAGCAAAGAGTTAGATGCCCCTCATCTCACTTTCACAGCGCTCTGTGCTTTCCTCCATCAAATCGCTGTGCAGCTGAGATGGCTCATTTCTGGGGCTTTCTCCTTGGCTCCGTGAGACCAGGGGACTGCATTTGTTCACCATCGGCCCCCTCCAGTGCCCGGGAGTGGGAAGCCTGGTGAATGTCAGTGAATGATTGAACAGGTCTCTCTTCCTTTGTAATTGGGATGCCCCCTCCCTGCCCCATGGCTGAGCCACACTGAGTTGGGGGGGCAACTTGAAACTGACAAATTGATCAGGGTCAGAGCTGGCCCCTTAGGCAAGAATATGGCATCAGACGGACTAGGCAAAGCCTCTCCTCTCAGGATCCGTGGTGGCTTTGCAGCACTCCCCCTCCTGCCTCACCCCAGGATTCCACATCTTGGGGCATCCTCTGGCCCCCAATGCAGTTTCTAGCTTCTGTTGATACAGCAGTGACTCTGACCCCTAAAGGGATACCCCCTCCTCTTGATGGTTAGAATATTTATGCTCAGGAGAAAGCCTTTTAGCCTCATGCTGTCTTAGGTTCCATTCTCCAGAAGCAGAAGCCATGACAAAGTTTCGTGGACAAGTATTTTATTCAAGAAGGGCTCCTAGGAGAAATTGGTAAGGGTGTCCCGTGGGGAGCACCTGCCTTCGGCATGTAATTCTGGCCTCAGATTCCCTAGGTTCAAATCCCAACTCTACTCATTGTCTGTCCTTGGGCAAATCCAAACTCTCTAAGGCTCAGGCTTAAATTAATGTGTGAGAAGTATTTAGCTCATGGTGAGCAATAATGAAGATTAGCTGTAATATGTATGGCAGGGACACTGTTTGGGGATGAGAGTAGAAAGAGAATGAACTTGGAGGCCAGACAGACCTATTATCAGCTGCGTGGGCGTGGGCAGTCCCTTCAGTTTCCTGGGCCTCAGTCTTCCTATCTGTAAAGTGGAGCTGCGGTAGGAGGTAATCAAGATAGTGTGTATAAAGCAATGAGAACAGTGCTTCATGAGCATTGAAAAAGTGGTAGTTGTCTCACTATAGCTTTTTTGAAGGCTAATTGACATATAGTAAATGCAACATATTTTAAGTGTCCATTTTGATGAGTTTGATGTGCATATACACCTGTAACACCATCACGGCCATCAAGACAGTGAACCTCTCCATCACCCCCAAATGTTTCCTGCTGGCTTTCGTAACCTTCCCTCCCTCCCTTTCCCTTCTTCTGCTTTGCCCCCCATCTCCGGGTGGCCACCGATCTGCCATCTGTCACTGTAGATTCATCTGCATTTTTTAAAAAGTTTTCTGCAAGAGGAATCATGTGCTCGATCTTTGGGTGGTCTGGCTGCTTTCATTCAGCATAATAATTTTGAGATTCAGCCAAGCTGTCGCATGTCTCAGTAGCTCATTCATTTTTATTACTGAGTAGTATTCCTTTGTATGGGCATGCCACGATTTATTTATCCATTCTCCTGATGATGAACATTTGGGTTGTTTCCAGTTTGAGGTTATTAAAAAATCATTTTCTTATTGTGGTAAAAACACACAATATTAAATTTACCATTTTAACTTTTTGTGTGTGTGTGTGTGTGTGTTACGCAGGCCTCTCACTGTTGTGGGCTCTCCCGTTGCGGAGCACAGGCTCCGGACGCGCAGGCTCAGCGGCCATGGCTCATGGGCCCAGCCACTCCGCGGCATGTAGGATCTTCCCGGACCAGGGCACGAACCTGCGTCCCCTGCATCAGCAGGCGGACTCTCAACCACTGCACCACCAGGGAAGCCCCATCTTAACTATTTTTAAATATACACTTGAATGGTGTATTCACATTGTTGGACAATAAGTCTCTACAACTTTTTCACCGTGCAACACTGAAACTCTGTACCCATTAAACGCTAATCCCCCTCCCTCAAGCTCTTGGTAACCACCTTTCTGTTTCCTGTTTCTAGGATTTTGACTACTTTAGATACTTCATATGACTGAATACAGTACTTGTCCTTTTGTGACTCCTTATTTAACTTAATATAATGTCTTCAAGGTTCATCCATATTGTAACATGTGACAGTATCTCCTTCTTTAAGGCTGCATGATATTGCATTGTGTGCACGTACCACATTTTCCTTATCCACTCATTTGTCAGTGGACATGTGTGTTGCTTCCATTTCTTGGCTACTGTGAATAATATTGCAATGAACATAAGTGTGCAAATATCCCTTCGAGATCCTGCTTTGAATTCTTTTGGATATATGCCCAGAAGTGAGATTGCTGGATCTCACAGTAATTCTATTTTTAATTTTTTGAGGAACCTCCATACTATTTTCCATGGTGGCTGCACTATTTTCCATTCCCACCAGCAGTGCACAAGGGTTCCAACTTCCCCACATCCCCACCAGCAGTTATTTTCTGTTCTTTTGATGGCAGCCATCCTGATGGGTGTGAAAAATCATTTCACAATACTTTAAAAATGATACACAATCTTTGCAACAGTGCAGAATGTTATAAACTTTTTGAAGGACGATTGACATACAATAAATGGCACATATTTTAAGGGTACATTTTGATTTTGAGTTTTGACACATATATGTATATATACCTGTAAAACCGTCACCACAATCAAGGTAGTGAACATACCCATCACCCCCAAAAGTTTCCTGGGATCCCTCTGTGTTCCTCCTACTCTTTCCTCCCTCCCCGTTACTTCCAATTTCCAAGCAACCACTGATAACTACGTGCTGTAAGGAAGAAAGTAAAACACACCTGCATTGGCTGCTATAGGTAGCTGTGGGTCTATATCATCACATGACCTCCCAGGGGTTGCTGGGGTTTGGGGACCATTTATTTTTTCTTTTTAAAATTAATTTATTTTTATTTTTGGCTGCGTTGGGTCTTCATTGCTGTGCGCGAGCTTTCTCTGGTTGCGGCGAGCGGGGGCTACTCTTTGTTGCGGTGCGTGGGCTTCTCATTGCAGTAGGCTTCTCTTGTTTCGGAGCACGAGCTCTAGGAGCGCCAGCTTCAGTAGTTGTGGCACGTGGGCTCAGTAGTTGTGGCACGTGGGCTTAGTAGTTGTGGCACGCAGGCTTAGTTGCTCCACGGCATGTGGGATCTTCCTGGGCCAGGGCTCGAACCCATGTCCCCTGCATTGGCAGGCAGATTCTTAACCACTGTGCCAGCAGGGAAGCCCCTTTGGGACCATTTGTAACCTAATGACACTCCTGACCATCTGTGTCCCGAATCTGGGTGCATTGTTCCTTCTGTGACTTTTCCAGGGTCCCATAAATACTAGATGGTAAGATATGAAGTTGTTGATACTCAGCTATTTTTGAGCCACAAAACGTGAATTTCATATGATTCAGCTTAAAATCCAACAATTCATGTATTCACTTATTCATTTCCCCAGTGGGATCTACAGAGATTCCTTCCTGAAATATTATGACCCAGAGCAAGTAAAAATGTTAAAATAAAGAAGAAAGACTCACCTCTAACCACTTAAAAGGAAGACAGGCTAATTGCATCAGGAACCAGGGAGGAAGCAGTCAATGAACTTGATAGTCTTTGTACTGTACTTAAGTTTAGCTGTTTCCAGGAATCTGGGGTGAAAAGGGAAACACAGAGTGTAAGCTTTTTGCTGTCAGATAAAAGGAACTAAGTTCAGAAGGGAAGCCAGATGTCATTCTCAGCCCAGATCTGGGAAGAAAAAGGTCAAGTCTGGGTGAGTCGTCATCTCCTAAACCTCATTTCTGAGAAAATCACATTTTTCTTTAAGTTGGAGGAGTTAACAGTGGCTTTTGGTTCCAGCTGGGAGGCATCACCATAGCAAAAGGCAATTATTAGATCAAAGCGACAATTTAATGCATCTTTGAAGGCCACTAATTTGATGCAGAGGTGGCAATCAAACCCTGCTCTCATGACTGGTTTGCTTGACCTTAAAATAAACTTGTCAGTTCTGCTCCATGCTTTACATTTTCAAATAAATATCTCTTTTATTCTCACAGCTTTAAAACATAAACAAACAATGACATAGACGCAGAAAGCTTCAGGGACTGATAAGAGGGGATTTCATGCAGGCTCTCCCCAAATCACCTAAAGACATGGCAATGGGGATCTTATCTTCAGAAAAAACTAGATTCAGGACACACCGACTCCCTTTCCCCACTGCTCCAGCCTGTAATTATCTCACAGCTACAGGTTTCTTCCTTTAGGCCAGTGGTTCTCAAATGAGTCAGGAGAGGGGTGATACACACATTTTGGCAATGTTTAGATACATTTTGGGTTGTCACAAGTGCTGTGTGTGTGTACGTGTGTGTGCGTGTGTGCTCTTGGTTTCTAGTGGGTAGAGGAGGTGATGGGGGGGAGGGAGGATGGTGAGAGAGATGGAGAGGAGGAGGAGGGTAACTGTAGCTAGAAAAGAGATGAGAAGGAACACAAAATGAGACAGGAGAAGAGGGAAGAGACGGGAGAGGAAAGGCACCAAGCCTCACATGGGTGCTGGATCCAGCCGACCTGACATCTCCGCCTGGACTTTCCAATGATGTGAATCAATCACTTCCCTATTAGCTTAAGCCCGTTTCAGACGGGTTTCACTCATTTGTATCCAAAAGGCTCCTAGGGACTTCCCTGGTGGTCCAGTCGGTGAGACTCCGAGCTCCCAATGCAGGGGACTGAAACGCACAAAAAGATTTGTGCAGTGTATGGAGAAGGTGCCGTGACTGATCTAACATGTCAAAAGTGGTTTGTGGGGCTTCCCTGGTGACACAGTGGTTGAGAGTTCGCCTGCCGATGCAGGGGACACGGGTTCGTGCCCTGGTCCGGGAAGATCCCACATGCCGCGGAGCGGCTGGGCTCGTGAGCCATGGCCTCTGAGCCTGTGCGTCTGGAGCCTGTGCTCCGCAACAGGAGAGGCCACAGCAGTGAGAGGCCTGCGTACCGCCAAAAAAAAACCCCAAAAAAACCAAAGGCACTTTTTGGCCCACCCAATACTTTATCCCCTGCTACGTCTCTCCCCTGAGGCAATGAGTACTAGGCTGACTTCAGTATGAATTCGGGGAAAAGGAAGGGAAAGACGTGGGGAGAAAACTCAGAGTATGTAAAAACTCATGGCACGTTAGGTGATCAGATAAATGATTAACCTCATCCTTCTTATTCGTTCTTTCCTCATATCTTTAAAAATATACCTTTCAATCCAATAATTCTTAGGAGTATTAACACAACAACTTCTTATTGGTGAGGAGGAAATGCACTGAATCAAATCTGCAGTTAGATTTTAATGCACATTGCTGAGAAATTCCTTCTCTAGTCTCATACAATTCAGTGCATGCCAAGAATGCTGGCTGTTTGGGGATTTGAAGAAAACAGCAGTTTGTCCATCTCCTGTTTTTCAGAGCCTCCCAGAGCTCTCTTTCATTCCCTAACATTTACAATTATAGCAATGATGCAATCTGAGTCCTAGAATCTCCTGTGTTCTCCACCCCCCGCCCACCACACCCTACCCCCTCCCTCCTCGGCTTGTCAGTTTCTGACAAGTGCTAGCAAGAATCTAAAGTTCAAAAGGGTAAGTTCATGCAACTAAATGCCAGGGAGAGTTGAGTAATCTTTCTTTGCATGATACAGTACTTAGGTTTATTTTTTCAAATGCCAAAAAGTCTTCTCTCTAACTTTCTCATTTTTGATAGAGAAGTGGGTACTGAGAAATATGGCTCTGCTGGAAGAAAAACAGTAACTCAAATCGTCAAATGATAAGTGTGTTTGGATTTCATCCTCAGCACTGGAGGGCAATAGGGAGGAGTAGAGACTGTGGCAAACTGGAATCCCAACCCTTCCCTTTTTAAAGGGGCAGCTACTGCTGAATTCCAGTTGCTTGTTGCCAGGGTAAGTGTAGGCACAGTGTTGCCATAGCTTAGGAATTTTCAAGAGAAACTGGAAGTGTGGAATTTGATGTTAAAACAATTTTTTGAGTTTTATATAGTAACTTGATTTTTTTTTATAGAGCATTTTTTTCCAGCCCACTTTCCTGGGCTAAATCCTGATTTCAGGCCACCGCTTTGCAATCCTCTTTCCTTAAGTTACTTGAGCAATCTCTCTAGACGTTGAGCAATAGCCACTGTACTTTTCTCTCCTCAAGACATTCTGATGACCCCTATTCCTCTGCTGCTGTCCCAGGGATCTCTATCAGTCTGTAATCTCTGTGCATGTGTGTGTATCATTTTTTTACATACATTAACAAGCACTTATATAAGGTACTATATAAGCCCTTACATACATTATTAAATTTAATCTTTATAAAACTGTGAGGTAGACACATATATTAGTTGTTTATGGCTACATAACAAATAATCCTATTGCCCTATGATTATAAGGGGGTATATAGGAACTCTTTGGGCTATTTTTACAACTTTTCTATAAATCTAAAATAATCTCAAAATTAAAAGTTTTAAAAAATTACTGATGCCTGTACCCTATCCTAATAGATTCTGATTTGATTGGTCTAAATTAGAGCCTGGATGTAGGAATTTTTAATTTTTTTATATATTTTTTGGCCACACTCCACGGCTTGTGGAAATTAGCTTCCGGACCAGGAACTGAACCCAGGCCCTCGGTGGTGAAAGCGCAGAGTCCTAACCACTGGACCACCAGGGAATTCCCCTCGTCTTTTTTTTTTTTTTTTTTTTTTTTTTTTGCGGTACGCGGGCCTCTCACTGTTGTGGCCTCTCCTGTTGCGGAGCACAGGCTCCGGATGCGCAGGCTCAGCGGCCATGGCTCACGGGCCCAGCCGCTCCGCGGCATGTGGGATCTTCCCGGACCGGGGCACGAACCTGTGTTTCCTGCATTGGCAGGCGGACTCTCAACCACTGCACCACCAGGGAAGTCACCTCGTCTTTTTTTTTTTTAATTACTTTTTAAATTGAAGTATAGTTGATTTACAATGTGTTAATTACTGCTATACAGCAAATTTTTAAAATATAATTTATTTATTTATATTTGGCTGCGTTGGGTCTTTGTTGCTGAGCACGGGCTTTCTCTAGTTGCGGCGACCAGGAGCTACTCTTTGTTGCGGTGCGCGGGCTTCTCATTGCGGTGGCTTTTCTCGTTGTGGAGCACGGGCTCTAGGCGCGTGGGTTTCAGTAGTTGTGGCACGCAGGCTCAGTAGTTGTGGCTCACGGGCTCTAGAGCACAAGCTCAGTAGTTGTGGCACACGGGCTTAGTTGCCCCGCGGCACGTGGGATCTTCCCGGACCAGGGCTCGAACCCGTGTCCCCTCGTTGGAAGGCAGATTCTTAACCTCTGCGCCACCAGGGAAGTCCCTATACAGCAAATTGATTCATTCAGTTTTTTATATATATATATATTCTTTTTTAAAAATATTCTTTCCATTATGGTTTATCATAGGAAGTTGAATATACTTCTCTGTGCTCTACAGCAGGATCTTGTTGTTTATCCATTCTGTATATAAAAGCTTCCATCTGTTAACCCCAACCTCCCACTCCAACCCTCCCCCAACACCATCCCCCTCGGCAACCACCAGTCTGTTCTCTGTGTCCGTAAGAATATTTTTAGTCTTGTGTTTCTAATTTGCAGTCAAGATTGAGATTCACTGTCTAGATACTGAATCATTATCAAAATTATTTCACAAATTATTCTTAAGATTCCTTTAAAAAAAGATACAGCAAAGAGGATATGTCATGCCATCCCACGTGTTTTGGTTTCTAGTTTGAGGTCCTTTGACAAAGATAAAAAACGTTGATGAAACAACGTTATATGACTGAGCAGTTATGGAACGTTAGCTACTTAGAATGTGGAAACAATACTTCTAACCCTAAAAACTACATTGATCAATTTCATGGTCAAAAGGAAATAAAAAGGGAAGTGTCCTGTCATTTTTTCCCCTTCCTTGTTTGTATAAACTATACAATGATCCACTGTGAATACTTACCAAATAATGCAAAATTACCTTCACATTAGTAAAGTACACAGTTGTTAAACACACACTGTAGTGTTGGGACCGTTTTGTATCCTGTTGTGGTGGTGGTTACACGAATCTAGACACATGTAATAAAATTTCATAGTATTACACACACACACACATTCACACCCAGTGCCTGTAAAAACTGGTGAAAGTGAATGGGGCTTGGAGTTTAGTGAATAGCACTATACCAATGTTAATTTCCTGGTTTTGATAATGGGCTCTATTTGTTTATGTAAAATGTTGTCACTAGGGGAAGCTGGGTGAAAGGTGGATGAGAGCTCTCTATACCACGTCTGCAAATTCTTGGAACTCTAAAATGATTTCAACATGAAGGCTTTATTAAATATGTGGGAAAAATTGAAGAGCTACTTTGGGCGTGGAAGTTTTGCAATAAAACACAGAACAAATAGCCACCGTTCGCTGGCTTCCTTTGCCTTTAGGATTAAGTTCAAAGCCCTTAGGATGGCAGTTAAGGCCCTTCTTGACCTGGTTCTGGCTACTTTTCCCAGATCCTTTAGGGTTTGGGACACACAATCAAAGTGTGTCATCAGGAGATGCCCTAGAAACGCCAGGTGGTGAAAAGACAGTTCAGTCCCTCAAAGCAACATGAGAGCTGGGCTGGGTCAGGGCCTGGGTCCTGCAGACAAACCATTACACCCAAAGCTCCCTTTTAATACAAAAATTTCATGACTTCACTTTACTGAAAGAAAATTCATGGACAATGTAGCCTCTTTCCGCACATAATTTACAAAAATGAATACCATGCCCCAACTGTATTTTATTTTATTCTTCTTCCTGTGTTTGGTTTTTTTTTTTTTTTTTTGGCTGCACTGTGTGGCATGCAGGATATTAGTTCCCCAACAGGGGTTTGAACCTGTACCACTTGCAGTGGAAGCTCGGAGTCTTAACCACTGACCCACCAGGGAAGTTCCCCCCTCTCCAACTGTATTTTAAAAAGGAAAAATATGTATATAAAAAAAAGGAAAAATATAAAGAAAGTCATTTATAATGAAATAACATCCATTTCTATAAGTAAATGCTTAGGCACAAGTACTCTGGGAGACTTTCGCAGGCAGATGCTAAAAATGCAAATTGATAGGGTTGCGCTGTGCAGCCACACAGATATCACATTTGAGGATGTGAATTTCCCAGATGGTACATGACTCTTGGTAAAATTCCGAACCAAGCAAATCATGATCTTCCTAGGATTTACAGGGTAGCTAACTTCTTGGAATATTCAGGGTATAACAAAATAGTACAAAAGGCCCTTTGTGATTATACATAAAACAGAGAGGTAGGTTCAGAGCCTACAAGTTTTTTGTTTGTTTGTTTTACCACCTTTGTGAATGTTCAGTGGAAGATTCAAAAGTCACAGCGGGGACACGGGACAATTCTTCACTTGACAGCACTGTCCCATGCATTGCAGGAGAGTTAGCATGTCTGGCTGTTGCCCACTCAATTCCAGGAGCTCCCCAATAATTGTGGAAACAAGAAGAGCTCCTTAAATTTCCCAAATGTTTCCCTGGGAGGGGGGTAACTTCCTGTTGAGAACTAATATGGGAGCAGTCAGCCACATGTGGTTAATATAGGGCTTTAAAATGTGTGTGGGGGGGCTTCCCTGGTGGCGCAATGGTTGAGGGTCCGCCTGCCGATGCAGGGGACACGGTCTTGCTCCCTGGTCCAGGAAGATCCCACGTGCCGCGGAGCAACTAAGCCCGTGTGCCACAGCTACTGAGCCCACGAGCCACAACTACTGAGCCCATGTGCCACGACTACTGAAGCCCGCGTGCCTAGAGCCCATGCTCTGCAACAAGAGAAGCCACCGCAATGAGAAGCCCATGCACCGCAACAAAGAGTAACCCCCGCTCACCGCAACTAGAGAAAGCCCACGTGCAGCAACAGAGACCCAACGCAGCCAAAAATAAAATAAATAAATTTTAAAAAATCCTTTGAGGGGCTTCCCTGGTGGCGCAGTGGTTGAGAGTCCGCCTGCCGATGCAGGGGACACGGATTCGTGCCCCGGTCTGGGAAGATCCCACATGCCGCGGAGTGTCTGGGCCCGTGATTCATGGCCACTGAGCCTGCGCGTCCGGAGCCTGTGCTCCGCAACGGGAGAGGCCACAACAGTGAGAGGCCCGCGTACCGCAAAAAAATAAATAAATAAAATAAAATGTGTGTGTGTGTGACTTCCCTGGTTGGTCCAGTGGTTAAGACTCCACGCTTCCACTGCAGGGAGAGTGGGGCTCGATCCCTGGTTGGGGACCTAAGATCCCATGTGCTGCACAGTCCAGCCAAAAAATCAAAACAAATAAATAAATAATGAAATATGTGGGGTCCCCGACTTGTGATGTGCTGACAGTGTAAAATGCTCATAGGATTTCAAGACTTGATATGAAAAAAAAAGAGCATAAAATATCTCATTAATAACTTTAAAAAAACCAAGTATTTGTTGAAATGATACACACACACAAAACCTCTGTTCTTCAATTGATTAATTAATTATTTTTTTCTTTTTGGCCATGCCACATGGCTAGTGGGATCTTAGCTCCCCAACCAGGCTTGAACTTGCAACCTTGGCAGTGAAAAACCCCAAGTCCTAACCACTGGACCACCAGGGAATTCCCTAAAATTTTTTTATTATAGCCATCCTAGTGGCTGTGAAGTGGCATCTCACTGTGCTTTGGGGTTGCAGTTCCCTGATGTCTGATGATGTGGAACATCTAACTATAGCTTTTTTTTTTTCTTTTTTTTTTCCGGTACGCGGGCCTCTCACTGCTGTGACCTCTCCCGTTGCAGAGCACAGGCTCTGGACGCGCAGTCTCAGCGGCCATGGCTCACGGGCCCAGCCGCTCCGCGGCATGTGGGATCTTCCCGGACCGGGGCACGAACCTGTGTCCCCTGCATCGGCAAGCGGACTCCCAACCACCGTGCCACCAGGGAAGCCCTAACTATAGCTTTTTGATGACAAAGTTTAACAAGTCCCTACAGGAAACAGGCTTTTGTCTTCCACAAAGAGACAAGAGATTCTCCAAGGTGCCTGGTAGGGACTGAATGTTTGTGTCCAACCACCCCACCCTCTCAGATTAATATGTTGAAATCCTCCCTCACAATGTGATGGTATTTGGAGATGGGGCATTTGGGAGGTGATTAGGTCATGAGGGTGGAGCCCTCACCGAGTAGGATTAGTGTCCTTATTAAAGAAGCCCGAGGACTTCCCTGCTGGCGCAGTGGTTAAGACTCTGTGCTCCCAATGCAGGGGGCCTGGGTTTGATCCCTGGTCAGGGAACTAGATCCCACACGCGTGCCTCAGCGAAGAGTTTGCATGCCACGACTAAGGAGCCTGCGTGCTGCAACTAAGGAACCAGTGAGCTGCAACTAAGGAGCCCGCCTGCAGCAACTAAGACCCAGCGCAACCAAATAAGTAAATATTAAAAAAAAAAAAGAGAGATCCCAGAGTGTTCATTATTCCTGCCCATGTGAGGACACAGTGAGAAGACAGCCATCTGCAAACAAGGAAGCAGGGCCTCACGAGATAGCAGATCTGCTAACATCTTGACCTTGGACTTCCAGCCTCCAGTACTGTGAGAAATAAATGATTGTTGTCTAAGCCCCCAGTCTATGGTATTTTTGTTACAAGAGCCCGGACAGATTAAGACGGTGCATATAGTTCCAATTGTGTTCTGCTTGTTTTCTTGCTTAGGTAGGGATAGGTCTGCTATTTGCTGTGGTTCTCTCCACCTTGGACTTGGGCTCAGCTCTTCACAGCCATGCTGCAGGCCCTAGACGATAGCCTGAGGTCTCCAAGGATTGACTTTCTCTGTAGAGACAGGCTGGGAGACACTTTTGCAAGGGGGAGGAGAAAGGAAGGATAGGACACTGGAGTCTCCAGAGTCCTGAGGCACCCCCAGTTCCTCCAGGGAACTGATTCAACAAAGTAAGCAAAGCTGTGTTTCAGAGCCTCCTGGGCAGTGATGTGTAGCTCTGGGAAAGCATCTGCAGAGTAATGTCCTAGCACTATTGATGCCGATGGTGAGGATGACGAAAGATCCTCAGTGTGATGAGCAGGAGCCCTGCCAGGAGCTGCAGAGAGCAGCCCTGCTTCCTGTGGAGCATGCCTCCCTGTCAGGAGACAGGCTGACCTGAGGAGGAAGGGGTGCCTACAGCCGCTTGGCATGGCCACGCTGTAAAGTGCAGGTCATCAGAGCAAAAATGGGAGCTGGGGTGGTCAGCAGGGTCCATGCACAAAGAGGGGACTGGAAGCCAGGTGTGGGGCATCGAGGAGCATTCACCACACCCCAGGAGCGGTGGGCTGCCTCAAAGGGGCATCCAAGGAGGGTCAGATACGCATCTGTTAGAGGATGCTGGCTGTAGTACGGAAAGCAGACAGCAGAGGGCGGGAGGGAGCCAGCAGAAGTCCTGTCTGGGAAGTAAAGCAGCAAGCCCTAGGGGCACCTCTGAACAAGTGCAGGTCCTGCTCTAGACACTTCCACAGACACAAAGGCAATGCAAGACGTGGCCGTGGCCCTCTGGAACATTACAACCACGACTGGCAGGCCAGGAGACACACGTTTGCTGTTCTCGAGTGCAGTAAGTAGGTGAGCGAGATTTAGCAGCACCTCCTTATTGTGACGTAAATAAATAAACAGCCCAACAGCAAGGCACACCCTCTCTTAGCATGTGCTTTACCCCCCAAGGCCAGTTAGCTGAAAGTCATACCCAGCCACAGGCTTTTGCCACCCAAACACCACTTCTAGAGGCTTTCCCTGTGCATCTGTAAGGTCATGACCTTTCACCCCCGTCAGTTCATCTTTCTGAGCTTCAGCATCTTCATCTGTAGAGCAGGATCATATAATTATCTCCATCATAGTGTGGTGATGACGATTAACTCAGATAATGCAAGCAAAGTGCTTAGCACAGGATTTTTTTTAAAATTTTTATTTATTTTGGCTGTTTTGGGTCTTCACTGCTGCGCGCAGGCTTCCTCTAGTTGCGGCGAGCGGGGGCTACTCTTTGTTGCAGTGCGTGGGCTTCTCATTGCGGTGGCTTCTCTTGCTGTGGAGCACGGGCATGCAGGCTTATTAGTTGTGGCTCACGGGTTCTAGAGCTCAGGCTCCGTAGTTGTGGCTCTTGGGCTTAGTTGCTCCGCGGCACGTGGGATCTTCCCGGACCAGGGATCGAACCCGTGTCCCCTGCACTGGCAGGCAGATTCTTAACCACTGCTCCACCAGGGAAGTCCTCAGTGAATGTTAATGATAATTGTTATTTCTGTTTTATCTTGATATGTCAGTATTAAATTATTATTCAACCGCAAAGCTGACTCTCTCATAGGACTGTGAATACCCTGAGGGCAAAGTCATCTTTGCATCTACCATAAACCTAAATGCTTACTGCCAGGGGTGGAGGGGAGAGCTGTGCCCCTGTCCACAGTGCTGAAGCTTCACGGCCTGGGTATTCCTTGTGATGCTTCCTCTCCAACCCATTCACACTGTCCTCTATGAAGATGCCCTCTGCATTTGCACATGATAGTGGTCCTGGCATCAGCTCTCATCTCATCTCCCAGCTATGTTAACTGAATACGGCAGGTAGTAAAAGGGTTCGTACCACATGAACTCACTGTTGGAAAACACACCCTGTCCATGCATTCATTTTTGTAGAGCATATATTGTGTACAAATTATCAAACGTGTATAGAAGAAGAATATATACCAAACAGTTAATGGTCTTATCACATTATGGTGGGATTGGTCACTGCAAGGGGATTGCTTTTTTTGAACTTATTCTCTTCGGTATTTTTGTTTGTTTTAACAATAACTCCTACTTTATCTTTGTCAAATTAATTTGAAAATAATGTTTAACCAGAAAACACAGTTAGGTGCTCGCTTCAGCAGCACATACAGTAAAATTGGAATGACATGGAGAAGATTAACATGGCCCCTGAACAAGGATAACTCGCAAATTCATGAAACGTTCCATAGTTTTCAGACTTACAGATATTGAAAACAAACTTATGGTTATCAAAGAGAAAACATATGGGGGAGGGATAAATCAGGAGCTTGGGATAAACATAAACACGCTACTATGTAGAAGATAGATAACCAACAAGGACCTACTGTATAGCACAGGGAACTCTACTCAATATTCTGTAATAACCTATATGAGAAAAGAATCTGAAAAAGAATGGATATATGTATGTGTATAACTGAGTCAATTTGCTGTACACCAGAAACTAACACAACATTGTAAATCAACTATACTCTAAAAAATTTTTTTTATTATTTATTTATTTATTTTTTGCGGTACGCGGGCCTCTCACTGCGGTGGCCTCTCCCGTTGCGGAGCATAGGCTCTGGACGCGCAGGCTCAGCAGCCATGGCTCACGGGCCCAGCCGCTCCGTGGCATGTGGGATCCTCCCGGACCGGGGCACGAACCCGTGTCCCCTGCATCAGCAGGCTGACTCTCAACCACTGCGCCACAAGGGAAACCCTAAAAAAATTTTTTTAAAGAAAACACCGTTAGTTGGGAGAACTGCACAAAGAAGGTTTGGGAACCACCTTCAGGGTCCAAAGGCAGAAGCAGAATCTATTACTCCTCTATCTGAATTTGGGCAGGACCTTGTGACTGCCTCAATGAATAGGATATGGGGGAAGTGACTCTAGGTAGCTCCCAAAACTAGGTCATGAATGGTGATACAACTTCCAGCTGCCTCTCTCTCTGAGGATGCTTGGTCCTGGAACCCAGCGGCCATGCTGTGAGGAAGCCCAAGCCAAGCACTTGGAGAGGCCCAGCCTACAAGCAGCATGAACCTCCCCATGTGTGAGGGAGGGAGCCTTCAGATGATCCAGCTTCTGACCTTTGGATCTTCCAGCTGAGGCCTCAGATAAGGATGAGCAGAGACAAGCCATCCTGACTGATGTGCTCTGCCTGAGTTCCTGATCCACGGCATCTGTAAGCAAAATAAATGGTTGTTTTATGGCACTAAGTTTGGGGGGTACTTTGTGTTGCAGTCATAGCAACCAGAGCAGCTGGTAAGTGGGAGAGTCAGGGTTTGACATTGGGAGTCCCAACCTCTTTTCACTCACCCTCCACCCTTCCCCGCTCTCGCCTTCTGGTGAAACTCCAGCGTTACCAGTGGCTAGCAGCCTCCTCTCTCCCAGTCTGGGGACTTCTGACTAATCTCAAGACCAGTTATTTTTATTTGGAAAATAAACATTAGAATTCAAAGGCAATTGTTCACAGAGTGTGTAAAAGCCTCTCTCGGTGACAGCTGTGGTTCTTCCCACAAAGGAGAGCCACCAGCCCTCTTATCACCCTTGCCCGCGTGCCCCCCCATGCAAGAAAACGTGAGTCAAACAAAAAGTAACGAGACCGTCTGTTCCTTCCTCCCGCCCATGCCGTTTGCTCAGATCACAAAGCTTCCTCCTCCTCCTTCTTCTTCTTTTAAAATAAAGTCTCCGGGCTTCCCTGGTGGCGCAGTAGTTGACAGTCCGCCTGCCGATGCAGGGGACGTGGGTTCGTGTCCCGGTCCGGGAAGATCCCACATGCCGCGGAGCGGCTGGGCCCGTGAGCCATGGCCGTTGAGCCTGCGCGTCCGGAGCCTGTGCTCCGCAACGGGAGAGGCCACAGCAATGAGAGGCCCGCGTACCGCAAAAAAGTAAAAAAATAAAAATAAAATAAAATAAAAAGTCTCCGAGGATCGGAGGGCCAGGCATTGTCTTTTCTGTGCCTACCTTGCTTCCTTCCAAAACAGTGGGACATATGCCTTCCGTTTGCTTTAGCATTTTCGTATTTTGAGCTTACATCAAGGCAATTTATTAACAGAAAACAATAATTTGAGGAGTCCTTCTCACAGAGAGCGATCACGGAGACCCCCCCGTTCCTGCGGGTACTGTCAGAGGAGATGGGGGTGACATCCTCAATCCGCCCAATCTTTGTTCCTGAGCGGGTGAGGGCTCTGAGGGCTGACTGGGCCCCCGGTCCAGGAGTCTTGGTCCTATTTCCTCCTGTGGCCCGGAGTTTGATGTGGAGGGCAGTGATGCCCAGCTCCTTGCACCTCTGGGTTACATCCTAGGCAGCCAACGTGGCAGCATATGGGGATGACTCATCTCAGTCAGCCTTCACCTTCATCCCACCAGTTACACGGCAGATAGCTTCCTTGCCAGAAAGGTCGGTGACATGGACAAAAGTGTCATTGAAGGATGCAAAAAGGTGGCACACACCAAATGCATTTTCTCGCTCAGTCACCTGAGGGCCGAGGCTGATGATCTGTTCTTCCTTCTTTTCTTTCCCCTTGCGAGGTGCCCTTTCTGCGCATCTTCTCCAGAATCCACCAGCAGAAAGAGAGAGAGGGAGAGGGCGGGGCGACGGCTCAAGCTCGTCTGCTTTAGCGTTAAAAAAAATCATACTTAACACCTGGGCAGGTCTAGAAGCACATCTATGGGCCCTCAGGCTTGAGAGCCAAGTTTGGCTGAATATTGTAACCAAAAGTGGGGTCAGGCTACTCGTCGCCCAAAAGCCAATAAAAAGGCAAGGGTGGTGGAAAGGAAACTCTGCTTTATTTTGGATGAGGGCAACTGGGGGTGGGGGCAGTGGACGCCTGTCCAAAGGCCAGCTCCTTCCCCATTCCTCTCCTGTGAAAATCTGGGGGCAAGAGCTTTTATAGGTGAAGGGAGAGGGCTACATGCAGAAACAGCACAGTCAGCTCTGACAGTCATCTTGAAATTGGTCATCGGTGGTCTGACCAGTGTCATCCTGACTGTTGTAAGTACAGTTAATCTTCAGTTCCAGCGTTGGTTTGTTTCCATTTCTTTTTTTTTTCTGAATTTTATTTTATTTATTTTTTATACAGCAGTTTCTTATTAGTTATCTATTTTATACATATTAGTGTATATATGTCAATCCCAATCTCCCAATTCATCCCACACACCTCCCCGCCCCCGCCACTTTCCCCCCTTGGTGTCCATACGTTTGTTCTCTACATCTGTGTCTCTATTTCTGCCCTGCAAACTGGTTCATCTGTGGCATTTTTCTAGGTTCCATATATATGCGTTAATACACGATATTTGTTTTTCTCTTTCTGACTTACTTCACTCTGTATGACAGTCTCTAGATCCATCCACGTCTCTACAAATGACCAAAATTCGTTCCTTTTTATGGCTGAATAATATTCCATTGTATATATATACCATATCTTCTTTATCCATTCGTCTGTCGATGGACATTTAGGTTGCTTCCATGACCTGGCTATTGTAAATAGTCTTGCAGTGAACATTGGGGTGCATGTGTCTTTTTTAATTATGGTTTTCTCTGGGTATATGCCCAGGAGTGGGATTTCTGGGTCATATGGTAGTTCTATTTTTTGTTTTTTAAGGAACCTCATACTGTTCTCCATAGTGGCTGTATCAATTTACATTCCCACCAACAGTGCAGGAGGGCTCCCTTTTCTCCACACCCTCTCCAGCATTTGTTGTTTGTAGATTTTCTCATGATGCCCATTCTAACTGGTGTGAGGTGATACCTCATTGTAATTTTGATTTGCATTTCTCTAATAATTAGTGATGTTGAGCAGCTTTTCATGTGCTTCTTGGCCATCTGTATGTTTTCTTTGGAGAAATGTCTATTTAGGTCTTCTGCCCATTTTTGGACTGGGTTGTTTGTTTTTTTGATATTGAGCTGCATGAGCTGTTTATATATTTTGGAGATTAGTCCTTTGTCCATTGATTCATTGGCAAATATTTTCTCCCATTCTGAGGGTTGTCTTTTCGTTTTGTCTGTAGTTTCCTTTGCTTTGCAAAAGCTTTTAAGTTTCATTAGGTCCCATTTGTTTATTTTTGTTTTTATTTCCATTACTCTAGGAGGTGGATCAAAAAAAATCTTGCTGTGATTTATGTCAGAGTGTTTTTCCTATGTTTTCCTCTAAAAGTTTTATAGTGTCCAGTCTTACATTTAGGCCTCTAATCCATTTTGAGTTTATTTTTGTGGATGGTGTTAGGGAGTGTTCTAATTTCATTCTTTTACATGTAGCTGTCCGGTTTTCCCAGCACCACTTATTGAAGAGACTGTCTTTTCTCCATTGTATATTCTTGCCTCCCTTGTCATAGATTAGTTGACCATAGGTGCATGGGTTTATCTCTGGTCTTTCTATCCTGTTCCATTGATCTATGTTTCTGTTTTTGTGCCAGTACCATATTGTCTTGATTACTGTAGCTTTGTATTATAGGTTGAAGTCAGAGAGTCGATTACTCCAGCTCCGTTTTTCTCCCTCAAGACTGCTTTGGCTCTTCAGCGTCTTCTGTGTCTCCATATAAATTTTAAGATCTTTTTGTTCTAGTTCTGTAAAAAATGCCACTGGTAATTTGATAGGGATTGCATTGAACCTGTAGATTGCTTTGGGTAGTATAGTCATTTTCACAATATTGATTCTTCCAATCCAAGAACATGGTATATCTCTCCATCTGTTTGTGTCATCTTTGATTTCTTTCATCAGTGTCTTACAGTTTTCTGAGTACAGGTCTTTTACCTCCTTAAGTAGGTTTATTCCTAGGTATTTTATTCTTTTTGTTGCAATGGTGAATGGGATTGTTTCCTTAATAACTGTTTCTGATCTTTTGTTGTTAGTGTATAGGAATGCAAGAGATATCTGTGCATTAATTTTGTATCCTGCAACTTTACCAAATTCATTGATTAGATCTAGTACTTTTCTGGTGGCATCTTTAGGACTCTCTATGTATAGTATCATGTCATCTGCAAACCGTGACAGTTTTACTTCTTCTTTTCCAATTTGTATTCCTTTTATTTCTTTTTCTTCTCTGATTGCCATGGCTAGGACTTCCAAAACTATGTTGAATAATAGTGGCGATAGTGGACATCCTTACCTTGTTCCTGATCTTAGAGGAAATGCTTTCAGTTTTTCACCATTGAGAATGATGTTTGCTGTGGGTTTGTCATATACAGCCTCTATTATGTTAAGGTAGGTTCCCTCTATGCCCACTTTTTGGAGAGTTTTTATCATAAATTGGTATTGAATTTTGTCAAAAGCTTTTTCTGAATCTATTGAGATGATCATATGGTTTTTATTCTTCAATTTGTTAATATGGTGTATCACATGGATTGATTTGCATATATTGAAGAATCCTTGCATCCCTGGGATAAATCCCACTTGATTGTGGTGTATGATCCTTTTAATGTGTTGTTGGATTCTGTTTGCTAGTATTTTGTTGAGGATTTTTGCATCTATATTCATCAGTGATATTGATCTGTAATTTTCTTTTTTTTTTATAGTATATTTGGTTTTGATATCAGGGTGACGGTGGCCTCATAGAATGAGTTTGGGAGTGTTCCTTCCTCTGCAATTTTTTGGAAGAGTTTGAGAAGCATGGGTCTTAGCTCTTCTCTAAATGTTTGATAGAATTCACCTGTGAAGCCATGTGGTCCTGGACTTTTGTTTGTTGGAAGATTTTTAATCACAGTTTCAATTTCATTACTTGTGATCAGTCTGTTCATATTTTCTATTTCTTCCTGGTTCAGTCTCAGAGCATTGTGCTTTTCTAAGAATTTGTCCATTTCTTCCGGGTTGTCCACTTTATTGGCATATAGTTGCTTGTAGTAATCTCTCATAATCGTTTTTATTTCTGCAGTGTCAGTTGTTACTTCTCCTTTCTCATTTCTAATATTGTTGATTTGAGTCTTCTCCCTTTTTTCCTTGATGAGTCTGGCTAATGGTTTATCAATTTTGTTTATCTTCTCAAAGAACAAGATTTTAGTTTTATTGATCTTTGCTACTGTTTCCTTCATTTCTTTTTCATTTATTTCTGATCTGTATGATTTCTTTCCTTCTGCTAACTTTGGGTTTTTTTTGTTCTTCTTTCTCTAATTGCTTTAGGTGTAAGGTTAGATTGTTTATTTGAGATTCTTGTTTTTTGAGGTAGGCTTGTATTGCTATAAACTTCCATCTTAGAACTACTTTTGCTGCACCCCATAGGTTTTGGATCGTCGTGTTTTCTTTGTAATATGTGTCTAGGTACTTTTTTATTTCCTCTTTGATTTCTTCAGTGATCTCTTGGTTATTTAGTAACGTATTGTGTAGCCTCCATGTGCTTGTGTTTTTTACATTTTTTCCCTGTAATTGATTTCTTATCTCATAGCGTTGTGGTTGGAAAACAGGCTTGATATGATTTCAATTTTCTTAAATTTACCGAGGCTTGATTTGTGACCCAAGATGTGATCTATCCTGGAGAATGTTCCATGTGCACTTGAGAAGGGAGTGTAATCTGCTGTTTTTTGGATGGAATGTCCTATGAATATCAATTAAATCTATCTGTTCTATTGTGTCATTTGAAGCTTGTGTTTCCTTATTAATTTTCTGTCTGGATAATCTGTCCATTGGTGTAAGTGAGGTGTTAAAGTCCCCCACTATTATTGTGTTACTGTCGATTTCCTCTTTTATAGCTGTTAGCAGTTGCCTTATGTATTGATGTGCTCCTGTGTTGGGTGCACATAATTTATAATTGTTATATCTTCTTCTTGGATTGATCCGTTGATCATTATGTAGTTCCTTGTCTCTTGTAACATTCTTTATTTTAAATTCTATTTATCTGATATGAGTATTGCTACTCCAGCTTTCTTTTGCTTTCCATTTGCATGGAATATCTTTTTCCAACCCCTCACTTTCAGTTGTATGTATCCCTAGGTCTGAAGTGGGTCTCTTGTAGACAGCATATATATGGGTCTTGTTTTTGTATCCAATCAGGGAGCTTCTGTCTTTTGGTTGGAGCATTTAATCCATTCACATTTAAGGTAATTATCAATATGCATGTTCCTATTACCATTTTCTTAATTGTTATAGGTTTGTTTTTGTAGGTCCTTTTCTTCTCTTGTGTTTCCCACTTAGAGTAGTTCCTTTAGCATTTGTTGTAGAGCTGGTTTGGTGGTGCTGAATTCTCTTAGCTTTTGCTTGTCTGTAAAGCTTTTGATTTCTCCATCGAATCTGAATGAGATCCTTGCCAGGTAGAGTAATCTTGGTTGTAAGGTCTTCTCTTTCATCACTTTAAATATATTGTGCCACTCCCTTCTGGCTTGTAGAGTTTCTGCTGAGAAATCAGCTGTTAACCTTATGGGAGTTCCCTTGTATGTTACCTGTCATTTTTCCCTTGTTGCTTTCAATAATTTTTCTTTGTCTTTAATTTTTGTCAGTTTGATTACCGTGTGTCTCGGCATGTTTTTCCTTGGGTTTATCCTGCCTGGGACTCTCTGCACTTCCTGGACTTGGGTGGCTATTTCCTTTCCCGTGGTAGGGAAGTTTTCGACTATAATCTCTTCAAGTATTTTCTCGGGTCCTTTCTCTCTCTCTTCTCCTTCTGGGACCCCTATAATGTGAATATTGTTGCGTTTAATGTTGTCCCAGAGGTCTCTTAGGCTCTCTTCATTTCTATTCATTCTTTTTTCTGTTCCATGGCAGTGAATTCCACCATGCTGTCTTCCAGGTCACTTATCTGTTTTTCTGCCTCAGTTATTCTGTTATTGATTCCTTCTAGTGTAATTTTCATTTCAGTTATTGTGTTGTTCATCTCTGTTTGTTTGTTCTTTAATTCTTCTAGGTCTTTGTTAAACATTTCTTGCATCTTCTCGATCTTTGCCTCCATTATTTTTCTGAGGTCATGGATCATCTTCATTATCATTATTCTGAATTCTTTTTCTGGAAGGTTGCCTATCTCCACTTCATTTAGTTGTTTTTCTGGGGTTTTATCTTGTTCCTTCATCTGGTACAAAGCCCTCTGCCTTTCCATTTTGTCTATCTTTCTGTGAATATGGTTTTTGTTCCACAGGCTGCAGGATTGTAGTTCTTCTTGCTTCTGCTGTCTGCCCTCTGGTGGATGAGGCTATCTCTGTTTCCATTTCTTGAGGCCAGTTCTCAGAATTGTGGCAGCTTATGTCATGGCTGGTCATCATGTAGTTAACTTCTCCACCTGTTGGGGGTTTCAGTATCTGTAAGACAGCTCACAGGATATGGCTCAGAATATTATCTATAGCTCTTGAGAAGGAACTAAAAGTCCTTGACTATGCTTAATGACTCAACTATTATTATATAGTCTTGTTGGACTGTTTTCCTTTGTTTCTGCGTTTTCTCACTTCTCTAATTAAACTTTTTCTTTGGCTAAAGTTTTTCCACAGCCAAAAGGCAGGCTGAGGACTTGGGGCCAGGGGGAAGGGCCATAGGGTCCTGCTCTGTTTCAATACAAATCTGTGTTTTCTTTCTTCTGGACATGGGGATCAGTTAGCACTCACTACAAGGTGAAAATGAAAAAAACCAAAACCAAAAAACCCAACAATCTCAACCTAAGCTGTTTTTAAAAATAATAATAATTAAAACAAAGAAATCCATTCCCTTACATGATGGGGAAGTTCAGGCATGGGTTGACTTTGGATGAAGCTGGATCCAGGGGCTCAGATAATAATACCATCCAGACTCAAAATCTCTGCCTTCCTTCACTTTGCCTTCTCTGTGGTTTCTTCATTTTCCTGCTTCTCTTGGGGTTCCCTGGCAACTTTGGATTCCTCATGTCACTGATCCAAATGCAGAGGAAGACAGAGTTTCTCTGTCCAAGAGATGGAAAAGAAGTCAAGGTTGGAGGCTTGTTTTCTCTGGTTGGCCCTTCTTGGGTCGTGAGCTCTGCCCTGAACCCATCACCATGACCTGGGGATGGACCTGTTGGCTCCCTTTGGGTCAAAGGCTGTGAATGTGACCACACAGGAGATTGGTGAAAAGGGGGACACAGGGACTATCATCACAGGAAAGAGGAGGATTTGGATAGCCATAAATGGTGACTACAGGGTGGAGTTGGGGTACACAGAGAAAGAAATGTTAAATTTCATAAAAAAAAAAAAAAACGTTAAATTTCCACAGCCCTATTAACTCTGTCAGGGCATTCACAGAAGGTAATACAGAAATGGTCATTATACACATTTGGAAAGATGCTGAAAACAACAAGGTCCTACTGTATAGTGCAGGGAACTATATCCAATCTCCTGGGATAAACCATAATGGAAAAGAATACATACATACATATATATATATATGTATATATGTGTATAACTGAGTCACTTTGCTGCACAGCAGAAATTAACACAACATTGTAAATCAACTATACTTCAATCAAAAAAAAAAAAGCAAGAAAAGATGCTGAGCTCACTGTCAATCTGGGAAATTCAAAGGAAAACATCCAGCGAGACATGACTTTCCCATCTCCCCCATCCAGTGAAAATATAAATGAAAGTTATATCCACCCAGGGTTGGCAAGAGTGTGGGGATCAGGGACTTACACACTGATGATGGGGTGTAAACTGGGACTTCCTTTTGGGAAGACAATCTAACAATATTTTCTGAAGATTTAAATCCCTACTTCTAGGAATCTCTAGAAATAGCTATGAGTTCCCAAAGATCCAAAGATACATGTTTAAGTGATGACGGTGAAAGGGTTGTTTGTAAAAATGAGAGAGTGGAAACACCCTAACAGTCCATCAACAAGGAATCAACAAATATATTATAGCATCTTTGTCTGTGGAATACCATGCAGTTCTGTGCCACCATTAAAGTGAGAGGAGCAGTCCTATGTGAACTGACATGGGATGTTCTCTAAAATATATCAAATGTAAAAAACAAGATGCAAAAGATGCACAAGGTATGACCCCGTTTATAGAAAAAAGAAAATATATGAGAGACAACAGAATGCCATGGTTACATGTATAGACTTCGGGGCCAGGCTGCCTGAGTTTGAATCCCAACTCCTCCTCTCCGAAGCTGCGTGACTTTGGGGAAGTTACTTCACTTCTCTGGGTCTGAGTTTCCCCCTCTGTAAAAGAAAGATGATAAAAGAATTTGCCTCATGTGGCTGTTGTGAAGATTCAATATATTAAGCTATGTAGATTGCTTGGGGCAGTGCCTGATATGTGGTAAATGCCCGGTTAGTGTTAGCTATTAGCCCTGTGCACGTTATCTACATAAATGCAAAGAAAAAAGACAGTAAGAGTGTGCTCCAAACTGTTGATAGTGGAAACGGATGAAGAGGGACTTCATAGTTTGCTCTATATAGATCTGGAGTGTTAGAATCTTTCACAACGAAAATACATTCAAGGATTATCAGGGTAATAGTGGGGTTTTTTTTGTTTTTTTTTTTTGCGATACGCGGGCCTCTCACTGTCGTGGCCTCTCCCGTTGCAGAGCACAGACTCCGGATGCGCAGGCTCAGCGGCCATGGCTCACAGGCCCAGCTGCTCCGCGGCATGTGGGATCTTCCTGGACCGGGGCACGAACCCGTGTCCCCTGCATCGGCAGGCGGACTCCCAACCACTGTGCCACCAGGGAAGCCCGGGTAATAGTTTTAATATCCATCACCCTGAAATCCCCAACCGTGAGCTTGATTAACATTCTTCCTTTTGTGGGATGTTCTCATCCTGGGTGAGCTCGTATTCTAATTCTGTGTGGCACAGAGCAGGGCTTAGCGTGATCCATCCCCCACTCTTGTATAGTTGGAGAAGGGGAAGTTGCCAGTGTTAAGCCACTTGGCCAGTCTCAACCTTTGACTAACTGGTCATCCTGGGGCCCACACCCAGAACCCTGATCACCTCCAACCCCACTCCACTCCTATCCCTACCGTGGGGTTCAGTCTTCAGCACCTTTTCTTCCTTCTTTGGGCTGTACAAATCACCCCCACTCAAAAAAGTCCTGTTCCATCCTCCTGCCAACACTTGGAAGCAGATACTATTAGTACCTCATTTTCCAGATGAGAAAATTGAAGAACAGAGTGGTTAAGTAGTGAGCCCTAGGTCACACAGCTAATAAATGACATATCTGGGCTTCAAACCCATCTCTTTCTGATGTTAAGGCTTCTTTTCTAACAGTTAGATTAAATAAGTGTTTTAAATAAGTCAGGTATGGAAGGGGTTACAGCTGGTGCCGTCCATCCAAGAAAAACCTCGTAGCAGGAATGTCTTCAAGTTTCATCACTGCCAGCGTTCAGAGCTTGCCATAGCTGTATAGGGACTGCCGGCCTGGGCCCACATCTGTGGTTTCATCTGGGTCAGACGGTCCCAGCCAAGAGGGCAGAGGCAAGATGAGAATGGAGGACCAGGCTATGTTCAGTCCCTGGCCTCATCCCCACAAAGAGCTCAGGGAGGCCAAGAACTGGAGGTTTGAGCAAGTCAGCGCAAAGGGAAGCGGAAACAGTGACTCAGCTCCGGGTCACCATTCCCTGCTTCTTTGCCTAAGAGATGAGTCATCATTTTGACGCTTTTAATTTTCAGACTTCTAACTCATCCCAGCCACGCATAGGAAGCTGATGAAGGACCGCTCCCTGCCACGTGGGCTGTGCCCCCAGATGGCCTTGAGTTCAAATTCAGTCTCTGTTACTTACCAGTCATGTGATTTTGACAAATCACTGAGCATGCATTTCCCCACCTGTAAACTGGAGATGCTAATGCCTATCTTGCTAGGTTCCTTCACCTGATCAGTATTTATTGAGCAGCTACTATGTGCCAGGTGAGAGCGATATGGTAATAAACAAGACAGACAAACTTCTGGCACCTGTGAAACTTACAGCCTAGTGGGAGAAAACATGTATATGTAATGTAATGTCAGGTGGTATTAAGAAAAATTAAATGGATGAGGCAAGAGAGGGTCAAGAGGGTTGAAGGAGTACTTCCCTGGTGGTCCAGTAGTTAAGAATCCACCTTCCAATGCAGGGGATGCGGGTTGGATCCCTGGTCGGGGAACTAGGGTCCCACATGCCACGGGGCAACTAAGCCCGCGTGCTGCAATTACTGAGCCCGCACGCCACAACTAGAGAGAAGTCCGTATACCGTAGTGAAGGATCCCGCATGCTGCAACGAAGATCCCACGTGTCACAACTAGGACCCGATGCAGCCAAATTGAAGAAAAAAAAAAAAAGAGCATTGAAGGAAACAGTTTCCAGTGTCCAGCACGGGGCCTGCACATAGTAGAGCCTCAGTGAAGAAATATGAATTCCCTTTCTTGCAGTTTTAGGAAGGAAGGACCACATGGTTTTCAGCACTGAAGAGGCTTCCCTTCCCTGGAGGAGATGCCAGGTGACAATTCCCACACAGGGTCCCAGGACTGGCTGAGGATTCCCCGCCTCGGAGCAGTGGAAGAGAAAGTTGTTCAGGGTGTGCGTGTGCATGTGTTTAATATATTTTTTAACTGAGGTGAAGTTCATACAACATAAAGTTAACATTAACCATTTAAAAATGAACAGTTCAGGGAACTCCCTGGCTGTCCAGTGGTTAGGAATCTGCGCTTCCATTGCAGGGGACATGGAACGTAAGATCCAGCATGCATCTCGGCCAATTAAAAAGAAGAAAAAGTGAAAAATTCAGTGACTTTTTTTTCAATAGAAAGTAACTCTTTTTTAAAAAAATATTTATTTATTATTATTTATTTATTTATTTTGGCTTTGCTGGGTCTTAGTTGTGTCAGGCAGGCGGGATCTAGTCGCCCCCTGCATTGGGAGCGCAGAGTCTTACCCACTGGAGCACCAGGGAAGTCCCAAAAATTCAGTGACTTTTTTTTCTTAATATTTATTTTATTTATTATTTATTTAATTTATTTATTTGGTTGTGCTGGGTCTTAGTTGCGGCAGGCAGTCATCTTAGTTGCGGCTTATAGGCTCCTTAGTTGTGGCATGTGAACTGTTAGTTTCGGCATGCATGTGGGATCTAGTTCCCCCACCAGGGATCGAACCTGGGCCGCCTGCATCGGGAGCGTGGAGTCCCAACCACTGAACCACCAGAGAAGTCCCAATTCAGTGACATTTAATACATTCACAGTGTTGTACAACCATCACCTCTATCTAGTTTCAAAACATTTTCAGCACCCCAAAGAATCCCTGTACCCACTAAGCACTCACTCCTCATTCCTCCTCCTCTCAAACCCCTGAAAACCACTAGTCTGCCTTCTGTCTATAGATTTACCTCTTCCAGACATTTCATATAAATGGAAGCAAACAATATGTGACCTTTTGTGTCTGGCTTCTTTCACTTATTGTGATGTTTTTGAGGTTCATCCGCATTGTGGCATGCATCAGAATTTCATTCCTTTTTATGGCAGAATATTATTCCATCATAGGGATAGACCATATGTGTTTATCCGTTTCATCAGTTGAACTGCATCCTTATGCTTTACCCTCTAGTCACATCGCATGCCCCATCCCAGTCCTGGGAGCTGATTCCAGGAAGCACCGAGAGGGAGAGAAGTGAGACAGGGAAGGGAGAAGAACCAATAAAGGGTGCGTTAATGGGCAGGGTACCATGTTGGACAACAAGGTCTGTTTCCCTGGGGGTCCCCTGAGAGCCTGTGTGGGGTGCAGGTCACTGTGACTCCAATGGAGGGCAGAGAGCCTGAGGCATTTATCCACCGACGTCTGTCCTTCCTGGTTGAGAGAAGCCCTCAGGACTTTAACTCCCCCCACGTTTCCAGGGTGAGCCTGTGTTGGGTTGAGTTGGAGAGCGCCCTCAGGTAGAGAAGAGGAGAAGTGCAGGTTAGAGCTCAGGTGAAGCAGAGGATGTAACCAGAGTCAACAGCCTCTGGGACACTTACTTGCGTGATGCTTGATTCAGGCTGGTCAAACATGCACGTGCCTTATAAATATCAATTCATGGATTCCTCATGACAGCCCCATGAAGCAAGTGTTGCTGTCACCCCCATTTTACAGATGGAGAAACTGAGGCATGGGAGAACGGCAAACAGCTTGCACAAGACGACACAGCAAGTCCTAGCAGTGCAGGATTCAAACCCAGAAAGTCTGTGCTTGTCACCACCACTTACGACTCTTGCCCACTCTGTTTTGCTTCCTTTCGTGCCTTCCATACTTACTGAGCACCAACTCGACCTGGCTGGTCTCAGCTTGGGGATCACCTCCCCTAAGAAGCCTTCCATGACCATCCATCAAAAGTAGACCCCTCCAGGGCTTCCCTGGTGGCGCTGTGGTTGAGAGTCCGCCTGCCAATGCAGGGAACACGGGTTTGTGCCCCGGTCCGGGAAGATCCCACATGCCGCGGAGCGGCCGGGTCCGTGAGCCACGGCCACTGAGCCTGCGCGTCTGGAGCCTGTGCGCCACAACAAGAGAGGCCGCGATAGTGAGAGGCCCGCGCACCGCGATGAAGAGTGGCCCCCGCTCGCCGCAACTAGAGAAAGCCCTCGCACAGAAATGAAAACCCAACGCAGCCAAATAAATAAATAAAATTTATTTAAAAAATGTTTCAAAATACAAACTTTTCAATAATAGATGCTTTGACTCACTCACTGTCACATTCTGGAATTGTCCCTCAAATTACTTCCCTCTAATATAGTTTTTGTTTTTTTCTTTT
The DNA here is from genome assembly GCF_964374135.1 of Grampus griseus. Lineage (NCBI taxonomy): Eukaryota > Metazoa > Chordata > Mammalia > Artiodactyla > Delphinidae > Grampus > Grampus griseus. The sequence continues at coordinate 31,678,253 of NC_139008.1, read as the reverse complement.
TGTTTTTGGATTAAAAAAAATTTTTTTAATTGAAGTCTGATTTATTTGACATGTTTCAGGTGTACAGCAAAGTGATTCTGTTACACACACACACATATGTGTGTGTGTATATTCTTTTTCAGATTCTTTTCCATTATAAGTTTTTACAAGATATTGAATATAGTTCTCTGTGCAGTTTTGGGTTATTTTTAGAGGTCAATTCTGATCCCCTTACAAACTCTGCTCCTGGCTCATTTATTGATTGAATCAGTATTTACTGCACCCCCTACCAGGAGCAGGGCTCTGACCACACCGGGGAAGATGGGGAAGGAAACTGAGTTCCCACCCTGAAAAAAAACACTGAGTATTTCTGGCAGTGTGAGGAGGGTTTGCAGCATTTGACTTACTTCTTTATCTTCCTCTTGACCTCTATCATAGCCAACATTTCCCTAGGTCTTACTGTCTGTGAAGCATGGCATTGGCATTGCTAATTTCATCCTCAAAACAGACCTCTGAGCAAAATACTATTATTAGTGCTATTTTTATCATCTCCATTTTACAGATGAGGAAACTGAGGCCCAGGGCTTAAGTGATTTGTCCTAAATCACGCTGCTGGTGGGTAAATAATGGTAGCAGGATCTGAACCCAGGGAGTTGATATCAGAACCTACGCTCTTACCCACTATAGGAGACTCACTATACTGGAATTTTTGATTGTCCAGAAAAACCTCCAAGTTCTCTGTCATTGCATGTCCTTCTATATATTCACTCAGTAAACATTTGCCAGGGACTCTCTGTCTGTTGGCAAGGCCCCAGTGAGGCCATGAGCAGGGTATGAAGATGAACCAGAGCAAACTCTTGCCATAGAATTTGGGTAGTTTGGGGGAAGGACCAGAATTTTGGAGACAGATCCTGGACTCAAATCTTGACTTGGTCAGTAATTAAGGTTGCCAGATTTAGCAAATAAAAATATAGGTCACCCAGTTAAATTTAAATTTCAGATAAACAGTGAATAATTTTTTAGTATCACTATGTTCCATGCCAGGTTTTGTTGTATTTTATCTGGCAACCTTACAGGTAATTGCTTTGTGACCATGAGTACTCACTCAATCTGTCTGATCTCAGATTTCCTGTGTTCAAAATGAGGATAATGATCCCCATTTCACAAGGTTGCTTGGAGGAGTGAAAGAGCACCTTTATGTAAAGTACTCGGAATGCTTCAGCTTTTCGTAACTGGTCCATTTCCACAGACAGCGCACTCCAAACTGCTCCATGCAGTAGCTGGGGTTGAAGGACTTTTAAAATCAGCTCAGGCCACAGCCTACTGAAGACCCTTTGAGGTTCCCACAGCTCCTAGACTAAAGCCCACAGGCATCTGGATGTTTTCTAAAGTCCCGCAGGCTATAGATGGTGTCCAGGACAGAGACCCTTCTCAGGAACCCAGCCCAGGGGCTAACCCCATCCATATTGTTTTTCTCGCAACCCATCTTCTTTCCCCAAAGTCAAGTGCCTGGGACAGTAAGTTCTCAACATGAAGGAGGTGGGAAAATGCACGGGGGATTTAGGGTGTGAGATGTTGTAATAATCCATTGTGATCCCACCAGATATATTTTGAAGCCAAACGCCTCTCTCCAGCCTCTTTTCTCCTCTCTATCGTGGCTGCCCTATCCAGGCACCACCACCTCTTGCCTGCATTATTTATTTATTTGTTTGTTTGTTTATTTATTTTTGGCTGCATTGGGTCTTCATTGCTGTGCACGGGTTTTTCTCTAGTTGCAAGAGAGCGCGGCTTACTCTTCATTGGGGTGCAAGGACTTCTCATTGCGGTGGTTTCTCTTGTTGCAGAGCACAGGCTCTAGGCACATGGGCTTCAGTAGTTGTGGCATGTGGGCTCAGTAGTTGTGGCTCGTGAGCTCTAGAGCGCAGGCTCAGTAGTTGTGGTGCACAGGCTTAGTTGCTCCGAGGCATGTGGGATCTTCCCGGCCCAGGGCTCAAACCCATGTGCCCTGCATTGGCAGATGGATTCTTAACCACGGAGCCACTAGGGAAGCCCTGCCTGCATAATTTAAATAAACTTCTTCTTTTTTTAAATTTAATTGATTTTAATTAAAAAAAAAATTTTGGCTGCACCAGGCAGTACGTGGGATCTTAATTCTCCAACTTGGATCAAACCCGTGCCCACTGCAGTGGAAGCGCCCAGTCTTAACCACTGGACCGCCAAGGAAGTCCCTCTTTTATTTTTTTAAATTACATAATTTATTTTTTTATTTTTTGGTTAAAAAGGTTTTTATTTTATATTGGAGTATAGTTGATTAACAGTGTTGTGTTAGTTTCAGGTGTATCAATAAACTGCTGGCTGGTCTCCCAGCTTCCACATTAAAACTCACAAGAGCAAACTTTTTATTATGGAAACATTTCAAAAAATAGACAGAAGTAGAGAGAAGAAAATAATGAACATAATTTCAACAACAATCAGCTAATCAGCTTATGGCCAATCCAGTTTTACCCACTGCCGGGACCCCTGGGATTTTTAATTCCTCCACTCCAGGATTTCTTTTTTTTTTTTTTTTTTAAGAATTTCAGCTCAAGGACAGGATAATCTGACTTTTCATCAATTCCCCTGCAAACGTATTGTTTGTTACGGCATAAACTTTATTCCAAAATTTCATCAGGGATTTGCTTTTGAATCCAAAGTTTTGATACTCAAAACGAAAGTTTAGAGACCTTTAAAAAAAAAAAAAGCCTCTCTTTTACAAATCCTGCAAATCAAAAGCCTTGGCTTTCAAGATTATAGTCTCTGCCATGAATTTCAAAAGCCTGCTTAGGAACTCATAAAAGCCAAGACTTCGGCATTTTCTTGTTTTGAATTGGTTTGGGTCAAGCTTCTCCAAGGGGTGTATCCAGAATGATTCAGGCCTCAGCCTCAATACTTGGTTTTGTGGAGAGAGAGGTCACAGGATTTCTCTTAAAAAGGGAACAAACAGCATTGCTGCATGTGCAGAAAATGTTACCCAGGACTATTTTTATTGTTGTTCAAATAATAATTTTAATGAATTTAAGTGATTTCTCAGAATGTTCACAGATGTGAAGTCCACAACCTTGTTTTTCCATAGACTTTTAAGCTCTTTGAGTACAATTTCTCCTAATATAAACTTTTACAAGACCCTAACTTCCAAGTTTGAGGGGGTTATTTTCTATTTAATATTTCAATATGCTAGGTGTTTCTGCAAGAGTAGCTTGCTTCTCAGGGCTGTGCACCAGTGCACCCTTGCAAACCAGTGTCCTGGATGTCACCTAGAGTCTCATGTCATTTGAAAATTCTGCTTAGCTTTGCATCATCTGATTTCCTTGGTCATAAGCATTGGCATTAATGTTGAAGTTAGCCACCTGTTTTAAAAAAAAAAAAGTAAGATTTTATTTTTAGGCAAATCCACTGAAATCTCCCAATATTTTTCAAACCAAAAATCACTAGAATCAGGACTTACCCTCAGGCCCGGACATGATACAGACAAACCGAAGGGGAAGGAAGGATGGTTAGTGGTGAGAACCACTTACTGAGAATAGAATCGCTGGTGTTTATCCTTAGCTCAGCCAACAGCTTCCCTGGTGACCTGATGTGCCAACGCTGGGTTCAGTTACCAAATGGGCAGTTTTCCTGATGACAAAATCAGAATATACTGAGTCCTCAAAGCCAGAGGCAAGAACCCTTCTGTTTTTCCTAAAGTGGCCCAAATTATCACCACTGGGTATGACTTGATCGTTGTTTTTTTTTTTAATAAACTTTTAAAGTTACAACTCTTTTAGATTTACAGCAAAGTTGCAAAGATAGTAGAGATTTCCCATATAACCCACACCCACTTTCCTCTGTGATTTTCCTGCATTATAAACGTCTTACATTATTCCCATATATATGCTACAGTTAATGAACCAATATTGATACATTTTTACTGAAGTCTATACTGTGTTCAGATTTCCTTAGTTTTTACCAAATGCACTTTTTCTGGTCCAGAATCCCATACAGGACACACATAATTACATGGAGGCATCATGGCTCCCTAGATGCCTCTTGGTTGTGACAGTTTCTCAGACTTTCTTGGTTTTTTGTTTTTTCCATTTGAGATGTAATTCATATACTACAATATCCATTCTTTCAAAGTGTACACTTCAGTGGGTTTTAGTATCTTCAAAAATTGTGCAGTCATCACTACTAGTCCCTGAACATTTTCTTCACCTCTGTAAGAAAACACACACCCACGTAGCACTCACTCCGCATGGCCCCAGCCCCCAGCTCCCAGCAACCACTAATCTACTTTCTGTCTCTATGGATTTGCCTGTTCTGGAAATTTCATATAAGTGGAATCATACAACAGGTGGCCTTTTGTGTCTGGCTTCTTTCTCTAAGAATGATGTCTTCAAGGTTCATCTGTGTTGTAGCAGGTATCAACCCTTTGTTCCTTTTTCACGACTGAATAATATTCCACTGAAGGGATATAGCACATTTTGGCTATCCAAAATATGGATGTATCAATGATGGACGTACTCACTTTTGGCTGCTATGACTTTCCTTAATAACTTCAAGGAGTACTGCTTAGGTGTTTTGTAGAATGTCCTTCACATGTTTTGCATGATGATGCTACTGTTATGGGTTCTGGGAAGGAAAACCATAGAGGTAAAGTATTTTCTCATTGCCTGCATTGAAGGTGTATGCTACCAGTATGATTTCTCACTCTTGATGTGAACTTTGATCACCTGGCAGAGACGGTGTCTGTCAGATTTCCAAACTGTAATGTGCCCTAATTTTAATAGACTGTTGCATCAGTTTCCTCTTTGGCTGTGTGGTTGTAATTCTGACATTAATTTTTGCTGTGTAGATCTATTCAAAGGAAGGCTGGTTTTAACTTATTTGATTTGAATTCATGCTTTAAAGAGAGACCTTTTATTTTTTTCAGATAGAATACATTTAATTACATTAAAATATCACACTGAAGTGATTTGTAGAGATTTTTAAGCAAATACTTAATATGCAGTGTTGGTGGGGATGTAGAGAAACAGACATTTCATAGGCCGTCTGGAGTTAGGGTCAAGATGGGGAGGAAGTTTGACATTTCGCATCCAAAGTCTTAAAATGTGCCACCTGAATCCATCAGTTCTATGTTTAGAAATTTATATGAAGAAAATAAATACATATGCCAAGATTTGACCAAAACAAACAAATAAACAAAAAACCTCAATCCAACTCAGTATGGTGTATTAGTAGGAACCAAAAATCGAAAATAAACTAAGTGCCCCAAATAGAAAATTAGCTTTAAAATCGATGGCATAACCCCACAATCCAATGCCAACCAACCATTTAAAAGGATGTAAAGGTGTGAGTAGCTAATCACAATTTATGGCAGGGAAAAGAAGATGAAAAACAGCACTGATAGGAAAATTCTAATTTTGTAAAACAAATGTATATATGTATATGCAGAGAAAAAATAAAGGAAGGATATGTATGAAAATATTACATTTGTTTTTTGAGTTGTGGGCCAAGAGTTTGGTTTCTTTTCATTTATTTGTATTTTTACATTTCCTTACAATGACTATGTTTTGATTTTGTGATAAGAAAAAATTAGTTTTACTTTTTTTTGTTGTTTTTTTTTTTGCGGCACGCGGGCCTCTCACTGTTGTGGCCTCTCCCGTTGCGGAGCACAGGTTCCAGACGCGCAGGCTCAGCGGCCATGGCTCACGGGCCCAGCCGCTCCGCGGCACGTGGGGTCTTCCTGGACCGGGGCACAAACCCACGTCCCCTGTATCAGCAGGCGGATTCTCAACCACTGCACCACCAGGGAAGCCCTAGTTTTAAGTTTTAAAGTTATTTTTGATCTACTACATTGAATAATGTGATTTCTATGTATTTAGCCATCAAAGTGCACTTTAGAAAGGAACCTGACAAATAATTATATCATCACACTAGGCCAATCCCAGCTCTATTGCTTTTTCCTTTTTTCCACACCCTGAGGCATGCAGGATCTTAGTTCTTAGCTCCATGACTGGGGACCAGGGATCAAAACCCCACCCCCCGGCCTCCACCCAGTGGAAGCGCGGCGTCTTAACCACTGGACCGACAGGGAAGTCCCTACTGCTTATTTTCTGTATCAGCCAAGGTCCCTGCACCAGAGAGGTGGCCGCTCAAATCGGGTGAGTTGAGGAGAGAGCAGTACAGGGGATCATGTTGTACTTGGAGGCCAATGACAGCTGAGTTACCTCTCCTGTGCTGGAAAGGCAAGGAGAGGGAGTGGTCACCAGTAGTCAGAATGGGTAGTCTGCTGCCACCCCACCGGTAAGGAGCTGGGGGAATAAGTACCCTGACTCATGTCCCTCCCTCTGCTCTCTTTTTGGGCTCCCATCATCTAGACTACTGGAGATGAGAGGGCATATCCCAGTTTGTGGACATGGGCTACACTGGTCAGCCTTCCTGTGCTGGTAGTCGAGAGAAGAATGTGCAGAGTGGAACTGGAAGGGTGGCCAGAGGACAGCCAGCCAAGGGCCATTGGAGCTTGTTTGAGTTGTTTAACCTCTATAGTATAATAAATATATTTGGTCTTCATCCCTGCTTCCTGGCACAGATCTAAAACGCTTGGAATTTCCTGAGTGACAGGGGTGGCTTCTGTTATTCACAAGAAGCCCCTTTCAATCACATCTGAGTTTAGGCTAATGAGGCAGCTTAGGGTGGGGCCCCTAGACAGCCTCAGGATGGGGCTGCTCACCAGAAAGACCAAGTGGCGGGAGGGTTAGAACTCTTAGCACCCAACCGTCGACCTCCAGGAAGGGGTGGAGGGGAGCTGGGGATTTCAGCTCTATCAAAAGTCTTGAACAGCACCCTCTTTCTCTCTCTCCCTCCGTTGAAAGAAACCAGCTGCCAGGTCTCGGGTTGCCCCACGGGGAGTTAGTTAATATAATTATCACCCAAACTGTTTCCTTTCCCAAAGGAGATTACAGTGGGATCCCCGCTGTAAGCCCTCCCGTCATACATACCCCTCCCCTTTCCACGTCCCCAGCAACCTTTGATCTGTTTTCTGTGACTATAGATTAGCTTGCATTTTTTCAAAACTGTATGTAAAGGAAATGAATCATAAAGCACGTACTCTTTTTTGTCTGGCTTCTTCCACTCAACACAATTATCTTGAGATTCATCCGCGTCGTATTAGGTACCAGTAGTCCATCCTTCGTATCGCTGTGGATCGCCGGGTCCACTGTAAGGACGTACAATAGCCCCTGTATCTTTCACCTGTTGATGGACATTCAGGTTGCCTTCAATTTGGGGCTGTTACAAATAGAGCTGGTATAAACATTTGTGTATAAATGTGCACGTAGGCTTTCTTTTCTCTCTGATAAATATCTAGGAGTGGTTAGGTCTTATCATAAGTATGTTGAATTTTATTTTTTATAAATTTATTTACTTATTTATAATTTTTGGCTGTGTTGGGTCTTCGGTTGCTGTGCGTGAGCTTTCTCCAGTTGCGTAGAGCTGGGGCTACCCTGCTTTGCGGTGCGCGGGCTTCTCATTGCGGTGGATTCTCTTGTTGCGGAGCACGGGCTCTAGGCGTGCGATCTTCAGTAGTTGCGGCTCGTGGGCTTGTAGCTGTGGCTCTCAGTCTCCAGAGCGCAGGCTCAGTAGTTGTGGAGCACGGGCTTAGTTGCTCCGCGGCATGTGGGATCTTCCCGGACCAGGGCTCGAACCCGTGTCCCCTGCATTGGCAGGAGGACTCTTAACCATTGCTCCACCAGGGAATTTCCCCCATATGTTGAATTTTAAAAGAAACTCTTGAATTATTTTTCAAAGTGATTACACCAGTTTACATTCCCACGAGCACTCTAACAGGATGCTTAACAATCACTGCACTAACTCACTAAATGCCAGAGGTCCCTCTCATTGTGATAACCCAGCCCCCAGCCCCCTTTACAAATGCCCCATGGGATGGGGCAGTGCTGTCACTATTGAGACCCACTGGACCAGAGGATCTTTGGTTCCAGCACTAGGCAAGGATCTGCCCCCATTTAGGAACCATGGAAGAAAATCTATGAACCCCCATATTTCTGAACTGAATTCAGTAGCCTGAGGTCCAAGATGATCACAAGAGCAAGAGGTAACTGCTAGTAGCACATCTTGGCTTGGCCTTGCATTCTGTGGTTCTTCAGTATCTGAAAAGACCAAAATGGTCTTTATTTAAAGAACTAAGGTTTACATGCAGTGGTGAAACCCAAGTGGTGGTTAGAGCCTAGAGTCAGCTGACCCATTTGCTCTCTCTTCTTAATTTTGTCTTTGGCCCTGGAGCCTCCCTGGGGAAAAAATAAGAGGTGTTTGGTAATCTTGCGCTGAAAGCGGGTACTTAAGTCAAAAGTACACCTGAACTCAGCTAATTTGCACTAATCACCTATGCCAGCCGCGGATCAACCAGAGAGGAGAACGTCCTCAGGATGCAACCACAAACACGCATTGCGGGAGCTTCCCACATCAAACACTATTTTGATTTCTAAAACCTTCATCCCCTGCCCCCTACTAAACTGGAGAGTGCATCAGAATCCCCTAAGGGCTTGTGAAGACCCAGAGTGCCTGGTCCCACCCCTAGCGATGCTGATTTCTTATACCTGATTTCTTCTATCTGGAGAGGTACCTGAGAATTTTCGTTTCTAACAAGTTCCCACGTGGTGCTGGTGATGCTGGGCCAAGGGTCACACTCTGAGACTCACCTCCCGATTGGAACCTTTTCTTTGACAATGGGAAGTTCAACCATGGCAGTGATTTTTCAACTGATGTGATTTTTTCCCCCCAGCGGACAAAATCCGGAGACATTTTTGGTTGTCATAACTGGTCCTGGCCATTAGTGAGTAGAAGTCAGGGATGCTGTTCAATATCCTATGATGCATAGGACAGCTAGGATTATTAGAAATTAATTAGAAATAATTATTTGACCCAAAATGTCAGTAGTGCCAGTGTTGACAAACCCAGCACTATAGGAGAATGCTTAAATAAATTAGAAGATTCCCACAAGGAATAAATATTATGCAGCCATTAAGAAGAATGCTCCTTGTACAACAATAGTCAATATTCTGTAAATGAAAGTAACCTTTTAAAATTGTATAAAATATTAAAAAATTTAAAAAAAGAAGAATGCTCCTTATACTATATATAAAAGAGATAAACAACAAGGACCTACTGTATAGCACAGGGAACTATATTCAATATCTTGTAATAACCTATAATGGAAAAGAATCTGGAAAAGAATATATATATTCTTTTTCAGATATATATATATTTACATATATCTGAAATATCTGAATCACTTTGCTGTATACCTGAAGGTAAACACAACATTGTAAATCAACTAAATGAGAAAAAAAAAAGAATGGTCCTTAGACCTTTTTATAACTTGGGGAATTGTTCATGATATGATGTGCGGGGAAAAAAAAAGGATAAAAGAAGTATATTCAACATATTAGCTGTTTCATTTAATTTTCTTTGTACTGTACCACTACCTAGAATTATCTGGTTTGTTTCTATGTATACTTATATATCGTCTGTCTCCATTTACTAGGTTGTAAGCTCCTGGTATTCTTTAGAAGAGCATTAAATAGTTGCTGAGCATGTGAATAGGTAAATGTAAGTAAAATCAGTGGTGTGCTGGTAAATGTTTAACAATCAACTCTCAGAAAAGAAAATCTCTGATTTGTCACATGTGCCAGTTTCCATGGTGGCTGATTTCAAGCTACCTCCGGCTTAAGAAGAGATGAATTAGAGGGCTAGCTCCTGGGCTAGTTGATGTCCTCCAAGGATGAGTAGAATAATCTGGCTATTAATATGATGCAGCTCCCAATTTCTGGTCTCAAGCCAGCTTCCAGATTCCTGATTGAGAGCATCAGTTGAAGAAATGTTATGCTAATCGTGGCAGGAGTCTGGGGAATGATGCATAGAAACATTCTGGGTATTGGGGACCCATAAAGTGTAGGTGTTCAGGCGGTGAACTGCATGAAGGTGGCACATCTGGGGCATGTGCCATTTCCATCACAGACACACGCGAGCTTGTATGAAAGAACGCAGGCAGGCTCAGAGATTCTTGTCTTCTGAGTCCTGAGGCAGGGGGGTATACCTTCCTTCATAAACCCCATGGACTGCTGGCCATGTACACATTCTGGAGAGCACACAGACACACGTGGTCCTGTTATATATACACGTACGTGGCTGGGCATCCCCTAAGCTCCACCTTTCTCAGAGGCCCAATTCCGCTCCCTCAACCCTGACTCTGAGGCTGACATGATTGTTCCACCTGGGGGAGAGGGCAGTGGAGTATCACCATTGCTGGTGATACATATATGTCCTGGGACGCCTTCAAGTGGGTAAAAGTATTTGACCCTCAGCCAGGGCTGCTGTACACCTGGCTACAGGAATGTACTTAAAACTGTTTTAAAAAATCATTTGAGGACTTCCCTGGTGGCACAGTGGTTGAGGGTCTGCCTGCCAATGCAGGGGACACGGTTTCGCTCCCTGGCCCGGGAAGATCCCACATGCCGCGGAGCAACTAAGCCCGTGTGCCACAGCTACTGAGCCCACGAGCCACAACTACTGAGCCCGTGTGCCACGACTACTGAAGCCCGCGTGCCTAGAGCCCACGCTCTGCAACAAGAGAAGCCACCGCAATGAGAAGCCCATGCACTGCAACAAAGAGTAACCCCTGCTCACCGCAACTAGAGAAAGCCCACGTGCAAGAGACCCAATGCAGCCAAAAATAAAATAAATAAATTTTTAAAAATCCTTTGAGGGTCTTCCCTGGTGGCGCAGTGGTTGAGAGTCCACCTGCCGATGCAGGGGACATGGGTTTGTACCCCAGTTTGGGATATCCTCCTTTCTGTTCCACCATCCTTGGCTTATAGCTTCCTTCCTAAAGGTTACCTCATGGTCAAAGATGGCTGCTGCAGCCCTTGCAATCTTGCTTGTGCTCCAGGTAGAAGGAAGAAGGAAGTAGCAAGTGGACATGTTAAGTCAGTTCCCTCTAAGTAGCTTTCCTGGAAGCCCCACCCAATGACTTCCTCTTATTATTTCATCATCCTCTCTTAATTTCAAGGGATGCTGGGAAATGTAGTTCTTAAGATGGACACATTAAGTTCCTAAAGCTGCCAACCTCCTTCTCTTCAAGGCCAGCTGGGCACGTTTGGTTTCCCACAGGTATGATCATTTGGTTGCCATCTTTGTTCCCTTCATTGGCCTGGAGGACATGATAGCCCTTGCTAAATTCACCCAGAAAAGCTTAAATGATGGCCAACAAAGCCCATTCTTCCTGAACACTGGAATGTCTCTAATAAAAAAAGCTCTCCTCCAAAATAAAATGGCCTTGGACATTATAATGCCTCAAAAGGAGCCATCTGAACGATTATCCCAATAAAATGTTGTGTTTTCATACCTGAAAAAAAGAAAAAGGGCACATTGCCCACTTGAATAAAATGTAGGCTCTGTTAGCAAAGAACAACTGTGGAATGATAATTGGGAAGGGAGCTAGCAGACTCTGTTATATATATTATCCTATTCCGTGCTCAGTTTTGAGAGATCCTTAGGAAAATCCACCATTTCCCCCATGAGGTCTGAGATTCTGTGACACGTCTGGGTAAAAGATTTTTTGTCTCATAGATAACACACTAGCAGCACTATTTTCTATTGTTTGTCAAGGCAGGTAGAATTTACTTGCCCTAGGTTAGCTGTATTTCATAACAAGGGGAGGAGAACATATAAGGCTTCCAATTTCTGTTAAAAATTTCTTTCTTTAAAACTTATCTTTGTTTTCAATCTGTGTTACTGTTTAAAACAAGAGTTTACCTTCAGTTTACCAAAAGAGGTAAGTGGGTTGTAACTGGATCCAATCATGAGCATGCCATTTATGCTCTCAGAAAGGCATCAAATGTCCCGTGAGGGGGCAATATGACCCCCAGTTGAGAACTGCTGACCTAAGTCATTTATTTCTGTGCATGGTGCTTAGTCAGCACTCGAGAAATGATCATCATGATTATTTTTCTCTCTTCTGATTGCAACAATATTAGATTTCAGCAACGTTTTTGCTAGGTGTTTTTTTTTAAGATGCTGTTTGCATTTTTGTGACAAAATTATTTTTTTAAATGTATGCAAGATGGTTAATTTCATGTGATGTGAATTTTAACTCACTTTATTTTTTATTTATTTACTGTTTAAAATTTTTTATTTATTTATTTTTTTGGCTGTGCCAAGTGGGATCTTTGTTCCCCGACGAGGGATCGAACCCATGCCTCCTGCAGTGGAAGCAAGGAGTCTTAGCCACTGGACCACCAGGGAAGTCCCTGTATGCTGTTAAATGTTAAATAAAAGATGTTTTATTTTATCTTGTTATTAGTATTGCCTTTTGAATATGATTTGACTTTTCTTTTTTTTCTTTGACTTTTCTTTGACTTTTCTTATGTCTTTTGTCTCATGTCCTTGAGTCTAACTTTGACCTTTCTAGCAGTAATTAATCCATGAGACCACTTTTGCTGCCCACTGTGATGAATGCATGCATTATGTATCGTGAGAAGCTATTGGTATCCTTTATTCTCTTGACATTTCTGCTCGGTAGTCAAATAGGTGAGGAAGGGCTTCCCTGGTGGCGCAGTGGTTGAGAGTCCGCCTGCCGATGCAGGGGACACGAGTTCGTGCCCCGGTTTGGGAAGATCCCACATGCCGCGGAGTGGCTGGGCCCGTGAGCCATGGCCGCTGAGCCTGCGCGTCTGGAGCCTGTGCTCCGTAACGGGAGAGGCCACAACAGAGAGAGGCCCGCGTACCACACACAAAAAAAAAAGGTGAGGAAAAAGATGGGCTGCCATTGTGGGTTTTTTTGTTGTTGCCATTGTGGTTTTAGTTCAATCACATTAAGAATCTTGGAGTGGGGAAGGCCTTTTTAAGCTTGATGCAAAACTCAGAAGCTTTATGTATTAAAAAAAATTTTTTTTGGCCACACCTTGAGGCTTGCAGGATCTTAGTTACCTGACCAGGGATTGAACCCAGGCCCTCAGCAGTGAAAGCACCGAGTCCTAACCACTGCACCGCCAGGGAATTCCTTCTGGTTACTTTAAATGGATTGAAGTTTCCAGATCTTAGCTGAAAGGTGTTATATTCACTGTGGCTCATACAGCCTCCCAATTCCAAGGCTGGAGGCTAATCCAGAAGCATTTTCCCAGGCCCCTTGAGTGCTAGTCTTTGTTGAATGATTTTGTGTGCTGGGATTGTAGGAGTTTGTTCTCTCCTCACTTATCATTTAATCCTGAGACTTTTAACCCCTTTTTTAACCCTATGACTTTCTAACATCATCTCCATTTATTATGCTCAGAGAGACTTAGTAATTAGCCCAAGGACACTCAGCTAGGAAGTGCCTGTACAATTATTTAGAAAGCCAGATGACATGGCACCATCTCACCATCATCAGAAAGAGAATGTAGTTCAAGTCAAACCAGATCATTCCTGGTTCCTGGAGCCCTTTCTACTTCTGTGCCTTTGAATCTATGGGTCCCTCCACTCTGAGGGGCCTCTCCCTTCAGGGAGCCTTGCCTGTGCTTCACGGCTTAGCTACAACGCTTCCTCCCCCAGGAAGCCCTCCCTGATTCTCATCACTGGGAAATAGCATTTGGCACATGCTCATGCTGCTTTTCACAGTGACCACTTGTGAGACTCACCCCACAGCTTTTGCAGGTTGGCTATGAGCACCCACCAGGTGTTGATGTGTAATAATGTTGCTTAGGTTTTAAAAAAGGCAGTTTAGAATGAAAAAAAATAAACTCATTTGCCAGTAGCCAGTAGCCTGGTCTCCAGTCATTTTGTGTGTATGTGTTTGTGTGGGACAGAGAAAAAGAGAGAGAGAGAGATTCATCTAAGACCTTGGTAGCTCCCAGAAGAATCTCACTTATCACAGAAAACGTTACAATGCATTCAGATGATGATGATAACGATAATTATTTGCTGTAAAAATAACTGAAGATTTTTCCTATTGTAAAAAAAAAAATTGAAAAACATTTTCATATTATAGAATCAATAAATTGTTTTTGTAGTGCCTGTACAAAACAGACCCTAGGCTGTGTTCCTCTAATACTGAGTGGACAAGTACCCTGCCTGCCGCTCCCTCCCATTCTGGTCGACCTAAAGAACTTGGGATTCCTCTACAAGCCTTACTTTTGCCTGGCATGTCCTTCCTGCCATGGCCTCCATCCCCCTTTCTTTCTAAACCTTATCTTTTTAAGATTCAACCAGGAACAAGACTGCCAAGCTCCCTGCCCTCTAAGAACTTACTTTTTGTTGAAAGGAGACACATAAGTAATCATTTCAGATACTGATACAGGCTATGAAAAAACAAAACCAGGCAATAGGGGAGTGTGGAGGGTGGTGCTTTAACGAGGCTGGTCTGACAAAGGCTCTCTGCTCGCGGGCCATTTGAGAGGAACCTTGAGGAATGACGACGAGAAGGAAAAGATTCCAGAGGGAGAGGGAACTGCGAGGGCAAAGGCAGTTTCCGAGGAAACAGAAAGAAGGCCAGTGTGGCTGGGCAGCCCAAGCCAAGCAGAGACTGGCGTTGAGATGAACACAGAGGAGGCGGAGCCAGGTCCTGCAGGGACTTGTAGCCCACAGAGAGGAGGTCAGATTTTATTCCCAAGGTGATGGTTTTACAGCCAAATTGCTTTGTAGAAGGGTTTTCTTGCAGCTCGTGGGACTTCTCCAAGCCCCAGTGGCTCATGCCTCCGCCGCCAAACTGTGAGGGCCAGTTTTGCCTCTGTGCGGTCATCGCCCCTTTAAGTGGCGGCTTACTCCTCAGACCCTGAGCCCCTGAGGACGCCCCCGGCTGGGTGACCGCAGCGCGCAGCCCCGCGCCTGGCCCACAGCAGTCGCGCACCCCGGGTCGGCGGAGGCTGACCGGGCGATTGCGCACGGAGGCTGAACAAGAAGTCGGCGCAGAACTTTCCCCCTGGAAGCGGGGCCTCCCACTCGGCGCGGCCACGCGGATTCCGGTAGTAGGAGGGGGGGGCGGGGGCTGGCACGTGAGGCAGGCGGCCGCACGTGGCCCAGGAGTGTGCTTTTTTCAGGACAGGTGCGGGGGCCGCCAAGTTCGCGAAGGCGCAGACGCAGCCGGGCCTCGGCACCCCGTCTCCCACTCAGGTTTATTTTCAGATTCGTGGCCGCTGCGGTCTGGTCAAGGGAAGGTGTCCTCGGAGAGCGCCAGGGCGTCTTAGTGGGGCGGGCCAGAGGGTCCCCCACGCACAACGCGCAGCGAGCCGCGTGCCTGCTGTCTGCCCAGCAGGCTGGTGGGAGCCCGCGGGCCTCGCATCTCGGAAGTTTTTCTTTGGACTCTGAGGCTCAACTTGCCCATCTAAGAAATGGGTCTGAAGTAAACAGCTGGCGAAGCACTTTGCCAACTTGGATTCAAGTTGGGCGTTTAATTCACTTTCTTCGATTCCCTCCTCCCTTTGGAAGCCCAAGGGGCTGGAGTAGCGGGATGCCACCCACCACACCCTTCCGTCCCCGCAGAGCGGTCACGGGAGTTGATTTTGCGTCCCCTACGGCCTGGAGGCACCGGATCAGCCCTCCTGTGGGGTGCGGTCTCGGAGCCCCGGGTCACGTGACTCCTGCCCGCTGCCTCTGGCCAGCGAGCAAGTGCGCATGCGCAATTCATTCTCTCTCTCTCTCTCTCTCTCTCTCTCTCTCTCTCTCTCTCCCCCCCTCCCTCCCCCCTCTCTCTCTCCCCTCTCCTCTCTCCCCTCCCCTCCCTGTCTTTCTTCTCTTTCCCTCCCCTCTCTCTCTCTCCTTCCCCCTCCCTTCCTCTCTCGCTCTTTACTTCTCCCTCTCTCTCCCTCCCTCCGTCCCTCTCTCTCCCTCCCTCCGTCCCACTCTCTCCCTCCCCTCCCTCTCTCCCTCCCTTCCTCTCTCCCTCCCTTCCTCTCTCCCTCCCTCCCTCTCTTTCTCTCCCTGCCTCCCCCTGCCTTCCTCTCTCTCTCTCCCCCCCCTCCCTCCCTCTCTCTCTCACTCTCTCTCTCCCCCTCCCCCCTCCCCCTTAGGTTGGCTCGGACGCAACCACTGTCAGCTCCTCCCCCTCCTTCTCCGTCTTCACCCTTCCTTTCACTCCCTTCCCCTCGCCCTTTGGTTACGTCAGGCGGACACGCCGATGAGCCAATCACGGCGCTGTGTTTAGAGGCCGGCAAGCGGAACCGGTCGGATTGGACCAATAGAAGCCCTCGGATCCGGCGCGCCCCAACCGGGCAGGGGAGCCGGGGCCGAGTGGGCGGTGCTTCCCCGTCAGCATGTGGGCGGGGACCAGCAACCGCAGAGGCGTCGACGACGGCGGCAGCAACGACGACGTTCCTCAGTCTTCGGGGTAGGCTCGGCGGCGCCGGTAGGGCTACGCGGAGCGGTCGGCGGTGGCCTTAGGGAGGCCGCGGCGCCATGGCGGGGCGGTAGACGTGCTCAGGCCGGCGAGGCGAGAGGCGGCGGTGTTCATCCGGTCCGCAGCGCCCTTCGGCAGGGGCCGGGGGTGGGGAAGACTGGGTCGGGGGTTGTCCCGGGCAGCGCGGGGCCGCGGGGCGGGGCTCGCAGGCCGTCGGGGTGCAGGAGGCCTGGGCCGCCGCGAGGAGCCGCCGCAGGCCACTGGGCCCCGCCGCCGGGCCGCTCGACGACGACGCTCCCGCGGGGGCCCCGCCTGAGCAGGACGCGGCCGCGGCGGCTGCGAGGCCGCGGGAGGCCGCGGAGGATGGAGGAGCGGAAGGAGGAGGGCGAGGCCGAGATCCAGGAGCACGGGCCCGAGCACTGGTTCTCCAAGTGGGAGCGGCAGTGCCTGGCCGAGGCCGAGCAGGACGAGCAGTTGCCCCCTGAGCTGCAGGAGGAGGCGGCGGCCGCCGCGCAGCCCGAGCACAAGCAGCAGAAGCTGTGGCACCTCTTCCAGAACTCGGCCACCGCCGTGGCCCAGCTCTACAAAGGTGAGGGCCGCCGCCGCCGCCATTTTGCGCCGCCGCCCCCGCCTCGCGCCCGGCCGTCGGCGGAGAGCCCGGGGAGCGGTTGGCTGGGCTCCGGCCGTCGCAACGCGGCCCCACCGCCCCCTCCTCGCAAGATGGCGCCGCGGGAGGCGGGCCCTCGGGAGGCGGCCGGGGGCCGGCGTGGGGGGCGGCCGGGCTTGGGGCCGCCTGTGGGGCCCTCCCGCTCCTGGGGCCGGGCCGCTGGGTGCCCCCGGGCCGGGGAGGGCAGGGGAGGAGCCCCCGGTCACAAAATGGCGAAGGGAGGCGGCGCGGGGCCCCTATTGTGCTGGAGCCGGCCTCGGGGCGGGGACTGCGAAGGGGTGCCTCCCTCTGCCGCGCATCTGTCCCGGCTGCGCCCGGGGGCCCCGCGGCTCCCCCTCCAGCCCCGCCGCGACCCCTTTCTTGCCCGCTCCCCACCTAGCGCGGGATCCCGGAACCCTTGAACAAAATGGCGAAACCTAATATGGCCGTTCCGGAGTGATTGACGCCCAAATAACATTGCTTTTTCTTTTTTTGTTTTTGTGTGTTTTTTTTGTGTTTTTTTGTTTTTTCTCTTTCGTTTCGTCGTTTTTCAGACCGAGTGTGTCAGCAGCCAGGACTTTCTCTTTGGGTTCCTTTCCAAAATGCAGCCACTGCCGTCACCAACCTTTACAAAGGTAAGGACAACTTTGCTGCATTGCTGGCTAAGGGGAAGGGCGGTCTGCGTCAGGGTTTAAGTCCTGCGTTCCTTAGTGCATTGGCCACCTTGACCTGGAGGTATCTCCCGAGTGTTTTCTGCTTCTGAATCCAGCCACTAACTCTCAGTATCTTGCAACTTGAGAATTCTGGCGGTGTGATGTTATATCTAGATAACGGGTTCTCAGCCGGGGGCGTTTGGTTCTCTCACCCCATGGCGATATTTGACAATGTCTGGGGCACTCCAGAGTGTCATCACTGAGAGGAGGCCGCTAACTGTCCTCGGTGCACGAGACAGCCTCTCCACCCCCCAAATGGCAGTAGTGCCGAGGTTGAGAGGCCCAGAGCTCCAGACTGAGATGTGCTTCTTAGGCACCCAGGGAAGAGGAGTGTGTCTCGCACAGAGGTGGGAGGGACAACTTGTTTGTGGAAAAGCACCTCTTGGAATAGTTTTTCTTGAGTTAGGCAATTTCGAGCATGACGGTGGCACAGCATAATTTAAGTGCGTCGAAAACTAGCTAATTGGAGTAATCTGTACGCACATTAACATGCAGATATTTGATGGAGTTGCTCTTCCCTAGCAACTCCATCAAATATTTGCCTTCCAAGCTGCTTTCTGCCTGACGGTACATTGTTGGCAGGAAATCTGATCAGTTTGAGTTGATATCAAGATTTGTGTTTCATGGCAGTGCTTTTCTGCAGTTAATCCCCGCCCCCCACGTGAAGATATGTGAGTAAATGTTCTTGCCCATCGTGTTCTCTCAGCAACAGTGGGTTTAGATTTGTTTTGAAGATTTGGAAATTTGGGTTTGATATTTGGCAAGGTTTCTGTGGGAAAAGGATTTGAATTTGAGTGTTAATTTTAGTAAAAATGTAATTTAAATAAATGCTTTTAAACTGCCAGAAGCTGTTGATAATTGCAGTAGAGCTTTGTGTTTTTCAGAATTATCTAAATAAGGTTGAAACAGGCTGTGGAGTGACTTGATTCTCAGATTCTTATCTGCATAAGAATAAGCCAATTAAGATAGCATTCTTTAGGCAAAAAAAATCCCTTATTTTGGATTTCCTTTTAAACCTTTCAGTTTTTGGGGATGATAATTTGAGAATGTAAACTGAACCTGGTGAATAGAATGTTAATTTCAGGGAATGAGGAGCTAATAATCTAGGCTTACTGAGAAAAGGAAACCTAATGAAGTGGTGCCCCAGTGGTCAGCTTTGATTTTATATAGCTGAGTTCCTTAAATTTTGACTCTAACATTCATTACTGCTTGAGGGTTTTTAACATTCTCTGGAATGGCTCTTGGTTTCACCCAGACAGGGAATTTTGAAATAATACTTCAAACTCATATTTTTGGAAAACTCTGCTTTCTTGGAGTATAATTTACATATAGTAAAATCACCGTTTTAAGGTGTATGGCATGAATTTGACAAACATACATTGTTAGTAAATGGAACATATCTATTCCCCCCACCCCAGGCAACCGCTGATCTGAATTCTGTATATATGGTTTTTGTGTTTCCATAATGTAATAAATAGAACCTTATAGTAGGTAGCCTTTTCTGTTTGGTATCTTCTATCCACTTTTCATAATGTTTTTGAGATTGATCTATTCAGTTCACATTGCAGGTATTAATAAATTGTTAAGTGCTTTTTGTTTTTCTGACTAGTGTTGTGTGTGGAGGTATCACGGTTTATCCATTTCAGGTTTTGCAATTATTTTTTGCTTTAAGGGGAAAGCAACACATAGTTTTAGTCCATCTGTGTGCCACGCTCTTGGACTAGGCCGTAGAAAAATATGAATGTTCTCTGACTTCTCAGTTTTTGGTGCTGTTGTGTGCTCCTGGAATGCATCTCTTTAGGACTGTAGCTGATGGTTTTCTTTAGTGTTAATTCTTCATGTAAAAAAGTGGGCTCAGAAGCTGAACTCTGAAATAATCCCTAATTTGATTTCTTGATTTGAAAATGCTTCTTATAATGTATTAGTTTCCTTTGTTCATGTAATGGAAGACATTAAATTTCTTTTTAAATAAACATGAAGTTCTTGCATTATGGCAAATGCTGGATTGTCAGTCCAACCTTAGCTTTATTTTGTGTCCTATTTCTGTAAAATGAAATATATCCCCTTTTACCTGAGGAATGGTTAATTGTGGTTTGTGGAATTTGGTAGTATAGCAACGTTATTCTGTTCCTAGCTGACTCAAGGAAAGTGTGGATAAGCTCTGCAGATCCTCACATTCTTCCTCCTTTTCAGGGTGTGGTCTTCAGAGAACAAGAATGCAGCTGTAGGAATAATTGGGTACCTTAAATAGAACCAATAAAATTAGCAAGGTAGTGTCACAGTGCATGCAGCTGTAAGTAGTGGTAAATTTAGAGTGTTCACAGTTCTTATTCAATATCTAAATGTAATTTATGGGGGCGGGGATGGGGGGAGATTTTGGAGGATCCTTGTAAATGGGCAATGCTCTTGCAGTTTGTATGATTAAGCGCTTATCTGACAAGCTAAAGATGGCTCATTTTGCCTCACCCAGCCTGGGGAGAGGTTGGTACTTCTACCAGCTTCCTGATAGCACCTAAGATGAGCACATAGGAAGGTCAGAATTGAGGTAAAAGTCTAGCAGAGGGCCCCTTTTGATGTGGCGTTTTGAAACATTGAACGATGCAGTTGGTTTGGTTGAATGTGGCTGGAGACTTGGAGGAGAGTGAATTGGGGTGTCCTCAGTGTGCACAGAATTTGGCAAAATGGAGTTCCTTTTGCTCCACATAGTAAGTTGAGTCAGACATTGGCATCCTTTTTTGGAAGGGAAGAAAATTCTGATGGCTGGTTTTTGTTACTTTGCTTTGATAAATCTAAAGGAAGTAATGTTTGTTAAATATTCAGTGGTGTTGTGTCCCCTGGCTTAGTACGTTTTCTGTTGTCTGCAGCAAAGGGAGTGAAGTTACTGAGGTGGTTTTAACTAGCCTGGTTGATGCTTATCTGAAAAATGCTTTGTCAAGCTCATCTCTTTCTGCCTCTTAAATACACCTCCCATTTCCTTGGGTGACTGGTTGCAACCTCTTTCCTGACTCCTCATTAGGAAAATAATGAATTCTAAATTCCTTCTACGGTGTGGGGTTACTTGCTCAGTAGAGGCTGGCCGTCCTTTGGAGCCTCGTGGTCAGCGGAGGTGGGCGCTGGGGCCCTGCTTGCTCTGCAGCAGCTGCCTGGGAGCCAGTGCTCACCCACATCCCCCAGAGCCACTTCTCGCTGCTTCTTATTGTCAGTTCCCTCAACTTTGTAATATTTTTCTTTTTCGATTTTTGTTTTATGTTAAGCTCCATTTTTTTTTGTTGTTGTTTAATGCTAAGCTCCTCCGCATTTTAAAACTGTCTGAAACTTTAGTTGTATACCGACTTCTCCCACATATGTTAAGAGCTTTCTCTTGATACTGTTTATGTTAAAGATGTTTTTGGTTTTCTCCTTGAACAGCATTTGCCCCAAGGTGTGACTCTAGAGGTACTTGGAGAAGGCCAGCAGCATCATTATCATGGAGTCTTCTGCTAGATTGTTCTAGTTCAGATTTTAGACTGTTACTTTTACTTAGTCGTATGGTCCTGGAGACAGATAATGGAACAAAAAATATTTCACTATTGTAAGCCTTCATTTTCTCAATTGTGAGTAGGAGTAAGTACGCACAACTTAGAGTGCAGGCTCTTAGTGTGTCATGCAATGAGTCTTCAAGCATGGACTGTGTTGGTGGTCAGGTTCTGTTTTTCAGATGATGTTTTTGGCTATGGGCAGTGCTTAAGATGAAGGGAAGAAATTCTTATTTATTTATTTATTTTTATTTCTGTTAGAATAACCTTTGTGGTGTGTCTTCATTTTTCCCTGAAAGGGCTGAAAGTAAATAGAATTGACAGGAGAAAAATAGTGTGATGCCCTTTAAAGTCCTTATTTTTGAGACATCTTGATTTCAGATCCTGTTTATAGTGTGTAGTCACTTCATTGTGCCCTTCTTGGGCTTCTCTGTGAACTGAAAGTGAACGGAACGTACTGAAAATTTTTGGATGAGTGATTGGTGTATAAACAACTGGTCAGAGAAAGCATGTTTTACCTGGAGGCAAATAATGAAATTTCAGCTTATGTTTTGACTTTCTGGAGTTGGTTTGTGACTCTCCTGCTGCAGAAAACTATTGAACTTTGAGAGTGTTCAAAAAACCTTAGTATGGATTGCAGTTGAATACCCTGTTTTATTTTACTAAGCAGCAGCCTCAGTCATTATTAATACCATTTATAGATTTTTTTGTGAATTTTTATAGAAGACTGTCAGTTTCTGATGTGTAACTTCTCTGTAAAAGGATGTTTTAGCTGCAAATAGCAGAAAAGACAAGTCAGGCTGGACATGGATTGGCTGCTCTCTGCCTTGAAGCCTGAAGGTGGGATTGATTGAATCCAGTGGCTCAGGCCTCCCTGCTCTGTAGCTCTTTGTAGTCCATGTGTGGGCCTGCGCATACCAGCTTTGTCATTAGGCTAGTTTCAGTGTTGGCAGCTCACACCTCACAGCTTAGGGTTACTCACGGAAGGTTAGAAGAGCCCAGAAGCTTCTTTCCCAGGAGCTACCAGTAAATGACTTATGTCTCTGGGACAGAATTGGGTCACATGGTTATTCAGAACCAGTATCATAGCCACAGTTTTGGGGTTATGCAGATTTGTTTGGGACTATACCACAAGTTTCATCATCAATTGAGCAAATGTGGAAGAAGCCTTTATTCAGAGCTATCCAAACAAAAACTTGTGAGTACCTTTAGGAAAGGGAGGACGAGGACTGGATGGTAGGGAACCGTGGCCACTCTGATCCTTCCCTGGTTCCTGCTGTTTGTATGTGCTAGGTGAAGATTTAAGTCAGTATGTAAGTTACCTAGAAGTTCGTGTTTATCTTTGGATACCACTTTGTTAGGGAACTTAGAAATTGTTTCCTTAAATCAATTGAAAAAAGAGCTTCCCTGGTGGTCCACTGGCTAAGACTCTGCACTCCCAATGCAGGGGATCCCGGTTCAATCCCTGGTCAGGGAATTAGATCCCACCTGCTGCAACTAAAGATCCTGCATGCCACAATGAAAATCCCACGTGCCTCAACTAAGATCTGACACGGCCAAATAAAATATAAATAAATAAGTAAATATTAAAAAAAAACAATTGAAAAGCAGTTTTATTTTGGTCATGACTCATATCTTTTCCTTTTTTAAAAATTTATTATTATTTATTTTTGGTTGCGTTGGGTCTTCGTTGCTGTGTGCAGGCTTTCTCTGGTTGCAGCGAGCGGGGGCTACTCTTCGTTGCGGTGCGTGGGCTTCTCGTTGTGGTGGCTTCTCTTGTTGCGGAGCACAGGCTCTAGGCGCGCGGGCTTCAGTAGTTGTGGCGGATGGGCTTAGTTGTTCTGCGACATGTGGGATTTTCCCGGACCAGGGCTCGAACCCGTGTCTCCTGCATTGGCAGTCCTATTCTTAACCACTGTGCCACCAGGGAAGTCCCTAGATATTTGTTTCTAATGAAACAGTTAAAATACATATTTTTTCCAACAGCAGACTAGTTGGTTAGTGCAGATTGAGTTCTAAGTTTAAATGTTTTGTAGTTACTAGTATTCCTTGGAAATGTACCCTGATCTAGCAGTGTGATTTTTCTGGTTTGTAGATCCTCTAAGGAGAATGGGAGATGACTTCTCTATTGTTGAGGAAAAAATCGATTGTAGAAAGAACTTTTGCTATTTAGTAACTTTTTAGGGCAAGGCCCTTTGAGCCTCAGTTCCAATTCCTTGTTTATGAAATTGAGGTATCTGCTTTGGCTAACTCACATAAGGTTAGTAAGTATCAAAAAATTATAGATAGTGAAATCTGATTGTGTTTATGTTTCATGTAAGAAAGTTCTGCATTTGGTCTTCATTTCAGAAATCAATATGATTCTTTGCCTACTGCCCCTTGCCAGCAGTGGGAAAATGAGACTAATAAAAATCCCTTGAATTCAATTTCAGCTATTTATATAAAAACAGTTTAAAAAAATATGAAACAAAGATGTCTACTGTGAGTTGTATGAATCAGTTTGTTTCTTGAATAAGGAAATGAATGTGTTGTGATTAAAGGTTAGATTGACATTTTGATGCCCTTGGGCTTTGCCTAACCTTCGAGATCATGGCCTTTTTCCACAGTGGCTTTGGCATCAGTAAAAGTGTTGGACACAAGACTGTCCCCACAGTTTTCTTTGCTCTGCATTTCTAGAATTTGGGTGTCTAATTGGAAGGTTCAGGAGTATTCAAAGCAGTCTTTGGCTGAGAGCCTTCTGGAGGCCATCTTTGTGTGTACGTTTATTATTTTACTGGACACTAAATTAACCAGTGATTAAAATCTAGTCTGGTCATTCCTAAGATTCTCCAATGAGCATTTAGATCTCTTCTACTTAGTGCAAGATGTGATAGGAGGGTTTAATTTTCAACCAAGTAACTCTTTAAAGTTCTCAAACATAAGAACTATATTTTAAACTATGTTTTAGTGTCAATATGAGATTCTCTGTTTAAGGAAATAACTGAGATTGGATTAATCTGGGCGGTAAAGTAATTGGATTTGGCTTTCAGGATATGTTAATGGTATAAGACCAAATTATGCCCAGACAGTGCAAAAGCATGTATGTACCCGAAGACCTTAAATGTTAAATCTGCTTTTCTCCTCCTGTACTTCTTAGTCTGTAAAAGTCTGTTTACAAAATACTTGATTTTTAGCGTGTTCTTGGTTGGTTGTGTTGTTGAGACTTGTGCAGAATTTTTGAGGTGAAGTGATTGGTCAGTTGCATACATTTTAAAAGAGGTTCACAACTACTTATATAACTGCCTTCCTTCAAAAGTATGAATATTGCGTTTTCCAACTTTGTTCAACTCTGTGATTAAAGCATCAGCCTGTTGGCGATCTGACTTTTGGGCTTTCCTTGTGTCCTCAATCAAAACGAATCAAAGCTCTTCCTCCCAGGATTGTCAGGGTTTTTTTTTTTTTTTTTAAACTGCCTCATCTGGTTCCTTCCCTTTGGCTCTTGAGTTTTGTATCAAGTTCAGCTTTTCTTATTTGCTGTCTGGTTTGCTAGGTGTACATTTACATGCCTGCTTCATCTTACTTTGCACTATCCATGCTTGCTTCGAACTTGTTTCTTGTACCCCTTTCAACTTTTTGTCCCTCTATACTTCCAATTCTGGACCTGCCTCCATTTGGTTCTCGAAAAATAAAATTTCCTGAGTCATTCTTTTTGGAAACAAACTTCTCTGGTTAAGAGCTTGATTTTAACAGCTCTCTTCGGTAGGGCAGCTTTGTAGAAATCTAGTTGCTTGTAGATCCATAACAGTGGACGGTTATCCTCCTTTCTGTGGTCCCATGGGATGGGCTTAGTTTACTCAATGATTTGATTTCTCTTAAAATGTTTCTAGCTCTTTCAGAATCACTTAAGGTCTACATATAACTTTACAAGGTCATCTTAGAGATTATGCATCCTTTAAGGTTGGCTTCATCTAAGTCTTTAAGACTAAGAGATGGGAAAGCACTGTATTAGCCTCTTAAATGCTATTTACCTTTGAAATGGGGTTCGTGCTTGTTTTGTTTATGATGAAATGAGAAATCAGAACATGTTGATTCACATTGTAACTTGGGCATTCTAGTAGTGAGACACTGGAGAAATTACTTCATTCATGAGTAGCTTTTTCTTTTAGACGCGTTATTTATTTATTTATTTATTTTGGTTGCACTGGGTCTTAGTTGTGGCAGGCGGGCTCCTTAGCTGTGGCATGCGAAACTGTTAGTTGAGGCATGCACGTGGGATCTAGTTCCCTGATGAGGGATCAAACCCGGGCCCCCTGCATTGGAAGGCGGAGTCTTATTAACCACTGTGCCACCAGGGAAGTCCCACGAGTAGCTTTTTTTATATTTGTAAAATTAGAAAGTTGTGATGGAGTTTAATATTTAAAGAGTACTCCTGTGGGTAACTTCTTTCATTTTTCTTTTTAACTTTTTAGCAATAAGAACTGATCATCTAAGGAATAGGCCTTGTTATAAAGTTCTGTTTGTGCTGCCCTCTTGCCATCTTTTTTAATAATGCAAATTCATGCAGCTTGGGAGCCTCTGTGATGTCTGGATTATTGTCTTTCTGGGACACAGGTCTTCATTCACTGGTTTGCTTATCCTTTCAGCATCTACTTTAGATGTCGCAGACAGAATTAAAATCCAGGTCAGGAAAAGTAAGAGGAATGAAGATATATTGGTGATTTTCCTGCTAGCACAGCAGATCAACTAAAAATAAATTGCAGTGACTTAAGTTTGCAAGTATTAATATTGTTTTCAACTGTGTAAAGCCACTAAAGGGGCAGGCATCATTTTATTGAAAATCTGGGTTCGGTATATACAGGGAGCGGGCAGTATCTACAGGGAGAATAGGAGACCAGTCTGAGAGGTTTTAAGACAGGGTCTTTTGGAAGTGGTTATAAGTTACAGAAAACTGTTGGGAGCTGGAAGCAGATTGAAAACGTTCCTGGGAAATGAATGAAGCTTCTTGTTTCCACAGTGCTGTTTGGCTTTGTTGAGCAGTCAATCAGAATTAATTTTCCCTTATTATTTCTAAAATGTTTGCTACTGCATTTAGTGTGTTTCCAGCTCTTGGTGCTGAACCTGTCAGTAGGAGTACACCTCCGAAATGACATGGTACATGCAAGGTGAGCACCGCCTGAGTGATTTGTTGCGGTGTATAGTCATCTGGTGAATGATGTGAATGCTCCTGTTTAGTTAGAACTCCTGAGAATTCCTTCTTTTCTCAAAGCTTAGTGGTTAAGAACCACAGACTCTGGAACAAAAATTCCAGCTCTTGAATACTGTGGTAGAGTTACTCAGTGTCTGTTTGCTCAGTTGCAATGAGGGGACAGTAGTACTGCTCTCAAGGTATTCGTGTCCCTTTCTTCTCAGGGGAAGCTGGGTATAGTACCAATAAGCATTTAATAATTCACCTATTTAAAAAATTTTTTTTTTTTTTGGCGGTACGTGGGCCTCTCACTGTTGTGGCCTCTCCCGTTGCGGAGCACAGGCTCCGGACGCTCAGGCTCAGCGGCCATGGCCCACGGGCCCAGCCGCTCCGTGGCATGTGGGATCTTCCCGGACCAAGGCATGAACCCGCGTACCCTGCATCGGCAGGCGGACTCTTAACCACTGTGCCACCAGGGAAGCCCAATTCACCTATTGTTAGCATTACTAAATAAACTAGCTTGATTAGATTAAGTAAGCTTTTTTAAGGAAATAACATTATTAAAATGGTAATTCGTTTAACAATAAGTAGTCTCTGTTTTTATCTGTTGAGGTTTTTTTTAAAGAACAAGGCAGAAGCTCTAGGATTATGTGATGTGTTTACTGAATTTAGAACATTATGATTAGGTGTCAGGTATGATATTTTAAACATGAATGAAGTTCAGTTTAATAGATTACTGATAGACTTAAAGAGCCCCATACTTAATGATATTCATTTTGGTGAACTTGTAAAATCGTGGTTGTCTTTAGGAGAGAATGCAGCTTGGCTCTACTGATCATCATGTATCTTCTTCTTATTCTTTTTTCCTAACAGAAAGCGTGGATACCCATCAGCGAAGTTTTGATATTGGAATTCAGATTGGCTATCAGCGACGCAATAAGGATGTGTTGGCTTGGGTTAAAAAGCGCAGAAGAACTATTCGTAGAGAAGATTTGATCAGCTTCCTGTGTGGAAAAGTTCCTCCACCGCGAAACTCTAGAGCTCCCCCAAGACTGACTGTAGTGTCCCCTAACCGAGCTACTTCAACGGAAACTAGCTCATCTGTAGAGACTGATTTGCAACCCTTCCGGGAAGCCATAGCTCTGCATGGTAAAGCCGTTTAAACATATTTCTTTGGAAAAATGGTTAAGAGTGTGCCTGTGGACCCAATTTCACATTTAGGTTTAGGTCCAGATATATTGTCTGTTTTTTGTCTATTCTAGTTACTACTTGCTCTAGAAATGTTTAAATAGAATGTAAGCTAAGAACTTACATGGGCAATTTTTGAATGTTAGCCAGCCTATCCTAAAAAAAATGTTTTTAGAAAGTTAGTTTGAGCTGATTGGTGTTACAATAACAGCATTTTTTGCAACATTGATTAGAATTTATTGCTTTACACACTGATATTGTACATGTTTCCTTACTCTTCTGAGTCAAAGAGGAAGTTCTTGTGTCTTAAGAATACTGTTGCATTTATAATTACCTGGAGAGCCTAGTCAGTTACGGGCAAGTAAGGCAGATAACTGTTGGGCTAGTTCTCATGGGAACTCCCTTTGACACCTTAGGTTATTGAGTGTGCCTGTAGAACCTGAGCGTTGATGACCCAAGAGGGAGTGGACAGATGTAAGAATAATTAAATTGACTTTCCTTATGTCTGTTGTCCCTTAGGGCCTTGCTTTGATAGGAGTGTTAGAGAACAGGTCCATCACCATCTCCCCAGGCCAGACCTGCCATAAAAAGACATTCTTGGCTGAGGGGTTTAAGTATTATTGGAGAAGCCTGGGGTATGTAGTCAGTAAGTTTGTTGTTGCTTGTTCTCTAATACAGGCTTCCAGATAGAACTGGGAGAGGTACTTATAGGACATTCAATACTGCTGTAAAAATAAAACAACAAAATAATAAGACTTGGTTGAAGCCAAGATGAAAACATGGATTGTACAAGTGACTAAACAGAAGTAATTAGTGAGTTAGCTCATGAGTCCTGTTAAAAGTTAACATATTTCTGAGCCATAGTGTAGGTCATCTAAAATAAAATAACCTGGTGATAAAAACTGGGATGTATACAAAGGGCTTCTATATCATCGAAGCTTTAATGCTTACAGAGATTCTTGTTCTCTTTGGCAAACATTGATTCTTTATCTAAAATGCCATTCAGAACATGGGAGTTGGAAAAAGTGTTGTTTTTTTCCCCTCCTGATTGTGAATTTGTTTACGATAAGTTAAAAACACAAAAACATTTTATTGCAAGGAAGTCCATGATGTATGGATGCAGTACATAAGACTGCTTGCTGTTTCTAATGTAGTGGAATAGTTGATGCTGTCAGAAAGTTTGAAACTCAGGCAAAATAGAGATTGATCTGTTCCTACTGAATTAGTTTCACATCTTTTACCATTGTTTGAAAAAAATTACTACAAGTGTACATAGTTTGTCAGATTAATTTTAGTGCATGGTAGTATTTGATGTAGTTGTGTTTTCCTTAAGCATTTTGATTTCCTTTGTCATCAAGTGGATTTATGATTCATTCCATATTTCTCTTGTTGAAGTGTCTTTTTTTCTGTATTATACTCTACTGTAGAAGGTAGTTTTAAGAAACATAAATGCCACTCTTGTTATAAGATCTTAATGCAGTTGTACACATTGTAAAAAGGGCAAGCTAGCAGCCCTCCCCCCTGCAACTACTATATTCTCCACATCCCATTACATTTTCTTAAATTGAGTTTATTCAACTTGTGATTTATTATTTTACTGAACTTTGGGAGTTTTAGTGGTGATGTAGATTTTGGAAGGTACTATTTATAATTTTGACTTATGTTTAAATTGTGAGGGTTTAAAAAAGTTTAATTATAAAGCTATAGAAAAATAACCTTTCCCTTCAATAAACTTATGAAGTAGTGCCAATCCAGAGTACATTGGATTCCTAGGGTTCATAAACTGAATTCATGTAGTTAAAACATGAAGTTGCTATGCAGTAATAGGGCCCCTTGAAAAGAGTACACAGAACATTATATACTGAGTTTTGTGTTATATTGGTTTTAGAGGACATAGCTGTGTTGGGAATGCTAGTCTGACTTGAGTATTTTTAGTAATTTGAATGATTTCTAATAGGGCATTGTTAACTAAATTGTAAAGCAGATTAATGACTAACTTTGTAACCAGGTGTCCTCATGATCTGATTTATTGAATAGCTGTAAATTGAAGTCAAAACTGTTTAGATCTTTTAAAATATGTTTGGAAATTCATCTTAATTAGGGTACATACTGGTCAGAATTTGGTTTTGCATAGAATTTGCTTAGCCAGATCTATGAAATGTGAGGTCAAATTGAAGTTCTTGGGGTTCTACGTTGGAGGGAGAGTCTAAATTCATGAAGTTTTGGGGTGCCGGGGGAGACAGGAAAAGAATTGGTATACTGAGGCTGACTTAAATTTATAATCAAAGCAAACATTAGTGTAGGAGTCATATTGATTTATTCTTATCCATAAGCAACCTCATGTCCTTAAAAGAGAGGACAGGGCTTCCCTGGTGGTGCAGTGGTTGAGAGTCCGCCTGCCGATGCAGGGGACACAGGTTCGTGCCCCGGTCTGGGAGGATCCCACATGTCGCGGAGCGGCTGGGCCCGTGAGCCATGGTCGCTGAGCCTGTGTGTCTGGAGCCTGTGCTCCGCAACGGGAGAGGCCACAACAGTGAAAGGCCTGCGTACAGCAAAAAAAAAAAAAAAAAAGAGGACAGTTACCCCTGTAATTTTTTCTTTTTTTCTTTATCGGCTCACTTCCAACAAATGCCACCCATATGTGCTATATGTTCTTTATATGAAGACAGATGGCCAAGATATAAGATAATTGTAGAGTTTTTCATGTAGACAGTGAGGGTGTGATGATAAGATCCTTTGATCAGTACCCTCATGAGCCTTACATTTAACTATTGCAATTAAAAGTACATCAATTAATGATTATCAAACAGTTTCAATCAAAACTGTCAACTAATGGTTATGGAGGTTTAAGGAATATATAATCCAGTGCTTTATTTTGGCACTTGTTTGCAACATATGTTGTTTATTTTCTGTGTAACATGGTATCTCCTTATCTGGATGCTAAACTCACCAGAGAAATCAAGGAAATGTATATGCATGTGCTAAATTGATCTCTGTCCTTTCCTTATTCATCCTTGTCTTAAAATAACATTATCAAAAATTTACTGAGAACTGAATTAATAGCTGGCACCTTGTTTTTATGTAAACAAATTTCAGATAGACCAAAAATCATCTGGACCATTTTGTGGTTCCCTGCCTGCCTTTCTGATTATTCCTCTCTTAGTCATCCTTTCTCTTCTAGAGACTTTTATTGTCTTCTCTTTAGGCTACTTTGACCTCTGACCTTTCAGTGACTTAGGTTACATTCCCCAGGGTTTAGCCTTTAGCCACCTTCTCCTGCAGTCCCTTTAAGGGCCATTTCAGTCTTAATTTACAAAATTGGTCCTTATAGTTTAGACCCTCTCTCCTGACTGCTAAAGACGTATGCCCCATTGTCCCCTGGTGGACATCTTCACCAGGGTGTCCTGTAGGTGTTCAGAGCGGACTCATCTAGCCTCAACAACAGCAAAAACAGGTCTTTTCTGTTTTTGTGACCTTGCCACTCAGCAGATGCGTACGTAGCAGAGTCTGTGCAGTTTCTAGGGAATATATGATTGAATAGGGTGCTTCCTTTTCTGTTGAGGCCAATGCATACTTGGATGATTTATTTTGATGTTATATGTAAGGTGTTCTGGGGTCAGAAAAGGACATTTCACAGTGCGGCCTGGCCATGGGTTCAGAGAAGGCTATTCTGGAGGAGGTGAGTTCTGGGCGCTTGGAATAATCTCCTTCCTGCTCTTGCTTCCCAGTCCTGAGTTGACCCATTCACCAGTCCCTCTTTCCTGGGACCACTGGAGTGATCTTTTTGATCTTGTTGCTTCACTGAAAAATAACCTTTGTATCCCTGTGTCCTCTAGGGTGAAGTCTGAACTGAGCACAACATTGTAAGACCCTTGTGGTTTGATCTGACCTTGGGTCAGATATCTTAGCTATACTGTGTAATCTTTTGAATACCTTCATGCTCTTTTCTAAGGTTTTCTTCTGCCTGTTCATCTCTTCAGACAGATCGAACATCTGTGACGAAGCTTTCCTTCAGTTCCCCCGATTTTCTCCAACCTTCCCTGAGCTGTGTGTCTGCTCTCCCCTTTTGCTTTGCTTCCATAGCTATCCCTTCCCATAGACTGGGGCTACAGTGGTGCAGGGACCGTGTCTTGGAGCTTCTGGCTTTAACAGAACCTGGCATAGATGTGTTCTGAGCTTAACACAGGGATTCAGAGATCTGCTAAGTCAACGCAGTGGGGGCAGAGAACCTTTCCAAAGAGTTGAGGCTTATAGATCCCCAGGTGACTGCAGTATGAGGAGGGTGAGGAGAATGGAGAACAGAGCCGGGTGTATCTTAGTGCTGCAAAGTCAGCTCTTCACACTGAACAACTGAGTCTTGGAGTGGGACCTGAGGGTGATGTACCTTTAGAGCGGTTCTTTCAGTGTTTACTTCACGTCAGCGTCCTGCTGAGGAGGGTCTCATTTAAAACTAATACTTCCCCTGGATTAATGCCGTTTTATTGATGAAGAAGGCTTATTTGGCTAAATAAAATAGACCAGGTCAGTAAATGGTAGAACAGATATTCCAGATCTGTCTGGTTCCCCAATTCAGTACCTCTACATGTGTACATTTGGGGTTTCTTCCCCCCCACCCCCCTTAGTAGGGCTGGTGGATGGCATGGGAAAGGTCTCTAGGCTTGTTTTTCTTCCCTAAAGACATCAGACTATATACATAAGTTTGGTATTTCTTGCTGGGGTTTTTCCCCATAAGTGAATCTGGATAAGTAGGCTTGAAGATGAATGGCTTTAACCTGTATTTCTGGTTCATTTTAGCAGGAAGAGTATTTAGGCTTTGTACATAGGCTGCATTCCCAGCATGACCTTGGGCAAGATGGCTAATGTCTCCAAGGCAGTCTCCTCTGAAAAGGAGATACATAAAGTGAGAAGCAGAGTACCCACCCTTAAACAAAGTGTTCTTTGCCTTGAGAGAAGGAGGACTTCTGCTTAGTTCTAAGTCCTGAGTGCCTTCTTTGCCTCTGGATAGCAATACTGCAAAAACAGACCTGGAGGTCAGGTGGCCTTTGAGGATACTTTTTCTCCCTTTTCAGGAAGGGTGGCTTTTTAAATTGCAGATAATCATTGCAGAGGAAGGGATAATTTAAAACTTAGTGTTAACTACCTACTTATATTACTTGCTGAGATCTTGAGCTTCTTTTATGTTGGTATAAACTGGTGAAGTTGAATGTTCTCTCTGTCTACTGGATGAAGAGATTCTGAGCTGACTTGCCCAAGCTAGTGCTGTGTCTAGAAAGCCTTAGATTGAAATCTGGTTTCCTCATTTTGGGTTCTGTTTGTCATCATAGGGATTAGGTAAAAAGGGTCCAGAGCTAGAATGGGGCATATATGTGGAAGATAGAGACCTGGATGGGAAAGTAAGCTGGGTGCCAAGTCAGACTTCACTCATTTGCTAACTTTATTAAAAACCTGCTCTCAGTCATTTCATAGGTGGACTTTGTAGGTTTTTGGCCCTGGTTCAGACTGTTCCATAAAAATTGGAGACACTTGGTTTTATTGGTAGTTCTAAAAGTCATTTTGATGGCATTCTCTTGACTGTAGTACAGGGAACTAAAACCCCATTGGGACTGGGTTGACCCTCTGTAAAATTCATGAGTTCACACAGGGTCTGGGTGTTAAAACTAGTCACTGGTGGGAGCCATTGCTGTCATTGGCATTTGGCTTTAAGATATCTCCTTGCTCAAGTTCAAGTTCCTTTTGTGTTTAAACAACAAAAGTTTAAAAAAGACAGTGGGCTGCTACATTTGTAAGTACTGAAAGGGTCTTAGGCAAATGCAGGTAGTCTAGCCTTTAATATGATATTGGAGAATTTCCCCCGAAAAAGGAAAGTAACAAAAGAAAAGGTTTTTGTTTTGTTTGTCTGTTTTTGAGAAAACACTGTGTGTGTTAAAAGATAGCTTTTTTAGCGAGGGTTAAAATCTGAAGCTTTTTAGTCTGGAAACTGTGTGTGTGTGTGTGTGTGTGTCTGGCTGTGGTGTTATGAGTTCTGATTTCTGCAATTAAAATCCTTCTGTGGAAGGTGCGGTCATTTAAAAATGCAAGTGTATCTTGTCATTCTGTAGCCTTTCCTATTGCCCAACATTTACTGGACACAGTAAACAGCCAAGCATTCTATTTATTAGAGGCTAGTGATAGGGTCAGGTAATACAAAGATGAATCATATAATCTCTCAAGGAGTTTCTAGCCTAATAGAATTGTACTATTAGTTTGAAACATAATCCCAGGCAATCAGATTGAGGCACAGTGCCATCACTTTAGGAGTTACTAGGCTCTATATCTGGCCTCTCTTTTGTCTAACAAAGTCTTTTTCTGGCATATGTGGTGATCCTTAGTCTCTTAAATCATTAAATTGCTTGAAAAGATTCTTGGATCTGGAGAGACTGGGTATAGGGCCATATAAGAAAAATGCATTCATTTGATACCATATTCAGGGGTGTAAGGTCAGGTAGGAATTTTTACTTTAGAAAAAAATGTAAGGCAGATTCTGAATTTGTCATAAAATGGATCCCTTCTTCTAGAGTTTTGGAAAGCTGTGAATTTAGGCAGCATGGACCAATAGGATTTTCTTGCTCCTTCGAGCCACAGGTTTTGTAGCTTTTGTTATTTTTTCAGAACATTCTTTGGCCTGTGTGTAGTAGAGAAGTTACCAAATTTCGGTGAGAACAAATCTTCCTGATAAAATTGAGATCTGTACATTTAAGAAGAAATTTGATTATTTATGCTTGGTTCTGTATCTCTCCCCTTTTCTATCACTCTTCATTCCTTCTGTTGATAAAGCTAAATATATAGAAACAAACATTGACAGCCACACAGATACTTAGGTTAAGTGCTTTTAAACCAATGGTACAGTATGAAAGAAACTTCTTGGCAATTTTCTGTTGTAGAGAATTAATTAGAACTGACCTGTGGGGGATTTATATCCAACCACCTTTCAAAATCCCTTTTCCTCCTCTTGCCCACACTCCTAGCACAATGTGTGGAACACAGTAGATTCTTAATAAATGCTTGTTGAATGTTGCATTCTGCATCTTCTTGAAATAACAGAACTGTCAATAGTCATTTAACAGTAAAATGTTTTAAAAACTTATTTGGAAATTAAGATGTAAGAGATTAATGCACCAAAAGCAAATCTCATCTCTTAATTGCTTAAGATTGATTATTTCAAGTAACCTTCTTTAATGGAAACTCTTGTGAAGGCTGGAATTTTTAAATTATACCCTTTGTTCAGACCAGCCTCTGAGAACAAGAACAATTAAGGCAATTAAGATAGCATTAAATTTTTGATGAAAAGTTGGCATTTTCTGTATATTAAGATTAGATATTAGCTACTGAAGTTTCTGTGGGTAGGACTTAACTAAAGCTTCCAACATTAATAATACAAAACTGTTACGAATTTGCAGTAAAATTTTCTTGGACATTTTTTTCATTGAGGTGAAGTCCATGTAGCCATGCCTCAAAGCCAGTTTACTCACCTAGTACTTCCTTAATAATCCATTGGTAGTTTAACATTTAAGTTTTATTTTTTTTCACTAGTTTTCTGATTTATAAATATTAATTTCTTGGAAAATTTGAAAATTTCCAAAAAGTAAAAAATCCAGTATCTTGTTTTCCAACTATACAGAGATAACTGCAGTTAAATGTTTGGTGCATTTTCTTCCAGTCTTTTTTTTCAATGTATAAATATTAAAATTATTTCATAGTTGAGATCATGCTGCGTATATGGTACTGTATCTTGCTTTTTTCATTTTAACGTCGTGAGCATTTTTCCCATGGCATTAAAACTGTCTTTGAAAAATTGAAAGCATTTTGGGCTGTCAGCATAACTGAAAATGTTTTCTTGGTGTGACACATGTATCTTTGTAATTGGTTTGATTTAGTGTGCTTTACTTCAATAAAAGTTCAGTATTACAATTTACAGATTGGGGTGGGGAGTGGTATCTACTTCAAATTACCCAAATCTTCCTAGTAGAATTCACTTTTCCAGGATTGAACTCCTCCCCTGGTGCACTTAAAACACGACATTTACACACAAGTGCTTGCTTGCTTAAAACCTCAGAATACAACTTTGTGCAAAGGGAGTGTATGTCCATTTGATTAGTGCATTTCATTTCAAATGCAAGAATGCCTGTTTCTTAGGGTTCCCAGTCAGAATGTTAATCACTTTGTCCAAGTTGTGGGGATTTCACATCCCCCTTCTGCCGGAGATGAGAGAGCTGGTGGCGCAGACCTGCAGAGGGTCCTGGACCTGTGCTGAGTGGAACCACAGTAAACAGTCTGCCTTGTCTCCTCCAGGGCGAGTCTCGAGGCTCGCAGGTGCTGAAGGGGGCTGGGAGGCCAGCAGAAAGGGTAGAGGCGGCCTCTAGGCCACTTCCAGGGCTGCCGGATGGAGGAAGGGAGGCTGGCTGGGCTCTGCATTTGCTCTTTCTGTGTGACCTAACTATGTGCTGGTAAACTGGAATTATATGTAATTAATTCTGAAAACAGGATTTTCTTATGACCCTAAGCATGACCTTGGTATGAAAATAATAGTTCTGTGCTACTTTTTAACAATTTGCCATGTAACCTAGATTCCTATAACTTGGACTGTAACTTTGTTTTAGCTCATGTGGGAGCTTTCTTTTCAAAGTATGATTAAATCCTCTTGATCTTTTTTCCACCCCTGCACTAATCCTTTAAAATGAATGCAGAAACTTTTAAAACTGATAAGTTTATCTTGTATTAAGCAATGGAGACTTCTCTGTCTAATCATACTACTTGTTCTACTGCTTTTTGTCAATTGATATTCCCATAGCCCTTTTGAAAAAGTGTGTTTTTGGTAGAAATTAAGTTGTATGCCCTTGGGCCATACAACTTAGTTTTTAGTTCTGAAGCATGTTTAGATTCTCTGTACTTGTATAGGCCTGATTGTTCATGTGGCTTAGCTAAGGTTTCCTAAAGCATCTTCTAGTAGCTGTCATTGGTTTATAAAATAAAATTTGGGTTGTTTAAAATATATATTTTTTGGTTGTTAATCTTAATTTTTTTTTGACACTTGTGAAAAGTCTTTTGGGGGAAGATTAGATAGTTAAACTTCGAAAAGAATTTTCACTGCTGAGAGTAGATAATAATAAATAGGTAATGTTGCACATTGTGATTTTGCTTTAGCTGTCAAACTAAGCCCAGAGTCATACACCCAACAGAAAAAAGATTATGGTTTTCTGGAAGTTACTGGGGAATTTTCAAATTGACCAAATTGATGTTTAATCTCTCTTCTTTTTTCATGGAGGATAGCAGTTGAAGGATTTGCTTGAGGTGCCTCTTCACTTCTGATGGAGCGTTTTGAGCCTTGGGTGTTAAACATACAGCTACGTGGCTCCTACATTAACAAGAGGGGCATTGGAGCAGGGTTTGTTGAGTTCTTTTTTGGGTATTGAATGCTTAGGGGATCCTGAGTTTAATTACTGAAGTAGCCCGGTTTATTGCTGAGGGCCCACATTTTGCAGCATAATTACCGTAGAATCTCCTGCATTATGAAACAGGTATGAAAAGGTGGTCTCAAGTACACAGACACCTTTCAGTATGTTAGAGGCTGCGAGATTAGGAAAAAAGGCACAGCTCTCCCCTCAAGGAGTTTACAGTCTTGGTGGAGAACTTAAAAACAGAAAAAGAAAAAACCAAACCCAGCAAGTTGAGAATAATTGAGTTTTAACTTCATGGCAAAGATTTAAGTGAAGAGAGCCACCTGGGTATATATTTCCTGGCTTTGGAGAGGTGAATAAACATCAACAGCTTTGGATTTCAGAGTGACGGGTAGGGCTCTGAAGCATTCTGTTATGTGCCAGGCACTGTGTTCATGAGATACAGATGTAAAGACACAGTGTCTATAGGAAGAGATGAGCAATGGTGCTATGCTATGTGAAATCAGCCCGAGGCGTTTCTTTCCCTTCTCTTTAACTTTTAATAAAGTTGTGTGGGCCGGGGAAGAAGCAGCGTGGTTTTTTTCTGAAGATGTTCGGTTTGAGAGGGCCAACAGGCAGTTAGAAATATGGATGGGCCCTTGATCTCAGGAAAAATGTCTGCTCCTGTGGCACGGATGTGGAAAATGATGCCTGTGGGTAAGCTAAGAGGCCAAGGCTCTCACCTGGGTGACATCAGCCTGTGAGGGGCAGAAGAGAAGCCTGCAAAGGCCAGTGAGGAAGGAGCAGGCAGGCTGGAGAACAGCAAAGAGGAGAGTTTCTAAGGAGAGGGAGGAGAACCAGGAAAGTAGCCCCAGACTGGGAGGCGGTGCTGGAGGAACTTGGGCCTCAGGCAGTGGGGAGCAGATGTTGGGAGGCAGGTGCAGCCTGGGCCATTTTTAGGAACTGCAGATAAGTTGATATTGGCAGTGCATGATTATTAAGCCTTAGGATGGGAGTGAAGAGGGCAGAAGGGAGAGTTAGCTTTAGCTGCTCAGAGACAGACCTGCGAGGCAGGCCGGGCCGTAGGTCCTGAGGCTGAAATAATTTAGGCTCGAAGAGGTGGGTAGCATAACATGAGTAGGAATTTAGATTCTGTTTGTCTTGGGTCCCAGCTCTTGCTTACTAGCTCTGTGACCTTGAGTGCCTTGCTCAGCCTTTTAACCTCGGCTTTTCATCGGCAAAAAAGATAGCACAAATATAGGCTGAGTTTGAGGATGAAATTAAAAAGTGCTTATTAATACAGTGCCTGACATAGGAAGTATTCCAGTATTAGTGCTTTTATTTATTTTTAATAGGCACTAGCCTTGGAAATGAGTGAGATCAGATTTCCTCTGGCCACCAGGGGAAGGGAGAGAGGATGCATCTTCTACAGGGAGAGCAGTGAGGGGACTGGTTGGTTCCTAGCGTAGGGAGTTGAGAGCAGTTTAGAAAGGAGGTGTGGACTGCAGAACTTGATCAGCATGTATGGGAGGTGGTTGAGGCCAAGGGTTTGGGAATGTTCACAGTATTTGTAGAGTGAGAACAATGTCAAAGGGAATTTAATAGCTTTGGTGTGGTAGGAAGCAGAGAATCCTTTTTCAACTTAATGTTCAAATTTAAAGTACATTTATGGAGTAAATGAGAATGGGCCCCTACGAAACCAACCTCTAAGCTTACTTTAAGGTACAGGTCCTATTCTTGGGAAACACTGATTATACTAGATCATATCAGTTTAGTCAAGCACTAACAAAATCCATATATGAGGCTAGGATAGCCCAAGGGGGAGTCCGTAAGAAGGAAAATCTACAGGCGGTGATGTCAGGTTATTAAATTAAATGCTGTGGTTTGTTTTCAGGCCTCTCATGCCTTTCACAGGTGTATCCTGAACATTTAGAAGCAGAACATACAATGGCCTCCTTTAACTGTTCAGGGGTCTAAGGAATGAGTGTCTGACCATGAGTGCTGGAATACTCTGGATTTAGTAACTCTTAACCTTGAAGGCAAGGCAGCAGGATTTTTTATACCACCCTTGTTCTCCCGCCCCCCGAAGGATTAGAGATGATGCTGAGTGAGGCTGCCCTAAGGGGTATATACCAAGTATAGTATAGTCCAGACCTTGGGGTGATCATATTGCCTGATTTGTCCAGGGCAGAATCACTTTGTATTTGATGTCCCAGGATCATTTTTAATAGTGACCCTTTTTCATGTTCAGTAGTGTACTGTTTTAGATGCTAAATTAAAAAGTCGCCTTATCTATAGA
The DNA here is from genome assembly GCF_964374135.1 of Grampus griseus. Classification (NCBI taxonomy): domain Eukaryota; kingdom Metazoa; phylum Chordata; class Mammalia; order Artiodactyla; family Delphinidae; genus Grampus; species Grampus griseus. The sequence goes on along the minus strand of NC_139008.1, from coordinate 31,638,937 downwards.
AATGTCAGAATAAGCCCACTCAGGCCTGCAAGTGACTGCATGCTCCCCTGTTTGCACACACACACAGCACAGGGATCTATTGGAACGGTGACTTTGTATAACCAAAATCTTCTCCTGTTTAAAGCAAGCACCTCCTTCCTCAGCTCTAAGTTACCTATAGTCCGTACCTAGTAGAGTAGATGGCAGGATTTCATAATGGAGTTGTACACCTAGCATGGTGCCTGCCGCATAAGCTTCCAGTAATTGGTAGTAACCGATATTGTAAATATTGGTAGTATTACCAGTGAACATTTCCTACGTCAAAGCCAGATGATTCGTTCTTCCAGGAAAAAACTGCTGCCCGGTGACCCCCTTGCAAGGAAAATAGGCAGACATCCTTTGACACTATGACGACGTTGAAAGTAAAGTTGGGTTGCTTTCAAGAGGGTTAAATAATCGAGCAACTCTAAAACCTTTTTTCTTCTTCCTAGGTCTTAGTGGTGCAATGGCTAGTATAAGCGTGCGTTCGAGTACCCCAGGCTCTCCTACACATGTAAGCAGTGGATCGAATGCTAGTCGAAGGAGAAATGGACTCCATGATGTCGATTTGAACACTTTCATATCAGAAGAAATGGCACTCCACTTGGACAATGGTGGAACTAGAAAGCGTACCTCAGCCCAGTGTGGCGATGTCATTACAGACTCACCAACCCATAAACGCAACAGAATGATCTAAACTGCAAACATTTTCACACCCACCATGCTGCTTGAAAGCCACTTGATCCTCAACATATACTATTATTGCAAAGGAAACATGAGGCCATCTTCCCTTGTTCACTGTTTAAGACAAGTGAATTCTATAGTGGTTGCCATAAAAGGAAGTTCTAGGTATTTACAGTAGATGCCTCTTGTAACTATGGCTTTCTTAAAACTATAGTCCTAGCAGAGGACATCAGATATCGTGTAGTCGTTAGCAAGATCATCATAGGCAAACATATATCCGTTTCAAGGCTAAAAGTGACCTTAACTGTATTTATTCTCAAAGGGAAAGGAAGTATCAGATGTTTATTTGGTTATAGAACGCTTTTTGGGGGGGGGGGCTCCATTTCCTGTGTGTTGAGTATTTTGCTTCAACAGTATTGCCAGGTTCCTAAAATTGTCTAAAACACGTGATTTGGCTTCCTCGTCAAATCGCCAGGCTTCCATTTTTGCAGCAGCACTGTACCATGCACCTGGTTTCTCTCTAGTAACAGTGTGCAACTTCTGATTATTGAACTGTGCCCTATTTTTAGTTTTCAAAGCAGTTTCTAATTCTGGTGATTGTGTGATGTAAAGAGGTGCTATGATGGTCATGCAATTAATACTTAATATCAAATCAATACACAACTTTATTGGATTCACTTTGTGTGTGTTAGTGCTCTAAAAGTAGCAATATTATTAAATTGCCCCCAGATTAACCTTGTAGGATTGAAATACTCATTTTTAAGACAAGTACTACTTCCCATGCAGGGTACTGTCCTTATGGTAAATGTAAACATGTAGACTGCATTCATGGTGACCTAAAGTAGAGAGGTCATGAACTTCATGGGCTTCCTTTTTGGTTCAGTATTAGTGAGAGCGAGATGGATGGTGGGAGGGTAGGTATTCTAGTCTGTTATATTCTGTTTAACATTTTTCATGAATGTTCTACTTTGTGCAGTTTCCATTGGAATGGGTGGAAGATAAAGGTCTTTTATCTGCTAATAATGTGATCACACCTTAAATAGCAAAACCCAACTCTCCAATCCCTCTCCTATAAAGTGCAGTTTGGAATCTCATTCTGGAAAAGATGGAATCGCATGGAGATTCTCTAGATGTTAGGTAGACTTAAATAAAAGTTCTCAATAGATTCCTCTTTTGAGTAAACATAAGACCTCTTGTACCTACAATGTTTTAGAGCATGTTTCATCTTCATTTTTAATATCTTGAACTGAATGGTAGTCTTTTTTTAGATGAAGAACTGATGTCAGCCTGCCAGGTACTGTAATTTATTCTATCATATTATTATAAATGTATCAAGTAGGACAGTGAAAATGTTTCCTTGCAAACTTGTAGCTCAGTATCAGTTACTTTGTTTTTATCCTTAAAAGACCATTACAAATCAGTGTAAGGGTTTTTCCAGTAATTACTCACAGCACTTTGTTAAAGTTTGCAATTTCTTCAGCCATTTAATAATCTTTCTGTGAAGAAACTTTGCTAAGTTAACCATAATATTCATTGGGTGGGATGTGAATGTAATGTGTGAACTGAAGAAGTTCTGTATTCACTATAGATACAGCCCTTATTTAAAAAAAAGTCAATTCCATACTAAACCTAGGAATGAAAGTGAGGCATTTCTAAATTTTTGCAAAAGTGGATCATTTTTTTTGTTTGAATATGATAGGAAGAATTATAGCAATGTATCATTTTACCGGAAACGGGTGAGCCTATGTATTATGAATACTTTCAGGCTTCCCTTTGGAATATATCAAGAAATGAATCTGGAGTTATCTTTGTTTTTCTATCGTAAATTTAGATTCTGGAATTGGGTTTGGTGGTGTGAAGCATTGCTCACAAGCAGCCAGAACTCCTCTTCCTAAAGGATTTTGAGGCTGAGGAACACATATTTAATCTCCCCTTTATGCCTTGGTTCTAGTTCCTCTTTCCAAGTTAGTAACAACAAAAAAATTTTTTTTGGTGGTTTTTGTTTTAGTTGGTGCTCTGAAGCTTAATCTCAATACCCTTTACTCTCGATTGTCAAATTTTGATAAAACATGTGCCATTTTCTTTGGTAAGAGAAAGCAGGTCTTCATGTCTGCCAGAACACAATTTATATATCTTATTGGCTCCATTAAACTTTTTGAAAACTTTAGCATTTGTTACTTTTTTCCATTGCATTTAATTCTAAATGCTCTGTCACCCAGCAGTAACTCTTCCCCCCATCTCCGTCCCGTTGCTCTCCTGTGCCACCCGAGCACAGAATAAACCAAGACCTAGGAGTAGAAAGGGAAATGATTTCTCTTAGGAAAACTTAGTTCTGACTGCTAGATTTTTGCAGCCTTTCTTTGTGCCATTTTAGATGCAAAACAAATCATGGAAGATTGCATATTTGTGTGATACTTTTTAATGTTGGGTTTTTTTTTTTTTTCCTTCAGTCTTTTGAGAACAGTGTAGGCTGACAGTTTACTTTGGGGGAACAGAACCTCTTTTCATCTTAAGCTAGATTCTCTGATTCTTTTAGACGTCATAGCTCATGAGTTCTGTTCCTGTTACCCTAACTTGGCATGAGTGGGTTGAGTTATCCTTAAGCTGCAGTGTTCTGAGCATGGCTGAAGCATTAAAAACTTAAGTATATAATGTTTGGTATTTTATAGAGCAAAATTAATGGAAAGCATTTGGCTGAATCTAAAGACCTGCAGTCAAATTCTTCAATGTGGTTTACCCAACTGGAGTAGTGGTACACACCTTAAATCATTCAATGAATAAATAATTAAAAAAAAAAAAAACTATGGGGCTTGTCTGCAGTTTTGTTTTGGTCATCACATCTGAACAACTTTGACATAATCAGATGAAGTTCAGGCTTAAAAAATAACTAGCCGAAATATTTTTCCCAAGGGCTGGTGGAACTCATTAAACTTGAGTTACTGTGGCTTTTGGGCCTTAAGGTTGCCGTACAGCAGTGAAAGCTGGGCTAATTTGCTGAACAGTAAGGGGGGTCGCCAAGGCCTGGCCAAGAGGGTGAGCTAGCCTCAGTGCAATGAAGGTGAAAGATGCCAAGAGATGATTTGGAAATGGGCCTTTAGCTGGGGACACAGGCAGCACAGTTAATTTCAGAAAATGATTATGAGTGGATCAGTAGTTTTTGGCACCATTACTACCTGAACTTTTTGAGAGGTATAGTGACTGTTAGCAGATTAATCTCATTACATTTTATTTTGTATAGCTTGCTACTACCTGCCACTTCATCCATTAGATTGATTATTTAGGTGTCTAGTTAGGAGGTTGGGAATCTTTCATAGGTAGGTTCTGGACTCTTGGAGTGCAGTTACGTGAAAGCTTCCGCCAGAAGAAACCCTTGTTTATTTTAAACTTAAGATTCATATGTTTAATTTAGTTAAGTTTAGGAGGTTATTCTGATCAGATGTTGCTATAGTACCTGCTCCCTCCTTGAAAGCTGTTACAACTTTGATCAATTCAGATGACCTCACCTGGTGTCTTGCTTCCACACCCCACGCTGGAATGTTTGTGAGGTGTGTGATGTTTTAGTGGGGTCACTTTGTGTTGTACTGATGCACTTGACAAGGTTTTACTTCTTGTGGTGGGCCCTGCATGTTCTCTGTGGAGTCCAGCACAGAGTAGCCTGTGATGCAAGAGGATTTTGAGAGTCCAGCACAAATTTTGTGGCCCTCGGCAAAACTGGGAAGTTTCATTGATGTTATTGCAAATTTCTGATGGCCCCTCATTTTATTTGTGTTGAGTTAATGCTTAAAAAAATTTTTTTTAACAGGAAAAATCCAGCCACACAGCAGCTTATAGTATATGCAGGTCTTTCTGCATAAGAATGTATATGGTGATATTTTGTGACTAAATAGAATTCCATGGTATGTCTGGGCCTTCATGGTGGGTCCCAGTTTTTTCCAGTTAGTAACAGTGAACACTCAAGTTTTTTTTAGGTTCCTATGGGATAAATTTCTGCAGGTAAAGTTGTTGGTTCAAAGGAATTCATATTAAATTTCATATTAAAATTCAATATTAAAATATTGATATACTTTAGTATTGTATATATATAATGTATATAATATTTAATATACTTTAATATTTAATATTTAATGAGGATCGGCTAATACTTCCATCAACATGGTTATAAGAGTGCCTTTCCCCCTACATCTTAGCCAGTGTTGGGTAGCTGTACTACTTGCAGAGAGAAATGATCTCACGATTTCCATTTGCCTTTTGCCCCCTTGTATGAAGGAGGAACCTTTGCTTGAAATCATGTGGATTTGAATGCTGACCCCTCCACTCACTAGGTGTGGGAGCCTGGGTAAGTTTGCCTCTCTGGGCTCGGTTTCATCATCTGTGAAATAGAAAAAAATGATGCGAAGCTTAGTGACTTGAATTCTGTGGATACATTTACATCTGCATTTATAATCTGCCTTCCATCAGTGGAGCCCTTATTAACTCTGGAATGTGGCTGATAGTTTTTTTTTTTTAATGTGCCATTGAAAAGATTAACATACTCGTTTTTATAAAGAAAATTAAAATGTCAAACATTAGCGTAAAGGCTTTTCAGCCCTCTCCAAAGGTAAAAACTGGATAGTTTTGGAGAGTAACCTTCCAAGCAATTTTCTGTAGGTTTCTAAGTCCTTTATGCGTGTGGCCACTCAGCTGTGCTGGTTGACTCCTGTGTAGGAGTTAGTGCTGGATCACACACTTGAGTGATGTGAGAGACTGGAACGTGGAAGCTCCAGGCTTGAAAATGGGCTGATTTCACCATGTCCTGGGACAGTTTGAGAACAGAGGGGTAGGTACCAAGCACAAGGTGAAGCTTGCGGGTCTGTGTAATGATTAGTTTTTAGGGCAGAAGTTTGTCTACATGTTCGTGAGATCCTACTTTCAAGAATGAAGTTGAACGCCTACCTAGGATGCCACAGGCCAGCAAGTACAGGTGACCTTCCTTTATGAGTCCTTAATCCTCGAGTTGGGGAGCCAGGCCTTCAGAACCCAGGGGACTGGGTGCTGGGTGCTGGGTGGGCGTGTCCACTCTGAGTTCAGTGCAAGTCCCGGTTGTGCTTTGTTGCAGCACAGCGGCGCTTGGTAGGGCTGGGGTAGTACTCTGCTGCGGATCTGGTGGGTGTGTGCTTTGAGCTACCTGAAGTGTTTAGGGTTCCGATCGTTCATGGAGCTGTCATTGAGAGCGCCAGGAGTCCTAGGCTTTATCCAGCTGCAGCAATGAGGAAGGCTCAGCAGGTGTGCAGCCTGAGGAAGAAGGGCTGGGGGTGCTGGGGCAGCCCGCCCCCACTGGTTTCCCTGGGGTGCTTTCAGACCCCCGGGCCCCGGTGGGCTCCTAATCCAGATGACCCCCGTAAGTCCACCAAGGTATGTGCCACTGTACCTTTGGGATTTGTGGAAGGATTCTCAGGCCATTGGTATCTGTTCCTTAGGGGTGGTGGTGATGCTGGGCTGAAATTCCTGGGGGAGAGGAGACCATTGATCAAATCATGGAGGAGGCTGATTGCTTTTTTCACCCATCTCTTCTACAGTGAGTCTCACGACCACAAAGGCAGTGTTGATTTCAAGGTGTATCTAGAAGTTTGTAACTACCACGAAGTTCTGATATGCTGTTTGGGGCTTCTTGGGTTAACATAAATGTCTACAGAACTGTGTTTGCTTACACAATTATATTTGGTACGTTAAGGCTTGTCTCTTGCCCATCTCAGTGTTTCTCGAGCATTTGGACTGTGATCCACAGTAAGAAACACCTTTCCCTTGAAGACCTAGTGTGGACACACATGCACACACACACCCCCCACAACTGAAACAAGTTGTAGAGAATTGTTACCTTTTTGTGTGTGGTGCACTTGACTTTATGGTTTCTTGCTATTTCTCTAAACAGTATGCTGTCTGTGAACTACTACACTGATTTCCCACCCAGTTTGAAAACCTGGGAGCTCTGGATATCAGCGCCTGGCACAAAGTGTAGGAACTTGGACATTTCTTGAATGAGTGAGTAGATAAAGGTGGCTTGAAGTTTTCTAGATTTTCATCAAAAGTCCCTCTTTTTCCCTGTGGACCTTCACAGTCTGTCAAGAACCAGGGTATGGTGGTCAGTGAGGTGAGTGCTGTCTCCTGTCCGAGGTGAGGTGAAGATGCCTGGGACGACAGCTGCACGTGGGAAGCACACCCAGGAGCTGCTCAATATGGTCCCCTCCATTGTCCATCTGGCTGGATAAAATCCCGTTAGAGTGTGAGAAGGATCTCTCCTGGGTTCTACGCTCGACTCCAGCTCCTTTCGCTATTTCGTCTCCTCTCCAATTCCGTGGTTCTCAACTTACCTGCACATTAGAATCAGCCATGGTCAGGTGTACCCCAGACACACTAGATGAGACTCCTTGGGGTGGGACCCAGGCACTAGCATTTTTCAAGCTCCTCTAGTGACAGACAACTGTCCAAGGACCTCTGGTGGGTTCTTCAGAGAATCCAGAGGGGAATGGTGCTTTGGCCCTTTCCAGATTGTTTATTGGGCAGGTGGCCAGTGGCACCGGGCTCTCAGGCCAGCCCTGAGGCTGAGGGCAGCTGGTCCTGTACCCCGCCGCTCCCCTTAGCTGCCTGCCCAGCCACCTTCAGTCCCTTAGGCCTTCAGGAAGTCTGGACATTCTTCTGGGGCAGGCTGTTTTACTGGGCGTGGCAGGGGGAAGTTTGCACCCACAAGGCCCCAGGGCGCTGTGAATCATGACTCACCAGGAGTGACCCAGCAGTCTTGCCCCAGGAGATGACTCCTGCACCTGGCGGGACTGTCACCTTGGGAAAGGTTTAAAAATACAGATTCCTGGACTCCCCACCTACATACAGAATCCAAAGGTCTGGGGTGGGGACAGGGTTTCTGTTTTTAAAAGAAGGCTAATTAAATAAAAGTGGGTCCTAAGTCCTACTACCTGGTTATCTCTACATTTTAAAAATTTTATTGGTAACACATGCACTTGGGAAAATAGTACGGAAAAGTTCAAGGTGACAAGTCTTCCTGAGCTGTCTCCTCTGGGATGTTGTCGTGTGTGGAGTTGAGCCTGGAGTTGTGCGGCCTTCTGCCCCTGAGGGAAGCTGGGCCAAGGCCGGGGCTGATGGGCACAGCAGGAAATGAAGGACCTTGGTCCCAGAGCGTGCCAGCCATTGCATTTACTCAGCTTGGAATCCTGTTTCAAGGAGCAGTTCCCCGTTGCAGGAAATCAGGGTGGGGTGCAGACCCCCAGTCTCCCTACCTTGTCAAGAGTTACTGGGCGCACTTTAGAAAGAATTTCTGTACATGTACTTAAATATACGTATTCCTGAAAAACTATACAAAAAGGGTCACATACACTCTCAACTGCACTTTTTGTTTTCAGTTAAAATAAGTTGGAGGGCTTCCCTGGTGGTGCAGTGGTTAAGAATCCGCCTGCCAATGCACGGGGACATGGGTTCGATCTATGGTCCAGGAAGATCCCACGTGCCGTGGAGCAACTAAGCCCGTGCGCCACAACTACTGAGCCTGCGCTCTATAGAGCCCGTGAGCCACAACTACTGAGCCTGCGCGCCTAGAGCCCGTGTTCCGCGACAAGAGAAGCCACCGCAATGAGAAGCCCACACAGTGCAAGGAAGAGTAGCCCTTGCTCCTTGCAACTAGAGAAAAGCCCACACACAGAAACGAAGACCCAATGCAGCCATAAATAAATAAATTTATAAAAAAATAAGTTGGAGCTCTTCCTTTGCCAGCCTGTACAGACCTGTACCTTGTATTAGTAATGAATATTGTAATGAAAAAGGGTGAAGATACCTGCTAGCTCCATTTTCCGGATGAGAGTGGAGCTTGGGTGCCTGGCATTGTGGCCACTGCCCTGTGCAGGGCTGGGTGCGCAGCGGGCTCCTGGGGAGCCCTCGGGGCTGCGCTGGCCACTGTGCTCGGACGACATGGAGCCTTGTGGGTATAGTCACCCACCCACCTGGGCAAGTGTTGGCCACTCTGCCTTGCTCTCCCCGTCTGTAAGGGAGGATGAAATGGTGTGATGCCTCACACGGAAGCATATCCGCCTCACACGGAAGCATATCCGCCTCACACGGAAGGACACTCGCCTCACACGGAAGGATACTCGCCTCACACGGAAGGATACTCGCCTTACACGGAAGGATACACGCCTCACGGTGAGCACCGAGTTCTTAATCCTGGTACCGGGGCCGCAAGAGAGCGTTGTCCCTTTCTCCAGGGGAGCCAGAGCGGCTGTCCTGAGGATGGAAAGTGGTGACAGCGGGGGACGCTGAGGCACCCGGGCCAGAGGAGGGCGCTCTGGGGGAGGAGGGGCCGCCGAGGTCGTCGGGGAGAGGCACCGGGACGACGGACCCGCCTCGAAGGGAAGGCCTGGGCCTCCACCCATTGACAGCACGAGCGCGGCAGGTGGGCTCCGCGGAGCCGCCTGGGACTCGACGTCCTGGGACATCACGTCCCGGACACTAAGCTGCCCAATGAAACCCGTTTTAAATCGGCTGGCTCTGCGCGCCTAGCGGCTGCCCGCGACCCCACATAGTGGGCGCCCCTCCAGATGTCCCGGCTTAGGTAGGCGACCAGCGGGGTCACCGCTGGTACAGGCTCACTCACGGCAGGCAGGGGTGGGGTGCCTGAAGGCCGAGGGAGTTATTTCCAGGCCCTGGGCGCCGAGGTGGCCCCGTCTGAGGCTGGGGTCAGCTGTCACCCCAGCTGGTGTTCTCAGCAGGTGCCAGCGATGAGGGTTTCCCTTCTTGGGCATGACCTAGCAGGGCTCGGGGGCCACCCCACTGGAACCTTCCCCAGAGGCCTCTCCTTGTGAACATTTGCTCCAAGTTGTGCAAATACTGGAATTCTTTTGATTTATGTCTGCCCCCTGGGGTGCCCTTTCACCCACTGTTGAGAAAGCTGTCACTTTATTCTTTTTGGTTCGTCTTCCATGTCATCTCATAGGACCCCCCCCCCCCCATCATCCTCTATGCCCCTTGTTTCTCATCCTGTCGTGATTTTATTTACTGGTTTACTTTTGCGTTGTGTCTGCTTTTCCTGGAGGCCATGTGTGTTATTCACTGTCATTGTGTCTGTCACCGGGTGGACATCCTTAACCATATTTGATGGGATGAGGGGATCCCCATTTTACATATGAGAAGACAGAAGCACTGAAAGGTTAAGGGGTTGCCCAAACCAGGAGCTGAACCCGTATCTGTCTGCATCTGCCCTGTCTAGAATGTACTTGTGAGCATTCCTTGTCTAGCTGAAGCTCGGGTTCAAATTCAAGAGGATTGGGACCTTGAGCAGGTTACCTTAACCTGAGCCTCAGTTTCCTCATTCAAAATAGGGATGACACTGGTTAACTACCTCCTGGGGTTATAGGCAACAATTTCTTGTTTTGGGGGACTGGCCAGGGACTGGAGGATGCCCATGTGAGCTGCATGACCTGGTCAACTGGACAAACTTGGATTGAGTTTGAGAACTTCCTTCAGACACACCATTCAGTGATGCAAGCAGATGCTGAAATCGTTTTCCCTCACCCGCAGAGCCATGCACCCCGCAAAGTCCTGGGCCCCCACCCCTCCCCCGGGGGCACCTAGGGTCGTCCGTGAATATCCCCTTAAGGCTGGGAGCCTGGCATTCTCCTGCAGGGACTCACTTCCTGTTTGGGCCTGGAGTTTGGAAGGTTGAAAAACAGCCAGGGTCAGCTCCTTGAAAATGGCTGGGCCCGCACACCAGAGCCTTAAAGGGACAGTCCTCCTAGGGCAGGGCTTGTACCGGGGATTCCTGGCGCTGAGTGGGTGCTGATGAATGGGCCCAGCGACCCTGGTGTCCGGATTTGAGCCCAGGGAGCCTTCCGCCAGATCCCGCAGTGCTCCTCTTTTCCCCTAAGGACACAGCCCCAAGCCCCCTCCCACCTTGCACCACCTCCCAGTGCCCAGTCCAACTGCCGGACTATTTTGGAGGGACCCACACTGCCAGGACCTCACTCCCTAATTCTGTTGAACTTTGGTCTGGGCCTTCATTGTCAAACTGGGTAACAGTACCCTAGGCTGACTGAAAATTCCATGAAGTGCTGTTTGTTGGGGGTGGTCCACTCAGATGCTGACGGGGTCAGATCCATGCGTGAAGCTGGCATCCCCAGAACGAAGGTGAATTGCAGAGTGCACAACGGTTTAAGGAAGTTTGAGTTCAACACAGGCTGTTGGCTCAACTGAGCACCTTCTGTGGGTGGGGATGGCTTTGGCCTTCCTTGGGTCAGGGCACCTGGGAGAATGGGTGGATGCCTTTCCAGGCTCCTTCAGGCTCCTCACCTTGCCCACCTCTAAAATGGGCTCTCTCACTGGCCCTGGATTTGGGGTCCTGGGTTGGGATACTCAGGAATCCATGAACTGTAACTCGCACTTACTTATTCTCGGGGTTTAGTCCCTGCTCCTGGACCACCTGCCTCCCCCCCAATCCCGCCCCCGCAAACTCCCTCCCATCCCCAGACTGTGCCAGGGTTCTGGTGGTGTCTCGGGTCTGCCCTCCAGGGCTTTGCCTCAGAAGTCCTTCCTAGTCCCAGCTGTGGCTGTAATCCTTCCATTAGCCTGTGCAGGAGACAAACACATGGCTGTGAGCAAAGCAGGCTTGGGCTTTTTGGCCAAAACAAACAGGAAGTCCACCAATCCTGCAGGAATTTGTGCTGTGCCCACAGGGAGATGAAAGGCCAGTTGTGCTGGTAACCCCATTTCTCCACTGTCTCTTGGGTGCTTTACGTGCGTATATCCCATTGCAAGATTATTGCAACCCCTAAGGCATGTGTATGTGTCTGTTTTGCCAATGGAGAAGCTGCTGCTCAGAAAGCCTGAGTGACTTGTCTGAGGATACCCAGCTGGCACTCAAACTTGGAATTTCATCTCTCTAGTCCAGACTCCGTCTGTGTGATTTTCCTTTACCTGATCAAGGCACAATCCTTGTTGCCATGGAACTTGTGATCTGGTGGGGAGTGTGTCATTCCGGATCATTTTATGTGTTTAACTTTGTTTTATATTCACTCCAGTTAAATGGTGATGTTTCGTGGTCTCAGCATAAAGAGAGAGAATAGCTTCTTTTCCACTCAATCATGCCTTTTCTTCAGTATAAAAATGGAATTCTTTATTAGAATGGCTGGCACACTATTTAAAGAAACAGAACAACACAGCAGGACTAAAAAAAGTAATGCTGATGTACAATCTCTGGACACAGGATTTGAATATCCTGGCTCCACCACTGATGAGCTGTGTGACCTTGAGCAAACCCACTTAACTGCTCTGTGCCTCAGTTTCCTCATCTAAAATGTGGATAAGTTGTTGTTATGAGGCTTAAATGGAGTTAATGACTTAATAATCGAAAGTTCTTATAGTAGCATTTGCCATTTAGTAAGCACTATAGAAGTGGTTTTTTTTTTTTTTACTGTGATAGAATGGATAAATATATTATGGAAGGTAAATATACTATGGAAGGTGGAATTCCCTGGCGGTCCAGTGGTTGAGGCTTCACATTAGCACTGCCGGGGGTGGGGACAGGTTCGATCCTGGGCAGGGAACTAAGATCCCACAAGCCGCGTGGCATAGCCCCCCCCAAAAAGGAAGGGTCCTCACCCATAGCAGATAGAGTTAATAGCCCCCTTGGTCCCTCAAACCCCTAGGGCAGGCTTGTCTTGGGGATTCCTGGTGGTGAGGGGTGCTGATGAATGGGCCCAGGGACCCTGGAGTCAGGATTTGGGTCCAGGGAGTCTGCCACCAGATCCTGCAGTCCTCTTTTTCCCTAAGAACCCCCCTCTACCCCCTCCCACTTTTATCGCAGAGGCAATAGTTTTGACATTATTTTGGTATCTATCTTTCTGGACCAGAAATCAGTAACTACAGCCTGTATATAGCCTCAGGGCCAAATTCTACCCCTGCCTGGTTTTGTGAATAAAGTGTTATTTACATTCGTTTGCTTACATATGGTCTAGGGCTGCATTTGCAGAGTTTAATAGTTGTGACCTTATGGTTCACAAAGCCCAAAATGTTTACTCTCTTGTCCTTTACAGAAAGCTGACCTCTGCTCTAGACCATTTATCATTATAAAAAAAAAAAAAAGGAATTATATTGTAGGCATTTGTTTGGCAGTTTGCTTTTCTTCACTTAATATTAAATCAAGGACCTCCTTGGGAATTCCCTGGTGGTCCAGTGGTTGGGACTCGTGCATTCACTGCAGAGGGCCTGGGTTCAATCCCTGGTTGGGGAACTAAGATCCCTCAAGCCGCGTGGCATGGCCAAAAAAAAAAAAAAAAGGAAGGAAAAAACAGATCTCTCCACATGCAGACCAGCCTGCTGCTAGTATTTCAGAGTTTGGCCATCCCATAATTTATTAGCCCATCTCTGTGATGTCATTTAGTTTATTTCCCTGTAGTCTATTGCAAAAAGTGCTGCAGTGATTCTTTTGTGTATATGTGTGAGATTTCTAGATACCAAGAAATAGAAATTCTGGGTCAAAGCATACATACGTTTAAGAGTTGGATGGAGACTGTCAAATCTTCTTCTCAAAAGGCCAGTTTACCATAATTCAAAAAGATACATGTACCACAGTGTTCACTGCAGCATTATTTATAATAGCCAGGACATGGAAGCAACCTAAGTGTCCATCAACAGATGAATGGATAAAGAAGATGTGGCACGCATATACGATGGAATATTAGTCAGCCATAAAAATGAACAAAATTGAGTTATTTGTAATGAGGTGGATGGACCTAGAGTCTGTCATACAGAGTGAAGTAAGTCAGAAACAGAAAAACAAATACCGTATATTAATGCACATATATGGAATCTAAAAAAACGGTACTAATGAACCTAGGGGCAGGGCAGGAATAAAGATGCAGTCATAGAGAGCAGACTTGAGGACACAGGGGGGAAGGGGAAGCTGGGACGAAGTGAGAGAGTAGCATTGACATATATACACTACCAAATGTAAAATGGATGGCTAGTGGGAAGCTGCTGCATAGCACAGGGAGATCAGCTTGATGCTTTGTGACCACCTAGAGGGGTGGGAAAGGGAGGGTGGGAGGGAGACGCAAGAGGGAGGGGATATGGGGATGTATGTATACGTCTAGCTGATTCACTTCGTTGTACAGCAGAAACTAACACAACGTTGTAAAGCAATTATACTCCAATAAAGATTTTTTTAAAAGCCCATTTTATACTACCCCCAGCAATGTCTGCAAGCACCCATTTTCCCATATTGTCTCCACACTTGAAGGTTGAACCTTGCCAAATTAACTTTGAATTTATGGTACAAAGTTGAATTTATAGTTCTCATAAAAGCCTGAAGGGATTTTTGGAAACGCATCAGAAATATTGCTATTTAAGTTCAGCTGAAAGAATTCACAACTGAGATTAGTTAAGGAAATTTTGAAATAAAGAATTTAAAACTTAAAAAATGGTAATAATTAAAAGTTAGGTGTTGGGAATTCCCTGGTGGTCCAGTGGTTAGGACTCTGCACTTTCACTGCTGAGGGCAGTGGGTTCGATCCCTGGTTGGGGAACTAAGATCCAGCAAGCTGGGAGGCACTGGGGGCACGGCAAAAAAAAAAAAAAAAAAAAAAAAAAGTTAGGTGTTGGCACAATGAAACAGGATAGATACTCCAGAAAATATACTTGGTATTCCATCAGAAAATAGCACAAATGATGGAAGGGATGGATTAGCCAACAAGTGGTGTCAGGGAAAACAATATTTGGGGGAAAAATTGTTAGCGCATCATCTCATGCTCTCAGATATTTTGAGAGATTAAAAAGTTAAATGTAAAACATAAACAAGGAAAATGTTTGTGAATGCTTAACCTTATAAGCGTAAAGAAATGGACAATATTTTTTAAAAATAAAAAATTGTGAGCATAAATTTAAACTCTTGTTCATCACCAATATGAACAAAATTGAAAGGAAAATGGGACTGTGACATGTAATACACCAAAAAGGAAAAATAGGGACAGGGAATTCACAGGCAGAAATGCAAATGACAAATCAATATATGAATAGAAAGTTCAACCTTACTTTGTGAAATCCAAATTTTAAAAAGAGATACTGAGGGTTTTTTTTTTGTTTTTCTTTTTGAGATACTGAGTTTTGAATACAGTTTTGAAATGGTAAGTGGATATTACTCAGCACTGGGAAGTCCGGGATGATGTACCTTCATACATGTTGTTCCTGAGAAGGCAAACTTCCAATATTCCAAAAAATTAGTTGGCCATCTGTATCAAGATCTTTAAAAATGGTCCTAGCTTTTTTTTTTTTTAATTTTTTAAAATTTATTATTTATTTTATTTATTTATTTTTGGCTGCATTGTGTCCCCGTTGCTGCACACGGGCTTTCTCCAGCTGCGGCTTGTGGGCTGTAGGCACGCGGGCTTCAGTAGTTGTGGTGCACGGGCTTCGTTGCTCCGCGGCATGTGGGATCTTCCCAGACCAGGGCCCGAACCCGTGTCCCCTGCATTGGCAGGCGGACTCCCAACCACTGCGCCACCAGGGAAGCCCGGTCCTAGCTTTTGATCCTATAATTCCACTTCTAAACATTTACCCCAAGAGGGGAATAATCAGAGTTGTGGAAACTGCAATAATATGAAGTGTAGTATTATATGGAATAGAAGACACAAAGAAATAATATAAAAACCTAGTGATAGGGGACTGATAAACACATCTTATTAGTTTCACTAGGTGGAAAATTATGAAGTCTTTATAAAGCATGCTCTTGACTATTTCAAGAAGTGGGGAAATGCTCGTAATATAATGGGAAATGTATGCAGCATGATCTTAATTTGGCTAGAACAGTGCCTGGTAGCTAGTTTTCAGTAAATGTGAGCTACTATCATTATTGATGATGTCAGACCCTCAAATTATCATTCATTCATTCATCGCTCAGTTGCATACGTATCAGTGTTCCGGCTCCTTGCCTGGTCCACCCTGTGTGAGCCATTTGGGGAAGGTTGTAGAGCAGTGGCCCCAGGCTCCTTCCCCCTGCGGGGGGTCCCTGGACCATCAGCTGGCTCTGTTTCTGGCTAAGCACTGCCATCTAGAGGCCTCTGGCCCACATGGCAGCTGTCCCTTGCAGCCCCTCCCGCTGACACTGGGCTCCAGCCCCAGGGGTGGAGAGGGCGCAGTCGACCCTGCACCCTGCCCCACGGGAGGTCTGCTTGGTCAATGCTAGAAAGACCCTTAGGTCAAGATCCTTACAAGGATCAAGGAAGCCTTTGGGGCCGTATTTCTTAAAATGTGGCCCTTGAACCTGCATCGGTGTCAGCTGGTGGGAGACTTAATAGTAAAGATCCAGGGTACATCCCAATCCCCCTGAATCAGACCTTGCTGGGGGGAGGTGGTGGGCAGGAGTGCTGAATAGCTAGAATTTTAACATGCTCCTTGGGTGATTCTGATGCACATTGAAGTGTGTTTTTGTTTTTAATTTTTATTAGAGTGTAGTTGCTTTACAATGTTGTGGTAGTTTCTACTGTACAGTAGAGTAAACCAGCTATACGCATACATATATCCACTCCTTTTTGGATTTCCTTCCCATTAGGTCACCACAGAGCAGTGAGTAGAGTTCCCCGTGCTATACAGTAGGTTCTCATTAGTTATCTATTTTATACGTAGTATCAATAGTGTATATACGTCAATCTCAATCTCCCACTTTATCCCATCCCCACTTTTCCCCTTGGTATCTGTACGTTTGTTCTCTATGTCTGTGGCACATTGAGGTTTGAGAGCCATCGATAGACCATTGATATTTTATAATTTAATGGGGGTCAAAGCTTGGCATAGAACCTTTGACCCTGGAAACATACATATAGATAGATATATTTTAGGAGGTTCCTTGACTCCATTTTAAGACTTTTTAAAGGGCAGTTTTAGGTAAGCAAAATTGAGAGGAAGTACAGAGATTCCCATATTATACCCGCCCCCCACCAGGTAGCCTTTCCCATTATCAACATCCTCTACAGAGTGGTACATCTTATGAACTTAGACTGACACATCATAATTGTCCAAAGTCTATAGTTTACATTAGGGTTCATCTGGTGGTGTATATTCTATGGATTTGGACATAAGAATATAGTATCATACAGAGTATTTTGCTGCCCCCCAAATCCCCTGTGCTCCAGCTATTCATTCCTCCTTCCACCACAACCCCTGGAAAACACTGATCTTTTTACTGTCTCCCTAATTTTGCTTTTTCCAGAACGTCATATAGTTAGAATCATATAGTACATAGCCTTTTCAGACTGGCTCCTTTCACTTAATAATATGCATTTAAGATTTCTCCATGTCTTTTCATGGCTTGGTAGCTCATTTCTTTTTAGTGCTGAATAATATTCTATTGTCCAGATGTACCACAGCTTATGAATAAAGCTACTGTAAACATGCACGTTCAGGTTTTTGTGGGGATCTAAGTGTTTAGCTCCTTTGGGTAAATACCAAGGAGCAAGATTGCTGGATATTGTATGGTAAGAGTATGTTCAGTTTTGTAAGAAACCACCAGACTGTCTTCCAAAGTAGCTGTACCATTTTGCATTCCCACCAACAATGTATGAGAGTTCCTGTTGCTCCACATCCTCACCAGCATTTGATGTTGTCAGTATTTCAGATTTTGGCCATTTAAGTAAGTATGAAATGGTATTCACTGTTGTTGTAATTTGCATTTCCCTGATGACATATGATGTGGAGTATTTTTTCATATGCTTATTTGCCATCTGTGTTTCTTCTTTGGTGAGGTGTCTATTAAGGTCTTTGGCCCATTTTTTAAATATAAATTTATTTATTTATTTTTGGCTGCATTTGGTTTTTGTTGCTGCTCGCAGGCTTTCTCTAGATGCGGCGAGCAGGGGCTACTCTTCGTTATGGTGCGTGGGCTTCTCATTGTGGTGGCTTCTCTTGCTGTGGAGCACGGGCTCTAGGCACGTGAGCTTAAGTAGTTGTGACACGTGGGCTCAGTAGTTGTGGCTCACGGGTTTAGTTGCTCCGTGGCATGTGGGATCTTCCCGGACCAGGGATTGAACCCATGTCCCCTGCAGTGGCAGGCAGATCCTTAACCTCTGTGTCACCAGGGAAGTCCTGGCCCATTTTTTAATAAGGTTATTTATTTCCTTATTGTTGAGTTTTAGGAGTTCTCTGTGTATTTTGGGTAACAGACCTTTATCAGATGTGTCATTTGCAAACAGTTTCTCCCAATCTGTGGCTTGTCTTCTAATTCTCTTGGCACTGTCTTTTGCAGAGCAGAAGTTTTTAATTTTAATGAAGTCCAGCTTATCAATTATTTCTTTCATGGATTGTGCCTTTGGTGTTATATTTTAAAAGTTATTACTATGCCCAAGATCACCTATCTAGGTTTTCTCCTGTGTTATCTTCTAGGAGTTTTAAGAGTTTTACATTTTACATTTTAGGTGTATGATCCATTTGGGTTCATTTTTGTGAAGGGTGTAAGATGCTGCAGCCAGAGCCACAGTGAGCCCCGGAGAGAGAGAACGCTGACCTGCTGCTCATAAACCCTCTGGGGCATGAGTGGGGCTGGCTCTTTTACCCACATACCCTGGAGAAGGGGGAAACCCTATTTTTTGTTAGTCTGTTCAGTACTCTCTGTCATGGGGATAGCTGCACTTTAAAAATTTCTGATTGATAAAATAAGCAGTGATTTGAGTGTAACAGAGTAAAATCCTAAATGTACTGTGTTTGTTTAACTTCTCTCTTCTGAGCAACATAGTAGAGTTAGTAACTAATACCTTACCATTGCCAGGTACATGAGAAGAAGTGTCACAAAATAGGATTTTGCAAATCCTAGCTCATCACCTATTAATGCTGTGACCTTGGTCAAGTTACTAACTTCTAAGTTTTCTCATCTGTGAAAGAGGATTCACAAGAATATCCTACCTGTGGCAAAGACTGCTCATTTTCCCCTAAGATCGTTTCTCCCCTGAATTTTAGCCGGGGCTATGCCAAATGAAGACTACATTTCTCAGTTTCCTTTGCAGCTATGTTTAGCCTTGTGACCAAGTTCACCAATAGGGTGTAAGTGATGTGGGGAACTTCTGGGATGCGCTGTTGCCATTCTCCTCCCCTTTCCTCCTTCGCCTGAGCTGGACGGCAGGTGCAATGGCTGGAGATGGAGCAGCCGTCTGGAACGTGAAGTCGTTTTAGGAATGGAGAGTGGAGGGCATGCATAGTAGATGGACAAGACAGAAGAAAGTTGTTTCTCTGATACCGTGGAGCTGCCACACCAGCCCTGGACCACTCCATAACAGATTTTTATGTCACAGAAAAGTAAACTTCTATCTTATTTAGGCCACTGTCATTTTGGGTCTCTGTTACTTGTAACTGAATTTAGGCCTATTAAATGCATGACCTCATAGAGTTCTTGGAAAGATTAAATGAGAGACTATGTACAACTTGCTTATTGCAAGAGCTAGCACATTATCAACACTCAGTAAATGTTAGCTTCTTGTTGTAACTTCTCTAGCATCTAATTATAATAGCTGTCCCTCATCTCCAACGAGAGCTCTAGAGGGGAGTCCTTCCGGAAAGAAACATGATCAAGACTGTGTTGGTTCCAAACAATAAATAGTATCTGGGGATTCCCTGGTGGTCTAGTGGTTAGGACTCTGTGCTTTCACTGCCAAGGGCCTGGGTTCGATCCCTGGTCGGGGAACTAAGACCCCACAAGCCATGTGATGCGGCCAAAAACAAAACAAAACAAACAACCAAAAAAACCCCAACAGTATCATCATCATAAACAACGAATTCAGTTAGAAATGATTTCATTTGCGCTCTTCTGTTTACTAGTTTTAGCTGACAAAGCTCAGCTTTCCAAGTTTGCATGGTATTTTAATGGCAAGATAAGTCATACATTCTTTAATTTTTAAAATTTTATTATTTATTTATTTATTTTGGGCTGCATTGGGTCTTCGGTGGCTTCTCTTGTTGCGGAGCACAGGCTTTAGGGGTGCGGGCTTCAGTAGTTGTGGCGCATGGGCTTAGTTGCTTCAGGGCATGTGGGATCTTCCTGGATCAGGGCTCGAACCCGTGTCCCCTGCATTGGCAGGCAGCTTACATTCTTTTAAATAGCTGTGTTTACAAACACATAGCTCCATTATTCCACATTTGAAACCCAGCCTTTCAAAACAATTTAGGTGTATTCTTCTCCTTGGCTTTCTCTGTTTTAGAAAACATGTTGGAATGCTTTCCCAGAGTCAATGGCAGCAGTTCAGCTTTGTGCTTTGTAACCTATGGGTGGTCCATTTATCAAATATTCAGTGATATCTACTGTGTCCAATTAACATTTGTTTGACTCAGCTGTTTCTAAGATCCCGTTTAGCTCTCAAGGTCTCAGTATTTTGATTCTGCAAAATACTGTGAGTTTTTAGAATGCAAACCTTGATTCCTAAGGAGTCCCAAGGGAAAAAGCACAGGCAGAGTAAAACTGAAGGAAGAAAATTGTAACAAGATTTGTTATCAATGGATGAAAGGAAAGAGAAGATAAAAATCAAGATGGTTACTCTTTAATGTTTAAAAAAAACCTTCAAAATCAACAATATTAAATGTAACATTTGGGGGGGTGGATAAAACCTATTACTACTCTACATTGATATAATTTTTAAAAAACCTGAAAGTACTAATATTTTTATTATGGCATAAAGCAGTATTTTATATGTTAACTCAATTTTTAAATGGGTTGTATTTTAACAGCCCATCAATTGTTTGATAGGTAAATTGGAAATTATTTTCTCTGCAGAAAATAGTAAAATAATAACATTTCCCAAGCTAGCCCAACAGGGCCATTTAAACTAAATGGTAGCTGAATTATATACTTATAAATATGGTTCGAGTTCTGGGGTCCAGGAGAAACTTTAGCTTCATTTATTGAGATAACCATGCTTTTCTTAAAATTAAGTTGTGTGGGCTTCCCTGGTGGCGCAGTGGTTGAGAGTCCGCCTGCTGATGCAGGAGACACGGGTTCGTGCCCTGGTCTGGGAAGATCCCCCATGCCACGGAGCGGCTGGGCCCGTGAGGCGTGGCCGCTGAGCCTGCGCGTCCGGAGCCTGTGCTCTGCAACGGGAGAGGCCACAACAGTGAGAGGCCCGCGTACCGCAAAAAAAATAAATAAATAAATAAAAATTAAGTTGCGTGAAGTGAAATTCCTATTCGTCGTCCCTCTTGTTCTTGTATTTTGTCTGATTATTTTTCTTTAGGCCAATCCATATCAAGGTTTTAGCTGCCCTTCCCTGAAGGGTAGGTACCGAATCCTTTTAATGTGCTTGATAAGGCACCCATCCCTATTTATGAACAGTTTTTTGGTTGTTATTAAAGCATCTCCAGTATCTGGGCAAGAATAAATCGAGTAAGTCATGTTCCATAAGTCGCTTGTGATCAGACACCTTGCCTTATGTCTTTTTTTTTTTAAGGGATTTAAAATTTTTATTTATTTATTTGTTTGGCTGCGTTGGGTTTTCGTTGCTGCGCGTGGGCTTTCTCTAGTTGTGTCGAGCGGAGGCTACTCTTCATTGTGGTGCGCAGGCTTCTCATTGTGGTGGCTTCTCTTGTTGCAGAGCACAGGCTCTAGGCACATGGGCTGCAGTAGTTGTGGCACGTGGGCTCAGTAGTTGTGGCTTGTGGGCTCTAGAGTGCAGGCTCAGTAGTTGTGGTGCATGGGCTCAGTAGTTGTGGCTTGCAGGCTCTAGAGCGCAGGCTCCGTAGTTGTGGTTCATGGGCTTAGTTGCTCCGAGGCATGTGGGATCTTCCCAGACCAGGGCTCGAACCCGTGTCCCTGCATTGGCAGGCGGATTCTTAACCACTGCACCACCAGGTTAGTCCCTGCCTTGTGTCTTAATGGGAAACCATGAAGAATCAGAAGAGTGAATCTAGAGATAAAAGCCAAGAGAATTTCTGAGAACAGAGTGCAGGAACCATCCAGCCAGGAGTCAAGGATAGAATTGAAGTTCAAATAGAACAAGGACTTTGCCTCAAGAATTTGAGTCAAGTTGACTGTGTTTTTTTTTTTTTTTTTTTTTGTGAATAATATTTCTTTCTCATGCTGTAAATTCTATTTTATTTTATTTTTTTTGGCTGTGCCGTGTGGCATGTGGGATCTTAGTTCCCGACCAGGGATCGAACCTGTACCCCCTGCAGTGGAAGCGCCGAGTCCTAACCCCTGGACCGCCAGGGAAGTCCCTGACTGTGTGTGATTTCAGCACGTATGCAGTGACCCCCCTTCTCTTTTTCTTCACTTTCCGCAGAACCCAAAATTTATTGGGGTATCCACTGGATTAGGGCTGCTGTAACACATGACCACAAACTGACTGGCTGGAAGAAAAGACATTTATTCTCACAGTTCAGGAGGCTGGGAGCCTAAAATCCAGGTGCTGAGGGGGGCTCCCTTTGGGGGAAAAGAGGGAGAACGGCTCCAGGCCTCGCTCCCAGCTTCTGGTGGCCTGAGGTGTTTCTTGACTTATGGTCGTCTTCTTCTTGTGTCTTTGCATTGTCTTCCCTTTGTTTGTGTCTTTATGTCCAAATTTCCCCTTTTTATAAGGACATAAGTCATATTGGATTAGAGCCCACCCTAATGACCTTATTTGAAATTGATTATCTCGGTTAATCTGATATCTTCAAATATGGTCACCTTCCAAGGTCCTGAGAGAGGACCTTGACATCTTTTGGGGAGGGGGCCCAAGCGTCCACCCTCCTCAGGGAGGTCCCACAGTGTATGGCTGGCCAGCGGGTACTGGCACCCAGCTCTCTCTAACTTTCCACATTCCACACCACATCTCTCTAGAGCTCCATATTTACCCATGTGAAAGGGAGCTGCCAACTGCACGTGAATCTTACGAAATCTCCAGTGTGGGAATCATTGAAGGATCTTTGAAGAATCCAGACGGCCCCCTTTCCAGGTGAGCAGGCCCAGGGCAAGGAACCTGCCCAAGGTCCCGGTCCAGGGACAGAACAGGACTCTGGGGAAAGGCTTTGCCTGGGAGGCCCCATAGCCACAGGTTGTGAAGGAAAACCTTGGGCCACCTGCCTAAGCTGGAACCCGGCTGTGGAACTCGCTAGCTTCGTGACCTTGAGCAGGTCGCATGACCTCTCCAAGCCTCAGTTTCCTCACAATCACGAGGATCAGAGGAAGGGCCATATTGGGGACTTCCCTGGCGGTCCAGTGGTTAAGACTTTGTGCTTCCACTGCAAGGGGCGTGGGTTCCATCCCTGGTCAGGGAACTAGGATCCCGCATGCCGTGCGGTACAGCCAAAATAAATAAATAAAATAAATAATTATCCTATTAAAAATTTTTTTTTAAAAAAGAAGGGCCATTTACAGGGTGCTCAGCACTGTGCCTGGCGAGCAGTGAGTGTTCATGAAGGGTTAGCCAATTGTTGTCCATCTCAGGGCCATTCCTCCGAGGGTGGCTGTGACCCTTGTCCTGCACCGAGGCTTGGCTTGTAGTCAGAATCCTGACTTCACTTCTTGGATGTGTGATCTTGGGTGACCAACTTCAGGTCCCTGAGCTACAGTTTTCCCATCTTTAAATGGGGTGAATGATATTCCCCATCACAGAGAGTCATTATGAGGCTTAAAGCGCATTTATTCATTCAACAAATATATATTGCAGTCTTTTACTGCAGGAGTCTATCTAGAGATAAACATTAAACAAATGAATGAGGGACTTATTTAGCAAGTGGGAAGGATGTAAGTGCTGCAGGGAAAACAAAGCAAAGAATGGGAAGGAGGTAGAAAGGGAAAGAGAGGAGGTGGCAATTTAAAGACCTGAAGGGGAGGAGGGAGTGAGCCATGAGGGCACAGAACATGCAAAGGCCCTGGGGCAGGAGGGTGCCCAGTGGGTCTGAGGGACAGGATGGAAGCCAGTGTTGCTGGAGGAGAGCAGGGGAGCAGAGAAAACAGAGAGGCGGAGGTGAAGGCAGAGAGGGACAGAGGCTGCTGGAAGGATCTTGGACTTACAAAGAGTTCAAGTTTAGCCATTGCAAACATTCCACTCATATTTTTTGGGCTCTGCCTTGTCCCAGGAACTATCTGGTACTGGGGACAGTCCAGACCTCGAAGAGCTCAGCCCTGTACTTGGGGGATGTTGGAGCTTTGCAAAGGGGCCAGATCTGGGGAGTTCTTGGGGTTGTATCTGGGTCTTCTTAGTTTGGGACCAGAAATGGGTGCTCTGAAAGGTTTTGGAAGCAGACAAATACACCCTTTCAACATCTAGAGTCTTATCTATTAGACATGACTTAAAATTTTTTTTCCTAGGGGTGATTGAAGCCCACTGTTTGCCTGGGTCTCTTTTTCTCCTATGCCCACCGGTGGCTGAAGTTAGTTCATTGCCTTCTCCTGCACTGCTGCTGGCAGAACTCTGCCAGCCTTTGGGTTGGATACAGATAATATATTCTGTTGAAGAGCAGGCATTCTTAGTATTATTTAAATCTTTGAAACATTAGTCTGTTGAATATGGAACTTGAATCCGATGGGGCCTTTGGACCAAATTCTTTTCCTCACTCCCATCTCTCCCCCATCCCTCCTTCTCCAGTTCTTTCCTTCCTCACCGCTCCCCCCGCCACAACCCTGAGTTCCTTCCTGGTTTTGTTCTCCCCAAATGATGCCAGTTCCTGTGTCTGTGTCTGTGTCACTTGCTGTTTCTCTGTTCTGTCTCCCTATCCCTGTCTTGACTCCAGCGATACTGACATTTGGGGCTGCATCCTTCTTTGCTGTGGGGCCGTCCTGGGCACTTTGGGAAGTTGAGCAGCATCCCTGGCCTCCACCCACTAGATGCCAGTAGCACCCCCTCCCCAGTTGTGACAACACAGATTGTCTCCAAACACTGCTAGCTGCCCCCTGGGGAACACAGTAGCCTGGAGAACCTCTGGCCTGTCCCCTTCTTCATCCCTCAGTCTCTCTCTCGTCAACTGTCTCTCTCTGTCTCTGGCCAACACGAGCAAGTAATCAGGGCTGACTGTCCCCAGGGCTGGGAAGCCAGGCTGCACCACATCACCCGCATTTCTTCTGGCCTGTACTCCACCCCCTTCTCAGTTTCCATGGGGTTGAACCGTGAGCTGGCAGAAGAGTGGGAATGGGGACCGAGGCCAAGAAGAATGTTGGCCTGTTCTGCCCGTGTGGGTCTCAGAGCACCTGCAAGATCACGGGGTGGGTGCTTGTTAAACCTGGAGGTTCCTGTCATTGAGACCCCTTCTTTTGGGCTTTGGATAAACACAAGTGACAGCGGCCTATGGCCTGTGTCTCAGCTTCCAAAAGCTGCCTCAGCAGATGGGTAACTACTGCATATCCTCGGCCTTCCTGTCTCTCCCTGGAACCCAAACTAAGTGCCAAGGGTCTCCTGAATTCTCCATGGCTTGGGCTCTGGCCAAGGGGGCTGAGGTACCTGGGGTCAGTCACGTCTAAATTCTAAGCTATCAGGTGCTGCCCCAGAAACCCAAGTGTGGGCCCACACCCTGTCCTGGGTGCACATCTCCACGGCACATCACCTCCTGTTCCCTCAATCGCCATGCTTGGCCCTGACTCCCTTCTCCAGGTGAGCTGTGGAATGGATGCTTTGGCTACCCCCGCACTGTCAAGGTCTCCGTGGGAGGGGGCCATGGCAGGTGCAGAAGGCTGCGGGATAATAGCGACACAGATAGAACAAATGTATGGACACCAAGGGGGGAAGGTGGCAGGGAGCGGGTGGTGGTGGGATGAATTGAGAGATTGGGATTGACATATATACACTAATATGTATAAAAGGGATGACTAATAAGAACCTGCTGTATAAAAAAATTAAATTAAATTAAAAAAAAAAAAGAAGGCTGCAGGATGGGAGAGCAGAAAGGGCTCACACAGACCTGACTTGGAATCCAGATTCTGCCACTTACCAGCTGTGGGACCTTGAACAAGTCACTTCACCTCTCTGAGCCTCTGTTTCCTCTTCTATAAAACAGCGATACCACCACCTAGTGGCGTATCTAGCTTATATGATGCCTGGAGTGGGTCATTAAAAAAAACAAAACACTCCTTCCCCCCTACCATTTTAGAAATGGCTTTATTCAGATATAATCCACATCCTATATAATTCACCCATTGAAAGTACAATTCAATGTTTTTTGGCATATTAATTAAAAAACTTGTGATGAAGTATATATTGCATAATTTAGCGTTTTGACCATTTTTAAGTGGCCTTAATGACATTAGCACCTCCTCTTTATGACAAAATGATCTTCTGTGATGTCGGTAACAATCATCATCTTCTGGATTGGTTCTTTGGTTTTAAAACGAGGGAGTAACAACTAAAAGAGAAACAAATGTTTCATTTTAAAGATGTTATCTGAATTCAGGAAGGTGTTTCATGTGTGAACTAGAATTTGCACTTATTGAAACAAAAATAGGACACCTCGAGGGTTCCCCCGTCTCACTGTCCTAAACTGTCCACACAGGGACTTCCCTGGTGGTCCAGTGGTTAAGACTCCGAGCTCCCAATGCAGGGGGCACGGGTTCAATCCCCAGTCAGGGAACTAGATCCCACATGACGATCCGCGCGGCCAAAAAGCAAAACCAAAACCAAATCCAAAACTGTCCACACAAATCAAAATGCCAAGATTTTAGGAGGTAACTCCAGCTTGACGTCCTCGTCCTGGGGGCCCCCCCCTTGTTTACATGGACTCTGCTGTTTGCACGCAGCCGTACTAAACACCAGGGGGGCGTCAGTGACTCGACCTGCACCCGGAGAGGGTGACGCCCAGCATCTAGGAATTTACTCCCAAAACAAACGTGGGGAGCTGAGTCTGTCTGGCTGTGTGGCTGGGTGTTCTCAGAATGAATTGCTATTTAGAATACAATGTTTATGAAGGGACAAGTATCAGTAATAAAAACGTGCTGCTTTGAAGTTTATGTGTATATTATGAAAACTCAGCGGTAACTAACGGCAGCAACTGTTTGGAACTTAGGCCAATGAAGATATTTTGGGGGAAGAGTACTGCGATGGTGAGGATAAAAAGCAGTCCAACTTGTGGTCGATTTCATTCTTGGCTTCAGCTCTGGACAGACGAGATACAGCCTCTTATTGCCTCCATCAGGGCAGCTGCTCCCCGACCCGCTGGGTTGTGGATGAGCCTTAGAGTTCAGGTGCAGGAAGGAACCCAGCACGCTCTCCAGCTCATCCTGCGTCATGGGCTCTGATACCTACCTGATGCCCCATCATGATCGATATAGGCCGATGCTGCTCTTGCCACTGACAGGTCTCTACCTCGCACTTAGGAATTTTTCTAATCTGGGGTGTGGCTCTCACTCAGGCATAAATCACTGTGTTCCCACTGAAACTCTTCTCCAAGAGGCCAAGGAATATGGAATTGTCAGCAATCAAACTTTTTATTTATTTATTTATGACTTTTGGCTGTGCTGGGGCTTTGTAGCTGCGTGCGGGTTTTCTCTAGTAGTGGCAAGCGGGGGCTACTCTTCGTTGCTGTGCTCCGGCCTCTCATTGCAGTGGCTTCTCTTGTTGCAGCATGTGGGCCCTAGAGCACGCGGGCTTCAGTAGTTGCGGCGTGTGGGCTCACTAGTGGTGGTGCACGGGCTTAGTTGCTCCACGACATGTGGGATCTTCCCCAACTAGGGATTGAACCCTTGTCCCCTGCACTGGCAGGCAGATTCTTAACCACTGGACCACCAGGGAAGTCCAGCAATCGAACTTCATGATGTTTTTCTATGTAATTTTCTGGGTAACCCACGTTGCTCTGAGCCTTCTGCTTTGGGGATATTAGTTGAAGCTCACGTAAGATCCCTTTTTATTAAAACCCTCAAAGTAAATTCCACCTATGAGGTGTCCGCCTGGTACAGACAGTAACGGAACTGCCAGGTATTTAAAGATGGGCTGGGGGCAGAGGGTTCCCGTGTTAGCTGTGTCCTAGAGTGATTTAATACCGGATGAAATCCTGACACTGTCCTCCCAGCCCCTCCTCCCCGGTCCCAGAGCTGCGCCTCACATCATCCTTGAGGTCTGTGCATCAACTACACGCTGACCTGCCTGCCAACCATGCCACAGCCGGTGGGGCAGATGCTCACACCCAATTCGGGGAGGAAGACCTGAGGCTGAGCGAGCATCCGGATCTCATGCAAACCTCCCAGCCGCCACGTCCTTCTTAGCCCCACGTCTGGACACCAGGACTCCCCTGAATCGTGTGTCTCTTTGTTGCGGGGGGGCATCCCTGGCACCTCTCACTTGGTACCACGCAGGCCAGTTTCTCTGGGACTGTTCCCCACCCCTTGGCTGTCAAAGTCTGAGGTCAGCTTTGTTCCAGGTCTGTTTGGGGTTTTCTGGTTGCACCTCCTCTTGGGCCCTGTATCAGTTTCCTGGCGCTGCCGTAACAAAAGACCACAGACTGAGGAAGCTTCAAACAACAGGAATTCATTCTCTTGCAGTTCTGGAGGCCAGAAAATCAAAATCGGGGTGTCCACAGGGTGGGTTCCTTCTGGGGGGCTCTGAGGGAGAATCTATCCCCTGGCTCGCTCCCGGCTTCCGGGGGTGCCGGCAATCCTGGGTGTTCCTGGACTGGTAGTGGCCTCGCTCCATCTCTGCCTGTTTTCACATGGTGCTCTCCCTGTGTTCTGTGTCCAAATTTCCCATTTCTTATAAAGAAACCAATCATTTGATTGAGGGCCTTCCCCTCCCCCAATCCAATATGACCTCATCTTAACTATTGCATCTGTAAAGACATTATTTCTACATAAGGTCACCTTTTGAGGTTCCAGGTGGACATGAGGGCCCCCATCTCTTCCTGATTCACAGCTCACTTCTTCTTGGTGATCCATCAGGGCGAAGGGCTCGGATGAGATACCTTCCCAGAGGGGCTGTCTGAGTCTTGTGGTGCACGGGACCAGGGATGGAAGCCAGAGGCTTGAGAGGTGGCCCCTCACCTGGGGAGGGGATGCAAAAAGGAGAGATTGGGGGAAGGGGAGGGGCTCCAGGGCTAGGATGGGAGCCCAGCAGGGCAGGCGAAGACACTTTTTAATGTGGCTTCCTGCTTGCGATGAGAGAGAGAGACAGAGAGAGAGAGAACTTGGAGCCAGCTAGGCGGGATCTGAACTTGGGCAGTTCTCTGCTCAGATCTGGAGTTGGGGTCCTGAGGGAAGGGCTGTGTCACTCTTAGCCCTGTACCGCAGATCCATTAACTCAGGCCTGTGGAGGTGCAGCTGAGCTGGAGGCCCGTCAGGTAGGGGCACCCTCAGAGAGAGTGACCAGGGCAGGCTGCTCAAATAGACAACCTTGAAAAACCCTTCATAAAGTCACATACCCGTCTCTGCACAGCCTGGGATGGGAGGTGAGGCCTGGGGGCACGGAGTGATAACTCATGGAGTATGGGGGGGCTTGGGCAAGGGAGTCGTGGCTGAAATACTGTCCTCGGGACCTGCCCCTGACAGCCTCCTTCTCGCTAATTACCCTGGTGACTGTGGTGATAAATCCTATTCACCTAAGTCTGGGTGCCTGGCAGGCTGAGCATCAGGTGCAGCCACGCCGGACCCTGCTCTGGCCATTAGCAGCCCTGCCCGCTGAGTGGACCCTCTGGGCCTTTCCCCTGCTTTGCAATCCCTCCTGTCCCTTTCGATGGACCCCGTGGGAGAGAGGAGTCAGGTGACCCTGATTGCCCTAATATACTCTGTTATGAGCTAAAATGTCCTCCCCACCCCGGAACCTCAGAATGTGACTCTATTTGGAGATGGGGTCTGTGGAGAGGGAATTACGCTAAAATGAGGTCATAAGAGTGGGCCGTAATCTAATATGACTGGTGTCCTTATGAGAAGAGGAGATTTGGACATAGACACGGAGAGAGGGAAAACATCATGTAAACACACAGGCGGCCACCTGCAAGCCGAAGAGAGAGAGACCTCAGAAGAAACCAACCAGCCAACACCTTGATCATGGACGTCCAGCCTCCAGGACTGTGAGAGGATACATATCTGTTGCTGAAGCTGCCCCGTAGTCAGCAGTACTTTGCTGTGCAGCCCCTGAGACTAATGCGCACTCCCACTCTGCTCCGGGACCCCTGAGCCAGCTCGGAATGACTCGTGCAAGGGGTCGTTTTCAAGCTTTATTTCCTTAACCACCCAGCTGTCTTTTCCAAATGAAGCCTTATCTGACAGCTTAGTGTACCAAACAGAAAATCAGGATTATTCCAGTTGATTGAAGGGGAGGGAGGAGCTGCCTGCGTCCACTATTTTGACATCCTTATTTTCACCTAACCTGTCGGCCCTTGGTGCTTTCCCTAGAGCACAGGTTATGAACCACGGCACCGGAGGGTTATACCCATTTTGCAGAAGAACTGTCCGTCTGGGGCTGGCAGTAACAATGTGAAATCCGTCACTTCTTTCCATCTTGGTGTCTACTCTTATGTTTCAAGGTTTCATTATTACAGAGAATCTGTAACATTCTTGACATACTGATTCCCAATCACATGTTCGGAGACTCAGTCTAGGATGAAACGCTGGATTGCAGTCGGATGCTGGGGTTCAAGGCCCTCCTCCACCACTAGCTGGGCGCCCTGCGAGCTAGTCCCCTGACCTCTGTGAGCCACAGATTTCTCATCTGTAAAGTGGGAATCGATGCTAAGATTTGTGAGCTGGGAGACAGCTTAGGGGAGTAGAATAAACACGAGTTTTGGAGTCAGAGAGACCTGAGTGTGAATTCAGCTCTGCCACCTCTTAGCTGTGTGGCCTTGGGTACCTGGAGTCCCCTCTCTCAGTTTCCTTACCTGTAACATGTGGGTAATCAGGGCAGCCTCTAGGGTTGTCCTGGTGTTGCCGAAATTTGGTGCCAGATTAAATCTCGGAGGCAGAGTTTTGGGTGAAGTAGAAAGAAATAGCCTTATTGCTTTGCCAGGCAAAGGAGGCCACGGCGGGCTAATGCCCTCAAGCCTGTGTGTCCTGCCCTGGAGGGGAGTAGTGAGGAGTCTTAGAGTGTTCAAGGAGCAGCGCGTGATCTGCTCGTGCATATTCTTCTGATTGGTTGGTACTGAGGTAATCAGGAGTTATCAACCTACTGGTTCCAACTGGTCTGGGGTCTATGTGCTTGGTGGGCAGCATGCAGTTAACTTCTTCCACCTGGGTTTCAGTATCTGCAGAACAGCTCAAAGGACATGGCTCAGAATATTATCTGTAGTCCTTGAGGAGGAACTAAAGGTCCTTGACTTGGTTTAATGGCTAAAGTATCATTTTGTCTTGCTTGACTGTTTTCTTTCTTTCTGCATTTTCTCACTTCTCTGATTAAATTTATTCGTTGACTAAAGCTTTTCTACAGACAAAAGGCAGGCAGAGGACATGGGTGGAGGTCTATTCTGGGAAGACCTCATAGGGTCCTGCTCGGTTATACTGGGGATTCAGAAGATCATGTCTGTAGAGCGCCTGGCCCAGAAATTGACATATAGCAGGTGCTCAACTAAACCCAGTTCTCTATTAACTCTCCTTTCTTTCTAGTATGTCAGGGATTGGCACACTTTTTCTGGAAGGGGACAGAGAGTAAATATTTTAGACTCTGCGGGCCATACAATCTCTGCTGCAGCTGTTCAACTCTGCTGTTACAGCAGGAAAGCAGCCACAGAGAGTATGCAAACAAATGAACGTGCTGTGTTCATCCGATTCAACAGTGTGCACTTGGAGAGTTGAATTTCCTATCATTTTTATGTCACAAAATATTCTTTTGATTTTTAAAACAAATTGAAGATGTAAAAACAATTCTTACTTGTGGGTTGCACAAAAACACAACGGGCTGGATGTGGCCAGTTGGCCATAGTTTGCCAACCCCTGTGTTGGACTGTGAATGTCTCCAAAACATGTGTAATTTCCTTTATATCCTGAGTGCCTCACGGAAGGCTGGACCTTTGTAGTCTCCAGTGAGATAATGAATGTCTATCTCTGTCTTAGAGATACAATTGTGGGAAATAGTTGTAAATAGGTATGTGATCAGGCAGGCATATTGCAGGTGCTCAAGGTGCTTTTGGAAAGAATGAAGCCCCTTCCAGGGGAATTTGCATCCTTCAAGAGGAGGCAGGGAGAGCTGGGAGCCCGGGTAGCCGAGAGCTTGGAAGTCCCTGTTAATTGCGGCTGTGCAGCCATTCCCAACTCAGCCAGCAGGGGGCGCCGGGGACCGCTTTCGTCTGGGTGGTGGGAAGTGGTGTAGCTGCGCCCTGCCAGGAGATGGGAGACTGCGGGGAGATGGACGAGATGACTTCCGAGGGTCTTTTCTGCCCGGTGAATCTCAGCTCTGTTTTGCAGAGGGAGACTCGGGGATGAGCTGCCCGGAACTAGCAGTCAGCAACCGGGAGCTTGGTAGAGCAGGCCCCTTTCCCTGGAGATGAAATAAAATGAAAATCTTCCCCTCGTTGCGGTGGCTGTCATTCTGGAGTTTCAGCGTGTTCCCTCTATCACTCCTTGTGGTTAGGAGTGATAAAGAAAAAACGTATGTGTTTATAGAGGAATTAATGGTGAAGAAAAAGCCAGGGCTTTCTTTAATTAAAGGCAGGCCCGTTAAGCGCATGACAGATACCAGGTAGAAAGAAAATGTTAAGACTGAGCCGGGAGTGGGCACCAAGGACCTACAAATGACGCTCTCTTAGCCTCTAAAACCTCAAAGAAACCTGCGAGGCGAGACTGAATGACTGCCCCCAAGGGCTGCCCGTGTTGTCTTGGTCGGTGATGATTCCATCCGTGAAGACGGGATGGAGAAATGTCACAGACAGGTCCATGGTGCAGGGCAGTGTTTCCAAAGCATGGACTTCAGACCAGCAGCAGCAGCATCACCTGGAAGCTTCTTAGAGATGCATATTCTGGGGAGCCACCCCCAATCCCCTGAATCAGACACTGGGGTTGGGGGTTGCAGTTGGCCCCTAACAAGCCCTCCAGGCGGGTGTGATGCACGCCCAAGTGTGAGGACCCGTGGGGTCCGTAGCTGTTTTCAGCCTCAGCCACACATTGGAACCGTTCACCCGGCTTTTTAAAGCCTTGAAGTGGGCGCCACAGCCAGACCCATGACATCAGGCCCCTTAGGGTTGGAGCCAGCTTCTGTGGTTTGTTAAGACTCCCCAGGTGATTCCAGGATATCCAAGGTCGCACCCACTGCTGTAGTCTAAAGTAGTTCTGGGGTTAGCCAGACCCAAGTTCAAATCTCAGTTTTATCACTTACTAGATGTTTGTCCCTGGGCAAAGCATATCACTTCTCTGGCCCACAGTTCTAGTCTGTAGAATTGAGATAATCTTCCCTCCCTTGCAGGATTGTTTAAAGATGGAATGAATGTTGCAGTAAGCATCCTGTGTATAGAAGCACCTAGAACAAGCACTGGCTCCCAGTGGAGGTTCAGCACATGATAGCGCTCCTTCCCTGCTCCCTTTTCTTGGACAGTGGAATTTTTTAGAGCAAGGACCACATTATATATATATTGCGGAGCACAGGCTCCAGATGCGCAGGCTCAGCGGCCATGGCTCACGGGCCCAGCTGCTCCGCGGCATGTGGGATCTTCCCGGACTGGGGCACGAACCCGTGTCCCCTGCATCGGCAGGCGGACTCCCAACCACTGCGCCACCAGGGAAGCCCCCACATTATATTTTATTTGCATCCCCAGGGCATTATCAATCCCTTATGTATACCTCGGTACTGCGTGAGGGCTGGGGAAGTGAACATCTGAGAGGTTTAGCTACGGGATTTCTTATCTTACACTCTTGCTGGGACCAGGCTGGGGTGACCTTTCTCTGCTTTGTCTTAACCCAGGTCAGCCCTGATGTCTGTTTAAATGCACCGTCCCCTTGACCTTTAGGACTCTATCCCGATACAAAAAAATTGCCAGCGTGCTAGGATATGGGTGCAAAGATGTTTACTGGTGCATTGTTTGCCCTGGAAAAAATTGGAAACGTAACTTTTCCAATAGGTGAATAATAGAATAAATTATTGTGCATTCAGTATTATGGTGCATCACAAACCATTAAAAAGAATTAGGTAGATCTATATGTATTGATCTGGAGAGAGTTGTACTATATATTATTAAGTGAAAGAGCAAATTGCTGATTCATGCCTGTGACGTGATTTCTTTTTGTTTTTCTTTTTAGGAAAAAGTCCTCCTATTGTTGCAGGAAGGGGGGCCCCTTCCAGGGCCCCAGAGTGGGCTCTTGTCTAACACTTGGAAATGAATTGTCTGAAGAGACACACGTGCTGACAAAGCGAGAGACTTTATTGGGAAGGAGCGAGCAGGCGGAGAGCAGCAAGGTAAGGGAACCCAGGAGACCTGCTCTGCCACGTGGCTCGCAGTCTCGGGTTTTATGGCGATGGGGTTAGTTTCTGGGTTGTCTCTGGCCAGTTGTCTTGCTTGGCCCATAGTCTGACTCAGGGTCCTTCCTGGTGGCGCATGCATCTCTCAGCCAAGATGGATTCCAGGGTGAGGGCTTCTGGGAGGTTGGTCGTCTCCTCCCTCTTTTGGCCCCTCCTGAATTCTCCTGGTTAGTTTTCAGCAACACCCTATTCCTTATCAGGACCTCCTGCTGTGAGACAACTCAGGCAAGCAGGCCTGGCCACAGCAGGTGGTTTTGGTCAACAGTTCCCTAGCACTATAATATGTGTACCCATCTGTGTGTATGCGTGTGTCTGTGTCTGTGTGCATAAAGAAAAGCAAAGCGTGAAAGAATACATTCCAGGCTGTTTGAATTGGTTTCTTTGTGGGATTGGTGAGCGGGAGAAACTCATTCATTCATTTGTTCATAATGTCATTCATTCATTTGCTCATTCATGTTTTCATTCAATTAATATTGATTTAAGGTCTGCTGCGTGTCAGGCATTGTAGCCCTGGGGATACAGCCATGAACAAAACAGACTAAATTGCTCTTTCATGCAGCTGGAGTGACCAAGTGTCCTGGTGTGTGCCCTGGAGTGCCCTGGTTTTAGCGGTGAAGTTCCATTGTTGCAGGAAACTCCCCAGTCCTGTGCAAACTAAGATGGGTGGTCACCCTCTGGAGCTTGCATTTTAGCATGGGGGAGACAGATAAACAAATATTAGAGGATGGTAGGTATTTGGTGGTAAAAAAGCTGTCTTGGAGGTCTTCCAACTCACCTACCCAGGCACTGAGGTCCCCCTTTACATTCTGACCGGCTGTCAGTGATGGGAGGCTGCTCTGAGCATCTTGACCGCCCCAAGGGTTGTCGGCCAGCTCTCTGTTTTGCTGAGTTGGCAGTGGGACCTAATTTGTTAATTAAGAGTAGATGGTGAGCTGTCCTCGTACTTTGATTAACCTAATGGCCTTCCCGGCACGACTCGGATTCAGCTGTAGGCATCACTGCAACTTTTAATAAAATGATTTGAAGGGCCATTAGGAGACACTTCCCGTCACTGCGCAGATAACCGCTTGGCAGCTGAGATGAACAACACTTGGGTTTTGGTTTGAAGGCACTACGCTTACTCTTTTAGTCATGCTTGAGGGCTTTGATGGCCTTTTCGGCTCTAACCCAATTTGCTCTGCTTTGTAAACGCGGCCAGGAGAATATGCCTCACAAGCTTCGAGGCAGGAGCAGATGCTCTTGGTGTCCTGCCCATGTCCCCTTGGTCCCAGGATCTTCAGTCTTTGAGCACCTGTGACACCTGAGACTCTGCCTAGGGCTTTCCTCGGGGGCCTTTGCATGGCTGGGAGAGCTGGGCGGATGTTATGAGTTGAATTGTGTTGAAGTCCTATCCCCGTACCTGTGACTGTTGGAAATAGGGACTTTGCAGATAACCAAGTTAAGATGAGGTTATTAATGTGGGCCCTCATTCAATACGATTTTGATCTTATGAAAAAGGGAAATTTGGACATGCACATGGGAAAAACACTTTGTGAAGACGAAAGCAGAGATCAAGATGATGTACCTACAAGCCTAGGAATTCCAGTGATCACCAGCAAACCCCCCAGACGCTAGGAGACACTATGGCATGCAGTCTCCCTCCCGACCCTCAGAAACCACCGACTCTGCTGACACTTTGACCCTGGACTTCCAGCCTCCAGGACTGGGAGACAGTACGCGTCTGTTGTTGAAACTGCCCAGCGTTTGCTACTTTGTTCAGCAGCCACAGGAAACTAACACAGGGGCCTAACACACACTCCCACATGCAGGGAACATCCTTCCACCGGTGATAGATGGGAGCTGGTGGATACGTCCCCTGGCTCCCTGGTGGGGTACTCTGTCTCCCAGAGGGCCCTGGTGAGGTGGAGCCCGGTTTGCCATGGTGATCACCTGTGACAAGCACATCCTGTACTGGCTGCTCTGCCCGGTCTCATTTCTCATCCCCTGCCTGTGTTTCCTGGGGTCCTGTCCCAGGTAAGCACCTGGCACTTGAATTTCCATCTCAGGGTCTGCTTCTGAGACAGGCCTTGGCGAGCGAGTCTTGACCACTGGCACGCACATGTGCACGTGTGTGTGTGTGTGTGTGTGTGTGTGTGTGTGTGTGTGTGTGCGCATTGTGCAGTGTAAAGATCTCGGCTCACAATTTCCGCTGTGTGAGCAAGGTAACTTCATGCCTGAATTGAGCCCTCAGCCTGTTGCCTTGTAGACTGGCCATCACCTTCGTCTGTGGGGTCCTCGCCAGCTCCTCCCCCTGGGACTGGGGGCTTTGTGAGCTGAGGCCTGATGGGGTCACGGCTGTGTGCCACCACCTTTCTGGGCTGAGATGACCTGGTTTTTCTGGCCCTTGGGTCTGGTTCCTGCAAGTCAAGGTGGCAACGTTCTTCTGGTCCAGCTCCGTCTTGGTCACTGCAGGGGCCAACCTCAGCAGCTGCGCCGCGGTGCAGAGAGGCCTGTTGCTCTCTGAAGGGGTCCCCCACTTCTGAGCTCCTTCCAGGAGCATGAGCAAAGCTACCACGCGCTCTGTGCCCCTGGTGGGTATCTTCCTTCAGGAGATGGAGCTGGCCCTGGGCTGCGCGTGGCTGGCCTCATGGCAGTGTGCCCCTGGACAGGCCACTGCATGGCCCCATTTCCCTCTCCCGTGACACTGACCGAGACTGGCATTCCCGGTGCAATCGTGGCTTGGGGTCTCTGGGGCAGGAAGAAAGACCTCCTCACTGGGGTATAGGACATGACTCAGGGCCATGTGAATTTGAAAATTACACCAGTAACATACAAATAGATGAAAAAACTCCAACAACACAGAAATATTTGGAGTGATCCGTGAACGTTTCCTTTCACTTTGTGCCTTGATGGTATTTTCTTCCTCAGACTATTATATAAGTGTGAATATAGATCTAGACACAGATAGATATAAACAGATGTAGATATAGATAGATAGCTATAGCTTAGATGTGGACATCTCTATATATGTAGATACAGATTTGGACAGAGACACAGATATAGATAAAGGTGTAGACATATCTATAGGTATAAATAGATACAGAGAGTGTATTTTTAAATACTAATGCCATTGTGTTGTCTGGGTGGTTATGTGGCTTTCTCTTATCCCTAGATGATGGTCTAGAAAGTTTTCTGGACCAAGCACATTTATACCCACCTCATTCTTTTCAGCCAGTCCCCTGTGGATTGGCAATCAAGTCGCTCCCATTTCTTTCCCAGCTTTCCCATACAATGCTGCAACAAACACATTTTAACAAACTCTTAGGTCTTTATGTATTTGTGCAAGTCTTTCTGTAGGAGGGAGAATTCCTGAGTTCAAACGGAAGCACATTTCAAATTTGGGGAGGTGCTATCCAACTGCCCTCCAAAAAGGTTGAACCAATTTCTGCCCCCAGAGTAATTGAATTTTAATATTAAAAAGGACCCTGGGGCTTCCCTGGTGGCGCGGTGGTTGAGAGTCCGCCTGCCGATGCAGGGGACACGGGTTCGTGCCCCGGTCCGGGAAGATCCCACATGCCGTGGAGCGGCTGGACCCGTGAGCCATGGCCGCTGAGCCTGCGCATCTGGAGCCTGTGCTCCGCAGCGGGCAAGGCCACAACAGTGAGAGGCCCGCGTACCGCAAAAAAAAAAGAAAAAAAAATTGAAGTATAGTTGATTTACAATGTTTTGTTAGTTTCAGGTGTACAGCGAAGTGATTCAGATGGCTTGAAAGTAAATGAGTTCCAAGCATGGGTAGATGGTTTCTGGAGCATTTATGGGCCTGAGACAGTGCATAGAAAAGATAGTTGCATTTAGAGTGTTGAGTCAAGTGTCTGGAACTTTTCAAACCTGAGGATCATCTGGGGGAAGCAGAGTGTTTGACAACCAGGCACTGGCATTTGCCCCCATTTGTATGGCATTTTGAGGATGACAAAGACATCGACTTTGCACATTCCCCCCTTGAGCCCTGCAGCATCTCTGCAATATAAGTAGTTGCATATTTTATGATTCACTCCAGGGACGAGAAAACTGAGACCCAGAGAGGCAATGTCGTAGAATGTTAGGACTTCTCTAAGTGATTCTATGGGGCATTTACTCCAGAGCCAAGCAGTGAGCCCAGGGGTCCTCCTTTCCATGCCCTGACTGTGGGCCTGGGGCTCCTTCTTCCAGAGTGGTAAGAGGTGTCAATTGTGGTTCTCAGATTGGGCTCACAGGGAGGACCCCTCTTTGTCACAGATCAGGGCATTCCAGGGCTGCCCTGGCAGGAGGATCACTTCCTGTGTTGGCATCACATTTCAGGTACCTCTTTCCAGCCAGTCAGCACCTCCTGTCAAAGAAGCTCTTCATTTTTTTCTTACCACCTTTTTTTTTTTTTTTCTTCCACACCTCCTCACATCCCTTCCCTTAGTGGGGCTCTGGGGAATTACGCACCCCAATCCCCCATGTGCCAGGCCTACTGCGTAACACTTCATTTCCATGTTAAACCTCAGCACATCAGCAGCAGGAAGGAGCTGTTATTTCTAATTTGTAGACGGGGAGATTGAGGCAGCTGTAGAAGAAGGTGCTTGTCCAGTCACTTAACTGGATTAGAACCGGTTTTAAAGGTATCTGGGATTTGTTTTAATCCAGTATGGTAAGATACACATGCACAGAAATGACTTGGAAGAATTTTTTTATACTCCCTAGAAACTGGAGGCAGGGCATGTCATGCAGGGCCACATAGGGAAGCACCAGGGTTGGTCAGGAGGCAGAGGGAGCGAGGCGAGAGTGTGGGCGTGAGCTTTTATTGTGTTTTCGAGGCAGGCTAAGCAGGCTTAGGGTTGGCTAGTTGGAATACATTCAGTGGGCTCTGCAGCCCCTAGTAGTCTGGTGCCTGGCCCTGGGGCTATTCGGGCAAGGGGAGAGTGGCCCAGAGGGCATGTAAGACCCTGACTCAGGAGGTGATTGGGGTGTGGGCTCTGACTGGGCTGGTTTGCATCTGAAACATGTATTTTCCAGGGAGCTGTTTGCTTCCTTTAGGTGTCAGCTAACCCTGGGAAGGGCAGTCTTTCCTGGAGCAGCCAGCCTTTAAGATATCAAAGCATCAAACATATAGAATAAAAAGATGTGATTAATACAGATCCCAGTTCTTCTGAGTACAAAACCACATTTGTTCTGCTACACCCATTCATCCTGGTTAGAGACCAGAGGACAGTTCCTTGAGACCCAAAGAAGGATGCACCTTTTCTTTTTTTTTTTTTTGCCTATGAATAATTATTTCCTCATTCCAGAGTGTGTGCCTTCATTCTCTTTCTGCATCTTTCTCTTCTTGCAATCACTTCCTGTATGATCTCCAACATG
This sequence comes from Grampus griseus, assembly GCF_964374135.1. Lineage (NCBI taxonomy): Eukaryota > Metazoa > Chordata > Mammalia > Artiodactyla > Delphinidae > Grampus > Grampus griseus. The sequence continues at coordinate 31,599,545 of NC_139008.1, read as the reverse complement.
ACAACTGTCTTTGCTGGGCCCAGGCTGGGCAACTGTCAGGTGTCTGATTAAAAAACACAATGCACTGGTCAGATGCACCATAACAATAATAACGAACAGACAGAAGGATATTAAAACCCTTGAATTCTTTGCTACATCTCTCTCTTTTCTAGGGCCAGAGCTGAGGCTGGAAATACTGTAGTATTAACTTTTTCAGGCCGGCAGTCAGCAGGACTCTAGAAATCAGATCGGGGGTTTTCTTTACCAACACTGGGAGGCGAGCCCCAGAGGACCTGTCTGTCCTGCTGTGGTTCCTTGGCAACTTTTTCATTCCCACCAAAGTATGGCTGCGTGGTGCAGAAAAGACAGAAAAGTTTTGGGCTTTGAAGTCAAAGAGACCTGAGTTTGAATTCTGGCTTTGCCAAGGGCACCACACAGCTTCCTTACCCTCTCTGGGCCTCAGTCTTCTCATCTGCAGGGTAAGGAGGAGACTACCCAACTCACAGGGCGTGAGAGGGCTCTGTGAGTCTGAGTGTGAAGTGACTAGTGATATATAAGGTGCGGGGATGCTGTGGTGAGACGAAGCTCTGTGCCAAGTAGCTCATGGTCTAGCATGGGAGACAGACTAAACACAGAGAAAGCGAATAAACACAGAGAAACAATCAATTGCAAAAAGTGCTCTCTAGGGCATGACATGCACTGTTAGAGTCTAGGGCGTGGGAACTGACTTTTGCAAAGATGGTCAGGAAAGGTCTCTTTCATGAGGGGAGATTTAAGGTGAAACCTGGAGGGTGAGAAGTAGTCAGTCATGGGGAAGTGGGGGGCATGGAGACAGCATGTGCAAAGGTCTTGGGGCTGGGAAGACATGCGCTTATTCTAGGGATGGATGAAAAGCAGCGAGCGGGGAGACAGGGTGTAAGATGAAGCAGGAAAAGGAGGGAAGAGCCAAAAATAAATAAATAAGTAAATAAATAAATTTATTTAAAAAAAGATGCAGGTGTGTTTTAGAGGGGGAATCAATAGGATGATTGTGTACCGATTCCTTTCTTTTCAATAACAGGTTGGTCTTAATTTTATCATATATGGTCTTAAAAATGTACACGTCACTATTAAAAGAATGTGTCTTAAGTCCCACATTCTCCGTGCTGAGGTCTCACCAGCACCTTCTTCTTGTCATACATCACGGGTTTTTTTGTTTTTTTTAAAAAATTATTTATTTATTTTGGCTGCGTTGGGTCTTCGTTGCTGCACGCGGGCTTTCTCTATTTGCGGCGTGCGGGGGCTACTCTTTGTTGCAGTGAGCAGGTTTTTCATTGCCGTGGCTTCTCTTGTTGTGGAGTACGGGCTCTGGGCGCGCGGGCTTCAGTAGTTGTGGCTCACGGGCTCTAGAGCACAGGTTCAGTAGTTGTGGCTCACAGGCTTAGTTGCTCCGTGGCATGTGGGATCTTCCCGGACCAGGGCTCGAACCCATGTCCGCTGCATTGGCAGGCGGATTCTTAACCACTGCACCACGAGGGAAGTCCCTACATCAAGGTTTTGATGTATGACACTTGGGGCTGGATCATCCTCTGTTGGGAGGGTGTCCTGTGCACTGCGGGAAGTGTAGCAGCATCCTAGCTTTCATGCCAGGAGCACAGCCCCCCACAGTTGTGACAACCAAAAATGTCTTCAGACATTGCCAGTTGTCCCTGGGGTTGGGGAGGGGGACATTGCCTCTGGTGGAGAACCACTAACCCGCATTATCAAAATCAAAGACCATGACCTTGCCCTTGGCCCTGGGATTACATAGTAGCTTTGAGCTGGAGCTGGGCTTTGTTCTGTGTGGCTCAGATAATGACAATAATGATAATGATAACATAATCATTCTTAGAGCTGACATTGGCTGGGGTTACTGTGTCAGACACTGTTCTAAGCCCCTTTATCCTCTCAACAGCCTCACAGTGTAGATTTCATTATTACCCCCATTTTACAGAAGAATAAACAGAGGCACAGAGAGGTTAACAAGTTCAGCCAGGTTCACAGATGCTAAGTTATAAACAAGATCCGAACCCTGTTGTGCTCAAGGGCTTGTTCTAACCCTAAAGGCAGTGGTGAGCACTGAGTGGTATTAAGACGGAAGCACAGGGACTTCCCTGGTGGTCCAGTGGCTAAGGCTCTGTGCTCCCAATGCAGGAGCCCCAGGTTCGATCCCTGGTTAGGGAACTAGATCCCACATGCTGCAACAAAAATATCCCGAATGAGGCAATGAAGATCCCGCGTGCCGCAAATAAGCCAAATAAATAAATAAATAAATATTAAAAAAGAAGAAGAAGAAGAAGAAGGAAGCGACAGGCGAGATTTGCACATAGTAAGAGTGACACTTGAGGCAAGGGTGGAGGATGAATCTGCAGTGGACCAGCGAGGCTGGAGGCAAAACTGATGCAGAATCCAGCTCTGGAGGAAGGAGCTACAGCAACCCAGACCAAGAAGCAAGTTGCCTGGAAAAATGGGGCTGTTCCTTCCTTCCTCCATTCATTCACTGGTTCGTTTCACGGTTATTTACTGAGGATTTCTACGGTGCCTGATGCTGTTCTAGGCACCAGGCTTGGTACTGTAACTCCCCTGGTAGAGTTTATAATCTAGTGGGAGGAGATGGACAAACAAAAAAAATACAACAAAACAGCAATTATGCCATCATGCAAACCAACCACAGAAACGCTTAGATATGATGATGAATTCTAGGTAGGAAATGAGGGGACATCGAGGCAGATGGAGTGAAGGGTCCCTGTTCTAGGTCGGGGGGTGGGGACTCTCTGAGGTGGCGGCTGTTGAGCTGAGTGCCAGCCTGGGGAAACTTGAGGTAGGGGGTGTATTCTACAGAGAAAAGTCTTTCTAGCAGGAATGACTTGGAGTGTTCTAGAAGGGACAGGGAGGTCAGAGAGTGGGGGAGTGGAGAGAGCGAGGAGGAGAGTGCCTTGTGGGCCAAGACAAGGAGCTTAGTTTTTGTTTATTTATTTTATCTTATTTTTAAAAAGTGTTTAAATTAAAACAACTTTTTTTGGAACTTAGTTTTTAGTCTGAGTGCAAGGAGAACCATTTGGAGACTTTTAAGCAGAGGAGTGTTTTGTCTGTTTTAGGAATTAAAAGGTGGCACTCTGGTGGCACTGGGTGGGAATGGAGCATTCCTGTTAGGAGCTGGTGGCAGGTGCCCTTGGGGACCTGAGAAGATGCAGCCAGAGCTGGGAGGAGGGGGTTGGTCTTCGGGCAGGAGTGGTTGGACCACTGCAGCTCCGAGGAGGAATGAGGGCATCACAGTCAGATTCCAGAGCTGCTGGGAGGGCACCCCCTTCCCACCCACAGGAAGTCAAAAGCTGGGGCTCAGACCCAGCCGGGGCACCTGGAGATGCCCTGCAGGACCCCCCACCCCCACCCCCAGCAGCAAAGTCACGTGGCCTCATCCACCACCAACACATCCGCCTGCTGGAACCTTCCTCGCCAATTCTATTTTTGCTCCCCTTGGCAGCTCTGTGGAAATTAAAAGGCTATTTGCAGTGACTAATGTTGCTAATTCTGATCAAACAATTTAAAATTCATCCTTCGCCATATCAGAGACCCACTAGGGAACAGAATTAACACATCATTTGTGGCAATTTCTATGACGGTTGGTGGAAAACAAAAAAGACATTAAAATTGGTCTCAATTCAAACCACTGCTCGTTAAACAGCCTCCTTTAAAATATCCCATCTTGGTCTATACAATAGCTCTCCATCTGTTCCCGGCTTATTAGCCAAGGGGAGGGACCTTGACAAGCTGGCTGCTGACTCCAAGGTGCTAGAAACTTACTTGGGAGTCTTGTGGAAATGCATTCTGCTGTCCTCTGCAGCTCTGCTCACCCGGCACCCCTTCCAGATCCACGCCAGCCACAGCTGCCTTTGGGGCCTCCTGTCCTGAGAGGGGAATGTGGCTCTTGTTTCCAAAAGTTAAAATTCAAGAAGCCAAATGTTAAAAAATGAATTAAGCTTCCCAGTCTTGCATGAAATTGAGTCATTCACTTACCACCTGTGTAGTTTTTGCCATATCCATATGCTATGATTTCCTTAATATGAATCCGACTCTTTTAAAAAATGAAATTAATATCTTAATTTAATTTATACAAGAACCTTTATAACATATCTAATATATATCAATTAAAGGAACACATTAATTCAATTTTAAACAGGAAACTTTATAACACTATTGTAAATGGAAACCCAACATCACAAACAATAAATAAACATTAAGTGTAAAAATAAATACAATGGTTTAGAAACATTTGACAGTTTACTTTTTACCCCTTGGCTTTTCTATGTGAGTTTCTGTCTTTGTGTGTGTGTGACAAAATACCCATAAAAAGGGGGGCAAACAATTAAAACACATATTTGTAAACCTTTTGACCATTAGATAAATATGAAAAAGTTAAAAAAGGAATTGCCGGCATTTCCCTGGTTGTCCAGTGGGTAAAACTCTGTGCTCCCAATGCAGGGGGGCCGGGGTTCGATCCCTGGTGGGGGAACTAGATCCCGCATGCATGCCACAACTAAGAGTCTGCATGCTGCAGCTAAGTGTCCGCATGCCACAACTAAGAAGGCTGCATGCCACAACTAAGATCCTGTGTGCTGCAACTAAGACCCAGCGCAGCCAAAATACATAATAATAATAATAAAGGAATTGCCAGTTGAAAATTAATAAAGGAAACCTCACCTAATATTAGAGTCAGGAGGGACTTGCCTGGCAGTCCAGTGGTTAGGACTCTGTGCTTCCACTGCAGGGGGCATGGGTTCATCCGTGGTTGGGGAACTAAGATCCCACATGCCATGAGGCACGGCCAAAAAAGAAAAAAAAAAAAAAAAAATTAGAGTCAGGAATGGCCTGTAGAGGGAGCTGTCAAGCATTACCTCTCACCCTCATTTGGATGCACTGACCATCATTTGCACACCCCACAGGAAGAAACTACCTTGCTCTCTCAAACAGGATGGGTAACCAGTTTACTATCCTGAAGGAAGAATTTCTCCTTACTCAGCAACAGCCCAGCCAATGAGAAGCCATTGTCATCGTGAACTCCTAATTTCCTCCAATGAATTTCGTTTAGAACAGCCCATCCCAACTCCCTACTTTTCCCTATAAAAGCAGACTGTCTTACTCTTTTCTCTGGGCATGTCTATGGTTTGCTATAGATTGTGTGTCCTGAATTGTAATTCTTTGCTGTTTCCCGAAGAAAACCCATTTTGCTGGTGAAATAACTGTCTTTCATTAGTTTTAGGTTAACACAGTTGAAGAATAAGAAGCTTACATGTAACAACAAGAACAAAATAAAGATAATGGAAAAGGAAACAATGGTATTAGATTCTAGTTGGATACATTTGCCAGTGAAGGCCATTTGTGGCTGGGGACAGGCTGAACATAGTCTCCCCTGGAGGATCAGGGGAGACCTCCCAGAAAAGGTGACCTGCCATCCAGTAGCTGTCTCTTTGGGGTCCCACAAGAGACCTTTCAGCCAGGAGAATCTTAAAAGATTTAGTTGATTTTTTTTTTTTTATCTCATATCTGGGGTCCCTGAAATTACCCAGTTCTACCTGCCTTGGGCAGATGTGTGTGTGAACTTTGGCATTGATTTTATAAGCTCCAAGATTATGATAACGTTTCTAGTCTCCTCTCCATTCTGCCCTTCCCATCACTATGGCAACCCGCAAAACGAAAAGGGCAGAAGGAAGGTCTTTTGTTTGTTTGTTTTGTTTTGTTTGTGTCTTTGGCTGTGTTGAGTCTTCGTTGCTGTGCACGGGCTTTCTCTAGTTGCGGCAAGCGGGGGCTACTCTTCGTTGAGGTGCACAGGCTTCTCATTGTGGTGGCTTCTCTTGTTGTGGAGCACGGGCTCTAGGCGCTAGGGCTTCAGTAGTTGTGGCTTGCAGGCTTCAGTAGTTGTGGCTTGCAAGCTTCAGAAGTTGTGGCTTGCAAGCTTCAGAAGTTGTGGCTCGCAGGCTTTAGAGCACAGGCTCAGTAGTTGTGGCACACAGGCTTAGTTGCTCCACGACATGTGGTATCTTCCCGGACCAGAACTCGAACCTGTGTGCCTTGTATTGGCAGGCGGATTCTTAACCACTGCACCACCAGGGAAGCCCCAGAAGTAAGGTCTGTCTTTGATCTTATCTTGCCTGGGGCTGTGCACATCCTTTGATCTTCCCGGAGAGACCCAACCCCATCAGGAAGTTCAGCACTGGGTGTTGAATAGCCTGGGTTACCTGGAGTTTATTCATTTGTGGTTTGGATTCCTATCAGAGAGGTGTAGGAAATAACTAGAAATTCTAAAACAATTAACTGGAAATCACAGGAAAGTCATTATGCAAAGTGTGGCAGACTGTATTCTCCAAAGATGGCTGCAACAGTAGCTCCTGTCCCACATGCTGTGCTAGAGCCTTCCCAGCCCCATCAAGAGTTGTAGCCTCTGTCCCCTCCTTGTGAAACTGGATGGGCCTTGGTGGCTGTCTTGACCAACCGAATACGGCAGAAGTAATGGTATATGACTTCTGAGGCTAGGTCATAAGAATGCTTTCCTTAAAAAATTAAAAACAGAGTTACCATATGATCCAGCAATTCCACTTCTGGGCATATATCCGGAAAAGATGAAAACTCTAATTTGAAAAGATACATGCACCCCAACGTTCATAGCAGCACTATTTACGAATAATCAAGACATGGAAGCAACCTGTGTCCATCGACGGAGGAGTGGATAAAGAAGATGTAGTGTATATATACAATGGAATATTACTCATCCATAAAAAAGAATGAAATTTTGCATTTGCAGCAATGTGGATGGACCTAGAGATTATCATACTAAGTGAAGTAAGTCATACAGAGAAAAATACATGGTATCACTTATACGTGGAATCCAAAAAATGATACAATTGAACTTATTTACAAAACAGAAACAGACTCCCAGATGTAGAAAACAAACTTATGGCTACCAAAGGGAAAGTGAAAATTTATGGTTACCAAAGGGGGGGAGGGATAAATTAGGAATTTGGAATTAACAGATACACACTACTTTATATAAAATAGATAAACAACAAGGATTTACTGTATAGCACATGGAACTATATTTAATATCTCATAATAACCTATAATGGAAAAGAACCTGAAAAAAATATAAATATAACCCAATCAGTTTGCTGTACACCTGAAACTAACACAATATTGTAAACCAACTATACTTCAATAAAAAAAAGATAAAACAAAAAAAGTTTGCCCCTCTTTCTTTAGTATAGAAGACAAACTGACTACTCAGAATCTCATTTTTTTTTAGGCTTCAATTATTTCTGTAACATTTTGCCCATTTCTGCTAACCTGTGTACATATGATGGGTACAATTATTCCTTGAATATTTTTCTTTAAATGGACTTGACTGACTTTCTCTTGGTTTTATCCTTGGTTGTCATAATATCTATGAACTAATAAGTTTGTGCTAGTTGTAAAATACAAATTACTTCATCATGAGACATCCTGCTTAATGCACTTGGGAAAGACCACTTCTGTGGTCTTTGGTTTCAAGTGGATTGCTTTGTATTTTCAAGTAAATGAACTTCGTAATGATTCCTCTTGCTTTATATATATATATAAAAATTGCTATGCACATCCACCTGTGCTTACTCTTGGAAACCAGCCACCATGCTGTGAGGAAGCCCAAGCATCTTATAAAAAGACCCAGGTGAGGGGTCTTTCTATATGAATGTCCCCAGTGCATAGCCCTGGCTAGGTCCCAGCTGATAGAGAGCCCCAACTTGCCAGTCATGGGAGTTAACATCCAGCCCTTAAACTAGCTACCCCAGTGGGTGCTGCACGAAATAGAGATGAGCCCTACCTACATTACATATTTGTGAGTAAAATAAATAATCATTGTTGTTTTAAGCCACTAGATTTTGGAGTGGTTGGTTAGGTTGCAATAGATAATCCAAACAAATATATGTCCCAACAAAGGTTTTCTGCTTTGTGGAGATAAAATATTCACCTATTTTCTACCACTACATGCACTTCCAATTCTTTTATAAAATCAGCCCTCCTTATGATTCTTGATAGTTCTTGACAGTGACATCTAAGTAGAGACTTGAAGAATGAGTTCAGATGAAGGAAGGTAGGAGAAGCATTGCAGGCAACAAGAACTGCTTGGACAAATGTGTCACAGCACAAGAAGTTAAGTGGGCACCGGGAACTAGAAGCAGTGAGGTGATTCTGAAATGTAAGAGGAAGGGAAAGAGAAGTAGGGGATGAGGATGGACAGGTCAGTAGGGGTCACGTCCTGGAGAACCCGCTGGGGTGCAGAAGATTAGAAATGGTGACTCACTGGTAATCATATAATAAACCCAAGTGGGACTGGTTCCTAAATCTGGGCTCCCCGGCCCCCAGCACGGAACCTCATCCACTGTTTTCAGCTCTGGTGTAAACCTCCCTTTACGGCCCTGAAGGTTGAGTGAGAAAAGAAGGATGATTATGAAAGGAAATGGTTGAGACCTTAAGCTCCAAGTTCAAATGCCAGCTTCCTGCTGTGACGGCCCGATGACATACAACTTCTCTGGGTTTCAGTTTTCTCATTCCAAAGATGGGTTGACAATAACAGCACGTACCACATGAGACTGTTTTGCAGATTCAATGAATTAATTAACATAAAACATTTAGCACGTAGTAGGTGCTCAATACATGTAGCGCTTACAACATCTGGAAGTGGAGGGGATGGGAGAAATTAGTGAGGGTGGACACAGTGAATAGATTAATTGAGCGACTTCTCTCAGTTCTGTGAATTGAGAAATACAATGGTTTTCTGATACCTCCAAGATGTCTTTTCAGATTTTTGAGACATTTCCGAGTTGAGACGAGGTGAACAATAGCCTTTCAAGGCAGAAATGAAATCTCACATTCATAAGAAACAGCCAGCCCTCTAGAAGGAGGCTGGTGATAGAATGGCTGTGCTTGATTATTTAATTGAGGTTCGTCACGCTAAGCGGGGCTAAGGCATCCCTCCAGACCCCTGAGGCTCCACAGGAGGGTGACCCTTGGGGAAATCTGTGCTTTTAGGTCACCCTCTCAAAGCTTCCTTAATGGACTCCTTAATAGACTGCCATTGTCTCGGGAGTGAAATGGAATTCCTTCTGCATAAAAATCGAGGTGTGATGTCTAGTTCATATCCCGTACAGAAGGGAGCTCGTCCTCAGTGATAAGAATAGAAACCAGGAAAGTTTCCTCTCACCCTTCCATGGGTTCCATTATCACTGAAGGAACGAAAGCAAGGATGAGGGAGGGAGTGAATGAATGAAGGAGTGATCAGGTGAGCTAATGAATGGATGAGTCGGCGTGTGAATGAGCGAATAGGTAATGTGAACGCACCTCGACTGTCATTTTACGCCAAACCACCCTTGGTTTGCCCTTGTTCCACCACAACAGCCAGATTTGGTCTGAATATTCCTGAACGTGAGACCTGATACAGACAGGTTGCAGGATACAGGTAGGTTATTTGGGGAGTGATCTCAGGAAGCAGCAGAGCGGGCGCTGGGAGAGTGAGATGGGGAAGGGAGAAAAGAGCACAAAGTGAGTGTGTGTTTTGAGCTGTTTAAATACTACGGGCATTTGGAGGTCAGTGTTGCTGGAGATTCTTAGAGGAACTGTGTAGTCCACACCTTAGAGGTGATTCACCAAGGAATGGGAGGCAGGACGTTTATCCATCCATTCCCATCTCCCCATGGCTGAGGGATGCCGCAGGTGCATTAACTGCACCTCACTTCCGGGCTGCATGGTTCTCCTTGGGCAGAAAGCAGATGGGATGTTGCACCCCTCCCAGCTGGGCTGAAATCAGGTGAGGCCCAGAGAGGGTGGTGCAAGACCCCACAGGATCGCTTTCGCCTCCCTGCTATTCCTCTCTTTTCTCTGCTTCATGTCACTGGGGTCTTTTCTCAACCCAGCGGCCTGATATTTGATCATGGAAATTCCCACTGCACCCAACCCCCTTCAGTGGACTCCCTTTCCTCTTGGATAAAGACAAAATTACTTAAAAGAGCCTGCATGGCCCTCTGTGATCTGGTTGCTGCCCACCTCTCCAGCCTCATGCTGTACCTGGCTTCCCCCTTGCTCTCTGCACTCCAGCTACACTGGCCTTTCTGCTCATCTTCACCCTTGCCATATGCTTGTCCTGCCTCAGGACCTTTGCACACACTTTTCCCTTTGTGCCAAGTGCTCTTTGGTCCAGTTAACTCCTCCTTATCCAGGGGTTCTCACTTCAAGCATCGCTTCCTCAAGGAAGCCCAGACCAGGTCAGCTTTCCTTGTTATCTGCTCTGATAGTTCCCTCACCTCTCCTTTCTGAGCCGAGTGCTGGTTGGAATTTTAGATTCATGTGTGTGATCCTTTGATTAACATGTGTCTCCCACTGTGCCTTAAGATCCATGAAGGGACTGCATCTATTTCTGCTTATTCTTGTTTCCTCAGTACAAATCCCAGTGCCCGGCATTTCGTAAGCTTTCAATACATATTGGTTGAATGAGTGTGTGAGGCTTTTCTTACTCCTCTGGTTTCCATCCTTCCCCACATGCCACAGGACTCAGATTTAGCCTTGTTGCTGGTCTTCCTTAGAAAGCGCCTCATTGAAAAACATAATTTGAAAGGATACATGCGCCCCAATGTTCACTGCAGCGCTATTCACAATTGTCAAGACATGGAACCAAACCTAAGTGTCCATCAACAGATGAATGATAAAGAATGTGTGGTACATGTACACAATGGAATACTACTCAGCTATAAAGAAGAATGAAATAATGCTGTTTGCAGCAACGTGGATGCAAATAAGAGATTATCATACTAAGTGAAGTAAGCCAGAGAAAGGCAAATACCATATGATATCACTTATATGTAGAATCTAAAAAAAGATACAAATGAACTTACAAAACAGAAATAACTTACTTACAAAACAGAAACAGATTCACAGACATAGAAAACAAACTAATGGTTACCAAAGAGAAATGGGGGGAGGGATAAATTAGGAGTTTGGGATTAAAATATACGTACTACTATGTATAAGATAGATAACCAATAAGGACCTACTGTACAGCATGGGGAACTATACTCAATATCTTGTAATAACCTATAACGGAAGAGAATGTAAAAAAAAGAATATATATCTATGTCTATATATATATATCTGAATTGCTTTGCTGTACCTGTGAAACTAACATTTACAGCATTGTAAATCAACTATATTTCAATAAAATTTTTTTAAAAAAGAAACAGCCTCATTGACAAGACAGGCTTCTTAAGATGTCCCGGGAGTCTGTGTTCCAGGGTTTGCTGTTCCTGCGACATAAAAAGCCTAGGTTACGCAGTTTCACAGATATGAGCCCCAGTCCTGTCGTTCAGCGTGATGCTGGGCAAGGATCCACAAGCCCTTCTCTCATTTCCTCGTGTGTCAGACGGAGACGGAACCTGCTCCACGAGGGCACTGCCAGCCGAGTAGCTGGCACATCGCCTGCATCCTACCTGCCGCTTCCCTTCCAGTCTCTCGCTGCATCTCCCTGCCTCCGGGGCCTCGGCTGGAGACAGAGAAGCAGAGGGTTGGCAGAGCTGGGGACGCACCTGGGGAATCTCGAGGGGCTCTCTTTTCACTCCCGCTCCTTGGCTATCGATTGCTGCAACTCCTGCAATTTTCGCTTCTGTAAAAAAAAAAGCACGACACTCCATTAGCTAACACCTCTTGTAGACAGTCTGACGCAGGCCACTGGGGTGGGGGGCGCTGGGTGCTGGTGAGCCCCGGGCTGCTTGTGATGGATGCTTCACCCCAGCTCCCCTTGGCCGGAACTCGCCGGCAAACAAGAAATAGCCTTGGAATGAAAACTTTGAAGTAATTCATTCATTCAACAAATATTGATCGAGTTCCTACTCTGAAGGGCAGTGGATCTGGTCTGAGACAGGTGTGGGTTTGGATCCTTGGTTATTCCTGCTCTACTCAGTACCTGTTGTGTTCCTAGTGTGTGCCTGGAATACAGTTGGCACCAGCTGAATAGGTGCTGAATGATGGAACACATTTTGCTGTGATTGGCAAGGCACATCGCTTTTCCGAACCTCAGTTATTCATCTCTGAAATGGGCATATGATAGCCTGTCCCCAGGGGGATATTAGGAGATGCTGCAGATGGTGTGCAGAGCTGGCACCCCATAGATTCCCTACAAGCAATGGCTTTGACCATGATGGGGATTTGAAATCCACCCTGTCTGGCAGTGGAGAACTCTTTCCATCTGGAACCCTATTATACCTGTGCCGCATCCGTTCTGTGGCCAGTAAGCGGAATTGTTTCTTCTTTTCCCTAATTATATCCATTTGCTTTCTCTTTCTTCTGTTACAAAAGCTGAGATGTTAGACTCATTGGCTGTGAAGCTTGAATTCTCTTCTAATTATGAGAAAAATCACTCTTTCGTTTTTCTATTAGTCCTAATGGAAATTAGCTGCATCGATCTTCCAGCTTTGGGGTGAATCTCTAGAACTGTAGCAGCATTGCTGCGTGCAGACTTTGGAAGGAAGTCTGTGGGTGTCCCTCAGCTAGGAGGAGGCCAGGGTTGTGGTTTTGGAGTTGGGTAGACCCGAGTATGAATACAGTTATGAGCTGTGTGACCTGGGGCAGGCCCCCTCATCGTCCTGGTGTCAGTTTCTTCATCTGTAAAATGGGCGTATGGCTTCATGCTGTTCTGAGATTATGGGGCGCGGAGACGGATTCTCTTGACGTGACAGCTGCTTCCCTTTTCCTACCCGTCACAGGCTGCCTTCCTGTGATGCTGCATATCTGGGAGGGGGTGGCCCTTCTCCTGGACATTCAGATGTGTCCTGAGGAGCCTTCTATTAGGACTGCCAGAAGGGGACCAAGCAACTACATGACACTGTTTTCCTAGATCCCCTTCCCCCAAGGTGTTTGGATGGATAGATAACGGTGGTGATTTCTGGATGTTTCTCTACCACTTTCCCTAGGCCACGGTGTCTCCCCAAGGGCATCGTTTACCATGCAATAGCACAGGTCCCTTAAGAGAAGCCAGAACTTCAAGGACATACCTGAGAGATGACTCTAGGGGACCAGCAGCTCATTCCTCACCTCTGGGCTCCCAGCAAATACACAGAAGGGAGAGGAGGCTCAGTTCTGAAGCTGAGTGGAGGGAGGAGAGGCTGCAGGCACGGCGCTCTGATAATTCCCACCCTTCACTGTTAACTGTAAGCCCACAGGGATGCTGCTTAATTTTTCGACACATAAGTTCCTCATCCACAGTCCTGTGCCAGATTCCAGGCCCTGGGTCCATTCTCCAGACCTTGAAAGAGAGGTGGGGGAGGGAGGAGATCTCAAGAGTCACCTGGCAGAGCCCAGGGGAGTTTTGACATCTTGGCTCTGTGGCCCCTCACCTCCAAGGTCATGTCCATAGTCTCTGCGGAGGGAATGCTGGCTGTTGTGAGACCCCAGCCACGACCTTCTCAGTGCTCAAAAGTTCCTCCCCATCAGCCAGGTCCCAGGAATAGCTGGAGGGCAGAGGCGGGCAGGAATGGGCAGTGTGGACTGGAGGGGAGGAAACCTACCTCTCCAAAGCCTTTCCTCTGGCATTTGGTGGGGCTGCCCTTAGGGAGGGAGGAGGCTGGGTGTGTTGAGGAGAGGCTGATGCCTCTGGAGGCCCATGGCAGCCTCCCCTGGGGTTCAAGCTCAAGGAGCCTGCCTGCCAGAGGTCTCCACTGCAGCTCAAATGGCTGGGGTTGGTGTCCTAACCTGGGCTGCATGTGTGTGTGTGTGTGTATGTATGTGTGTGTGTATGTATGTGTGTGTGTATGTATGTGTGTGTGTATGTATGTGTATGTATGTGTGTTTGTGTGTGTATGCGTGTGTGTGTTTGTGTGTGTATGTATGTTTGTGTGTGTGTGTGTGTGTGTGTGTGTGTGTGTTCCTAAAGGAGAGAGAAAGGCAGGGAGAGGATAATCCACAGAGAAGGATAAGAGAGAATAAAGAGGGAAAGAAATGAGGGTGGAGAGAATGATCAGAGGAGGAACGTGAAGGAAGGGGAGAGAGAAAACAGAGGAAGATCACCTCTGCCTTTGCGGCATTCTTTTCCAGCTTCTTACAGAGAGAGGGAGGCCTTCCCATCCCACAGCTGGGCAGGGGCAGCCAGACCCTGGACTACGTGTGGGCTACACATCTGGCCTTTCAGCTTCCGCTGGAGGGAGCGATGCTGATGGGACCTGGTCATCGCTATTCTGTTCAGGGAGCTGGATGCTGCTGGCTCACGTGGAAATGGGTCCTGCAGCCCACCGAGCCCAATGCCAGCAGCCAGGCAGCCGTGGCTATGATGCTGACCCCCAAACAGGAGGGGCCTCCTGGGCCTGGTTCTTGGGTCACAGCCCTGGGGGAATGGCAGGCAGGGCTGACCTTTCCTGAGGCTGCCTGAGAAAGGAAATGAGAATCTAATGATGCCAGAGTCTTGGGGGAGGGAGGTGGGGCGTGAACCCCTCACAGTGTGTTCCCGGGCTGCAGAAGCCTGTGCCAGATATGGGCATAGCCTTGCACTGGCCTGGCAGCTTGGAAGCAGCTGCCATGGAAGAAATTCAGCTAACCTTCATTTCCAGCTGGCTTCTGGCGTCAGGAGCCAGCCTCGAGCTGTGGGAAGAGGAGAGCGGGATGCCCGAGTCAGGCACAGCTAGGGCTCACATCCCCACTTTGCACGGCCCATCATCTCCGGAGTCCCAGTTTCCTCATTTGTCAAATGGGGCCGATCCTAGTAAAAGTGCATTTGCTGACATTTATGGAATACTTACTGTTCCAAATGCTTTAGGGCCTGAACTCTAATGTGTCCTCATAACAGACTGTTATGGTTATTTATTTCTAAAACCTTAGTGGCTTAAAACATCAACTGATCATTTTCTCCCCCACTCCTGTGGGTTGGCAGGGCTCAGCTGGGCAGTTCTGGCTGAGGGTCTCGGGTAGTGGTGGGTCAGCTGCAGCTGGGGCTGGAGTCACCTGAAGGCTGGACTGGGCTGGGCATCCAAGGGGCTTCTTCTGTCCCAGGCCTGGCCCTGGGGTGGTCCTGGCCTTGATCTCTGCACGGCTCTAAGCCTCCAGGACCTCTCCCTGTCATCCCATCAGAGCATAGGGAGTGTATTAGTTTTCTGTTCCAACTGTAACAGATGACCACAAATTTAGCTGCTTAAAAAATACTCATTCGTTATGTTGCAGTTCAGGAGGCCAGAAGTTCAGGTGCAGCGTGTGTCAATGAATCCTTTGTTCAGAGCCTCACAAGGCCCAAATCAAGGAACAGGCAGGGCTGCGACCCTTTCTGGAGGCTTTGAGAGGGAATCCACCTTAAGCTCATTCAGCTTGGTGGCTGAATTCAGTAACATGTGGTTGGAGGCCTGGGGGTCCTCGTTTCCAACTGGAGCCTGATCTTTGCTCCCAGGGGCCGTCCATGCGGCCCCTCCAGCGACGGCACGCAGAGTCCCTTTCATGCCTGAGTCTCCCTGACTTCTCCTTCTGCCGCATCTCTCTGCCTCCAGCCAGAGAAAGTTCTCAGCTTTTAAGGGCTCCTGTGATAGATGGAGTCCACTTGGATGACCCAGGATAATCTCCTGAGCTCAGTCCACAGCCTCCGTCACATCAGTTAAGGCTCAAGGTAGTTGCATGTCTCCCATGGCCGCTGACTTCCCTGCTCCGAGGCCAAGTAAAGACCAAGCCTGTATCTGGCACAGGGTCACTTCCATCATATGTCAAAGCATCACAGAGCCCACCCAGACTAAAGGTGGTGGAGAAATAGACTCCACGTCTTGGTGGAGATTCTCACTGCAAGGGAACATGTGGGAGGGGAAATATTGTTGGGACCACCTTTATTTATTTATTTATTATTAAAATTTATTTTTATATTGGAGTATATTTGATTTACAATGTTATGTTAGTTTTAGGTGTACAGCAAAGTGATTCAGTTATACATATACATATATCTATTCTTTTTCAGATCTTTTTCCCATATAAGGTTATTACAGAGTATTGAGTAGAATTCCCTGTGCTATACAGCAGGTCCTCTTTCATTATCTGTTTTATGCACAGTACTGTGTATATGTTAATCTCAACCTCCTAATTTATCCCTCCCCTGCATCTTTCCCCTTAGGTAACCATAAGTTTGTTTTCTAAGTCTGTGAGTCAGTTTCTGTTTTGTAAATAGGTTCATTTGTATCATTTTTTTAAGTTTCCATATACAAGTGGTATCATATGATATTTGTCTTTGTCTGACTTACTTCACTTAGTATGATAATCTCTAGTTGCATCCATGTTGCTGCAAATGGCATTATTTCATTCTTTTTTATGGCTGAGTAATATTCCATTGTATATATGAACCACATCTTTTTATCCATTCATCTGTCACTGGACATTTGGGTTGCTTCCATGTGGGACCACCTTTAGAAAACAGCATGCACCACACCACCCTAGCTCATTCTTTTCCTTTTCCTTCATGAGTCTAGTCATAGGTTTGTCAATTTTGTGTCTTTTCAAAGAACTAGTGCTTAGTTTTATTAATCTTTTCTATTGTCTTTTTACTTTCTATTTCACTTATTTCCACTCTAATCTTCATTATTTTTTTCCTTCTACGGACTTTGGGCTCATTCTTATCTCCATTTTATTTTATTTATTGTTTTTAGAAATTTTATTTATTTTTTGGCTGCGTTGGGTCTTTGTCACTGCGTGTGGGCTTTCTCTAGCTGAGCGAGCAGGGGTTACTCTTCGTTGCGGTGCAGGGGCTACTCTTTGTTGCGTTGCGCGGGCTTCTCATTGTAGTGGCTTCTCTTGTTGCAGAGCACGGGCTCTAGGCATGCAGGCTTCAGTAGTTGTGGCTTGCGGGCTCTAGAGCGCAGGCTCGGTAGTTGTGGCACACAGGCTTAGTTGCTCTGCGGCATGTGGGATCTTCCCGGGCCAGGGCTTGAACCTGTATCCCCTGCATTGGCAGGCGGATTCTTAACCAATGTGCCACCAGGGAAGGCCCTTATCTCCATTTTATAAATGAGGAAACTGAGGCGCAGAGAGGTCACATAACTTGCCTATAGTCCAACAGCCTGTAATTGATGGTCGGGAGTTGGAGGGGTGGGTGGCTCCAGACTCCCGACCATCAGGCAGATGTGAAAGCACGTGAAGATCTGAGCACAGTGCCCGCAGTTATGTGACAACCAGACCTAGGTATCTTTAATAGCATCTAGAGTCAGGCTGTGGGTGGTTCCCATCCTACCACCTTGTAGCTGTATGACCTAGAATAAGGCTGTTTCCCTTGAGGAACTGACAGTCTGTGGATAAAGCAGACAGTAGGAACTGATAGCATCCAGATATAATGAACATGGGGGAGAGGATGGACAGGGGGCTCTGGGCCGCAGGAGGCCTAACCCAGACCAGAGGAAGGAGAAGCCCTCCTAGGGGAGAAGTCCACCTGAGACCTAACAGAGGAGACAGGGTTACCGAGATGAGAAAGGGGCAGGAGGTCCTGGGTTTAGGCAGAAAAAAGAGCATGTATGTGTAAAGTTCTGACATCAAGAGAAAATGTGGCATCTTTTGAGACCACTGCCCCCCTCCCCCCAACCAATTTGTGTCCACCCAGAATCCCAGAATATGACCTTATCTGGAATAAGGGTCTTTGCAGATGTAATCAGTTAAGGATGTCAAGATGATGCCCCCAAATCCCATGACCTCTGACCTTATAAGAGGAAGAGGCGGGGACCTGAGACACAGACACAGCGACCCGCAGGGGAGAAGGTGCTGTGGAGACAGAGGCAGAGCTGGGAGTGTATTGTCAGCAAAGCCAAACAATGCCAGGGATGGCCGCAGCCACCGGAAGCTAGGAGAGAGGCTCAGATGGGGTTCTCCCCACAGCCTGCAGAAGGAAACAAACGTGCCAACACCTTGATTTTGGACTTCTGGTCTCCAGAACTATGGGAGAAGGAGTTTCTGTTGTTTTAAGCCACAAAGTAATGGTCATTTATTACTGCAGCCCCAGGAAACCAGTGCAGCACGGCATGGGGCGTCGTCATTCCAGGCCACGACGAAACCGATGGGGGTTTGCACATGGAAGGCATTCTCTCAGGCAAGTCATTCGCTATCTGGAGGAATTAGCTAACCCTGGAAAGGCAGGCTGTCCTGGTCAGCGAGGCCCTGGGTGCCAGAGCACCAAGAATACAAAAATCAGAAAATATAGCACCACCTGAAGTAGGAAGGATCACACTCAACTTACTCACAAGATAACGAGGATCCAAGAGACCGTGTAACTTTTCTAGCGGGACACAGCTTGTAAATCAAAGCACTGGGTCAGATTTCAAGCCAGGTCAAATAAGTCTTTATTGAATGAATGAATCTTTATTTTTTAATTTATTTTATTTTTTTAATGTAAGCTTCTTTATTTCTTAATTTTGGCTGTGTTGGGTCTTCGTTTCTGTGCGAGGGCTTTCTGCAGTTGCGGCGAGCGGGGGCCACTCTTTATCGTGGTGCGCGGGCCTCTCACTGTCGCGGCCTCTCTTGTTGCGGAGCACAAGCTCCAGATGCGCAGGCTCAGTAGCTGTGGCTCACGGGCCTAGTTGCTCTGCGGTGTGTGGGATCTTCCCAGACCAGGGATCGAACCCGTGTCCCCTGCACTGGCAGGCGGATTCTTAACAACTGCGCCACCAAGAAAGCCCGAATCTTTATTTTTTTATTGAAATATAGTTGATTTACAATGTTGTGTTGATTTCTGCCATACAGGAAAGTGATTCAGTTGTATATCTATCTATATATTCTTTTTAAAATATTCTTTTCCATGGTGGTTTATCACAGAATATTGAATACAGTTCCCTGTGCTATATAGTAGGACCCTGTTGTTTATCCATTCTATATTTAATAGTTTGTATCTGCTAATCCCAAACTCCCAGTCTATTCCTCTCCCATCCACCCCCCTTAGCAACCACAAGTCTGTGCTCTATGTCTGTGAGTCTGTTTCTTTTTTTAAAATTTAATTAATTAATTAATTTATTTTTGGCTGCATTGGGTCTTCGTTGTTGTGCGCGGGTTTCCTCTAGTTGTGGTGAGCGGGGGCTACTCTTCTTTGCAGTGCGCGGGCTTCTCATTGCAGTGGCTTCTCTTGCAGAGCAGAGCATGGGCTCTAGGCGCGCGGACTTCAGTAGTTGTGTCTCGAGGGCTCTAGAGTGCAGGCTCAGTAGTTGTGGCACATGGGCTTACTTGCTCCGTGACATGTGAGATCTTCCCAGACTAGGGCTCAAATCCATGTCCCCTGCATTGGCAGGCAGATTCTTAACTACTGTGCCACCAGGGAAGCCCCTGTGAGTCTGTTTCTGTTTCATAAAAATTCATTTGTATCACTTTTTAGATTCCACATATAAGTGATATCATATGGTATTTGTCTTTCTCTTTCTGACTTACTTCACTTAGTATGATAATCTCTAGGCCCATCCATGTTGCTGCAAATGGCATTATTTCGTTCTTGTTTATGGCTGAGTAGTATTCCATCATATACATACCACATCTTCTTTATCCATTCATCTGTCAATGGACTTTTAGGTTGTTTCCATGTCTTGACTATTGTGAATAGTGCTGCAGTGAACATAGGGGTGCATGTATATTTTTGAATTATGGTTTTCTCTGGATATATGCCCAGGAGTGGGATTGCTAGATTATATGGTAGCTCTATTTTTAGTTTTCTGAGGAACCTCCATACTGTTTTCCATAGTGGTTCCACCAACTTACCTTCCCATCAACAGTGTAGGAGAGTTCCCTTTTCTCCACACCCTCTCCAGCATTTGTTATTTGTAAACTTCTTAATGATGGCCATTCTGACTGGTGTGAGGTGCATTGTAGTTTTGACTTGCATTGAATGAATGAATGAATCTTTACATCCACTTACCTGCTTGAAAGTGGCTGCTCCTTGGCAAATGGGAGGAGAAATGTGATGGATATTTTAGCCACAAGTGTCTGTGCTTTAGTTACCTAGGTTGCTGAGTCATTTGCAGAGGTTTACAATGCCTAATTTTTTTTTTCTAGCCTGAGCTAGGCTAGTCCTTTAGGCTGGGAAAACTTTGACAATGTATCTTTTTTTTTTTTTTTTTGCGGTACACGGGCTTCTCACCGCTGTGGCCTCTCCTGTTGCGGAGCACAGACTGCGGACGCGCAGGCTCAGTGGCCATGGCTCACGGGCCCAGCCGCTCCGCGGCATGTGGGATCTCCCCAGACCAGGGCACGAACCCGTGTCCCCTGCATCGGCAGGTGGACTCTCAACCACTGCGCCACCAGGGAATCCCGACAATGTATCTTTTTAAATGCATTTTAGTTCCTTGGACACGCTTTTCAAACGTTGGTTGTTTCATTAATGTCTCAGTGGAGAAATCATAATCGTAAACACAGATGTCATTTACTGAGCTTCTACTATGTGCTAAGTGCTTTAGACTGATCACATCATTTAATCTCAACAGTCCTGTGTGGTAGCACAGTGATCCCAATGGTAATAATAATAATAATAGTAATAATAATGACAACAGCAATACTGGCAGTAACAAACAATAATAACAATAACAGCAAATATTTATTGAACGTTAGTCGCTAAGTGCCAGGCACCATCGTTATCCCACGCTGAAGTGCCACTAAGGACCTTTGGGTTGAATTTCAGATACTTACCAGCATTCTCGCCCTCCCTCTGAAATGAGATATTTTTTGCAGAAAGAGAACAGGCCTATCCTCCTTCTATATTCCAGAGGGCTGGAGAGGACCCCTTGCCCACATGCCTCTAATTGGAAGGTATGAAGGAGGTCCCCCAGTTCTGGAGGGCAGCCCCCAAGCAGTGTCCATTCTGATCAGAGGGTGCCCAGGCCCAAGAGCACACTGCTTGGTGCGTCCCAATGTCCATAGCAGCACTGTTTACACTAGCCAAGACATGGAAGCAACAACCCAAGTGCCTATCAGCAGATGACTGGCTTAAGATGTGGTAAATACATACAATGGAAGATTACTCAGCCGTAAAAAAGAATTAAATTTTGCCATTCGCAGCAACATAGGTGGACCTAGAGAATATTATGCTTAGTGAAATAAGTCAGACAAAGACAAATACTATATGTCATTTATATGTGGAATCTAAAAAATAATACAAATGAATCTATATAAAAAACAGAAACAGACTCGCAGACATAGAAAACAAACTTGTGGTTACCAAAGGGGTGAGGGAGGGAGGGATAAATTAGGAGTATGGGATGAGCAGATACACACTACTATACATAAAATAGATAAGCAACAAGGATTTACTGTAGAGCACAGGGAATTATACCCAATAGCTTGTAATGGAATATACAATCTATAATGAAATATAATCTACAAAAAACAAAACAAAACTGAATCACTATGCTGTACACCTGAAACTAACACAATATTGTAAATCAACAGTATTTCAATTAAAAAGAAGAAAGTGCAGACTGCTCAGAATTTGTAATAAAAACTTGATGGCTTTGACCTAGTAATCGCCATTCCTCAGTCTTGGGACTGGAGGTGCTCTGGGGGCTCTTGTCGGGGGAGAGATGCTATTCTCCATTTCTCTCATTCACAGAGCGCCACTGGTACCTGCCCTCAGCCCTGCTGTCCCCCAAGAAGACAGCAGGCCTTGGAATGCCTCCCGCCCCTCCTACCCTGAAGGTGATACCCAGACATGGCTTTGGGGGTGGGAGGAAGGGTTATCTTCTCCCCTCCCCCACCAATCCCATTCCATTTAAACAGTAAAACACTCTTGTATCAAGACTAAATTTTGAAAAAAAAAGGAAAGAGAGAGACTGCTCATGGCCCCATTCTACAACGGCTATTTTTTCTACTTCTCGACCTTACCTTCCAGTCTTTGCCCAGATGATATCAAAACCCAGCCTATGTGGATGGAGTGTGTCCTATTTGCCAGTGGATAAGGACATTGATCCTGGAGGCTGGCTGGGTGTGTATCCCAGCTCTGTCGCTTAGTAGCTGTGGGACTCTTGGCCAGTGACTGATCCTCTGTGAGCCTCAGTTTCCTCATCTGTAACTTGGGTAACATCACCAACCTCTTATAATTCCCATGAAGATTAAGTGAGATGAGTGAGCAAAGCTGCAGCCTGGCACCTGGCATGCAGCCCATGTCCATGAGTGGTGGCTCTCAGTGGTGGGTAGCTCCTGGCCCCTCAAGCAGGCCTCCCCCCATTTCCGCAGGGGATTCTCCCCGCTGAATCAACGCTACCTTGTTTTCAGATCTCAGTTCAGATATCACCTCCTCATGGAAGCCCTCCTTGTTAGAGCTGCTCACTAACCTTTTCTCTTTTCTGCACAGGACTCATCTCATTTGCAATGTTGCACTCTTTGGTGTGACTATCTAATTAATACCTGTCTCCTTTTCTAGACCGTAAGCTTCAGGAGCAGAGCCTGTGTCCTTTTTGGTCCCCACTGTATCCTCAGAGCCTAGCTCTGCCCTGACCCAGAGTAGACTCCCTCCTTTGACCTCCATGAGCCTGACTGCCATGAACTCTTAATGAATCACTGAGCTCTTTCTGAGCCCAGAGAATGATCACTGAGCACATCTGCTGTCTCTGAAAATGTTGACTCCTCCTAACCCATGTCTTGCTGCTACTTCTACATCCCTGGGGCTACCCCTTCAGGGAAGGAATTTCCCCAAGTTTGAGGGGATGCCTGCTTTGCTGGGGTTGCTTTGGATTGCCATCAGGATCCATTGTCTGAGCTTTTGTAGCATCTTCCCTGCCCCCACCCCCTCCCCCCCGAGGGAGAGGTATCCCAAATGGATACAAGTTAGTGACTTGTTGCAGTTGAATGACCTCAGAGGGCATGAGGCCAGCCCTGTGCCCCCATCCTGGAATGGCCACAACCTTGGGCCCAGTTGGAGGCTGAAGGCAGGGATTTTGGAGGCTTGGGGAGAGGAGAAGGGGAAGAGAAATATTTCCATTGCTAGTAATGTCAGCTTCTTGTCCCTTGCTGGGACTGAGTCTCAGGTAGTGAGAGACTCCTGGGTGGGCTTTATTCCCTCCCTCCAATTCTGGGAGGCTGGGGTAATTGGTGAAGACTCTGTAGATTCTGTGATGCTCCTGGCACAGACTTGCCAGGGACCGACTCTGTTTAATGATTGACAATAACAACACCAACGCAATGCATTTTACCCTGTTGGTAAATTTCCGTTGCAAGATCTACATCTCCTGTAGTTCCTCTGGTAGCACAACACGTCCGTGTTTTAAGGCATTATTAGCTAAATTTTGCAAACTGACCACGGGTGGATCACAGTAAACCAGACCTATCCAGGTTTCTGGGGACACATTCATCTCAGATCCCTTTTGGCCGGGCTTGGAGATAGTCAAGGGTCAAGACTGTGGCTCTGGGGAGGAGGAGAACTGGGTTCAAATCTTGGCTCTTCCATTTCCCAGCTGTGTGACCTGGTCCGGGTGACTTCATCTCTCTGAGCCTCATCTTGCTCATCTGTACAATGGGAACAAGAACATTAGGAGGAGTGGGGAGTGAGGTCAGGATATTTATTCTCTTTGTTCCCACCTTATAGGGTCAATCAGGGTCAACTGCATCTCTTGATGGAAGGTCACGGCTCCTGCCCGACAGCCCTCTCCTCACAACTTTCTCTGTCTTGGGATTCTGGGAACTGCTTCCTCCTCACCCCAGGCTTATCTTTCAACAAACTAAGCCCACATTTCCCATCCTTTTGTCCTCCTTGCCCTCAAGCTCTGGCTCCCTCCCACCTCTCTAGCTCTCCTTATCAGCATCTTTCCTTGTTGGTCCTCAATTCTTGCCACAGTGAGAGAATCCCATCCTCTCAAGCAAGTAACTGATTTAAGCAGGGATTCTCACTTGGCGATCCAAGGGTTATGTAGGGTTTTGCATCTATCTGCATTTTTCTAGGAAGAGGATCTATAGCCTTCCTTCCTCTCCCCACATTCTTGACATATAAAAAATTTAAGAACCACTGGGTGTCTGTCACTTCTCCCAGGATCATCTGATTTTAGAGATGACTTTTGAATAGCCAAAGGAATGAATCTTTAAAAGTGGAATTATTACAGGGGGTTGCACAGATCCTAGGGCTTGGTGCAGCCTGGAGCTTCTTCAGTTGGCCATTACAGACTGTGCTTGTCTGACATTAGCGCTTAATGCATAGTTACTGATTTTATTATCCCAAAGTGGGAACACAAAGTCTCAGAGATTCATGTCGGATTATAAAAAGGCCAGATTTACTATTCTCTAAAACTTTCTTCAGAGTGAAGGAGAAAGGAAAATATTAATAAAAAACGACGTGCTAAATTAAATGGACCAGAGAGCAGATAACAAAATAAATCTCACAACCAAGGAGTCTGGCTCCCTGATGTAGGCGGGAGAATATTTAAGAGGGGATGAAATGGATAAAGGAAAGGAAGAGGAAAGTTTCTCCCTCTTTTCTTGGAGTGACTCAGTCTTTGCCTTTGGGAATCAGAAAGCAGAGTATGCATGCCCTTGTGTCTTAGCAAGGTCAGGTGGTCCAGCATCGGGGGAGGGTTGATCTTTTGGGGATGGAATTCTACTCCCTTTTTCCCTTTCTCGTCCCCTCTTCCTCCTTCCTCTCCCTTCTCTGTCCGTCTCTGCCTTTTGTCTGTAAGTCCTGACGAGATGCTGGGTGTGGTGGTAAGCAATTTTACCAACATTATCTCACCTTGCCAGCTCTGTGACCTTGGGCCAGTGACATAACCTTGCTGAGATTTAGTTTCTTTTGTTCGTGAGGGGTTGTGAGGCTGGCATGAAATGGTACATCTGAAGCCATGGTGCAGCGTCTAGGAGCAGCAGTCAATTAATTAATGTTCTTCTTCTTGTAACAAAATTAGCCAGCCCCTAATGCATCTAATTAATAAATGTGCGTTTGAAAGATACTGACGCAGTGAACGAGGAACGGCGGCTCCTTTTGTTGCCTGCAGGAGGGTACTTGGACACAACCGGCTGAAGCTGCCTGTTTTTACATGAGGTGGGATCTTGATTCTTGTTTTAAGGTGTGGAGTAGGCAGGGGTAGTTTTTGAAATACAAATGTGCATTGTGTTGCCATGACAAAGATGTTGCAAGGAAATAGAAAACCACAGAACTTCAGAGCCAGAACACATGTCAAACAAAATAACTCTATTTTCCAAGCCCAAACTGGGACAGGGTCAGAAGGGTACAAATGATCTTATGGGGACAGCAGGACAGAGCCATATTGTCTAGATTTTGAGATGCTTTCTTTTAAACCCTTTAACAGATCTGAAAATAGAATACCTTTTGTGTGCATTTAATGTAGTTTGTTTTTTAAGTCTGGAAAAGCTATTATACCAAATGTGCATCTTACAGGCAATGGTATCTTTTTTTTAAAAAATAAATTTATTTATTTATTTATTTGTTTGTTTATTTTTGGCTGCATTGGGTCTTTGTTGCTGTGTGTGGGCTTTCTCTAGTTGTGGCGAGCGGGGGCTACTCTTCGTTGCGGTACGTGGGCTTCTCATTGCAGTGGCTTCTCTTGTTGCGGAGCACAGGCTCTAGGCGCACGGGCTTCAGTAGTTGTGGCACACGGGCTCAGTAGTTGTGGCTCGTGGGCTCTAGAGTGCAAGCTCAGTAGTTGTGGCACACGGGTTCAGTTGCTCCGGGGCATGTGGGATCTTCTTGGACCAGGGATCGAACCCGTGTCCCCTGCATTGGCAGGCGGATTCTTAACCACTGAACCACCAGGGAAGCCCCAGGCAATGGTATCTTAAATGGAGCAAACATGGTTGTGAAATCAAGCTGATGCTGCCAGAATCAATGATTAGTCCAAAATGGGACTTACTCTTCTGCACTGTGAAGAGATAGACCAGTTGACCACTGTGTCCTTCCAGCGCGTATGGCAGAAGATGTCGATGCCCTACCTAACCCTCAGCATCTATCTCCATCTCCACTGTGCCTCCATCTCCTCGTGTTTCTATCCCGACGGCCCTTTGGGCTGACAGTGTGATCTGCCTGTGCGTCGGGGAGGCTGAAAGTGTCAGAGAGTTCACATCCTTGGAAGCACGCCTCAGCAAACAAGGCCTGGAAGTTGGTGGAAAATACCCCAGATTGCTCACCCCTTAGATGGGAAACTCTGAGGTGTGTTCTGCACTGTCTGCCTAGCGTACCCCAGTGGTACTGAGCTCCAGTTTGCACACAGGGCACCTTGCTTAGGAAAGAGGTCCAGGTAGTCATTCATTCTAGCAGTGTTTATTGAGCACCTACTGTGTACCAGGCCATGCCACCCTAGGCTCAAGGAGCTCACAGTTAGAGGGTGGTGGAGAAGCAAACAGGTACACAAGCAGGTCATTACAATGCAGTCCAACGAGTGCTGGAGGGTGGGCTGGGGCTGAGAGGGCTGACACTGCCCAAAGAGTCATTTGATTTGATTATTTTTTAAAATTTATTTATTTATTTATTAAATATTTATTTATTTATTTGGCTGCCTCGGGTCTTACTTGCGGCACACGGGATCTGTCATTGCGGCGCGTGGGCTTCTCTCTAGTTGTGGTGCGTGGGCTCAGTAGTTGCAGCACGTGGGCTTAGTTGCCCCGGGGCATGTGGGATCTTAGTTTAAAAATTTAAAAATAAAATAAAATGATCAAATTATGGATCATCAAAGGCGAATGGATCGCGGAGGATGGGGGGTGGTGCTCACTTCCCCTTTCGGATGGCGCCACTTATTTATTTATTTTTTTTTTGCGATACGCGGGCCTCTCACTGTTGTGGCCTCTCCCGTTGCAGAGCACAGGCTCCGGACGCGCAGGCTCAGCGGCCATGGCTCACGGGCCCAGCCGCTCCGCGGCATGTGGGATCTTCCCAGACCGGGGCACGAACCCGCGTCCCCTGCATCGGCAGGAGGACTCTCAACCACTGCGCCACCAGGGAAGCCCAGATGGCGCCACTTATTAATTCACATGTCATTGTTTTGCGGGCACTTAAGGGCTAGGGAAATGATGGCCACACTTTCCTGTGCTGACGTGGAACAAATTACGAGGGGGATAAATGAGCTAATGGGTGGAAATCATTTTGCAGTGTCTGCACATGGAAGACACTTTGTAAATGTCGGCTCTTATACCTCGTGTGTGATGAAAGTTGTTCCTGCCTGGGGTAATGGTGTTGGAAACCTGCCGTGTGCTGAATGGCAGCCTCCCAAAGATATGTCCACCCAGAACCACTGAGCTGGACCTTATTTGGAATAAGGGTCTTTGCAGGTGCAATTGAATTAAGGAATTCAAGATGAGATCATCCTGGATGATCTGGTTGGCCCCAAATCCAACTGGCGGATTTGAAAGAGGAGAAGATGCAGCAGAGAACACCATGTGATGATGGAGGAAGACAGTGGAGTGACACATCTACACACTCAAGCCAAGGACCTCCAAAGATGGCAGCAGCCCCCATATGCGGAGAGATAGGCATGGAGCAGATTCCTCCTTACGGCCCTCAGAGGGGACCAGCCCTGACGGCGCCTTAATTTGGGGCTTCTGGCCTCCTGAACTGTGAGAGAATACATTTTTGTCGTATTAAGCTGCCCAGTTTCTGGTAATTTATTACAGCAGCCACAGGAAACTAATAAAATACCCAACTTGGATGGTATACTTTTTCTTTCTTTTTGTTTTTAGTTTATTTTATTCAAGTATAGTTGGTTGACAATGTCGTGTTAATTTCTGCAGTACAGGAAAGTGACTCAGTTATACATATATATACATTGTTTTTCACACTCTTTTCCATTATGGTTTATCACAGGATATTGACTATAGCTTCCTGTGCTATTCAGTAGGACCTTGTTGTTTATCCATTCTATATGTAATAGTTTGCATCTCCTAACCCCAACTCCCAGTCCATCCTTCCCTCACTCCCCTCTGCCTTGGTAACCACAAGTCTGTTCTCTATGTATGTGAGTCTATTTCGTAGATAAGTTCATTTGTGTTCATATATTTTTTTTTGGCCGCACCCCACGGCTTGTGGGATCTTAGTTCCCCAACCAGGGATCGAACCCGCGCCCTTGGCAATGAAAGTGCAGAGTCCTAGCCACTGGACTGCCGGGGAATTCCCTGTGTCATATTTTAGATTCCACATATAAGTGATATCATATGGTATTTGTCTTCCTCTGTCTGACTTACTTCACTTAGTATGATAATCTCTAAATCCATCCATGTTGCTGCAAATGGCATTATTTCATTCTTTTTTATGGCTGAGTAGTATTCCATTATATATATATATATATATATATATATATATATATATATATATAAAATGTCTGTCGACACTTAGGTTGCTTCCATGTCTTGGCTATTGTAAATAATTCTGCTATGAAGAGTGTGTGCCATTCTTTGGGCATGAGAGATCATTCTAAGTGGTCTCCAGACTTGACATTACATAACTTCAAACCCTGTAGAAGAAAATCAATCCTCTTTCAATCTCCTCTCATTCCTCTGATTATTTGAAGCCAAAAGTCTCAGTTTGGCATCATCTGTCTTTAACTTTTACTGATCTTCCACTTAAACAAGACAGAACAGTCCTCAGGTACAGAGCCTCTGTGGGCCCCAGTAGCTAGATTTTCATTGTATTTATTTTTATGGCTGATTATGGTAATTATTACACTGTAATAATGATAAAATGTCTTGTTGGAAAAGTTATTTATTGAGGTAAGAAAAGCAACTGGTTTAAAGAAAAATATTAAGTAGGTAATTACAGATATTGCCTAACATTGTGAAGAGGGTATGAACCTTCTGATATTAGGAGATACTGTGCTAATAGGTGGTGTGTGTGTGTGTGTGTGTGTGTGTGTGTGTGTACACTTGAATCACACAGCTCATGAGTTTACTTTTCTAGCCATACCGGAAATCCCTGTGATACAGGTGTTTATGAACTAAGGTAAATCATTTTGAACAGCAAACAGCAGTGCAAAATTAAAATCTCTCAACAATTAAAGGGCAAAGCTGTCACCTGTTTTGAAACATCCACTGGAATTAATAAAGAAGCAAGAAGGTTATTTTAGAAAAGCATCAAAACAGTATCAAAGGCCCCAAACCTAAGTGAATTTTCTCTCCTCTTTGGGTAGGCGGTAGACAGCCAGATGACCTTGACTTGACTTTGAGTGGAACTTGCCTTGTGGTTGGCAACCACGTTGAATGAGGGGAGCATGTAGAGAAGAGATAGATAGCTGCCTCGAATCCATCCTTAACTGAAGAATCAGAATGAACTCGGTCATGCATAGGGTGCTTACTGAAATCTCATAATCACGGGCAGAAGCTGGGGAAGAGTCTTTTATATTACAGAAAAATGGAAATGTTAAAGCCTTTCTGAAGGGTTGTGTCCCTTTCAAAAAGATGGGGTCCTTCTACAAGATGACTAGCCTGGACTCTGAAAAAGTGTCAGTGACATGAAAGTAAGACAAGGCAGTGGGGCTGTTCTAGGTTAAAAAAGACTAAAGAGATATGACATCAAAGTGAAATACACAACCTTGATTGGATTCTGGATTAAACAAAGAAAAGTGATATCACTGAGATATCACTAAAAAGATATCACTGGGGTGTTGGGAAGATGTTAATATGAGCCACATATAAAGTAGCATTATTGTATGACTGTTAAATCTCTTGGGTGTGCTAGTGGTGTTATTACACAATGGATTATGTTGGAGAATGTACTTGTTGTTAGGACATATATGCTGAAGTATTCAGGGATGAAATGCTATTGTTTTCAAATAGTTCAGAAAAAAAAAAAACAGACAGAGATAAGCAAATGTGGCAAAGTGTTAATGATTGGTAAATCTAGATGAACCTATGTGTCCATTATCATATTATTTTAAATTTTCTATGGGATGACAAATTTTCAAAATAAAGAGTTGGGAAAATTTTCCCAACTGCACTAATGGTCTGGGGAGATGGGGCTAGACTTATTGCTTTGTAGTTTTCCTTGCTTCTATGGAAATGACAATTTGGCAATTTAAATGTGTCAATAGAGCTCCTTAGAGTTTCTGGTTTTAGTGAATTACTTTTTTTAAAGCATTTCCTTTGTGTGAACAAAGCTCTAAGGGAAAAAGATCCTCTTCTAGGCTTCAGAGGCATTAATAAACCATGGAAGCTCCCTTTGTACAGTATCACAGGTTTTCTGCTCTGTTGGATCCAGGACAGGATGATCCTGCTCTCCCTGCCCACCAGGTGTCTCATGCTTATGCTACCTCTCTCTTGTACCAGGGCAATGATTCCGATTGTCTAGGCAGGGTTGGCAAATAAATAGCACACATACTGCTGCTCCTACTCCTGTACCCATAGAAGCCATCACTAATCAATTTCAACACGAAGCTCCAGCCAGTCACCACTAATCAATCTCAGAGAAATGGTCATGACATCCTGGACCTTTTTTTTTTTTTCCCCCAGAGTTTTCAAGCAAAACAAGTGTAAATCTGAGTTATTCTAAACCTGGTACAAATGGTATCCTGGTCCTTATGGTGACCCATCCCTCTCCACTTGCCTTCTCCCACCAAAATAATAAAACAGGATGTTAACTTGCCCCAAATCCTTTTTAAACATTTAATGGGACACCAGGGTGCTCTTGTCTGCTCACCAGGCTTCCACATATGGGGCTGCTACTGCTCCCGTGGATGCTGCCACTGAGCTGATGGGTGTTGTTCCCTCTGCCAGAGGAGTCTCTTTTCTATTCTTCTGAATTTCCTCCGGCTTATCCACTGGGGCCCTTGGGGCCAACACTTAAAAAAAAATAACTGGGAATTCCCTGGTAGTCCAGTGGTTAGGACTCAGTGCTTTCTCTGTGTGGCCCTGGATTCAATCCCTGGTCAGGGAACTAAGATCGTGCATGTTGCATGGTGTGACCAAAAAAAAAAAAAAAAAAAAACCTTAATTGAGGCATATTTTACATATTGCATATTTCTTCCATTTCAAGTGTACAATTTTTTAGTAAATTCACAGAGTTGTACAACTATTGCTACTGCCCTACTGAGATCCCTCACACCCATTAACCGAGGCCTTCAGACTTGGACCAGGACTTACTCCATGGTCCCCCCACCCCGGTTCTCAGGTCTGTGGGTTTGGGCTGGAACCACACCACCGGCTTTCCTGGGCCTCCCGCTTGCAGACAGCAGATCATGGGGCTTCTCAGCTTCCATAATTGAGCCAATCCCTCATAGTAAATCTTTCCCTATTTTTATATATATCCCATTAGTTCTGTTTCTCTGGAGAATCCTGGCTAATTCGGAGGTCACACTGAAAACTGGCCATTTTCCCTTTCCGTCTCTGTGAGTAAATAAGAGAAGGAAGCACAGATGTGCTCTGGGCTTGCTTCACAACCCACGTGACTGGACTTTGCACACAGGCCCTGGGCTGTAGTGTGCAGCTGCTAGTGTCAATAAAAGGGCCCTATTTGCTTGTTTTTCAGTGGCTAATCCTGGCAGCAGAATGTGCAGGAGACCCTCTGGTAGATAGAGTGGAGGAGAAGCCAGTGGAGAGAAATACCTGGAGAAGTGCTCCATGGATGGGAATCCAAATAGGGAGTTCTTTTATCCAAAACAGACACCATGGACTTACAAGATCTTGGGGCTGGAGGAGATGAGAGGCACTTGGGAAGACCCACAGATCAGCCCGGAACATTTATTAATCCCCTGTTGTTTGCTAGGCCCCATCACTTTCCTGCTCTGGGGAGCCCATGGTGTGTAAAGCCCTATTTCAAAACCCAAAGCTGGGTCGCCTCTCTAGCATCCCTGAAGGATGATCTTCCTTTCTTAATCACCTTCAGAGATGGAGTGCTCACTGCCTCACCTGGGTCAGGGTGGCCGGGATAATGCTCCCCTGCTTAAATATCTCCATGCGCAGAAATGACGTCTGCATTTTGATGAAAAGTACTTGTCTTTTTCACTTACCTTTTCTAAATGCCAGGTTCCTATCAGAGGTGAGTATGCAGATGGCAGGATTTGGATCTGTTTCCTTTGGCTGTGTTATTTTTTATTTCATCAGACGTTTCTGAAACAATCTTATAATTTCCCTGGTATTCTTGATAATTATACTTCGGATTCTCTCCTCTCCAATCAGGCTTCTGCTGTTCCACTGAGACCACACTTGTCAAGGCCGCTGGTGGCCTCTAGATTGCCAAACTCAATGGTCAGCATTGCTGTCATTTTACTTTTCATCCCACTAGCGTTCAACACTCCCATCTTCTTAGAGCACTTTTTTCTCTTGGCTTTGGTGTTCACTTGCTTGGTCTTCCACATATTCACTGGCAGCTACTTTATAATTTCCTTTTCTACTTCTCTGCCTCTATTCTTTGCTATTCTCTGCTCCTGACTTGGAATCAGCCATTTGTGTGTTGATCCCTGGCTTCTCTTGGTGGGGAAGGGTACTTAGAGACCACAGTCTGGGAGCTAGAGGTGCCTTGTTTTTTTTTTCTTTTTAAAAATAAAATACATCTTGAGTTTATACTGAGACTTCAAATCCAAACTCAGGACCAGCAGGTTTTTACTTAACTTCTTCAATCTTATACCAGTGTCTTCTTTCTTCCCTATCCAAATTCCTGACTCCCAAGGAAACCAACATAATTACTCATTTGCTTTATTCCATAACACACAAAGAATGATCTTAGGAAAATGATTGCAACACTGCCATTGATGATTTGATTAATGAAAACAGTTTGAGGGTTTCTTTTTTTTGCCTTAATGTATATCTTACTAGGGATGTTTTAAAATTCACTTGAATGGTTTCTTTCCATGTGGTTTTGCCACTAACTCAATATACAAGGAGGCTCATTTGTTTCATTTTGCTTTCTTTCAATTTTTAGGAATTAAAAAAATTAATTTTAAATTTTAGGTTTTTTTTTAAATTTAAAAATTTAGTATACAAAATATTTATAATATTATAAGGTCAAATTTACACAATCTATTCATTGAAATCTAGTTTCTCTCTCTCTCCCCTCTTTAACTGTTTCCTCCCTCCGCTGGTAGGTAGCTATTCTTGTTTTTGATTTATTTTCCCATTAAAAAACGTGTTCATATTCCACCTCTTTCTTAGGGAAATGGCAGCATAATATACACATTTTTCTGTACCTTGATTTTTTTCATTTGAGAATACATCGTGAGGACCACTCTGGAGCAGAACGTAAGACATTCTGCCTTCCTTTGGCAGCTCGAGTAGTGGATGGTGTTGTGTCAATGTTTAATATTAATTCAACCAGCTCCTGCTAATGCCCCAATATACGTGATTCCCAGTCTGCCATCACAAATGACGCTGCAGTGAATAGCCTCGTGCACACTTCTTTTTTTGTCTTTTTGCCAGTGTATTTTTGGGATAGATTTTTAGGAGTGGGGTTATGCGTCGATGGATAAATGCATATGTAATTTTGTTAGATATCGCAAAACCCCCCTCCACTGGAGTTGCGCCCTTTTGCATTCCCACCAATAA
Organism: Grampus griseus; assembly: GCF_964374135.1. Classification (NCBI taxonomy): domain Eukaryota; kingdom Metazoa; phylum Chordata; class Mammalia; order Artiodactyla; family Delphinidae; genus Grampus; species Grampus griseus. Next base: position 31,566,107 of record NC_139008.1, on the reverse strand, counting down.
CACCTGAAAAGTCTGTTTCTCCAGACTTTACAACCTACAACAGTAGGTTGTAAAACTCTGAGGATGTTTGCCAATGGTTAGGACAGAAGCCACTGGACTGCTCTTTGCTCTCACTCAACAATCTGGTCTGTCCACGGCAGCCAGAGCTCTGTTTATAATGTTAGTGATATCATGTCTCTCCCTTGCCGAAAACGCTGATGGCTTCCACTTCCAACATACAACCCTCTCACCTGGCAGCAAAGTCCTACATAATCTAGGCCCTTCCTACTCTTTGACCTCAGCTTGTTAGTCTCTCCCATTGACTTACTTTGTGCTGGCCATCCTGGCCTTTTCTCTGTTCCCTCAGTCACTAAGGTTACCCCTTCCTTAGGGCCTTGGCATTTGCTGTTCCTTCTGCTTGGAACTGTCCCCCCTTCTTTGCACAGCTGCAGAGTCTCCATATTTACATACCAGCTTCTCTCCTCAAAGAAGCCTTTCCTGACCAATGACCCAAAAAACTCCTCCAGTCATTGTTCACTGCCTCATCCTATTATTTTGTACTCATTTTTTGGTATTGATTGATTGATTATATGCTCCTTGACAGCAGAGTCTTTTCCTGCCTTCTCATCCTGGAATGCTCAAAACGTATTGGTTCGTTGGATGAATGAATAGATAGCAAATATTTCACCTGGGAAATGATCCTCAGGCTCATTCTCAGTCCCCGTCAGTAGAGGGCGCTCCTTGAAGGCAGATCATCATTTATTCATCTCTGTACCTGTAGTACCCGCCACTTGATAGGAGCTCATGCAGGACAAATCAGATTTTGTGCAGCCTGAAGTTTATACAATTGAGGAGCCTTCTTTAGGTAACAGAATCTACAATTACAAATATCAAATTAGGTAGAAGGCTTTGGAAGGGACCCATGTAAGAGAGAGCCCCTGATGCTTAACCCTCGTTAGTTTCAGGGAAACCCATCTGGAGGGCTCATTAAATGGCTGTTGAATGAGTGACTGAGTCAAAGGTAGATTTTAAATGCCTGATTTCACTGGTTTCATTTTCAGTGGGTAGAAACACAAAGAAAGCTGTAACAGTAGGACAGAATACCTGCTCCATTTTATTCTTGCACAGAATTAGGATATTTTTTATCTTTCCAATTTAAGGCGGTTTCAACCTCAGGTACCCAACAGGAAAGAAACTAATCAGGTACTGTGACATTTCACTGGGGCCTTTCTACTAGGGAGCAGCTGTCTTGGCCTTTCTGTTCTCCATTCTTCTTTCTTTTGCTAACAGCACATCCATTTCCTTTCGGAGAATTGTCCTCTGCCTCTTTTGATCCTTGCCACTCAGCTGGGGCAGATCCAGTTTCCAAATAAGGGTAGGCACCCCAGGCCTGTCAAGTTAGCACATTTCAACCCCCAGCGCCATTAATTTAATTATTATTATTATTTTTGGGCTGTGCCGTGTAGCCTGTGGGATCTTAGTTCCCCGACCAGGGATTGGACCCCGGCCCTCTGCAGTGAAAGCGCCGGGTCCTAACGACTGGGCAGACCGGGAATTCCCTCCAGTAATTTAATTAACAGTCACTTCCATATCCTTTATACTATGTGCTAGTCACTGGTTTAAGCGTTTTATAAATGTATGTTCATCCATTTAATCCTCACCACGAGTGTCTGAGGGAAATACAATTATTGGCCCTGTTTTACAGATGGAAAAATGGAGGCATAGAGGGGTTAAGGCTTTGCCCAAGGTCCCAAGCAGGTAAGTGATGGAGCAGGGGTTTGAACCTTGTCAGTATGGCTCTTGACCACCTTATTGGGTTGCATCTCAATTAGTTCAGGCAAGAGAGAAGCGAGCTAAGCCAGTCCCAGGAGTCATAATCCCAAGGCTTGGAACTATAGGGGAGGATTTCTCTTACTATAGCAGCTGCTAGCAGTTCAGGTGATGAAAGCTGGAGGCGTCCAGGGCCACGGTGTAGAGCTGGAAAAGGTTGCCATCCGGAGGAGCGATGGGGACACTTTGGTGGAGACTCTGATGATGCTGTTGGCACCCCCGTTCTCAGCCCATGTGTGAAGGTCTACCTCTGGGCTTCCCACACATGAACGAAGATGTTCCCTTTATTGTTTAAGAGAGTTTGAATTGGGTTTTCCGTCTTTTCTAAAAAAAAGTTCAACTTGGTTTTTGTGTGTGTGTGTGTGGTACGCGGACCTCTCACTGTTGTGGCCTCTCCCGCTGCGGAGCACAGGCTCCAGACGCGCAGGCTCAGCGGCCATGGCTCACGGGCCCAGCCGCTCTGCGGCACGTGGGATCCTCCCGGACCGGGGCACGAACCCGCGCCCCCTGCATCGGCAGGCGGACTCCGAACCACTGCGCCACCAGGGAAGCCCTCAACTTGGTTTTTGACCTTGATGACTTTTCATAGTATGATTTGAGGAAGAATTCCTCTTGGGATCCTGGGAAGGAATGGTGCGCCCAGACTCCTAGGTACCGTCCTCCTGCTGGTAGGATAGTATATGGAGGGTATGGATAATGAAGGCAGATGTCATGGGATTGATTCCCAGGTAAGACCCCTAGGAAAGTCACGTAGGCCCCTTGAGTCTGGGGAATGGTGAAAACTGCCTTTATGGGTGGTGGGTAAAGGTTTAACGAGATAATATGGGCGAGAGCTTCTGGCACATAGAACATGCTTCATGCATATAAATGCTCTTGTCCTCTCCACCCTCTTAGTCTCTGTCTTTACTTGCTATTAGTCAGGGTCTTCCAGAGAAACAGAACCACTAGTGTATGTGTATAAAAATATATATCTATTTATATTTATTTATATATTTAAATATATTAAAAAATATAAACCTATATTTAAATACATATACGTATTACTTTTTTAAAATTTTAGTTTAAGAAATTAGCTCACACAATGGTAGGGGCTGGCAAGTCCAAAAATCCAGGACACTAAGGCAGAGTTTTTGTTTTGTTTTTTAATTAATTAATTAATTTATTTTTGGCTGTGTTGGGTCTTTGTTGCTGCACGTGGGCTTTTTCTGTAGTTGCGGCGAGCGGGGGCTACTCTTCGTTGCGGTGCGCAGGCTTCTCATTTCAGTGGCTTCTCTTGTTGCGGAGCACAGGCTCTAGGCGCACAGGCTTCAGTAGTTGTGGCTCGCGGGCTCTAGAGCGCAGGCTCAGTAGTTGTGGCGCACGGGCTTAGTTGCTCCGTGGCATGTGGCATCTTCCCGGACCAGGGCTCGAACCCGTGTCCCCCGCATTGGCAGGAGGATTCTTAACCGCAGCGCCACCAGGGAAGTCCTAAGGCAGAGTTTTTACGTTGCAGTCTGCAGGCAAAATTCCCTTTTCTCCAGGAAACCTCAGTTTTTGCTCTTAAGGCCTTCAACTAATTGGATGAACTACTTGCCTTATGGAGGGCAAGCTCCTTCACCCAAGGTCAACTGGTTGTGGATGTTAATCACATCTACGTGATCCCTTCATGGCAACATCTGGTCTAGTGTTTGACCAAGACAATCGGCACCATAGCCTGGCCAAGCTGACACCCAAAATTAACCATCACGTTTGCTGATGCAGTTTCTGTGGACCTCAGTTTCCCCATCTGTTAACTGGAGAGCAGGCATTGCTGTGCCCTGCAAGCTTCTCCTCTATGAAGTGGGAATAATGGACCAGCATGGTTCCAAGGGGCGAGTGAGGGAGAGCCCAGGAGCAGGATGAAGATGATTTCTGGACATGGCGTCCTCACTGTCATGGGACAGAAGCTCCTGCAAGTTGAGGCCTTTTGTTCCCTGAGTCCCTGAATCATCTCAGGGCAAGAGAAGGTAATATCAGAGCTTGAAGGTGGCTGATGGCATGTACCTGAGCTATTTATATGACTCCCAGCTCTTTCACAAAGACAATTTCAGCCCCATAAGGGAGAAAGCACAGCCCCCCTGGGTAGCGGCTCCCAGCACATAGACATGCACAGTCGATCTGTCATCATCCTAAGGAAGGACCCCCTTCCTTGCCTTCAGTGCCCACGCTGGAAGGAGAGAGGAGGGAGGAAAGTAGGAGGAGGGGAGGAGGTGACACAGATGATTACCTATTTTGTGGGAAAGGACACTCACATTTGTAAGGTGGAGAGCAGGGTTTGCATCTTAGTTCTAACATTTCCTCACGGTTCTGGCTTGGGTAGGCAAATCAAGGGACCTCTCTGACCCTCAGTCTCTTTATCTGTGAATGGGGGAATCCTGGTAATAATGCATGGTTTGCAAGGATGTGGTGAGGGTGACACCAGATAAAATATGTGTGAAGCTTTTCATTCTCTGATGTCTCTACATGGCCTGATGGGTGAGAGCTCCCGGATGAGAGGATCAGAGAGGTGGCCCCAGGCTGGATTTGGTCATGCCCACAGTGCTACTGCTGGCCACTCTAAGGTCAAGTTCAGCTCTCAGTCATCCTGGGTCTTGACGTTTATGTTTATTTTTAGCAGGGGAATGTTATGGTAAAGGAAGGGGAGAGCTATTAATGAACATATTATTCAATAATGAGAGATAATGTGAAGCTATCCTAATTGTATTACGAGTCTGTCACTTGAAGTTCATACTGTGATTCAAGCTCAACGTTTCAAGTATTTTTAAGTGGGAGCCCAGGTTTTCAAGTACCGGAAAAAAAAAAAAACAATTACCTAAAAGTGGTAAAATTAACATCCCTTCATTCTCGGCCTTCTAAAGAACTCTCTGATTTTATATCCTTCACAGCTTATCCAGGCAAATGAGGTTAGGAAAGGAGACAGCTTCTACCCAGTGACGAAAAGCTTCCGTAGAATGATTCTTGGTGTTTGAAAAGGCCAGATGGTAAACATGAACGTTTTCGGAATGGTTTGAAAGTCACAGAGTATGTTTACCTTTATTCCACCTGATCCTCTTAGGGACCCTGAGAGGCAGGCATCACAAAGCCTGTTTTGCAGTGGTGATCACTGAGATTCAGAGAGGTGAAGTGCCTTGTCCTAAGGGGCAGAGTCAGTGCAGGGAGGACCCTAACAGCAACCCTAACCTATCTGCTGAGGATCAACTTAGGTGAGAACGGAGTAGAGGCAGTTTAGATACCTGCTTTCTGAAGGACCAAATGCTTCCTCAGGGCTCGCTCTTTTTTTTTTTTTTTTTTTACATCTTTATTGGAGTATAATTGCTTTACAATGGTGTGTTAGTTTCTGCTTTATAACAAAGTGAATCAGTTATACATATACATATGTTCCCATATCTCTTCCCCCTTGCGTCTCCCTACCTCCCACCCTCCCTATCCCACCCCTCTAGGTGGTCACAAAGCACCGAGCTGATCTCCCTGTGCTATGTGGCTGCTTCCCACTAGCTATCTACCTTACGTTTGGTAGTGGCCCTGGGGCACTGTGTGATGTGTTTAGTGTCCACAGACCTGTCACAAATCTGTTCTCAGCCCCGATTCGACCTCATCTTGTCCCTCCCTGTCTCTGAGCCTGTCTCCAGTCGTACAGAACATCTGCGTTTCCAAAGGGTGTCTGCGTCCCAACAGTGGGGCCTGAGCTGCTTCTATTTGCTAAATAGTTTTGCATTTATGTTTCCAGTTACCTTCTATTTATGGCTAACAGTACCAGCTTTCCATTTAGGGTAGGGATGTATGATTTCCTTTTACAATAATATAAAGGTATTTTACAGTAAAGGCATTTTACAATAAAGGCATTTTATGCCTTTTAAGAGTGTGGAGATATATAAAAAATATTTAAATAGATAATAGAGGTGTTGGCAGATATAACAATAATCACAAAGGTTTACCGAACGCTTACTATGGGCTCGGCATGATTCTAAGCACCTTCTTTTCTTTTTTTTTTTGCGGTACGTGGGCCTCTCACTGTTGTGGCTTCTCCCGTTGTGGAGCACAGGCTCCGGACGCGCAGGCTCAGCGGCCATGGCTCACGGGCCCAGCCACTCCGCGGCATGTGGGATCTTCCCGGACCGGGGCACGAACCCGTGTCCCCTGCATCGGCAGGCGGACTCTCAACCACTGAGCCACCAGGGAAGCCCTCTAAGTGCTTTCTATCTATTAACTCATTTAATCTTCATAACCAATGAGGCAGCTTCTATTATTAGCTCCATTTTACAACTGAGCACTGGTCTTGCCAAAGCCATGTGACCAGAAAGGGGTGGAGCTGAGCTTTGAGCCCAGACCCCTGACTCTGGAGTCCGTGCTCCTATGCAGTCGTCTGTGTGGGGCATATAGGAGCAGTGCTTTTGGGAACGCCTGCCCAGGTTGTGTTTGGGGTCATCAACTTGCCCCGGTTTGCCTGGGACTTTCTTGGTTTTCAGACCAACAGTCCTGCATCCAGGGAACCCCCTCATGACTCTTGTTATGTCTCAAGTCTTTTTCAGTCTTTTCTGAGATTGCATCACTGTCTATGTCAGCAGCATGAACCAAGCATATGCAAGCAACCCAAACCTGCCAGGTCTGTGGCTCAGGAGGAGTAAATAGACACAGATCCTAACTGTGTACATAACATCCAGAGACGCTTGCCTAAAGATAGCTGTAAAGTGCCTGATTGCCGTCTATGTAACCCACAGTGACACTTACCTTATCGGTATAAATAACAGTAAAGACATCCCATATCTCTATCTACAGCAGAGTAAAACGTGTCATATCTGGATGTACAGAAATACCAAATCCTGGCATACTGACACATATCCTATGGAATAAGGAAACCCCATTGGCACATCTGAAATAACAGTGATGACGTTGATGATGATGATGATGATAATAATAGTGATAATAATAATAATAATAATAATAGTGATGGTGACAGCTGCTCTTTATTTAGCATACCCTTTGTTCCAACATAGTACTGAGCACTTTACATGCATTATCTTAATTAATCCACACAGTCCTTGTGGGGTAGTAGTAGTATTAGCATCTCCATCTTACAGAGGAGGAAGCAGAGGCACAGAAAGGTTTTATCCCAAGATTCCAGTCCCCGGGTTATTCAGACACTAATCTAGGTTTTGCTGGAAGGGATGTTGTAGATGTCATTAAAGTCAGTTAATTTCAGATATAAAGATTATCCAGGTAAGCGTAATCCGATCACATGAGCTCTTTAAAGCAGAGGGTTTTCTCTGACTGGGAGCAGAAAGGAGCCAGAGGGATCTGAAGCATGACACAGTATGACACGCTGTGCTCTCCCGAAGATGCAGAGTCTATGTGGAGAGGAATGCAAGTGGCCTCTAGAAGCTGAGAGAGCCCCAGATTGACAACCAGCAAAGAATCAGGGACGTCAGTCCTACAACTGCAAGGAACTGAATTCTGTCAGTAACAGGAATAATTGTGGAAGAGGATCCTGAGCTCCAGAGAAGAACACAGCGGCCAGCACAGTGATTTCAGTCTGAGCAGAGACTCCAGCCATGCCCGGCTGAACTCGGCCTGTGGAACTGGGAGCAAATATGTGGGTGTTAGGCTGATAATTTGTGCAACAATAGGAGACAAATACTGATGGTGTCTTAAAAGTGGAATCAAAAGTTAATTGAGGGGCTTCCCTGGTGGTGTAGTGGTTGAGAGTCCGCCTGCCGATGCAGGGGACACAGGTTCATGCCCCGGTCCGGGAAGATCCCACATGCCACGGAGCGGCTAGGCCTGTGAGCCATGGCCGCTGAGCCTGTGCGTCCGGAGCCTGTGCTCCGCAACGGGAGAGGCCACAACAGTGAGAGGCCCGCGTACCGCAAAAAAAAAAAAAAAAAGTTAACTGAACTTAAAATCTTAGTTCTTTCAACAAATATGTATTGCCCATCTAGCCCAGGCCTGCTCCAGGCTTTGGGGACACAGTAGAGAATAATGAAATCACAAAATCTCTGCCCCCTTGGAGCTGACATTCTTTGTGGGCATGTGTTAGGAGGAGGCAGATGATAACAAAAAACATGTAAAACACATATATCTGGTGATTTGTGAATGCTATGGAAAAAGAGAAGGCAGGGAAGAGGGTTAGAGAGAGAGAGAGGGAGAGAGAAAGAGAGAAAGTGTGTGTATGTGTGAGGGAGGTGATGTGTGGCTAGGGACACATGCGGCATGTGACTAAAGTCTTAAAGGGAATGAGCCGTACAGAAAGCTGGGGGAAGAGCATTCCAGGCGGAGGGAATAGCAAATGCAAAGGTCCTGAGGTGGGGACATACCTGGTGAGTCCAAGGAGATCTTAGGGCAGAATGAGCAGGGGGAGAGTGGTAGGAATTGAGGTCAGAAAGTTAATGGCATCCAGATCCTGCAAAGCCCCCCAAATGGTCATATCAATTACATCCCCTCTCTGCCATGTTTGAGGGAAACCCTCTCTCCACCCGTCCACCCTTGCCAATACCTGTTAGGATCAAAAGCCCATGGTTTGTCAGTTGGATGGATGAATAGTGGCGTCTCCTCTTTCTAATTTGCATTTCTGGGTCACTGGTGAGGTTGGGAATCTTTCCTGATCTCTGCTGGCCATGCGTACCTCCTTTCCTTCCCCAGGACCACCCCCAGTTTGTGCATCTGTGTCTGTTATGAAGAAGAGAGTTTGGCATTTCTGTGTGTCTCTCCTAGGGGTACGGAGTCCAGAGAGGCTATGCCAGGCTTTCTATTCCATCACCTGTGGACAGACCCCCATTTATGCTCCAGCTGTAAATTCCCTCCTTTCCTGTCCCACCGAGGGCACCTAATCAGAATGCAATGAGTGAATCCGATGTTTCATAGGAATAACCTTGAATCTATTCGTACATACATTTGCAACATTTGACACTTTATTATTAGCAATAGATGACTTGGTAATACACCTCGCGACTGCTTGCAATGCAGCATATCTTGGTTGAGAACTGCTGGCAGAGCATGGGCAGAGGAAGGGTGCATGCATGTGTATGTGTTTAGATGTGCATATGTGTATGTGTGTGTGTGAATGTGTGCATGCAGATTTGTGTGTGTGTGAGTGTGTGTGTTTGCGTGTGTATGTGCGTGCCTATGTGTATGCAAGTTTGTTGTTTGTGCTTGTGTGTATGTAGGTTTGTGTGTGTTCTGTTTGTGTGCATGTGTGTGTGTTTGTGTGTGAGTGTGTTTGTGAGTGTGTGAGTGTATTTACGTGTCTGTGTGTGAGTGTGTGTGCAGTGAATGAGTTAGAGACAGAGCAGACCTTCATTGCTCCCCCCTCAGAGCCACAGGGTTACTCTCAGGCACCAGCCACTCCACCTGCCTCACCCACCTGCATGGAGAGACTTTGCAGCCTTGGAAGTCGAATCCCCAGGACCCTGGTTTAGTGTCCTCAGGGTTTCCCTCTGCTGCCAGCTGGGCCCCTTCCTGGGAGGTCTTCCCAGAGGACTCTCTTGGACCGGGACCCCCAAAAGGCCTTTGCCAGCTGCTGAGCACCTTGGCACACAGTCATGGCCATGTGAAGACAGAGGCAGAGACCGGGTGAGGCTTCTACAGGTGAAGAACAGCAAGGTGGCCAGCAAACCAGAAGCCCTAGAGGATGGAACAGATGCCTCGTCACAGCCTCAGTAGGAACGAGCCCTGACGACTCCTTGACCTTGGATTTCTGGCCTCCAGAACTGCGAAACAGTAAATGTCTGTTGTTTAAACTATCCAGTTTGTGGTACTTTGTTATCACAGCCCTAGGAAATGAATATGCAGAGAAATGCAAGCAGTTTGGAAGGGTGGAGTGTAGAGTTTGGGGTGAGGGCCTCTCAAGAACATGAAGAAAGAGCTAAGGGTCCTGCATTAGATTTAAAACATCAACTACCCAATCCCAGGAAGGGAGAGCTCTGAAGTGGGGGCCTCAGGGTCAGACTTGTGTTCAAATCCTGACTCTCCTGTGTGATCTTAGGCTGTTGACTTAACTTCTCTGAGCCTCAGAGCACCCATATTTCTTAAAAGCACCATGTTATCAATCAAGAATTTATTCCTAAGGCCCATTTTATGATGTAAAATGCTATAACTGATCAGGGACATCACACAAAATAGAACTCGATTATATGTTTCAACAGACAATTGTTGAGGATGTAAAGCAAGGCACTTGTCAGGACTGCCTGCAGCATTAAAAGATAGGGCTCCAAAGGCACACGGACTGGCAGCACTGCCTTCTTTTCCTGGTGACTCACCGTGTGGCCAGCAAAGGCATTCTGCATTCTCCCTTCAAGGGGTTCTTGGAACTGCCTTCAAAATTAGGGTCACCCGCTGGAAGGTATTGATGTCATTTTGACGTTCTTGTACGGGTTTGAAGGGCACAAACTTTTTGAATGGCAAGTGCTGGGGGTGTCATGGTTTCCATGGTGATGGGAGAAGCCAATGCCAGCCCTGAAGATGGTGAGAGGTGGGCAGTAAATACCCGGTTTGGTTTTTTTAACTTGGGGGGTGGGTCTTATTTGCAGGGAAAATGGTTTGAAAATTACATAAGAGGGAGAGTGGACCAAAATGTGTGTGGGGTCATCATTCCAGGCGACGTGTTAAGTGAGTTGAGGGTTCTTTTGTCCTCAGCAGCTTATATAATGAGCCCTGATGTGTGTCTCTGTGTGTCTGTCTGTGTCTCTGAGTGTATGTGTGTGTCTCTGTGTATGTTTGTGTGTGTGTGTGTATACATCTCTTGAGTGTATGTGTGTGTCTCTGTGTATGTGTGTGTGTATGTATTTCTACATGTCTCTGAGTGTATGGGTATGTGTTTGTATAGTGTGTACATGTGTGCATCTCTGTGTATGTATGTATGTGTATGTCTCTGTGTGCACAGATGTGTCTGTGTATCTGTATGCATGTGTATATTATATGTACATATCTGTGTGTATGCATATAGCTGTGTATATGTATATGTGTGTCTATGTGTGCTTGTAATTATGTATATGTGTGGATGTAATGTGCCTGTGTATCTGTGTGCCTCTCTCTGTGTGTATGTATGTGTGCATGTATGTGGGTCTTTGTGTGTTTATGAATGTGCCTCCATGTACCTATACATGTATGTGTATGTTACACATGTATATAGAAGCTGTCACATGTGTGCATCTGCTTGCACGTGTCTGTGCGTCTCTGTGTGTATGTACACGTGTATATGTGTGTTTGTATTTGTGTATATGTGTATACGTATATGCCCTGTGAGGCAAATTTTGACTCCTTCTAAGAAAAAGCTTTCTGGCAAAGTGCCTCAAAGAAGAAGGGCTGGGCTTCCCTGGTGGTGCAGTGGTTAAGAGTCCGCCTGCCGATGCAGGGGACACGGGTTCGTGCCCTGGTCCGGGAAGATCCCACATGCCGCGGAGCGGCTGGGCCCGTGAGCCATGGCCGCTGAGCCTGCGCGTCCGGAGCCTGTGCTCCGCAACGGGAGAGGCCATAACAGTGAGAGGCCCGCGTACCGCAAAAAAAAAAAAAAAAAAAAAAAAAGAAGGGCTATGTCAAGACAGTGAGTCCCCCATCACTGGAGGAGATCAAGAAAAAGAGAGAGACTCAGGGATGGTGTATCATGTCAGATCATGGAAAGTGACATGAACCCCACTGAAATTGGCAGTGGAGGAAATATACTGGTTCTTGCGGTCAAGAAGAATTCTCAGGTAGTCCACAGAATTGAAGGAGGGGCTGCAGACACCATCCGTTCTGGAGGTTGGACCTGCTTCTCTGTGCTGGCTTCATTTTCTCCCACTGTTTGGTCCACATAATGGGGAGGATGGTGGCCATCAGTTCTGACTCCATATCCTCCCAGCTTAACAACCTTGACGGCAAGAGAATGCCTCAAGGGAGGACTCTGATTGGCTCAGCTCGGGCTATATGCCCACCCCTAGAAGCAGTCAGTGTGGGTGTGGCCAGGTCTGACCTGGGTCCTATGTCCACATCAATGGTTGAGAGTAGCTTCTGTTACAGAAGTAGGGAATGGAGGAGAAAATGCTGGGCTTCTGAACTCCTTAGTTACTGTGATTCACTATGGATGCTGTAGGAGGGATTCAATATGAAATGAGAAGATGGACCCCCCCACCTCTAAGGTACTTGGGCAAATAATAGAGATGTTTAAAACACTTGGTAAAGGAATGTGTTAAGATTCATTCCAGCATCTCGGTTTTGTGATTTTAGTCCATCTTGTTGATACCTTGAAGCCAACTTGGCAACCAAGGATTGTTTTCTGAACAGCAGAGGTGCTGACCAGCCGGTGGTGCTATGTGTGGAGGACATATGGGGGTGGCCTCTGGCTACTGGCCACCTTGCTCCCCACCTCTCAGAGAAGACATCTCAACGCTGCAGCACCGTGGGTAGTCATTTAAAATTAACCGGGTGGTTATCAAATCATTCTCGCTTATTCTAGTTATTCCCTGAGCCTGTCTGCTACCCTTGCCGCACCCCCCCCAACCCAAGAATTTTAATGAGTCAGTTATGAGAGAACAAGATATAATGAGGGATAGTTGGGGGAGAAAGTGTCTACAGACTTCCTTGGAGCTCTTGCATGAGATTATTAGAGTTAAAACAACCATTTAAGAAGTGGAGGAAACAGTAAAAATATTTTATTATGTTTACTGGGTAGGTTGCCTCTTGCCCAGTTCCACATCTGGAAGAAAATACTACCTCATAGAATCCCAGGCTCTCTGCTCTCATCTCCACTCTGCACACCATGACCTGAGTAGTCTCATGAAAACACTCCTTGCTCAGAAATTTGTAATGCCTCTCTATTGCCCACAGCAGGATCCCAAGCCTAGGCTAAATGTGCTGTTATTCCCCACTCCTACACCCAAGGCAGACATCACTAATCAATTACAGAAAGTCTCAAACTCCTTCTGTGTGTTGCTAGCCATCAACTGGGGTTGACCACAAAAGGAAACCGATGTGCCTTGCCAGGTCTCCAGTGTCAAGTGAGCTGGCAGCAGAGTGTGGATGAACCCAGGACTTTCAACTCTTGATCCATTGCTTTGTTTGGGTTCTGGGTTAACACACAGACTCTAGAATTCAAATCATGGCTCTGCTAGTTACCGGCTCTAGGATCTTGGCCAAGTCACTTAACTTTTCCAAGCCTCGATTTCCTCATCTGTAAAATGGGTGTAACTCTATGCTTCCTCTTAGGGTTATTTCGAGGCATCAGTGAGGTGGTCCAAGTAAAGAAAACTCTTAATAGTACACAGTAAGCCTCCCAGGACACAGTGGCTGCTGCTAACCTCCTCCCCACACCCCCACCCAAATTTATATCCCTTTGAAGAAGCTGGAACCCAGGGGGATCTATGATCTCACACCTCTCAACGGCCAGAACTGGTCTCCAGGTACTAGTTTTAAAAAGATACCCAACTTCCTGGGAACTGTACATTCCTCCTCCCTCCTGGGAGCCCAAATTCCAAGAAATGCAGCTAAAATTGGCCCTCGAACAGCTTTTGCAGAGCACGTCGCAGCTTTTTTTGGGTCTAGAGAGCCAGTTTCCATGATGAAAGTGGCACAGAAGGAGAGACCCAGCTAAAAACAGCCACCGCCCAGACTGGTGTTAATAGGATGCAGCCTCCCCTTGTCGCTTCGGGGGTTTGGACGCTTCGACTTCCGCAGCAGGTCTCCCCATCACCACTAGGTGGCAGCATCGCAACGCGCGGCGGGGACCGCGCCCCAGGACCGTAACAAAGAGCCGCTTCTGAAAATGATGCCCATGCAATACTCACCAGCCACAAAATTCTCCCCTAAATTCTCCCCCTTTTATTTGGGGGCATTTATTTATTTGCATTGCAGGAGATACCCTGTGGAGGTGTCTCTTCTGAGGGCTGAGTTAGTGCTTTAGAAGCGAAGCTGAAGAATCATCTGAGCGCCGGTGTCCCAGCCCCCAGCCCACTGGACTTAGGACATTCCTTATGCCTTGGGTCCAGCGTCGTAATCGAAGAACTTCAAAACTACAGTTTTGAATTTTCCGGGAGAGGTGGCCTCGATTGGCAGAGAGAGCGCCAGCTTGGGATTCATGGTACTGCCTTGAGGGGCCACTTGCTTCCCCCTCTGAGCTTGAGGGATGGAGTTTTGGCCCTGGAGTTTGCCTGCCTGTTCTCATGTCACTAAGTGTATGGCAGATGGGCCACTAGTGGAAACCCCTCCTGGCCCATAGTGAGGAGTAGCTGAGTCACAGATGTGAATGTCTTAGAACAGTGCTGCCACATCACAAGGACTCCAATCTTTGCTGCTTTTGCGCCTTTCTCAGTATCTCCAGCATCTGGCACATAATAGCCACTCAACAAATTGTAAGTTAAAGAGCCTCACTGCACTTGTTTGGGAGACAACGGTGGCAAGGGGGAGGCTGGAACCATTTCCCAGGCTTCCCTTCTTAGAGTGTGGTCCTGGGCTGGCAGCGTGGGTAACATGGGTGCTTGTTAGAAATGCAGTGACTTGGCCCCCGTCCAAGCCACCAAACCAGAATCTTCCTTCACAGCATCTCCAGGGCTTTTGTGGCACATCAAAGTTGGAGGACATGGCTCTGAGGTACCTTTCGCCCCAGGGACCTGGGATTCAGCCCCAGGAAGCTGGGATTCAGCCCCAGGAAGCTGAGATTCACCCCAGGGAGCTGGGATTCACTCCCAGCCCTGAGCAAGCTCCATCTCCCAGATTTGCATCTTGCAGCACAGCAGCCCTCAGCAAGGCCCTGTATTCTAACCTTTTCTTGAATGTCTTCTCCAGCTGCCTGGGTACTCAGGTGTGACGGAGGCAACAAGCTGCTGTGGGTCCGGCTCTGCTCCACACGCTTCCCCGAGCTCCCAGGTCCGGCTCCCCACCCGTCCACAGATTGCCCCAGCTCCCCTGCCTTAGGCCACAGCATCCTCCCCATCACCCCAGGGACCAGAAACACACTTAGCAAGTCTCCTCTCGCCCTCCCTACCCTTAGCCCTGTGGATCGTCACCAAAGCATATGCCCCCTGCCAGGCTTCCTCTGCAGTTGCTTGCTCTGGTTCTTTGTCGTTCAGCTCTCTTGGGAACCATCCCCACATCCCCTAACTGTCCCCCACCATCAGCCCTCTCCCCAGCTCCTGATCTCACCTCTCACACCTCTGCCAAGTTACCGGCCTCGGCCGCTTTCACTCTGCCGTCCCAGGTCCTGCACCAGCTCCGCACTGCCGAGTCAAGGTCTCCCTTCGTTTGCCTGGTGGCCAAGGCCTCCTGTGGCCTCTTCCCAACCTCTGATCCACCTTTGTGGCTGCATCTCAGCTTCTTTCCCCTCGTCCTCACTCAGATCGGGTCACAACCCGTGGGCCGAATCCACCCTCAGCCTGTCGCTGTGGATAAAGTTTGGTTGGCACAGAGGGATGTCCATTTGTCTACCAATTGTCCGTGGTGCTTTCCCGTTTTTACAAGGGCAGAATCGAGTCACTGCAACAGACACAGCACAGCCTGGAAAGCCTAAAATATTTACCATCTGGCCCTTTTCAGAGCATTGCCAGCCTCTCTTCTAGATCCAGCCCAAGGGCACGACAGGCTTCGCGCCCCTCATACACACGCCAGCCTGTTACAGCTCCCAGGCCCTCGCCCGTTTCTGCTGCTGGAGATCCTGCCCCAAAGCAGCCGAGTCCGGCGTTCCTTCAGTAAGAGTTCACGGAGGACCAGACGGGTGCCTGGCTTGCCGGGTGCTGGGACGAAGTCCTTGTCTCAGCTCACGTGTGGTTGACACAGGCTGTCATCAGAAGCACCTTGGACCTTTAAAGTAACATCTCCAGGCCTCTCGTTTTATTATTTTGATGTCTTGACAGCCTTGAGGCCAGGTGCCTGCCCTTCGCACTCAGCTAAGGCACACAGTGCACGTCATTATAGCTCATGTGACCAAAGGAATGGATTTCTCTCTCTGTTTCTGGTTTTCACCCTGGGGACTAGACTTCATCTCCCCCATGCTTCCAGCTGCTTCTGGAATCCCATTTTGGGCCAATACTATATGTATCAGTGCTTCTCGAACTTTGACGTGTACCGGAATCACCCAAAGATCTTGTTACAATGCAGAGGCTGATTCTGTAGGTCTGGGGTGGAGCCTGAGACGCTCCATTTCTGGATAAGGCTGTTACTGCTGGTCCACGGATCACACTTTGAGTATTGAGGATTGGTTCGCACCTCTCACTTCATCCTACGATCACTTGGGGGCTTTTGAATGCTCATGTCTGGGCCCAGGCCAATCGAATTGCTGTAGGGGGTGAGTTAGGGCCCAGCCTTTCTGGGTGGTTTTAAATGTAGAGCCAGCATGAAACTTTGACCTAGAACCACCGGCCTAGAACTATGAAGCTTCTTTCTGAACATCCTCCCCTTCACATCACTGCCGTCGACAGCAACAGGGCTCAACGTTCTCAGGCCAGCAGCGTCCACATCACCTGGGAACATGTTAGAAAGGCAGAGCCTCAGGTTCTGCTCCAGAGCTGCTGAATCAGAAACTCTGGGGTGGGGTCAGGCAATCTGGTTTTTTTTTGCGGTACGCGGGCCTCTCACTGCTGTGGCCTCTCCCATTGCGGAGCACAGGCTCCAGACGCGCAGCCCAGCGGCCATGGCTCATGGGCCCAGCCGCTCCGCGGCATGTGGGATCCTCCCGGACCGGGGCACGAACCTGTGTCCCCTGCATCGGCAGGCGGACTCTCAACCACTGCGCCACCAGGGAGGCCCGGGCAATCTTTTTTTTAATAAGCCCTCCAGGGAATCCAGAGGCCACACAGGTTCGAGAACCACTGTCCTAGAAATGTCTGACCTTGGGTCCACCCTCAGCTCCTAACTGGTCTTCCTGCTTCTGGCCACACGCCCATCCGATCCAGTCTTTATTCTGTAGTGATAGTGACTTTGCAGAAAGGTCAATTCGACTAGATCACTCATGTGCATAGAACATTCTAAGGCTCCCCACTGCCCTCAAACCCATGTCCGCCCACCTCCCACTGCAGGAACATGGAGCCACGGATGGTTTCCCCTTTCACATTGCGGGGTTCACAGGTGCTGAGTCTCGGAGGACAAAAGTCAAAGAAGAGGAGTCATTCTCTTTTCTGTTTCTCTCTTCTGTTGACCAAGGCACGGACTGAATTCAGGGCTTTTTCTGATCTAAAGAGATTTTGTGACCTTCTCTGTTAACCACAAAGCCCCCGTTCTCCGGAACTCCCTGCTACTTTGTTACTGGAAAGTGGGGCAAAAACTCTGGCTCTTTCGTCTTTTGATCACGTTACCCTTCAAGCTACTAGCAGAAGTTTTGGGGCCTAAGTGCAGGGGAAACCCGTCTCTATGATTAGTACCCTGGCTCCCTCTTCTCTCCCATTAGCTCCGGTGGTTCGCAACCTTGTTTGCTCACTGGAATCACCTGGGCGTTTATAAAGATACTGATGTCTGGGTCCCCTGCCCAGAGATTCTGTTTTAATTGGTTTTGGGGGCAGCCTGGGTATTGGGGTTTTAAAAGCAGCCCACCCCCATCCCTGAAGATCCCAAGGAACAGCTAAGGTTGAGAACTTCTGAATTTGGCAAGAGATCTGTTCTTTGAGTCCAGAAAGCCTATTTAATAAGGGACGGAAAAATTGTTTCCTTTGCTTGAGGAATTATGTGTCTCTGGGTCCAAGTGTCTGAGCCCCAGCGCTGATGCCAATTTGACACAAGGCCGTGGGCGTCTAGATCCTGGAGGCATTCACTCAAGCCCACCCAAAGGGGTAGGGATTGGATCTAACAGTAATTGCATCCCACACACATTCACTCTTTAAATCGTACCTGACCATGTAGGTATTATTATCTTGATATCACAGACTAGTAAACTGGGGTTTGGAAAGCTTTTTTAAAAGCTACCTTTCATTAAGAACTTTAAACTGTGCTAAGTGCTTTACATCCATTTCCTTAGTAAATTATCAAATGAGAGATAGAGATCTTCTTCATCAGTGAAGAAGTCCAGGCTCAGAGAAGCAGAGTTACATGACAAAGGTCACACAGCTCTTAGAGACAAATAAACTTGTATTTGAGATCCTTTTTTAAAATAACCCCAAACCCTGGTTTCCCAGCCCTCTCTCTCCTTCATCTGCAACATTAAGCAAACATTAAAAAAAAAACCCAAACCCCCCCAAACAACCAAACCTGTTAAGGTGAACACAAGGAATCTGCAACTTAGTGTCCCATCATCTGTATGCAAACTTCACCTTACCGGTTTCAGCTGTCAGGAGAGAGTCTAATCCTCATTTGAGGACACGTTCAAAGTTGTGTTAGTAAAAATTACTTTGTGTAATGAACTCTTAGATCAGTTCTCATTGAAATGAGCTGGAATTAGATTTTTGCTCTTCCCATATGTAATGCTTTCAATTCGATGATGAATTACCAGAGTCAGCAGCTATCTGCCATCTTGATGCCATGCACGGATAGTTACAGCTTTCTTGTTTGCTGGTCCTTTGCAGAGGCAAAGCACGCTTACTGGAGTGAGTTTTTTAATTTATGAGGGCTGTTTGATAGAGGCTTTTTTCTTTATTCAGGGGGAATTTGCCATTTTAACATTTAGATTCATTTGTTTTCAAAATCTCTTGTGGGTCACTGTGTGAATATTAATGACGATATGCCCATATTATTTGTGTGACTTAGGGCAAGCCGTGTCACCTCCCTGGGTTTTCCGTTTCCTCATCTTTGAAATGAAAGGATTGACTCAGGTTGCTGTTTGCCCAAATTCCGTAGATCTGAAGGTGTTAAGAAAAAGAATTAGAGAAATATTGGGCTCCACGAAGTCAGGATTTCTGCCTTTCCAATGGGAACTGCTCCTTTATTCTGTGTGTTTCTGCCCCAGCCCATAAAGTAAGGACTCATCCTAACACACCTGCCCTCTCAAGCAAGTGGGGAAGCAGCTTTGACCCCGAGCTGCCTGTTTCTCAAGGGAAGAAGAATGAGTCATAACCAGGGAGATGAGGAAGGCTTGTCATTCCTTGGACCCTTTGCACAGTCTGGGGACACAAAATCCAAGGGCTGCCCTGGACACCCAAGGTCATTTCTTCCTGCAACCAGCAAAGGTGGAAGAAGCACTGCATTGTATATCGTAAAGTTATTTGATGAGGTGCCTGTACTCTTTGCATTGTGTCATCCTGGTGAAGTGAATGTTTTACCATTCTGAGGTCACCCTCTCAATCCCAATCGTTCTTTTTTTGACTTAAAGATCATTTTGTCTGGTACTAAATAATATGGCCACTCCACCTTTATTTTGCTAGTATTTGCCTGATGTATCTTTGTTGTCCCTCCCGTTACTTCCAATCTTTCTATGTTTTTATGTTTTAGCTTTTTTTTTTTTTTTGGTAGCAGATAGATGGATTTTTCCCCAGTCCAATCTGATAATCTCATTAATTGGGATGGTTATTCCATTTACAGTCATTGTGAATATTAATATAATTGGACTTGTTTCTCTCATTTTAACTTCTTTGAATTCTATTTGTCCTGTTTCATATATATATATAATTTTATATTATATACATTTTATATGTTAATATAAAATATATTTATATAAATACATTATACATTTTAATTATTATACTATATATTTTATTACATATAATAATAATATCACATATGCAATCACATATCACAATATGCAATATTATAATTAAAATATTTATAATTTTTTCTTTTCAGGTCTGTAAAAACTAAGATTTTTTTCATATTACTTTTTTTCTCTCTCTTGGGATGAAAGTTATAGCCTCTGTTTTTAAACAGTTAACTTTGAAATTTACTGTGCACATGAAATGTCCTAATCTTTTTATTTATTTATTTATTTATTTATGGCTGTGTTGGGTCATCGTTTCTGTGCGAGGGCTTTCTCTAGTTGTGGCAAGCGGGGGCCACTCTTCATCGGGGTGCACGGGCCTCTCACTATCGCGGCCTCTCTTGTTGCGGAGCACAGGCTCCAGATGCGCAGGCTCAGTAGTTGTTGCTCACGGGCTTAGTCGCTCCGTGGCACGCGGGATCTTCCTGGACCAGGGCTCGAACCCGTGTCCCCTGCATCGGCAGGCAGACTCTCAACCACAGCGCCACCAGGGAAGCCCTGAAATGTCCTAATCTTAATGTGGATACCTTGACTGTCGCCACCTCCCTTCTCTGCCTGAACATACAAAGATGATGCAGTATTTTAACCGGAGTCATTTCCCTGCTAACTTACATGCTCTCGTGGCTCAGGATTTTAGTTCGGTCTTTTCATTAAACCTACCCGTTAGGCAGTTATTTTCACTTTATGAAAACGACTCTCCAGACTTACCCAGGTGTTATCTCCCGCCCCACTATGCCATTTCTTTTTGTATCTCAGACCTTCTTACCCCGGGTCATTTTCATTCTTCCTGAACGATATCCTTTAGAAGTTCTTTTAGTTCGTCTACTGGTGGTTAAGGCTTTTAGCTTTTGTTCTTCTGAAAGATGCCCTATTTTGCATTTGTTCTTGAGATATAGTTAAATATGTCCCTATAGACTGAATGTTTGTGTTCTCCTCAAATTCTTATTTTGAAACCCAGTCCCCAGTGGGAGAGTGTTAGGAGGTGGGGCCTTTGGGAGGTGATTAGGTCATGAGGGTAGAGCCCCCAAGAATGGGATTAGTGCCCTTATAAAGGAGGCCCCAGAGAGCCCCCTCAGCCTTTCTGTCATGTGAGGACACAGCAGGAAGATGAACAAGGAAGCTGTATTTATATTTCTAGGATATCTTCCATTTACACTGGACATTAGCCCCAAAATTCCTGCTAGCCCTTGTGAGACAGTAACTTACAGTTAAATACCGACTATCATAAGGGTAAATGTGTGAGGGAGGAAATGGATGTGGCTGAGGGGCTGAGGCTTCGGATGACCACAGAACGGGACTGGTGGAAGATGGGAGGCTGTGGGGAGAGCAAGGGGCCAGGAGTGCCCTCTGCTATATTCATGGAACATTTGCAAGTGCATTATGCTGAGGTGGGCTGGGGAATCCTGTTTTCCAGCAGCCTCAGCACTTCACCAGGAGGCTGGGAATGTGGAGAGAGGATGATTTGTTTTCTGAGTTTCCCATATGGCTGGAACTGTTCTACGTGCCATGGAGGCATACTCCCTTCTCTCCTGGAGCTGACATTCTGTCGGAGGAGATGACAATTTTAAGGAATTAAATAAATAAATAAAGATAATTTTAGATGGTTGTAGGGTCAGTGGAGCCGAGTGCGGCAGCAAGAGGGATGGTTAGATGGATGATAAATAGAGGCATCTCAGATGTGGGGTTTTGAGCTAGAACTTGCAGGAGGGGGGTGCTTGGCTTTGCAGAGAGCGAGGAAAGGGTGGTCCTGGCAGACAGAGCAGTGAAGGTAAGACAAGGAGGTGAAGGTGAAGGCCCTGAGGTGGGAGGAGTACTCACAACCAAGTGTCAGGAGGAGGCCCTGGCTATATTAGTTACCTCTTCCTTAGTAACAAATTACCACAATCTTGGCCATTTAAAACAGCCCTGGCTTATTATCTGGTAGAGGGTCAGAGGGTCAGGCATTTGATCACAGCTTAGCCAGGTCCCCTGCTCAGGGTCTCACTAGGCTGCATTCAGATGGCATTTTTGTCTCAAGGTTCAACTGGGGAAGGATCTGTTTCCAACCTCATTCAGGCTGTTGGTGGCATCTGTTTCCTTAAGGATACGTGACTGAGGACCCTGGCTTTTTGCTGGCTGTTAGCTGGAGGTTACTCTCGGGTCCTAGAGTCTGAAGTTCCTAGAGTGCCTCTGCAGCCCTTTGCCGTATGTCTACACGACTGTCTACATCGTCAAGCCAGCAAGGAGGACTTCTCAGCTCAGGGAGATCCCAGTCCTTCTTGTAAGGGCTTTCACCTGATTAAGCCAGGCCCACCGATGGTGATCTCCCTTTTGAGGAAGTCAGAGTCAACATTTGGGACCTTATCTTACCACAAGATCTTACTTCACTGTTGCCCTAGTCTACTGGCCAAGGCAAGTCCCACCCATCCTCAAAGGGAGGCAGTTGTACTGGCTGTGAGTATCAGGGGGCCCCATTGTAGAATTCTGCCCACTGCAGGCATATTGTGAGTAAGAATGGGAGCCGTATGGCAAGTGCTGCTGGTTGCCTGCTCAATATTTAATACTCCCTTTCTTCTTTGTCAATAAAACCCTGATTTTGTTCAGAAGGCAAGGGGCACATCTAAGCAGACTTGGCTTCCCAGGCCCCCTAGAGGCTACCATTGTGATGTGGCGTAGTTCTGGCCAATGACTTGTAAGTTGCAATCTAAAGAGAAGTTATCATTTTCCTGATAAAAAGGGACAGACTGAACTGGCATGTGCTTTTTCTCCTTCGCTTCTTTTCCTTCTGTCCTCCTGGAACTTGGACACGAAGCCTGGAGGTGGAGCAGCCATCTTGTGACCAAGAGGCTTCTTATTTTCTGAGGATGGCTGAGCAGGAAGGTAGAAGGATCCTGGGATTCCAAGGGGATTTTGGAGCTTCTTTGGACCACTCTTGGACTTCTTATCATGTGAGAAAAATATGCCCCTGTTTGGTTATGCAAATATATTTAAGTTTCTATTACATGTAGCCAAATGTAATCCTAACATACAACGATATAAGGCAAAATCAGGTTGGACACATTGCAGAGTGTTGGTTTTATTACGAGTTAAATGGGAAGATGTTGAAGGTTTTTAATCAGATGGGTGCCTGGATTCATTTATGTCTTGGAAAAATCTGCCTTCTTCCAAAGAATGAGCTGTTCGATGGGGTATGTGTGCAAGGTTGAAAGTGGAGGCTCAGAGAAGGTGAGTAAGTCACCCAAGGTAACACAGCGAGAGAAGGACAGAAATGGGATCCAGACTGCATGTTTGTCTGACTTTGGCTGTTGTCTCTGATTTTAATCAAGGGCTTTGTCTCCCTGCTGTTGCTGGAGGAGCCCAAAACTGCCTCTTCTCTCGATTTATCTCTGGAGTCCCATTCTCTGAAAAAATGATTTTCACAATCATAAAAGAGAAATGCATTGTGGGTCTGGAAATTTTTCCAGATCAATCTGGGCCAACCTAATTAAAACTAAACTAATGAAAGAAAGATGTGTATGTAAATGTGTGTGTGTGTGTGTGTGTGTGTGTGTGTGTGTGTGTGTGAACTTTCCTTTCTGTTATGATTTGCTTACAATTTCTTTTTAAGTCCCTATTGACTAATGCCCACCTGCTACTAAATTACTAAAGGTTGGAAGTAAAAATGATTTCAGCATTATAATCAGAGCTCTAATCAGCTCCAACTGATGCTGAATGCTAAATGAGCTTGAAATAGGGCACCTCCCTTGGACATGGTATTGAATTTCATCCAGGGGTGTCCAAGGAAATCACACAAAATTTGACATGTTGAAGTGGTGTAGCGGCAAAGTGCCACTATTCACTATTGTATCGTGAAGGAGGAGGTCTGGGCTCTGGCTCCCAGTCCCGATTCACGAGGTGACCATGGGGCAGTCACTTTCCCTCTCTGATCCTCTGTATCCCCATCTTCCAAGTGGTGCTCTCTTGCCAGAGCGAAGGTTTTCAATCTGTGTTCCCCAGAGTCCTGGGGTTTCAGGGCTGCTCCTGAGAAACGGGTTTGCCTCTATGGGTCACTTGAGTCTGGGACTGAAAGCTGGTTAGAGGAGGACAAGGAGTTTCAGAGGTAGAACCCACAACCTTGTCCCTGAGAGAGCTCACTTTCCATCATGACGCCACTGTTTTGTTCCAGAGGAGGGGACAGGTGAGGAGAACCAAGCTCTGTAATTCATGGAGAAAAACATCTGCTCTAATTAGATCCATCATGGGTGGGCAGGTGGCCTCTCTCCAGTCTTCCTGGGGGAGCTGGAAGCTAGCCATTTGCTCACATCCCATGAACAAAGAAACCTTTGCCCTCTTGGATCCTTGGGCAAAGCTGACTTGGTGAGTCAGGGAGAGTTGGGGCAATCTCTAGAGAAGAGAAGTGAGGAAATGATGGAGAGACGCAGTGAGAGGGCTGGGAAGAAACATTCTAGGGCGTGGAACCATTAAGGTTCCCTGGAAGAGGGAACCCTGAGGCGTGGAGGTGGGGAAGATGTGGGGACCGACTTCTATAGGATACTAGCTGTTGAGAGTTCTGAGGGTATTATTTATTTCCTTCATAACTTCAGTCCAGTCACTTCAACCCAACCCAACACAACCCAACCCAACCTAATCCAATCTGCCCGTCCATCCGTCCACCCACCTACCCATCCATCCACCTATCCATCCATCCATCCACCCACTTACCCATCCATCCACCTATCCATCCATCCATCCATCCATCCATCCGTCCATCCACCTACCCATCCATCCACCTATCTATCCATCCATCCACCTACCCATCCGTCCACCTATCCATCCATCCATCCACCTACCCATCCATCCACCTATCCATCCATCCATCCATCCATCCATCCACCCATCCATCCACCTATCCATCCATCCATCCATCCATCCATCCATCCATCCATCCATCCATCCACCTACCCATCCATCCACCTATCCATCCATCCATCCATCCATCCATCCATCCATCCATCGATCCATCCATTCACCTACCCATCTATCCACCTATCCATCCATCCATCCATCCATCCATCCACCCACCTACCCATCCATCCATCCATCCATCCATCCATCCATCCATCTATCCACCTATCCATTCATTTCTACACTCATGCATTCACCTACCCACTGGTCCACCCATCCATGCATTCACTCATTTGGTTCAACCACCTCCTTTTCCCGCCTCTGCCTTACTCATTTCTTCTTTCAACCATTCCATAAACATTTGTGGGGCACCTACTCCGTACCTGGGAATGTAGAGGGGCATGAAGTCTTCAGGGAGCTCATAGTCCCAGTGCTGTAAACAGATGTGCAGGCGAGTTTGAGAAGTGATTGTAATACAAGGATGAGCAAAGTGCTGTTACAGTTTGGAACAGGGACGTACTATGTAGAGAAGTGGATCAGAGAAGGCTTCAAGGAGGCAGTGACGTAGGAACTAGTTCCTGAAAGAGGAGCTTCAGTTTATTGGCTGGACAGGTGGAGCAAGGGTTTATTTCTTGGGATTCTGCTGATTTGAGGAGCTGAGGCCATGCGTATCCTTTAGAGATGATATACCCACCTTCCAAGCCTCAAGAAATTCTGAATTATTCAGTTCAAATTTCTAGGCTGATGAAATTCAGGTTTAATTCAACAACTGATTGTTCTTATTCAAAACATTGGAGGGGAAAAAAACTATTCAAGGAAAAATGGTAGAAGCTCATAGCAGGAAGTTACCTTCATCAAACCTCTTTGTGTGCATCTCCTGCAACTGAGAACCCAGCATACCAGCTATTCATTTTGCTCAGAGGCCAGGAGGGTGTGTGTGTGTATGTTTCTGGACTGATTTTGCTTCAGATAACAGACTGTGTCTTAGCGTTTGGTACCATCTTGCTGATGTGTGTCTTTTGTGCCAGCATTGTCACATGGTCAGAGAGCTTAACACTTAGACCCACTCAACAACCATCAAATATTCATTGAGCTTCTTCTGTCTTCCAGGCTCGGCACTAGATGTTGGTGGCCATACACTAACGAACCAGGCAGGATTCTTGCCCTTAGAAAACCCACAGTCTAGAGCAAGGGGCAGCAAACTTTTCCCACAAAGGGCCAGATAATATTTTAGGCTTTGCTGGCCATACGATCTCTGTGGCTGCTATTCATTTCTGCTGTTGAATTTCAAAAGCAGCCTTAGAAAGTCTGTCCAAGAGTGGGCATGGTTGTTCCAAGAAAACTTCATTTACCAAAACAGATTTGGCCCCCAGCTGTAGTTTCCTGATCTTTGCCTAGTGGGGGAGACACATGAGAAACTAGACAATGATAAATTATTGAAGTAAGTGCCACCAAGCGGGTAAACACAGCATTCAGAGCAGTCCGCAGTGCGGAAGACTGCCTGGAGGAGGTGATGTGTGGTCTTAGACCTGAGAGGTGAGCGGAGGGGGCAGGGTGAAGAGGCTGGGGGTGGGGCGTGGTGGGGAGGGCCCTCCAGGCACAGAGGATTGTATGCAAAGAAGCTTGAAGATGGAAGGAGATACGTGTGTCTAGGGAGAGGGGCTGGGGGCCCTTCTGAAGGGGTTGGCCAGGTGAACAGGGCATAGTAGGGAAGGATCTTGTAGGAGCAGGACGTGGCGCACTGTGGCAGGTTTTTAGCGCCTTGTTTTATTTTGTCTTATTTTAAAAGACCCCGCACTCCCATCTAAGCAGGCGTCGGGGCGCTCCCAGAGCAGGACACGCAGGTCTTCACAGGGTGGCTTTGTCATCCTCTTCCCTTGATCTGTGAGGGCCCCCAGGCAGCTCGAGGGCTGGTCCAAGAGGCAGGTCACTTGGTAAGAGGTTTTAACTGCAGAATAGAAGCCATAGTGGAGGGAGAAATAGAAACAAAACCAAAGCAGGCATTAACGTGGAGCTGGGACAATTAACGGATGCTTATTTACCAAAGCTCTGTACTCATGGGTATTGGCGAGAGAGAGGATTAAATGCTATAATGTTTATGAATTTCTGCCTTGTACACGCTTGAGTGTAATACAAGCTAAGATGCTCTAATGCTCCTCTCCTCTCCCCTGGTCTTTTCCTTTCTCCTCTGTTCCTCTCCCTTTCCCTCCCCTCCCTTTCTCTATGCTGTCCTTGTAAACCAGGATTAAGCAGTGTTCTTTGCTTTCTAGAACCTTTGGTAGAAACTGGTATAGAGCAGCATGATTAAAGATACGTGTGTTTTTGTTTTTGTTTTGCTGCGCTGCGCAGCTTGCGGGATCTTAGTTCACCAACCAGGGATCGGACCCGTGCCCTTGGCAGTGAAAGCGCGGCAGTCCTAACCACTGGACTGCCAGGAAATTCCCACGGTTAAAGATATGAACCCCTAGGAGAAACAAACCTTGGTTTGAATCCTGGCTGTCGCATTTACTAACAAGCTACTTCACTTCGCTAAGGACCATCTTTCTCCTCTTTAAAAGGAGGATCCTGGGCTTCCCTGGTGGCACAGTGGTTGAGAGTCCGCCTACCGATGCAGGGGACGCGGGTTCGTGCCCCGGTCCGGGAGTATCCCACATGCTGCGGAGCGGCTAGGCCCGTGAGCCATGGCCGCTGAGCCTGCGCGTCGGGAGCCTGCGCGTCGGGAGCCTGTGCTCCGCAACGGGAGAGGCTACAACAGTGAGAGGCCCGCGTACCGCAAAAAAAAAATTAAAAAAAATAAAATGAGGATCCTGTTTATACCTCTCTCATGGTTTATTGGGATAACCCATGTGAAATGTTTATTAGTGCTGTGCTTGGCAAGAGTGTTATTGTGATTTGTTTTAAATTTTGGGACCTGGCACATAGTAGGTGCTTAGCAAATGTTTGTTGAATGACTGTATGATGGCTTATGTAGTATGCAAAACATAGTATTTTTAGATAATAGAACTACAAACCTTAGTTTGCCAGTTGGCATATTGCTTATAGGACAGCTCTCCTTGGATTATAGACAAGGTGGTCCCATTGAGTCCTCATCCTCTTTTCCCCAATTCTGTGGATTCTATTTTAGAAAAGTCACTTAAGTCAAAGTTCCCTTTTTATTCCTGCTGCCAAGACCTTGGTTCATCATACCTTGTCTGAACTCTTGCCAGCAAGGTCCATTTTCCAGCCATTGGTCTTTTTCTACCCCACCCATTCACCCAACTGTGGACAGATTGATGGTCCTAAAAATAAAAATGGTCTGTATCCTCTGCTTAATAAAAGATGTTGATGACACTCTGATGTCTAAATTTTAGAGTGTGACCTCAGGTCCTTCACCAGTCTGGTCTGTTGATGCTTCTAGTCAGTGGTTCCCAAATGGGGGTGATTTTGCACCTCCACCTCCAGGGGACATTTGGCAATGTTTCAAGACGTTTTTGGTTGTCACACCTCGGGGGTGTGTGTGTGTGTGCCGTTGGCATCCAGTGGGTAGAGGTCAGGGTTGCTGCTAGACATCTTACCATTTACAGGACAGCCATAACACAAAATTATGTGCCCCCAATTATCAATTAGTGTTGAGGCTGATAAGCCCTGTTTTATTCCCATCTTTCCACCATCCACGGCACCATCCTGACCCTCTCATTAACTTCTGAACATGCCTCCCTCTTTTTGCATCTCTGATTCCTTTTTTCTGGATTACTCTTTGTTTCTCTTTTTGCCCTGACACCCTCTTATTCACCCTTGAGACCAATTTCATATGTCTCTCCTTCCAGGAAGACTTGTAGGAACGAATTGCTTCTTTCTTTTGGAGCCCACAGCCTTTACGACATTATAGTGTTGTAAGTATTATTATTACAGAATCTATGTCATGTTCCACCCCAGTCCATTTCCAGGCTTCTTTAGTATCGAGTCTTGTTTCTTCCCTTTTCCCAATATCATAAGTGTTTTTTGGATGAATGAGTAAAATAATCAGGAAATAAGTGTTCAAAAGATTTACTCTAAGGTCCCACGCTCTTTTGAGAGAAATACTCTGGAATGACGTGTTAACACACACATTTCTCCCTTTCTTTCTCATCTCACCCATCTTCCGGATAAATTTTATGCAGACAAACTTCAAACTTTTCTGAAACTCAGACATGATTTGTGTTCGTTCAATTTCATATCTTCAGCACTTTCGCAGTCAGTAATGTTTTCCATTTTGCAGTAAATCTATGGATGTGGCTTGAACACAATTTTCTTCGGTCCCACCCCGTGACACATTTACTGCCACCCACCAAGGGTCTTCTTTTATGGGAATGGAAACGAATGCTTCCCGCGTATATCTGCGGACGTCTCATTCACATTCAGACCACGATTGTATCTTATTCGAACTGCATTGTCCCGCCTTGTGGGAGCAGTCGAGGTCCAGTGAACCCAGGGATCCAGATTCGTCTTTACCATTGCTGTGTCTCTAATGAGGCACATGGCACCTGGCACCATAACCTGGTGCTCAGTGGAAACCTGTTGAATGAATACGAAACATATGGGCTGTTCTAAAGCTTTGGTTTGCCAGACCAAGATCTGAGATCACAGGGAGAAGTAGTGGAATGAGCACAGACTTTGGGTCACACAAACTTGGGGTCTAGACCCATATGTACCATTTACTATCCATGTGCCCTTGGGCACACTGGCCTTTTTAAGCCTCACTTTCTTAATTTTTCTCATGGGCCTAATTTGCATCTATCTCCCAGATTTTTGTGCCGAGTAAACCGATTAGCATGCAGTAGGGTATTCAGTAAGTGGCATCTATTAATAATAACAGGACAACCACGTGGTGTGGATCATTCTGTAACAGGCAGCAGCCAATCTGACTACATGCTGGATCTGTTTCTTTTACTTTTTTTTTTTTTTATCTTTTTGGCTGCATTGGGTCTTCGTTGCTGTGCGCGGGCTTTCTCTAGTTGCGGTGAGCAGGAGCTACTCTTCGTTGTGGTGCGTGGGCTTCTCATTGCAGTGGCTTCTCTTGTTGTGGAGCACAGGCTCTAGGCACACAGGCTTCAGTAGTTGTGGCACGTGGGCTCAGTAGTTGTGGCGCACGGGCTTAGCTGCTCCGCGGCATGTGGGATCTTCCTGGATCAGGGATCGAACCCGTGTCCCCTGCATTGGCGGGCGGAGTCTTAACCACTGCACCACCAGGGAAGTCCCTGTTTCTTTTACTTTAACCTTTGCTTTCCTCTGCTTTTGTTCACTAAAAGGATACTGTCTATACATAATGGCCTGCCTCGGGGAACCCTGCCCCTCTGCCTGAATGTTAAACCAAAGTGCCTTTGTTCAGGTAAACGTCCAGACCCTGTCGGTGTGGATGGCTACAAGAAAGAAGAAATTAACACATCCCCGCCCTGAGGCTGGCCATTCCAAGTGATATTTGTAAAATGTATGGCCTTTTTACTTTCCTTCCTCATCTCCTCCCCCTCTCTGTGCTATAAAAGAAACTGTCATCCAAACCCGGATAAGATGGTTTTTCGTAGACACTAGTCTGCCATCTTCTCTGTCTGCTGGCTTTCCAGTATTCCTTGCCTCAACACCTCTTCTCTGA
This sequence comes from Grampus griseus, assembly GCF_964374135.1. Classification (NCBI taxonomy): domain Eukaryota; kingdom Metazoa; phylum Chordata; class Mammalia; order Artiodactyla; family Delphinidae; genus Grampus; species Grampus griseus. The sequence continues at coordinate 31,536,234 of NC_139008.1, read as the reverse complement.
TTCATTGGCCTGTCCTGCGGCGAGCTTGGACTCGGGAACAATTCCACGTAATTGGTCAGATATTGAGGGCCATTCAGGTAACTGCACAATCACTACTATGGGTAGAGATTTTTCTAGACCGTCCTGCAGGGTATTATTTTTCTTTCTCAGGATTCCCCCCCACCTCCCCATTTGGGTCCCAATCACATCGGTCTAAACCGCAATTGCAGACAGAAGCTCAAGCCAGTTCGTGGTGCGTATTCAATGAGTGGCACAGGAACCCTGGGTGTTGGAGGCATCAGGGAACTTCGAAAAGCCCTGATTCATCACCCTCAGTGTACAGAGAAACCTGAGGCTCAGAGAGCCTAAGTAACTGGCCCCTGGTCACACAGTGAGTCAGTAGCAAAGCCCCAACTTGATCTAAGTTCTCCCGACTTCCAAGCCCTTGTTCTTTTTTTGCACCGGGAGGCCAGTGGCTTACATTTAGTGCTTTAATGGTCAAAGCACAAATGCTATTATAGTTGAGCCTATAGAGACCCACACAGCATTGCTTTCTGCAGCATTAAATTAAGTTCGTGATTCAGCTCTTTGAAGCCTGACGGCTTCTCATGAGAAGGGGACGTGCAGGAGAAGCGTTTCCAGAAGGGTTTTCTCAGAGCAATGCCCTTAGCAAAGCAGCTGCGGCCCTGGCTCAGACGTCCTTGGGCTGCAAGGTCGGCTTCTGATACACAAGACTTCGATGGTGGAGCTGCTTCCCTGCAGGAAAACACCTGGAGTGAGCCCAGCCCCAGGGCACGTGGTTCCCCTCGGCCACATCCTCAGTCTTTCTTCTGCGATGGGGGAGCACTTTATGCTCAGGGTCTGTGCTGAGACTTTGGCTTGCCCATGCACTTTGAGAAACCTTAAGAGAGAAAGAGGCTTGTGGGCCAGACTCTCAGGTTCAAGGTCTGGTTCCACTGCTTGTTGTGGGGTGACTGCAGTGAGTTGTTCAGTCTCTCTGCATCTCAGTTTCTTTATCTGTAATAGGGGAGCATTTGTTTTGGGGGTGCTGTGATGATTGAGTCAAAGACAGACAGTGCTTACAACAGTATTTATCACATAGAAAGTGCTCAGTAAACAGCATCGACTGTTGGTAAACACAGGTGCTGGATTCCACCCTGATTCACATTCCGCTCTGTTTCTCCTTGCCTGTGTGACTTTGGGTGAGTTACTTGACTGCTCTGAGCTACAATGTCTTATCAGACAAATGGATATAAGAACAATACTGGAAGTTCTGATTTTCCTTTATCCATCTTTGGGACAAACTGTGCTTTGTAGGCCTTTACACTAAAGCCCATACACTATTTCTTCTGTGTGAGTTTGGGGTTTTGAACATCAGCTGAGACAAATCCATCTTGACATCTGTGTGATGATGCCTCTTGGCAGGCAGTTCCTCTCCAGGACGGTCTCTACCTTTGTCCGCACAGCAGATTATGCCAAGGACTTTAATATTTTATTGGATTTTTGTGATTACTGTTTAAAACCAAGCAGAAAGAAGAAGTGCTGATCCTACTGGTAAAGGAGCATGAGTGTCATAAACACACACAACTGAGCCAAAGGGAGAAAAAAAAAAGAAGATAAAATCATCAAAGCCATCCAGCGCAGCAGATCTTTAATTTTAGCTGGAAGATCTCTGGGCTTAGCTTACTGTCTGTCATGCAGTTGTGAGAGAAAAGAATAAAATGGAAGAATATGTATGAAAATGCCAGAAATGTAGGGTCGAAGATTGCATCAGGAAAGTGAGGTTTAATTAAAGACTGTATACAAAGATTATCTTTCCCTCCCCCAACAGACAAACTGATTATTCAAATTTTGGAGACATTTGCAGTTGTGCATTATGTATGCCCACAGGGCTGGAGACTGCTGTATATGTAAATGACCAACCTTAGTGCATGGTACATATAGGTGCCTCCTAAATTATGGCTATCATCACCATCACCACCATCACCGTCATCACCATCATCATCATCAACACCATCATCACGATCATCACCATCACCATCTTTATCACCACCATCATCATCAACATCATCACCATCATCACCACCATCATCATAACATCATCACCATCACCATCATCATCATCAACACCATCATCATTATCATCACCATCACCACCATCATCATCATCATCATCACCACTATCACCACCATCATCACCACCACCATCATCATCACCACCATCATCATCAACATCATCACCATCATCACCACCACTACCACCACCATCATCATCACCACCACCATCATCATCACCACCATCATCATAACATCATCACCATCACCATCATCATCATCATCATCATCAACACCATCATCATGATCATCACCATCACCACCATCATCATCATAACATCATCACCATCACCATCATCATCATCAACACCATCATCACGATCATCACCATCACCATCATTATCACCACCATCATCACCACCACTATCATCACCATCATCATCACCACCACCATCATCAGCACCATCAAAATCATCATCACCATCATCATCATCATCCTTAAGTTTGTCTCAGAAGATTTGGAGTCAATCAAGGCAGACTGAAAGCATTAGAATATCATCCATCACTTAGGTAATTCAGAAATTAACTATGATTTTCCCCAACAAGTGTCCTTTCTGCTTGGATACGCCCAGTCTCGGGGAGTTCATTGGCTGTGGTGGTGTGCTTGAGTGTACCTACTCTGTGTCAGTGTATTTCCCTGGGAGACTACCTGCTAGTGGGTTTTATGCCCCGTATGGATCCACAGAATTAATGAAATCTCACTTTCTCAGAGAAGGGCATCCAAATAGTCTACCCATCCCACAAGAACTCATTCATTCATTTATCTGCAAACATTTCCTGAGCACCCACTATGGGCCGGCCTCTGGGCTGGGCCTTGGAGGAGTTCCAGGGCCCATGGGGGAGACAGACAATTGCATTGGGAATTGTAATTCCAGGGCAGTTACAGCCTGGAAAGATAAGGAAGGGAGCACTGTGGCAGCTTGCCGAAGGTGGCTAGCCCAGCTGGTGGTGTGGTGGTCATGAAAGGCTTACTGGAAGAGGTGACTCTTGAACTGAGTTTCAGGGGATGGGGAAGAGGAAGGCACTTCAGATAGAATGGAGAGGATGTATGAACAGACCTGGAGCTCAAAAGACCGGTGGGTATGAGTACAGATGCTGGTCCAGTGTGTGTATGTGAGTAGGGAGTGGTTGGAGGGTGCAGAGGACTTGAGGATGAAGCCAGGAAGGTGAAAGGGTACAGGAGAGCCTTCACGCCAAGCTAGAGTTTGAACTTTATTCAGGGGTGTGTGGAGCTCCTGTGGCAGCCCTTTAGGTCACTCTGACCCTGGGATGGGGGCCCCCTCCTCTGGGTCGAGCTGAGTTGAGTGCAGCGTGTCTGCTGGGGATCTGCTCTTGGCTTTCGTGTGGGGGCCAGTTCTGTTGCTCCCACTTCCTTGGCATTTGCTTCGCACGGCTCCTTTATCCCTCCCTCCCTCACCCTTTCACGGTCCAGTGGTTAAGTCTCAGCTCTCTGGCTGCCTACTTTTGAGCCTCAGCCTGGTTCCTTAACCCCCATCAACGTCAGTCTCCTTGCTTGTAAAAAGGGGACGGTAATAAATGGAACAAACATTTACAGGCAGTTATATGTGCCGGGCACCATTCTAAGCACTTTACAAAAATTACTCATTGAATCTTTACAACAACTATTATGATCCCTGTTTTACAGATGAGAAAACAAGGACATGGAAGGCCCCATTCCTTCTGGTAAGTGGCAGGACCAGGAGGCCAGAGTTGACATGACGATCAGAAGAGTTAAGACACGCAGGGTCCTTGATGTACTGCCCAACACATGGTTGATACACAGACAACTGTCATAGTTATAAGCTCTCCAAGAAACATACAGAGCGATGCTATCAAGGATAGAGCAGTCCCCAGAGTTAAGCAAATTCCCTTTATCACAGGGAGCCATGGAAGGCCTAATTGAAACTGACTCATTAACTCCAGACAATAGAAAATGACAGATCAAACCTCTGATGGAAGAGACTGGAACAGCCGTTGATTAGAAGCCAGATTTGTTTCTTTCTTCCCCTACTGATTGACCGACTTCTGAGGGCTCTGCTTTCTTTGTAAAAGAGCTAACTGAACTGTCAAGCACGGTTCCCTCTTCAGTCACCATCGTGGGGTGGGGGGAGGACGTCTGATAAGCCATAGATTTCCTCCTGCCCAGTACAGCTCAAACTCCAGCCAAGCGGTCTTCCCTGGTGGCGCAGCGGTTAAGAATCCGCCTGCCAATGCGGGGGACACGGGTTCGTGCCGTGGTCCGGGAAGATCCCACATGCCGTGGAGCAACTAAGCCCATGCGCCACAACTACTGAGCCTGCTCTCTAGAGCCCACGAGCCACAACTACTGAGCCCACATGCTGCAACTACTGAAGCCCGTGCCTAGACCCCGTGCTCCACAACAAGAGAAGCCACCACAATGAGAAGCCCGCGCACCTTAATGAGGAGTAGCCCCCGCTCGCCACAACTAGAGAAAGACCACGTGCAGCAACGAAGACCCAACACAGCCAAAAGTAAATAAAGAAATAAAATAAAGAAAGAAAAAGAAAAAAAAATAATTTAAAAAAGAAAAAATCCAGCCAAGCACTGACGTTTCCAACCTGCCACTCTTGAATCCCTGAGGTCACATGGACTCTTTTTTACCACCCAAATAAGGTATTGGCAACGGGAATCAGCCATTGAACAAGAAAAGAGGATGTTTGCAAAATCGCTGGATGTGAAACTTGGCTGTAATTGACCAGGGAAGGGAATGGAAAGGTGGAGGGGAGGAAGCTGCCGTGAGTTGGGGGCAGCAGAGCCGAGTGTAACCTGCTCATGTTTGGAAACAGCAGACCTGGGTTTGCATCCAAGGCTGGCCACTTCCTAGCCATGTGATTTGGGACATGGCTATAAGCGTGAATCCTTCCTAGTTCCTGCCCAAATTCAAGCCCAGGATTTGGTACAGGCATCAAGGGTCTCTTTTCAAAATAGATGCTGCATGGTGGCTGGGAAGAGGGTTTGTTTTGGGGTCAGACCTGGATTCATGTATGACGGTGGGGACTGACTTCCCTCTGGGAACCTCTGTTTCAGGCGAAGATTGGAGATGAACAATAAGGTCTTTGTGTCACGTAGCAGTTAGAGAAGCTGGCTCCGGAGTCAGACTGCCTGGATTCAAATCTTTGCTCTACTGCACTGGTTCTCAACCTGGGGTGATTTTGTACCCTCCTTCCCCAGGGGACATTTGGTCATGTTTAGAAACATTTTTGGTTGTCACAGCTTGGGAGAGTTGCTACTGGCCGCTAGTGAGTTGAGGCCAGAGACGCTGCTCAATATCCTACAATACACAGGACAACCCCCAACAGCAAAGAATTATCCAGCCCTAAAAATCAGCAGTGCTGAGGCTGAGAGACCCAGCTCCATGGCCAACCAGGCTGGGGAGAAGTCACTTAACCTGGTCAATATTCTGTTCCCTAGCAGTGCCTGCCTTGTGAGGTTGTTTTAAAAATAGAGGCATTGGGGCTTCCCTGGTGGCACCGTGGTTGAGAGTCCGCCTGCCGATGGAGGGGACACAGGTTCGTGCCCCGGTCTGGGAAGACCACACGTGCCGCGGAGCGGCTGGGCCCGTGAGCCATGGCCGCTGAGCCTGCGCATCCAGAGCCTGTGCTCCACAACGAGAGAGAGGCCACAGCAGTGAGAGGCCCGCGTACCGCAAAAAAACCAAAACAAAAAACAGAGGCGTCACGGCACCTTGCACAGCACCAGGTGCCCAGCAAACCCTCTATAAATGTAAGCTTGGATTTTGTGAAAATGAGCCAATAGCATATATTAACTGCTTGGACATAGTAAGTCAGCAAGTAACAGTAGGGACGTGATGGTGATGACGGCCATGTGTTCTATTTTCACAGGATCTTTGCAGTGCCCCCAAATCCTTCTTCTATCCTCCACACCTCAGCATCAAAGTGATGATCAAAGCCATTGTCAAAATTAAAACAGCAACAGACTTGCCCCCAGGGAGGCTGATGATGGATCTCGGGTCTGCTGGTGCCGAAAATCATAAAAGGCAGCTGCCTCGTCCCCTGAGTTTTCTAAAAGCTGTCTCCAACTTGAGCAGTTCTTGTAACAGGGACTTGTTTTCCTGGAATGGCGGGGGCGGGGGGACAGCTCTTTATCCTCCTCTCTCATGTTCTGTCTGCGCCTGTCATGGCCAAATGTTTGTGTCCCCCCCAAATTCATATATTGAAGTCTTCACTTGCAATGTGGTGGTATTTGAAGGTGGACTTTTGGAAAGTGATTGGGTTTAGTCAGATGAGGTCATGAGGGTGGGAATCCTTGTAAGGATTAATGTCCTTATAAGACGAGGAAGAAGACACTAGAAGGCTCTTTCCCTGCATCCCTCTTCCCTCTCCCCTCCCCCTCCCTCTTCCTCTTCCTTCCTCTTTTTCTTTCTTTCTCAATCTCTCTCTCGCTCTCTCTCTCCCCGCATGGAAACACAGTGAGAAGCCATGATCTGCAAGTCAGGAAGAGCGTTCTTGCCAGGAACAGAATCTTCCTGCATCTTGACCTTGGACTTCCAGCCTCCAGAACTGTGAGAAGTCACTGTTTATTGTTTAAGCCCTGGAGTCCATGGTGTTTAGTGATAGCAGCCCAAGCTGACTAAGGGCCCTTGAAATAGGGATTTTGCCAATACCTCACCTTTTCAGGGAGATCCTGGAGAGGGGTACTCCCCTCCTTCTTCACCCCATACTCTTCACTAAGCAAAGAGCGTTTTTTCCAGTAGCTGGAGCTTGACTTCCTTGGGCCAGGAGGAGCAGTACCGCCCTGTGCAGGTGGAGACAAGAAGCAAAGCAAGAAGCTGGCTCCCTGGTCTCGCTCCTTCTCTGGCGCTGATGTCTGGTGGGACTGAGAAGGCTCAGTGCCCCGGCCACCTGGAGGGCAGCTTTGGGAAGGTCCACACTCTCCTCTCTTCTTTGCCTGCCGTAGGGTGGATGGATGGGGTGGTGGGCCAGAGCCTGATGCCTTCTTCAAAACTGTTCTATAACCAAATCGAGTATAGTCACCCATCATGATTTGCGAATTCACCTACTGGCTGAAATTGATTTGTAATCCCACAGTCAACACTCGAGGCGCGTTCATGATCATTTGTGGACAAGGAAGAAGTGCTAATGTTCTGAGTCACCCGATGGTACACTCCCAGCTGAGGATGAACCGGGCAAAGTCCATACTGTAACCAGGTGTCCTTTTTGCTGTCTATGTAGTGCCATGGTTTTGTTTGTTTATTTTTTGGGCATTTTTGTGCTTTTTGTTGGTGATTTTTGCTGTCATTCTTTGGGCATTTTGGTGCTGTTTGTTGGTGATTTTGCTGTTTAAAATGGCCCCCAAGTGTAGAGCTGAAGTGCTGACTGCATTCCTACGCACAGGAAGGGTAGCGTATGCCTTATAGGGAAAGTAGTTGTTAGATAATCTTCTTTCAGGCATGAGTTACAGTGGCCATCAGTTCAGTTTTTATGAAACAAAAGTGTTTATTAAATAAGGTGTCTTTAAACAGAAATCCAGATAAAACAAGGTTATGCAGTGATCGGGTGATGGAAATGTTGTGACCGAAGTATCTCTCTCAGGAGCAAAGGGGCAGTGTTTGTTGTTTCAGTGTTTGCGGTGATTTTATAGAATATAACTGTATTGGACCACAAGAATTGACTGTACTCTAATGCCTTCTTCTCTCCTTGTGTGAATTATCTGCTGGTTAGAATCTGGAGGGGAGGAAGGGGGAGTGACTAGTGACCAAATCCTCCCGGCTTAGTTTCCTCTTTACCAGATATTCTCTGCTCTTCACCGTCGCAATGATTTTGCCACTAGGAAGGCGCTGCAGAATCTTCTGTGCGATGGAATCCTTACTGGGAGGCTAGCTGTTCCTCCCAGGAACCTGTCAGTGTAGAATCTGTCAGAGAGGAAAGGGCCCAGGTTCAAATCCCGCACTGCCACGTTGCCCCTGTTTAACGCAGGCAGGTCGCATACTCTTTGTGACTTAGTTTCCTCATTTTGGGGGAATAACAAACTCCTACATCTCAGCACTGGTGTCAGAAAACAATGAGGCCACCCAATCCCAGCATAGGTGCCTAGAAGAGTCGGTTTTGATTTCCTTTCCCCAGGAAGGGTTGTAACAGCATCAGAAAACTTAGATTCCATTGAAAATATATTGGAAGCAAGGACCACAAGCCCCGTGTTCATGATTTTTTTTTTGTAATGCTTTTTACTTCTTTATTTCTTATATGTATATTTAAGTCGAAGTATAGTTGGTTTACAATGTTGTGTTAGTTTCAGGTGCACAGCAAAGTGATTCAGATATATCTGTTATATTTATATATTTTTTATATATATATATATATTCTTTTTCAGATTCTTTTCCCTTATAGGTTACTATAAAATATTGAGTATAGTTCTCTGTGCTATACAGTAGGTCCTTGTTGTTTTATCTGTTTTATATATAATAGTGTGTATATGTTAGTCCTAAACTCCTAATTTATCCCCCCCCCCCTTTCCCCTGTGGTAACCATAAGTTTGTTTTCTATGTCTGTGAGCCTCTTTCTAAGTAAATTCATTTGTATCATTTTTTTAGATTCCATATGTAAGTGGTATCATATGATATTTGTCTTTCCCCATGTTCATGACTTTACCAAACCACTGCTGCTTCGTGTCTTTGGTCAATGACACTGCTTGAATGTACTGGCCACTGTGAGCCCTAGGCTCCCTGAAGCCTCTGAATTTTCATGGAGAAACAGTGAGGATGGGAATGGGCAATTCTCCGTTTTCTGGGCCATTGTGGCTCAAGTCTGGGGTCCACGGCTGCCTTTGCTGACAGGCAGATTTCTACTCACTGACTGGGGTGGTTATTTTTATGTGTTAACCTGGTGGGGTGACGGTGCCTAGTTATTTAATCAGACACTCATCTGGGTATTGCTGTGAAGGTCTTTGGTAGACGTGGGTAACATCTACAATCAATCGACTTTAAGGAGATTACCCTTGATAATGGATGGGGGTGGTCTCGTCCACATCCACAGTTGAAGACGTTGAGAACAAAAACAGATGTCCTGGAGAAGAAGAAATTCTGCCTCCAGACTGTAACATGGAAATCCTGTCTGAGTTTCCAGCCTGCGGGCCTGCCCTACCCACTGTGGACTTGCCAACTCCCATGACTGCATACACCAGTTCCTTGAAATCTCTCTGTGTATTGTTCTTTCTTATTCTGTCTCTCCGCGTTACCCTCTCTCTTTGCCTGTCTATCTATCTATCACCTATCTATGTATCTATGTATCTATGATCATCATCTCCTATTGTTTCTTGTCTTAGTCTTTTCAGGTTGCTATAACAAAATACCATAGCCTGAGTGGCTTATAAACAACATAAGTTGATTTCTCACTGTTCCGGAGGCTGGAAGTCCCAGATCAAGAAGTCGGCAGATTCTATGTCTTGTGAGACCCACTTCCTGGTTCATGGATGGCCGTCTTCTCACTGTGTCCTCACATGGAAGGAGTGAGGGCTCTCTCTGGGGTCCCTTTTATAAGAGTACTAATACCATAGTCCCCACCTCCTAATACCATCATACTGGGTGTTCGGTTTCAACATATGAAATCTGAGGGGACAAGAAACATGGGGTCTATGTCAGTTCTGCCTCTCTGGAGAACCCTGACTGATACACAAACTCATCCACTCCTGTGGCTTCATCCACCATCTCTGTTAGTGTTTCTTAATGCTCTGGGCACAGACCCATTTGAGAAGATGGTGTAGGACTTAGAAATTCTCTCCAGAAAAATGCACATGCGTGCCTAACATCGCATGCAAGCTTAGGGATCAGAGACCCCAAGGTAAGATCTGCATGCTGATGGATCCCTAAACTCGATCCAACCTGACTGCTCTTCCGAGCTCTAAACCTGCTTAACGTCTCATCTTGGCTGTTTTGCAGGAGTCTCAAACCCAACAGGTCCAAACTTAACTCATCATTTTTCTGCCCTATACTCCATTTGCCAGTGAACCGTGCTGGGATCTCTCACACTCTGTTTGCCAGTGAATGGCACCAGGACCCACCCAGGAGAGAAATTTCAGGTCATCCTTACATTTTTCTTTCCTCCTCTCCATCCACATCCAGACAACCACCAAGATCTGTCAAGTCCAGCATCACCCTCCTCAGATTACCGCACTGGTCTCCTAATTGGGATCCCTGCTTCCAGCCCTGGTCATGTCTGGTCTGTTCTTCACTCAGCAGCCAGAGTTGAATTTAAAAATGAATATTTTATTTTATTTTACTGAGATATAATTGACACAAACCATTGTGTAAACCCACAGATATAGAGAACAAACTAGCGGTTACTGGTGGAGGGACGCAATATAGAGGTGCGGGGAGTGGCAAGTACAAACCGTTGAGTGTACAATAAGCCACAGAGATGTGCGGTTCAACATGGGGAATATAGCCAATATTTTGTAATAACTGTAAATGGAGTGTAACTTTTTAAAAAATTCATTCATTCATTCATTTATTTATTTTTGGCTGTGTTGGGCCTTCTTTGCGGTGCAAGCATTCTCTAGTTGCCGCGGGCGGGGCCTACTCTTCATTGTGGCACGCGGGCATCTCACTGCAGTGGCTTCGCTTTTTTGCAGAGCAAGGGCTCTAGGTACGCTGGCTTCAGTAGTGTGGCATGCAAGCTCAGTAGTTGTGGCTCACGGGCTCTAGGGTGCAGGCTCAGTAGTTGTGGCGCACGGGCTTAGTTGCTCCACGGCATGTGGGATCTTCCTGGACCAGGGCTCGAACCCATGTCCGCTGCATTGGCAGGCGGATTCTTAACCACTGCGCCACCAGGGAAGCCCCTGGAGTGTAACTTTTAAAAAGAGTAGGGAATTCCCTGGCGGTCCTGTGGTTAGAACTCCACGCTTCCACTGCCGAGGGCATGGGTTCAGTCCCTGGTTGGGGAACTAAGAGCCTGCGTGCCCCACAGCGCAGCCAAAAGAAAATTGTATAAAAATTTAAAAATCAAAAAACCTCACAAATCCAACTTTCACATATAACATGAGACTCTTTCTCTAATATTTTATTTATTATTTTTTTAAGTATTTTCGTGAGTAAGGTAGGGTGTTTTTTTTTTTCTTTGTCATACTGTCATTATCTAGTTTAGGTATCAGGGTTACGTAAGATTCATAAAAGTAGTTGAGAAGTTTCTGTTCTTTGAAAGAATTTGTGTGCCATTGAAATGATCTGTTCCTTGAATGTTGAATAGAATTACCTTGTAAAAAAAATTGTGTAAGTTTAAGGAGTATGATGTGATGATTTGTTACGCCATATGTATTGCAAAATGATTACCACCATAGGGTTAGCGGACACCTCAATTGTGTCACTCAACTAAAAGTGAATATTTAGAAAAGTCGTTTCTGAATTATATCTTTCTTCTGATTAAAGAAATCTTCAGGGGTTCCACCTTGCCCTCTGGTCCATGCAAGTTCCAGTGTGGGTCACAGCACTCTCTGTCTGACACTGTTGCTACTCTCCCATCATGCATTCACTCCACAGACATTTACTGAGCACCTCTGTGTGCCAGGCTCTATGTTGGATGCTGGAGATTTGGAGGATCTTTGTCTTTGGTGGTCTTTGTCTTCCAGGTCCTTACGGCTCTCGTCTTGCATTTTCCAGCCATGCTGTGATGATGATGGTTTCCTTATCCAGATGTGCTGCTTGGTGTCACACCTTTGCACCAGGCTTTCTGCCCTTTCTTCCCCTTGGCCTCTGGTGAGCTCCTTTCTTTTTTTCAAAACTCAAGTCAGATCTCTCCCTACGTGGAGATTTTTCTATCTCTGACGATAATCATTCAACTCTGTATAACCTGAGAAAAAAAGAATTTATTGGAAGATAGAGCCAGGGCCGCTCTGGGGAATCTAAGTCAAGGAATTCAAAGATGCGTCTCTTCCAAGTGCCAACTGTTTGTTGCTTCTGTATCACTTTGCTTAATCACTTTGTTTAATATTCCTGGGCTTGTGCTAGAGATGGATGAGAGATAGATGTGCTAGGCTTGAGTCAAATGGCCACACCTGGGGATGCCACCTGATTGGCAGCCTCCGAAAGACTGCCTGTAAATGGGGAGGGAGAATCCACCAAAGGAAATTGGAATTCTTGACCTTTCTGCTGCAGTTTCTTGACCTCTCTGCTGCAGAATTTATTATTCCTTCTTCTGGTCTTTATCTTGTACATTAAAAAAACTAATATCTTACAAATAATTTCTCTGGCCATGTTGAATTACGATTACTTATATACTTTGCTTTGGCACTTGACTCTGTGTATCTTTGTGAACTGGGTTCCGATTACGGGGCCTAGCACATAGTAGGTGCTCAGAAATGTCTGTGGTGTTGACTGAATAAATATTAAAATGAGAATTTAAAACCAGCCTTTTCAAGGACCACCTTTATTTTTATTTACTTACTTATTTTTGGCTGCGTCGTATGTGGACTCTTAGTTCCCCAACCAGGGATCGAACCCGCACCCCCTGCATTAGAAGCCTGGAGTCTTAACCACTGGACCGCCAGGGAAGTCCCTAAGGACCACCTTTAAACACAGGTTTCTCTTAAGAGCAAAGTCTGGTTCCGACTTTGAGATGGCAGCTTTTAAATTTCTTTTTTCGGGAGACTTTGGGTCTTGAAATATTGCCTATAACGAGAATTTGGGTTTAGGAAAATCAATTTGCTGAATGGTTTTAAATGATCATAACCACATATATGGTCGCCCAGAAAAGAGGATGCCCAAGGACAGAAGAAATTAGCCTATGTTCACACCCAAGACATTTACATGGAGAGAATTAAAGGAAAAAGGATCATTTTGGATAAAATATCCAAATAATGATGCATAAAAGGTTATTGAATATAAATGCAAAGTAGCCTAGGTTTATGTTATACTTGGGAGAAAAAAAAAGACTAAGGCTGTACATGGATGGAGCAATTGGCCTTGAAAATATCTACTCCCTCTCCCAGCAATTACAGACACCTAGTATGTGCCAGGTCCTGAATCAAGCACTTAGACACACGATCACCTTTAATCCTTACAAATCCCTGTTTGGTAGGATTCACTGTCCCCATTTTATAACTGAGGACATTGAAGTTCAGCATATTGATATAATTGGCCCCAAGTTCATGCAGCTGGGAAGTAGCGGAGACAGGATTTGAAGCCTGGTCTTCCTGATGTCAAAGCTAATGTTTTTACCCCCATTTCAGCCTGAGGATGGGGCACAGGCATGACTTCCCAAAAGGGAACCCAAAGTGCTTAGTTCACAATTAGTCCCTGCGGTTGACTCAAGGCTCTTTATTTTATTTTATTTTTTTAAAAAATATTTTATTGAAGTGTAGTTGATTTACAATGTTGTGTTAAATTCTGCTGTACAGCAAAGCGATTCAGTTATACATATACATACATTCTTTTTCATATTCTTTTCCATTATAGATTATCACAGGATATTGAATATAGTTCAGCCCAGGGCTCTTTAAATCCCTCCTTGCTCTGGTGTAATTTATTTTGGTATGTAGTGTGAGGTACAGATTTTAGTTTTAAATGGGTGTGCAGTTTTCTGGGCATCAATTTTAAAGATTACAACTTCACTTTGTCACAATCAAACTTCCCAGACATACTTAGAACTATTTGTGGATATTCTTTTCTGTTTAATTTGTATATGTGTTCATTCATGTAGTAATGCTACAATGTTTGAATTGGAGTGGCTTTATAGTAAGTTATATAGCTGCCTGCTAATTAACAGATACTCAACTTCTAATAAAATTTATTACTTGTAAAAAAAAAAAAAATCCCTTCTTGCTGAGGTAAGGACTGGCCCTAGGGGCCAGGGAGGGCTGAGCTTTCTTGCTGGGGGAGAGGGGGAGGGTCAAAGGATCAACTGTAAGATTCTTCCTTGGCATGGTTTGCAGGTGAAATGCTCTAACTCTGAGGACAAATCCTCTAGGGACAAACTCACTCCCAAGTAGGCAGGGTATTTCCTCCTGCCTGTCTGGGGTGGTGAAGGTGAATGTGAGTGCGTGCACGCAGATGAATGCGTTTGCATGTGTGTGTAAGCCCAGGTGCTTGTGCATAAGAGGGTGGGCATGTCTCTGTGAATATTTGTATGTCTTTGCATGTGTATTTTTGTGTATCTAGGTGTTGTACATTTCAAGATTATTTCTGCCTGTCTCTGTATGTGTGTGTTTGTGTGTGTGTGTGTATGTGTAGAATGACTACAACAGCGAGGAAGTGTGTAAACAGAGATCCCTGACTTCCATGCTCTTTAACAGGTTTTGGAGAGTGTCTATTTACCTCTTATTGGAAATGTTCTGCTACACTCTGCAATTTCATTTCCCATTTGATCAAACGGATTTTGTTTATCTTCCATAAATCTTGCATTGACAACTCTAGCTCTGCCGAGTCCCACACCTCTCATTGTTCTCAACATTGTAGTGTTTTTTATGAGGTTTAATATTCTGCTCAGCCTTCATGGGATGCTTATTTCCTATTGGGCTGTGATCCCATTGTGTTGGCCTGGACGTTGAGGAGTCTGGCTTCAGTAGCTGATGTCCAGACCTGTCCTATTAGCTCTCCTAAAATACAGAGACAACCTTGGGTGTGGGCAGATTTGGCATCGTCTTAGGCAGCATAGAGTGAGGCACATAAAAAGATGGGTTTTGAATTAAATGGAACTAATTTCAATTCTGGCTGTGGAACTAACCAGATGAGTGACCTCAGGCAAGTCATTTTGTTTCCTTTCTGCCATGAAACCTATTAGAACAAAGAGAATTAGAAATTCTTAGTTGCAAGGATAAAAATAATATATTTGAAACATTGGTTACTTGCTAAGTATAGCAGACAGATATTGCTGTGTAACAAACCATCTCAAAACTAAGGGGCTTGAAAACTATAAACATTTATTTTTGCTCATGATCCTGTGTGTTGCTTATTGGGGGGGGTTCTTTGACTCCCAGTGGGGCTCTGTCCTGCGTCTGTGGTCAGCTGAGGTTCAGCTTGGTGGCTTTTATTGGAGGTTGGCTGGCTATTGGCTGAGGTCTCTTGGTTCTTTTCCACATGGTCTCCCAGAAGACTAGCCTGGGCTTGTTCTCATGGTGGAAGCAAGGGCCCAAGAGAGACAGTTGGAACTGCAAAGCCTCTTAAGGCCTCCGCTCGGAACTAGAATGCCATCCGACCCACTGCATTCTATTGGCCAGATCAGGTGATAGGACCAGCCTGGGTAAGCTGGTGGGGAAATAGAATCTACCTCTTGACGGGAGAAGCTGCAAAGTCACATTGGAAAGATGT
The DNA here is from genome assembly GCF_964374135.1 of Grampus griseus. Classification (NCBI taxonomy): domain Eukaryota; kingdom Metazoa; phylum Chordata; class Mammalia; order Artiodactyla; family Delphinidae; genus Grampus; species Grampus griseus. Next base: position 31,520,864 of record NC_139008.1, on the reverse strand, counting down.
GCAAGCAGGGAGCTCGTTAACGGAGGCAGTCAATGCAATCAGCCTATTGCAATAGGCACTCAATGCCTGCCGCTTAGGAGGCATTTTGTGAACATTAGTTCATGGTACTTAGTGTAACCTGTAGTGGGGGAAAGAAAAATAATTTTCCCTCCACCCTTCTAAATTCTTGGCCGAGATTCCCCTGTTATAACAGACAGATTAACAGGAGAAAAAGAAACAAAAGTTTAATAACATGTACACCTTCTGTACACATGGGAGAGACGCAGGGAAAACTGAGTAACTCCCTGAAATGGTCTAAGCCACCACCTTAAATACCATCACCAGCTAAAGACAAAAGAATACGTTGGGGAAGGGGATGGGGAGCCAGTTCTGCAAGGTGACCGGGAAAGCGCGGTAAACAGGGGTAAGGTTGTGATGCAGACTGAAGTCAGTTGCTTTCTCCACTGATAAGATTTTCTGGAGATTTAGTCACCTTTCTTTTGGTCCAGAGAGGGAGACACCTTTACAAATGGAGATTTCCCTTATAAATGTAAATTTCTCTTACAAAAGGTAACTTCGACTACTGGGTTCTCAGAACTCCTCCTGTGTCTGCTGTTGCTTAAAAATAATCAGCCTAAAGTAATCTGGATTCCAGAGAGGCATATTTTGGGGTGACAAGTTCTACTCCCCTTCCCCGTATAAACCTGGATCTCTATGTGGCCCAGTCTCAGCACAGATTTGTGTTCATTCATGGCCTTTTGTTGTTTTTTTTTTGTTTTTTTTTTTTTGCGGTACGCGGGCCTCTCACTGTTGTGGCGTCTCCCGTTGAGGAGCACAGGCTCCGGACGCGCGGGCTCAGCAGCCATGGCTTACGGGTCCAGCCGCTCCGCGGCATGTGGGATCTTCCCGGACCGGGGCACAAACCCGTGTCCCCTGCATCGGCAGGCGGACTCTCAACCACTGCGCCACCAGGGAAGCCCCATTCATGGCCTTTTGATTGCCGTGTCTCTCAGTGTCCGGCTGCATCCCCACATCTGGACTTGATTCCTCCCTTTGAGCTTGGTAGGCATTCAGAATGCACCCTGGTAGCTCACTTCTTCGGAATGATGAGGATAAACATGTACTGGATGCTTATTCAGCTCCAGGCCTTATGCTACTATAGGGGAGCACAGTTTGTCACCCCAAAATGTCTCTCTGAGGATTATTTTGTGCTGAAAACAATCAAGGCCCAAAAGACTTAGGAAGAACCTTTGACCTTCCTCTAACTGCCTAAAAGAATGTAGCTAGAAGACCTGATCCAAGAAGGGAGCATCACCAGAGATCACTATAGTGTGAACTAGGTGTGCAGACGGGGAGGAAGCCAGCAAAGTCTGTTAAGAGTCCTCTCTGTGTCCCACTGTCTCTGCTGGCCTAGCAAACGTTTGTTTACCAAACATTTGCTTTTCCAGCTCCATGTCAATTGCCTTCCTCTGCTGAAGTCCCAAACCCCTACCCCCAATATCCTCTTTTGTCTTTAGCTAAAAGATGGTATTTAAGGTGAGGGTTTTGTCCATTTTGGTGAGTTACTCAGTTCTCTGGGTCTCTCCCATGTATACATGTTATTAAACTTCTGTTTCATTTTCTCTGTCAGTTTAATTCTTAGATCAGCCAAAAGCATCTAGAAGGGTAGAGAAAAATGTCTTCCTCCCTGAATCTACATATTTCATTTGCATCCATTTTTATCCCACTACAGCCCTGTGATGGATGTAGCTTAATCATCCCCATATTACAGACAAGGGGAGAGGAGTAGCCTGCCCAAGGTCACTTAGCTAGCACAGGTGGGATTCAAACCTAGGTCTGTCTGACTTTAAAGACGATGCTTCATAAACTATGTTAGACTGTCTCCCATACCTAGGGTGACCCGCTCGTCCTGGTTTTCTGGTTTTAAAATGGAAAGCCCTGCATCCTGGGAAATGACTCTGTCCCAGGCAAAGTGGGGCGGCTTGTCATCTCCCCCGACCTGAGCCGTCGTGCATCAGGCAGGCTTGGCTCAGGATCCAAGATGCCTCCCGCTTCCCCAGGCCTGATCAGATAAGGAGGGTTCCCAGGTCCCACTGCATCGCCTGCGTCCTCTCCAATTCCTGACACCTGTCTTACTGCTCATTTCCTGCCTGTGCAGCCTTGTGTGCCATCAACATCTGGTTCGTTCCACACTGAAAGTGCCCACGTCACTGCAAGTGGCTGCTGGCTCTGTGATTCCTGCCCCATCCCAGTAGCTGAGGGCCCCCTGGGGTCCCTAGGTGATAAAACAAAATAGGGATCCCATCAGTCTTGCAAAATCTTAGGAAACTTACTGTCTTCTTAATGCCTCCCAGTTGCCCCAGGAGGATAGGCAATGCCTTTTCACTGTGACATCTTTGCTAAATCACCCGCATCACCTTGACAACCCAGCTATCACAATAAACAATGGGGTATTAACAGGAAAGAGGGGAGAAACTAGTATCCAAGGGATTCCCCCCTCCCCCTCAATCAAACATGCTTGCCCTTAGAATCTTATGTTCTTTTTATACATTCTTGGATTCTTAAAATAGAACACTGCCCCTAATAATTATCATTTAAAAACCTTCATTCAAATCAAAGGACTACAAACATCTAGGCACCAGAGATATTGCTCAGAACCATAGAGGTTCTCTCCAACATGCAGCATAGAAGGCTTCCCCATAAATATGGAGAATGCTGAAAAAGGGGGGAAAAAGCAATATTAGATGCCCCTGAGTGCTGACTTAACCAGCACAAAAGCACAGAAGAACAAATATATTGGAAATGCAGACCTTGACAGGTTTGCTACATAACAAGAGTGGCCACTGAATTTGCCCAGGTCCAAATGAGCAGCTCCGTTTGGAAGTTTCTCCAAGCTTGACCTCTAGGGGATCATAAAGATACCCAGCAGAGCAAGGAAAATTGGTCCTGTATTATTTAACAGCCACGACAATGACTTTTCTGTATACAACGTTCTTAACTCAGACATGTGGGGGAGCCACAGGTGGAGTGATCAAAACAAAGAAAAAACTGTAAGCGCTCGAGTTGCTCCAAGTTGAATATTAAACAAAAACCCTCAGTGCCCTGTGTTGCTGGAGGCTGGTGTGCATTTGTGAGATACAACAGTCAAATCAATATTCACCCAGAGAAACAAATTAGGAATGAGCAGTTCTATACTTAGCCAAGCGTGCCAAGCTCTCCGTGGATGTAGAGGTGAAAGATTTCCTCGGCCCTCTGTGCCTGCCCCAAAGAACATCTAAAAGCTCCCCCAGAAAAAAAAAGACCTTTGGCAATTGTGATATTCTGAGAATTTCCATTAGATAAAGTTAATGGGATTTTGAAAGTACTTCTTGGTCGCTATTAGGTCCATGCTGGGAAAATAATGGGAAAAAAAATCCAGCGAAAATGCTTTTCGAAATTAAGGGAAAATAATATTGGGGAGAAACAAAAATCCCCCACTGATGAGAGCAATCTAATTCCTGGAAATGGCCAGTGTGTTGGGTAGACTTTCCATTGTGTCAGTGATGAGTGTGGTTAATACTGAGAGTAATTGGAAACAGCAACAGGAATCTATAGAGTTGAGTAGTCGCAGAGCCCAGGGAGTGGGGGATTGTGGGTAAATCCTTCCCTGCCCTTTTCAGCATCTTAGTTTATCTCCTTATCTCGCTCACTTGGCAGATACTGGGAGTTGAGGGAAAGAAGGGGACTAACACAGGTCTCCTGATTTAGGCAGAGAATCAGAGCCAGTATTTCCGGTTGGATGGGAAACCAGAAGTTGGTAGCCCTGTTTGTTCCCCAATTTGACTGCCCATCAGAATTCCTTGGAAAATTGAACAGACTGTTGGAAATAACTGCAGACCCATGGAATCAATGTCTTTGGGGTTGAGGCCCAGAAATCAGTATATAAAAAAAGTTCCTGGGCTTCCCTGGTGGCGCAGTGGTTGAGAGTCCGCCTGCCGATGCAGGGGACACGGGTTCGTGCCGGGAAGATCCCACATGCCGCGGAGCGGCTGGGCCCGTGAGCCATGGCCGCTGAGCCTGCGTGTCCGGAGCCTGTGCTCCGCAACGGGAGAGGCCACAACAGTGAGGGGCCTGCGTACTGCAAAAAAAAAAAAAAAAAAAGTTCCTATGTCAAAATAGTCACTACCTAGTTTGTGTGTGTATGTGTGTGTATCATATATAATATGTTGTATATTTCAATTTAAATATACATACCAGGGACTTCCCTGGCCGTCCAGTGGTTAAAACTTTGAGCTTCCAGTGCATGGGGTGCAGGTTCAGTACCTGGTCAGGGAACTAAGATCCCACATGCCACATGGCATGGCAAAAAGCCCCCAAAAGACAAAAAACATTCCAGATGGTTCTATAATAGGAGCAGGTCTTTGGAAAGAAGGGGCTGGTGTCTTTTACAAATGAGAAAACTCAGTTCCGGGAGGTAAGGGACTTGCTTAATGCCACCGGACACAAATCCATGCCTGGAGGCTTGGTATCTCAACTCAAAGTGTAGGCTTTCCTCTCTGGGCCAGGCCACAGCTCATGAAGTAGTTCTGGAAACTTCTGGGAAGGTTTTAGGCCACCCCTCACAAAGACATATCCATGGAGGGGCTGGCTTATTTGACAGAATCTAATGGTGTTATCAGCTCCGACAGCCCTTCTATTTGCTGATTCCCCAGAAGCCCCGAAATACAGAGATACAACCCCTTCCTCCCACTGAGTGGCCTCCATGGGCAACCGGACAAAGCAGAGTTCTGCAACAGTTGCTGGCTTCCTGTGTGACACTTATTGAGCACCTACTATATGCCAGGCACTTCCCCATCCCCTTAAACTTGACATCAACAACCTGAGAGTAATGTAAGCAGTGAGCAACGGGACCCGACTTGGTAACACAAGGATTAGGAATTATTGTTCCCATTTTATAAATGAAGAGGTTCATTTTACAAAAATTTCACAAAATGAAGGATCAGGGAGGTGAAGAAACTGAACCAAGATCACACAGCCCAAAAGCACCTAAGATTCTGGGAATTCCCTGGCGGTCCAGTGGTTAAGACTCTGCCCTTCCACTGCAGGGGGCGTGGGTTTGATCCCTGGTTGGGGACTTAAGATCCCACACACCGCCCGATGCGGCCAAAAAAAAAAATTTTTTTTTAAAAAAGGACCTAAGATTCAAGCCCAGGTCATCATGGCTTCAAGGCTCATATTTTTTCCTTTGCTTCTATGGTAACTCTCACAACTCTCCCACCACATCTGAAGAATTTCAGCGACTCTCACCTCATTTAGAAACCAACCCATTCTCTTGGTTAAAAATAAAAGCTATGAGTATCTTATTCAGGTGAAAATAAGCTCCAGTGATATTATTTAATACTTTCTAAAACTTGCAAAAGTGTTGAGGTGGAAAGGGAATAAACCATGTGGTGAGAACTCTTTCTGGTGGATTCTCGAAGAACTTTCTAATCAGAGAATTCTAGATTGGGAGTGGGCCTTGGTGAGGTCGGCATTAGTATTAACTGAAGTCTTTCATGTTCAGATGTCTTCCAGAGGATGGAGGTCAAGTTCAGGCATTTGTAATCAGTTGATAAAAGACATGATTGTGTAGCCACGTGGGAAATCTATGAATATTATCAAATAATGGTGTCAAGTATAATTAAGGTTGAGCTATTAAGCAGTAATTAATTAAGCTGTCAGATTTTAATCAAGGAATTGTTTCTGTAGAGAGCTTGGATGGTTCCGCATCTTTGCAAAGCTCCGGAACCTTGATTTACAAAGATTAACAAATTAAAGGGCCAGGCTCCAAGAGGCAGTGAACTTTTCTGTTTCCTGGAGAGCGCAGACCTGACCACTTTCTGATTCTTACAGACAGTCAAAAAGCCAATGTGGCTCTCTTGGGTAGGACCAGACCCAAAGGTGGTCCTTAAAATTCAGCTCCTTGGTTATCATTCTACAGATTCAAAAAACCCTTCTTGAATACCTACTCTGGTTGGAAATGTGTTGTCTCACTTTATCCTCAAAACAACCCATTTTACAGAAGAGGAAACTGAGGCTTAGAGAGAGGGTGGGACCAGCCCAAGGTCTATTACTGAGGCCAAACATCCTGGGGTGGGGGGCGGTGTTAGGTTTCTCTTCTCTGAGGCCGAGCGGACTGTATTCTCTTGGATTCTGAGGATTCAGCTGTGTTTTTTTTGCATTTTGCATCACTGCAGCCCTTCTCTCCAGTCTCTCCTCCCATTGCACAGAGGTCCGTTGCCCCATGGAAAACACACTGCTTTTGAAATCATACACATCAGGGTTTTTTAAAAAAATTAATTAATTAATTAATTATTTTCTATTTATCTTCATTGCTGCATGCAGGCTTTCTCTAGTTGCAGAGATCAGGGGCTACTCTTCATTGTGGTGCACGGGCTTCTTATTGCGGTGGCTTCTCTTGGTGTGGAGCACAGGCTCTAGGTGTGCAGGCTTCAGTAGTTGTGACATGCGGCCTCAGTAGTTGTGGCTCGTGGGCTGTAGAGCACAGGCTCAGTAGTCGTGGCACGCGGGCATAGTTGCTCCACGGCATGTGGGATCTTCCTGGACCAGGGCTCGAACCCATGTCCCTTGCACTGGCAGGCGGATTCTTAACCACTGTGCCACCAGGGCAGTCCCCACATCAGGGTTTAAATCTGGCTTTACTACTTACTGGCTGCAAAAACTTGAACGAGTTATTTTCATTTCTCTGAGCCTCAGCTTTCTCATCTGCTAAGTGGGGGCAACGCTGCTCCCCCCGTTAGACAGGATTAAGTGATCTAATAGCGCCATAGCTCCATTGTACTGAGCACTTCCTATCTGCCAGATGTATGCTAAGCACCATGTATTCATCAATTGACTTCAACCTTACCATAACCTAAGACTGTGAACTTTCTGCCCAATAGAACTTTCTGCCATGATGAAAACATTCCCTCTCTGTGCTATCCAATAGGGTAGCCACTAACCGCACATAGCCATCGAGTGCTTAAATGTAGCTCTCTTGACTGAGGGATAGAGTTTCAAATTTTCTTTAATTTTAATGAGTTAAAGTGTAAAGAGCCAGGGTTGACCGGTGGCTACTGTATTAGCGCAGCTCTCACCGTGTACTTACTCTCTTATCCTCATTTGGTCCACGGGGGCTCAGAGAAACCATGTGACTTGCTACAGTCCTACAGCTTGCAAGTGGTGGGGCTGGGATTTGAACATGGCAAGGCGGCTCCTAGTCATCATACTATACTGCATGGGAACTCTAAAGGAGATCAGGGCATCTTGAGGCACGCATCGTGGCCCTGTATTGATGAGCTGGACTTCCTGCCGGGGCTGTAGCAGAAGCCAGGCCAGCTTACCATGTCCCAGTGCAGCTCTTCTGCCCTAGGTGGGTCACCTGTTTATAGGCAGGAGATAGAATGGACTGGAACCGTGGGCTGCCGAGAGGCAGTGGTGGAGGTTAATTCAACGATCTGTGTTTGCTTCCTGGCTGGAGCGATCCCATGCTTCGGCTTTCAGTCATTGAGAAAGGGAGCTGGTGTCGAGTGGATGTTGGCTGTGTGCCAGATGCCACGTGGAGCCCTTTGTATGAGTGAGCTCATCGAACTCCAAGGCAGGCGCCGTCACCGCCCTTCTAGAGATGAGAAAACCGAAGCTCCAGGAGGCTGGATGACCTGTCCAAGGTCGTCCAACCTGGAGGGGCCAATGCAGGGGCTTGAAGGGAGGCATGACACTCCATGATGTATTAAAGCCTCGCTTGCCTTATTCCTTTTTGCTGGATGCTTTATCGTGGCCGTATCTCCCTATCAACCATCTTGGTCTGTCTCATGGTGGGACAGACCTTTGGGATCAATCTCTGTAGACAGGAAAACAGCAAGAGGAAAAAGGGGTTTTACTGAATTTGGCCGCAGCAGCCGTGAGCAGGGTCGGGGAAGGGAGATGGGGAGCTGAGAAGGAATAGGGAACGACAGCAGAGAAAACCGTTGTTATCATAATAATTAGGATTACGCTGACCCTCTGTGCCCTCTCCCTGGAATCCCAGTGACTCCCCGACACCCGACGCAATGGCCTCCCTGGAGTGACGGGATCTGTCATCCTCAGAGGAGTCATCATAAAAGATTGCCTGTCATATTGGAAGCGAATGAAAACTAAAGCGCCAAGATATATATATATATATATATTTAATAAATTTATTTATTTATTTATTTTTGGCTGTGTTGGGTCTTCATTGCTGCGTGCGGGCTTTCTCTAGTTGCGGTGCGCGGGCTTCTCATTGCAGTGGCTTCTCTTGTTGCGGAGCACGGGCTCTAGGTGCGCGGGCTTCAGTAGTTGTGGCTGGTGGGCTCTAGAGCGCAGGCTCAGTAATTGTGGTGCACAGGCTTAGTTGCTCCGCGGCATGAGGGATCTTCCCGGACCAGGGCTCAAACCTGTGTTCCCTGCATTGGCAGGCAGATTCTTAACCACTGAGCCACCAGGGAAGTCCCTAAAGTGCCAATATTTAAGGAAATGTGTCTGCATTTAATACTTTGTTTCTTTTATGGTGCAATAAGAATGCCAAGGTTTATACATTTCGGGATTCCTAACTGAATTGTATAAATGTAGGAAACGCGAGCTCTGGGAATCTTTGGAAAAGCGGGCCGGTGGTTTGTCAATGTCAGGCTGCCGTCAAGGCTTCCTTCTTGTACAGCTCAGGGCTGTGCTGGGGACTTGCTGGTGCCCAGGGTGTGTCTGTGCCGGCCTGTTTCCTCCTGGGTCTACACTGTTCTCCTGCAGGGAAACTCTTAAGAAACAAAAGAAAATAAAACAAACTCTCAGTCCTTGGAAGGAGGTGCCCCCTCGCCTTCCGTCGCCACCACGTCTCACTTCCAAGGGTGCGGTTTTCTGAGATATTGAGGTGGTGGGTGAGGAGTGAAGGTCTTAGGGCTTGAATCCTGGCTCTGCTATGTCCTAGTTGTGTGACCTTGCCCAAGTTACTAAACTTCTCTGAGACTCCAAACCTGATTCTGTGAAATGGAGAGCATTGTTCAAGGGTTGTTACAAGTTAAATTGTAAGCGGCAAAGAGATACGCTGAAATCCTAACTGCTGGACCTGTGAATCTGACCTTATTAAGAAATAGGGTCTGTGCAGATGCGATCAAGTTAAGATGAGGTCATACTGGAGTAGGGTGGGCCCTTAATCCAATGACTAGTGTCCTTATAAGAGGAGAAGACACACAGAGACATGAGGGGAGACAGCCACGTGAAGACTGAGGCAGAGCCTGGAGTGATGCCGTCACAAGCCAAGGAATGCCCAGGGCCGCCAGGAGCTGGAAGAGACAGGAAGGATTTTCCCCTACAGGCTTCAGCGGGTACAAGGCCCTAATAGCACCTTGATTTCTGACCTCTGGTCTCCAGAGCTGTGGGAGAATACATTTCTATTGTTTTAAGCCACGCAGTTTGGGGTGCTTTGTTATGGTGGCCCTAGGAAACTAACACAAGGGTGGATGATTTTAAAGAGTTGAAAGGACCCATGTCAGTGCCTGCTAAGAGTAGACGCTTAGGAAATGTGTTCGCCTCCTTCTGTCATAGTTCTTGGGATCCTGCAACATCAAGGAAGAGAAGCAAGGGGATGCAGTGGTTTAAACCGAACACTCTAGAGGCAGGCTGTTCGCTTTTGTCCTAGCTCCATTATTTAACCAGCTGTGTGATTTGGGGCAAGTTCTGAGAAAGAGAAAAGCGGCCCCTGACATCCAGGAGCTGGCCTGTACTATAAGCAAATGTTGGGGTTACCTGGGGCTGGCCCGGCTCATAGCTAGACCCTGGTGTGCTTGCTTGAGCATGAACAATTTCACAGGACGTCAGCGTCAGACAAGGGCCTTCTGTGACTTGTAAAAACAGAGAGTAGAACGGTGGTGACCAGGGGCTGGGGGAGGGGGAATTGGGGGGATGCTGTTTAAGGATACACGCTTGCAACTAGTAGATAAATAAGTTCCGGAGATCTAACACACAGTACAGTGATTACAGCCAACAATACTGTATCATAAACTTCACAGTTGCTACGAGACGAGATCTTAATCGTTCTCACTACAAAAAAGAACTGATCATTACGCAACCTGGTAGAGGTGTTAGTTCACACTACAGTGACAATCATATTGCAACATATACATGTATCACACCAACACTGCTGTACATCTTAAACTCACATGATGTTATATGTCAGGTGCATCTCAATAAAATACATTAATGAATTACAAAAAAAGAAAAGGAACCTCTGTAACCATAATGGGTCAAGACAAAAACAAGACCACTTTGTAATCATGTCTAAACACAGACAAAACATGAGCATTGTCCAGATCACAAAAATGACCAAACAATCCCTTATCCTGGCTGACCTGAGGGACTGATGTTTCTTTGCCAATCAGCTTGTCTCAGTTCATTCCTGCCATCTTCCAATGAGACTTATTAAAATTGTCATAGAATTACTTTCACTTCCTGATACTGCCAATCCAGAATAAAGCCCCACTTCCTTAAACTCTTCCCAACATACCCAACATGAGCCTGAATCCTATAATAAATCCTTTCTAACACCTTGTTACAGACGTACCTTATGTTTCCCCATGGTGTGCGTTCTCCATCATTGCAATGAGTCAGTCAGGCCAACCTTCTAACTGCAGGTGTGTTTCTGGTGGTCTTTGATTGACTGTAAGATGAGGAAATGCATAGACCCCGGCCAGCACTGTTGTGGAGGTCAATGAGTCAGCATACACATCACTTAGAGCAGTGCCCAGTACGTGTCGAGTGGTATGTAGTGTCTGCTGGCATCAGGATTATTGTGTTCGGGATGCTCAGCATCCATTCCCTTCTCTCTTTCATCCAAAGTACCAGGGCTTCCCTGGTGGCGCAGTGGTTGAGAGTCCGCCTGCCGATGCAGGGGACACGGGTTCGTGCCCCGGTCCGGGAAGATCCCACATGCCGCGGAGCGGCTGGGCCCGTGAGCCATGGCCGCTGAGCCTGTGCGTCCGGAGCCTGTGTTCCGCAACGGGAGAGGCCACAACAGTGAGAGGCCCGCGTACCGCAAAACAAAAACAAAAACAAAGTACCAGAGTGCCCCCAAAATGGACATGCACTTTTCTGCCTCTGAGCTCAGAAGTCTTCCATGTTCCCTTCCTTGATCAAATAAACTCCTACTCATCTCTCAAAACCCAGTTCGGGCAAACCCTCTTCTGTCAAGTGCTTAAGAGCATGGACCCTGAAGTGAGGCATCTAGATTTGCATCCTCCTCTGCCTCTTACTGGCTGTGTGTTCTTGGGCAGTTTGCTTTACTTCTCTCTGCATCAGTTTCCCTTCTAAAGAATGGGATGATGATAACAGTATTACTCTTACAGTGATGTTGAGGGTTAAATGAGATAATAAGTGTATGAGTACTTGGAACAATAGGTGACACATAACAGCTGCTTAACTGATGTTAGCTATTATTATTATTAAGCTTCATTTGCTGTCCCCCCCTCTTCCCCGTTACCACTCCATCACACCTGCTAGACCCTGGTTGCAAAGGGCATTTCTGGATTTATTAGTAGGTATTCATAAGTGTTTATGGAAAAAAGGATTGTGATATTCAGTAGTCACACTATGTGTGAGTGGCTGCTAAAATCTGAGTAAAAATCCCAACCTTAAACAAACTTCTGAACCTTGAATAAACAGATTGAAGAAATCCTGTTATGGAATTGGGAAGTGATATGCACAGTTTGCTCTTATGAGAGACTATGAACTGGCCCCAGCACATCTGGTTAAGCCTCTTACGATAACTCAGCTTTGTTTGTCAGTGCCTTCCTGTAGCATGGTGTTAAGAAAGATTCTGAGGCTGTGTCTGGGTACAGAGGAAAAGAATGACTTAGTCGTTTATGACTGTCTGCCACGGGTGATGGAGGGGAGGTGGCACACATGTACAGGTACTTATTATCTCTGGATTTATGAGCTTTTAGGCAAAGGCCCTTCCAGGATTTGGCACCCAGAAGGCAGTCAATAGATGGTACGTAGTACAGCGGACCAGGAAACAAAGGCTGTCTTGCTCTTCTTGCAAGGCCACTTGCTGAATACACATGGAACAATTAATTAAACCAAACGTTGATAAGTGCTTTGAAAGCACAAGGCTCTGTGGTGCAAAGGAAAAAGCCTGGGCTTTACAGTCACGTTGACCTGGCCTCGTATTCCAGCCCATTAGCTGTGTGACCTTGAGAAAAATTGCTTATCCTCTCTGACCCTCAGTTTCCTCATCTGAAAAAAGGAGACATCACTGGGAGGGTTGATTTCAGGTATGAAAATAAAGCACGTGGCTCATCGCTGGTGTTTCCTTTCTCCGATTCAGTTTGAAGCTGCAAGTGCATTGCCTGACCCGCAGCCACGTCAACATCGTAAACCCTGAAAATCCTGTGACTGATTTCCAAGCAGCAGTAAAACTCAGAATCACTCACAAGACTTCTCGTTCCACTTAAAATGTTCCTTGAGTTATTCTTTTCTGTTTGCAAATAGAAAAAACTAAAATGGAAAAAAAAATGCTGCTTATCCATACTCTGCAGATGAACATCCACAAGTCGCTGAACCCGAGGCACTGTCTGCAGTGAAGGACAGGCGGAGTTTGCGTTTGCCACGTGCTGGGTTCATTATAATCCCTGGAAAAAGCTGGTTCCGAGAGAGAAATGCTGACGCAGCCCATCTCCCTGTTGCTATGATACATACCTTATACACAATCCGATCCTGAAATGTGGAAGCTGTTTTTAATGACCAAACCCCTGCCTGTCTTGTGGGAGAGGCTGCATCACTGTTTCCTAAGTGCTACCCTTTGTTTTATCTCATTGATGGCTAACGAGACTAGTTGAGTGTCCCCCACAACTTGGCTTCCTTCTACTTGGAAGATGTGAATGGGAGCTTGGACTCAAGTAGGGGAGCCAGTTTCTTAATGAAACGGAACTCAGGAGGCCAGCAGGGCAGTGAGGGGTGGGCGTGCAAACTCAGGGCATGCTTTTCTGTGTGTCTTCAGGTAAGTCACTTAACGGCTCTGGTTATAACAAGGACATTCTCCTCGGCTGATTGGATCAAGGGTTCTAAGTTCGTGCCCGAGATCATATGGGGTCTTGTTACAATGCAGATGCTGAGTGAGTGGGTCTGGGGTGGGGCCCGAGACTCTGCATGGCTATCTAACAAGTATATGGTGATGCCAGTGCTGTTGGTTCCTGGTCGCTACTTTGAGTAGCCAGCTTCTCAGACACGTGAAAGTGCTTTGGAAACAGAAAGTTATTGTACCATCATAAGGCATTTTACTTGGGAAACACAGATATGGAAATTTCCTCAGCTGCTTAGCTAAGTAATGCTTACTAAGTACCTTGGAGGTACCTGGCAGTGTACCTGGATGGTAACTCACTAAACTCCTCCAGTGTGGCGATGGGGAGAGAGAGAAAGGGAGAGGGAGAGAGAGAAAAGATGTTGGCCTAAAACAGACCTGAGTTTGAATCCTGGCTCTGCTGTTTCATGGTTGTGTGGTCATAAACAAGTCAGATGGCCTCAGTTTCTCTGTCTGTTAAATGGGCATGACGTCACCATCATAGGATACCCTGAGAGGATTAAATAACATGAGGGTTGCAAAGCACCTGACTCATTCTATCAAGGTATTACCTTAACAGCTGAAGAATAGGCTCAGTGGATTCCAACGCTCTCTTTATCTCCTTTCCGCTGGACCCCAGCTCTTGAAACTTACACTTCTCCTCCCTACCCATGTCTAGAAGGTAGTCTGGGGCAGAGGTTGGGGCTCAACATTTGGAAGTTGTCGTATTATCTCAGCAGTAAGATCTACACCCAGGGTGTCTCCAGTCCTAATTGTATCCTGAGTTGTCAGGGGGAACAGTTTCTGAGGGCCTGTCGATCTTTCTAGAAAGGAAGAGAAAAAGCCTTGAGATGACAGGGTTGTGGACAGGGCAGTCAGGAGGATAACCAGCTGCTGAAACCAGCTCGGTCTGCAGCCAACACTTGAGACACCGGTTGCAGCTTCCCCCTGCTAAGGAGGCCTCGCTTCCTGGGGTGCCACTGCGCACTGCATGAAGCCAGCAGGGAGGATGGGCTTCCGCCCCCGACACGGAAGCCTCACCAGCTCCAGGCTGATCACTCTGTGTGCACCTTTGGTCCATGCACCTGGCCTCCGACTAGCGCTCAGGAACCGCCAGGCAGAGAATAAACACCACCCATAGCTTTGGGGGGTTGGGTCACATGTGCTAGGCCAGTGTGGGGAGCAGCTGGGGTGCAGGAAAGAGAACAATGGACTTGGATACGGACTCCAAGTGGCTTAATACTGTCTGGCCTCAGCTTTCTCATCTGCAAAATGGGACCATAAACTTTGATTCAGAGAGGCAGGGCAGTAGAGGGCAGGAAATCAGCAAGTCTGGATTTATAATAATATGTGGCTCATGGGAGATGAGTTGTCCTCTCTCTGGCCAACTCAACAATCTTCTCCTTTTTTCTCTTCTTGAACGTAGCTATTCTGGTCACGCACAGAAGTTAGAGATCTAGAGAGAGGCATGTGGTTAGAAGAATTGGCTATTACAGTGTGAGGCAGAGCTGAGTTTGCAGCCCAGCTCTCCAGCCTCGCCTGTGCACTCTCAGTTAATCCATAGCCTCTCAGAGCCTGTTTTCTCTGCGATAAAAGAGCTAGAACAGTCCTACCTTCCCTATAGCATTGTCATAAGGAATAAACGAACTGCGGGTCAGACAAGTGCTTAGCTTAAGGCTTCCACGTCAGCTGTTATTGTGTCCCTCCCTCCCTCCTTTCCTTCCTATTCTCTCTCTCTTTCTGTCTTTCTTTCTTTCTTTCACCCTATTTCCAACTGCTACTTCACCCATCTTGCTAACATCTTCTAAAATGGAACACAAAGAGATTCACTAAGAGAATATTCAAAGTAAAAAGCATCACTCTCCACTGGCCTTGGAAGCCAAAGAACAACGACGACATCACCTGTCATTTTCCTCTTCGAATAGAAAAGATTCAAGTGGCCCAATGCTTTCAGATGGGACCTCAGTGTCATTAACATGAGAAAGCAGCCAAGGAGAGATGGAAACTCTTTGGTGTTAGAGACATTGCACGATCTGGCCGTTACCTGCCTCTGGCCACCTGCTCACAGGCATGAAGGGTGACTCTACAGCATCACACTTTCCCACCTCCATGCCTAGGCCCATGTTGTGGCCACCCTCTGGAATGTTCTTCCCCAGCTCATTCATAAATCCAAACAGATCCACCCTCACTTTCTCTGCATCTTCCCAGGCCTGGCCACACAGAGGGGACAACTGTTACACTGACCTTGTTAAACAATCATTCTTCTTCTTTTGGCAACGCCCCTCTCCCATGGGGTTAGGTTGGGGTTGATGCCTACCGTCCATCAGAGTGGTCCATTCTTGTGGACCAGGAAAAGGGGAGGATGGAAAGAGCAAAGGGGGCACTTCGTAGGGGAGTCGACTCCATTTAAAGAGCCTTCCTGGAAGTCCCCTGTCTCCATTCCCTGACTTATTATCTGTTTGCATCTCATGTGGCCATACCTGGCAAGGGAGCCTGAGAGATAGAGTTCTTCAGCTGAGTGCTGGATCTGTGTTCCAATACTAGCAAATAAGGGGGCATCAAGTAGGCACTGCAGCTCTGGCACTCTCCCCATGAATTTACCCGCCCCTCAGACGCAAGCACGAGTTTAAAATAATTTGGGAGCAAAACACTGAACTTTAGGGCTGATCCTCGACTGTCCTCTTCCAGTCCTCTTTGGAGACCGGAAGTCAGCATGGCTTGGGGAAAGCCCTGTAGAAGGGGTGTCTTGACCTGGATTCTTGTCTTTGCTTGCATGACCTTGGGGACCCCAAAAGTGGGGATTTAATGGAAGCCCCCGCCGGTGCTGGCTCTCAGCTATGCATGTTTCTGCTGTCCTTAAGCTTCTTACCACTGTCTTTGCCTCCCGTTTATAAATGTTTAAAAATATTCGCTTGACACACAATGGGATTGTAGACTCTTTCATTTCCGAAATGAAAAGCAGCTCACGCATTGTTCAAGAGAAATATTATATTATTGAACAAAGGATGGGTGCATTCAGCCCTTGTTATGCATTCCAGTCTTTGCTACATTATTGGTAGATGCGTTCTGTGAGGATTTTACTGACGGGGTTTGTAAACAAAGGCAAGATCAAACACTAGTGTGTTTGGATGGCAAGATTGAGAGATTAACATAAAGTCATCAAATTGCATGCCTGGGAGGTTATCCAGTCTACCCAGTGCCTGGGCTCCTTCTACGCATTCCTACCAAGTGGAAGTTCAACCTCAGCTTGAACTTTTCCAGTGGTGGGAAACTCACTACCCCAATTTCACCATTGTGGAGTTTGTAAGGAAGTTCATCTCATATTGGGCTGGGATTTCTCTCCGTGTGGCCTCTACCCATTGAACTTCCTTTCTACCTGGAACAATTCTGTTCCCCTTTCTCCACAATTGCCCTTTAGTTATGTGAAGATGGAGATTGCCATAACTTACCTGGGTCATTCCTTTGAAAGGCTGAATATCCTTTGATTCTTCAGCCAACTGGCCATGGCAAGAAGGAGAATCAATTGGACTAATAAGTATTTCTCAAAGAACCTCCTCTTTATATTCCAGGCACTTTGATAAGCATGTGTGTGGCTTATAACTCTTTGCAATTCAGTGGAGAATTTGTAGAATGTTCAACTAGCAGGGTTTGAAATTCGTGTACCCCCTGTACCTCTCCAGCCCTGTCTCCCACCACTCTCCCCTCTCCCTCCTTCCTCAGCCTCTTTGGCTTTCTAGCCCTCCAACACACAAGCTCCTCCCTGCCTCAGGGCCTTTGCACATGCCATGTTCACTGCCTGGGACGCTTTCCCAAGGTCTTTGTATGTGCTGCATGCTTCTCACCAGGCAGCTCTCAACTGAAGGGACACCTCCTCAGAGAAGCCTTCTTGGACTTTTATCTAAATGAAGCCCCCAATCCCACTTCTGTCCCATCACTCTCCATCCCATTACCCTGCATTATTTTTCTGTAGCACCTTTGCAGTCAATAAGCATTTACTGAGCAACTACTATGTACCAGGGATTGTTCTAGGAACTTGGGCTACATTGGTGAAAAAAAACCACAATAATTCTCGCCTTCATGGAGCTTACATTCTCACAGGAGAGACAGAAAATATGCCATATATGTGTGGATAAATTATCTGGTATGTTAGAAGGAGTTAGGAACTATGGAGAAAAAAGCAGGGGATTGGGATATCAGTGGGGTGGGCGGGATTACTTATTAAATAGGGCGGCCTCTTTCAGAGATGAGTTTTGAGCAAGGACATTTCCAGAGATGAGATAATATTTTTTATTTGTGTATATATTTATTGCTTGTTTTTTTTCCTTTCTAGAATGTAAGATCTACGAGGGCAGGGTCTCTTCTGTCTTGTTTCTGTCTGTACCCAGTGCCTGGCAATATCATAGGAACTCAGTGGATTTTTGTGAAATGATTGCCAAATGCCTATGTGACAAGATAAGAGGCACCGGCAGAAGTTTTTTCCAAGGTATAATGTAAAATCCATGCAGTTGTCACCTGCATCCCTCACTTCCCCCATGATTTTTTTTTCCTAGGTCTTGCCTCTCACTTTCCTTTCCCATAGAATGGCAAGAAGGATGGAATTGCACCCACTTCTTGCTAACACATCCCGTGATGTGGCTCAGAGCAAGCGCTATCATTCCCATTCTGCAGGTGAAGAAACTGAGGTTTGGAGATGTCCAAGGTCATGCAGGTTTAGTGACAGAGTGTGGATTTGAACCACAGTCCTTTCCACCGATAGGAAGACCAACAGCAAGCCCACCCCCACGGGCTTTTCTGCACCGTCCTCACACCAGAGCTTCCCTGAACAGCAAGGGTGGTGGGTCCTCCCCCAGGGTGTGGGTGCGGGGGCGGGGGGTATCTCTCAGGAGCTGGAATTCCTGATTGCCTCCTGCAACTTGCATACTGAGATGGAATTTTCCCAAGAGTGAACTTGCTGCTTCCCAGCTCTCTCTGAACCAATCCAGTTAGAGCAAATCCTGCTCAGCCTGCTGGATCCTCTTAAACAGAACCAAATAAATAAGCAGTAAGCTTCGAATAATTGGCTTTTGCTTCTCAAAGCCAATTGTTATCAAAATGAATCCTTCATTCTGCCTCTTTCATTACATTGAACTAAATTATCTTTTGGGTCTCAGGGGAAAGATTAACTCTTTTCCTTCCAGATGTCTTCAGGGCAATAGCAACCCTCACTTACCTTTCTACAGAGCTTTAGGATTTACAAAGTCCTTCCATATAAATCATATGATTTTGGTCCAGACATTACAAACCATCCTGTGATGTATAAGGGCACTTAAAAAAATTGGGAATCCACGGATGAATGCATTCATTTTCAAGTAACAGAAAGCTCAACTCCAATGGACATAAAAATAAAGGGAACTTACTGACATAGAACTGAAATACCCAGAGGAAGAAACAGTTTTGGGTGCCGTGCGATCATTACTATGACTTAATTTCTCTGTCTTTTTTTTTTTTTTTTCAGTTATTTTGCAAGTCAGATTCATTCTCAGTCTGGCTTCTTTCTTGATTGCAATATGGTTACAACAAACAATACTTTATGCTTTCTCATTCACATCCACAGAGCAGAAAGAGTGTTTTTGTTTCCACATTGCATGCAGGAGTCTGGAGGTTCACCTCAGTTGCACCCGCAGAGGTCACATGCCCACTCCTGAACTAGGGACAGTGGCTTGAGGGGGCTCTGAAAATGCTGATTGGCTTGGAGTCAATTTCCCATAAAGGATATTGATGCCGTTAGGGAGAAGGCAGTGGGTGCAGATGCGGAACAGGCAGCCAACACATTTCTACTACAGATCCATGTTAGGATAGGAAAAATTGAGGATTGAGTCTTCTTTGTTTTTAAATTTTTGGCCGTACCCCACGGCATGTGAGATCTTAGTTCCCAGATCAGGGATTGAACCCGTGCCCCTTGCATTGGAAGGCAGAATTTTAACCACTGGACTGCCGGAGAAGTCCCTGAGGATTGAGTCATTTATTTAAGGTCATTTGGTCACTGGGTATTGCAGCAGAGACTAAAACCCAGACTCACATCTTTGGATTCAGAGATCTTTCCAAACATCAAATTCTCCTCACCTTTTGCCAGTGCTGAATTTGTAATCTTCCTTTTGCCAGAGGCTGGGCGGTACCAGCAGAGTAAGATATTGAGGGTGAGGGAGGACCTCCTTTGTGTCTTGCTGATACCAAAAATTTCACATAATTACTTTCTTTGGGGTTACAGTGTTACTCATCCATTCATTAATAAATGTCCATTGAGCTGGGAACATTGCCTGGCCTGGACCATCTGGAAACCCGTCTCTTAATCAAGAATCTTCTAGTTGCAAGACATAGAAACCTGTTCAAGCTAATTTGAGCAAAAACAAAAGGAGGGGATTTCTTCTAAGAGTACAGGATTCTCGGTGTCATCCCCTATTCTCCCACAAATTACGTCATAATCTTATATGATGAAATGTTTAATAACAATACACACATTGCTTATTGAAAATCTTCACTGACCCTGGAGGTCTCTGCAGCCTGTTCAGGGCAGATTCTCTGCTCCTGTTATTATATTTAGGTTCAGGGAGCTTCAAATAAAATCTCACCCCGTTTGAATGCACTTCCAGCTAGCTCTTTTAGGCTTAATTAGATGGATGTGTTCAAAAAAAGGGAAGGAACTAGAAAGTTTCTCTGGAAAAAAGCTATAGGGGATGGATTGGAAATCTGCATGGTGGAGTCTGCTCCCCTCATTACCCGGCTCATTCAGTGGCTGCAGCCTCAGTGCATGCCCACTTTGTACTGAGCTTGCATTCTGATTCTGGTCCCACAGGTGCAAGCCAGAGTGTACTCTGAGCTTACAGGAGGCGTGTTAGTTTTATAAAGTTTCCTCTACTCACCCCCATGCAAGACCTGGGGCCATGGAAACATTTCTTGGCCACTCAAGTATCCAGAGAGGGGAGGTGTTTCTACCACTTCATGAAGACCCTAGACGGCCCTTACTTGGGGATGGTAAGAGAGTCGCCTTCCTGTGCATCTGGATTAAATCATCTTGAACGATCCTTTCCAGCTCATGAGCGTCATAGCTTCTTCCTCTTTCCAGAAGCAGAGGAAACCAATGTCTAGACAACTTGATGAGTAGGCAATGAATGAGTGAATGAATGAATGAATGAATTCCTCCTTTGCTTCCCCTATGAATTCTGCAGAGTTTCTCTGCTCAAACTGTGTGGCATCAGAATCAGCTGAGAGCATGCTGGAAACATCGACTCTGAAGCCCCATTCGAGACCAGGCACATGAAAGTGTGAGAAGCACGGCTGTAGATACTGCTTCTACATCACCTGTATTCCTTAATTCCTTATTTGATTGCTTTTATCTTCATCCAGGAGAAGGGCCAGGACCATGTCTATTCACTAGAGTATCTCTATCTCCTATGTGGGAGTTGTATCCAGGAGGTATTCAGTAGCTATTAGATGGTTGGATGGATGGATGGGTGGGTGGGTGGATGGAGAAAACAAGTTTCGCTGCCTTCAGGGAGGCTACCTATCCTAGTGGAAGAACGCTGGGGTCAGAAGGAAAGGGAAGGTCACTGAGCAGTTTTGTTGCCACCACATTTCTTGAGCATACTCACTCCCCATGAAACGTCACCAGATAGGTATCAATATCATCATTTTACACCTGTGAAAGTGGTGAAGCTACAATTTGAACCTGGAACAATGCTTTTTCTTTCCCGCTGCACTGCCACTCGGTGTCCGTGAGACCTTGGGTATCTGGGGCACAGGCTTTGGCTTCTCCTCGCCCACCACTCACTCTTCCCAGCAACAGCTTCTGTCTGCAAGGAGCCTGCAGCTGTGCCTGAGTGCTTCCCCCCAGTCTTAGGATCATGCTTGTCCTGTGTGCAAGGTGTCAGGAGTGGGGGGATACAACACCATCAGAAGCAGCCCTCAACCAATAGGAACAGGAGTTGGTGCATAAATGCCCCTTGGGTGGGATAACTCTGGGGGAATGTTCTACAACATCTCCTAGAGTCTCGCTTGGGATGGAGCCCCAGCGGCCCACAGTGGAGACCTACTCAAAACACATCCTTTATTGGGTTCCTTTCCTTCCCTGTCTCATTTCCTTCTGGTGCTTCCTGGGATCACCTCACAAATACATTGTTTGCATTCAAATCCTTATCTTAGGGTCCCCTTCTCAGACCCCAAATCTAAGACAGGTTCTGTTAACTAAAAACCACTGTAGCCATCTATTCTGATTGCCTGACATTGTGACAAGCACCTTGAGTGCATTATCTCATTAATCTTCACAACATCCCTGGGAGGTAAGTTCTGCTCCAATCTCCAGATGAAGAAATTGAGTCTCAGAAGGGGAAGTGATATGCTAAAGGTCCCCAGGCTGGTCACTGGCAGAGACAAGGTTTGGACCCATTTCTGTTTGTTGTCAAATCTCATGGTCTTTAAGAGGACCATGCCTCCCAAAAGGATTTGGATTATCCCCTGAGATCATGGATGTGAAGATTCTTTGCAAAAACTGGAATTTCAGTTGTCATCACTGTGTTTCTACAATGGGCTGACTTTGTCAAAAGATTTCTTTCCAAGGGGGTTAGGACAAGTCAACAGGGGCAAGGGTGTGAGGGGATAGTTGAAGAGTAATAATGTAAGGAGTCCAAGGGACCAGAGGACAATGGGAAAACATCAGATCTAGGGATAGGGGAGATCTTATCAGTAGAGTAAGATGAGGCTGAATAGATTCAAGGATGAGCTTGGAAAAAGCAGGAATGATCTGGGTCCCTCTGCTGACAGTCTATGTCTGATGCTTGGGTGTTGGAGAATAGCCAAGGAATGTGATAGACAAGTTTGGAAGTAGGAAGAGGGATTATATGTGGTCCATAGCAGTCAAAGTTGAGCACCTGGCAGCCACATAAATAAATTCTAGATGGTGGAATGGCAAAACAGCTTTTATCTTACATGCCAACTCTCACTGACTGATAGTGGCTTCTTGGAGCCCTGTGTAGAGGGCAGTTCCGAGGCTGCTTTCCACCTCAGAGTGAAAGAGAGTCAGGATTGATTAGTGATGTCTGCCTGGGGCGCAGGAGTGGAGAGTGTGGGTACCAAGGCCACATGGAGGAACAGACTGAATTCCAGTATGAGCCGGAAGAATTCTTTCCGTTAGGATTGAAGCAACATTTACATTTCAAGTAAGCTTTCACTTTTGAATAGGATGATTTTTCCTTGAGAGTTTATCTTTCATTTGAACATATGTGGCTAAACCGAGGCCATATGCAAAATTACAGCTTTATTATAACTCCCTAGAGGCAAAGACAAGAAAAATCAGCACACGATTTACTGAGTAGAACCCACAGAGAAGAGGGAGTGTGTTGAGTGGCTTTCTCCTCCTCCTCCCCTTCTCCTTCTTTTTCTTCTTCTTTTGGGTCACGGTGGCCTCTGTGTTGGGTGGGTTTTGATGATGCTGAGTCTTATCACAGTCCTTTCCGAGTCTGTGATCTCCACCTCCAGGAACTCTGGCTTCTGGGTCTCATCTAAGTGGTAGTGACAAGTTCTGATTGTGGGAGTTTTGTTTTCTTATTGCAGTTGGGAAAGGAAGGCAGGAAGCCCCCACACAGGTCATGGTGAGCGGGTGCCTCTGGCTGTGAGGAATGTTGAACACAGACTATGAATAATGCAGCCACATCTGCCCTGGAGTTTGGAGCTCATGTAATTTGCTGCATCACGTAACTTAACTGATGCTCCGTGCAGACCTGTGTGGTGGGGAGATTCAGACTCACACTTTTAGTTTAACCCATAATTGGTACACTTGCTTTCAAAATGCCCTTGGCAAAATGGCCTTTATCTCACGAGATGTTTTGAAATTCTCCTCAAATTCTCATAGGAAATTTGAACATTTAGGTGAAGTCACATGGAATGAACTTGTTATGAATTCAGGTCGGGACAAATTCTGTTCGTATTTAATTAATACGTGTCAGGTTAAATGGTTTAACAGAGTACTCCACACTCAGATTCTATTATAGGAAGTGGCTTTTCTAAAATGAGCCCGGCATTCAGCAGATTGATGGGGTGAGGTATGGTATTATCTTTCCAGTGCAAAAGGGTGGTTTGGAAACACCATTAGATGGAACATTACTGTAGAAAAAGGATGGACTGGATTGTAGATTGAAGTAACACAGTCAAATTTCCTGAATTTGATAAGTGTATGGTGGTTACAGAGGTTAAAGTCCTTGTTTTTAGGAAGTACACACTATAGTATTAAGGGATAAAGTTACATGATACATTTAATGTATTCTCAGATGGTTCAGAAAAAGTGTATGTGTGTGTGTAGAGAATGAGAATGCTGAATCATGTGGAGAAATAGTAAAAATTGATGAATCTGTATAAAGAGTGTATGAGAAACAGTATTATTCTTGCAACTTCTCTGTAAGTTCAAACCTATTTCAAAATAAAAAATGAAAAAACTAAAAAAAAAAAAAGAAAAAGGATGGAAAGTCAATTCCTTTGTGTTGGTAGTGGATGCCTGGAACTTAACAGAGAAGATTGAGGTCGAGGTGAGGATCAGTGAAATGGAATGTCAAGATTGATTAGAAATGTCTGCCATGGGCAAAGGAGGAAAGAGTGCACGTGCATATGTGTCATCCCTTCTCCAAGAGGAAGTTGTTTAGAAAAGCAGGGTGGGAGGAACAGACACCAACTGTCCTGGAAGTAAAAAAGAATTGGACAAGGTCCACCCTGACTGCCTGTTACTGGAGGAAAAGTTTTGATTTAGACATTGTCAGGTTCCAGAAAAAGCTAGTCCCTATCCTCCACTGTTGCCTAAGAGAATGAGCCAACTGCATTGTTTAAGACCTAATGCAAATGAGTTTTTCGGGCAGAGGAGAGACAAGAGAAAGAAGAGCAAATTCTTTCCTTTGGCACCCAGCAATGATGAGCAGAAGTATAAAAGAAATGGCTTTGTGGGAACACATCAAGCATGGCTCTGTGATTTTCATGGAATTTCCATGTCTTCTAGAGCCGTGAAGTGGAAAGTGTTCATTGAAGTTTGGATATGGATTCAAACACTGACCCCATCACATATTACCTAAGTAACTTTGGACAGGTCATTTGAACTTGCCGAGCCTAATTTTCTTCATATGTAAATTAAGACTAAAAATACAAAATCTACCTAACTTACAAGGTTTGGCCAAGAGTGGAATACTAATACCTCCCGTGTGGAATCAGCACATGTGGATGTGACTAGTACAGTCAGGCACGTAGTGTATGTCTGATAATATGAATTCAAAAAGGAACAATCCGGGCTTCCCTGGTGGCGCAGTGGTTGAGAGTCCGCCTGCCGGTGCAGGGGATACGGGTTCGTGCCCCGGTCCGGGAAGATCCCACATGCCGCAGAACGGCTGGGCCCGTGAGCCATGGCCGCTGAGCCTGCGCGTCTGGAGCCTGTTCTCCGCAACGAGAGGGGCCGCGGCAGTGGGAGGCCCGCGTACCGCAAAAAAAAAAAAAAAAAAAAAAAAAAGGAGCAATCCATTTAGGGTCAGACTACCCTGGCTTTTGCTCCTATCCTTAAGGTTCTGGAACGCTTCTTCTCAGAGGTCATGCTTTCCAGAGTGTCTCTAGAAAACAGAAAGACAGCTCGAGATCCTAGTGGCCTTGGTCGCTTTATCACCCTTGTGAATTTCAAGAGACTGAAGGAAAAAGTTGTGTGGTGGTTTGAGTTGATCTCAAAGGTGATGATTTGGCCAGACTGCCTAGATCATTGAATCCTCTTCTTTATGCATGTCCTGGATGTTGAGTTTAGCTTCTTGATTTTCTGCAGGTGGGAGAGAGAGACAGCGACTGCCCACCACCCCAAGTCTTTATGAAGCCCCAAGGTAAGGACCGCTGCCTGATAACTTTCTCACTGTCTTGTTCTTTCTGGAGCCAAGTTCTGCATGTCATTTTTGATGTTCTGGAGTCATGAAACACTTATAGGAGAATGAGGTTTCCATCATTGCCATAAATGGCCTCACGGTGGAAGGGCCTGGGGGGCTCGGCAGGGTAGTCCTTATCCCAGTAGCTCCTCTAGCAGAAGGAAAGTCTGTGCAGATGTCTGGGCCTACAACCCTCTCTGCCTTCAGGTGATTCACAAATTGCTAACAGTTAATAGATGGAGAAATCGAGGGTTCTTGCTTGTATTTTCACCACTTCCATTCTGGTTGAATATAGTTGAGCTTCTGTGTTAGTAACACATCCAAACAGTAGATTTTTCTGCTAATACTATGCCCAAGACCAACTCATCATCACTCCATCCTTGGCTCTATCTGTGCAGACACCTGGTCTACCAGGGTCCTTCCTCACTTTGGAATTTAAGCACAGTAATTATTATTTTTTCCCCAGTCTGGCTATTGAGAAAGGACCAAGGCTGGCATTTAGCTGCTGCCTCCTGCTTCTCCCTTTGCAAGCTGAGGAGGTCTGGAGATCTGTGCCCAGAGTCATGCACCCACTGGGCTTCGGGATTGGGTGTTTTCCAACCTCTTGCCCACAGAGAAGAAAGATCATGCTCTCTGGGCCTCTTTGAGAGCACTGAGATGGGGGGCACAAGAGGCATCTCCCCACAGGCAATCAAGGGAGAAGCTAAAGCTGATTTTTCTGTTTTCTGAAAGCAGCCTTTTCTTTCCTTCCCCCTCTGGGGAAATTAGCTTGCTGGCTCAGAAAGGGAAAATAAACAAGTCTAACCTGAAATATGCATTAGAGTTTAGCTATTTTTGGAGGTTTCCAAGATTGAAAATGGCTGAAGCCTGACCGTTCCCATCTGCCCTGAATTAACTTTCAGAGGTTTTGGGGGGAGAGTGAGGGGCCCGTGGACCATCAGAACAGTTGAGCTGAGATTGGCAGTGATCTGTGGATCTGGGTGAAGGAACTGTGGCTTCCATTCCTCTTAGCGACTGGCTCAGAGAGGACGTTGAGAAGGAAGTTGTTGGGATGAGCAGGGATTACCTCTGCTGTAGACCCACTGCCTGTGACCCACCCCCTGTCCCCCACAAACTCATATGTTGAAGCTCTAATGTGATAGTATTGGGAGGTGGGGCCTTTGGAAGGTGATTAGGTCATGAGGGTAGAGGCCCCATGATGGAGTTAGTGTCTTGATAAGAAGAGGAAGAGAGTTAGTTCTCTCTCTCTCCACCACGTGGGGATACAATGAAAAAACAGCCAGTGCAAACCAGGAAGAATACCTCACGAGAGACCAGATCTGCTGGAGCCTTGATCTCAGACTTCCCAGCCTCCAGAACGGTGAGCAATATATGTTTGTTATTTCAGCCACACTGTCTATGGTATTGGGTTACAGCAGCCCAAATGGACTAAGACACCCTGTGAGCTCTCTCTGCATCCAGAGCCTCTAGTAAGATGCCTGGCACATAGTAGGTGCTCAATAAACGTTTGCTGAGTAAATGGGGGTGAATGTGAGGAGAACAAGTATTGAACCCTTGTTGAGGGTTGCCTCTGTGCTTTATGTGCTATCTCCCTTTAAGACCCATTTTACAGATGGGAAACTAGAGGGGAGAGCACACATTATCAGTACCCATCACTTCCCCTGTCACCTACTCTGTTCCTGTGCCCACCTCGGCACCTGTAGCTCTCTGCCTGGGGCCTGGCTCTCAGCCCCCCATGTGAGGCACCAGTGTCAAGGAGGTAAAGCCCCAGGGAGAATGATGAATGGGGATTGGAGGCTAAACACTCCAGGGTCTTCTCATGTCAGGTGGGGCAACTCAGAGGTGTCTCCTACACCAGTGCTCAGTGTGGCCGGCCAGGTGTGGACCCCAGGTGCCCACAGCAATGACCTGCTTCTTAATGCACTTTTCCTGGGCTCCTCTCCTTCCCGCCTCACACCCTGGACCACCCCCCAAATGCACTAGTCACTCTGAAGATCTTATCTCAGGCCCGGGGGGCTCCAGCCTGACGCAGAGGAGCTACGTGAGCCAACCCAGGGCAGGGGACAGAGAAACAAAGAGCGGGAGTGGGGGCCACGCCTGCCTCTCTTCCCCTTCCCCACCCCTGCTGCCCTTCCTCCGGATCCTCCCTGCGGGGAAGCCGGGGGGCAGCTGGAGCGCCTCTCAGAGCACACACAGATGGCCTTCTGACACACTCACTTGGGAGCGGTGGGGCAGTGTAGTTGGAGGTGACCTTGACAGTGGCTCCAGAGATGAGGGTCTGAGCCTTGATCTGCCTCCCAGAGCAGTGTGACTCAGGCAAGCCCCTCTCCCCTCTGGGCCTCACGTCCCCATCTTTAAAAGGAGGTGACTGGAAACAACCCACATATCGATTGACAGATGAATGGATAGACAGACGTGGTCCATCCGTACAATGCGATATCATTCAAACATTGAAAGGAATAAAGTACTGATGCATGTGACAACATGGATGAACCTTGACAAGATGTTATGTGAAGAAGCCGGACACAAAAGGTCACAGGTTGTGTCATTCCATTTCTATGAAGTGTCCAGAATAAGTAAATCCACAGAGACAGAGCATAGATTAGTGATTCCAGGGGTTGGGGGAAGAGGGTGATGGGGGTGCCTGCTTAATGGATCTGGGCTTCTTTTCGGGGTGATGAAAAATGTCTTGGAACTATATACATAGAGGTGTTGCTTGCAAAACACTGTGAATGTACTAAAAGCCATTGAATTGTTCCCTTTCAAATGGTTCATTATTTTATGTTAGATAAATTTTCCCTCAAGAAAAAAAAAAAAAGGACAATCCAGTGGTCCTCATTCCCAGGTGTCATATTCGGGTCCCCTGGGAGCTTTAGAAATATGGATGCCAGCCCTACCCCCAGGGATTCTGATTCCATTAGTAATTTCTAGAATTGCTCTGGAGATTCTAACCTGCTGCAAGGTTCAGAATCGCTGAACAACCTGTAAGGTTCCTGCCAACTTTATGCTTCCCTGTCAAGTGTGAATTTAAGTCAATTCATCCCTTCTTTGGTATTTTTAATCTTTGTGGAATAAAAACCTTAAATCATTTTTTTGGGGGGTAAAGCTATTACAGGCATGGGCTTGTAGGAGAGGTAACTTTTGGAGTGGGGGTGATGGTAAAGGGAGAAGGAGAGTTTCTAGGTGCCTTTGAAATTACCTCTCCCCCCAGCACACTCGATCCAGCCTCTTTTAGCTACAGGAAAGCATCTTTTCCACCGGCACACTTATTCTGAGAGTATTTAATACCTAAAACCACACATACAACATTAATCATTTAAAGGTATTGAGACTTAAATGGGTTCAATTCCCTTCAAACACTTAAACTGAGGACCTACTGTGTGCCAGGCATTGTGCTAGGTGATGGTGGAGATGAGAGAGGAACCAGGATGAATCAGAACTCCCACCATCCAACTGTGGAAGACAAAAGCATCGTAAAAGAGAACTATAACATTCCTGACAGTGGATAACCTGGATTGACAACCTACTGTGTGCAAGGCCCTTTATATGGACCATCACATTCTAAGATGGTTAAGTCATCTGCTCCAGGTGTGATGCTAATTTTATGTGTCAACCTGACTGGGCTAAGGGATGCTCAGATAGCTGGTAATGTGTTATTTCTGGGTGTGTCTGTGAGGGTGTTTCTGGAAGGGGTTAGCATTTGAATCAGTAGACTGTAGAAAGAAGATCGCCCTCACCAATGTGGGCGGGTATCATCCAATCTGTTGAGGACCTGAATAGAACAAAAATGCGGAGGAAGGGCGAATCTGCTCTCTCTGCTTGAGCTGGGACGTCCATCTTTTCCTGTCCTTGGACATCGGTGAGCCTCATTCTCTGGCCTTTGGACTCGGACTGGGACTTATACAACTGGCTTCTCTGGTTCTCAGGTTTTTGGATTTGGACTTGAACTACACCACCCGCTTTCCTGGGGCTCCAGCTTGCAAATGGCAGGTCGTGGGACTTCTCAGGCTCCATAATCCCATGAGCCAATTCCTTATAATAAACTTCCGTTTGTATATTTCTATCTGTATCTTACCAGTTCTGCTTCTCTGGAGAGCCCTGACTGATACACCAGGTTACACGTCAGGGAAGTGGTTGTCACAGAATATTAGCTCCTGACCACTGTGTTTTCCCTCTTGTGTTTCCAGGGCTGCCTCTAACCCTGCTGCTTGGAGACTTGAGTGGCATCAGGAGAACAGAGAGGAGGGGGTGATTCATATTATAGGAGGGGTACCTACCCATAATTGTAGTCACCTAGAGCTTTGTTGTCCAACATGATGGTCACGGGCCACATGTGGCTGTATGACTTTAAATTAATTAACATTAAATTAAACAAAAATTCAGTCTTTAAGTCACACCAGCCACATTTCAAGTGGTCAAGAGCCAAACACAAATTTATTATCTTATGGTTTGGGGCTGGGGGGATCAGAAGTCTGAAAAGGCTCTCCGTGGGCCAAAATCAAGGTTTTTAGTAGGGATGCATTTCTTTCTGGAGGCCCTAGGGGAGAATCTGTTTTCTTGTTTTCCACCTTCTAGAGGCTGCCTGCTTCCCTTGCCTCATGGCCCCTCCTCCATCTTCAAAGCCGGCAATGGGCAGCTGAGTCTTTTTCATTGACGTAACTCTGACCTCCTCTCCTGCCTCCTCTTCCACATTTAAGGATCTTTGTGGTTACATTGGACCCATCTTGATAACCCAGGATAAGACCCCCCACACCCTCGCAAGATCAGCTAATTAGCAACCTTAATTTCACCTGCTACTTTAATTCCCCTTTGTCATGTAACATGACATATTCACCAGTTCTGGGAATTAGGGTGTGGACATCTTTGGGAGATCATTATCCTGTCTACCACCCCATCTAGTGTACTAGAAGAAGCACAGCAAAAGATATATAGGGACTTCCCTGGTGGTGCAGCAGTTAAGACTCCGAGCTCCCAGTGCAGGGGACCCGGGGCTCAATCCCCAGTCAGGGAACTAGAGCCCACGTGCCTGCTGCAACTAAGAGTTCTCATGCCACAACTAAGGAGCTGGCAAGCCGCAACTAAGGAGCACACATGCTGCAACTAAAGAGCCCACCTGCTGCAACTAAGACCTGGCGCAACAAAAAGAAAGAAAAAAAAGACATAAAATTCATGTGTGTGGAGGATGAGTGGCTGGTGAGAGGTGAGGCTTTGTGATTTGAAAAGCAGTATAAAGGGGGCTTCCCTGGTGGCACAGTGGTTAAGAATCCACCTGTCAATGAAAGGGACATGGGTTCGAGCCCTGGCCCGTGAAGATCCCACATGCCGCGGAGCAACTAATCCCGTGCGCCACAACTACTGAGCCTGAGCTCTAGAGCCTGCAAGCCACAACTACTGAGCCCACATGCCACAACTACTGAAGTCTACGTGCCTAGAGCCCGTGCTCCGCAACAAGAGAAGCCACTGCAATTAGAAGCCCGCACACAGCAACGAAGACCCAACAGAGCCAAAAATAAATAAATAAATTTATTTAAAAAAAAAAAAGAAAAGCAGTATAGAGTTTTCTGGATTTCTGAAGTCAGACTGCCTGGTTTTGAGTCTTGCATCGTGACCTTGGACGAACGTCTCTGAGCCTCAGTTTCCTCGCCTGTGAGTGGAAATAATGACAGACCCCTCCCCCCCATCTCTTGGTGAGAATTAGAAGCGATGATCCATGTAAAGGCTTGGCAGATAGTAAACCCTGAAATGTCAGGTACCATTTGGAAGCTAAAAATGCCTTCACATTACAGTGTGAATGTGTTCTAGCTTTGAAAATAGCTCCAAATTCCATTTATGTTAAGAACTACATTCTGTTCTCTATCTCTGTGTGTGAGATGGCCCCTGGGAATTGGGTGGTCATCAGTGCCGTGAGGAAGGGAGTTCTGCCTGTTCCCAAGGCCATGACAGGGGGCTGGGTGATCCAGAGAGCCTCCCTCAGCCATCTGCTAATAGCCTTGGGGACCTGAAGTTCAAAAGCATGTTATGCTTCTACAAATCTAATAGAAATACTTCCTTCATCTCTAGTGCAATTAAATTAGCTACTGCTGACGTATTTCAGGAAATTCCTAGAATTCCCAAGTTATAAAGGAATCTATTGGAACCATTCTAATGATGCTTGCTTATTCTTTATGGTAGTTGGCTAAAATAGTCATCCCTCTTTAAATGACCCAGGGATGGCAACTGAACTACATTTTGTTTTTTGTTGCTCTGCACAGCTTGTGGGATCTTAGTGCCCTGGGATAGAACCCAGGGCCCTGGCAGTGGCATCCTAACAACTGGACTGCCAAGGAATTCCCTGCACTACCTTTTAAATTAAAAAAAAAAAAAAAAAAAAGGAATAGGTGATACATGCACGTGGTATATAAAAGGGTATGCTGCCTTAGCAATGCATTTCCCCTCTCCAGAGTCAACTATTGGTATTGGGTTTCTTGTGTGTCCTTCCAGATATATTCTGTGCACTTCCATCCTATACATTATGCCCTATCTGTTCCCCCCCACCTCCGTCGCCTACACCAGCTTACTATATTCACCGTTCTGTACCTGCCCCACCCTCCTGGTCAATTTTAACTATGTATCTTAGAGACTGTTCTATATTGCTACAAAAGCAGTATTCCATTTTAAGCACATACCATAATCTATCTTACTGATGATTTATTTATAGTTTTTAGGTTATGCTCACTATTTCACTATTGCAAGCAATATTGCAAATAACCTTTGTATTTACAGAATTTCACGCAAGTCCAAGTATGATAACTTTTTCCAGTGGAATTGCTGGGTCACATAGTATGTGCATTTTTAACTTAAAAAGTTTGTGCCACTGTTGGTGGGAATGTAAATTGGTTCAGCCACAATAGAAAATAGTCTGGAGGTTCCTCAAAACATTAAAAATAGAACTACCAGATGACTCAGCAATCCCACTTCTGGGTACATATCCAGAGGAAATGAAGTCATTATTTTGAAGAGATATCTGAACATCCATGTTCATTGCAGCATTATTTACAATAGCGAAGATATGGAAGCAACCTAAGTGTCCATTGGTGGATAAATGGATAAAGAAAATGTGATACACACACACACGCACGCGCACACACACACACACACACACACACACACACACAATGGAATGTTATTCAGCTATGAAAAGAAGGAAATTCACCCATTTGTGACAACATGGATGGACCTTGAGGGCATTATACTAAGTGAAATAAATCAGATTGACAAAGACAAATACTGTAGGATTTCACTTGTATGTGGAATCTAAAAAAGAAAAAAGCCAGATGTTGCATAGAAACAGAGAGTAGAACGGTGGTTGCCAGGGGTTGGAGGGTGGGGAAATGGGGAGAGGTTGGTCAAAGGGTACAAACTTCCAGTTATGAGATTAACAAGTTCTGGGGATGTAAGGTACAGCATGGTGACTATAGTTAACAGTATTAAATTGTATAGTTGAAAGTTGCTGAGAGGAGATCTTAAATGTTCTCACCAAAACAAAAATTGTAATTATGTGATGTTAACTAACCTTACTGTGGAAACCATTTTTCAATATATACCTGTATCAAAAAAAAAAAAAAAAAAGGTGTGGGGCAAATTGCGCTTCATAGAGGTTTATCAATTTATCTTCCCATCAGCAATTGTGAAAATGACTATTTCCCAAAACCTCAGTGACAATTCATTATCAAACATTCAGATTTTTGCCAGTTAGATGTTAAAAATATATTATTATAGTTTAAATTTACGTTTACCTTATAATTAGTGTGGGTGACCACATTTTAATATGTTTAAGAACTATTCATATTTTCTTTTCAAATGAAGGATCCTTGGTCCATTTTTCTATTGAGTTGTGCATCTTTTTCTTATTGATTTCTAGAATTTCTTTATATATAGGAAATGGCCTTTTCCTTTGGTTCACACAACTGTTTTCCCCAGTTGTATCTTTTTCAACTTTGTGGATTTTAAAGGCAGAAATCGCTTATTGTATTTGTTCAATATACCTTTTTAAATATGTGGATTTTGAATTTTATGTCGTCCTTAATGTTTTCTGGTCATCAAGAGTTTATAAAAAGATCGCCCACGTTTTCTTTTAGTATTTTAATGGTTCTATTATTTTGCGTTTAAATCTTGGCTCCATCTGGAATTTGTTTTAGCTCAAAGGTGTGAAATAAGAATTCGACTTTATATCTCTCCAGATGGTTTTCCAGTTGTTACCATTTATGGAGTAATCTGTCTTTCTCCCACTTATATGAATGTGAGGCCATTATATATGAACATCATGTATGTACTGGGGTCTATTTCTGGATCTTTTCTTCTGTAACTCTCTACCCCTTGAGGTATCTTAGTCGGTCTTTGGCGATCTCCAGTGCTTTTTGTCCCAAGTCCTCTAAAACACAAAAGGACGTTCCTGCTCTTCTGACTGCATTCTAGACTTTTGCGATGGCTTCTACTTGGGAGTAAAATCATGCTTGAGATGCTAATTAGAAAGCAGGGCATAGGATCAGGACATTCCTCCCCATCATTAGCCACAATCATACTCTTTCAGGATTCAGAGGCTTTAAATTGCTGCATTGGAAAGATGCAATGAAAGATGAGTTGATTTTCCCTCTTGTGGAGGACCAATTGATGATAATAACAATAATATAGATGATTATAAACTACCATCCTGGTGGTGCTAAGCAGTTGAAATATGTTAGTCCATTGATTCTTCCAACAACTGATAAATTAGCATATTTATCCCCATATTACATGAGAAGGATGTGAAGGGAAGTGAAACTTATGAGACAATACAAAATAGAGGAGGGGTTTAGACCCAGGTGTAACTGATTCCAAGGCTAGGTCTCTTATCCATTCTGTAATGCAGGATCTCTGGTACAACACAGCCAATGAAACACACTTTGTTCACTTATTCTCTGCTTCGTTAATTTGCTGCATAATCACTTTGGAGCACTTGGTCACTATAAATAGGAGTCAGAAAATCATATGTCTTCAGGGGCAAGCAGGTGACATAAATGAAATTGCCCAGATGGGGGACGATAGGGAGTGGTAAAGACTGGCAAATGAGAGAGCACCTGTCACATCTAAAGTTGGCACTGTCCCTCAGCCCAGAGCATTGTTGCCGTGGGAGAAGGTGAGTTTAGTGTTGCCCAATCTTCAGATTCCCAAAAGGAACCAGAAATCCAGATTTTTAGGTGAAACCTCCTGATTTTTAGATGTCATCAAATTAGAAAAATCAATGTATGTTCTTTAAAACTCAATACTTAGTTCTAAAAGGTTCCTTGTAGAGAGGGCATTAAACAGAGATATTGATTCAACCAAATTTGATTCAGCAATGGAAGGGAAAGAATTACTGATACACGTACAAAATGTGAATGAATCTCAGCAACTCCGTGTTTAGTAGAAGAAGGCAGACATAAAAGAGCACATTGCCATATGTCCATTTATTTGAAATTCTAGAACAAGCAAAATTAACCTACGATGAGGGTAGGGATTGACTGGGAAGGGAGTGAGTACCCTTTCAGGCATGGTAGTAATATTCTATATCTTCATAGGGTTTGGATTATACTGATACTTGCATTTGTCCAAACCTAGTGCATGTACACTTGAAAAAGTGTGTATTTCAATGTATGTAAATTGTATACAAAAATCTATTAACAAATATCGAACTCTAGTTAATGACAATGATCCCGAAGTATTTCGGAGGAAGTATATGGATATCTGCAATTTATTTTGAGATGAACTAAGAATAAGATGGATTAAAGGATGAGTGGAGGGATGGATGAAAAGATACGTATGTGATACATCAAGCTTAGTAAAATGTTAATGCATCAGTGTTGCTGTGCATTGAAAATTTTCATAATAAAATGTTGGGAAAAATTAGCAAAAATAAAAACCAATAAGAAACTATGTG
Source organism: Grampus griseus (assembly GCF_964374135.1). Lineage (NCBI taxonomy): Eukaryota > Metazoa > Chordata > Mammalia > Artiodactyla > Delphinidae > Grampus > Grampus griseus. Next base: position 31,485,964 of record NC_139008.1, on the reverse strand, counting down.
TGAGCTTAACATACACACACACATAACCCTGTGGGCTAGATCGGGCTCATGGGCACCAATTTCAAGACTCTTGCTCTGTCCCATCATGCGTCCCCATCACCCCATTACATGGTGTTGTCTCAGCAAGTTGATTATAAGGGGGTCATTCCTGCAGTCAAGCTCTTCGTTCTGCTATCCACCCTGCACAGGGCTTGATAGGTCTGGCACGCTTCAGTTAGTGAAGGTATGAGAAAATCCATCACCTGGTGACATCATTAACATTTCTCCAACATGACCTGCCTGGCCTCCTTCTCATCAATCAAGGGGAAAGAAGAAAACCGTTCTGGCAACACAGCTCCTTAGCTCCTTCTGCTAATCCATCTTGCTACATCCGCACTCTCTCTACATGATATTTAAATTCAGAGGGGACAAATATTAGCCCAGCACAGTTCCTTCATTAGCGAACAGGGTTTCAGAAGAGTGTTTGCAGACTGCCTCTCTGTTCCCAGTGTTGGCTGAGCAGAAAGCAATCTTCACTGGTCAGCAGCATTTCAGAGCAAGGGGCTGTGTCTGTGTTGAATACCTACTGTGTGTCCTTGGCTGTGGTTGGGTAATAGAAAATATGACCAAGGAGTGTCAGTCTTGGAGGCATTGCCAGAACTATAGGGAGAAGGGAACAGGAGAGAGTACTTTCTCCTCTAAACACATTCCCTAAAAGCTGTACCTTTTCAATAATTTTAAAAGGCAACTTGTCATCATAACAATAGTTAAGACTATGATGCATACAATTAGACAAGGAAAGTGTCAGTCTTGTAAATATGTGATTGACGTATCAGAGGTCAAACCTGCAGACGTTTCTAGATTGTAGTCAAAACATAGCACCTTTTATGGGCTTTTCCCTTATACTAGTTGAATTATTCACTGGAATATTCACTCCTTCTCCCTGAAGGAGAATGATGCTTCCCTTCCTCAATGATGTCATACTTTTGACTTGCTTTGGCCAATGAACTGGGAGCAGAAGTGACATGAGTCATTTCCAAGCAGAAGATTTAAGAGGCATGTTCTCTTTTCCCTCTGCCAAAGCCATGTCTCAGATTGTGGCTGCTCCAGCAGCCTAGGTCCCAGAGAGAAGAGATGTGGAGCATAGCTCTCTGCTGGCCATGGTGTATAGAGAGGATGAATGAGATACAAATATTTGTTATTGTCAAGGCTTTGGGCTATTGGGGTCATTTGTTACTGCAGCATCACCTAGCCTACCCTAACTGATGCACTCCCCAGCCAGCAAAGGAGGTTCCTGCCCAGGTGCCACAGATAGGACCCTCTTGACATTATGACTTCTCCATAAAACTTCTGTGTAGTTTTGAAATAACAAGGACTACACAGTAGAAGCTATCTTGGGTAAAGATAAAGATAAGATAATTTAGGTGCAATTATGTGAGGCGAGAGTGGTTGCTAAGGGAAGAGACCACGTGGGCTAGCGGAGATGAGTATAACTGTTAGGGATGACGGAACACAGGGCAGTGGTCTAGGGTTCAACAGACTGGGCTTGAGTCCTGGGTCTACTCTTCATTAGCTGTGTGGCTTTGGACAAAGCCCTTGGTGTCTCTGATCCTCTGTACCTACTAGATGGGGTTTTTGTGAACTAAGTCATATGGAAGAACTGGGTCACCATCAGGGTTCTTGTTGCTTTTTCCCTCTTCTTTCTCCTCTTCCTCCTACTCTCCTAATTGGCCTGAATGATAATACAGAGGAAGGCTAGGAGATTGTAAGTGTAGCATGAATAACACAGAGTGTGCCTGGAGATAGAGAGGGCTCCAACCTACTCTATGGAGGGGCCTTGTGCTCAGAGTTTCTGGCAGACTCATTTGGATCACAGCTCTGCCATTCATTAGCTCTCTTATCCTTTTGGGGAGCATGGGTGGGCCAGAGGGAAGTTGGGTGAAGACATAGATCGCTCCTCAAAAACTTTGTTTTTTAAATGAATAAAATAATCAGAATTACACAGGGAACCAATTTTATTGCTGGCAAGACATTAAAAAAAATACAAATATGGGATAGAATAACACACATACTTCTTTGTTAGTGCATTAAATAACGGTATCTATTGTGTATATATTGTATATCTACTGGCAGATTTAATAACTGTCAATATTTCAGACTTGTGCTGAGCATAAATAATATTTTGCGATGTTTACAACAATTGTGATGGGAAAAATATCTGTGGTTTCCTTTGGTGACACAGTCACAATAAGGTAAACACTGTTGTTCTTGGTTGTCTACATTCAGTTGAAGGAAATAAAAAACTTTCAGCTAGAGGTTATTGAAAATCGTTTTCTAATTTGTTCCCATTCAAGTTCACAGATGCCCTAAATTTTACCCAGGACACTTGAGGGTCTGTGGACCCCAGGTTAAGACTCCTGCATTAGCTGCATTTTCTTAAGGGAGTTCCATCCCTTCCTGAGCCTCTATATCCTCACTTGCAAAATGGGTACCTTGCCCTTGATATACTTTCTAAGCATGGGATTTGGTTATCCTCAGGTGAGCAGGCATTGTGGGACTCTGATTCCCTGGATAATGGATTTCAAGGGATAGCACCAAGGTAAGGAATGAGCACATCCAGCTGTCTCTCCTCTGGCCCAAAGTCCCATGAATTGACAAGAGAGAGGGAGAGGGAGAGGGAAACAGAGGATATAAATGAAAATATATACAAAGCAACAGACTGGAAAAGAAGAAAGAGTGGCACCAACAAACCAGAATTCTTGAGAAATTCTTGACACATCATAACCAGATCATGTATTTGGAGAAACAGCCATTGAAAATCACAACCTAAAACATATTTAAAAGCATATCTAATTTTAAGGAGCACTTACCTTGTGCCCATCTTTGTACTTGCATTATTTATTTTAATCTTCATCATAACCCTTTGGGAACCTTAGATTCTGTTCTTATCGCATTTTATGGATGGAGAAACTGAGCCTCAGTGGGTTCAGGTACTTTGCCCGAGATCACACTACCAGAGAGTGACAAGCCGAGATGTCTGGCTATGTGGCTTCACACATAGCCCACGATCTTGTCTACTGCACTCTCCGGGCATTTAATTCATGGGCAGGAAGAGGCTTTTTTTTTTTAAGTCCTGCTAGAATCTGCAAACTTCCGAACTAGGATGAAAATTGTTCTGACACCGCTTCTGGATTTAGGAAGAGCTTAAGCTGCACCATTGCATTTTAAGGGCAGTGTGGTCCTCGTTAATGTCCTTCCAGGTCAGCAATGCAGGCAGGAGCTGTCTAGCTTGGGGGCTGTCAGGGGAACCCACACTGACGCATTCAAGAATATCTGCACTTGAACACAATTAATGCGCTGTTTCTCTTCATCTCTTCTCTGAACACCATGTGCCCTAAAAATATTCTTTGACATTATGCACAAACATTGAAGAGACATTTATTTGACCCTGACTTTTGTACAGTTCCTACTAAAAGAGATTCAGTGACACACAAATGGGGCTGAATTATTTATAGGCTTGAAGGGAGATCAAAGTTGCTTTTATTCCTATTGAAAGTGTATTAGAAGGCCAAAGAGCACCAAATTAATTATGACGTCTCACAGAGGGAGTCCAGCTAGACTCAAGGGTGCTTATTAAAGCCGGGGTGCTCTCCAAGGCTGGGTCTTTGGAAATGCACATAAATCTGGGCTGTTGTTCCTTTCAAATGCCTTGTCAGGGAGTGAAAGTCTCTACCCTTCTTGACAAGAGCTGCCAGTATGAGAGTAGAGATGTAAGGAGTGTCTGGGGGCTTAAGACACCCATGAGGTTGGTCATTTTTGAACTTATTTAATAAGTCAACTGACGTTGATTGAGCACCTACTTGAGGCTGGGCACTGGAGAGAAAGAGACAAGTTCATTAACTTATTTGTCCAATGATTCAACCAATATTTAGTGTCTTCTCTTGAGAGGTACTGTTTTAGGCACTTGGATGTACATAACAGGACTGACAAGGTCCGGCACTCATGATTAAGAGACTGTTCCTGTCCTCAGGGAACTCAGCATAATGAGCTCTTTAATGATCATCATCGTCATCGTCATCATTTACTGAATGCTTACTATTTTCCAGGCTGTATCCTAAGTGCTTTACATGTATTAATTTAACTAATCTTCATCAGTATTCAATGAGATAGGGATTATTAAAATCACCCCCTTTTCATAGTTTAGAATAAAATTACAGAGTTTAAGTAACTCGCTCAAAGAGTCAGACCTTGGATGCTATGAGGCTGGGATTCAAACCCAGACAGTCAGTCTACCATAGAATCTGTTATTACAGGGTATATATAACAGCTGTAAGACTCAGAGGCACAAGGAAATCAGGGAAGGGGTGTCTGAACTGAGTCTTCAAAGATGAGTTGGAGATTCCAGAAACATTCAAATAGGGTGCAGGAAGGACAAGTTACATAATCTGTCTGCAATTCATTTCCTCATTTTATGCCATCAGGTTCTTAAGAGAAATAAATGAGAAATCATAAATGTAATGTCTTCTTCGAGGTGCTTGAAGGCATCATATGTGCCTTCAAGTTGCCAGGCGTCATAAGAAGATGGTACTTTTCTACTGAGCTGTAATGTGAAAAGCTACAATGGGAAAACGGCCACTCAATTCATTCTTTTCAATTGTTTATTTCTCTTTTATGTGCAGGATGAGGTAGGAATTTGCCCCAGAGCCAGATTCTTGAGGCTTCTGTCCATTCAGGGAGGACCATAAACACAGCTGGACCTGTGCGTCACCTTTGTTCAACGCATGCCTTTGAGCTCACCAGCTGGGTTTATCATTCTGGGCTAATTCCCTCTGACACCAAGTTTGGGCCTTATTCCATTTGGCTTTTCTGGTGCATACAAATCAGAACGGTAGGGATTTCCTTCTGCAGAAGCGTACTGCCTTTCCAATTGGTTTAATTTACAAACAATAGCTTCATGGGGAGAGAAGGGAGCCAGCCCCCAGGGAGAGTTTGCATGGGTGAGCTCCACGTTTGCCTTGATTTTAAGCATCAGTTTATAGCATATGGTGGAGACCCTGATGGCTGGGGCTCCATTTCCTGGGAAAGCAGCAACACAATGAGACCAGAGCTTATGTCTTTTCTCTCAAAGTTGGAAGAGAACCCATGTTGTTTGTGTGGGTGTGGGGTACCTGCTGGGATGAAATGCCATCATGTCATCTTTCCTGGGACCCAGAGATAAGTTCCTGGTCTCTGGGGTTGTAGGCAAAAGGGATTCATCCAGTTGGGAGCTCCTTTCTGGCTGGGAGTGTGAGAATCATGTGCATTCTGTATGATTTCTTTCAGCATAAGTACCAGGAAGTAAAATCTTTGTGGGAGAAGGTGTCTTTTGGGAGGAGGAGGTTATTTTAGTGCTTCTAGCTCCAGTGGATCCAGGGCACCAGAAACTCTATAGCCAGTACGATGAATAATGCCAATAGTAGGTTTCTGTAAATATTGTTGCCTGTGTCTCTTATGGTTATTTCTCATCTGCTTTTCCCAAAGGTTTGGCAACAAAACCCCCAATGCTTTTCAAAATAGCTGGGACACCCTAGTAGGTACTTTAGCCAAATTCCAGTGGGAAGCAGAATTATCAAGGAATAGGGTGTATGTATATGGGGGCCGTGGCAGTCCTGAAATACCCCAAGGGTAACAGATACCAAGCTGTGGGCAAGAAGCATTTTGTTGCTCTTTCCTGGGACACCAATGCTTAGCATAGTTTCTGGTACATAGTAGATATTGAAAAAATAGTTTTTTGAACAAATGATTATGATCACTCATTAGAACAAAGCAATAGGATAATAATAACTTCAGTGAATTAGTGTTATTGAGTTCTCAGACTACGCTAGGAATTGTGCAAAATGCTTAATCATCAACAGCCTATGGACTATTATTATCAACGCTATTTTGCAGATATTGAAACAGAGGCTCAGAGATTTTACAGGACAGGCCCAAGCTCTCAGAGCTAGTAAGTGGGCCGGGCTTCCAACCTGGGCTTGTCTGATTCTAGAGTTTTGCTCTTTACAGGCAGGAGGCTACAATGTAGAGTAGATAAACCATAAAACAGTATGGAGATAACAAGAATGCAGCTGATAATCAAGGTAGCACCACCGGGACTTCCCTGGTGGTCCAGTGGTAAAGAATCTGCCTTCCAATTCAGGGGACGCAGGTTTGATCCCTGTTCAGGGAACTAAGATCCCACATGCCACGGGGCAACTAAGTCCGCGTGCCATAACTACTGAGCTTGGGCGTCTCAACGAGAGAGCCCGTGTGCTGCAAACTACAGAGCCCACACGCCCTGGAGCCTGTGTGCCACAACTAGAGAGAAGCAACGAAGAAACCGCATGCCACAACGAAAGATCCCGTGGGCTGCAACTAAGACCCGACACAGCCAAAAAAATAAGGAAAAGAAATAAATAAATATTTTTTTTAAAAGGTAGCACCACATAAGTTTTGGGGAAAGTAAAAATACAAAAGAAATAGTATCTTATTCAAATAGTACTGGACATTTGGTTATTTGGTAGAAAAAAAATTCAGAGCTCCATTCTCTCACATATAAAATAAATTGCGGATGGATTAAAGAGCTACATGCAAACTAAAAACTCGTATGAAATCTCTTATATATGACTGGGAAGGTGAGAAGGAACTACAGAAAAATGTATAAAGGATTATGAGAGGTTTTTTTCTTTATTATATTTTAAAATACTTCTACAATAAGCATGTACTATTTTGAAACTAGAAAAGACACAGTAAATACATCTTTTTTTCTCCTTTTTTCTTTTCTTTTTGTCCTTCTCTTTCTCTTTTTTAGGAAAAGGTCAGATGGGTTCCCTGACATCCTAGGGAGGCAGAAATGGGGGTCTAGGCCTGGGGATTTGTCAAGAGGCAGAAGCAGAAGGAAGGATGGGAGGGTAGGTGACATGTCACTGTGCTGGGTGCTTTCTGGTTTTCCTTTATTATCTTCCCAACCACGCAGCTACATAACTGTTGTCCTCCCTGTTTATTTTAACAGTGAAGGACACAGAGGCTGAAAGAGGGGGACACCTTTACAATGAACAGGAGAGTGACACCTGAGCCCAGGTGTGTGAGGCAGCCCCGCCCATGTTCCTGGTCCCTCCTGCGCCTGCACTGTCCTCCAGCTGGGCCCCCCTCCCTTCCAGTGCCACCCCTCTCAGGGGCTTTAAATTTCTCAGCTTTGGCTCCTGAGAATGGCGGTGAAGTCCTTCTTCTCACCCAGACATACGGTGCTGCTTCTTAGCGTTTTTTGGTCTGCCCCTGTGGACTTCTCAGAGACCGTTAAAATGCAGAAGGCCCCTCTCTGCTCCTGGAGCTTTGGGCCCTCTTGGATTTTATCAGACGCTTTCACCATAATGTTTACATCTCAGCTAAAGAAGAAAAGAAAACTGCCATCCGCTTAATACACATACTTGGCCGAGGTTTGCCCAGGCAGGGACAATTGCATCTAGAAGTTGTCACAGAGTTGGACCCGAATGGGACAGTGGGGGGTCCAGAGGATGAAGTGTCTGGCTGGGTGTGGGGTGGAGGGGAGGGAAACCCCTGCAGCCGCTCTGGGGAGTATCCATTTATTGCATGTGTGTCCTTGATGGTGCATGCAGAAGAAATAAACATTTCAAAAGACCAGGAAGTGGGGAATTGAATAGTGAACCAGACCCAGTGCGTCTCCCCCGCCCCCCAGAGCTCAAGGTCTAGTAGGAGCCTGCCACTGCCCACAGGCCCTCTTGGCATAGGAGGTAGTACTGGAGGGGAGCACGGGGTGAGGGGAGGCGCTTAACCCAGAGGAGATGGGAACAAAGACCTCTCCTGACCACATTCTAGCCGGGCTACTCTGAGCCCTCTTCCCCATTAGGCCTCAACCTTGGCCTTGACCTTGAACAAACTTGGCCTTGGACTTGAACAAGCACCACCATAGTTTTTTAACAGCTCATGGCTGCATCCCTGGGATGCAGTTTTCCTTAAAATGCTGCCTGAGAAAAACTTGAGGATGCCAACAGAATTTACTGTTTGTTTCAGCCAACACCTGAACATAGGGCCCCCGCCTCTGTGGGAGGGTTGGAGCCTCACTTTCAGCAGTGCCAGTCAGCAAACCCGAATGGGTTTTACGTGGACCAACCCTCCCTCCCACTTTTTGTGAATTTTCACGTCCCTGTCTCTGCACAAGCTCCCTCCATTCCTCCTGCCCACTCCCTCCTTCTCCCTTTAGAAATCCACTTACCTCTGCACAAATGGGGATGGAGCTCTGCTCTTTCTCCTACTCTCAGTAGTATTTACCGATAAAAGCTGTTTTCACTGCTTCAACTAAGGTCCGGCTGTGTTTCTCTTTGACAGTGGGAAGTGTGGTCGGGGAGGATGCGCGGAGGAAGGGATGCAGAACTAAGTTGTGGGGATGGAGCATCCCGGCAGAGGGACTGGCTTGTGCACATGGCACACGGGATCCAAGGCAGTGGGCGAAGTTTGAGGAGGGTGGAGAGCAAGCTGGGAACAGAGCCGACCCACTAGCAGAGTGCAGGTACAGGCACTTTTGTGTGAAACTTGGCGTGCGCTTTGGAGTGCGTGTGTTTTCATAAGAGACCGTCTCTTACGGACGGTCAGAAATGGAGACTACTTCAAACTGCAATGGACCCAGATCAAGTTGCGATGCCCAGTGGTGTTGGATAACAGCTGGCCCCCCCTCTGCCACGTTACTTTCCCTTGTTCTCTGAGATCGTTCACGCCGTTGGATGCCTGTCTCCTCCATGCCTCTTGAGGGGTGGAATTGTAAATATCGTGGCCTCTAGCTGGGGCTCTTTGGGGGCCAAGAAGTCTTCCTTTTTTATATCACACCTCCTAGTTTTGTGATTCAGCTCCACCAGAAGTTGATATCCTCAATCCGTAACATTGTTAGCTTTCCCGAAACATGATACAGAGCTTCCATTCGTGAGTTCATCCTCTCCCTCTTGTCTTGTTCACCATGCCACCTGCCACAGGGAGGCCCTGAGGACTCCTATCATTGCCTTGTTTGCAGAATGAAGGGGACTTGAAGCTGTTGAATTCCTTTTTTTTTCTTGGAGTCTCTATACAAGGCTTCTCTTGATATGCCCAATCCTGGGCTATGTCAGGTCTTTGGATGCCCGATGTTAGGGTGTTTGATTTGATTAAGCTTCTGTTGAATTTCTAACTGACCTTTTCAGACACATGTATTCCTACATTTAAGAAAACCAGTTTTATGAAAGTTAGAGTACATGGAATTGGCAATTAGCCCTAGAACTTTTTTGTTTACACACACTGAAAAATTGGGGGCACTGGAACACATTTTTAAAAAGGTGGTCCCTACTGGTACAGTGTACCTCTGGTAGAGCTAGCAATTTTCATAAATGAAGAAATAGAGCTGAACTTCAAAATTTGAAAACGGAGTTATCAGGAGATTATGTGATCCAGGAGATCATTTTGTTGCCTGAAGAAGGTAATTCTTGCCTGGCAAGAGAGAAAAAGGATTTCATACAAAGTGCTGCAAAGCTCTGAAAACTCTTCAAAAATCATCTGTTCTTGTAACGCCAGCAACGAAAGGCCTGGGACCTGGCCACCGAGGTATTTTTTTTCAATACTGAATTGCTTTTTTGGTTTGTCTCCAGGGCAAACCTCTCTACAATTATATAAGGAAGTCAATGAAAAAGTTGTATTTACTTTACAAAATCACTTTCCTGAAACGTATCTACCTGCTAAGGCAACGAGATGCCTCCATGGAGATGAATAAAAATCAGATGCTCCAACGTCAAAATTATTGCAACGGTCTAAAGTACAGTCATTTGACTGTCACTTCTTCTCCAAGCTGTTCTGGAGAGCCAGAGTGGGTCCCAGGGCAGCTTTCAAGGAGATGGCCCATTGTGAACGTCAAGGAAACATCTGGCAGTGTTTGGAGATCAGTTGCCAAAAATACCTCCGTATGCTGAGGCTAGTCACCCATGGTGGGAACTTGTCAGACTTATCTTCAATAACACCCCAGCTTGCTGTGTGCATGTGACAACTCCAGAAACTCTGCTCACGGTCCAAGGAATAAGAACCCAAAGGAAACAGGGATCTTCACCTCTGGCGCCCCCAAGTGGATGGGATGCAGTTCTGAAGATGTTATTGGTCTCAGTTAAATATTGCTTTCCTTATGTTGTCCATAGCTCCTCCCTAAAATTCAAATATGATTTGTGCCTCATGTCTTGTGAACTTGTGAACTAAGACCGTCATGGGATTTTTGAAATCATTTCCAGCCAGGATTCCACTGGCTAGTAGAACTGCCACTAGGGTCCTTTGCTCAGTACCTCACACACCATCCTGTTTAAACCCATTTCAACCCAAAGGATTCAGTGTTTGTGTTACATCCATTTTACAGATGAGAAAACTGAGGCACCGAGAGGTTGAAAGACGTTTCCATTCCCACCAGGAGTCAGTGGTACAGCTGCGATGGGAACACATCTCTGTCTGACTTCACAGCTGCACCTGTGTTTTTTTTTTTTTTTTTGGTTGTTGTTTGTTTTGTTAAACAAGATTAATAACTATGATTTGTGTAAAAATGTTGTACCCATATTATAAAAAATTCAAGCCATTGGAGAAATATATGGAAGAAAGGAAAATAACTCACCTTGTTTCACCCTGTCCAGAAAAACATAATTAATATTTAGTGAATATCATTGTAGGCATCTCCCCACACATACACACAGACATCGGAGTAGGAAGGTCAGTGCAAAGACGGATGGGAATTATTTTACTAAGTGCGAGCCTGTTCTTCACCTTATTCTTAACAAAAATAATTACTTTAAATTTTACCTGAAGAAAATTAAACGGAAATGGAATTTGAAGAAATTGTCAAAGTTTAGACAGCAACTCCTTTACCAGAAATAACTCTCATCCCAAAGTTATTCCTCTAAAGTGAAGGGGAAAATTATGGAATCATTTCGAGGTCAGAATCTTTGTTTTTCAGTGACTTGTTTCACTTTATCGAGGGCTCTTCTGTAAAAGGTGAGAAAGCATGTTCACATTTCTCTTGTCTGTTGTTCCCAATCCCATGGTTTTAATTACATAAAATACGGTTTACATTTTCAAGGTCATGGCATTGGAATTAGGTTCTGTAACCATAATTCTCACTGCTGTTTAGCCTTAGTTTTACATTTAAACAAATCAATGTTTGTTCCCAGGCGTATCCTTTCTTGAACTCTTTGCATTCATTTCTTATTTGAATTCATTTCATTGTGAAGCTCAGGAGTGCTGCGTTCTCTGAGCTCTTGTATGCTTGAGTTTCTGTCTATGACTTTCTTTTAAAATAGGATTTTATTGAGGTGTAATTTTAGTACATAGAATGCACAAGTCCTAAGTGTACAACTTTCTTGGGGGGGACCTTTGTCAACTGCTTTGCAGGGTGTAAATGACATAAGATAAACTGCACATACTTAAAGCATACAGTGGGGTGGAGTCTGGTACGGTGAAGTAACCGCTGGAGCTAAAGCCAACTGAAGAATGGGAGAAAGTATCTGTAACTATATATCTGACAAGGGGTTGATATCTAAAATGCATAAGGAACTCATACAACTCAATAGCAAAAAAATCAAAATATTCCAATTAAAAACTGGTCAAAGGACCTGAATGAACATTTTCCTAATGAAGACATACAAATGGCCAACAGGTACATGAAAAGTTGCTCAACATCACTAATCATCAGGGAAATGCAAATCAAAACCACCATGAGATATCACCTCACACCTGTTAGAATGGCTTTTATCAAAAAGACGAGAGATAACGAATGTTGACAAGGCTGTGGAGAAAAGGGAACCTTGGTTGGTGGGAATGTAAGTGGGTGCAGCTACTATGGAAAACAATATGGAGACTCCTCAAAAAATTAAAAAATAGGACTACCATATGACCCAGTGACGGCACTCCTGGGTGTATATCCAAAGAAATGAGATTCGTATCTTGAAAAGGTATCTGCACTCATATTTATTGCAGCATTATTCACAATAGCCAAGATATGGAAACCACCTAAGTGTCTGTCAATGGATGACTGGATAAAGAAAATGTGAAATATATATATTTCATATACATGTATATAATGGAATATTATTCACCATTAAATAAAGGGAGATCCTGCCATTTGTGACAACATGGATGAACCTGGAGGGCATTATGCTAAGTGAGATAAGTCGGACAGAGAAGGGCAAATAATGTATGGTATCACTGACAGGTGAAATCTAAAAAAAGCTGAACTCATAGAAATAGAGTAGAGTGCTGGTTGTCAGGGGCTGGGGAGTGAGAGAAATGGGGAGATGCTGGTCAAAGGGTACCACCTTCCAGTTAGAAGGTGAGTAAGTGCTGAGAATCTTGGGTACAGCATGGGGGCTGTAGTTGACAGTACTGTATTGTATACTTGAAATTCCCTAAGAGAGTAGATCTTAAGTATTCTCACCAAGGGGGAAAAAAAGGTAACTATGAGAAGTGATGGCCGTGCTAATTAACTTGGTTATGGTAATCATTTCACAATATATATGGGTATCAATCATGATGCTATACTTTAAACATATACAATTTTATTTGTCAATTATACCTTAATACATCTGGGGAAAAAAGGGTACAACTGTGTAAAATTTGACATATATTCACACCTTGAAATCATCAGGATAGCAAACATATCCATCACCTCCAAAGGCTTCCTTGTACCCTCTTTTCACCCCTCTCTCCTCACCATCCTTGGTACTCCTGGCTCCTGGCAACCACTAATCCATTTTCTGTCACTATAGGTTAGTTTACATTTTCTAGGGTTTTATATACATGGAATCATAGGGTAAGTACTCTGTTTTGTCTGGAGTTTTTTATTCAACATAATTATTTTGAGATTCAGTCCTGCTGTTGAGTGTATCAATAGTTCATTCTTTTTATTGCCGAATAGTATTTCATTGCATGGATGTACCATAATTTGTTTACCCGTTTACCCATTGATGGGCATCTAGTTTTTGGCTATTCGAAGTAAAGCTGCCATTAACATTTGTGTACAAGTCTTTGTATGGCTGTATGCTTTCATTTCTCTTGAGTAACGTGGGAGTAGAATGGACTGGATCATCTGTTAGGGGCATGTCTCAATTTTAAGACACCAAGAAACTGTTTTTCAAAATTGTTGTAGCATTTTAAACTCCTACCAACAGTGTCTGAGGGTTCCAGTTTCTCTGCATTCTTGCCAGCTCTTGGTATGGTCAATCTTTTAAATTTAACCATTCTAATAGTGGTATATAGCGATATCTTGTGGTTTTAATTTGCATTTCCCTAATGACTAATGATATGGAGCATCTTTTCATGTGCTTATTTGCATCCATATATATTCTTTTTTTTCCGTTCCATATATAATAGCTTACATCTGCTAACCCCAACCTCCCACTCCATCCCTCCCCCAACACCATCCCCCTTGGCAACCACAAGTCTGTTCTCTATGTCCATGAGTCTGTTTCTGTTTTGTAGATAGGTTCATTTTTGCCATATTTTAGATTCCACATATAAGTAATATCATATGGTATTTATCTTTCTCTTTCTGACTTACTTCAGTTAGCATGATAATCTCTAGTTGCATCCATGTTGCTGAAAATGGCATTATTCCGTTCTTTTTTTATGGCTGAGTAGTATCCCATTGTATATATGTACCACATCCTCTTTATCCATTCATCTGTCAGTGGACATTTAGGTTGTTTTCATGTCTTGGCTGTTGAGAATAGTGCTGCTATGAACATAGGGGTGCATGTATCTTTTTGGATTAGAGTTTTGTCTGGATATATGCCCAGTAGTGGGATTGCTAGATCATATGGTAGCTCTATTTTTAGTTTTCTGAGGAACCTCCATACTGTTTTCCACAGTGGCTGTACCAACTTACATCCCTACCAACAGTGAGGGAGGGTTCCCTTTTCTCCACACCCTCTCCAGCATTTGTTATTTGTAGTTTTTAATGATGGCCATTCTGACCGGTATGAGGTGGTACCTCATTGTAGTTTTGATTTGCTTTTCTCTAATAATTAGCAATGTTGAGCATCTTTTCATTTGCCTATTGGCCATTTGTATTTCTTCTCTGGAGAAATGTCTAATTAGGTCTTCTGCCCATTTTTCAGTTGGGTTGTTCATTTTTTTGTTGTTGAGTTGTATGAGCTGTTTGTATATTTTGGAAGTTAAGCCCTTGTCGGTCACATCATTTGCAAATATTTTCTCCCATTCTGTAGGTTGTCTTTTTCATTTTGTTTATGGTTTCCTTTGCTGTGCAAAAGCTTGTAAGTTTGATTAGGTCCCATTTGCTTATTTTTGTTTTTATTTCTGTTGCCTTGGGAGACTGACCTAAGAAAACATTGGTACCATTTATGTCAGAGAATGTTTTGCCTATGATCTCTTCTAGGAGTTTTATGGTGTCATGTCATATGTTTAAGTCTTTGAGCCATTTTGAGTTTATTTTTGTGTATGGTGAGAAGGTGTGTGCATCCGTATATATTCTTTTTTTTTTTTTTTTTTGCGGTACGCGGGCCTCTCCCGTTGCGGAGCATAGGCTCCGGACGCGCAGGCTCAGCGGCCATGGCTCACGGGCCCAGCCGCTCCGCGGCATGTGGGATCCTCCCGGACCGGAGCGCGAACCCGCGTCCCCTGCATCGGCAGGCGGACTCCCAACCACTGCGCCACCAGGGAAGCCCCATATATATTCTTTATTGAAATGTCTGTTCAAATGTTTTGCTTATTTTTCAGAGTGAGTTTTACTTTCTTAGTTTTGAGTTTTGAGAGTTCTTTGTATAATCTGGACACAAGTCCATGATCAGATATATATCTTGCAAATATTTTCTCCTAGTCTGTGGCTGGGGTTTTCATTTTCTTAACATTGCCTTAAAAAAAATTTTTTTTTATTGAAGTATAGTTGATTTACAATGTTGTGTTAATTTCTGCTGTATAGCAAAGTGATTCAGTTATATGTATACACACACACACACACACACACACACACACACATCCTTTTTCATACTCTTTTCCATTATGGTTTATCACAAGATATCGCATATATATCCCTGTGCTATACAGTAGGACCTTGTTGTTTATCCATCTTATATATAATAGTTTGCATCTGCTTACCCCAAACTCGCAATCCTTCCTTCCCCTGTCTCCCCCCCAACCTTGGCAATCACAAATATGTTCTCTATGTCTGTGAGTCTGTTTCTTTAACAGTGTCTTTTGAAGAGTCAAGATTTAAAAATTTGATAAAGTACAAGTCATCAAACCTTTTTCTTTTATCAATCATACTTTTGGTGTCATATCTAAGAAATCTTTGCCCAACCCAAAGTTACAAAGATTTTATTTTAGTTTTCTAGGATAAAACGAGGTTCTACCTAGTCTTCTTCTAAAAATTTTATAGTTCTACGTTTTATATTTAGGTCTATAATCCATTTTGAGTTAATATTTGCATATGGTGTGACATGCGGATCAAAGTTCTTTTGAGTATGAAAGACTACCCAGTGTTTCTATAAATGTCAGGTCAAGTTGATAGTATTGTTCAAGTCTTCTATATGCTTGCTAATTTCCTGTTTACCTGTTATATTAATTTTTGAGAGACTCTGACTATGATTATAAATTTTCTATTTTTCTTGCATTTCTATCAGTTTTGCTCACATATTTTGAGCTCTGTTTTTTTAAAAACACCTTTCTGACCTTCTGGGGGGGAGGTCAAACTAGACCAGCACAGGGCCTCTCCTGTGACCTGACGATACCCCTGGATTTTGTCCTGATGAGAGATGATTTATGTATTTCTGGATAAGCCTTTCATATCTGTAACCTTTATTTTCAAGGAAATTGGCTTCCTGCTTGATGTCTGAGGAGGCAGGTGCTGAGATTCAGCCTCACCCAAAATAATGATAATAATGACAATAGCAGCTCCTCGCCGCCAGGTGCATTGCCTACATTATCTCTAATCCTCCCGGCAGCCTTTCATGGTAAATGTTATCTCTGTTTTGCAGATACATTTTATTTATATACCCCGCCACGTCCCAGGAAGGCTTATAGAAGGCTTTCTAAGGAGTCACAAAATACAGCATATTCATGAAAAGTGAAGGTAGAGAAAATAGTTTTTAAAAAGCAACACTGAAGTGGGGTCTCATTGCCTTTTAAGAATCTTGCCTGCAAACATTGAAGTGTTAAGTAGCAGAATTGCGATTTGAACCTGGCTCTTTCGGTTGCTAAAAGCTCTGATGTTTATATTCAGCCAGTCTGAATGACAAGAAGAGACAGGCAGATGCTGGAGGTCAAACCTCAGGGGGGACAGTCTGCAGGTGGGCTTTTGAGCCGTGATGCCAGGCTGGGTTTCTGGTGATGCCCCAGCAACGCCAACCACAGCCGCGATCAGGACGGCTGTTTCTGAAAATTTCCATGTGCTGGGCTGGGACTCACGAGACCTGAATGCTGCTCCCGGCTCCGGGGCTTATTTGAATGAATAATTACTTTACAAAAGTCACTGATGGTGTTTATTGAGCATCTGCTGTGGTCAAGGCCAGCACTGATAGATGTGGGATCCAGGCAGCATCCCTGCCCTCAGGGAGCTCCTAGGTCAGGGAGTAAGGCAGATATTAAAGAAATGCATAATAAACAAGTTATAGCTAAGAGGGAAAAGCAGTGGATTCATGAGAAGACTGACATAGGGCTAATCTGGGGTAAGGAGGGAGGGTTGGGAGAATGCTCACTGAAGAACTAACATATGAGTGGAGAGTTTTTAGTTGACACCTGCTATTTTTGCTTGGCCTTTATCCCTTTCTTTAATAACAGAGCTGCTTTTGGGGAAGCCCATTCATTCCATGTGGACTGGATGTGGTTCCCCCCTAGCCTCAGATGTGGGCGTGAGACCTGGACCTGGTCAATCAGAATTCTCTACTCCTCTGGCCACAGCGATAGCTCAGGGACAGGCACATGGTCTGAGAGAAACAAGAATCTGTTCTGGGCTCTTTTGTCCAGAGACAAAAGGGAGGATGCCGTCTTCCCAACGTGGTTCCACCCATAACCACGTTGAGTCCTGGGCTTCTGACAACCATGGAGATTTCTCCAACATCCTATGTCAAAAGTTCTTCCTTCCCTGATTGGGATACCTCAACCACTGGTTCAAGCACCTACTAAGACTGGTTAAGGACAAGGACAGAGCAGCTCCAGGCCCTCACGGCCTGAGAGGGAGGTGAAGCGGCAGTGCCCCAGTTCTGACTCGTAATGAAACTGCGTCTCCAGGCTGCCTGCTGGCTTACAGCTCACCTTCTCGATCTGTTCTGCACACGACTGCAAACACAGAGCCCTTAAATCCCTTCACTGAGTGCTCAGCGCCTGCAGAGTTCAGAGCAAGCACTTTGGCGTGGCATTCAAGGCCCCCCGTGGGCTGGACATGCCTTGACCACTCTCCGGCTCACTCCCTTCTGCCCTTGTGGGCACCTCCCTGCTCACATCTGTTGTTTCTCACCTTCGTCCTTTGCAGATGTGTTCCCACTGTCAGGATGCACATCCCCTTAGTCCACCAGCCAAACCTCTATTTGCCCTTAAAAAACTTGCTCAGTCTTATGTAGACTCCTGGAGCCTTCTCTCTCCCAGGAGTAAATCCCTCCCTGTACGCATGCTCCCCCATACGTGCTTCATCTGTTTTGGTTTCCCATGTTGAGACACTCGACTCTTTCTGTCTGACATCTGCCTCTCTCTCTAATATTCTTCATTCAACAAATATGTGTGGAGTTCCTACCACATCAGGGGAACTGTACTGGGAGCTGGAGATGCACCTGAGAACAAACAGGTATGGGATCTCTGTCTTCTTGGAAATGAGGGTCTATCTGGGGGAGACAGACATTAAACAAATAAGTCACAAATAATTTAAAATGTAAGTGTGAAAGGTTCAACAAAGGAAAAGTTTACCATGAGCTCCTCCAAAGTTTTAAAAATTACCGTAACCAAGGTCCTCAGCAGGGGGTGATTTTGTCCACAGGGGACGTTTCACTATGTATGGAGACATTGTGGTTGTCATACCTGGGGTTTGGGTGCTACTGGCATCTAGTGGATGGAGACCAGGGATGCTGCTAACATCCTACAGTGCGTTGGACAGTCACTGCAATAAAGAAGTATCTGGTCGCAAATGTCAATAGTGCCGAGGCTGGGGAACCCTGCTGTAACCCCCTCACCCAGTAGTTTTTGCCCATAATAGATACACCATAATGCTTGTTGAATAAATGGCTGAAGAAAAGAAGTCATTCAATCATGGTGGCCAGGGATGCCAATACTTCTTAGATGGGCACCCAGGAGGAACTTCTCCAAATCCTTGGAGGATGGGGCGGGGCTGGCTTTGTGGGCGTGGCACTGGTGCGGTTGTACAGGACCCCAGGCTTAGAAGGGTCAGTCGAGTGCTATGCTAGCACCATCTTGAAATTTTTAATAATTTTTGAAAAAGGGCCCTGCATTTTCACTTTGCACTGGGTCCTACAAATTACGTGGCTGGTCCTGGGGTGTGGGTGTGAAGGAGGCTGTGATCAATGAAGCCTCTGAGAATGGGGTTAGAAGGGGCAGTGGGCTGAAGCATCTGGGGAGAGTGGGGGAGGTGCGTAACCCTCTCTCTGATGTCTCAGGTCTGGGACCAGCATTTGAATTTATGCTACAGGAGGACCTTAACCAGCTCCTTCCCCTGGCTTATCCATCCCCGAAATGGAGTGAATAGTGCAAGGCAAACTCATGACCCCATCACCCAGCTCCGGCAATGATCAGCGTATGGCCAGTCTTGTTTCATGTCCACCCCCCTAAAGTCTTCCCCTCCCCTATAATTTTGAAGTTAATCCCAGAATTATGTCATTTCATGTATAAAGATTTCAGTGTGGATCTCAAAAAGGTAAGAACAATGAAGAATACATAAACACACTACCATGATCACACCTAAGAAATTAATAATTCTTTAATATCATCCCATATCCTGTCAGTGTCTGGGAACTATAATTGCTTCCTCTTCTTTCATCGTCCTCCCACATTCATCTGCAAGTCCTGCCTGACTTCCTGACAACTCAGGATCCACCCCGAATCCATCCATTCTGCCAACTCTCCGTGACCCCCGCCCTGGCCTGTTCCAGGACAGCCTCCAACCCGGACAAGTGCACATTTCATGGTCTGACCTCTGTCCGCTCCAGGACCTGACCTCCTCCCAGCCTCTCCCCACCTCACTCCTCACCAGCCACGGGCCTCCTTGCTGGTCCCCAGACATGCTCAGTGCTCTCTTCTCGGGGACCTCACTTGGCTTTTCCCTGATGCTGGAATGCTCTTCAGCCAGATATTTCCAGGGCCCCATCCTCGATTTATCCAGGTCTCTGGTATGTGTCACTTTCTCGGCGAGACCCTCCAGACTAGCCCCTCCCATGACTCCATCCCCTCCCCCAGCGCTTCTCACTCGGAAATCAGGCCGTGTCCTCTCCCGCCATTGTCCAACTAAAGCAAAGGCTGGATAAACCAGTTCACTGTGTGTCCACTGTATCTAGGACAGGCCTTCACATGTTCTCAGTCCTCCACAAATATTTGCTAAGTGAATGGACTTACTGGGTGGATTCTTCTGCCTCCGATAGACAGTGGCTGTACAGACATGGTACCAAACAAACAAGCGACCCCCAGCCTGCTCACCGCCCCAGATTTTTGGAAATCTAATCAAAGGATCAGCCAGGTCTAGAAAGCATTCTTATTGGCTGGTTGTAAGGACAAGGTAGAGGCGTTCTCCCAAAGGGAGGCTGGGAAGGCGCTGGAGACATCCTGCCTTGTTCGTCCCCTCTCACCATCTCACCCCTCATGGCACCTTGAGCACGTCTCCAGTCTCCCGCAGTGTAAACCGGGCTGGGGAAGCCTGGCCACTCCTCGGAAACAGCCCGCCCCACCATCCACTCCAGGACCACAGGGAGGAAGGAAAAGCTCTGGGGGAGAATCCTCTTTTCCAAAAGTGCATGAGCTGTGGCCAGAACCCAGATGGTGCCAGGTCTGGGCAGCTCTGTGCATGAGGGTTAATGAGGTGGGGCTTTGGGGAGCCCCAGAATCTCCAGGGGAATCTGTTGAAGATGCTGTTGCCTGAACTCTCCCCTTAGACACTGGTCCAGGGCATCCACACAAGGGTCCCTCCTGGAGCAAGCATCCCAGACGCCACTGCTGTAGGTGGTCCCCCAACCCCACAGTGAGGACGCCAGGTGGGAGCTGTTTAATGCTGCCTTCGAGCAAACATAGGAGACTAATTATGCAGTTCTGTCCGGACCTTCTGGAAGCGCTCAGCTACCTCGTTAACCGGAGCCCAGCAAAACCGGGCTTGGAAGTTGTAATAAAAATAGCCTCATGCAGGTCAAAAGGTAAAATTAGCTTTGGTGTCAGGAATTTACGCCTCAAGGTTGTGGAGGAGTCAAAGGCGTGAATATTTGTGTCCTGGCCCTTGTGGGGTCATTTGAAGCAGTGGGTGTATCGCACATGCAAATCATAACAAGAGGTAAGATTAACTCACATGCTGTATGAGTTTCTCAGGGCTCCATAGCAAATGACCACAAACAAGGTAGCTTAAAGCAACAGAAATTTATTTTCTGTCTGTTCTGGAGGTTGGAAGTCTGAAACTAACTGTAAACTAATAATTTGTAGAACCTGGATGCTAACTCAGGTCCATGTGACTGCAGTGTTCCTTCTACCACACCTGTAGAAGGAAAGTGGGTAGAATAACCTCTAGTTGCAGGACAGATATGAACATATATAAATACATTCAGCTGACAGCAACCTCATGAGAGACTGAGCCAGAAGCATCCAGCTAAGCTGCTGTCAGATCCCTGACCCACAGCAAGTATGAGATAATAAATGTTCATTGCTTCAAGTTGCTAAGTTTTGAGGGTAATTTGTTGTCCAGGAAGAGATGAATTTACCCACCCAGGAAGTTCAGCTTACTGCTTATTGGTTAGACTGTCACGTGGTCAATTCACTTTCAAGGGAGGCTGGGGAATGTAGTTTTAAACCAGGCAGATGGCCAATCTGGATAAAGTTGGGGCCCTTTTAGTGAGGAGAAGGGGAGAAGGTATACTGCGTTAAGCAATTTCTTTCCTGCTGCTTTATTCTCTTTCTTAAAGCGCAGCGCTTCAAGGAGTTGAAATGGTTTGTGGGTGGTACTTCCCTTTTCATTTTCTTCCTTTACTAACTTGGGGTAGAGAGGCAGCAACTCGGCTCCCGTGAAATGGCAGTGCTCCCGCTTCACTTGCAGTGTTTCCAATAAAATCTGGGGACAAGAAAAGTATGTAGAAGTCCTACCTGTGGCTATCTGCCCTTGTAAATAAGTCAGCCACAGAGACGTCTGCATCATTCATCAACTGTTTAATTTCTTAAGAGGCTATTCATTAAGAATCTTTCTGCCGCCCAATTGTATGGCTATGCACGTATTTGGAAGGATTTATAGTCTCTTAATTGTTCTTACCGGTATACTCTCCTTCTTCCCTTGTCCAGAGGAGAAGACCAAAATGCCATCATAATATTTCATGTCATATGTGTGAATATCTGCGACAGGAATATTTAACATTTTTCCTAATTAAATGGGAAGTGTAACCCCAGTTTTTATGTTTTCATAAAACACATTAATCACATCAGGAGGCTTTTTGTGCTATTTCCCAGTGGGAGAAAAACTAACCATTCTCTGAAGACCTGCTGTGTGCCAAGCATTTTTTATATATACATATATTAACAAACATACACATATACACATATATTATATATATGTGTATACAATATACACATTATTTTACACACACATATATACACATACATTAACTGCTTTAGGTGCACACGATAGACCTATGGTGAGGATTACTAGCATTATGTCCATTTTATGGATGAGATTCATAGCAGTGACTTGCCCAGGAGAGAGTCAAAGTTTGACTCCAAGACTTCGGTTTCAAAATCTTTGCTTGCCACTAAATTGTCACTCCTTCCTGCCCCCGATTTAAGAAGGAAAAACTGATCCTTCATTATCAGCTTTTTTTAAAAATATAAATTTATTTATTTATTTTTGGCTGTGTTGGGTCCTCGTTGCTGCGTGCGGGCTTTCTCCAGTTGCGGCGAGGCGGGGCTACTCTTCGTTTTGGTGCATGGGCTTCTCGTTGCAGTGTCTTCTCTTGTTGCGGAGCACGGGCTCTAGGCGCACGGGCTTCAGTAGTTGTGGCACATGGGCTTAGTTGTTCCGTGGCATGTAGGATCTTCCCGGACCAGGGATTGAACCCATGTCCCCTGCGTTGGCAGGCAGATTCTTAACCACTGCGCCACCAAGGAAGTCCCTCAACTTTTAACTTTTTTCTTTTGGTTGGTTCCTTGACCCGGTTAAAATTAACACCAAAACTTTTAGGCCCTTACCCAGTGTCTAATTGTATTTTAATGTTTGATGTGCTTAGAAATGTATGAAGGATTAGTGCTAATTCTGAGCTGGTTATCACATTCTGGCATGTCTTATGGCATGTGAACTGTGGCCTTCGGGACATTCTTGAAACTTTCCCTCTAATTATCACTGTGTGGATGTGAATTGATGCTGCCATGCAGGGAGCCTGTCAGGACTTCATTTTTTTGTCATTAAAGAAAAAGATCTAGGAGAAAAAAGGATCTGGTTTTTCCGACGATTGGTGGTATTCTGTTGCCCATGAATTGGTTTCCATTTGATTCCATCAAGAGGCCAGTCTCTGCCTGGATTTAATTTTGGTGGCAGGGTCTTTGTTCAAGATTTTGTTTCATGTTGTTTTCTAGTTTTTTGGGTTTTTTTGAATTAAACTTTTTGGGGGGATCATTTTGGATTCACATTCAATTGTAAGAAATGATACAGAGAGATACCATGTGTCCTCCACCCTCTTTCCCCCACTGGTAACACCTTGCAAAATTCAAACAAAATCACAACCAGGATATTGACCTGATGGAGTCACTGGTAGAACAGTTCTATCATAAGGATTCTTCCTGATATAGTTTCATAGCCATACCCAGTTAAGGTATTTTGACTGCAAGGAATAAAGTCACCTAGGAGAGCTTAAGCAAGGGAAAAAAGGGATTTCTTCAAAGAAGGATTAATATCTGCTCATCATCTCCTCTTCTATTTTTTCTCTTTAAATCAGGTGACTCTGGTGAGGCTGTCAATCACAGACCTTGCTCCCACTGCCATAGAGATTGGTCAGGTGACCCAAGCCCGGCCAATCACCATAAGCCATTTCCCTGCTAACAGGGATTGGTGGTGGGTGGATGGGTGGGTGAGCATATTTCCAATTCTGGTCCAAAGACTTTCTGTGCATTTTTTGATGTGGAGCTGGAGAAAGGGCTTTCCTCTGGGGTTCTGGAGCTAAAATGATGGGGCGTCGTTGCTTGCAGCCTGTTTCCTATCATGTGGGACAAACCTGTCTGTCAGAAGAGAACATGAAGCCTACACACAGATATAGGTATTGGAAAGATGGCAGATGAGCGAGTGATGGAGATTATAACTTTGTTCCCTTTCTGGGCCCAGTTGTGCCTGAGGTCACCTCCTTCTCTCTACTTATGGGTATGTAAATCAGTAACTCCTGTCATTTTGCTCAAGTTGGTTTGAGTTCTATCACTTTCCATCCCAAGAATGTCATTGAATGCTGAAGGATACAAGGAAATCTCTTGGATTCAACCACAGCAAGGCTACTTGAAGGTCTGAGGTCAGGAACTCAAAGTAGAAGGTGGCCACTCCCCCAGCCTTTGTCACGTGACAGTCTCCTAATCCAAAATCAAGATTCCTGGGGTAGAGAATCCATTTGGTCCTGCCTGAGCCTGATGTCTGCCCCCGGTATGATAATTATCAGGGCCACATGCTGCAGACAGGGCTGCCAGCAGCTCACCTTAGAGGTGGGAGGTAGTTCTCAGAGAAAGGGAATCAGTATGAAATTATCCTTTTAGAGATGCCAACCCCAATCTTAGGGTGCAGAGATTCTCAATGTTGGCCGTGCACTAAACTCTCCAGGGGAATCTGAAAATACTGATTTGGGGCACCATCCCCAGAGATTCTAGTTTGATTGATCTGAGGTGAGGACCACGGATTGGTGGGGGTTTTTTTTGAAATCTTTAAAAAAATTTTTGGGCTTCCCTGGTGGTGCAGTGGTTGAGAGTCTGCCTGCCGATGCAGGGGACACGGGTTCGTGCCCTGGTCCGGGAAGATCCCACATGCCGCGGAGCGGCTGGGCCCGTGAGCCATGGCCGCTGAGCCTGCGCGTCCGGAGCCTGTGCTCCGCAACGGGAGAGGCCACAGCAGTGAGAGGCCCGTGTACCGCAAAAAAAAAAAAAAATTTATAGTTCCTTGTGCTATACAGTAGGTCCTTTTTGTTTATCTATTTTATTTATAGCAGTTTGTATCTGCTAATCCCAAATTCCTAATTTATCCCTCCCCCCACTTTCCCCTTTGGTAAACATAAGTTTGTTTCCTCTCTCTGTGGTCTGTTTCTGTTTTGTAAATGAGTTCATCTGTATTATTTTTTAGATTCCACAAATAAGTGATATCATATAATATTTGTCTTTCTCTTTCTGACTTACTTCACTTAGTATGATAGTCTCTAGGTCCATCCATGTTGCTGCAAATGGCATTACTTCATTCTTTTTTATGGCTGAGTAGTATTCCATTGTATATATATGCCACATCTTTGGCACTGGTGTTTTTAAAAGAACTTCCAAGATGATCCCCAATGTGCAGCCAGGGTTGAGAGTCACTGGTGTAGTGGAATGTATTTAAAGAGGATCCAGTGATAATTTTGGAGCTAACCTGGACCATCTGATAAAGCAACAGGGAGTCAGATTGAGCGCTTTCTGGTTGAATTTTTCTTCTTTTAGTTCACAGGATTAGCACTGTTTATAGATAATCACTATTAAAGTAGGTTAGCTGGTACCTCTGCTGTCTTATAAAACTCTTCTTTCCTATTTTTTTAAGCTAACTTGTGGGATCTATGTAATTTTCATGTTTCATCGATCTATGATGCTGGAGTCAAAATTTTGGGTAACATCTGTATCCATCGGAAGTTTTTCAGGGCTCATGGACTGCAAGTTTGAAAATTCTAAGAGCTCATAAGAAGAAGAAAAAATTATCCAGATTCAAATACTCCTGAAATGAAAACAAAGGAGGTATTTTCAAGGTCAAGTTTCTTTCGTTGGTTCTGACAGTCCCCTTGCGGGTTGTTGTGCTTGGGTGTCCTCACAACATGGTGTCTGGGTTCCTTCAGAGTGAATGAGCCAAGAGGAAGTGAGGAGGAAGCCACAATACCTTTCAAGATCCAGCCTTGTAAGTCATATTCCATAATTTCTTCAAAGCCCTATTGGTCATACATGTCAGCCTGTTCAATATGGGATTGGACTGGACAAGGGTATAAATGCCAGGAAGCAAGAAACATTGGGGGCCACTTTGGAGGCTATCATAACCAGGTAAAATAATGCCTGTAAGCTTCTATCTCAGCGTGGCACATAGCAGACACCCAATTCCTTCCTTTAGCCCTTATCTTTATTTAATGACAATTGCTAAATCTCTCATACACAGTCAGAAAGGGCTTCTGACATCGTCATTTTCTCTGAGGCTCACAAGTGCAGGAGCTCATCAATCTGGAAATGTACTCTCGGTTTCGTGGATTCTGTTTTCTTTTCCCCTGTGAGTATCTTCTTAATTCCGAAGACCCTTTTACTGATTAACCTTTATTCTCTCACTGAATGGAAAGTAATCTCTCCCCCATGAGGGCTGGAACTCCAAGAGGAGTTTAATTCTGAAAACTCAGGAAAAGGAGCAACACAAAGACAAATGTCCTTTACGAGCCCTTGTGGGCCCCACGTTGATTAGAAAAACGTTGTGAAATAATTGCAGAGCTGGAGGAGCCTTAGAGTGAAAGTGGGCTGGTGATAAGGATGTTACTAAAATCATCCCGTATAAAGAACATGGAATAAGCCGAGTCTGTGAAAAATCAAGGCCTCCAGCTTCCCAATGACTGGAACCCCAAGGTTCCAGAGAAGGCACCTTGAATTCAAATTTCACAACAAAGGGTAATTTTAGGTTGATTTTGGTGAGGGCGAGAGAGGCAGACAAGAGGAATGGAAGTTCAAAAGTTGGGAAAAAAAGAACATCGGAAAAGGACACCATTTACTCATTCAATAAGTATTTATCAGGTGTCTACCTGGGCTTCAAGCTGGTTAGGAGCGATGCACCAGAGGATAGATAGAATTCAGCCACTGCCCTCAGCAAGTGCAGCATCTAGATGGGGAAGTAGAACAATAAATTGGTCATGCTGATGTGCTGTAGAGACAAGAACAAAGAAGGTCCACTTTCCAGCCTGAAGATTGGAATGGATTTCCTGGAGGAAGTGATGATGAGTGAGTTGAATTTTAAAACTCAGTGGCAAAGATGGGATGGAAGAAGTCAGCCCAGATAGAAGGACCAGCCAGAGCTGAGACAAGAGACATGGGCTGTTGGAGACATTCAGGGAGCTTAAGCAAATCAGAGAGGAAGACCATCTGTAACCAAGCAGGACCTCAGGGGCCTTCCAGGACAGATGCCCACATGTCCTTGCCCGTCTCTTGTTTATGGAAAAACTTTAGCCTCCTAGGCCTTCCCAAAGTTCCAAAGAATAAATTTAATTAGAGAAGCGAGGAAATGCAGAAACAAAGGAAAATAGTCAAGCTAAACATAATAATAATAGTTTAGCCATTAAACAAAGTCAAGCATAAATACACTACCATGTGTAAAATAGGTAGCTAGTGGGAACTTGCTGTATAGCACAGGGAGCTCAGCTCAGTGCTCTGTGATGACCTAGATGGATGGGATGGGGGGAGCAGGAGGGAGGTCAAAGAGGGAGGGGATATAATTATACATATAGCTGATTCACTTCATTGTACACCAGAGACTAACACAACATTGTAAAGCAATTTTACTCCAATAAATAAATAAATAAATAAACAAACAAAGTCAAGCACCTTTAGTTCCTCCTCAAGGACTATAGCTAATATTCTGAGCCATGTCCTTTGAGTTGTTTTCCAGATATGGAAACCCCCACCAGGTGGAAGAAGTTAACTGAATGCTGCCCACAAGCACATAGACCCCAGACCGGTTGGAAGCAGAAGGTTGATGATGTTGACTCTTGATTACCTCACCACCAACCAATCAGAAGAATGCGCATGAGATTATCACACACCCCATAACCCCCCTCCCTCACTCTGTCTTTAAAAACCTTTCACTGAATTCCCTGGCCGTCCAGCGGTTAGGACTTGGCGTTTTCACTGCCATGGCCCAAGTTTGATCCCTGGTTGGGGAAATAAGATCCCACAAGCTGCGTGGTGCAGCCAAAAAAATAAAAATAAATAAAATTAAAATCTTTCTCTGAAAGCTGTCAGGGAGTTTAGGTTTTTTGAGTACTAGCTGCCTGGACTCCGTGCTTGGTGCCCTGAAATAAATGCTGCATTTTCCTTAATCCCAACCTGGCGTCAGTAGATTGACTTTACTGTGTTATAGGCGAGCGGATCCAAGTTTAGTTCATTAACACATCCTCTTACTTTCCAGGAGCTTCCAGTCTCGTGAAAAAGACGGGTGTGGAAATCACCAGTGTGGTCATTGTGGACTCTGTGTTAAGCATATCGATGTCTCTCACTAGGGCAGTATGTGTGCCAAGTGGGTGCAGAGACACCGTTCATCAGCTGTGCCCTTGTTGCTACTGACTCATTTGATACCAGCCAGTAACTGACGGGTCATTTGGAGACTGGGCCAAGAGGCACCTCTCTACTCTAAACTACAGTAAACCTCCTACATACGAACGAGTTCTGTTCCGAGAGTGCGTTTGTAAATCCAATTTGTTCATAAGTCCAACAAAGTTAGCCTAGGTACCCAACTAACACAGTTGGCTATATAGTACTGTACTGTAATAGGTTTATAATACTTTTCATACAAGTAATACATAAAAAACATACACAAAGAATAAAGAAAACATTTTTAATCTTACAGTACAGTACCTTGAAAAGCACAGTACAGTACCAGCTATCAATACATCACTGCTGCTTTTACGCTTGTTTCCGCACATCCTGGGCTTGAAATAAAGATACTGCACTACTGTACTCTATACAGTACTGTACAGTAAAGTACACAAAAGTACAACCACTTGTAGAGGATGCACGCACGTGACAATGTACGCCAGACATGTGAACTAACTTATATGATTGGACAAGTGACGCATGTTTGCATCTTTGAAAGTTCGCAACTTGAAAGTTCATATGTAGGGGACTTACTGTACAATGTACACTGTTGGGCTCCAGTAGATCCTGAAAAGTGGTAAGTTCCCCGCCTCCTTCTCTGTTTTCTTCCCTCCCTCCCTCCCTTTCTTTCTTCCTCCTCTCTCCTCCCCCTTTTCTCCCCTCCTTGCCTTTCTGTCCTTCCTTGCATCCTCTTCATCTCTTTCTTTTTTTTTTTTTTGCGGTACGCGGGCCTCTCACTGCTGTGGCCTCTCCCGTTGAGCAGCACAGGCTCCGGACGCGCAGGCTCAGCGGCCATGGCTCACGGGCCCAGCCGCTCCGCGGCATGCGGGATCCTCCCAGACCGGGGCATGAATCCGTGTCCCCTGCATCGGCAGGCGGACTCCCAACCACTGCGCCACCAGGGAAGCCCCATCTCTTTCTTTTAAAACAATAACATCTCTTTACCTGTACTGGCTATTCTGAGTAGGGAACATGGTCCAGAAACGACAGAGGTAGAGACGTGAAGTGGAGGATGGGGAGGGATGGGAGAGACACTTCCTAATTTATGAAGTTGTGAGGACAGGGGTTTCCTTTTCCTTCTAAATAAGAAATACCCCCTCCCCTCACCATAAACATCTATCATCGCTATAAATCAATAACTTCTTTAACACAGATTAGACCCTACCTGGAGCTCAGGTAGGCACACAGCACTGAGTCCCTTCAGTCTAGAGGGGAACTGTTTTTTCCTTTAAATAACCAAGCAGTGGGTTTCCTTTTCTCTGCTGTCCTAAATATATAGCCTGCTGCATCCTCTAGTCTACTCCTGGCACCAAGGAAACAACTGTGTTTTACTCCTAATAAGAATAATTTAAAGATATTTTATTTATTTATTTATGGCTGCGTTGGGTCTTTGTTGCTGCGCATGGGCTTTCTCTAGTTGCAGCAAGTGGGGGCTGCTCTTCTTCGCGGTGCACGGGCTTCTCATTGCGGTGGCTTCTCTGGTTGCGGAGCATGGTATCTAGGCTCGAGGGCTTCCGTAGTTGTGGCTCTCGGGCTCTAGAGCGCAGGCTCAGTAGTTGTGGTGCACGGGCTTGGTTGCTCTGTGGCATGTGGGATCTTCTCAGACCAGGGATCGAATCTGTGTCCCCTGCGTTGGCAGGCAGATTCTTAACCACTGCGCCACCAAGGAAGTCCCTTTAAAGATATTTTTTAAAAAATCAGTGATGAAAACAATTTCCCTTTCTCTTACCTTCAGTAGCTAAAATACTTTTTTCTTTCTGTCCAACCAGACTAAACATGATTGAATTGAGATTTTCCCCTCCTTTCTGTGTTATATCTGCACTGTGTAAGCAACACATTTTGTGTTAAATTGCAGCAAATACAGATACAAAAGGCTTAACAAGCAGACAGAGGTGAGAGTAAATGAGTCCCCTTTCCGCAGCAGGGAAATGCATGAGTGGTCCAAGCTGAGTTTCTAGTATGGAGGCCCTGGGACTGGGGAGATTGCCAGAGGTGAGGCCTCAGGATGCTGTGAAATGCCCAGACCAGCCCTATGGGATGTCTTCTTCCCTCAGCCTCACCTGCCCAGGGCACCTGAGAAGCAACTTGCAGGATAGGGAAGGCTAGGGTCATGAGATTTCAGATCCTTTATCCTGTGGCTACACAACGAGAGTAACAACTTGCTGGATAAATATGAGGTATATTCCCATGTGTTGATTGAACATTTATTGTGTATCAGGCACTGCGCTAGATCCTGGGAGGTAGGGGAAGGAATGTCAAACGTGATGTCAGAAACCTGGATGTAATAACTGGGTCTGAAATTTGCCTTTACTCCCATCATGCCCTGTGCTTAGACTGCTGGCCCCACCTCCACCTAACAAGCTTCTGCTAATCTTCAAAACTTCACTTGGCATCACTTCTTCCCCCAAATCTCCCCTGATGCTCACCCTGCAGGGTAGATGTACCCTCCTCCTTCCTCTTCCTCTGTTCCATCATGGGACCTAGGATTGGTCTCTCTGTCTCTTACACACACACATACACATGCACACACACAGTGCTGTTCACTGTTATTTATTTGCTCCCATGTCAATCTTCCCCACCCTGCCTCCACGGGCTTTTTGAGGACAAGGCTAGTCTCTTATTTATTTCTGTCTCCCTATTTTTAAAACTTAGTTCCTGGGATGTAGCAGGCTCTCAAAAATGTTTGCTAAGGGATGAATAAAAGTTTAATTCTGGATTTGTTCTATCTGTTTCTGGATCTTTATGTCCTCAACTGCCCCCAATAAAACTTAAGCCTAAATAATCCTGGGGGCCCCTCTAAGTGGCAACATTCTTTGATTTTACAAAGTGCCAGTTGCCTAAGCACGGTTGCATCCTTGAATCAATGGAGGGTGTGTTCCATGGCTCCACAAGGATAGGAGATATTTTGTTTTGTTGTGGAGAAAAAAGAAAGAAAAAGAAGGTCTTTTAGGGCAACTTCAGGTTTATGAATGTCTCCCGTGCATATGCAGTGTCCACCTCATGAGACAGGGTTATGACTCTGGTGGAGATGCTGGTGGCACTGTGGCCGGCATTGCTGGTGCTCCCCAAAGCCAGGCTCTCCTGTCCTTCCTGAACACGTGGAAAACCACATTTCCCAGACCGCTTGGAGTTAGCAGGGATCATGCTGCTTGCTGAGTGCTTTAGAGATGGAATGTGCTTCTCTCTCTTTCCCAGCTGTAGCAAATGAGGAGGCCTCACATTCCAGGTGGTGAAGCTACTAGCTAGTGGGGCTTCCAACAGCCTGGTGCCTGAGTGACTGTATGGAGCAGAGTCCTGCTAACCCAGGGAAATACGTGGTATGATAGAGAAATAAAAATTTCTAGTGTTAAACCACTGTGATTTGGGTCTGTTTGTTACTGTAGCAAAATCTAACCCATGCTGACTGATAGAGGCATGCAATGGTTTATTGGCACTTTTCCAATAAGCTTGAAAGCCCTGAACTCTATACAGAGATATTTTTCATGCTGCAGCTAGAGCAGCTCTCAAATGCCTTGATAATCTATCACTACTTCCCATCAGTCAATGGCTGAAGTTAGACAAGGGGGCTTCTGAAAAGGGGCAAGGAGGGAACTGGGAGAGATGAACCAAGTGAGTTCTGGGGGACATCACTCTTCGAGTCAGTAGTTTTGATCTGTTCCCTGTTAATAAGTTCATAGACCATTATCATTCTAACCAGGCAACTGCTTGATTTCTGAGTGTCGGGGGAGTTACTTCTCCTTTCTGAAAAGGGGGATCATTTTGCTGACAAAAGAGTAAACCAGCTAGCCAATAAATAACAGTCCCAGAAAACAAGAGTTGGAGTCTCAGGCCTGGAGCTAAGCTAGTGCCTCAAATGAGAGTCCAAATCGAGTCTGGGCATAAGCATAACCCTGAGAGTCAGGATAGGGAAGCCAGATTCCAGCCTCACCCCTCAGACATTGCAGGACCAGGGAAGGAAAGTAAAGCAGCATGGTGTAGCAGGTCTGCACTTGAGTTCAGAGCCAATGACCTCCGTTTGAATCACAGCTCCCCACTTTCTAGCTATTGATTTTAGGGAAGTTGCTTTAACTCTCTGAACAAAGTTTCCTTAAGAGTGAAACTAATAAAACCGACCTCCTTGGACTGTTGAGGGTGTGAAAGAGATGATGTCTTTGGGGCAGGTGGGAATCTCAGGCTAGGAATTGACCATGCAGTCATTGTAACCCCTTTCCCTCTCTGGATCTCAGTTGAGTCTCTGTTTCACACACCTGATACTGATGGCAGAACCTCTTCACTTTCCTGGTTCTGATTGACATGTTTATACTGATCTTATCCCAAAGGAAATGATCTATTTCCAGAGCCACACCCAGGAAAATGTGGGCTCGCAGTCTGCTTCAGAGCCTCAGTCTGGATACCTTTTATGCTGTATTAGGTACCTATTGCTGCATCAAATATTGCCCCAAATTTATCAGTTAAAAAAACGTACACAGTTATTAACTCATGGTTTCTGTGGGTCAGGAATCTGCATGCGGCTTAGCTGGGTACTTCCAGCTCAGGGTCTCCCAAGAAGCGGCAATCAAGGTGTCAGCTGGGGCTGCAGAAACCTCTGCTTCCAACCTCATTGACGGAATGTGGGCCTCAAGTTCTTGCTGACTGTTGGCTGGAGGCATCGGTTCTTTGCCATGTGGACCTCTCCATGGGGCTGCTTACGACATGGCAGCTGGCTTCTGAGAGAGAGAGAGAGAGAGAGAGAGAGAGAGAGCCCAGAACAGAAGCAAGTCTTTTTGTAACCTGACCTTGGAAGTGGCATCTCGTTGCTTCTGCCATATTCTGTTCATGAGACATGAGTCTATATTCCCAACGCACAGTCAAGAGGAGGGGTTTCCACAAGGGCATGACCTTCAGGAGGTAAGAATTATTGGGGGTCATTTTAGGACTTGCTTTTCCCCAACCTTCACCTGGGGAGCAAGATATAGGTCTCTGCTCTCAGTTTCCCAAACCAGTCCTCTTTCTTTTGATCCTATTCCCCTGGGACTGGACCTGGGAAAGCAATAGGGCAGGATTCAAGGCCCATTCTCAGAGATACAGCAACATAAAATCTTCCTTGCCTTCCTTGACCCTGACAATCTCCAACTCCTTGAAGGCAGGAAAACTCATTCCGATTGATTATAAATTCTCCTAAATCTATTATTAATGACATCATTTATATGCCCAGTCTTTTAAGGGCCTGACTTCTGATGCTCAAAACCTAGGATTTTGAAACTCAGAAAATGATTCTCTCAAACTCTTGTTTCTACCACGAGATTCAAAATCTTGTGCTGAAACTCCAAAGCAGAGAACAGATTCTTCTCCCCTTCCTGGATTTCCGCTATAACCTCCTTTCCCAAAGCAATGAACATGGCAAGCCTTAGCATCCTGGACTTGCAGAAGGATCAACAGAAGTTTGGGGAGGGGGTTGGAAACGTAATTGTTAGTACCTGCAAATGTTATTTTGCAAAACACATAAAGCACTTGGCACGTTGTCATGCGCTCAATTCATATTAATTCCTTTTCCTCTTTGTCATCTGTGTTGGAAGTCAGGCAGATTCTGAAGGTGAGCAGATAGGGACATGAAAGGTGGGGGTGAAACTGTAGGGTCTCATGCAGGATCTGGACATTGGACTGGGGTATCCATGGATGGGGGTTTAACTGGCTGCTGGCAGCACAGTGACACTGAACCCTATTGCATGGTGGTAACCAACCTGAGGACACACACTTTATAGAATTCTTTCCTTCACTGTTTCACTATCCTCTGTCCTCTATTCTTGTTCCTTAAGGTCACTTCTCCAAATAAATGGCCTACCTGAAAGCTCTTGTTTCAGAGTTTACTTCCAGGTAGAGTGGGAACTCTGGCTAAGATAGTGTCCGTCCATGGATCAGGTCTTATACGAAGCGTTCTGTGCATAATAACTGTTTTAGCCCATTCAGGTTGCTATAACAAAAATACCAGAGACTGAGTGATTTAGAAAGAGCAGAAATTTATTTCTTATGGTTCTGGAGGCTGGGAAGTCTAAGATCAAGGCACCAACAGCTTTGGTGTCTGGTGAGAACCCACTTCCTGATTCACAGATGGCCATCTTCTTACTGTGTCCTCATATGGTAGAAGGTGGTGAGGTAACTCTCTAGGGTCCCGTTTATAAGGGTGCTGATTTTTTTATAAGGGCACTAATCCCATTCATAAGGGCTCCAGCCTCATGACTCATTCCCCTCACAAAGGCTCCACCTCCAAATATCATCACACTGGGGATTAGGTTTCAATGTATGAATCTCGGGTGGGGGGAGACACAAACCTTCAGCTGATAGCAATAACCCATTCAATTCTCATGATGCCTGATGAGGTAGGTTTTATTATCTCCATTTTACAGATATGGAAGCAGAGGCTCACAGTAGAAGTGATTCAGGCAAGGTCACACTGCCCGGAAGTGGCAGGATTGGGTTTGAGCCTGGATCAGTCTAACTCCATAGGCCTTGCTCTGAGTCTGCTTTCCTGCCTGGAATCACATTCCCCACCAGAGCCTAGTGGGTCCCAGTTTGTGCTGGAGGTGTGTCCTCTGGGCTATGGAGGATCCTCTCACCAAGAGTTTCACAAGTGAGCACTGCCTTTGTCCTGCACCTATGGCCTGCGTCTGCCTCCCCCACCCCCCCAATCCCCCAGGGGGAACTGATGTTCTAAAACTGCAGACTCAGGCCCATCACCAAGAGCTCTGAGCTTCCCACCCTTCTGAAGTTTGAGTATTTTGAAACTAATTTGAGATTTGTTGGAAGCTGAGAAAGGGGAAAAATATGCTTGACTTGCTCTTTTTTTCCCTTTCTTAAAGAGACTCTAGGGACTTCTTTGGTGGTGCAGTGGTTAAGAGTCCTCCTGCCAGTGCAGGAGACACAGATTCGATCCCTGGTCCGGGAGACTCCCACATGCCGCAGAGCAACTAAGCCCGTGTACCAAAACTACTGAGCCTGCGAGCCATAACTACTGAAGCCCGTGCACCTAGAGCTCGTGCTCCACAACAAGAGAAGCCACCACAATGAGAAGCCCGTGCACTGTAACAAAGAGTAGCCCCCGCTCACTGCAACTAGAGAAAGCCCACGTGCAGCAACGAAGACCCAACGCAGCCAAAAATAAATAAATAAAAATAAATAAATAAAGAGCCTCTAAAGTCATTTTGGTAGCAAACCTGAGGCCCCTGGACCAGTCAGTTTCAGTCTAGAGATATGGGTGCTGGTGTCTGCCGAGGCTGGCTTTGTTTTGTCCTTGCAAAGACCAAATGAGTCCTGTTTTTTTTTGTTTTTTTTTTTTTTTTGCGGTACGCGGGCCTCTCACTGCTGTGGCCTCTCCCGTTGTGGAGCACAGGCTTCCGGACGCGCAGCCTCAGCGGCCATGGCTCACGGGCCCAGCCGCTCCACGTCATGTGGGACCTTCCCGGACCGGGGCACGAACCCGTGTCCCCTGCATCGGCAGGCGGACTCTCAACCACTGCGCCACCAGGGAAGCCCAAGTCCTGTTTTTTTTTTGTTTGTTTTTTGTTTTGTAGTACGCGGGCCTTTCACTGTTGTGGCCTCTCCCGTTGCGGAGCACAGGCTCCGGACACGCAGGCTCAGCGGCCACGGCTTACGGGCCCAGCCGCTCCGCGGCATATGGGATCTTCCCGGACCAGGGCACGAACCCGTGTCCCCTGCATCGGCAGGGGGCCTCTCAACCTCTGCGCCACCAGGGAAGCCCCTCATTGTAGTATTGATTTGCATTTCTCTAGTAATTAGTGATGTTGAGCAGCTTTTCATGTGCTTCTTGGCCAACTGTATGTCTTCTTTGGAGAAATGTCTATTTAGGTCTTCTGCCCATTTTTGGACTGGGTTGTTTGTTTCTTTAATATTGAGCTACATGAGCTGTTTATATATTTTGGAGATTAATCCTTTGTCCATTGATTCGTTTGCAAATATTTTCTCCCATTCTGAGGGTTGTTTTTTCATCTTGTTTATGGTTTCCTTTGCTGTGCAGAAGCTTTGAAGTTTCATTAAGTCCCATTTGCTTATTTTTGTTTTTATTTCCATTACTCTAGGTGGTGGATCAAAAAAGATCTTGCTGTGATTTATGTCAAAGAGTATTCTTCCTATGTTTTCCTCTAAGAGTTTTATAGTGTCTGGTCTTACACTTAGGTCTCCAATCCATTTTGAGTTTATTTTTGTGTATGGTGTTAGGGAGTGTTCTAATTTCATTCTTTTACATGTAGCTGTCCAGTTTTCCCAGCACCACTTATTGAAGAGACTGTCTTTTCTCCATTGTGTATCCTTGCCTCCTTTGTCATAGATTAGTTGACCTTAGGTGCGTGGGGTTATCTCTGGGCTTTCTATCTTGTTCCATTGACCTATGTTTCTGTTTTTGTGTCAGTACCATATTGTCTTGATTACTGTAGCTTTGCAGTATAGTCTGAAGTCAGGGAGTCTGATTCCTCCCACTCCATTTTTTTCCCTCAAGACTGCTTTGGCTATTCGGGGTCTTTTGTGTCTCCATACAAAGTTTAAGATTTTTTCTCCTAGTTCCGTAAAAAACGCCATTGGTAATTTGATAGGGATTGCATTGAACCTGTAGATTGCTTTGGGTAATAGAGTCATTTTCACAATATTGTTTCTTCCAATCCAAGAACATGGTATATCTCTCCATCTATTGGTATCATCTTTAATTTTGTTCATCAGTGTCTTATAGTTTTCTGCATACAGGTCTTTTGTCTCCCTAGGTAGGTTTATTCCTAGGTATTTTATTCTTTCTGTTGCAATGGTAAATGGGAGTGTTTCATGAATTTCTCTTTCAGAATTTTCATCATTAGTGTATAGGAATGCAAGACATTTCTGTGCATTAATTTTGTATCCTGCAACTTTACCAAATTCATTGATTAGCTCTAGTAGTTTTCTGGTGGCATTTTTAGGGTTCTCTATGTATAGTATCATGTCATCTGCAAACAGTGACAGTTTTACTTCTTCTTTTCCAATTTGTATTCCTTTTATTTCTTTTTCTTCTCTGACTGCCGTAGCTAGGACTTCCAAAACTATGCTGAATAATAGTGGTGAGAGTGGACATCCTTGTCTTGTTCCTGATCTTAGAGGAAATGCTTTCAGTTTTCACCATTGAGAATGATATTTGCTGTGGGTTTGTCATATATGGCCTTTATTATGTTGAGGTAGGTTCCCTCTATGCCCACTTTCTGGAGAGTTTTTATCATAAATGGGTGTTGAATTTTTTCAAAAGCTTTTTCTGCATCTATTGAGATGATCATATGGTTTTTATTCTTCAATTTGTTAATATGGTGTATCACATGGATTGATTTGCGTATATTGAAGAATCCTTGCATCCCTGGGATGAATCCCACTTGATCATGGTGTATGATCCTTTTAATGTGCTGTTGGATTCTGTTTGCTGGTATTTTGTTGAGGATTTTTGCATCTATATTCATCAGTGATATTGGTCTGTAATTTTCTTTTTTTTGTAGTATCTTTGTCTGGTTTTGGTATCAGGGTGACGGTGGCCTCATAAAATGAGTTTGGGAGTGTTCCTTCCTCTGCAATTTTTTGGAAGAGTTTGAGAAGGATCAGTGTTAGCTCTTCTCTAAATGTTTGATAGAATTCACCTGTGAAGCCATCTGGTCCTGGACTTTTGTTTGTTGGAAGATTTTTAATCACAGTTTCAATTTCATTACTTGTGATTTGTCTGTTCATATTTTCTATTTCTTCCTGGTTCAGTCTTGGAAGGTTCTACCTTTCTAAGAATTTGTCCGTTTCTTCCAGGTTGTCCATTTTATTGGCATAGAGTTGCTTGTAGTAGTCTCTTAGGATGCTTTGTATTTCTGCGGTGTCTGTTGTAACTTCTCCTTTTTCATTTCTAATTTTATTGATTTTAGTCCTCTCTCTCTTTTTCTTGATGAGTCTGGCTAATGGTTTATCAATTTTGTTTATCTTCACAAAGAATCAGCTTTTAGTTTTATTGATCTTTGCTATTGTTTTCTTTGTTTCTATTTCATTTATTTCTGCTCTGATCTTTATGATTTCTTTCCTTCTGCTAACTTTGCATTTTGTTTGTTCTTCTTTCTCTAGTTCCTTTAGGTGTAAGGTTAGATTGTTTATTTGAGATTTTTCTTGTTTCTTAAGGTAGGCTTGTATAGCTATAAACTTCCCTCTTAGAACTGCTTTTGCTGCATCCCATAGGTTTTGGATCATTGTGTTTTCATTCTCATTTGTCTCTAGGTATTTTTTGATTTCCTCTTTGATTTCTTCAGTGATCTCTTGGTTATTTAGTAATGTATTGTTTAGCCTCCATGTGTTTGTGTTCTTTACGTTTTTTTCCCTGTAATTGATTTCTAATCTCATAGCGTTGTGGTCAGAAAAGATGCTTGATATGATTTCAATTTTCTTAGATTTACTGAGGCTTGAGTTGTGACCCAAGATGTGATCTATCCTGGAGAATGTTCCATGAGCACTTGAGAAGAAAGTGTATTCTGTTGTTTTTGGATGGAATGTCCTATAAATATCAATTAAATCTATCTGGTCTATTGTGTCATTTAAAGCTTCTGTTTCCTTATTTATTTTCATTTTGGATGATCTGTCCATTGATGTAAGTGAGGTGTTAAAGTCCCCCACTATTATTGTGTTACTGTCGATTTCCTCTTTTATAGCTGTTAGTAGTTGCCTTATGTATTGAGGTGCTTCTCTGTTGGGTACATATATATTTATAATTGTTATATCTTCTTCTTGGATTGATCCCTTGATCATTATGTAGTGTCCGTCCTTGTCTCTGGAAACATTCTTTATTTTAAAGTCTATTTTATCATATATGAGTATTGCTACTCCAGCTTTCTTTTGATTTCCATTTGCATGGAATATCTTTTTCCATCCTCTCACTTTCAGTATGTATGTGTCCCTAGGTCTGAAGTGGGTCTCTTGTAGACAGCATATATATGGGTCTTGTTTTTGTATCCATTCAGCAAGCCTGTGTCTTTTGGTTGCAGCATTTAATCCATTCATGTTTAAGGTAATTATCGATATGTATGTTCCTATGACCATTTTCTTAATTGTTTTGGGTTTGTTTTTGTAGGTCCTTTTCTTCTCTTGTGTTTCCCAGTTAGAGAAGTTCCTTTAGCATTTGTTATACAGCTGGTTTGGTGGTGCTGAATTCTCTTAGCTTTTGCTTGTCTGTAAAGCTTTTGATTTCTCCATTGAATCTGAATGAGATCCTTGCCAGGTAGACTAATCTTGGTTGTAACTTCTTCCCTTTCATCACTTTAAGTATATCATGCCACTTCCTTCTGGCTTGTAGAGTTTCTGCTGAGAAATCAGCTGTTACCCTTATGGGAATTCCCTTGTATGTTATTTGTCGTTTTTTCCCTTGCTGCTTTCAATAATTTTTCTTTGGCTTTAAATTTTGCCAATTTGATTACTGTGTGTCTTGGTGTGTTTCTCCTTGGGTTTATCCTGTATGGGACTCGCTGTGCTTCCTGGACTTGGGTGGCTATTTCCTTTCCCATGGTTGGGAAGTTTTCGACTATAATCTCTTCAAATATTTTCTCGGGTCCTTTCTCTCTCTCTTCTCCTTCTGGGACCCCTATAATGCGAATGTTGTTGCGTTTAATGTTGTCCCAGAGGTCTCTTAGGCTGTCTTCATTTCTTTTCATTCTTTTTTCTTTATTCTGTTCCATGGCAGTGAATTCCACCATTCTGTCTTCCAGGTCACTTATCCGTTCTTCTGCCTCAGTTATTCTGTTATTGCTTCCTTCTAGTGTAATTTTCATTTCAGTTATTGCATTGTTCATCTCTGTTTGTTTGTTCTTTAATTCTTCTAGGTCTTTGTTAAACA
Source organism: Grampus griseus (assembly GCF_964374135.1). NCBI lineage: Eukaryota > Metazoa > Chordata > Mammalia > Artiodactyla > Delphinidae > Grampus > Grampus griseus. The sequence goes on along the minus strand of NC_139008.1, from coordinate 31,446,375 downwards.
TTTCTTGCATCTTCTCAATCTTTGCCTCCATTCCTTTTCCGAGGTCCTGGATCATCTTCACTATCATTATTCTGAATTCTTTTTCTGGAAGGTTGCCTATCTCCACTTCATTTAGTTGTTTTCCTGGGGTTTTATCTTGTTCCTTCATCTGGTACATAGTCCTCTGCCTTTTCATCTTGTCTATCTTTCTGTGAATGTGGTTTTTGATCCAGAGGCTGCAGGATTGTAGTTCTTCTTGCTTCTGCTGTCTGCCCTCTGGTGGATGAGGCTAAGAGCCTTGTGTAGGTTTCCTGATGGGAGGGACTGGTGGTGGGTAGAGCTGGCTGTTGCTCTGGTGGGCAGAGCTCAGTAAAACTTTAATCCACTTGACTGCTGATGGGTGGGGCTGAGTTCCCTCCCTGTTGGTTGTTTGGCCTGAGGCAACCCAACACTGGAGCCTACCTGGGCTCTTTGGTGGGGCTAATGACAGACTCTGGGAGGGCTCACGCCAAGGAGTACTTCCCAGAACTTCTGCTGCCAGTGTCCTTGTCCCCACGGTGAGCCACAGCCACCCCCCGCCTCTGCAGGAGACCCTCCAACACTAGCAGGTAGGTCTGGTTCAGTCTCCCCTGGGGTCACTGCTCCTTCCCCTGGGTGCCGATGCGCACACTACGTTGTGTGTGCTCTCCAAGAGTGGAGTCTGTTTCCCCCAGTCCTGTTGAAGTCCTGCAATCAAATCCCACTAGGCTTCAAAGTCTGATTCTCTAGGACTTCCTCCTCCCGTTGCCGGACCCCCAGGTTGGGAAGCCTGACGTGGGGCTCAGAACCTTCACTCCAGTGGGTGGACTTCTGGGGTGTAAGTGTTCTCCAGTCTGTGAGTCACCCACTCAGCAGTTATGGGATTTGATTTTACTGTGATTGTCCCCCTCCTACCGTCTCATTGTGGCTTCTCCTTTGTCTTTGGATGTGGGGTATCTTTTTTGGTGAGTTCCAGTGTCTTCCTGTCGATGATTGTCCGGCAGCTACTTGTGATTCTCGCTTTCACAAGAGCGAGTGAGAGCACGTCCTTCTACTCTGCCATCTAGGTTCCGGTCTCTCCAAAGCAGACTTTTTTACAGCAGCTGCTTTTCCAGGAAGGGATGATGCAATGTGGACAGCTGATCTGAACCCTGGGAGGGGTGAGGGGTGCTCTGGTCCCAGAGCAGCAGTGTCTACAGAGACCTCAATGCACAGTGTGGTCTGTAGACCAGCGGCCTCTGAATCCCCTTGGAGCTTGTTAGAAATGCAAGATCTTCCGAGGGCCCCAGTTGTGCTGTATCAGAATCTGCATTTTAACAAGGCCCCAGGGTGACTTGAATGCACAAAAACCTTTGAGAAGTGCTGAGTAGAGAGGCAAAACCAGTAGCCTCTGACCACGCTCCAATCCCATGCTGTGAGTCCTCCAAGGAGCTGAGACTATGAATGAATTTTGTGACGCAGGTGAAGAATACTGTGCGCCGTTCCCCATTTTTACCCCTTTGTTTTGACCTCATGTGCATTTTTACACACACACCCATGTGGCAATTCTTGCAACATTAATTTTCTGCAACAACATGTTTCATGGAGCAAATTCCATTAAGCCATTTTAATCCAGGGTTTAATTTTCTCTACAGCTCAACTAACATGTTTCCATTTTTCCCCATCAAATATTTATTTATCATAACATTATTTTCATGGGATCAATTATTTTCTGTTTAAATTTTACAACAAGCATGTGATTCTTCCATCTTTTTCCTTATACTGACTTTCTGCTGCTGATAACTTCTGCTGTTTTAAGGTTTTTGTTTGTTTGTTACCTTCTTTTGTGGCCTTTCTATCCAGTTCAAATCTTCTGGGTCAAATTTTGCAGATCTAAATTGTATCAAGAATACTTTTCTTCTGTCAACTTTCAGCCCGTTACAAATTCTAGTGGGTGTCATTTCAGTCCTATTAGTTTTACTTGCGGCTGATTATGTTCTACCAGTAATTTATGGCAGAAATAATCACCGGGATGCAAGTAAGGGAAGGATTTCTATCTTTTTTTTTTTTTTTTTTTTTGTGTTACGTGGGCCTCTCATTGTTGTGGCCTCTCCCGTTGCGGAGCACAGGCTCTGGATGCGCAGGCTCAGAGGCCATGGCTCACGGGCCCAGCCGCTCCACGGCATGTGGGATCTTCCCGGACTGGGGCACGAACCCATGTCCCCTGCATGGGCAGGTGGACTCTCAACCACTGCGCCACCAGGGAAGCCCGATTTCTATCTTTTTAACCACCCCCATCCCAACCCAGCCTTGTCTTCAGGACCTAGGACAGTGCCTGGCACATAGTAGGTTCTCCACAAACATTTGTACGTAGAGTGAATAAAATTCACTAACAGTTGAACCAAAGACTGATGGTTTGTGTTTGTCTGATTGCATCTGATCAGAACATTGAGCAACTTTAGGGGACAGAGATAGGTGGAGGCAGGTGGGAAAGGGAGGAGAAAAGAGAAGATGGAGAGAGTATGAACATACATGCACACACATGCACATGGACACACACATGTGTAGGCACAAACACACGTGCACACCAATATACATATGTACAGAGACACACATGTGTATATACATGCACAAGTCACACATATTTAGGTATGCTTATGTGTGTGTACACAGACATGCATATGCACACACAGAGACAGATATGCACACGCCCATATATACACACAGCCACACACGTATGCACACACAGATGTGCATATGCACACAATGCAATACTCATACATGCACATAGCCACATATATACACTCATGTTTGTACACACATGCACATGAATGCACATACAAACACAGACAGGTACATATATAAACACATACACAAATGCTCATATGTGCACATAGAGTTTACTGGCATATTGACTGGTAAACTCTTTACTGCAGTGTAGAGTAAAATGTCTCTGGTGCTAGAATAAGGAAATAAAAATGGCAGGATCAAAACAGCAGGCTTAACACACTCCTCTTTGGCGTGTTGGGGTCTCCATTTTACAACTAGTAATTAAATGCGTATTGAGGTGAACTGAACATTGGAAAGCCAGCTGCTGCCTTGGTTTGAATTTATTAAAATATGGTACTTGGTCTTCTCTCTGGGTCAGACTGTGTGAAAATCACAGGGTATTGGAGATGAAGAGTGCTGGGTTCTTCTCAAAATCTCCCAGTCTGGTGGGGTAGGTGGATGTGGAAGCCAAGCAATTAAAATGCAGCGCGATAAGCGCTGTGTGGAAAATTCCTTGGAGCCGTGGGAGCTCAGGGTGGGGGGGATGATGGAGTTTAGTGGGAGCTGTTAAGGTCTGAGCCATGAGACATTTGTGCTGGATTCCTTTTGGCATGTTAGCTAACTAATTATAAAATAATTATAATGAACACTTCAGGGGAAGGGAAGGGATTGAAAGGCAGAAGAGAGCTGGAAATAAGGTTGGAAGATGTGCAGTTAGAGACCTGGGTTGCCCAGTCAACCTGGATGAAGGGGGAGGTGGGGCAGCTGCATTGTCCTTGACCCGAGCATCCCGACCTATAAAACAGGGAATAAGAAACAACTGCTTCTTAGGTTTGCTTCTTCAGGCTAGGTGAGAAAATGTGTCCAAAAGAGCTCTGGAAACCACCCACCGCTAGCAAGCTGGAGGTTTTCTTATTCAGAACAGGCTGCAAATATCTGGGGTTTGTTCTTCGATTAGACAGTGTCTATTGCAATAACTGTATGCAACAAACATGCTCCAAATCTTAGTAGTTTACTATCTCAAATATTATTTTTCTCACTCTGTAGAAAAATAGTAGGTAGGTCAGTAGGTCGCTTGGGTTTGGCGAATGGAAGCTGAATTCGGCTGAGCCTGCCTCCAGGCTGGAGACTCTGCACATCTCCATGTGCTCCTTGACCAGTAGCTACCTGGAATTTTAATCCAACTTGTGCTGGCAGAGGAGGAAGAGGGCAAGCCCACTTTTAAATATTTTTAAAGTCCAGCTGCCCATTGGCCATTGCCAATCACATGATCAAGGGAGGGGGGAACTGGAAACACTGATCTAATCTGCTGCAGCCCTCGGGGCAAGACTAGTGATGGTCAGGTGCCAGAGGATGATAGACGGGGTGCCAGTTCCTGGCGTTTCCCTTCCCTTTCCTAGCATGAGACTTGGGGTAAGTCAAGCTCTCTGAGCCTCAGGTTGCTTATCTGTAAAATGGGCATAATAAGAGTCCCCATCTCCCCTGAGGTGAGGATTGCCTGATTTATTACAACAGCCTTGTAACTAGTCCCCTAGATTTAACCTCGCACCTCCCCACCATCTCTTCTCTCCATGTCAGGTAGAGTCATCCTTTTTTTTTTTTTTTTTTTTGCGGTATGCGGGCCTCTCACTGTTGTGGCCTCTCCCATTGCGGAGCACAGGCTCCGGACGCGCAGGCTCAGCGGCCATGGCTCACGGGCCCAGCCGCTCCGCGGCACGTGGGATCTTCCCGGACCGGGGCACGAACCCGCGTCACCTGCATCGGCAGGCGGACTCTCAACCACTGCGCCACCAGGGAAGCCCCTAGAGTCATCCTTTAAGTACAAAAGTCATCCAGAAAGAAACCTCGTGTCCATTTAGGCAGATTAGTGGCTGCCATTTAGGCAAATTAGTGGTTGCCAGGAGCTGGATGGGAGAGAGGAAACAGGAAGTGACTGTTAATAAGCATAATATTTCTTTCTGGGCTAAAGAAAGTATTCTAAAATGGATTGTGATGAAGGTCACACAATTCTGTGACTATACGGTCTCTCTGCCCAGAATCTTCTTCCTTCAGATATTTGCCCCTCACCTCAGGTCTTTGCTTAAACAGGGTGAGCTTTTCCTGAACACCCCACTTAAGCTTGCACTGCACCCTGCTGGTCCCTCTCTCCTGATATATTTTCTCTAGTATTTGGAACAACCTGACATGTTTCATATTTTGGTTGTGCACTTTCTTTATTATCCACTCCTTTCTTCCCCTCTTGCCCATTCCTGAAATACACCAGGAGAATATAAACTTCCCAGAGGCAGGGATATTTGTCTGTGTTGTTCATGGCTGCCTCTGCAGATGGTACCTGGCACATAGCAGGCCCTCCATAAATATGGATGATGTAAACGATATAATGCTTATTAAGTGCTCAAGACCCGGCATGTATGAGTGGTGTAATCAATGTTCGCTTTTATTATCACTACTTATTTCAAATGAGCTCCTTAATTGCCAAATTTTCTGTCTGAAGTGACTCTGAGTTTGAGTCAAATATTTTCCCCCTGGGAGTCCTTGCTGGCACACACGTGTGGGTACAGATCCTGCTGCGTCTGTAGAGGCCACATTTCAGTCCCAGGTTCTTTCCTGCCGGGCAGAGCGAGCCATGACATTTATAAACCTCTGGGCTCTTAATCCCCTGCTGATCCTCAGAGAGCAGTAGTGCTTTGTTGCTAAAGACATTGCCCCGCTTTGAACAAAGGAAGGAAGAAACATCTGGGCATCGGTCTCTGGGCTATGACATCACGCGCATTATCAGGAAGAGGAGGTGGCGGCTCAGGGATGGGGATTGACTTGCCCCGTGTCACCTGCCTGGGGAGGGTGAAACCACACACGTCCCTGGGGTCCTGGTCCTCGCTCTGCATTCCTGAGTTTTGGGACAGATCTGTTGGTTTCGAGGACTTTTCCTTACGTTGAGCTAAACTTTGTAACTCCTTTGTGTAAATCCTGCATGTTCTCACTACCAACTGGTCTCTCCTCCATGTCAATCTTTTTTTTTTTTTTTTTTTGCGGTACACGGGCCTCTCACTGTTGTGGCCTCTCCCGTTGCGGAGCACAGGCTCTGGATGCGCAAGCTCAGCGGCCATGGCTCACGGGCTCAGCCACTCCGCGGCATGTGGGATCTTCCCGGACCGGGGCACGAACCCGTGTCTCCTGCATCGGCAGGCGGACTCTCAACCACTGCACCACCAGAGAAGCCCTGGAATTTGGATTATGACGGATAACTAATGTATTAGTCAGGGTTCTCTAGAGCAAAAGAACCAGCAGGATATATATATATATATTTTTTTAATATTTTAAAATTTATGTATATAATTTATATACAAATTTTAGTAATATATTACATGACATATCTGATATTATAATATACTATTATTATATACTTATATTTTATATACTTTATATATAAGTATAATATTAGTATAAGTATAGTATAGTATATATATAATATATACTTTATGTATTATATATTTGTTATACATTATAGTTATAATATATAAATTAAATATATAATTATATAAACATATAATGTTAAATATAACAACTATATATAATATATAACTTTACATATACCTATATAATTTATATAGGATAATACCATATATTAACATATATTACATATAAATCAATAAAGGAGATTGTTTTTGAGGGATTGGCCCACACAGTTATAGGGGCTGACACGTCCCATGGTCTGCTGTTTGCAGGCTGGGGACCCAGGGAAGCTGGTGATGTCATTCAGCCTGAGTCCAAAGGCCTGAGAATCAGGGGAGCTGACGGTGTAAACCCAGTCCCAGGGCCAGGAGAAGGTTAGGTAAGACGTTCCAACTCAAACAGTGAGGTGGGAAAAAGGGGCTATAGAAGAATTTTAAGTGCAGGTGTGATGTGACCAGAGTTGAGTTTCATAAAAATGAGTTCCCAGTGGGGATAATGGTGCCTTGGATCGAGGGTAACTATTCAGAGCAGCCGAGGTCGGGCTCAGAACCCTTCAGAGCTTGTGACCAAGGTCTCTTTTCCTTTCCTCAGCCGGCAGTCACAGTCTGGGGCTGGGGTGGGGCTCAGACTTGCCAAGGAGATCTTCAGGTTTCTAGAACCCCAGGCCAATGGCTGCCAGGGCAGAATGTGGTAGGGCTCTAAGACTGGTCTAATTACCCTGCCCGACAGAGCTGCCCCTGACAGTGAATTCTCTCTTCCTTAGCTGGCAGAGTCTTCTTGGTACAAAAAGGTGTTTATGGTCCCCTTTGTTAGAAAGGCATTTAGAGGCTGTGAGTTGACAAGGCAGGCATCCTGAGACGTGACTTTCCTTTTCATCTAAAGTTAAGGACCTTCTTCCCAGTCACTTCATCGTTGGTTTTGTTGATGAAAAGGGGAAAGTGATCAATATTTTTGCCTTCTAGGATCTCTGACCTTTGCAAACAAGGACGCTGAGGTACATGTTTCAGTAAACGGTAGGCCCTAAAATAACCCCTGGTCAGGGTCCTGCTGAATGAATGACCAGAGTGCTTCCCACATACTATGTGGCCCTGGGCAAAGTCCTTAACTTCTCCAGGCCTCAGTTGCTTAGTCTGTGAAATGGGAATACAAACACCACCCCCTCCCCCCACATACTCTGAGAGTTGTGAGGATGAGATGAGCCCTGATCTAGTCTCCTGTTAGAACTGCATTGTCCAAGGTGGTAGCTACTGGCCATGTGTAGCTATTTAAATTAAAATAAATTAAAATGAAATACATTTTAAAAGTTAGTCCCTCAGTCACAGGAGCCATATTTTTTCTATTCATTTTTAATTTAATTTTATTTTTTAACAATTTATTTTATTGAAGTATAGTTGATTTACAATGTTGTGTTAATTTCTACTGTACAGCAAAGTGATTCAATTATACATATATATGCATTCTCTTTCATATTCTTTTCCATTATGGTTTATCACAGGGTATTGTATATAGCTCCCTGTGCTATGCAGTAGGACCTTGTTGTTTATTCATCCTATATATAATAGTTTGCATCTGCTAATCCCAAATTCCCAGTCCATCCCTCACCCCCACCCCTGTCTTGGCAACCACAAGTCTGTTTAGTATGATAATCTCTAGGTCCATTACAGGGGACATATTTTAAGTGCTCAATAAACTTATGTTGCTGGTGACTATGGTTTTGCGAAGCACAGATACAGAACATCTCCAGAACTTTCGCTGCAGAAAGTTCTATCAGATGGCATTGTTTTAGAGGAGGGCACCGATGGTATATTCTTTGTGGACCAACAGGTAGGCACTGGGGACTTGTTCAAGGGTGAAAATAAAAATGGTTCTGAGTCAGAGAGGCAAAAGACACAACTGCTCAGCGAAAACACTTGAGTTATTTGAAAAAGGTGGAAGAAAACCCCCAAACCTTTTCAAGCTGGCACAATTCCTGGGCAAGCGTGTCACCGATCTCTGCCGGCAGAAATGCTGGGGCAGTGCAGAGCATCAGTGCATACGATATCCACGTTACTACCAGATAAATTCATTAGGATGGATACGATCACAGTGAATACCAAATGAAGTGGCAGTGGCAGGACAAGCAATTAAAATGTTACACAAACAATGCTCACCGGGCGGGACACCTCCCTCTGGCTCCCCTTGCCTGTCTGCAGGCATCACGTGGCAGGCAACTCATCCGAGCGGTGGCCACTGAAATGTCACAGCTCCTTTAGAAGGGGTCACTGCAGCGTAGAGACTGGTGGGGGCTTGAAGATATTTGGAAACAAAAGGGCCCAAGGAATTTGGATCTCAGCCTCTGGGTCTGTAGCAAGAAGGCTGTGGCTGTCAAGGGCAATTATGACCCCTTGCACTGGCACAGGATTTATCGTCGCAAATGTTCCGGGCATACGTTTCTCTCATTTGATTGCCAGCTACCTTTAGGGTTGTGGTGAGAGATAAATCCGAGAGAACTCTGAAAGCTGAAAGTGCTTGGAGACAATTCATTTTGTTCCCTACGTTTCAATTCTGGTTGCATCACTAGGCAGCTGGGAGTTCTTGGGCAAAGCGTTAGCCTCTCTGAGCCTGTTTCCTTATCTGTAAAATTCTTGCCTCAAAGTGTGGGTAGGTTGGAGATACTATGCTGGCACCCAATAGGAGCTCAGCGAGTGGTAACTGAATATTTTTAGCTTATGGAGGCTGAATGGATGGACATTTTCTGAGAACCTACTATGTAACAGGCATGGGAGTGATACCAAGATGGATAAGATGTGGTTCTTGTCATGTGCAGGAATCAGCAGTATGTAATTAATTACAGTATTCAGTGATCAGGACAGGGATGGATAAAGGTGTTTACAGGGTGCTATGGAAACACAGAGATGCACTTTTCTCCTAGGGAAGGCGGGAGGTGTCATCTGAGCTGGACTGTGAGAGAGTTGGCACTTGCTAGGAACACTTGGGGAGGGCATTGCAGAGGGATGGGCGAATAGCACTGAGAGGGTGCAGAGGTGAGAATGCTTTCTGCTTTCAGAAAACTTGAGCTGGTCTGGTGGGTCAAGACCAGGGGGTACATATGGGGAGGGCTGGGAGATGAGGCCAGAGGACAAGGAAGGGGTCGTGAGTCAGAGTGAGGCGTCTGCATCAGGCTAAGAACTGTGCTTTCATTGATTATCGATGGAGGACTACGTTAGTTCTATGAAAACATTAAAAAATTACGCCCCAAATTAGCATCTTAAAATATCAGTAAACCGGGCTTCCCTGGTGGCGCAGTGGTTGAGAGTCCACTTACCGAGGCAGGGGACACGGGTTCGTGCCCCAGACCGAGAAGATCCCACATGCCGCGGAGCGGCTGGGCCCGTAAGCCATGGCCGCTGGGCCTGCGCGTCCGGAGCCTGTGCTCCGCAACGGGAGAGGCCACAACAGTGAGAGGCCCGTGTACCAAAAAAAAAAAAAATATATATATATATATATATATATATCAGTAAACCTTTATTATCTCACAGTTTCTGAGAGTCAGGAATTTGGGAGTGACTCAGCATAGTTGTTCTGGTTTAGGGTCTCTTAGGAGGCTGCAGTGAAGATGTCAGCTGGGCTGCAGTCATCTGAAGGCATGACTGGGGTGTTAGGGTCCACTTCCAAGATGGCACCCTCACATGGCTGGCAAGTTGGTGCCGGCTGGTGGCAGGAGGGCACAGTTCCTCTTTACATAAACCTTCCCATTATGGCTGCTCGGGAATCCTTATAACATGATGTCCTACTTCCCCCAGAGCAAGTGATCCAAGAGAGAGCAAGGCAGAAGCGGCAATGTCCTTCGTGCCTTAACACTAGAAGTCACACATTTCTGTAATATCTTTTTGGTCACCGCTCAGCCTATCCAATGTAGGAGGGGGCTACACAAGTGTGACCACCAGGAGATGAGAATCCCCGGGGCCATCTTGGGGGCTGGCTGTCTTTCCAGGTAGTTGAGGGGTTACATCATTGGTCCCTTTTTAACCAATGAGGAGACTGAGGCATGAGGTTGAGTGCCTGACCCAAAGATCACGCAGCGAGATGAAACATTGGCATTGCTTGGTACCTTGCTGCCTCCTGAAGAGCTTTCTTCCATTCAAAACTATTTCATTAGGGTTTCTGAAAGTATCGCTGGAATAGCAGAGAACTCTGAATTCCTTGTGGGGAGTAACTAGGAAAATTTACACTTAGAGTGGAAACTAAACCCAAGAGAAACCCTTCCACCCAGAACCTATTGTTCAGGTAAAAACATACTGTTAGGGTTGCAAGGAGGCTGGTCTATCGACTAATATTTGTTTATTACAGTTTATTAATGTGGGTTTTCAGGAAGTTCATGATTAAAGTAGAAAAATAATCTAATGATCTATGTCTATAGCTATAGATAGATGGATGGACGGGTAGATAGATAGCTGATGGATAGGTATGTCGGTGGGTCAATGAATGGTTGAATGCTAGTGTAAGGCTACCAACTTCCTTTTGGGAAGGACTATTCTTTATTTTGAGGTTAAGCTCTTTCTGAATAATACTTAAAAAGATAAAAACAAGTCCCACACCTTGGAGTTGCCCTTGACTTCTCTCTTTTCCTCATACCCTATATTTGCAAAATACCCAGAATTTGGCCACTTCTCGCCATCTCTTGGACTACCACCCTGGTCCTGGCCACCAGCATCTCTTGTCTGGATTCTTAGAGTGGGCTCCTCCCTCGCCTCCCATTGTTCTGTTCTCCACAGCTGCCCGAGGGAACACTTGAAAGCGTAAGCAGGTCACACTGTTCCTAGGCTCAAACTCCTCCAACAGCTCCCGGCTCAGAATAAACGCCCAATCCTTACCACTGTCTAGCCGGCCTCATGGGGCCCCGCCCCCTGTTTTCCCTCTGACTCTCCCCTCCTTCATCCGCTCTGGTCTCTGCTGGTCCTCACACACTCTCCTAATCTGTTTCCTCTTCAGCATCTTTGCTGTTTCCTCTGCCTGACATGTTCTTGGCCAGATTTCTGCAAGACCCACTCTCCCGCTTCTCGGTGAAGACTCCTCTGGCCACGTTACCTAAAATCCTCCAGCCCACAACTGTGTTTTGTTCATGGCTATAAGCCCCAGCTTCTGGAAGAAGCCCTCAGTAATTATTTGTTGAATAAATGAACAATGAATAGCAGTCAAGGCCATTCCATTCATCATCCCATTTAATCTGGGAAAGTAGGTATGATTTATAACTGTCCTCATTTTATAGATGGGGAGACTGACAGTCTAGGAAGTTTCATTGGTTTGCTTGGTCCATGGTTGAGCTGAGGCTGAAACCCAAGCCCGTCTATCTCCAAGGCCAATATGCTCTTTGCCTCTCACTGGCCTGTGTGAGGCGGACCTTCTGCCCTTGGACTTTGAGGATTCTGGAATGCCAACTTCAAACTCTAATTTTTCACCAAATAGACTGAGTCATCAGAGAGGTGACATTAGAGGCAGCAGGAAGTATAGAAAGCTATTAATTTTTTCTTTCCCCTTTTTTTTTTTTTTGCGGTACGCGGCCCTCTCACTGTTGTGGCCTCTCCCGTTGCGGAGCACAGGCTCCGGACGCACAGCCTCAGCAGCCACGGCTCACGGGCCCAGCCACTCCGCGGCATGTGGGATCTTCCCGGACCGGGGCACGAACCCGTGTCCCCTGCATCGGCAGGCGGACTCTCAACCACTGCGCCACCAGGGAAGCCCTCTTTCCTCTTTTTATTCCACAATATTGTGTTTCTTTTTGAAAGTCCTCTCACTGGCCTTTAATAATGGCCTCTCCCCGACCATGTCACTCCACACACTCTTGTAGAATCCTTGCTGGCTAAGAGCTATCAGCTCCAGCTGCCTCGGGACTCTCTGGGAGAAAACTGACTTCTCTTATTTCTGCTTGGAGGTGACAAAGCCATTCAGAGTCTCTCTAGACAGTAGAGGTGACTAAAAATAACTGAGCTGCAGTTTTCGTCACTTTTCATTTTAAAGAAAACATGATTGTATTCTAGAAAGAGTTTCAAATAGAGGGGAAAAGACTTTCCTAATTCTTCCATGTGTCTCAGCAGACACGTTGAATCGTGAGCATCTTCCAAATTATCCAAACCTCTCCCTAGGACAGGACTTGATGAAATTTTGGTTGAGGTGCATCAGGGAGAGAGACAGGCATAAAAGACCACACACACACACACACACACACACACACACACACTCACAGAGCCTGGAACTCACACCTAAGCCACGTGGGAGTTAAGACTAGTCTTACCTGACAGATGATTCCCCATGAAGAGAGTAGGGAGATAACCACTTAATAAGCAATTAATAATAGTTTTCATCATGAATCAAGACCTTCACATTCATCACCGCACTTAATCTGGCAAGGTAGCTATTATTTATTACTATCCCCATTTTACAGATGGTAAAACTGAGTCTAGAGAGGTTAATTGCTTGGTCCAATCTGTGGCTGATTTGCAATTCCAAGGTTACACTCAGTGAGGGGAAGCCCCCAGTCCGTAAACCTCTTCTTCATGTGTGAGTGTCAGCTTTGTTACAGGTTCGTTCTCTTGGGTTTGCAACCTGGTTCTCAGCCTGGGGAGCTTTTACACAATGCTGATGCTCAGGCCCCAGCCTCAAGGGTTTTGATTTAATTGATGTCGGTGGGGCGTCAGTTTAGGATTCCAATGTGCAGTCAGTGTCGAGATGCATTGGGTTAAGTCTTTGCTGACTTGGAGAATCCCGCAGCGAGATGCAAATACTCAGTCAGCTGTGCTCTATTAAACCATGAGCAGGCGGTAATGTTACACCTTGCACTGAGCTGCAGCAGTGCTGGCAAGGAGCACACTTTGCTCTGCGTCTCTTCCCAGAGCCCTGATGGGTGGCCCTTTAAGAATAACGATGGCCCCTGTGGCTTGGCATCACCCAGGAGTGATGGAAAGAATGTTCTCCTCCTGCCTTTCTGCTTTTTATTTTAAAAAAATTCACTTTATGTTTTCCCAAGTTAGGAAGATGAGCACAGAAAGATAGACCAGAAGGTAAAGATTTCTCCAGGAAACCAAGGAAGTGATGTTGGGATAGCAAGGAGAGAGTCAGAACCTGGGGGCTCCTGGGTGGGCACCATACCACATTGGAAAAAATGATGCAGAGAGGTGAGTCAGGGGCCCCCAAAGACACAGAGAAAGAAAACTTTGGCAGGGCAGGGGCCATTGGTCTTGGTTTCATTGTATTTCCAGCTCCTGGGGGCAGTGCCTGGTACACAGCAGGTGCTGCATCAATATTTGTTATATTAATGATGAACGCACTTAAAAAAAACTATGGTTTTTCAAGAGCTTGTCATGAGTGGCCTCTAGGACTTTCCTTCTTGATTCTTCTGGATATCAGGATGAGGATGATACAGAAGTGGAATATAGCTCTATATAGCTATATTTTAGCTATATTTATATATTTTAGCACCTGGGAGGTGCTAAAAAGAGTGGAAATACATAACTTCCGGGCATCACTATGGGCCAGGAACATGATGGCATTTAAGACGCAGGAGCTGGGAACCCTTGCACCTATACTCAGCCTTGCTCTGAGTGTGCCTTCAGGAAAAGACGAGATAAGATTGCCCCAGGGGCTGCACACTGTAGGACCATGCAGAGAATCTAGTCTGCAGATATTTTGTTTGGGTTGCCAATTTATTAATGTTATTTTAAATTCGTTACCAACACTTAAAAATTGGGAGATTTCCTTTAGAAGTCTAGATTTCTGGCTTCTCTTGAAAATTCAGAAGCTCTAGCAGCCCTGGGTCGGAATTCCCACTGGCAGTAATTGGCTATTATGGAATAGCTGCTGCCCCCTTCAGACAAATGGGATAGGCCCCCTTTCTTTGCCTTGACATCTGCCCAGGGGCTCTGCCAAGTATTATTACCAACCTGGCCCCTGTAGACATCTGAGTTTGATGTTCCCTATGTTGTTCCTTTGCTTCTGACTGCCAGGTACATATCCTGGGCTCCTTTTCTCACTAGGCATTTGACACCTCAGCCAGTCTGTTTCTCAGCATCTCCAGGTGATTGTTTCACATTCAACCCAGGCTGCATCTGACACATCTCATCTGCCCGTTGTGACAGGTACTGCTGGATTGCTGGGTTTTTATTCCCAGCAAACATTCCCTCTTTTTCATTTTTTTTTCTTGCAAAAGGAAGAGGCAATGTGTTCAGCCTCAGGGGATGAATCACAGTTGGTCCAAGTTATTTGTGGAAATTCCAATTCATTTTGCTTGGGATTGGTTTTGGGGTGGGCATGTGACCCAGTTCTGGCCAATGACATCTAAGGAGAAGTTCTACCAGGAGTTTCCGGCAAAGATTTTTCTCCCTCATAAAAGAAAGATTCCTTCTTTTTGGAAAACAGTCATGTGGAGATGTGATACTTGGAGTTGTGGCAGCTGTGTTGTGACCATGAAGCAAGACCTCATTCTCACACTGAGAATAACAGAAGACAGGAAGATCCAGGGACCCTCATGATATCACTGAGCTGCTGCTAGGTTTCCTTATTATGAGCTTATTTTGCAAGCCACAAATGCACTTATGTTTCAAGATAATGTTGGGATTTTAAAAACAATTAATTAAAGCCAAACACATTTCTAACCCATACATTTCTCTCACCATGTGGATTGTAAGCTCCATGAAGGCAGGGCTGCATCTGTTTGTTCACTAGTATGTATGTCAGTATACTCAAGGCTTAGCACCGTGTCTAGTAATTTCAGAGTAGTAAATATGAGGTGAGGAATATATTTGACCTCATTTTACGGGTGAGAGTTCTGCGACTTAGAGGGGAGAAATTACTTGCCTATATTCCCAGCGATAGTCACAGATGGGAAATTGTGGAGTCTGGGTGGTCGGAGTCGAAAATCCATACTCTGTGGACTCTGGTCCATGCACTAAGCTCTACCGCCTGCCATCCTCAAGGGGGGGTGTAACGTCTGCAGCAAATGACATAGCTCCGATAGGTTTTGCCTTGAAAAATACAACAGATGACAGAACTATCCAGCAGAATTTGGTTCCCTTGAGCCCTGATTCACAGATGCTATTCTGCTGCCATTTATGGGTAGAGCCACAAAAATTAGCATCATGGAAACTGACAGTTAGAAGGAAACTTTGGCATCCATCCCTTTTAGCTGTCAGCCTAGGAACCCATGCTGTGGCAGCTCGAACATGGGCCTCGGAGACCAGTAGGCTTGATTTCAAAGTCCAGCTCTGCCACTCACAAGCTGTGTGACCTTTTGAGGCTTGGGTGAAAAGGCAGGGTAGTTATCGCGAGATAACATACGGGAAATGTTTTCTTTGCACAGTACTCAGCACGTAGTAGGCACTCAGCAAACATTTCTGCCCATGCCACTCTTCTGTCTCAGTTCTGAGGTCAACTCTAAGTCAGGTTTTTATGTGTATAAAAGTTATTTTATTTTTTGTATAAGGCCAATGCGAAAGGGATGTGGAAAATTTTATTGAAGATTTCATAACTCTTATTTCTGGGTTCTGTGCCAGAGAAGTAAACCTCAGTTCTTCCCGTTGTGCCAGAGAAAGAACTAGAACCACCTTCCACCTAATGCACAGTAAAGCTGAGAAATTTTATGACTTAAGTAAAAGCTGCAGAATATCTTCTTATCTGCAGATGAACGACATTTAAATAGAAACTCATGTTCAGTTATTTCATTACCTGGTTAGGTAATATGCCTCCAAACAGCATGCCTTAGTAATTACTTTTCTTAAATACCCTGTTTACTGATTGTCTTATAACCGGATGATACACATACATAATTTTATATTTGCGGATACGTGCTCTTTCCTGACAACTTGAACATCTAAATTAGGGAGCGCAAAATCAGATAATTGCAGAGAAACATTTCTTGTCTGGCACATGATATCTGCAGGTAAATAGCATAATTTTGTGCTATCTGTTTGGAATCAACTGAAGGTGGACGTCCGGATGTTTATCAGTTACACTTCCAACATCTTCTCATTTTTAAAAGTGAAATTCAAAGTTAAGGAAAATCTTCTAGCTTTGACAACTCTCGTCAACTGTGCCCTTGTTGTCATAAGCTGATGGAGCCTCTGGGTACAGGTGAGCATGTTTAACTACAGTAGCTACTGAAAGAAAAAAAAAGACCATCCAGCAAGTTTTTGCATCTCTCTCCTTGGGATAACAGATCTGGCCAATGAGATTGGCATATGACTCAGGTCTGGCCAATCATTGAACTCTATTCCTCAGGCATCGGTAATTGGCTCAGTGGGTGAGCATGGGACCTTAGCAGAGTCAATGGACATTCTTTCCTGGAATTGATGCTGAAGGAAAGACAGTCTTGTTTCTGGTGGAAATATCAAGGAGTAAGTTGTAGGGGCTAGCAGGTATCGTTTTTTCCTGTCATGTAGAGAAGACCCATACTGTAGTGGAAGTTAATGAAGCCAAGGAGATAAAATGGAGGTGAGATGTTGATGAGGGAAGGAGAGAGAGAGAGAGAGAGAGAGAGAGAGAGGTGCTTTGCAGTGTCAAAGCTCAGTCCCATTACCTGGGGGCTTCATTCCTATAGCTCTTCTTTCTCTTTCCAAAGTATCCTTTCTAAGCCATGTGAACCAATAAATTCCGTTCCCCTGAGGAGAGTTTGAGTTTAGTTTTGGTACCATTTCCCGCAACAAAAAGTTTCGGTTTCTCTCACAAGTTTCCCTATGCATTTTGAGGGTGAATAGACACTCCCTTCCCTCTGTTCTCTAGGAGTGATCTGTCCTGAGCACAGTGATCCGGGAGATCTTTGTGTGGCCTGTGAAAAGGCAGAATTAGTTATTTCTTATTCATTTTATGAGTGTCCTCGGCCACCCCTAGGGATGGAGACTGAAGGACAAATGTGACAACTGGGCAGATTTTGGTAAGGCCATTTCTTTTCTTACAAGTCTTGCTGGATATATCAAGGGCTTCACACATGATCCTATCCTTCTCTACTCTAAAAATAGCATAAGATGGAACAAAGATTTCTCAGTAAAGATGCAGAGCCAGGTTCTATCATACTGATCAGCTGGAAGCAACCCAGGGACCCACAATCTGGACAAAATTTAATTAATTGTGGTTCCTCCATATATGGCGTCTAACTTGTCCCATGAAGAGTTTGAAATAATATTGTACATATTTTTGCTACAACATTAAAAACATTTTTTTATTGGAGTATAGTTGATTTACAATATTGTGTTCGTTTCAGATGTACAGCAAAGTGAATCAGTTATATATATATACATATATCCACTCTTTTTTAGACTCTTTTTTTTGCTACAACATCGAATGCAACTATAGGATGGCGAAATTGTGAAAAACACTCTGTAAATTATGTAAAGAACCCTAAGTACAAAACCTGGAAAGAAATATGCCATCCTTTGACTCTGACTGGATGATGGGATTGAAGGGCATGTTCATATACTGGATAATGTATTACTTTTATAATCAGAAAAATGAAATAAAACAAAATATAATATAGCAAAACAGATCTGGTTTGACTGCACTCTATCTTCTTCTCTCTGGTTGAACAAAGATGTTTGACCGCTTGCACTTTTCACTTGGCCATGGGATCTGGGAAATTAAATACGCACTGTGACCTTGTAGCAAGCTCCTTGACAATTCTCTTCTGGGTCTTTCCCTTATACGTGGAAATATGCATTCCTATGTGAGTACCATTCAGAAATGGAAGGAGAGTAGAAAGGGCCATCGATGTGATATTGAGTGTGAAGGGACTAGGTAATTTTGGGAGCTGCTTTGCTGTAGGTGGGAGTGGGTGCAGGAAGCTCCTTGGACTGAGCAGTGGGAGACATGTTTCCAGGATAGAGCCTGAAGAGGATGCCAAAATATCCCTCCATCCTTCCAGTATGCAGAACGCTGATTTCATAGAGAGGATGTGAGTTGAAGACAGAAGGTTCAGATGAGTGACAGCAGGAGCTGCAGCATCATAGAACCATTCCCAGCCTGGCCAAGTGCTCCCCCACTTACTCTCTCCTTCATCCAGCAAATATTGACTAAAACATCTCTTATGTACCAGGGACGGTGCTTGGCGTTGGGTTACAGAGGAGTGAAGCAGCCAACATCCTGCGGGGCCTATGGGTAAAGCAAGCCTCTGTAGAAATCAGTTGATCCGCCAGCACTAACAGAAATATAAAGTGAGCCACAAATGTAATTTTAGATCCTTACAGAATTATATAATTTTATACAGTAACAAATTTTCTTAATCACATGAAAAAAGTAAAAAGAAACAGATGAAATTTAAATAATGTATTTTATTTAGCTTGATATATCCAAAATATTATCATCTCCACATGGAACCAACATAAAAGGTTTCCAACGAGGTATCGTTCATTTTTTTTAAAATAGTTTTTTTTTTTAAATCGACATTACAGTATGTCCCCGACATATGAATGAGTTCCGTTCTGAGAGTGCGCTCATAAGTCCAATTTGTTCGTAAGTCCAACAGTGTTAGCCTAGGTACCCAACAAACACAATCGGTTATATAGTACTGTACTATAATAAGTTTATAATACTTTTCACGCAAGTAATACATAAAAAACAAATACAAAAAATAAAGAAAACATTTTTAATCTTACAGTACAGCACCTTGAAAAGTACAGTAGTACAGCTGGCACACAGGGGCTGGCATCATCGAGTGAACAGGCAAGAAGAGTTACTGACTGGAGGAGGGACAGGAGGTGGGAGATGGTAGAGCTGAAGGAACGTCAGGAATAGGAGGCGGAGGGCAAGCTGCAGTTCCGCTCACGGCTGATGCTGATGGCACAGGTTCTGTTCCCTGCCGGATTCAATTCTATCTACGCTCTTGAAAAAACGATCCAGTGATGTCTGGCTAGTAGCTCTTTTTTTTCTTGTCATAGATGACACGGTAGCACCGGATTGCATTCTGAACGGCTGCTGCCACCTTCGTGTACAGTTCTACGTTCGCGTCCTGTACCTCAAAAGCTAACAGTGCCTCCTCAAATAGAATTAACTTATGTGGTTGGACATGTGAACGCACATTCGGATTTTTGAAAGTTTGCAACTTGAAAGTACGTAGGTAGGGGACTTACTGTATTTTTAGAATAGTTTTAGGTTCACAGCAGTCTTGAGAGGAAGGTGCAGAGTTCCAATTTACCCTCTGTCTCCGCACATGCATAGCCTCCCCCATTATCAACATCCCCTGCATTTGTTACAACTGATGAACATGCATGGACACATCATCATCATCCAAAGTCCATAATTTACAAGGGAAAAAGCAGTGAGAGACAGAGAGAGGGAGAGAAGGAGAAAGCGAGAAAGATGCTACACTGCCAACCTTGATGATGGAAGAAGGGGCCACGAGCCAAAGGATGCAGGTGGACTTTAGAAGTTGGAAAGAAAAGGAAAGAGATTTCCCCTAGAGCCTCCAGGAGGGATATAGCTTCGTCAACATCTTGATTTTAGCCCGGTAAGACCCATTTCAGACTTGCGACCTCCAGAACTGTAAGATAATAAATTTGTGTTGTTTTTAAGCCACTAGGTTTGTGGTACTGTATTATGGCAGCTATGAGAAATGAAGACACCAACCAAGCCTTTGAATAATGGAGGCATGAGGCTTCTTTGCTCCTGGATAGACTTTATTTTCTAAATCTAACTCTTTTTGAGGTGACAGAGTGTTTTGTTTTTTTAAAAAATTATTAATTAATTAATTTATTTTTGGCTGCACTGGGTCTTTGCTGCTGCACGGTCTTTCTCTAGTTGTGGTGAACGGGGGCTACTCTTCGTTGCGGTGCATGGGCTTCTCATTGCTGTGGCTTCTCTTGTTGTGGAGCATGGGCTCTAGGCACGTGGGCTTCAGTAGTTGTGGCATGCAGGCTCAGTAGTTGTGGCTTGCGGGCTCTAGAGCTCAGTCTCAGTAGTTGTGGCACACGGCCTTAGTTGCTCTGTGGCATGTGAGATCTTCCCAGACCAGGACTCGAACCTGTGTGCCCTGCATTGGCAGGCGGATTCTTAACCACTGCGCCACCAGGGAAGTCCAGAGTGGGTTTTTTAAAAGGGAAAAAGTCTTTTTTTAAAAAAAATATTTATTTATTTTCTTTATTTTTTTGGCTGCATCGCGTCTTAGTTGTGGCATGCGGGATCTTTTGTTGTGGCATGTGGGCTTCTCTCTAGGTGTGGCACGCGGGCTCCAGGGCATGTGGGCTCTGCAGCTGTGGTGCGCGGGCTCCAGGGCGCATGGGCTCTGTAGTTTGCGGCACACGGGCTCTCTCATTGAGGCGCACGAGCTCAGTAGTTGTGGTGCGGCAGGGATCTTAGTTCCCACGTCCTCTGCACTGGAAGACAGATTCTTTACCACTGGACCACCAGGGAAGTCCCTAAAAAGGGAAAAAGTCTTAAGGATTGGATGAGATGGAAGTGGCTCCGGGGGTAGTGATGGGGTTGGTGCCCCTGGATGAGAGAGGGGACAGGGTTTGAGGGCAATTCCGTGGGTGGTGAAGATCTGTGACCCCCTCAGGTTGCCTGTGCAAGGGTGAAAGATGAGAGAAGTGTTGAGAGCCTTTGTGGCCGGACTTGTGGTCTGTGAGAGGGGACCTCTGGCAATGGCTGCTTTGAGCCCATTGAGGCATCAGTATCCAAAGATCACTGAGAACAGGGTTCAACGAGCATCACAAAACAAAAAAATTGGCACTGGTTTTAAACCCTACGTCCTTCTCAGGTCCATGCCTCTCCTGCATTCTCTGGGCACCAAGTAACTTGGAGGATTTCACGGAGTGGAGGGACAGCAAAACATGACCGAGACTTCATTTCTCACTACCTCGGCAAATGGAACTGAGTCTGATTCAATTTGATTTGGAAAAAATAAAATTTTTTGACCGGTTTGCCCCCGAGGGTTGCAGAGCATTTCTGAACCTGATTTTGACATTATTTCCTGTCTGCCAAGCATCTGTCTCGATAACCCAATGGCCAGGAGAGTTAGAAAGCGCATCCCTGTTTTGCTGTTTCAGCAGAAGTGCTAGCAAGGAGGAGGGATGCATTGGAGGGAACTCATGGGCCTTTGAACCAGCATTTATTGGAATAAGAAGGAAAGGAGTGGATTCCAGCAAGAGGATGGAGCCCTTTGAAGGAGTTTTGAAGTTGGGGTCCAGTACCCCAAGCACCACGTATACTTCCTGGCTGTGTGGCCTTGGACAAATCATACCACCTCTCTGAGCTTCTGCTTTCTTTTGTGCAGAATAGGTATAATAAGAGGATCAGGTTCGCTAGGAAACAGACTCTGAGGTGGAGATTTGCCTGGAGGTTTATTGGGGAGAATTTTAGGGCTCAGCACTTGCTGGGGGAAAGGAAGCAGTATCTGGCAGCAGGAGTTGAACTGTTAGGCGGCTACAGCTGGTACCTCAGGAGATTACAGCATCACTGTAACTGAGCAGGACCCTGTGGGGCTTTCCCAGGGCAGACCCCTTCCCCATACCCTCTGCTTTAGCTCTTCTCTGAAGTATCAGATAATAGTATCTGACGCATATTTCCTGAGTTGTTTTACTTATGCTAAAACCACCACCAAATGGAAGAAATTAACTACTTGATGATCATGAGCACGTAGCCCCCAGACCTACTGGTGCCTAAGGATTGGTAACGTTAACCCCCATGACACTGCCCTGTTACCTCTCCACCAGCCACTCAGAGAACTGTGCACGAGCTGATCCCTTACCCTGAGATGCTCCTCCTTCACCTGCCCTTAAAAAAAATGCTTTGCTGAAAACTTTCGGGGAGCTGGGTGTTTTTGAGCCACCCCTTCTCCTTGCATGACGCCTTTACAGCAAATGCTGCCCTTTCCTTCCACCCGGTGTCAGTAGATTGGCTTTACTGTGCGTGGGCAAGTGGACGCAGGTCTGGTTTGGTAACATCGTCAGCTACTTGGAGCTGGGGTGACCCTGCAGAGCTGTCCCACCTGGAGGCAGGAGGGCTGGGCCGCGCAGTGGATACAGGCTGCCCCCAGGGATGAGGTCGTTCTCTTCCATCTGGCGTGCGATTCCTGGGAAAGAACTTGGCCAATAATAGCCCCAGTAGCTGGAGGCTACTCAGTCCTGAAGGAGGGATCTGGGTAGTACACACAGCATCCACCAGCAGCACCAGCCAGGGTGATTAGGGGGAGTAAACGCGGTCAAGAGCCTCAGGTGACTGGCATAGAGCATGGCACACACGAGCGTCTCATGTGCTGTTTGGTTTTCCTTGTGGCAGTTTGATTCTGCATCCCCACTAGGCTGAATGCTGCCCGGGATCTGACTGATTCTTTCCGGGAGCAGGCGCGTGTGCTGAGCCCTTTGAATGTACACAGGACATTGAGGCCCCTGCTCAGACTTTATCCCTTTCTGGAAAAAGTGCTGCGTCAGCAGGATAGGCTGCTGGAGCCTCAGGAAGCACAGGGAAGTCGATTAAAGGCACCAGGAGTTTGTTTCCAAAGCAGCTGACTTTCCCCCCCTCTCCTGGGAGCTTCCAGGATCCTGGCCTAGAAGATGGGCTTGTGGGGATGTGAAGGCTGACTCTGAGCTCCATGAGGACACACCTTGTGTGTTCAGTTTGTCATTGTATCCCCAGAATTCTCATGGGGCTTGGGACCTAGGAGAAGCTCAGTGAATATTTATTGGATGAACAAACGAACAAATGAATGAATGAATGAATGATTCTCCAGAAGGTACTGGAAGGTCCAAACTCATCCTCCTGATTTTTGGGCCCCAGGAAGGCGAGTGTGTTGCCATGGAGATGTGACTGCCCATGGACCATCTCCAGGCGCTCCTTTCCCTTGAACTCTGGGCCCCTTGGGGTTGTGTGTGTTCTCTGGTCTCCCAGGTATGAGGTTCTGTAGTGATGGAGAGGCAGAACTTTCACACATGCCAATCCCCTGCCTGGTCACCTTCTTCTTCCTTGTTCCTCCTCACTTCGATGAGCACTGATCATCCCTAGGGCTTTTGCTTTTTACAATGCAGCAGCCGGAGCGATTGCTTGAAAGTGCTCATCAGATCACGTGCAGTTCCAGTTTACCCATCAGTCGCTCCCCACCGCCCTTGGGATAAACTCAGAAGCTCCATCAATGCCTTCCCAGGCTTTGCTGTCCCTTCAACATCATCTCAGGACACGGTCTCCCTGGATCACGTGAGACAAATGCTGGCTCAGGGAATAATTAGGACAGTAGCTCAGATCACAGGTACTTCCCGGGGAGCTACAACAGTTGGACTACAGTTGCTGCCACTGGACCTGTTGTAGCAGATGCTGGAGGTGCCCTGCACGCACCCCTCGGCCTTGGCTGGGGTCTCTGCCTCCGTGTGTCCTGATGGTTTCCTCTGGTGCCCTGGGGTACTTCTCTGTCCACCCGCTGGGGCATCCTTGGCCTGTGCCATTCGTGGGCAAATATGCTGGAGATTCAATGCTCCAGGAACAATCCTCAACAGGTGAGGGATGGCGGTTGTATTTATGTTCATAAATGAAGGGAAGGGTGACTAGTGGCTGAGCATAATGTAGACATGGCTCAGCCCACCTATGTGACGTGTGAGGAGTGAAGCTTCGAGAACCCCAGCGGTTCTGAGGAGGGCCTTGCATGGCTCCCAAGCTTCCGGGTGACGGGCACTGCACAGAGCCCTGCTGGAACCACTTTACCAAGAACACTGGGAGGTCATTTCCAAACTGGAAGCAGAAAGGAATGGAGTGGAATGTCAGGCCTTATCGTGTAATTTGGGGCAAGTTACTTCTCTCACCTCGATTTTCTTCTCTGGAGGACAATCATATGATTAATTATCTGAACAGGGACACAGAGGGCATGAATGGGACACTGGTAAGTTATGCCAGAATCATGGTATTGACTGGGGCATGAGGTCCCCTTACCCATCTGCTAAGGGGGGATACTAACGGTGATGTAGTGGGACCCAAATTAAGACCTATGTTCCTATTTTAATCCTTGCAATTATCCTATGAGATCATTGCTATTATTACCCCACTTGACAGATGAGTAAACTTGGCACTGAGGGAAGTTCAATTCAGGTATGTGTTCAGTGCTCTTGACGGTGATGCTGTGAAGGTGGGGGGAGGGGCAGTGCTGCCGGTGCTGCCGGCACTGCCGGGTGGCTGCCAGGTTTCCAAGTTTTATGCCACATGTACCGAGTGCTGGCTGCCTGCTGGCATCTTCCCCACGTTGTCCCATGAGGTCCAGGCACTGATGTTATCCCCACCTGCAGACCTAACCTCATACCAGTGGACTTTCCTGCTTCAGATTCTGAAATTACCTCCCAGTGTATTTGTTTTGCGGTACGCGAGCCTCTCACCGTTGTGGCGTCTCCCGTTGCGGAGCACGGGCTCCGGACGCGCAGGCTCAGTGGCCACGGCTCACGGGCCCAGCCGCTCCGCGACATGTGGGATCTTCCCGGACCGGGGCACGAACCCGTGTCCCCTGCATCGGCAGGCGGACTCTCAACCACTGCGCCACCAGGGAAGCCCCCTCCCAGTGTTTTTGGTAAGGTGACTCCAGCAAAGCTCCATGTGATGCCACTTGGTCCCCTGGAAGCCTGGGAGCCCTCCAGGGCCATTCTCAGAGCCCCCGGGAACCAGAAGATCATTCCTCACAAATCACATGGACAGGCTGAGTCATGCCTCCATTATCCTCCGTCATCGCTGGCCCTTTAATTATGGATGTACAAATGGAGCCTCTTATTTTTCAAGGCCATAAAACTATCCGTTTAAAGCAGCTCCTGCTCAGCCCATCCTCACAGATAAACATAAATAAATCATACCACTTCCCCGTGAATTATGCATTGAATACACATCTGTAAAACTTCCCTGTCCATAGGAGGACTTTGAACCTACGGGGTTTTAACTGGACACTCAATCAATTTTCATATCTCTGCGGATAGAATTTAAAAAATATTCCTAGCATTATGTCAAATGTCTGTCCTTGTTACATGATAAAAAAATAAAACCTTCCCTCAAAGCCCTGTGATTTTGATCCCTGCGGCTCGTGTTCACTTGCCATAATTCAAATCTCAGCCCAGGTACCGATGATGGAGAGATTAAGATGATTCTCTGCCAGCCAAGCAGCGGAGAGTTCAGATAGCATCGGAGAGTAGGAGAGTCAAAGGGAGAGAAATGATCAGTGACAGAGGAAATATGCATGCGTGGTGTGAGCCAAGAAGCTCTGGCAGAGGGTGTCTGGGATGTGGAGAGAAGGGAGGGAAAGAGGGGAGAGAGAGAGAAAGAGAAAGAGAGAGTGTATGGTGGGGGAGGGGAAATTATCCCCTCTCCGCCAAGTTCTTTACCTCCAACAGGTCATTTAGTTCAATCTCCCATTTCATGACTCCATGGCTCCTTTCTGCAGGTGAGAAAACTGAGACTTAGGAAGGTCATGGGATTTTTTTTCCCCATCTTTGTATTTAAGAAGTAGAATCATACAGTGTTTGTCTTTTTGTGACTGGCTTATTTCACTTCGCATTATGGCCTCAAGATTTGTCCATGCCGTAGCATGTGTCAGAATTTCCTTCCTTTTTGAGGCTGAATAATATTCCACTGCATGTACCTGCCGTAGTCTGTTTATCCACTCTTCTGTCGATGGGCACTTGGGTTGCTTCCATCTTTTGGCTATTGTGAAAAATGTTGTTATGGGTGTACAATTATCTTTTTGATACAGTGCTTTGAATTCTTTGGGGTATATACTCAGAAGTGGAATTGCTGGGTCATATGGTAGTTCTGTTTGTTTTTTTTAAGAACTGCCGTACTGTTTTCCAGAGGCTGCATCATTTTACATTCCTATCAATAGGGTCATGGGAATTTTCTACTAAGTGGCAAAACCAGGATTCAGACGTAAGTGGTTCTGGCTTCCAACCACTTGCTCTTTCTCACATGAGGAGGGTTTGATGGTCAGTTTTGTGAAATCCTTTGGCCACATTTCCCGGATAGGTGACAATGTGCTGCTTCTTAATGAGTTGTAGGGGGTTGATGAGTGAGAACCTGCTAATATGTTGGTAAGTTTCCTACTTAAATGCTATAATTTCTCTGGGGTCTCTGTGATAAGATATAGACCTTATATCTTGTGAGGAAATGAGCTCCATGTCAGTGGAGATAATCAAGGACAGCCTTCTGGTAACTCCTTTGGGATGAAACCAAGTGAACTCAGATATCCCTATAAGTGCACTCACAGCAGTATTTTAGCCTCTGTGCCCAGCCACGGGGAAAAGAAACGCTCTTTGGGTCCCTTCAGATCACAGCTATTTGCACATCTCTTAGGATATTTGTCCCCTTAACCTTCATACTTGGGCAGTGTCAGGAATGTAAAGAACAAACTCAAGAGTTGAAATGATAAAGACCTGGCTGTGACTTCCAGCCATGTGACTGCATGCAAGTTCCTATGCATCTCCAAGACTGTTTTCAATCTGTAAAATGGGGAAATAATAGTACTTCTCACCTCTTATGACATATACATGTATCCCCCTAAATTCATATGTTGAAGTCCCAACCCCCTGCATCTCAGATTGTGATTGTATTTGGAGATAGGGCCTTCAAAGATGTAAGTACGGTTAAACAAGTTCATATGGGTGGGCCCTAATCCAATCGGACTGGTATCCTTTTTTTTTTTTTTTTTTTTTTTTGCGGTACGCGGGCCTCTCACTGTTGTGGCCTCTCCCGTTGCGGAGCACAGGCTCCGGACGCGCAGGCTCAGCGGCCATGGCTCACGGGCCCAGCCGCTCCGCGGCATGGGTGATCTTCCCGGACCGGGGCACGAACCTGTGTCCCCTGCATTGGCAGGCAGACTCTCAACCACTGCGCCACCAGGGAAGCCCTGGTATCCTTTTAAGAAGAGGAAATTTGGATACAGTAGACACTCAGAATGTGCACACACACAGAAAAGACCTTGTGAGGTCACAACAAGAAGGTGGCCATCTGCAAGCCAAGAAGAGGTGCTTCAGGAGAAGCCAACATTGTCAATGCCTTGATCTTGGACTTCCAGACTCCAGAACTGTGAGAAAATAAATATCTGTCATGTGAGCCACCCATGTTGTGACATTTTGTCATGGCAACCCTAGGAGAATAACACGCCATCTCAAAGGGTTATTATGGGAATTCAGTGGGTCGTAGTACATAAAACACCCAGCATGGTACAAGCCCTTAGTGGACACTCAGTGTGCTCTAGTTTCCCTCCTGCCCATAATCCTTATGGGTCTTATTGTTCCCACGAGCTTCTGGGAACTCCTTGCTAGCTCCTTGTTTCCATCTTAGTACCCCAGCACATAGTCAGTGCTCAATAAATGTTTGCTGAACTGAATTGCAAATGCAGCACGCAGACATGGTCACTTTCCAAAGGACAGAGGGTCCAGCCCTATCCTCCTTCCTGAGCCCCACCCCACTGAGATTTTTTCCCCTCATTATGGAACCTCACCTAGGAGGTCTTAATTGCCTGGGGGCAGCCCCCCTCTTAACAACAGCCACCCTGGGTTTCTCATAGATGGTCCCATGAAAGTCTCATAGTAACCCTACAAGGTAGTAATAGTAATATCATGCCCACCTCTGTAGATGAGGAAACTAAGGTCTCAAGAAATTAATTGTCCTAAGTTATTCACCCACTTAGGGAGGGGTGATGCCTAGAGTCAAACCTGAGTTGATCTGATCTCAAAATTCATGTGCTTAACCACTAACCAAAAGGACTTAAAATTTAGATTCAATGGTTAATGAAAACAACAACAGTAATAAGTACTGTCTATTGATTACTTGCAATATGCTAGGCATTTTACTAAGTTGTTTACCCCCATTTTCTCGTTTAATCCCCTCAACAATCCATAGGTAGGTATGATCCTGCCTTCCTTCTACAGATGAGGAAACTGAGGCACAGGTGACCTGCTCAAAGTTGCATAGCTAATAAGGGGTGGGAGAGGATGTGGACCTGAGAGCCTCTCCTCTTAATCACAGTGCTGCATTGATAATTACTGAACACCTACCATGGGCACCCTCTGTGCTCAGATTCCTTTTATGTTTTAGCAATATAATCCTTTTGCAGGGAGGCCCAGAGAGGTGGAGAGTATTATCTGGAGGTCACACAGCTGGTGAGTGGCTGAGTTGTGACTTTAGCCCCCTCAGACCCCAAGTCTTTCTATTGGCTCCATATGTGCTCTTATCACTCCATTTCTGCTTTTTCTGACCTCATAGCTGTTCCCAGGTGGCCTCAAGAACTTCTCCACTCTGAAAGATGGAGCCTTCTGGTAAGTGACTGACAGGCAGGCATTCACAGGGGAACTGGCTTGGAATGGCTCCAATGCTTATTTACTCATTATTTTGATTCTGAGCTTCTGCAAATTGAGGACTCAGCAGCACGAGGATTAGGCAATTTTCTTGCCTCCCATAATGTACTTTCTCTGAATTGGTTCTTTCGAGACAATTATCTGAGGCCTTCAAATTGCTCCCGCAAGCAAGCTGAGGGAGTCAGATGACACATCTTCATATTCAAACATGTCTTAGGGCTCCTTTCATCCCTAACTTGGATTCACAACTACAGGAAGGGAAAGGCAGCCCCCAAAGAAAAATTGCTCCTTAGACCAAAGAGAGGATCTCCAGTGCAAATCTTCTATGTCAAAACATACACTAAGCCCCTCTGTGCTCTTTCGTATGTTATCCTCTTAAATCCTCATACTGACCTCCTGAGATGGGTACTATTATTTCCATTTCCCAATTGAAGAAACTGAAGATCCTAGAGATGAAATAAAATTTCCCAGATAACAGAGCCAGTTTCCAACCTTTGCCATCTTTCACTCATGTCTCCTCTCTTTGAATTTTCAGGATATAAATTGCCTCTCTCTTCATTTGGTGTTTACTAAGATGTAGTCTTATCTTTTATTTAACTGCTTTGGAGAGGTGGCAGAGTGTAGAGGTTAAAAGGATCAGTTTTCGAATCAGGGAGATGTGGGTTTGAATGCTGTGTCTACCTCTTATTAGCTACATATCCCAGGAGCTATTTAACCTCTCCAAGCCTGTTTCTTTTTTCTGTAAAATGGGGATAAAAAGAGTACTTAACTCATGGAGTTCTTTGCAGGAGAATAATGGATTTAAAGTGGCTAGAACAGTTCTTGCACATTGTTGATGCTTAAGAGAGCTTAGCTGACCTTGTTGTTTAGGTCATTATTGTTAATTTGTGCGGACATGGTTGTGAAAAGTGCTGGGAGGAGAGCCAGGCATCCAGGTGTCAGTTGTAAAGGATGCAAATTCTTGCAAACTTGCACATAGCTTGTGTGGTTCAGAGACTCAAATTCTCTGAGTTTAGATCTTATTTAAATTCTGTCCGATGGGGATCTCGAGTCTGACTCTGTTTGCTTGACAGGAGACCTGTCGGGGCTCGGATGTCACTAAGTGCCTCCAGACAGTGCCAGGCAGCCAGAAGATGGTTCATAAAAGTGTGTTGAATGATTTACAAATAACGTAACTTTACGTGAATGCTTTTAAAAAAATCCCAAAGTGCTTTATAGGTGTAAAGGACTCCTGGATCAATAGTTAACACAGGGAAAGAAGGTAGATAAGAGGAAATCAGAAGGAAGAAAGAAAATCAAGGAAGGAGGGAAGAGAAGAGAGTGCTATTTCCTTATGCACCGTGATGGTAGTGGCTAAGGGTAGGGGGTCTGGAGTCGGATGGTTGGTTAGAACCCCTACTTAGTCATTTTCTATCTGTGTCCTTGGATACATTACATAACCTTGCTGGGACTTTGTTTTCCCAACTCTAAAAGTGCACCTGTATCATAGGGCTGTTGTGAGAATTAATAGGACAATAGACTGTGACGTGTTTAGCACAGAGCCTAGTACGTAGTGGTTACTTCATACTAGATTATCGTCACTATTATGGATACTGAAGACTGTCCTGGGGGGAGTACTTAGGAGACTAGCATGTATTAAGGACTGATTTTTCATCCATAGTTTATCTAATCCGTACAGCAAACCAAGAGGGTGATGCCATGATTATGCTCTGCGTGTTTACAAATGAGGATGTGAGGCTCAGGGAAATGAAGTAAGTAACCTGAGGATGCACAGCTGGGAGATGGTGGAGCCTCGGCAGTTTGACCCCAGGTCTGTCTGAATGCAGAGAACTTGGTTCCTGTACCTCAGTGCAAGGACAGGAGCTTTGACAACTGGAGAGGAAGAAAAGGAGGCAGAGAGGGAGACCAGAACAGCTGCAGACCATCCCAAGTGAAGGAAGCTGCTGGAGCTGGTCTTGTGTCACCATGGAGAGGATTCCAATTGCTCTGAGAAACTGCAAGTTCTGTGATATTTAAAATGCTTTCCTTTCTTTCAGAGTCTATCAAGACTTTTACAATTTCTTGACCTGTGGAGGGCTCCTACAAACTCTTAGGAGCACAGCATGTGAAGGAAGTATCTGATTTTCAAGACTCTATTGGGATTAGGGAGACAAGGTGGTCCTTGGAGGGCTGGCCCTCCAAGAGATGTCTTCCTTCATGGACCACCTGCTCAATTACTCACCTAGATCCCACCACACACCCTGCGTTGCTGCTAGCTTTCTCCCCATGCTGTTTCAGCTTGTTCTGTGGCCTTACTCACCACTATCATCTTCCTGACACCATATAAAGAACAGGGACAAGTGAAAGGTCAAGGCCATCGTTTTATGTGCCTTTCCCTTGGCAATCTCTCCACCACTGGAACCCTTTAGGGAGTTCTGACAGCACTGGGAGCTGCCTTTGGAGTCCCCTAAAGCAAGTCATTTGGATTCTTTGCCACAGCTGTTATATACTGGTAATTACAAAGACTGAGGACCGTATGATAAGGTGCTGTAATATTATGACAGGTTTACAGCAATGGTCTTTTGGGATGCATGTTTGAAAGACACGTATGAAAAGAAAGGAAATTGTTTCCCCATTTTCAGTCAGAAATTTATACAGAAGATTTCCATGCATCAGAAAGTCTAAAAAGGGGGACTTCCCTGGTGGTCCAGGGGTTAAGACTCCGAGCTCCCAATGCACGGGGCCCAGGTTCAATCCCTGGTCAGGGAACTAGATCCCGCATGCCGCAACTAAGACCTGGTGCAGCCAAATAAATAAATACATAAATAAATAAATAACAATATTAAAAAAATATCAGAGTTCAAAAAAAGTCTAAAAAGGGATTTAAAGCCTCTACGTCCCCTTCTAAGAGGAGGTTGCCCCGAGCCTCAGAACGTCTAAATCTCTATCTCACTCCCTCCGTGCACTGGGTCATCTAGGGTAGGTCATTTTTTTCTTTCTTTTTTAAAAAATTTTATTTTGTATCGGACTGTGGTTGATTTACAATGTTGTGTTAGTTTCAGGTGTGCAGCAAAGTGATTCAGTTATACATATATATATATATATAAAATCTATTTTTTTTCAAATTCTTTTCCCATTTAGGTTATTACAGAATATTGAGCAGAGTCCCCTGTGCTATACAGTAGGTCCTTGCTGGTTATCTATTTTATTTTATTTTATTTTTTTATTTTTTGGTTATCTATTTTAAATATAGGAGTGTGTATATGTCAATCCCAGACTCTCTAAGAGAGGTCTTAAGTTCCATATATTTGGCATCTTCTTGCACCAGGTACTTGGGCTACCTGAATCTTCGA
This sequence comes from Grampus griseus, assembly GCF_964374135.1. Taxonomy (NCBI): domain Eukaryota; kingdom Metazoa; phylum Chordata; class Mammalia; order Artiodactyla; family Delphinidae; genus Grampus; species Grampus griseus. The sequence goes on along the minus strand of NC_139008.1, from coordinate 31,414,580 downwards.
ATCATTCCATGTAAACATTCCATTCCATTAGTTCAGAAAAACCCAAATGAACTTTTTGGCCAACCCAATATAATCCCTCATTCATTGTAAGGAGACTAGATTTTGGAGAGGGACAGTGGCTTGTCCCAGGTCATACAGCTGGCAAGGGAAAGAGGCACAACTTCAACAAGATGCGTATGATTCCTGATACTGTGGTCCATTTCTGGTACCGCAGCCTAGGAAGTCATGGTTCTTCGAGTTGAAAGAATTGATCAGGTCACCAGGTGAGTACACATTGGAACAGGAGTTCCAGTGGCCCTGACCAGTGTCCTCTGGTGAGTATAGAGTTCGAGCTGAATCAGGCGCCCTGGAAACAGTCATGACAGTCACTCCTGCCGGGTGCTATCTAGAAGAGCTGCCCAGGCGTGGACGGAGTGAGTAATGCGAAATCTGTTCCTAATCAAGAGCGATGACACCAGGGACAACCACACTGCCGTCTGCACTTTCACAAAGGAATGGCAAGACACTCCCAGCCCACTTACCACACTTCTGTCATGCTGATGTCCTAGTGGTTCCAGGCATCAGGGCTTTGCACATACTGGTCCTTCCTTCTTCACCTCCCTGCTCTCTCTCCAGCTGACTTCTACTCATCCAGAACAAGGGCTGGAGATACGTGATGTCCTCTTTCAGTTAGAACTGGCTCTAGAACCTGTGATGGGGTAACAGCTAGGGAAAAGAGGAGAGGTTCATTGCTCTCTGAGTGTGATATAAATCCTGAGGAACTTGGGATTCTGATGGAGGATGCTGGAGGAGAATGCAAGCATCCTTGAGACTCACAGTTCGGAGACAGAAGTATGGCAATAGCTGGGGCTGTTGGGACTTGACTCCATCGGGGGTTGTTTCAATATATGTGAAAGGTTTTAAGAGAAAGATGTTTTAAGAGGCCACTGGTCAGGACCGCTGGAACTCCTGTTCCAATGCCCATTCACCTGGCCACCTGGACCATTCTCTTCAGCTCCAAGAACCATGACTTCCTAGGCTGGGGTATCCATAACTTGCAGGGCTTTTGTGACTTTAAATGAAAGGCAAAGCTTATTAAATGCTTAGAAAACTGCTGGAAGCATTAAATACACGATTGGTATTATATTCCTGATTCTCTTGGTCTTGCTGGAGAAGGAGCGCTGCCGGCCTCCATGGTTTTAGGAAGTACTGAAGGTCGGTGAATCTGCAGAATATATGAAGTTGGCCGGTCTGTGTTCTCAACATGTCTGAAGAGCCCAGGAGGCCTGGGCTGGTCCTGGTGGCAGCGTGAAGACGACATCTGTTAAATACAGAGCATGACCCATTTGCAGCGGACACCTCAGTGGGTACCCAGGGGAACTGGAGCAGGGTCCTGGGTTTGAGTGCTCTGAAGGGGAGCCTGACTGGAGGAAGCTCTGCCCATCTTCCTGCTGTTTCCCAGAAATTCCAGGCTTGAGAGTCACTTTCAAGGGAAAGGACAGTCCCACCAGGGGTTGGAGAGTCCTGTCAAGGGGAGCAAAGCATCAGTATAAACAGACTGGGTTTCTATTGAGCTCCCCATCTATTGTTTATGGATAAGGATATGTGATGGGGGTGAGGCTGATTTTAAGGGGCATGGACCCAACGGGCCTGCTCCAGTGCAATTATTACTGAAATACCCTTTTCAGACCCAATCTGAAAAGATTGGGTCTTTTCAGCTCGACATCTTGGCATGCTAGGGGGGGTTGGTAAGAATGTGTGTGTTTGTGTAAACTCAGCTATTTTCAATTCCTGCTCCCTCTTCTCTTGGCAGGAACCCCCGGGGCCACCTGGCAGATGGCTGCTGGTCCTTATCTGCAAAGAGCTGTCAGTCATGAGATGCCTCAGGGCTGATGATGCTTCACAAGGGTCCTTCTACTGCCTCGGGGCAATTGGATCTAGGCGACTCCAGAATAAAATTGAAAAGCGAGAAACAGACCCAGACACATTCTAGGTCTCCAGAAGCTGCTTTAGGAGGCTTCTGTTTCAAATGGTAATAATAGTACTAATCACTGTTACAGCACACCGATGCCCCTCCCACTTCATAACACGGCAACCCCGATAGAGTAGAGAGATCAATGACCTTGGAACTGCGCTTACTAAAGTCAACTGCGTTCATTAAGTTCTGTCCCACATGAGTTTGGGGGCAGTGGAAGGGAAGTCAGGTTTAAATGAGCTAGATTCAAGAGAGCAGAGCAGCAATTTTAATAAACAAAACAAAATTTCAACAGAATAAGGTGCTAATATAGGGGATCCGAGATCCCTGGAGGGCAAATGACTTTACAACAACAATGATGGGAATTATTTACTTGTTTGTTCACAGAAAAATACATGTGTTGAAACCCTGCATTGTGCCAGGTCCTCTTCTTGGCACTGTCAACACAGGCATGTCCTGACCTGCAAGGTCTAGCAGGAGAGACAGTCTTTCAACAAAAGATTTCCCGAATAAATGTAATTACGAGGAAATGTTCATGGTGCTCTGAGATTGCACAAAACGGAACCAAGTCTAAAGTGAGGGTTTAAGGCAGTGACATTTAAGATGAGCATTTACTATTTTTTAAAATCAATTTTATGGCGGTATAATTTGAATCAAATAAAATGCTTCTTTTTACCACAATCAAGATATAAAACATTTTCTTCACGCTCGTGCTCCTTTGTGGTCAAGCTTCACTTTTCCACCCCTAGCCAGGAGCAATCACCAATCTACTTTCTTTTAAAAAATTTTTTAATTGAAGTATAGTTGATTTTCAATATTATGTTAGTTTTAGGTGTACAGCAAAATGATCCATATATATGTATGTATATATATATACACACACATATACATATATATGTATATATATATATTCTTTTTTAGATGCTTTTCCTTTGTAGACTATTACAAGATATTGAATATAGTTCTCTGTGTCATACAGTAGGCTCTTGTTAGTTATCTATTTTATATATAGTAGTGTGCATATGTCAGTCTCAAACTCCTCATTTATCCCCTCCTTTCCCCTTTGCTAACCATAAGTTTGTCTTCTGTGTCTGTGAGTCTATTTCTGTTTTGTAAATAAGTTCGTTTGTATCAGTTTATTAGATTCCACGTATAAGCGATATCATATGAAATTTGTCTTTCTCTGTCTGGCCTACTTCACTCAGTATGATAATCTCACACTGCAAATGGCATTATTTCATTCTTTATTGTGGCTGAGTAATATTCCGTTGTATATATGCACCACATCTTCTTTATCCATTCATCTGTCGATGGACACTTAGGTTGCTTCCATTTCTTGGTTATTGTAAATAGAGCTGCAATAAACATTGGGGTGCATGTATCTTTTCGAATTATTAACCGAGGGTTCTTGACCTCAGCACTGTGGACGTTTTGGATCAGATAATTCTTTGCTGTGAGGGGCTGAATTGTGATTTTAAGACCTAGGGTCTGTCATGCAGCGTGAAGTAAGTCAGAAAGAGAAAAACAAATACTGCACGCTGACACATATACATGGAATCTAAAAAAGAAAAAGGTTCTGAAGAACCTAGGGGCAGGACAGAAATAAAGATGCAGATGTAGAGAATGGACTTGAGGACACAGGGAGGGGGAAGGGTAAGCTGGGACGAAGTGAGAGAGTGGCATGGACATATATACACTACCAAATGTAAAATACCTAGCTAGTGGGAAGCAGCCACATAGCACAGGGAGATCAGCTCGGTGCTTTGTGTCCACCTAGAGGGGTGGGAGAGGGAGGGTGAGAGGGAGACGCAAGAGTGGGGGGGATATGGGGATATACGTATACGTCTAGCTGATTCACTTTGTTATAAAGCAGAAACTAACACACCATTGTAAAGCAATTATACTCCAATAAAGATGTTTTAAAAAAAGAGAGATGTTTAGCAGCATTCCTAGCCTCTACTCACTAGATGCCAGTAGAATATGCTAACTTGTTACAAACCAAAAATTGTTCCAGATATTTTCAAATGGCCCCCAGGGGAGCAAGATCACTATAGTGGAGAATTCCAGAATTTCAGATAAATGAATCACAGAGTATGTTCTCTTCTGTGTCTACTTCTTTGGCTCAGTGTAGTTTTTGAGATTTATCCCTATTGTGTGTCTAGTTTGTTCCTTTTTTATTGCTGAGTATTAGTCCATTGTATGGATGTACCATAATTTGTTTATCCATTCACTTGTTGATGGACATTTGGGATGTTTTCAATGTGCGGACATTATGAACAAGTCTCCTGTGATCATCCATTTATAACTCTGGGTGAACATACGTTTTTATTTTTTTGTTTTGTTTTGTTTTTTGTGTTTTTTTTTTTTTTTTGCGGCACGTGGGCCTCTCACTGTTGTGGCCTCTCCCGTTGTGGAGCACAGGCTCCGGACGCGCAGGCTCAGCGGCCATGGCTCACGGGCCCAGCCGCTCCGCGGCATGTGGGATCTTCCCGGACCGGGGCACGAACCCGTGTCCCCTGCATCAGCAGGCGGACTCCCAACCACTGCGCCACCAGGGAAGCCCTGAACATACGTTCTGACTTCTTTTAAGTAAGGAATGAAATCATGGGGTTGTAAGTAAGTATGTTTTCAATTATATAAGAAATTATCAAACTGTTCTCCAAAGTGGTCTTGTCATTTTATATTTCCACTAACTATGTATGAAAATATGTGAGAGTTTGGGTTACTCCACATCCTCTGCACCGTTGGAATGATTAGTCTTTTGAAGTATATACATCTTCTAATACCTGTGTAGTATATCTCATTGCATCTCTGACAGTGACATCGATCAAGTTTTGTGTGCGTATTGGTCGCTAATATGTCTTCTTTTGGGAAATATCAGATCACATCTTTTACCTATTTTAAAAATTGGTCATTTCTTTGCTTATTATTGAGTTATAAGAGTTCTTCATATATTTCTGGATACAAGCGCTTTGTCCGATGTTTGTATTTCAAGTGTATTCTACCAGTCTGTGGCTTTCTTCTTCAATTCTTTAATAGTGTCTTTGAAGAGCAGATATTTTTAATTTTAAGGGGGTCAAATTTATCCATTTTTTTCTCCTTTGATAGTGCATTTTGCATTTTTTCTAAAAAATCTTTGCCTATGCCAAAGTCAAAAAGACTTTTTCCTATTTTTCCTCCAAACTTTTTGATGGTTTTAGCCTTTATAAAGTTTGGCTCTCTGGCCGATGCTGGGTTAATTTTTGTCTATGGTGTAGGTTTAGATTTAAGGTTCATTTTTCTTCTCATATGGGTATCTAGTTTTTCCAAAGCTATCCTTTCTCTGTTGAATTTTCGCAGCCTGCTCATTAAAAATCAATCAACCATAGATATGTAGGTCTATTTTTAGACTCTCTAGTCTGTTCCATTGATAAATTTCTTTCTTTGAGAACATTTACTCTTATTATTGCCACTTCTGCTGCTGTTGCTCCTCCTCCTCCTCCTCCTCCTCTTTCTATGACTCCTACCACTGCTGTTGAGACTGCTGCTTCTTCCTCTCCTATCCCTCTCCCCTTCTCTCTCCCCCTCCCCTGCCCCCTCCTCCTTCTCCTGTTTGGTATATTCAGGAGTAAAATAGTCTATGCTTTTTCAAGCAGAATGAGTTGCATGACAACTCAGTGCAATACAAAGGATGAACTGCAACGCTCCCACTTTGTAGGTGAAGAAAAAGAACGCTGAGTAGTCTTAGCATGAGGGGGCAGCTAGTTAGCAACAAGATAAGAAACCTGAATTGTCATTAAATCTCATTTCTACTGTTTACATTCATGGCAAAACATTTAGAAGTTCCGTGGCGTTTCCCACTGGAATATAACTTCTGGAGGGCAGGGCTTTTGTCTGTGTTGTCCGATGATGGATCCTCCATTCTTTGAGTGGTGCCTGGTACCCAGGAGGACCCACATATTAGAGGGGATAATGAATGAATGATGAAGAATGAATGGATGATGAATCTTCCTCACGGACTTGGTTATAATATCAGGAATACTTTATTATTTTAATGGATTCCCATCCTCTGCCCACTCTATCTTTCTCTTCCTGCAAACTGAATGTCACAGACCTGTTTAGAAATATACCTCAAAAATCAGTCCATTAAAATGAAAAGATTTTGGAATTCTGCATTTGTCCATATTATTAAAAGTCCACATCACAAGCTTGTACTTTCAGATTCAGGGTTCAAGAAGTGATTTAAATCTAGTCTTCTCCCAGACTCCACCTCCACCCCCTCACTGACCATTCGCATTCAGTGGTGTTAAAGATTTATATGGAAGAAACATTTCTTTTTTCTTAAACCAGGTGCCTAAAGAAAATAGCTTTGAACTCATGCTGTGCTAAGGACAGGTCAGCTATCGCTCCATAAATGATTTATTTTACTTTTTAGGTGTATAATAGTGTGCTTCTCCTCCTGTACTTAAGAATATTTAAGCATAGGAAAAAGACAGGATCATATAATAAAAAGAGAACAGACATGGGAGTCGGATGGTCCTAGGTTAAAATCTCCATGTTCTGACCTTGGACAAATCATTACCTTCTCTGGGTGTCAATTTTCTTTAATTTTTAAGCAGAAACACTAGTACCTACATCTTAGGCATGTGGTGGGATTTAGGTAGGATAACTTAAAAATTCCAACCCAACGCTAGGCATTTATTAGGTAATTCAATCCATGTAAGTTTCCTTCCTCTACGTCTTGGAGAATCATTTACATAATGGAGGTGGAGGACCTGTGCAAACTGTGAAGTGCGGTACCCTGTGGGGAGGTGCTTCTCTCCCCACCCTCATCTCCTGCTGTTTCCTTACAAAATTCTGAGTTCAGCTGTGTGGAACTACGGAGGCTCCTAAACGCATCATGCTCCCCCAGTCCATCTGAGTGTCACGTGACCTTTGTGATTCAAGACCCAGCTTGTGTCAATCAATAAACTTTCTGTGTACAGCAGCTCCCTGCCCCCATCAGGTTGATTCCACTCCCTTTGTTGAGATCCCCACCAAACCCATAATTCGTTCACCTTCATTGTTTCTTATCACTTAGTACACATTTATTTCCTTATGTTCCTTCCTCCTTCAACAGGACTCTGAGCTCCTTCAAGACAGGGTCTGTCTGTTTCACCTGTATCCCCAGCACTTAGCATATAATTGGATTTCTAGAAATATTTCCTGAATCAATAAATATGATTGTGTTATTAGTATTGTTAGAATAATAAGAATTTTCTCCACACTCAAAAAAAAAAAAAAAACCCAAAGCGATATTTACAGTAAATGCAATACAAAGGGAACCTGAGGGTTATCATGAAATCCATTGGACAGGGGACCCGTCCCCAGCCATACCCTAAGGCTGGTGGAGTTAAAGGTGTCACCTATCATTCTTTCATTACTTACGCTCTCCTGGACTAATTGTGTCCATCCTTGTCTTTTCAGCAGGCACCCAATAGCGTTAAATGAACCAATAGGTTTCATATGGAACTTCTGGTCAACAAGATAGCCGAGCACAGAGAAAACTAAAACAAAGGTTTGGCAGGGAAACCTAGTAAGGTGGATGAACCTACATCAGAACTTCATGGCCAGTGAAGCTCACAGTAATTCATCATTCCTCCTCGGCTCGGTACACTCCAGCTTCTGTGCTCTTCATCCCAGTAGAAGTGCTCTCGCCAAGCCACCAGTGCTTTCCTTGCTGAAGAGATCACAGACACTGTCACTTTTCGACTTGCTTCTCCTCTCTGCAATATTTACCAGATTTGACCACTCTTTCCTTCCCGAAAAGCTCTCCATGGTCTTGTCATCTTTACAGCAGTATATCAGGACATTGGATACGGAGGCAGATACTCTGAGATTAACCCCTTATGCTATTCCTGTCGAGTGGGCAATCCTGAACAAATTAATTCACCCATGTAAGCCTCGGTTTCTTCCATCGTCAAAGATACAAAAATAAATAACCTTTGCAAGAGTATTCAATAAAATTTAGCTATATTATTACCATAGTCTCCTGGTGTTTGACTGACATCTTGGTTTGTTTCTTAGCCTTTTTTTCTGGCCTTCACCCATCTGCTCTTTCCTGAAAAAATGAGTTTCCCCAGGCTTCTCTCATGGACTCCCTTTCCATTTCAAGCTACACATTCTTCCTAGGAAGGTTCATTTAACACCATAGCCTCGAGTGTCAATTTTATGCTGAGGATTTTCCCTTTTTTTTTTGTCTCTAGCCCAGATTTTTCTCCTGAGCTCCACACTCAAACTACGCGACATTTTCTCTTGGGCATCTCCCAGGAACCTCAGACTCTCTCTGCTCCAGATGGATTACACAGCCCCCACCTGAGATTCAACCTTTCTCCAGGGTCCATTATCTTGTGACCCATCTAGATGCTCAAGCTTTAGTCCTCCCCGCTCCACCAGGCAGTCATTCATCGTGTCCCACTGTTTCAAACCATCCACTGCCACCGCATCACCATCCTTTCTGGCGAAGATATCTCCAATAGCCTTCTAATTGGTCTCCCTGCTGCCATCCTCGCCCACATCACTTCATCACCCAGCTGGAGTGGTCTTTAAACAACAAAAATCAGATCATGCCATTCCCTTGCCTGAAACATGTCAATAACTTCTCTTCATTCTGAGAATAAAATCCCAACTTCTTCATATGGTGTAGTGGATGCTGTGGTGTGCTGTCCTGACCCGCTGCAAGACCGAGAGCTCACAGCTGAGTCCTTCCCTGGACAGCATACTGCCTCCTCCAAGGTTATACCCCTCATCAGGGAAGATTCCAACACTGGCCAGTGTGGAGGTACACAAGTCTGTCTCCCTTGCTTCAATTTGGGACAGCTACAGTGCCCCCTGTTACATCAACCGAGATTTCAGTTGTAACTGCATCACTGTTCACCGGCTCCATCTGCCCAGTCAGCTTCCCTCTTCCTCCCAGGTGTTGTACCTGAGAGCACTCCCCAGTAAACCTCCTGCGTGCAAATCTCCACTCAGAGTTCATCTCCTGGGCAACTTGATCCACAAAATAAGGCTTACGAGGTTCTTCACAATCTGGCTCCAGCACAATGTCCGGCATAAGGTAGATGCAAACGGAGTACCAGGGGTTGATGGGCTGGTTGGCTGCTCGGGGCACATGCATAAACATGAAGTGAGCTGAAGAAATCTCTTTCACTCTGTCCGCACTCGGCATGCATTTAGGGGCTCTCAGGGGCGTAGTCAGACAACATCCAGGGTGGTTCATGGGCAGTGCAGACCCCACATCAGTAACAATGGGAACCTGCAATCCAGGCAGCACAGGGGAAGGTAGGGGAGGTTTTCTTTTACTGTTAATGCTTTATTTGCCGAGCATTTACCTCTGAATCGATTTTTGTGTATTCTCTACTCTGCCAAGCCAGGAACAAAAAGCAAAGGCAAAATTTCAGAATGTGCTTTTCTTCTGCAGCCAGTGGAGCTCTCACTGAATCTTACCTTTTAAAACAACTTGCTGTGGGAACAGCGAAGGCAGATCGCTGGGAGGATTCTTTGTGAAATTTGGTACTAAGCTCATCCCATCAGGTAAAGAGAAAAGGAAAGAGCAACAGCCTCCCAGAGCTTTGTTCACAAGCTTGAAGGTTGCTATGAGGGCAAGCTTGGAGACCTTGCCTCCAGGCTTTGCACGTGCTGTGTTGTCTGCCTACATCACACTTCCCTGTTTTATTTATCTGCATGAATCCTTAGATATGACCTCCTACAGGATATCTTCCCTGACTCCCTGCAGGATTATATACCTCTCCTCTGCTGACCACACCAAACTGTCCCATAACTTCTTATTTCTCTCTTTGCATTGGCCGCTAGGAGGCTCAGTGCTCAATTTGCAGGCTACCAGTAACCTGTTCAATATGTGTGTCATGGACATTCATCTTACTTTCGACTTCCTCTTCTTTTGCTTACACTTATTTTCTCTTCCTTTAATTTCCTTGCTAGCATAAAGTTGTAGTCTTGTACAGACTCCAACCAATTTTTCAAGCAAGAGGTAATGTTTTAGTGATCACAATATATTGTAATTGACCACCTACTTATCTCCTTTCCTCACTGGTTTGTGAGTTTATGAAGAGAAGGTGGTACCTTCTTTTCACCCATCTGCCTCAAATGCCTGGCACATAGTAGGCCCTCAAAAATATTTACTGAGGGAGGGAACTGGTTTAAGGAGTGGGGGAGGAGATGAGTCTAGTGCTTAGGGGACCTTTGACTTTAGACCCAGTGCTGTAGACAAAGATAATGGAAGAAGCCAGATATTTTGTGTATTTTTATACTAAACAGATCACAGATGATTTCTTGACCAGGTGGCCTGGAGAGGGAAGGAAGGAAGAAAGGAAGGAGGGAAAGAAGGAAGGAAGGAAGGAAGGTAGGAGACCACCAGAGGGAAAATGTTTCATTTAAGAGACAGCCCTTTCACCTTCCTGCTGTGACTAGGCCATTTGTTAAATCAGTGGGGCCAGGTCTAAATACATAAAACACCGAACAGAAGCTGCTAACTTCCTTTTTAAAGATTAAAGTGCATTTTCATCTTCCCTAAGAAGCAATAGTTATTTCTGTTTCTTTAGCAGGACAATATGACATAGGGATACCCTTACTCCCGACATTATCACATTTTAAATGGACAATATCCCCTGGAGGAGGGTACTGTTAACCTCATTTTCCAGAGGAAAGATGCGAGGCTCAGAGAGGTGAGGTAACTTGCCTAACGTTGCTCAGCTGAGTGTGAACCAGAATTTGAGCCGTTGTCCATCTGACCCCAAAGCCCATTATGTGCTTCTTTCTACATCATTCTTTCCAGGGAGCGCTTCTCCTACTCATGGTCTTTGTCTGCTTTTGGAGGGAACTTCACCCCAGATCCCCCATAGGAAGCACCTGTGACCTGGCAATTTTAATGCAGGGAGGTTTTCTGGATCAGTGATTGCTCCGGAAATAGCAGGAGGGTGGATTCAGAGCAGTGCTCCTCAACTAGGGGCAAATCTGTCCCCCACGCCTTCCCACCAGGGGACACTTGGCCACGGCTGAAGACACTTGTGGTTGTAACAACTGGTACATGTGTGCGTGTGTGCGCTACTGGCATCTAGTGGGTGGAGGCCAGGGATGCTGCTAGACGTCCTACAGCACACAGGACAGAGAGATTTCTGGCCTTTCCTGACCCACAAGCTGGCTCTTTCCCACAATGCCTCTCCTCTATACAAAATGTGGACAGCACCCAGGGGAGCAGTTCCTACATCCCAGATCCAGTGCCTCTGCTTCCCAAGACAAGTCAAGATGCAGAGACAAAGATGAATGATGACACGGACAGAGTCGGTTCCCAGGGGAAAATCCAGGACTCGGGGGAGAAGGGAGACCTTTCAAATTGACCCATCACGGGCCCATTTCCTCCTCTTATCTCAAAATAGAGGGTCAGATATAAGCCATTTATGGGTGTGGACCTGGCTTAGATTTGAAGAGGGAAGAGATCATTTTTCATGAGCAGCTCTTGGGGACAAGCCTGGCTCAGAATTTCTGCCAACTTAGAGACATATGAGTAAACTGACTAGGAAATGATTGGATGGTCCACAATTAATCATCAAGTAGGGCCTGGGGAGGTAAACTTTGTCTGATGTTCTTGAATTCCATCCCCACATTCTGAAGTGTCAATGATTTATTAAACTAGTGTTAATTTAACTCTATGTGCCAGGCCTTGTGCTTAGGGCTTCCTCAGTATAATCGTAGTTGATCTGAGTACCAGCTGATGAAGTAGGTACCATCATTACCTTTATTTCACAGGTGAGGAGACAGAGCCTTAGAGTAGGTAAGCAAGTACCTCCAAGGTCATCAGATCATAAAATTTAGATTTGAACTGGGTTCTGATTAACTCCAGTGACTAACCTCTTAAGTGTCTAGGAGCTGAATCTGGCCCTTGAATATTCTTGTTTGACTTCTGCAGTGTTTTTATTATTGTTATTAGCCAACAGTTTAAAAAATTGAACATTTTACCAAAATCTGATCTCTTAACTCATCCTAAAGAATAAGACTATTTGGGAACACTGCACATTCTCACCTGGCCACAACTGGCTGACACTGAGCAGTAGCTGTGCTTTCCAGAAAGTACTGTCACTCATTTATGTAACCTGCTTGGCACCTGTAGGTACCTGAGCTTTTAACCTTTGGTCAAAACCACTATGGCACGTAATTGGAGTGGGAGAAGGGAGACTGAGGCCCGCATAGGACATGAACATTTTTTCCTTTGGATCCTCTACCATGGGCAACATGACCTAATCTGAACTTGAACTTGACCAACCCCTCCTTGGGCCAGAAGGGTGGGGGACTACATGGCCCATCACTGTGACCTGAGGTGCGTAGAAAAAGCAGGAATCAAGACCTCCTTAGAAGCCAGTGAAAAGGCTCAGACATTCTGTCTAAACCTTCCTTTAGCTTTTGAAAAGTCCCAGGTTTTAGAATTCTTACAGGTATTGTTAAACTAGATGTCATGTCCAGGTCAACCTCCCTGACTATCGCAGCCATAATTCTGGTGCCCAGAGGGAGAAAAAGCAGGTAAAGAGCACACCCTTTGTAGAATTCTGACTTAACAAGGCTTATTTATATCTCTCTGTGTTACAAGTTACAATAGCATCGTCTTTCCATACATAAATAATGTATAAATATGTGTTAAGTCACCGTGCATGCTTTTTAGTCCTTGGGAAGCAGAGGACAAAGAAATTGACCTTACAGAGATGTTTAGAGGTTACACCTCTCCACCCTTCTTGCATTAAACATAACGTTTGGCCTACCCTTGGAGAGAAGTCCAGAGGAATGTTTTAACGTAGTGTCGTGTGGATTCAACGTGGCTGCCAGTTAAAGGTCAGAAACTCTCTGGTGGACGATGATGATGATGATGATGATGATGGTGATGGTGATGGTAAGCTGGCACCTCCATTGAGGTCACCTGTTATATACTATATTGGATGCTTTTTATGTATCACCTCCAAGCTCTATAACAACTCTTTGCAGTTGGTCTTATTATTTACATTTTGCAGATGAGGAAACGGAGACTCTGAGACATGACACGTCTGAGGTCACAAGCTAGAAAAAGTCATAGCTGTTATTCATAGCTGGTCTAATGCAGTTTCATTTGCTTCCAAAACCTTCCACCCTACCACATACATAAATTCTCCAGCAATTTAAATTAAGCTATCTGGGCTACCCAAGAGTACAATTTGGAAGTGCTCCATCGACCCCATTTCCTAATTATCCAGTGAAAATCTATGAGTCTAGGAGACTTCAAGCATTCATCACTGTGTAAAGTTCAGGCAGTTTCAAGAAGTGTGGCTTTACGAACTCATTTAGAAGCAACATGGTGAATGAAGGAGCTAGTGAGTAGTGGTGGGCCACCTCCCTCCTCACTGAGATCACCCCGACAATGCGTGAACCCCTCTCCTGGATGTTCCTTTAATTAGACCAAGTACGGAGAACATGTCCTGAAAATTCCTAAATGGTTGGGTGGCTGCGCTGTATTAAGAAATGTTAACCTTTTATCCAGAGGAGCTTAATTAGCACGAGTCAACCAGTAGTTAACAATAATAATAAAATGGAATGATCATTGAATGAAAGGCTTTTATTTTCATTTCAAAGGAATCATCTGTTAAATGTGAAGAGGCTTTTCTTTTCTTTAATTGAAGAGAGAAGGGATGCCCTGGGTGTATTACATTAGGATAGGGAAGGGGCCCAGGGAGGGGAACTTGCTGAAATCTTTTTTTTTGAGGCTTAGGATGGAAACAGGTGCTAAATGGATCCTTCTTCCTCTCTTTTTCCTTCCTCTCATCTATTTCTCTACCACTACACACTGCCACCCTCTCCAGGGCTTGGGGTGTGATCACACACAAGGAGTCTTGGTTTTGACTGCTCCATGGGATGTCAAGGGCCTGAATAGGAAGATCAAAAAGAGAGAACAAAAGACGATGGGGCTTCCATCAGTCCCGAATGAATCAGGAGCAGAGTTGAGGGCGAGCAGAGAGGTCAGACCACAGGCATGCAAAGTGTCTTTTGACCTCGGGCCTCGGGAGGAAAGGGGTCCCCGTTTCCTGACCACCTACTCTATGCCACTAGGTGTTTTAGACACTTGCTTGATTTACCACATCCAACAGCCCCATGGGGCAAGGTCTTATTGTCTATAATTTACAGATAAGAAAATGAAGACCAGTTGTCCCCAGGGTCACAGGTAATGAAAAATGGAGCTGAATTCTAACTTAGGTCTTTTTCTGTGACTTGGTTCCTTCGAGGCTTTCAAAGGATGCTTTTAGCTACTGGGTGTGCAGGGTTCTGACCAGTGATTCTGGTTTTTACAGAGGCATCAGGGAGGGGGAATAGAAGGCAAGAAAGAACTTAATGGGCAAGTGGGTGGGAGAAAGGGACAAGAGGCCCCAAGAAAAGATGCAAAATGAGAACAGAGTAACTGATCTGGGTCCCAAAGGGTCAACTTCTGAACTTCACCATGGGCAGGCTCTGTGCTCAACTCTGCTGGATAGAATTTCTCATCTAATACTTACCAATCCTGTGATGCTGGCAGTAGTTCCTTGTGACACATGAGAAAAATGAAGCTCAGAGAATCTAAATGACTTGCCCAGATCACACAGCTGTTAAGTAGTAGAGTTGAGATCTGGACCCAGCTGACGCATCTCCAAATCTCATAATCTTCTCATTGTTTCATGTCCTCTCCTTTGTGAGAAAGAAACCTGGTTCTCCCATTGGAGGTCTCCTCCAAGCAGTTCTGGATACTGTCACCTCAGGACTCAGAAATAATCATCTTTATTTATTCCTCAAATACTTACAGAGACAACACCCAGCGTTGATAAGGATTTGGAGCAACTGGAACTCTTGACATTATTGGTGAAGATGTAAAATGGTACAACCACTTTGGAAAGAATCCTGACAGTTGTCTTTTTTAAATAAAACTAAACCTAGGTCTACCGTAGGATTCAGCCATTCCATTCCCAGATATTTATCCAAGAGAAAGAAAAATATTTGTTCACAATAAGACTTGTACAGGAATATTCACAACAGTTTTAGTCATAGTATCTAAACACTGGAAACAGCCTAAATGTCCATCAGTAGGAGAAGGCGTAAATAAACTGTGGAACATTCATACTATGGGATGATATTTAGTAATAAAAGGAATAAAGTTCTGATACGTGAAAAAACACAGATGAATCTCAAAAACATTATACTGAGTGAAAGAAGACTTACAAAAAGAATACATCTGCATAATTCCATTTTTTATGAAGTTCTAGAATGGACAAAACTAACCAAGAGTAGAAAAATTCGGAATAGTGTTTGGGTGGGCATTGACTGGGAAGGGGGATGAGAGAATATTCTGGGGGATAAGGTTTTATTTTTTGATGGGTGTTTGAGTTACACAGATGAATGCATTTGTCAAAACACAATGTAGTAGGTTGCTAGGGCTGTCATAACGAAGTAGCACCGACGAGGTGGCTTAAACAACAGGAATTTATTGTCTCACGGTTCTGGAGACTAGAAGTCCAAGACCAAGGTGTCAGCAGAATTGATTCCTTATGAGGCCTCTCTCCTTGACTTGTAGACGGTCATCTTCTCCCTGTAACTTCACATGGTCTTCCTCTTGTACATGTCTGTGTTCTAATTTTCCCTTCTTTTAAGGACACCAGTTATTGGATTAGTGCCTATTCTAACAACCTCATTTTAACTAAATTACCTCTTTAAAGACCCTATCTCCAAATAGAGTCATATCAGGGTTACTGGAGGCTAGCACTTCAACATAAGAACTGGGGAGGAGGACACAATTCAGCCCATAGCAACCAGAAAATGTACTCAATTTGTACATTATGCTGTATGTAAATTTTCATCAAAAGAGAAAAACGCTGAGAACAAATATTGAAGTTATTGATACACATGCTGAAACATTTAGGGGGAGGTATACTGATAATTTGCAATTTACTTTGAAATGTTTTCCATTGGAAAATAAGTTGGATTAATGGATGGATAGGTAAGTGATAAAGCAAATATAATACCATTTTCATTTCTTTTTTAATTGAAGTATAGCTGATTTATAATGTTGTGTTAATTTCTGCTGTACAGCAAAGTGGGTCAGTTATATATATATATATACACATTATTTTTATGATAACATTTTAATGGTGGAATCTAGGTGGTGAGTATATGGGTTTTCACTTTAACATTCTTTCAACTTTCCTGTGTTTGAACACTTTCATAATAACATGTTGGAAAAGGATTTTTGGAGCATCTACTCTGTTCCAGGCACTGAGTGAGGTGATGGGAATTGAATAATGAAAAATACAGACAAGATTTCTGTCTTAGTTCCTTTGGGATGCTGTAACAAAAATACCACAGACTAGTGGCTTAAACAACAAACACTTCTTTCTCACAATTCTGGAGGCTGGAAGTCCAAGACGAAGGCACTGGTAGATTTGGTGTCTGGTGGGGACCTGCTTCCTGATGCATAGATGGCCATCTTCTCTCTGTGTCCTCACATGGCAGAGGGGTGAGGAAGCTCTTTTGGGCCTCTTTTATAAGGGCACTAATCCCATTCATGAGGGCTCCACACTCATGATCTAATCACCTCCCAATGCCACCACATTGCCAGCTTCTAATGCTACTACATTGAGGGTTAGGATTTCAACCAATGAATTTTAGGAGGACACAAACATTCAGCCTACAATAGTCCCGATCCTCGTGAGGCTTGCATGCTGGAGTAATTCATTAGCAGTTGTGGTTTCCAGGGCGCACCCCGTGGGCACATTCATTTAAGAGTCAATCAGACGTAGCCCGACCTCCATGTGTACCATGCATTTTCACATTTAGCTGCTCAATGATCACAGAACTGTTGGCTTCCTGCCTCCGCTCAGATGACGGATTCCACAGCAGCCCCTAGTTGTGTAAAGATAAATCACTCCAGGTCCAAGTGGTAAACCACGGAAATAACAGCAATTTATACAGACCCCAGGAGTCCCTTGTGAGAGCTCTCACTCTTTATGAAGTGTAGTGATAAAAGTTAGACCCGGGGATGAGGCTGGCAGCTTTCTTTTATTACCATCTGCACACCACAGAAGAAATCCAAATGGAAATTCTCATTGGAAAGCCAGTTAGTTAGAAAACCATCATGACACAAAATGTATCATGGGAAAAAATAGACAACCACATAAAGCAGCAGTAATCTTTTCAATACCGGCTGAATGTTTCTGAATTGGAACACGGGGATTTTCAATATCCTCAGATGACTTCTAAGCTTACGGTCCAAATGCCGACGAGCAAAATGTTGCACTGATTCAAGTCACAATAATAGAAAATAAATAATTTTTCTGCCAGTGTTTACGTTTAGGCGATTTGGGAAACCTGGACCGAGATGGAAAAAAAGAATCTTAGCATCCTGAAGTATGAGTTTTTCTATGATGTTAAAACCTATATGTTTGAATTCTGATTTTCACTAGGTGAATTTACGCAAGCTACTTTGCCTCCTTAAATCTCAGTTTCTTTATCTGTAAATGCAGTAAAACTACCCATTTAGAAGGACAAGAATTTGAAACAAGGCATGGAAAATACTTAATGCATTCTTAGTACTTAGGCTGGCTCATAATCAGTGTTCAGAAAATGGTAGTGATGTTGATGATGGTGATGATGATGATGATGATAAAGGCAATGCTGATAATTACAGTGACAGTGGTGATGATTTGTTAGAGAATGAGGAAAAGCAGGAGGGAATGCAGTCGAATATTGCCTACAGCAAGCAAGGAGGTAGCTATTCTGTCTCTGGAGGAATTAAATGGCATGAAATCAACCAAGATACTTTGGACACAGGAACTATTTAAAGGCTTGAGTTTAGAAGAAAACCAACAGAAGGAGATCACCTGATAGCTGGGGTGCAAATGGTCTCTTCTTAATCAATTCTCAGTCTAGTTTACCCATAGAGCGCTATGATCAATTAGTGGCGCCTGCCATGGTTTTAGACCAGGAGGCACAACAACATATGTGAGTTTATGGTTTCTGGCGAAGAATCCCAAGCAGAGTTCTAATATTTTCCCAAGGTTTAATATTATTTGGGTGTGTCTACTTCATTAGTTTTGAGAGCAGAGGTCATCTCTTTATTAATATAAATTTATTATTATGTTAATATAAATGTTAATTATTATTTATTAAAATATTTATTCCTTTTGAATCTCCAGCACATAGACAATGCTTTGGTGCCCAGTGGACATTTGTTGAATCAAATTAAAAATGTCTTTCTGATACTAATTAGTATTTATAATATTGTGTTCTGTTTATCATGCCATATGTTAAGAAGAATATTGGAAAACTTTCATCCCCATGCAACTCTCTACTCAAAGGGGTATGAGGGAAAATGAACAAGGTACTCTTAAGAAAAACTACATGCAGTCCATCCTATCACTTGCGCTATAGAAATGAATCTTTGTGAAGCCCTGGTCAAAGTTGTTCCAGATAAAACTTAATGACTGTGTTTGTGATTCACCTTCCAAAGTTGTTTATTTGCTTCTCAAAAAGCCGCCTTTGTTCTAGGTCAAGACTAGTGCAAAAGGGAAATTTTCACTAAGATCTTACACACAGTAATGTTACAAGCTTCCTGAATTACTTTCCAGTTTTGAGGTAAACCATATGGGAAGAAGAGGGGGAAATGTTAATGGTGCTATTTGGTCTAGGGGTCTTCTCTTTGTCCCATTCTATTCAAGATTTACAGCATCACCCATTTTGAGGCAAGACTCTTTTGAAGGGTTCTACCCAATGCCCCACGAATCATGAGGCTTTCCAGTCCAACTGGTAGAAAATAGGTACTGATCCCAGCCCGGCGTGAGTTCCAGGCACCGTTTCCTCTAATCGTTTTGGGTGATTCTTTCCCCAGCCTATGGTGGCTTCCTACCATCCATGTGCTCAATACTGAGGGGACCCTCTGCAGATCTCTGGTGTCGTCTCTCCATGTAGCTCTCTGCAATCTGGTACCCTATCCTGCACACTCTAGCTATTTTGTATTCCATAGACTCAAGCTCCGTCTCCTCAACTCAGAGAGCTTGTAAAGCTCTTCCCGGCTTCCCCCTCCCCGGGCTGCCTCCTGGAAACTCTCAAAGCAGGAAGATTCATAGGACTGACCTTGTTTTTTTCCAGCCTCATCAGGATCACGGTGCTTGATTGCCTGCCGTCCACTGTCTTTAAAACCACTTGTTCTTCTCTATTTTAGAGATGGAGACGTAGAGAATGGACATGCAGACAGGTGCGGGAAGGGGAGGGTGGGTGGGATGAGTTGGGAGATTAGGATTGACATATATACACTACCATGTGTAAAATAGATAGCTAGTGGGAACCTGCTGTATAGTGCAGGGAGCTCAGCTCGGTGCTCTGTGATGACCTAGATGGGTGGGATGGGGGTGGGTGGGAGGGAGGTCTAAGAGGGAGGGGATATATGTATACATGCAGCTGATTCACCTCGTTGTCCAGCAGAAACCAACACGATATTGTAAAGCAATTATACTCCAATAAAAAGAAAACACTCATTCTTATGTCTTGTCTGGTTTTCGTAGTTATTTCTGGCACAAGGGTAAATCTGATCTGTGTTACTCCATTTTGGACAAAAGTGGGCTCAGGAGTAATAGTATATGAATCTTTTCTAAGTTACAAATCCTTGCACATAAGGAGTCAATAAATATTGATTTGGATAGGTTTTCAGTTTTATTGAAACGACCTACTTTGTAGATTTCTTCAGCAAACATCCCAGAAGTAGAATCTCTGAACTTAAAAGCTGGAAGGAAGCTCAGAGGTCAACTTGCCCTGCCCTCCAAGGAGTCTGTAGACATACTGTGATGCCAGTTTTGCCTTCCATGACAAAGGCTTTTAAAAAACACACTGAGGCATCTGGTGTAAAACAATTGCTTGCATTCTTGCCTCACTGTCCTCATCTATAGAACGGGGAAGAAGAGATGTAGAAGCAGCACAGCATGAGCTGTGATGTTGAAAACAATAAATTTGAATCCTAGTTCTGCTGCTTGGTAGCTGTGTGACCTTAGGCAACTTACTTAACCTCTCTGAGTATCTGTAAAATAGAGAGAAAAATGCCTCCTGGGAAGAGTGGTCAAAGGTTTGAAAGAGGCAATGTAACTGAGCATAGTAGGTGCTCAAAAAAACAGTAGCTTATTTCTGGTATTATGATTGGATGAGGGGAAGGGGATCCCCAGCTGGACCTTTGAAGATTCCATGACTCGGGAAGTAGGCAGATGGCTTCCGTGGTCCCTGCCCTCTGTAGAAAGAGCCATAGCAGGGCTTGTCTCAGTGAGAAAAACAACCAAGTGAGCACAGGTGGGGAAAAATCAGCCCCTCCTCCTGGGAGGGCAGGAAACCAGGCACAGCCCAGCAGCAGGTCATGCCCCACGGCCAGGTAAAGGTTGCTCCCTAATCACTAAATTTCAAAACTGCATCAGCGAAGCTGGGGAGCTTTAATGAGCTCAGCTGGACTGCATGGCTCAGCTCCTGAATCAGCTGCCCCAGGCTGTGGGGCGCTGGGTGCCACTGGCCGGCTGGAACTTTCTGCGGGCTTCAGGGAAGTGAGCCCTTTCAGCAATAACTTGTGCACCGGTCAAGGCCAGATTGATACACCCATGAGAGGAACATGATAACTACCACTGACCAAGTTCTTAACTGAGAGCATTTCCACCTGCATCCGCTGTACTAATCCCTTCAGCAAGCATTAGGGAACAAATTCCTTCATGACTACTCTGGGATAAGTCAAATCATGGCACTCTCTTGCATTAAAACCCTTTAAAGCCCCCTAAAATCTATCTGTTACACTTGAAATAAAGTCCAGATTTCTAATTATGCCCTTAAAGTCTTACATGACCTGAACCTGCCCCAAACTAATTTTCTCCTCCCTCCCTCCTACTTTCTATGCCTCCGCGACACCATCTTTTCTGTTTCTTTAATACATTTTTTTTTCTGCCCCAGGGCCTTTGCATTTGCTGAGTGCAAACCCAACCTGAGATATTCTTCTATGAAATTTTTGTATATCTGACTTGGTCTCAAGTGTTAATTGCTTAAAGAGATCTTCTCTGAGCATCTAAAGTTTCTGGGTGATTTGACAGATGCCGTGCTTTCAGGAACCATTATTACTTCCATTTTACAGATGGCAAAACTGAGGTCCAGGAAAATGATATAACCTGCCTGAGGCCCCACAGCTTGGTTTCATTGCAGTTAAATCTGAAGGCAAATGACTTTTCCATTGTTTTATATTAGGCTTGCTTATCAGGCCCCCACCCGCCTCCCTCTCCTCCTTTCCTTCCTCTTCATCTTTCTTCTCCCCCTCCTCCTTCCCTTTCTTCTTCAGAGTCCTTTTAGGGTCAAATTGACCCACATGTCTCTCCTTCAATGGGACACATTCAGACCATGTTTGAATAGGAATGTAAACAAAGTTTCTGGGCCAAGGTGTTGTCCTTCCTCCCTTCCTGCAGGCCAGTGTGTCTATCATTTCTTTTATTACAGACAAAATTTTTTTTTAAGGATAGAACTTTTTATAGTATGCTATGCAAACATTTTCTTAGTTAACAGAATTTTACATCATTACTATTAGATATTTTTATTTATTATCTAAATTACAAGCTTGGCCTGCACAGGTGTATCCTTAAAGTCAAATAAATCGTTTCTGCTCATGTTTATAGAAAATTCAACAATACCTTTTGAATTATTATAAGTCAATCAGGCAAATCATACTTAGTTTCAAAATACAGATTTCAAAGAATATACTCTACATATATGAATTCTACATAATTCACAGCAAACAAAACTATCAAAGTGAAAGAAGATATAAGAGTAATTCACTTATTCATTCATGAAACATTTGTGAAATTTGCACTAGGTCCTAGACACTGTATCAAGCCATGAACACACACTGGTCAGTAAGACAGTAATTTCAGGAAATTCAAAATCCAGCAAGGAAGGCAGGCAAAAAATGTGGTGAGGGCTATAAAATAATTAAAAGCCAGGAATAGTAATTAAAGTTTAGGGACATCTTGCAAATCGACAGGAAAGAGACCAATATCATAAGAGAAAAAAAGAGAGAGGAAAACAAGCTATACACACACAGAAATCATACAGTGGATAAATAGATGAATAATGTTCAATAACAGAATCAAGGAAAAATAAATTCAAATAGTAAGTTTGAATTTCTCACTAATTGATTGTTTCAAAACAGTAAAAACACGTGGCTATTCGGTGTTGGTGTTAGTAAATGGGCACGGACATAAAGCCAGCGGGCAAATGATCAGTATGACCTCTCTGCAGGACAGTTTGGCATAAATGTATCAAAAGCTTTTAAAATGTGTCATGTCCTCAAAGTCATTACAGGAAAACTACAAGCCAATATCCCTTACGAACACAGAAACAAAGACCCTTAACAAAATACTAGCAAATAGAGTCCTGTGACAGATAAAGGAAAGCACGTGACGAATGAGTGAGGTTTATCATAGGAATTTAAGGTTGGTTCAAAATTAGAAAAATCAATGTGCCGACAGAATAAATAACAACAACTCTATGTTCACCCTAATAGGTGCAGAAAAAGCATCTGACGAAATTCACCATCCATTTCTGATAAAAACACTAAAGCAGCCAGAAATAGAATGAACTTCCTCAACCTGTTAAAAGCATTTACAAAAAACCTACAGCTAACATCGGATGTAATGGTAAAGGACTGAATGTTCCCCCCCCCCCCCGCCAAGATAGCAACAAGACAATGATGTCCATTCTCACTACTGCTGTTCAACATACAGTGTAATCAAGTAAGAAAATGAAATAAAAGACACACGGATTGGAAAGGAAGAAATGAAACTATCTTTATTCACAAATACCATGACCAGCTACAGAGAAGATCCAAAGAATATCAAAAAAACAGCCACAAGAACTTAACAGGGCAGTTTAGAATGACTGGTATGCAAAAACTGTACTTCTATGTTCTAGCGACAAAAAATGAGAAATTGAATTTTTTGAAGTATTTATAATAGCATTGAAAACTATAAAATAGTAAGAGATGGATCTAACAAATATGTGGTAAGACGCACATGCTTAAAATTATTTTAAAATGCTAAAAGACATTAAAGAAGGCCTAGATAAATGGAAAGATATGTCATATTCATGAATCAGAAGAGTCAATACTGTTAAGATGTCAATTCTCCCTAAATAGATTTATAGATTCAATGCAATCTCAATGAAAATACGGAAAGACTTTTTGTAAAAATTAACTAGCTGATTCAAAAACATATGGAAATGGAATGGTCTAAAAATACTCAAAAAAATTTAAAATATCAAGCTGGAAGACTCACACTATCTGACTTGAGATTTACCATAAAAGCTGTACTAATCGACACTGGTGTTATTTATGAAAAGATAACTATTACAGACAAAATTGAAAACAGCTCCTGCTGTGGAGAGACCAAAATTGCCAACGCTAAACTTGTCTGCTTTCTAAAGCAGTTTGTGAAATAAAATGGGTAACATTTTCTCCCTTTCAGGCCAATCCAATCCAGCATAGTGATAAAAACAGATCTCCACTCCAAGTGCAAACAGTATTTCCCTGCCTGTGAGACCCACCATTGTAGACCCTGGTCTATTTCCATGCTCGCCCTGAGCCCAAATACCTCTTCTTCCCCATTTCTCCTTCCTGCTGCTGAGACATATTGATGGTTTAAATCATCAATGCCAGATGTTGAAAGACAAAGGTAGCATTTCTCCTGCTGAATTTCCCCAGGGCTGTTGGGCTTTCTCAAAGGGAGGTTGGAGAAAAAAGCATTGGATGTGAATCGGAAAAACTCAAGCTCAAAGCTCAGAGCTTCTACTCACCAGGTGAAGGAATTGGGAAAATTAATTCCTTCTTTCTGAGCCCCAACTTCCTCATCTGTAGATTATTTGCCTGACTGGGTTATTAAAAGAAATAAAAGAGATAATAAATGTGGAATTTCCTGGTATACACCATAGTGAGGGTGAGGGTATAAAGTGGCTGTCAAAGGAGCACAGCCTCCATTTCTACTAGTTATGTTGGATGACTACTGGCAAATTACTGATTTTCTTTGCACGTTTACATTTATATATTGTATTTATAATATTTATATATAATTTATATTATCTAAAGATATAATCAATCCATTTTAGACAAAGGCACTAACATAACTCACTTGGGGAAGGGAATGCATTTTCAACGAACGGTGATAGAAAAACAGGATATTTAGAAGAGGGAAATGTGTACCTCAACCTCTGCCTCACCGAAAATTTTATTTAAAATGTATCATAGACCTAAATGTAAAAGCCAAAACTATAAAACTTTAAGAGGAAAACGTAGGAGAAAAATCTCATGACCTTCAGACAGGGAAAGATTTCTTAAGACTGAACACAAAAAACACTGGCTATTAAGAAGAGGAGAAAATATTTGCAGAACATGTGTCCGTGAGAGGACTTGTTTCCAGAATATATATATAAAAATCCTAACAACTCAATAAGAAGACAAAAACAATTTTAAAAGGAGCAGGGGCTTCCCTGGTGGTGCAGTGTTTGAGAGTCCGCCTGCCGATGCAGGGGACACGGGTCCGTGCCCTGGTCCGGGAAGATCCCACATGTCGTGGAGCGGCTAGGCCCGTGAGCCATGGCTGCTGAGCCTGCGCGTCCGGAGCCTGTGCTCTGCATACAGGAGAGGCCACAACAGTGAGAGGCCCACGTACCGCAAAAAAAAAAAAAAAAAAGGGGCAAAATATTTGAATAGATACTTCATTAAAGAAAATTACAAATAGTCAATAACAACACACAAAAATGCCCAACTTGTTAGATATAGGCAAATTAGAACCACAAGATACTGATCAATTAGAAGGTGTAAAATTAAAAAGATTGACCATACTAAGCGTTGGTGAGAGTGTAAATGGTACAACCACTTTGGAAAGGAGTCTGACAGTTAGTTTGAAAGTTAAGCATTTTCATAAGATTCAGCAGTTCCATTCTTTTTTTTAAATTTATTTCTTTTATTGAATTATAGTTGATTTATGATGTGTTCATTTCTGCTCTACAGCAAAGTAACACAGTTATACATATATATATATATTCTTTTTTATATTCTTTTCCATTATGGTTTATCCAAGGATATTGACTATAGTTCCCTGTGCTATACAGTAGGACCTTGTTGTTTATCCATTCTATAGGTAATAGTTTGCATCTACTAACCCCAAACTCTCAGTCCTTCCCTGACCCATCAGCAGTTCCATTCTTAGCTATTTATACAAGAGAAATGAAAATGTAGGGCCACAAACAGCCTTGTACGTGAATGTTCATAGCAGCTTTGTCTGTAAGAGTCAAAAACCTAACTGTCCATCAACAGGTGATTGCAAAAACAAATTCTGGAGCAGTGGTCTACAGTGCAATGAAACAAGCTTCTGCTACATGCAGGAACATGGCTGGATCTCAAAAACATGCTGGGTGAAAGAAACCTTGCATCAAAGAGTAAATACCATATGGTATTTAAAGAAGTTCTAGAATAGGTCAAACTAATCTATAATGATAGAAATAACTTTAATGGTTGCCTGGGGAGGAGGTGTGGGGACTCATTTTTCAGAGTCACATGGAAGCTTCTGGGGTGATGAAAATGTTATATATCTTGATTAGGGTGATGGTAACTGTTGGAAAAAGTATAATTTAAAGCAAAATCTTTTTCCAACCCAGAAAATCTCTCCACAAAGGCAGAAGAGAAAGAAAACAATTTTTACTATTAAATAAGCATTAAACTGGAATGTGATATGTATCACAGGCAATCTACGAAGAGACTGCAAAAAAAAAATTCTCCCTTTTCTATAGCCAAGCATACACGACTTATTCCATACACATCCTCAAGATAAAGGATAACTAGTTCTCAAGGAAGAGGACCCGACAGCACCATTCATCACACATCATCCATCCTAGATTCACCTGGTAACTGGGTGGCCATTTGTGTTTGCTAATTGGCTTTATCCAAAGGGAAAATAAACTTCTCACATATTTACGACAAGGGTAGTTTTGATCCTTGGAGTTAGGCTTCTACCTCCATCTTCTTTGATGTTTATGTATTTCAAAGAGATGGCTCACAGGTCCGTAAGAAAGACATTACTTGTACCTAAAGCTGGAAAGACTTATTTAGCTTTTAAAAAGAGGTACACACATTTCAAAGAGACAGAGAAAGAACTTAAGCTTAAAGGCTTGTGAAAGTAAATTTACGCTCTAACAAGTGGGACTAGGGAGAAATCTCGTCCCTTATTTCCAACACGGAGAATGAAGCCTCAACATTTTAAACTCGTATTTGCCCTTTCATGATGTAAGTGTACATGTTTGTCCAAATTATCAAACTGTACCCTTAAAATGCGTGCGTTGTTGTATATGAAAATTATAACTCAAAAAAATGATTTAAAATATGCCGCAAATCATCTGAATACTTCCACGCTTTCACATAGGGCACTGCAGAAACCTTTCTGTGCTTTCCTCGAAATTTTCACAAATTTCTCTGAGTTGTTTTCACTGTGATAACAGTGTAAGAAAAATTATAGCTGCTTTATACCCAGGTTCATATAACTCAAATTAAAGAAATCCTCTTAAATTTTTGTGGTATTGGAACCCATTTCCTTCATAGCACAGAAAAATACAATTCAAAGGGAATTTAGTAAAGCATCTTAAAATAATTTAATAACTACCATCTGATGAAACACATTGTAAGCTGGGTGTTTTCTTTCTCTCTCTCACTCCTGAAAAGTAATCGACCACCTGCCACATTCTACATTTTTGCTAGATGCTGAGTATATAATGGTGAACAAAATAGAGGTCCCTGCCCTCAAGAAGATTATAGGCTGGCAAGGTAGCCAAATGTCAAATAGATAAACATGTGAATACCTGTTTGGTTATATTGTGATAATTGTCAAGAAGAATTTCAAGGTGCAATGAAAGTTTATAAAGTGTGTGTGTGTGTGTGTGTGTGTGTGTGTGTGTGTGTGTCTTTGAGACTAACCTGGTAAGCTTGGAATTCTCCCCCAAGTACTGGGAGAAACTACTTTAATTGGCTCTTGCTTCCTTTTCCAACCTCATCTTGTACCTACCCTTCAACCTTGCTCTCTCTTGTGAATCCAGACACCATCTTTTTTTCTGTTCCTTGAATACTTGAAGCTACTCCTGACTTTGGCCTTTGCACCTTCTGTTCTGTCTGCAACACCCTCTACCAGATCTGTAAATGGTGGGCTTCTTGCCATTGGGTCTCATCCCAAATGCCCCAGCAAAGATTTCCCTGCCCACCCCATGCAAAGACATCCCTCCATCACTCTCTCCCTCCATCCTGCTTCCTTGACCCAGGTGATGCTGATGCTACAAGGCACTGACCACAGTTTGGGCAGCAAGATTCTAAGGAATTTCCTCCTTGGATCAAAAGAGAAGAGAGAAAGGCATAAGGTTGGTATTTTCGCCAATGGTCACTATGATTTCAGGGACTGACATTGGGCTCTCATGCGGTGGGTTCTGTGGGGCACAGTCTTGCCAGTCTCCCATTAGGAAAAAAATAACCATCCTTCACCTGTGTCAATTGCTGTGCCAGGTGCTTTCCTTGGACTGTTCCATTTAACCCTTAGACCATCTCTCACTCACAGAGGAGACGCCTGAAGCTCAGAGAGTTTCCTGGAATCTCACAGCAAGGAAGTGGTTGGTCATGAATGCAAATTCCTGATTTGTCTGATGCTAGAACTTCCCTTTTTCTACCACAGTCCACAGTTTCTTTTGAAGCTGTATTTTAAAACAACTTTTTCTCTTAAGGATCAAATTGATGAAGGATTTGATCTTCTGGGAAACAGACAGCAAATATCTGGAAAACATCTTTCTGTAATTGACTAAACACTTTCACATCTGTGGTCTTGACCATCCGGACAGTCTCTGTGAGGTGGGCTGGGACAGTGGGATTAGAATTCTCATTCAAATTCCAGCTGGTGGCTTGGAGAGAGTCAACCCATTAATCTCGAATGCAGCTGCCAATACCCGTGTCAAGATTTGTAATATTAAATGGAAATCTAAGTCCATCATTAGCACATCATTGGCTTCACATGGGTATTCGTTATTAAATCTATGGTTTAATGGTTATCATTACAGTTAATGCTTATCATCAGTTCTACAGTCATTAGCAGAATCATTTAACCAATGTGCTGGGTTAGGAGGACCCTGGGGTGATGGGTCAATGGAAGGTGAGTTGTTATAGCCAAGGACACCTGGATCCCACTAGCCAAGTTGTAGGATGGCCCAGTTCTTATCTCCCCTTGGTTACCAGATGGCAGCCCTTGGAATGAGGCAGTCATATCAAGGAACTGTGATGTTCCTGTGTTATATTTGTAAGACTCCCATTATTTCTGGCCCAGTAGATGCTCCCACAATCTGTTTACCTGAACTCCTCAGCAAAATGGTGATATGTTCTCAGCTTTGCCGCCGGAATCAGAGGCACCCGCAGATTAACCTAGTATTGTCTCAGGAGAGGTGGGAATGATTTATAAAGACAGTGACAACATTACCATCTCCATGACGTGACAAGCCTCACACTTCTCTTCATTTGTCAGACAAATTAATCTGGATGTGTCTTTTAAACACACAGCGATGCTCACTCATAGAGCTGGAGACCGGTAAGATGGAAGGCTGGAGGTGGGAGCCTCGCCAACTTTCACTCCATGCCTCATTTTTTTCCAGTCTTCTCTTGTTTTCTGATTGTTAAAGGATGTTCATTGTTTTGTCATCCCTTAAAATTTGGAAGGGTGGGATAGTGATGTCCATTCCTGAAGAAACCATTGAGAACAGTGAAAATAATTGAAAACCTTTGTGATTCTTTTTTAATTCCCTGTTGATTCATACCAGGTCTACCTCATGTAGGTAAAAGAGAATTATTATACTACGGTATGGTTGAAAGTGGAATATGGCTTGTCAGTATTTTACTTGGTTTGTAGGTGTTTTAAATTTTGTCTTTGTTTCTTTTTTCTTACTTAAAAAGTAGAGAAAAGTAACAACACCCAGTGTGACCACCAACCAAAAAGAACCAACTTGTAATATTTTTATTGTATTTATATCATGTTTTTGTAAATGGAGTTTAAATGTTTAAATATTTGCCAATATTTAAAAACAAGAGGCTTTTTTTTTTAACATAAAAATATGGATTTCTGGATTGGAAACATGGGAAAAGCTTGGCAAACCCTGGGCTTGCATTCCTACATGGTAACAGTCACCTGCAATTGAGTTAGTTCTTCTCATTCCACAGGGTATGAACTCTTTCTTTAGTTTGCTGCAATCCCCACTAAGCCCTATTGCTTCACACAGCTTGGTTATCTGTTTGACCCTCTTAGGTAGATAGGTTTCTGACACATTTTTTTTTCTTGTGGCCTTCTTTCCCTCCTTCTTCTCCCCAATGGCTCCCTTGGTTTCTTAATTTGCACCCCACTTCTTCCTTCCAGCCTTTCTCCAGGATGTCAGTTTTTAAGTTCCACCCAGTTTTCTCCCTGTTGAGCTTGGGGAGGGGTAGAAATCTGAGATCCTTCAAGAGCTGTTTGAGAGAGGAAAGGATAAAGAGTTCAGCTTTAGGAAGCAATTTTAAGACAAAGCTCTCTCCTGGTAATGACTGATCAACTCTTAGCATAATTCCAGTTTATCATAATTCTGAATGAGTCTCCATATTTCTCCACCTTTCTCAATCCACACCTTCATATTCCTAGTTTGAAGACGGCCAGGATCCCAGAAGAGCAGTGGCTAGATTATTTACTGGCAATGGAATGAGATGAAGAAAAAAATCTCCATCATGCCATAGTTTAAACTCTGCAAAAATATGAAATATATTACAAAACAAAACAAAACATCATTCTTAAACACAACACAAAGGGTCGGCCACTCCAGCATATTTCCTCTAGTGTATTTTCATTTCTTTCTGCTACAGAGTTGACACTAAAGTAATACAGTTTTGCATCCTCATTATTTTGCTTGTCATTGTTGAATAAGTATTTCATCAGGATATTAAAAATGCTCATAAACATATTTTTAATGACCTTATAACAGTCCATCATATTAATGTGCCCACATTTGTTTAACCAGTACCCTATTACCGGACAGTTGGGTCGTTTCCGGTTCTCTATATTGTAAATCACATTGCAAACAAAAATTTGTTTTTTAGAATATCTCCTTATAGTATTTTCTAGAAGGGGGATTTCTGGATTAAACAGTTGGACATTATTACCTTTGACAAATTGAAGCTTGCATTTTGTTATTTATTGTACAGATGTGGTATTTTGGTGCAATCCTCCAAGAGTCAGACAAGGGTGATGAAGAGGGATGTGGGCATTGGGATAATGGATGAAGGACGTTTGGACATTTTTTTTTTTTTTTTTTTTTTTGCAGTATGCGGGCCACTCACTGTTGTGGCCTCTCCCATTGTGGAGCACAGGCTCCGGACGCGCAGGCTCAGTGGCCATGGCTCACGGGCCCAGCCGCTCTGAGGCATGTGGGATCTTCCCGGACCGGGGCACGAACCCGCGTCCCCTGCATTGGCAGGCAGATTCTCCACCACTGCGCCACCAGGGAAGCCCCACGTTTGGACATTTCTTGAATGGAAAGTACAATCAAATTCTGCGGTCACCCATAAAAGTACATTTCGGTCCTGCCTAGATTTCCTGAAATTGGCTTCTTGTTAATTTCCTCCACTACAGTGGAGGTATTAGCCAAAGCAGGCATGTCAGAGCATTTTGAAGTCATTCTACTTTTCTGCCTGAATCTAAACATAAAATCCTTCCTTCCTTTTCTCCTTCCAAATTTGCTTTCAATAATTACCATGTGTTGAGTGCCTACAGTGAGCCAGACACTGTGCATGGCTTTTTGTATCATTATTCATTTAATTCTTTCCACAACACAAACAGGTAGTCAACACCATCCCAATTTTATTTACAGGAAAGTTGAAGCTTAAGAGGGGTTATCCAGCATGAGGAAGGCTATGCTTCTGGCAGGTGAACAATAGAACTGGATTCAAGTTTTGTCTCAAGCCCATGCTGATCCGCCAAGCCTACCAATAAGGCAACTCAGTGAGTTCAGCTTGCATTGGGTTAACTGATGGAGGGATGCCCCTCATCTCTTTGCCCGGTTGTTGAGTGATGTTGTGTCCCCTATGGGTCTGCTAGAGGGGATCCCGTCTGATGTCCTTAAGAATAGAGGCTAGGTGTTATCACTTCTATGCCCTCAGTGCCCAGCATATAGTAGGTACTTTATAAATAGATGCACAATGAATCTAGCTGGAATACACCAAAGCCTCACTCATAACGCCTGTGTAAGCCTCTTGGTTTTTTCGTTTGTTTAGTTTTGTTTTTGCGTAGAGTCTAAATCTTCCTGCTGAACCAACATGGTGCATGGCAACGTCTGGAAGTTTTTTTAACTCCCTTGCATCTAGTACTAGGAAGACCAGAAGAGTTAAATATGCATAATTACTGTGAGCTTAGGAACATGACGATGAAATCACATCTCAGTTCTCACGGATCCCAGCACCCCCTTTTCCTAAAAACAAAAGACTCCAGAATGGACTGGCATTTGCAAACACGTATGAAATCCTTCTGTTTGGGGAGCGCCCGGCAGTCAGTGATGGGCGAAACGATTTTACGAGTGTTTTTCGTCTTCCTAGGTTTTTCTACTAAGGAAGGGCAGACCCTCAATAAGAAACACAGTGAAGTCAATGGATCCAGGCAGATCACACTGGTGCCTGATCAAAAGTGCTTGAAATGAAGTGAGTCCAGGTTCAGACGCAGGCTTTGTCACTTCCCAGTGAAATCACCCTTGGAAAGTTTCCTAATCTTTCTGAGCCTCAGTTTCCTCCTATCTAAAATGGGGACAATAATTCTTATGTTGAATTATTTCAATAAGGGCTTGACATAATAAAGGTATTTAGCAGATGGTCTGGCATTGATTATTGATTATGATATTGTTTGTTTATATCTCTATTTCTATCTATGAATCCATGTTTTCTATGTATGTATGTATGTACATATCTATCTATCTACCTATCTATCATCTATCTATGTCTGTGCCTGTTTTACAACTTTCTTTTGTCTGGGTTTCCCCCCAGTATTTTCCCTCTACTTAGTGGAAGTTTCTGCAGAAGGATAGCCTCTATATGTCTATAGATGTTAAAACCAGGTTTTATTTTCCTCACTCCATTTTTCCTGCTGGCACATTCTTAGGTATAATATAGAGAGATGAGCAATAAGCAAATATTTAGATAACATAATGTTGTGAGCGGATGGTGATACGGAACACAAATCAAGGGGGAGGGGTAAAGGACACTGAGGGTGATTATTTCAAATGGAGTGATCAGGGAACGCTTTTCGGAAGAGTTGAACAAAGACTTGCTTGCAGTGAGGGGGCAAGCCACGCGGATGGGGGCTGTAAGTGTGTTCTGGCTGATGGGACAGCAGGCAGAGAGGTGCTGGGGCAGAAGTGGAGGTGGTGGATGCCAGAAACATCTGTGAGGCAAGAGTGGCTGGAGCAGAGTAATACAAGATGATGTCAGAAAGGAAGGCAAGGACATCCCTGGTGGCGCAGTGGTTAAGAATCCGCCTGCCAATGCAGGGGACACAGGTTTGAGCCCTGGTCCAGGAAGATCCCACATGCCAGGAAGCAACTAAGCCTGTGCACCACAACTACTGAGCCTGCGCTCTAGAGCCCACGAGCCACAACTACTGAGCCCACGTGCCACAACTACTGAAGCCCGCGCGCCTAGAGCCTGTGCTCCACGACAAGAGAAGCCACCACAATGAGAAGCCCGCACACCACAACAAAGAGTAGCCCCCGCTCACTGCAACTAGAGAAAGCCCGCACACAGCAACGAAGACCCAACGCAGCCAAAAATAAACAAATAAATAAATTTAAAAAATAAAAGAAAGGAAGGCAGGGGCCAGATCAGTTAGGGGCTTGTAGGAGGTGGTGAGGACTTTATCTGCACGTGAAGAGGGACCACTACAGGGCTTTGGGGGCAGTGAAGGGATCCAACGCTCCCTGTGTAGACAGCATGTTAGCAGCTGAGCAGATGGAAGGAGCTGAGTAGAACATGGCTGCCGAGGGGAGGCTCTTACAGGGTCCCAGTGAAAGATGATAATGGCTCCTGCTGCAGTGTTGCGGTGGTAAACAGAGGTCAGAAGTGCTCAGAATGGGCACGTGCTTTGTGTCGTTTTGTGTGAATGTATATGTGTGCGTTTCACGGAGTGGCTTTCTGCCGTGGCTACTGCAAGTGATGGGGTCTGTGTGTGTTTGAGTGTGTAAGTGTGTAGGTGTGAGTGACGGTGAGTTTTTGGAGTAGTTTGCTGATGGTGGTAGTGGTGGTGGCGGGGTGTGTGTATGTGTGTTTGTGAAAGGGAGAGATAAATGTGGCTGGACTTGGCATCCTGTAGTAGGGGAAAGTAGGAACAGTTTAGCCAGAACTAGAGTCGGTCTGGGTAGATTTGATAGTCATGAATCCAGAAAATGAAGAAACTCATCAGACTTCCTCAAAAAATGCAACATAAATTCAGCCAATGCATAAGCGGATGTTACTTTTGTTTCTATGCAACATGAGAACAATTACAGCCTAAACACCTTGCAGAAAGTTATCCCATCTCCAAGTTTGCTAATTCCATTTCTAAAATAGCTCTAAAGTCTTGGCTTGCTCAGGGTGGGGTTAATTAAAACTAATGAAGTAGATTTAGGGGTGTGCATCAGAGCCCGAGCAGAGATGCTGACGGTGATTATAGACGCTGCGGCTTCTCTGAAAGTAATTGTTGGGCGATCCTGCTTCATTTATATTCATGGGGACAGGAACCATTTTCTTGAGGCGGCTAAACCCTTCAGCGGACCCATCCACGTATTACATTTTATTTAATTTATTTATTTATTTTTATTTATTTTATTTTTTTTACATTTTAGAATTTAGATTTCTTTATTACATTTTGAGAGTTCTAGGATTTTACCTACAGGTTACAAATGACTATGCATGAGACATTACATGTCTTTATATCCTTCCTCTGAATACTGAATTTAAGAGATGAAAAACTAGGTAAGGCAGGGGGAGACAAGAGGGAGGAAGAAACTCATTTATGTACTTATGATCTAAATGTTTACTGAGCACTTAGGTGCTGGATCCTATTTCATGCCAGATTGTGTTCAAGGTACTGAGGAAACATAAACAGAGTAGACGAGGGCTCTCTTTTCACATACTTGCTTTCTAGTTGGGAGAAACAAAATGGGGAAAACATGAGTTGATGATACATGGATGCAAGAGTAACGACTGGGAATGGGTCAGAGGGAATTGGGAGGTCAGGGAAGTCCTCTCAGAGGTTGTGACTCGAGCTGGGATTCAGACAATAAAGAAACAGATGCCTAAAAATCAAAGGGTGAGTATTTGAGGTGAAAGGAACTTGAATGCAAAGGCCTGATGGTGCAAAGGGACACAAGAGGTGGGGGGGCGCTAGGAGGCCATGTGGCAGATGCAGAGGGAGTGAGCACAGGAGTGGACAGGATGAGGCTGGGTTTGGGAAGGCAAAGGAGTTTGGATTTTTTTTTTTTTTTTCTTTTGCAGTACGCGGGCCTCTCAGTGTTGTGGCCTCTCCCGTTGCGGAGCACAGGCTCCGGATGCGCAGGCTCAGCGGCCATGGCTCACGGGCCCAGCCGCTCTGCGGCATGTGGGATCTTCCCGGACCGGGGCATGAACCCGCGTCCCCTGCATCGGCAGGCGGACTCTCAACCACTGCACCACCAGGGAAGCCCAGGAGTTTGGATTTTACTATAAATGTAAATGGAGATCATTAGAAGTTTTCTAATTGGGGAATAACAAGATCTGTTTTGTTTTCAAAAGCTCTTTGATATCATATGCGAGGAACAGAACGGAGAGGGGCAAGAGTGAAACAGGAAGGTCACTGAGCTGCCGTCCAGCTGAGAGATGATGGAGGTAGAGGAGGTGGAGGGAAATGAGGAGCCAGTCACTAGTTTGAAGGTGGGGTTGCCATGGAAACAACCTCAGTGTTCGTCAGTGGATGAATGAATAAACAAGATGTGGTGTATATATACGATGGAATATAATTCAGCCTTGAGAAAGAAGGAAAACCTGCCATTTGCGACAACATGGATGGACCTTGAGGACATTACATTCAGTGAAATAAGTCAGACAGAGAAAGACAAATCCCACTTATATGTGGAATCTAAAAAATCTAAACTTGTAAAAAGAGAGCAGAATGGTGGTTACCAGGGACTGGGGTGAGGGCATAGGAGTGATGTTTAAAATACAAACTTGCAATGAGTACATAAATAAGTCCTGGAGATTTAATGCCCTGTGTAGTGATTATTGTATTATAATCATCAAACTTGCTGAAAGACTAGATCTTAATTATTCCCACCAGAAAAAGAAATGATCATTATGTGATGTAATCGAGGTGTCAGCTAATGCTACAGTGACAATCATAGTGCCATATATATATGTAACAAATCAACAGGTTGTACACCTTAAATTTACACAATGTTATATGTCAAATTATATTTCAATAAAAAGAAAAGTAGGATGGCCATGTTTTGCTGGTGAGAAAAATGTGGCTTGTGAGTGTTTGGCTTGAGTGGCTAGGAGATGGGAGACTGCTGGGGAAAGAGCAGATTGGGAAGGGTGGTTAGAACTCCCGAGTCTGTGTTTGCTTATCTCAAGACTAAGAAGCCAACTGGACATTCAAGTGGGGAAGTGGAAACAGAATGATGATGATACGAAGTAAGAGAGAAAAAGGGAGCAGAGAGCAAGGAAGACAACAAGGGGAAGATGCTCAGGTCTCTCCTGTCTTCTCTTGTGGCATCTAGAGCCATTTCCCCCTGGTCTCCATGCTGCAGGACGCAGGGTAGAGGCTTAAGCTCTCTCCTCGAATGCCCTATTGTTATTCTCCTCAAAAACCTCTAGTTCATTCCTACTGAACTCAGGTCCAAAGCATGGTTTTGGCCTCCTACAAACCTGGGTTCAAATCCAAGGATTACCAGTTGTGGGATATTGGACAAGTAATATAACCTATCTGAGCCTCAGTTTCCCCATCCATAAAACGAGAATAATAAGAAGCCCCATCTCATGGAGTTATTGATATAACGATAGCTAATCTTTATCGAGCAGTTATTAGATTATATGTGTTATTGCATCCAATCCTTAACACAGCCCTAGGATGTGGGGACTATTCTCATCCTACAGATGAGGAAAAAGAGTCTCAGAGAGGTTACATGACTGGTCCAAGACTCCACATCTAGAAACTAGGAGAGAGGAAGTGACTTTTCCAAGTTTACATCACCGATCAGTGTCCAAGATGGTATTGAAACTGGGACATCAGACTCCAGAGCCTACCCTCTGTTCCTTCCTTTCTTATTTATTTATTTATGGCTGTGTTGGGTCTTTGTTTCTGTGCGAGGGCTTTCTCTAGTTGAGGTGAGCGGGGGCCACTCTTCATCGCGATGCGTGGGCCTCTCACTGTCGCGGCCTCTCTTGTTGCGGAGCACAGGCTCCGGACGCGCAGGCTCAGTAGTTGTGGCTCATGGGCCTAGCTGCTCTGCGGCATGTGGGATCTTCCCAGACCAGGGCTCGAACCCGTGTCCCCTGCATTGGTAGGCAGATTCTCAACCACTGCGCCACCAGGGAAGCCCCTGTTCCTTCCTTTTAAGCCCAATACTGGACCCATATCAAAGGCTCAAAAATTGAGAACTGCTTGTTTTTCATTGTTCTTGTTTTTATTAGTGTCATGATGTAATATCCACTTACTAGTTTGCTTCCTCATCAAACTCAGTAATTCCTTGAGGGCAGGGTCTGTGACTTTTTCACGGCTGCATCACCATGCCCAGCACAGGGCATGGGCCTCAGAGGATGTGCGGTGCGTGTTGCTTAAATGAAAAACACAGGTGCAGGACAGCCAGCCGGAATCCCTTTTTTTTTTTTCTTTCCTTGCGGTACGCGGGCCTCTCACTGTTGTGGCCTCTCCCATCGCGGAGCACAGGCTCCGGACGCGCAGGCTCAGCGGCCATGGCTCACGGGCCCAGCCGCTCCGCGGCATGTGGGATCTTCCCGGACCGGGGCACAAACCCGCGTCCCCTGCATCAGCAGGCGGACTCTCAACCACTGCGCCACCAGGGAAGCCCCCGGGATCCCTTTATCTGCACGCAATGCTTCCAATGAAGTGGACTGCCTCTGCGTTTGAGAGAAGACTCTCTCCTTTCCCAGACGGACCAAGCCTTACCAGTCTACAGGAAGTGAGGAAGACAGTGGAATAAATATCTCAACGAGCTCTTCCACCCTGAGCTTTGCCCTCAGTGAAGAAAGTGTCGCCTCAAAACAGGAATTAAAGCTAAGATGTGTTTGGCATCAGCCAAGTGCCCACACAAGTGCTAAACATAGCATGAGGTAGGGCACTGACTCTGAGGCAGAACGGGAAACTTCTAATTCATTCTCTTTCCAGCCTGCGAGACAGTGAGTCTGTCGTGGGCAGGACAATTAAATTGAAATATGGCCCACCTAAGCCTAAGAGCTGTCCTAACGGGAACGTCAAGAAACCCAGCTGCTAACTTTGTGGGCAGGTAGGCGGAATGAGGTCCTTGAGGTGAGGTCTAATTATCCTGGTCATGTCAATTTCAGAGCTGGGGGCTGGCCTTAAAAAACCCCAAATGCCCAGGCTCCAGTGAGATGGTTATTTAATAATACGAGATATAGTCAGTAGCAGGTTATAACAGCTTTGCAATCGGCCCGTGCCTCTTAGACTGCATGTCATTTCCTATGAAAATGATGGGTTGTGTCTGCCTGAACCTCTTACCTTGGAAAGTGAATGTCCATGAGGATTGTGCTAGCTGTGGGGATCCAAGGGCAGGGAGGGGGCAAAACTGTGGCTGTCTCCCTTTCCCACGTCTCCTGACGTCCCTCCAGCAGCCCAGAGAGGAAGCTGATTGTCCTAAAGCAGAAAAGAGAGCTCAGGAATGCCAGGGGTGGGCATCCCTGCTAACAGCGACTCCTGGTACTCAGAGATGTTGGAGCACAGAGCCTGGAGTGGGGGGGAAGGGGTGGAAAGCTTAAGAGATGCACCTCCTCCTTTGAATGAAAGGGCAAAACGTCCCTGAGGGCCACTTGGGGGAGACTCAGCCACCTGGTACTTACGACACTCTGGAGGCATCACCCATTGCTATGAATCTCAAAGTCCTAAATCAGCCTCTTATTCCTCCTCCAACATCCCACTGGACCTCCGCCAGGACTGACGTGGGGGAGAGGAACAGGAACAATATCAGATGATGCCTTGGGGGACCCCAAATCTGTTTGACTTGGATTCTAAACTTGTCCTGTTCCTGCCTCTTTCCTCTCTCTCCTACCTCACCCGACCATCACCACGAACTTAAAACCATTTTATGGCACTGTAGACTTTTATAGTGTCCAGGGACTTTAGAATCTGTTTCAAGTTCCCATCTAGCACTTGAACTTGAGGAAATTGGGGTGGTGTTCACCTTTCACTTGACTACTTCTAAGACAGAATTCTCAATTAGGGATGATTTTGTCTCCCAGGGGAACACTGGCAATATCTGGAGACATTTTTGTTGTCATGATTCTAGGAGGGATGCTACTGGCAAATAGTGGGTGGAGACGAGGGATGCGGTTAAACATCCTACAGTGCACAGGGCAGACCCTACAAAGGATTACCTGGCCCCAAATGCCAATAGTGCCAAGGTTGAGAAACTCTCCTTTAGGGATAGAATTCACCATCAATCCCCCCCACCCTGAGCAGTCCCCTTTACTTTCAGCTGATTCCAGTTAGTATCAGGAAGGCAGGTGTATAAGAGGCAGGTGCCTTGGGACAAACGTATATGAAGAAACTCAAGATTACACAGTTCTGGGTATTGGCAAGTGGATTTAGGAAATCTTCTCCCTCAAGTGATACAAGAAGATTGGAACGAGATAGCCCAAAGCTATTTCCAAGGTAAGTATCCAAATTACACGGAATTCTGTGAACACAGTTGGTCTCAAGAATTGGAAGTCAATATCTGAAATCAGACATGGATGTTAGAATAAAACAGCAGTTGCAGAAAAATGCAGCTTTTCCCTGAAAATGCACGATAAAGGGAATGTGAAACAAAATGATATGTATATCACTGAAAACCGGGTTGGAGGTGGGTGGGAGCTAATGTGCAGGAGATGGCAAAGAGAAATGGGTTGTCTGATAGCCATACTTACTGATTTATTATGTGTTAAACATCCCAGTCTTTCATTCTGTCTCTCAGATGCAATCTTTACGGTTGTGTTTTGGTGACTTAAAAATTTATTAGTAACAGGATGAGATTTCCCCTCTATTCTTGGTGGGGAGGCAGTCTTTAGTAAGACAGAATAAAGAGACTGAGGTTTTATTAACAAAATAGCAACAACTACATTGGACTCAGAAAGTCAGTATTAAGAAAAAGGTGTTCTGGGGGTGGGATAGGGAGGGTGGGAGGGAGCGAGACGCAAGAGGGAGGAGATATGGGAACATATGTATATGTATAACTGATTCACTTTGTTATAAAGCAGAAACTAACACACCATTGTAAAGCTATTATACTTCAGTAAAGATGTAAAAAAAAAAAGAAAAAAGAAAAAGGTGTTCTGAAAAGTACTATTCCACAAATTATTATTATTATTTTTTGCGGTATGCGGGCCTCTCACTGTTGTGGCCTCTCCCATTGCGGAGCACAGGCTCCAGACGCACAGGCTCAGCGGCCATGGCTCACGGGCCCAGCCGCTCCGCAGCATGTGGGATCTTCCCGGACTGGGGCACGAACCCATGTCCCCTGCATCGGCAGGTGGACTCTCAACCACTGCGCCACCAGGGAAGCCCTTCCACAAATTATTTTTTTAAAGGGTTGTTTGCTTATTGGAGATCGGGGTGTCCAAACTCTTTTGCTTGTGTACCCATTATAGTTCTTCGAGTATTCTCCCACA
This sequence comes from Grampus griseus, assembly GCF_964374135.1. Lineage (NCBI taxonomy): Eukaryota > Metazoa > Chordata > Mammalia > Artiodactyla > Delphinidae > Grampus > Grampus griseus. The sequence continues at coordinate 31,374,618 of NC_139008.1, read as the reverse complement.
ATATATATGTTTATAAATTGCAAACATGGACCAGTTTCAAGACTAATCAGACTGGCTTCAGAATGTCTGTTTTAACCACTGCACTCGACTGCTCTCACCTGAGGACAGTGAAAGGACTAAAGCCTCTTCTTATGACAGAGGAAGGAATCAGACATCATGCTCAGAAGCTGAGCATTTAAGGAGTTCCTTTATGATAGAGCAAGACCCCGGCAGCAAAATAGTAAAGACCAAGAGCTTGAGGGTAAGGAGAGGAGGAAGAGGCAGAAGCTAGTGAAGAGACAGACTCCCAGGGGATCCCGAGGTGGATCCTGATGGGACTGAAAGGCTTTTTTTTTTTAATCAAAGTATAGTTGATTTACAATGTTGTTTTAGTTTCAGGTGTACTGCAAAGCGATTCGGGTATACATATGCATATATATATATTCTTTTTCAGATTCTTTTCCATTATAAGTTATTACAGGATAGTGACGATAGTACCCTGTGCTATACAGTAGGTCCTTGTTGTTTATCTATTTTACATACAGTAGTGTGTATCTGCTAAGAGAAAGGCAAGGGAAACCTTTGCACCGTGTGCTGTGCGTCACGAGTGGACACAATTGTGCGTTAGGTTCTTTTGTTTCTGGTAACAACCTGGACCTGCAACCTCTTCTTGATGCCGGACAAGACGGATGAATCCCAGTAATAGACTTCCATGAGTTTTCACACAGTCTTGATACCCTGACTTTTTTGTTTGTTTGTTTTTCTCACATGGTTTTAGTGTCCTCTGCCACCTGCCTACCGCCATGGAGAACTCAAGAAACAACTTCTTAAGACAGAGAGGGGAACAAGCAAAATGTTGTATACAAACTCATATTTTGTATGTGAACCTTTCCAGATCCTTTCAGTGTCTTAAGGAATCATCTAGAGATAATTAGAGCAGATGGGATCTTGGGCACCATGTGGTACGATCCACTTCTCCTGAATGAGGACCAGGGAGAGGGTAAGATGCTTGAATGGGATGCGATGATGCAGCCGGCAGGGAGCAGAGCCAAGGCGGACACCTAGATCACTGGGCTGTGTGGCTCTTTGTTCCCTAACAGGTCAGGTTTGAAAAACATCTTTTAAGTCAAATATTTTACCAGGGTGAGCTCAGTTCAGGGCCAGTGGGAGGGTACATTTGTTTTCTCCTAAGCTACTAGGAAGCTTGATTAAACCAAAGCATAACTATACTGGAGGTCCCTATGATGAGCTAATTTTGTCTCCCCCAAATTCATATACTGAAGCCTTAATCCCCAAAACCTCAGAATATACTTGGAGACTGGGCCTTTAAAGAGATAATTAAGTTAAAGTGAGGTCGTTAGGGTGGGCCTAATCCAATCTGACTGGTGTCCTTTAAAGCAGAGGACATTTGGGCAGAGTACTGTACAGAGAAAAGACTGAGGACGCAGGAGAAGACAGTCGTCTGCAAATCAAGGAGAGAGGCCTCAGAAGAAACCAACCCTGCCAACAACTTGATCTTAGACTTCCAGCCTCCAGAACTGTGAGAAAATAAATGTCTGTTGTTTGAGCCATGGTCTGTAGTATTTTATTTTTGCAGCCCTAGCAGACGAATGCATCTCCCTTCATTTCTCATAGTAGTAACAGCAGTAGCTAATATCCATCTTCAAATGAATTTCTCATTTAGTCTCCATAAAAATTCTATAATGTAGATGCAATTATGAGCTTCTTTTTACACATGGAGAAGAAACAGACGCTAACCTAAGTGAGGATGGGGCTGGGCCGGTTGGAGTTCCATAGCCATGCTCTTCATTGTTACTGGGGTTGCCATGGTAACAGCTGTGGTAACAGCTCCACATCACCTGTTTAACAGGAAGGTGTGGAGAGCAATGGAGGGACACCAGGTTCAATGCCAGATGTTGGGGTCCTCCATCTCATCCTTGCCAACTGCCTCCTTTTGAATCTTTAATCATTTCAAGAAATATTTTAATATTATATATAGAATGGATAAACAAGGTCCTACTGCATAGCATAGGAAACTATATTCATTATTCTGTGATAAACCATAATAGAAAAGAATATGAAAAAGAATATATATATGGGACTTCCCTGGTGGCACAGTGGTTAAGAATCCGCCTGCCAATGCAGGGGACATGGGTTCGATCCCTGGTCCGGGAAGATCCCATATGCCATGGAGCAACTAAGCCCGTGTGCCGCAATTACTGAGCCTGAGTGCCACAACTACTGAAGCCCATGCACCTAGAGCCCGTGCTCCACAATAAGAGAAGCCACCGCAATGAGAAGTCCATGCGCTGCAACGAAGTGTAGCCCCCACTCGCCACAACTAGAGAAAGCCTGCGTGCAGCAATGAAGACCCAACGCAGCCAAAAATAAATAAAAAATAAAATAAATAAACTTATAAAAAAAGAATATATTCATGGATAACTGAATCACTTTGCTGTACAGCAGAAATTAACACAACATTGTAAATCAACTATACGTCAATAAAATAAATTTTAAAAAAGAAATATTTTAAGTTCCTCCTACGTACCAAGCGCCAAGCTGGGCTCTGGGGCACCAGTACTGATCACGACTGATGTGGCCAGCCTTGCCCTCATGGAGCTATGGTCCAGGGGCACTGCCACTTCCTCCCTCTGAGTTCTTCAAGTTCTTACCTAGCCCCTTTCCTCTAAGCATGGGAAAGAAACAGCCAGCAGACCTGCTTCTTTGACTGTTTCCTTTCTTTCCATCTTTTGACAGCCATACTTCATGTCTGACGGATGAAATGATGCTTCTCGACAGTGACAAATTTATGAGTTTTGACTGTTTGTGAGGCTCCCTAATTAATTCTTTACAGACTTCTACTGGCAACTGAATTTGAGTTTTGAGTTCAAAAGTGAGTTCGGATGAATCACGGTCGACCGTTCTGCTCCCTTTGGAAAACTCACCCTCTGCGCTGCACGCTCTTCATCTTCCTGCTTGCCAGCGGCATCATTCATCTTACAGTGGTACCCGGCAGGTGGTTTCCATGGCATAGGACAACAGCGCCAGCGTCCTTCCTGTTGGCACGGAACCCCTGGGCCATCTCCTGAGCAACCCAGTAAGTGCTCCTGAAACATCTCTCCCCAACCTCAGCACCACAAGGGTTACTTTTAAATTTCTGGTGGGTGGCCTGAGATCGACACCTAATCAAGAACCTGATGTGAGTAAACATGTCTAGGAAAGGAGCTACAGTGAGCCTCTGTCCAGGAAGAGAGGAAGAGAGAAAGAGGGAGGTGGGGAGAGATGGAAGAAGGGGAGGAAGGAAGGAGTGAGGGAGGGAGTTGAAAAAGAGAGAAAGACAAGGAGAGACAGAGAAACAGAGAGTCAGAAATATAGAGATAGAGGAAGGGAGAGAATGCACCTGAAATAGGAGAAATAGATAATAATATTAATAGTTAATATTTATTGAGTGCTTGCTCTGTGCCAGGCACCATGCTGGGTGCTTCTAGCTGCAATAACTCATTTACTCTTCATGACAACCTTATAAGGTGAGTACTGTTGTTTTTCTTCCTTTTGAAATGAAAAATAAAAGAGCTCAGAGAGACTAAATAAATTGCCCAAGTTCACATAGCTCTTAAAGCATGGAGTCAGTGTGCAAGTTCAGGTAGATGGATCCAGAGAATATACTTTTAATTACTATGGTTGAGAGACAGGGAGACAGAGAGTGTATGAGAAACTGAAAGGAAGAATTCACACACATGTACACAGAGATGCTGAGAAAGACAGAGACAGAGAGAACGATCTGGAGAGAGAGACACAGCGAGATATGCAAAAAGGACAGGGTTAAGGCAATGCGCAAGGACTGAGATAATTGACGTGCACCAAGAAAAACAGAGAGAGACAAAGAGAGAGAGATGGAGAGACACAGAGAGGACTTCTGCTAAGAGGGCACGGCCCCTTCATGCAAGATGAAAATATCTGGGACAACAGTAGCATGTATTGTAATGACAGCACGTGCCCAATGCTGATACACAGTTTTCCTTCTTTTTATTCAGTTTGCGTTACCATTCATGTTCTAGAAATGCTGAAACACACTCCAGAGCTGCTTGTGATGGGACACACAGGTTTCGGAGGCACAGGTATCTGAATTCGGAGCTCTGACCCCATAGCACGTGTTTTTTTCCCAGCGGAGGGAAGCTGGGGGATGCAGCTGGGAGTTTTACAAGGGTACGTGGTGGGTGGTGGAGGCAAAGGAGGGATGGAAGGATGGAGGTCATCTGAGTTCCTTCTTTTCCATCTGTTCTGGGCCTTCCTGGTGGCTGGTAACCTGAGAGCTCGGTGCGGGTGGGGAGCGGGGGACATTGACGGCCTGAAAATTGAGACGGTTGGCCATTTGGTACGTGTGATGTGTGGCTTCTCCTTACAAAAGGCTTATGCGTTTGGAGTATCGTCCTTATAATGTCGTTAAGGGAATACAGTTTGCAGGTGGTGGGACTGAGACTAGAGCCCTGGCAGCCTAGATTAAGAGCCCGTGGATGGATAAACAACAAGGTCCTGTATAGCTCAGAGAACTATATTCAATATCTTATGATAAACCATAATGGAAAAGAATATTAAAAAAAGAAAGTATATATATATAACTGAATCACTTTGCTATATAGCAGTAATTAACACAACATTGTAAATCAACTATACGTCAAAAAAAAGAGACCTTGGCTCTCGGCCCACGTTGAAGCCAAAGAACGGGGCCAGTGCCAAGCATGTATGGACCCTGCAGGAGCTGCAGCCACTCTTTCAAGCAGCCTCCCTGGCCCTGTTTGCAAGGAGACCATGGAGGGCATTAGCATCCATCAGATGGACAGGTCGAACATCCGCGACTTTCAGTAAGGAAAACAAACCTGAGTTAATTGGGTGCAAATACTTGGCGATTCTTAATTGCCTACCAGGCACAACCAAGCAATGCTGATACCTCTGCAAGTTTTGTCCCGCGCTCCCACCCCCCGCCATCATCCTTGACCCCAAATGCAGTAGATTACACACTGTTGGACGATATCCAGTTTAATTCTGCTACTCTGAATCCATCATGCTGGGGCTCAGAGAAGGGCAAGAATCCGTCCTCTATGTGTACTTGACTTGAGCGGAGCCATAATCCATCCAAAGGCCCCTCTCACAGGTCAACATGGGATTTGGACACACACCTACAAGACTATCATTATCAACAACAAGAAGTGGGTCCCAAGAGCATAGCACTAAGCTTCGTTGATAGATAAGAACATTCTGGGGAGGAAAGATAAAGCAGAGGGTGAGAGCTTGGGCTGTGCCGTAGGACAGCCCTGTGCTTGAATTTGCTGAACTCTGCCACTTATTCGCTGTGTGATCTTGAGCAAATGGCTAAACTTCTCTGAAATACAATTTGGTTTCAAATCTTGTGCTTTCCTTATCACATGAGACACAGAAGCTACCTGAAACCCAGTCTTTGCTCCTGCACATACAGGTAATTATCTACTTAACTGTGGAGGCAAGGACTACATCAGGACCACCCACAAAGGTCAGGAAAATGGGTCAGGAATAAAGTGGTCAGGAAGGGCTTTCTGGATGAGGCAGAACTTGAGCTGTAATCCTCCTCATCATCAACACTGTTGTCATCATCATGGTCACTGTTATCACATTAATGATCACCTCTTGAATATGAATTATGGGCTAGCATGACACTAAGAGATCCACGTATTCTGCCTTTATTTCTCGGAGCCATTTTGAATTATTTATGTCATAAAAGTGGAGCCTGAAGCTTCAAGATGGAACGTACCTTGTTCAAGGTCACAGAGCTGGCAAACAGCAAGAGAGAGAAGCTCAGATCCACCTGACAGCAAAATTCAGGTAGCCCTCAGAACAGACGTTTATTTCTTGCTTTCCTCTCTAGCTGAATTTCTACAATGTTTGCAGGCCTTTTCCCTTTGAAATTGAATTGTACTTTATTGTTGGCTTCTGTTAGAATTTTGAAGGTAATTCATCTTCATCACCGATATCTCTTCCATTGGCACCAGCTTTGCCAACGTCGGCTTGTGTTATTGGTGGTCATAATGTTCCCTCAGTTTCTCTGCCAAGTAGTAAATGGTGTTTAAACGAATGCTGAAGTGCACCCGAGGATCTTGCTGCTAGATTGTCCTCTGGTAGAGTGACGATTTCCATTGTTCTGGGAGTACAGGTCCCTGAATTGTCAGAAGAACGCATCCATTGAAGCCACATTGAATTGTCGTCAATACACTGACTCCTGCTCTGCAGAAGACCATTTTCCTGATTCCAGTAACAAAAGACCTCAGTGGATTGGTCCCTCTGCTAATAAGATTTTTTGGTTTTTCAATAACAAAACTCAACTTTAATCATTTGGGGCAAGAAGCAATTTGTTGGAAGGATACTGGGGCATCTCAGAGAATTCAAGGAAACGTTAAAAAAGTTTTTGGTTTCAAAAAAAGGAAAAAGCTACTCCAGCAATCCCACTCCTGGGCATATATCCAGAGAAAACCATAATTTGAAAGGATACATGTACCCCAGTGTCCACTGCAATGCTATTTACAACAGTTAGGACATGGAAGCAACCTAAATGTTCATTGACAGAGGAATGGATAAAGAAGATGTGGGACATATATACAGTGGACTATTACTCAGCCATAAAAAAGAATGAAATAATGCCATTTGCAGTGACATGGATGGACCTAGAGACTGTCATAGTGAGTGAAGTATGTCAGGCAAAGACAAATATCACATGATATCACTTGTACGTGGAGTCTAAAAAAATAGGTACAAAGGAACCTATTCACAAAACACAGAGTCACAGATGTAGAAAACAAACTTATGGTTACCAAGGGGGAAGTGGGGGGGAGGATAAATTGGGAGATTGGGATCGACACATACACACTACTATGTATAAAATAGATAACTAATAAGGACCTACTGTATAGCACAGGGAACTCTACGTGATACTCTGTAACGACCTATATGGGAATAGAATCTAAGAAAGAGTGGGTATATGTATATGTATAACGGATTCCCTTTGCTAACACAACATTGTAAATCAACTATAGTCCAATAAAATTTAATTAAAAAAAAAAAAGGCTGCTCCAGGGACCTATGTAAAAGGAGTTTGTGCCTCATTCCTCTTGAGTTTTGTAACGAAATCCGCAGAGCTGGTTAGGTGGGCTTCTCCTCTGGATCTACCCGTATTTCATGCTTACCCTCAGTCATCTGTTAGGGCCTCACTAACAGTTCACAAGAACCAGTTATGAAAATTTCAGAAAGTTCATGAATCAGCACTTACACTAACTTCGAATCAGCCATGGTGGGAGTACTTACACCGCGGGAATTGGCAAATGCTACAAGTTAAAGCTTTTTTAGGAGAGGTGGTTTACCAGCACCCCCGCCCCAACAGTAGGCTATACATGCACAAATTATCCAAAGTCATGTGGAAGACAATGAACTTTGAATCAGACTGTTGGTTTGATGTCTGGCTGGGCTACTTCCTTGCTTTGAAGTAAACTTGAGTAAGTTTCTTTTTTTTTTAACATCTTTATTGGGGTATAATTGCTTTACAATGGTGTGTTAGTTTCTGCTTTATAACAAAGTTGAGTAAGTTTCTTAGCCCATCTGAACCTCGGTTTCCTCACCCGTAAGAGGAGGATAATAATTCTACACCAAATAGAGTTTATTATGAGGACAAAGTGAGCTCATCCATGCTGCTTGGCCCATGGGAAGTGCTCTGTGTACATTAGCTATTTTCCATCCTGCCTTGCAATCGTCTATCTGTTTGCTATCTTCTGAGTCCTCAGTGCCCTGCCAGTTCTTGGTGATAGCACTGAAATGCTTGATGAACGGAGGAAGGAAAGGTGAGTGGAACCATGGGAAACATGCACATCTTGGCTTACTGATAAGTCCCCAGCATCTAGAACTGTGCCTGACACACGGTTAGTGTTCAGTGCATCTCTTCTGAGTGAATTAATAGATGTATGAACTCTAAACCTTTTTTGGAGATATTTTGTTACGTTCTTCTGCTTAATGTCAAGTGGACATTGTCCTCCATGTATATTCCATTCATTATTCGTGTTTCTACTCTTCAACTAACATGAATGAGACCATTTTCTACCTTTATACAGCAATGTTTAAGATATTTGAAATAAGATATCTCTCCGTGTTTTTATTTCTCTGAGATGAGATTTCCAAAATGTCAGTGCAGAGAGGGGAGGGGAATCTTTGCCTTTAGGGTCACACTTAGTAATGAGGTTCTCATGGTCTTAAAGATGCGGGCTTCCAATGTTCCATCTCTGGATAAAATATAGCTCTTATATTGTCTTGCTTCATCATCTTCTCCAAGGTCCACTCATGGGGCCAGGTGGAGGGACCTAGAGAGATTACTGATCGCAGCCACACTCCTTACCAAGAATCAGACACACAACCACCCTGTCCTCTGTGTCCCAGCATGAAGAACTAAGGAGGATTTCTTGACAAACTCTAATGGAGAGCTTTCCCAGAAGTTGATTATAAACCAGAAAAGACGGGAACAAGATAATAAATGTGGCGGCTTCTGGGCAGGGAGCTTATCAGCTTCGAGTCTGTGATACACCAGGACATCTTCCCTCACTGAATAGCTCCCAAGCATGCCTCAGAAACTTGAAAATACCAAGACAAAGCTGGTTCACAATGCCTGGGGGAAATTTAATAACCTTATCAAGTCTCCGGAGAGAGCCGTGTGATGACTGGAGAAAATTTCCCGTCAGGGTTAAATGGATTTAGACCCCCTCACAATACAAGCACAACATGGGGAGAATTGGGGTCATTTTCAGTGGAATCATATCTTCTTTATGTCATTTATGGTCGAGAGCATCTTTCTTGATGATTTCTGTCTTTCTGGGGCCAGGAGAGCCATCTGGTTTTTGAAGATCCCATTAAAAAGCAAACTTTTTTTTTTTAATGATAAAACAAATTTTGTTTATTTTTTATTGAAGTATAGTTGATTTACAATGTTGTGTTAGTTTCAGGTGTACAGCAAAGTGATTCAATTATACAGATATATATATTTCTTTTCAGATTCTTTTCCCTTATAGGTTATTACAAAACAGTGAGTACAGTTCCCTGTGCTATACAGTAGGTCCTTGTTGGTTGTCTAGTCTGTATATAATAGTGTGTATATGTTAATCCCAAACTTCTAATTTATCCCTCCCTACCTTCCCCTTTGGTAACCATAAGTTTGTTTTCTATGTCTGTGGGTCTATTTCTATTTTGTATATAAGTTCATTTGAATCTTTTTTTTTTTTTTTTTTGGGAGAAGGAAGGATTTATTACTTGCAGCAATCAAGGAAAACACCTGGGATCTTTCTTAAAGCAGCGTCTCCTGAATCATTTTTTTTAAGATTCCATATATACACAATATCATATGATATTTGTCTTTCTCTGTCTGACTTACTTCTCTCACTATGACAATCTCTAGGTCTATCCAAGTTGCTGCAAATGGCATTATTTCATTCTTTTTTATGGCTGTATATATGTACCACATCTGCTTTATCCATTCATCTGTTGATGGACACTTAGGTTGCTTCTATGTCTTGGCTATCAAACAAACAAACTTTTCAGACCAGGAAGCAATTTAAGTTCCTATCAGGCTTATAAAGTGTTACAGGCAAAAAGGGCATTGAAGATTATTAGGGACATTCTCAGACCATTATAATGGAAGAAAAGGAAAATTTGTGTGCAGACCTCTGGGTCTTCAGACCCAAATCCCCTGATGTGTGTTGTGTTTTTCATTTCCCCACATCTTTATTGGAGTATAATTGCTTTACAATGTTGTGTTAGTTTCTGCTGTACAGCAAAGTGAATCAGCTATATGTATACATATATCCCCATACCCTGATGTGTTTTTAATCCCTGGTGGAGAGTGCTTACTCAGTAAAGGCCTCAGCTGGGCTAGGAACCTCCACTCCTATTTTCTTGTTTAGTTACAGGAGCCCTATGAGGTTAGTATAACTGGTTCCATTTTACAGATTAGGAAACTGAGGCACAGAAAGTTTAACTAACTTTCCAAGGACACACAACCAGCACATGGCACAGCCAGACTTGGAACAAATATATCTGTCTGACTACATCATCCATGTCTTTCTCCTTGTCCTGGCTGCTTCTCTATAATTTATCCATCAACCACATTCCAGAGAATTCTCTGACTCCCCCCATGAAGACTTGGTGGCAGAACCTATAGGAAAAAAGAATTACATGCCTTTTGCCTTCAACATTTTAAACGTCACCCTCTTGGTGATTGTGGCTGATTTTTTTTTTCTTTATTGATGTGAGGGGGATTCTTGGGAAGAATTGAGAAACAGAGATTTGTGGCCACAGGGCAAGGCTGAGCAGATCTGGTGCCTTTCATGGGAAATGGCCATGTCAAGCCCAGGTTTTCCAGGGAGGATACCTCCACTTCCAGAATGCAATCTGAATGCACAGAAAACCACTAGGATGAGTTTCCATCCAACGTTTAGAGGCAGCTATACGTGCTCACTTGAGAGTCTGGCGGAGCAAGGGGACTCACCAGGGAGGATGAGGAACTGCCTGGCAGGGACAAGATGAAGTCACTCATCTCTGCCTCCTGGATGGGGAGCCGGGCTGCAGAGACGAGAGGGGCGAAGCCTCTGCTTCCTTAGGAGCAGAGCAGGCTCACGGTTAATGCTCATCCAGTTAACTAAGCATAGAGCTTCCATACTGATGACATAAGGGCTGCGTGCCTTACGCAGAGCCCCTGGGCGGCATTCTCGATGCATCCTTTCCCGGCCTGGAGCTACAGTGGCTAATTAAGCATACCCTGCAGGGTCTCTCTGGAGCAGAAACCGCCTGCCAACCTGCATCAGCCCAGACTCACTGTCCTGCTGCTAATCTTTATTCTTGAATTGTTTGACAGAAACAATCAGCCGAAGGAGAAAGGCCTTCTTCCCCTCCCACAAATGAACTTGCAGGCGATTAGTGAGGTCGCAAAGCTAATGTCAGCCTGGACTAATTTTCTGGACAGAGGAACTGGAGTTTACCGTGTTAGGTTATAAAAGCACAGTGGAGGGCTTCCCTGGTGGCGCAGTGGTTGAGAGTCCACCTGCCGATGCGGGGGGCACGGGTTCGTGCCCCGGTCCGGGAAGATCCCACATGCCGCGGAGCGGCTGGGCCCGTGAGCCATGGCCGCTGAGGCTGCGCGTCCGGAGCCTGTGCTCCACAACAGTGGGCCACAACAGTGAGAGGGAGGGGCCACAACAGTGAGAGGCCCGCGTACCGCAAAAAAAAAAAAAAAAAAAAAAAAAAGAGCTCAAGTTTCTAGGCTGGAAAAAGACTTCGCTGAAGTTGTTAATAGCTAAAGACCATGTGTCTATAAAAAGATACACTGACCAGTAATAAAAATGTAAAAAAAAAGAGTGTCAGAGAAACAATCAAACCTGGCAAAGCTAATCCAGGGTAGAGAGTGTCCTCACCAATGGACTTTGAGTATTAGGGCCCCACGAGAAGTCTCTCATGGTGTGAAAATGGATGCATCCACCCTAACAGAGCTTGGTGCCGTTACCCATGGGCAGTAATTCAATGGGCCTGCCCACGCTTGCCTTCTGGTCTGTTAATACTCTCTTCATGCCTGGCTGGAATGCTTCCTTTTGCACATCTTTTCCGGAGGGTCAATTTGCAATGTGTATCAAGAGACTTAAAAATGTTCTTACCTGTAACCCAATAATTCCACTGCTGAGGAATCGATCGCAAATAGGGGTGAAGTTTTAGAAATGAGAATATACATCACAGAGTCACTTATAATAGCAACAACGTGAGATGATCCAATTGTCTGACCAAAGAGGAATGGGTAAGTTCACTATGGCGATCTTAAGATCAGATAGCCTAATTTTGGAGAATACAAAATGGCATGAGGAAATACTCATAAGTCATGCTATCTAAAGACACTTTGTATAATTTTAACCCAAAAACCCAAGTAATGATAATATCAAGTGAGTACAAGTAAGATATAGTACTTTTATATAACACGATCCAGAACTTAATAGGTGATTTCCACTGTGGATAAACTATTCGGTTCTGAAAGTGACCCTCATCTACTGCCAGATGCCAGCATGTTGTGTGAGTGTAAAAATGGAAGGAAATAATAGCATACTTTTCTCTATTTGCCAAAATTTCCGTAATGAATATGTGTTGCTTTCACAAGAGAAATACATAATTTTCAATTGCATCATCTTCCTGATTATACACCTCTCTGTGATAACCCTTTCAAGGCTCATGATTATTGATGAGTCCTAGACTCATGTACTCTGGCTAGAATTCAGTGGTCTCCATCAGCACTTCCTAGCTTTCTTCCCACTGACCCATCCTTCAAAACTTCCTAGATCCAGTCGAGCTCACCGCCATTTATACTGATGGCGGTATACCCTTTGTAGACCCACTTTGTGGTGTTTGCCCAGCCCAGAAGCCAATGCCCTCAAACTCAGCAGCTGGCTTCCCCAGCAGCCATGTTTGGGATGCTAGCCCCCTTGGAGAAGCTCATTGGATGAAGGATGGACAGATGCCTCAAACTAGGCCAATCAGATTCACTCTGTTGGGAAACTGGAGTTGAATTGAGAGGCAGCCATCCTCCACCTTGTAAGAAGCAATGGAAGCTTGTTGGCTGAGAAATGATAAAGCAGGGAGAAAAGGCAGAGGGCACTCTGGTGGCATTTGATCCCTTGATTCCAGTTTTTCCCTGGTGCACTGCCATCTTGGGTTCTGTATTCTCATATTAAATTTGGAAACCTACTTGTTTGGCTTCAGTTGGCTTCCATTGGTTACTGTTACATGTAGTGAAAGAGACAGAACCATTAAGTATCCCGTGCTCACATTTTTCTAAGAAAAGTGTAGCTCTAAGATAGGTTATTCTTTCTTTTTTTGGTCAATCTGAATCCCACTCTTTCTCCAGCCCACCTCCTCTGGGGAGTCTTCTCTGATTAACCCTATTTACACTCACCTTCCAGTTGCCCATAATTGCTTCCATCTGTCCACACATCCACCTACTTCATTGTGTGTTGGCATTTGCTGTTTCATAACTTTGCACTTTGTAAGCATCCAGGGAGCTGAAAATTGGTGTTTCATTTATTTTGAATGCCACAACACCTACCACTCTGCTAAGGAGAAATTAATTTTCCTGAATGGGAATAAAACTTCAGGGCAGTAGTTGGGAAAAGTGGCTAGGGAAGACTTCAGCCCATGTTGACAACCCCACATAAGCCTTCTCTTACTTTCTGAAAGTGGTCCCTGGTTGGTGCTTCTGCCCACAGGTTGATTCAGCAAGCACAGGTGGGTACTGGCGTGATGCAGGGGAGAGAGAGAGCTTTTAAGAGTGAGTCAGCTTCCTTTATTTCCTAGCTGTGTGACCACAGGAAAATTATTTAACTCCACTGAGGTTCAGATTTTCATTTTTAAAATAGTTAGGAATAAGTCTTCTCTTTAGAATTTTTAAATTTAATTTAATTTTTTGAGAATAAAACAAAATAACGTATTGTGGAATAGCATGGTATTTGAGAACGCAGGTTCTGGAGTCCGACTATCTGGGTTGAAATCCTATCCCCACCACTTATGAGCTGTGTGATCTTAGATAAGTGACATGACCTCTCTGTGGGAGATGGATGCAGTGATGGCCCCACTGTATTCAGTTCTCTCTCTCTCTCCATGCAATTAGGTTGTCCCTTCTGCAGGGCTCTGGGATTGGTCATGTGACTTGCTTTGCCTCATGAGACAAGAGCAAATGTGATGCAAATAGAGACTTGAGAAGTGCTTGTCCCCTCTTGCTACTTTGGAACACTGATGCCACGTGAAGACACTCTTACTAGCTGGCTGCATGGTGAGAGAGACAGGATGCTTTGTCTCCTGGCCAACAGCCTTCCAATCCCCAGACACATGAGTGAGACCATCCTCACTCCAGCCATCAGCCTATCCCCAAGCTGACAGAATTTGCACGAGAGCGCCCAGCCAAGATCAGCTGAAGTGGTTCAGATCAGAAAAACCCTCAACTGACTCACAGAATCAAGAGCTAAATAAATGCTTGATTTTTAAAGCCATTATGGCTAGGGGATGTTTGTTAGCTACAAAAGATAACTGATACACTTCCCATGCTCACTTCTCCTTATATCCATAAATAATAATAGTACCTACTATATAAAGTGGTTGTGAGAGTTAAATGAATTGGTATGTGCACAGCGCTTTCAACATGCCTGGACACATGGTGCATAAAATGTATAATTTATCAATAGATGAAAGTTTTGGGTGTTTAGTAGGTACTGTTTAGTACACTGTTTCAGAGCATAGTAGACACTCAATGAATATTCATTCCCTTTTCTTTCAAAATGTGTTCGTTGATGAATGGAACAGAAATTCAAATTAAACCTCACGCTGATTTTCTCCATCTCTTTGTAGTCTACTAAGAGAAACCCGTGGGATTTCCACCACCAATATTTGAACTAACTTGATCTGAAAATGTCCCTCACCTTCTGACGAGACCTTTGAATCAAGCTGTCGCAGAGACTCTGGTGTGACAAATACCCACCCAGGTCTTTCTTCTTCTCACCCCGGAGGCAGCTGAGTGATCTGTGTTCAATCACCTGGGGCATCCGGGAGGCTGGTCTCTGAGATGGGTGGAGGGGTGGTGTCCATCCTCCGCCATATGCCTCATCTAAGTCATGCTGGGAGAAATCTCAAAAAGAGCAAGAAGGATTTTTTTTTAAGATGAGGCAAGATACCGATCTTAAAATAAAAGGCAGCTGACAGGCAGGCAACACAGTTTCCTTTGTCTGGAGACACTTTGGTATGAGCAGAGAGAAAGAACGCCGCTGGGAAGTCCTGACTGATGCAAAACCACTCCTTTTCAGCTAACACACGTGGGGAGATTTACAACACCTTCTGTTTGTTTGGTGGCTGTGAAATCCCTGTTTCTGAGATTCAGTCATTGTTTTCAATTTGCCTAGAGGTTCTTTTCTTCAGCGAGATGAAGTTTCCCCTGAAGAAAAGACTATTCATAAACCAGGATGGTGTCCAAAAGAGGATGGAGCTCCTGTTACTGTCCTGGGAGTCTCTGATCAGCTTCAGCTGGACGCCCGGGAGGCAGGAGAGCCCGAGGCTAAGAGTGTTGTCTTTGAACTCTGCCAGACCTGGACTAGAGGGCTGGCTCTGCCCTTCACTAGTTTTAGGACCTTGGGCTAGTTATGTAATGACCCCAAGGCTTACTCTCCACATTTGTAGAGTGAGAAGGCAGTGGTTCCAACCAACTGGGATATTGTGCAGGTTTAATAAAGTAATAAATGAAGACGGTTTAGCACAGCTCCTGGCAAAGTTAGTGCTTGATAAATGACAGCTGATACTATTGCTGTTATATCAGACAATTGTTGTATGTCTATTGTGTACCAGCACTGTGCTAGGCATTGAGGGATATAAGAAAGAAATCATTTATAACCTTTGTCCTAGAGCAAGGAGTTGACAAATTCTTTTCTGAAAAGGGCCAAGGAGCAAATATTTTAGGCTTTGTGGGCCAGCTTGTCTCTGTTATTCAACTATGCCATTGTAGCAGAAAAGTAGTCAGAGACAACAAACAAATGGGCATGGCTGTGTGCCAATAAAACTTTATTTACAAAAATGAGTGGTTGGCTGGATTTAGCCCATGGGCTGTAGTTTGCCAACCCCTGTCCTAAAAAATTGTACAGTTAAGGGTGTCTCTGGCTACAAGTAATAGAAAACCCTATTTATATGAGGTACACAGTTATTGGTGTTGATTCAGTGGTCCAAAGATGTCAACTACAATCTTTATGATTTTCTACATATTTCCTTAACACTTGTCAACCATATAACATGCACATTCAAGACAGTAAGGAGAAAAGGGGCAGAGTCAACTGAAGTGTTTCTTTTTATTAGGAGAGCCAAGACTTTCCCAAGATCTCCTTGAAGATGTCTCCCATGTTTCATTGGCCAGACTGTGTCGTACTCCCAGCTACAGTGGAGGCTGGGAAGGTGAATATTTGTCAGCTCTATCACTAATGATGGTGGTGGCCAGGAGGGAAAGGGGGCGTGAATTCAATGTTGATAAATCAATGAAACTGTTGCACCATTCAGTAACGTCACATCCTTGAGATACACAGAATTACAACACAGGCTGTTTAATGATTTCACACACACACACACACCCCTAACCAAAGATGTAATGGGAACAAAGAACAGAGAATCTAATTTCTTCTTAGTTCAGAATATTATAATTATGCAGTCATCAATAAGGTTATTTGAACAAGGAAATACAGGTGTCTAAATGGTGATGAAAACATTTGATAAGCCAAATGAATTATCAAAAGACTGAGCATTATTTTGTTAGATCAGTTATTTATTGTCCCAAATATCCACTCCCTCCCACGCCCACGGGAAGAATACGCTCACTGGACGCATTTGTGTTGAACCTGGCCTTGTAGCTTGCTTGGCCTCAGGATGGGCAATGCGCACTTTTCTGCTCCTTGACCATGGGTTGGGTCGTCTGACTTGGCCAACGAGATAGTAGCAATCACGATACAAGCAGAGAGGTGTGAAATGTGCTTTCAACGTTGGACTGGTCCTCTTGCACCTCTGCCATCACCATGATAGGAGCTTCCCTTTGGTAGCTGTTGGTGCTTCAACCTGGCCTCAGAATAAACATACCTGCAGTCAACCTAAACCAGACCTGCAGTGAGCAGCCAAGCACACCTGAACCCAGGCTTGAAGCAGAGCTCCTACCCCCCCTACACATACATGAGCAAGAATAAATGATTGTTATTTGAAACCACTGAGTTTGGGGGTGGTTTGTTACACAGCAATACCTAACTGATACACTGTATGCTATAAAAGTACATGAATTCCAAACCCAGTAATCCAGAGCCTGTGTTGGCATGGATTAGTTATTCATTCACGATATTTTTTTGGCTGGGCACTTGACATTCTAGACGCTCTGCTAAATTTCAGGGATACTAAGACAAATGAGATAGGGCACATTTCAATGCAGTGTGGTATGTTTAAAAATACAACTAAGAATAAAGTGTGGATCTCTAAGAAAGAGGAGAGGATTATTAATTCTATGGAGAAGAGAAAGAACCAGCAGGTAAGGAAGGCTTCTTGGAGGAAAGGAGCATCTGAATTGCCATTTGACTAGGCAGATGAGAACTGGGGTGACAGTGAGAGGAGGGCATTCTGAGCAGTGAAATCAGTATTATGCATAGTCCAGAACACCAAGGAGCCGTCTAAGCGTGGGGGGACAATTAGCAAATTTCCAGAAGGTCAGGGGTGAGGGACAAAGTAGCCAGAGAGGAATCTCTTGAGAAGGGTCTGCCATGCAATGGTGAATGACTTCTTAACCATGAGGATAATGGACAGTGCATACCTGTTTTAATTTATTTAAATTAGCAATAATTATAATACTAATGGCCAACGATTATGGAGTGCTTACTAAGGTGCTGGGGACTGGGCTGTGCCCACGGATTCCTCCCAACAACTCTAAGTGGTAGGTACTATTATTATTCCCATTTAACAGATGGAGAAACTGAAGCTTAGAGAAGTAAAGCGGCTTGTCTAAAGTCTTAGGGTAACTGCCAGAGTGGAGATTTGACCCAAGCTGCTTCCTTCCGGATTTTTCTTCCTTAACCACTGCTGTGACTGCTTCTCTGTGAAGCAAGGCTAGGAGGTGGCCAAGTCACTCAGGAAATTATCGCCAAACATATTGGAACACGTATCCCTTACATCTACAATTTCAACGATTTTATTGACTCATTATGTGAAAGTCACTGTGCTGTCAATGAAGGGTTCAAATATGAATAAGACTTGACCTTGCCCTTAAGAAATTTGAGTGACAGAAAAGCAATGCATTGCACCAACAATTCTTATCTGTTCATGAAGGTGGCTTCCTTGAGGCAGTGGCTCCTGAACAAGGCTCTGGGTCAAAGCACCTGAGGACAGGAGGATATTTGGGTTTTCTTTGCTTTTTCTTAAAGGTAGAGCTTCCAGGTGTCACCCCAGATCAACTGGGACAGAATCTTTGGGGTGCCAGTTTTGGAAACTTTCTCCCTCTCCCTGTCCCTCCTGTCTACCTTCCTCTCTCTCTCTCTCTCTCTCTCTCTCTCTCTCTCTCTCTCTCTCTCTCTCCTCTTCCCAGGGGATTCTGAAGTCCCAATGAAGGTCAGTTTCCAAACAGCACATTGGCAATCCCTGTTGGTTCTCCTCAAACTCCCCAAGCTATGGTGTGCTTTGGGCCAGAGCCTCCTCCAGCCACTGGTCATGCATGGCCGTTGGCCACTTCCTCTGGGGTGAGTGGTGCCTAGAGGCTAATTATAATTCCAAAGGGTCTCCACTGAATTCTAAGAACTGTCCATCTTTCCCCTTTCTTCCTGGACCGGTTCTTTGAAAATGCCCATTCACCTCAAGCCACTGTCAAACTCACAGTATCACATCTAGCATGGAACTCCTCCTGGACTCATCGGTGGCTACTCCAGCCTTTTTTGGGTCGAAAGTGTTGACCATAGGAGGGATCATGGCAGAAGTTTCATCCATACTGGAATGAACAGACTGAGTTGTGCTCAAATTAAGGCTCGCTAAAGCTCATTGGTCAAAAGAGGAACCAACTTCTCTGGATGGACATGGGATATACTCACTACTGCCATTCTGGTCGACCATCCTAGAGAGTGGGGGACATAATAACACAGGCACACTCTCTGCTCAGGACTGTAGTGGATTTGAAAGTATTTTTTTAATACTAAAATCTTTCTGGGATGAGTAGCTTAGTAACCAATCGGTACTGTCTAAGATAGTCCTACATGATGTGAGCCAGTGCACGAAAGGGTTGAATCTGCATTTCCTTAAAAAGTCTTAGATCCCCTGTTTTTTTCAGAAAAACTCCCACCCAAAAAGTTGAAATGGAGGAGATTTTCCTGTTAGTTTACCAGCTTAGTGACTGTAGGAACTGCAGTGGGCTGAGTGGTACCCCTCTCCCCGCTCAAATATGTCCTAATCCCTGGAACCTATGAATGTGACCTTATTTGGAAAAAGGGTTTTTGTAGATGTCAATGAATTAAGCTTATTTTGAATCTTCTGGGTGGTCCCTAAATTCTATGACAAGTGTCTTTACAAGAGTGAGGGAGATTTGACAGACAGAAGAGGTGATGTGGCCGTGGAGGTAGAGATTAGAGTGATGCAGCCACAAGCAACGGATGCTGGCAGCTACCAGAAGCTGGAAAGGCAAGAAATGGATTCTCCCCTAGAGCCCCTGGAGGAGGCCCTGCTGACACCTTAACTTTGGACTTCTGGTTTCCAGAACTGTGAGAAAACGAATTTCCTGTTGTTTTAAGCCCCTCATCCGTGGTCATTTGTTATAGCAGCCTCAAGAAACTAATACAGGAACTAAACTTCCATATCCCCTGTACAGACCAGAAAGGACTGACTCTGACAAAAAAGTATTCGGGAAAGCCCGGAGGGGTTTAGGGATCCGACAGAGTCTCCAATAAAAAGAAATAAATGCTGGATCGGGAGGGCAGCTGAGTACCCCCGTGGGTGGGCTGGACTCCCACACCGGCTGCAAACCCAGTAGCCATTGTAGACTTTTCCCTTCTTGGCTGTCAGCTTTGGAGCCGTGGGAGCATTCTGTCTGTTCCTCAAATAGGACTGCAAGGGAGGCAATCCGATTTTACTTCGATATTTAGATCCACAGTTAAGCCTGATTTCTGCTGAGGCGGTGGAAAAAAATCTCTGAGCGAACGCACATCTGTACTCAGTGGTGTATCCATGGGAGGACGGTTTTAGCTCAGGTTCAAGTGTGTGGGTCTGTGTTCAGTCAAGTTGAATAAAACTTTGCTGAATGTTTCTTCTATTCCCGTCTCTGTCCTGAGCCTTGGGGCTACTGAGATGCATAAGACACTGTTTCCACCTGAAGAAACTCACAGTCCAGTGGTGGAAATGAGAATTCAGTGCACGATGGTACGTCTTAAGCACATTTGTGCATATATGGTACATGTGTAACTACACTTGTGGTTTTGTGGGCGTGTGTCTCGTGTGTGCACATGTCCACCCCTGCCCGTCTCAGTGTGAATGTGTACACGCTTGGTGTGCAGATCCATGTGTTTGCTTTCGTCCACACAAGTGAGTCTATATCCATGTGCAATTTGCACATGCATTTTCCAAGATGAATGTGTTATCTGTCTTTATTTGTTTATTATTTTTGCCGCACTGAGCGGCACGTGGGTTCTTAGTTCCCCAACCAGGGATCGAACCTGCACCCCCTGCAGAGGAAGCGCGAAGTCTTAACCACTGGACCGCCAGGGAAATCCCTGTTATGTGTCTTTAGAAAGGTTTTGTCATGTTTGCACAAAGACTAATCTCTTTCTCTTTTTCTCATAGTCAGAGTCAGTCCCAGCCAGGGCTTAGCACAGTAACTGATACCCGCCCCCCGTCAGTTAATATTTCATGCACCGAATGTCACATGAAGTGGCTGGATGGCCAATGTGCTGTCCACCAGATAAGCCTCCCAGATAACCCTTCTCATTCCCCTCTTCCCAAGACCCTCCTTCACCCCCTGGTGTAGTCTAGAAGCATGCAGATTCTCCATTTTGTCCTGCTCTCTTTGCCGTGCCCCAGATAGATGCAAATGTCTTAGTCTTCGGCAATTTTGTTGCTAATCCCCAGTTAGGAAGGGATGGGTCTCCTGCCCTTAAATTCAGAGATCTTATGACCTTTGCGGAAGCAACCCTGAGCCTGCAAGTTGTATTGCAGGTTGGAGGTGATGGGTGTATCTTAAAGCATCCAAGGCCATCCAATTGTGGCCCCAAAGCTCACTTACAGGTCTTTACAATGGCAAAGCCACTAAGAGGATTTGCTGTTCAACATCAGGAAATAAAAAGTTGATGAGAGTGTGGGGATGAGGGAAAAAGCCATAGAGAAGCAGTGCCTGTTGGGAAATGCCACCAAATAAAGCCTGTGGTTTAGTCTCGGCTCTGCTGCTCATTGCTCTGTGACCTTGAGCCAGTCACATCCCTCTCTGAGCTTTAGAGGGGTTGAGTAAACATTAGAAACACCTAAAAGGACTGGTTAAAAAGAAAACTACCTGGGCCTCACTCCAGAAGCACTGAATCAGGATCTCCAGAAACGAGGTCCGAGGACCTGTATTTTTAACATGCTTCCCACGTGAGGCTTCCATCCTCTGGAGTTTGGAAGCAAATGGACAAGCTGCCCCCTGACGTCCCTTTCAGATACTCTGGATATTTTTCTGGGAGAGAAAATATTCGCAGAGTACAGTGGGGATTTGCTCAAGGAAAAGAAATGAAAACTTTCCATCTTTCAGGAAATCTAAACAAACTGTTTGAGGAAGCATCACAGGAGGCTAGCAGGAGAGAGCCCAGGGCTGGGGGTCTGGCCCTCAAAGCCAGGCTGGCCGGGCTCCAGGACCAAGGACGTACCGCCAGCCTCTCCTTATCGATTCATCTCCCCAGCCCCTGCATCAGGAGAGCATTCTGAACTTTGAAGCATTTTGCAACTGTAAATCAGAAGCCCTGCTGCTTAATAAAGGGCCATATTGTCCCAATCCTGTGCAGTACACGGGACTAGCATTTTCCAACTGATGCTTTGCAAACTGGGTCACAGGTGATCCAGTCCATCTATACCGGTAAATGATGGCAATACTAATGACAATGACTTAAGTTTTGTTGAGCAGTTATCATACACCAGATGCTATGTCTAGCCCTTTATATGAATTCACCCACTTAATCCCTGCAACAATTCTTTGAGAAAGGTGTTATTATTACCCACATTCCAAAGACACGAAAACTGAGGCCCAGAGAGGTTAAGTGACTTGTCCAAGGTAATACAATACAGTGCCTCTGCTAGCCTTACTAGTCTATAGGCAAATCAGGAAAAGGTACCCTCTTTTGAATTAGAACAAGTTGCCCTTTTGGGCAGATACAGCTCAACCAGTGTACAGCTTGGCAAGTGGTTAACATCTTTACATAAGAAAGAAGCAGCCCCTTGATCCAGATGGAGTCAACCCCAAGACGGCTTGACAAATACAGGGCAATCTGGATTTCAGCCCCCACTCACTCACCTCCTCATCTGTATGCATGTGTGCAGTGCACAACCTGCACAACTGTACTGAGTAGACGTAATACCACAACTAAGTGGTGAAGCTAATGTTTGACCCTAAGCTGTCTGATTCTAGAGCCTATGCTTTTGACCATAACAGATTTCAAATATTGGCAATATGTAGGAATAGTTTTCCTTCTTTTTAAAATGGGAGATGTATGGGAGTCTTCTAGTGCACATCAGGTGGCGTTGCATGGAAGGTAGTGGAGAACAGATGGGTTACTTACTGCTCAGTCACCAGGTGGCTGACCACTCAGCAGTGCACTGGCCACCAGAGATTTTTGGCCATTATAGTTAAAATTTTTTTTTCTCAATCAGATATTTTTAATGCATACCTGCAATGAGTCCATTGTTGGTTTAAAATAGGATATAAGAGAGATCGTGTGGCTGAACTACACATCCCTGGGAAGCATGATAATTCTGCAAATGAGGCTCAGAATGGTCTTTAACAAGTTCCATAGGCAGCGTCCATCTGACCAGAATTCTTATTTAGCACATCTGGTATTCCAAAATGAATGTTAAAAAGAGAAACTTTTATTAAGCACTCTCTAAACTCAACAGTAAAGAAACAAACAATCCAATTAGAAAATAGGCAAAAGACATGAAAAGACACTTCATTAAAAAGGATATACAGATGGCAAATATGCACATGAAAAGATGCTTAACATCATTAGCTGCTAGGGAAATGCAAATTCAAACCATAAAGAGATTTTACTACTCATCTAACAGAAGAGCTAAAATAAAAAACAGTGACAACACCAAATGCTGGTGAGGATGTGAAGAAACCAGATCACTCATATATTGCTGGTGGGAATGTAAAATGGGACAGCCGCTCTGGAAAATAGTTGACAACTTCTTATAAACAAAATGTACATTTACCATACAGCCCTGCAATTGTCTTATGGGCATTTATTTCAGAGAAATGATATTCTATGTCTATATAAAAACCTGTATATGAATGTTCATAGAAGCTTTGTTTATATTAGCTCCAAACTGGAAACAACTCAAATATCCTTTGATGGGTGACTGCTTAAACGAACTGTGACATCCATACTATGGAATACCATGCAGCAATGAAAAGGAATAAACTATTGTTACATGCAACAAATTGAATGGATCTTAAGAGAAATATGCTGACTTTAAAAAGCCAGTCTCAAAAGGTTACATACTGAATCCCACATCTGGGCATATATCTGGAAAAGATGAAAACTCTAATTCGAAAAGATACATGCACCCCTATGTCCATAGCAGCATTATTTACAATAGCCAAGACATGGAAGCAACCTAAGTGTCCATTGACAGATGAATGGATACAGAAGGTGCGGTATATTATTCTGTGGAATATTACTCAGACATAGAATGAAATAATGCCATTTGCTGCAACATGGATGGACCTAGAGATTATCAGACTAAGTAAAGAAAGTCAGAAAGAGAAAGACAAATATCATATGACATCATTTATACGTGGAATCTAAAAAAATCATACAAATGAATTTATTTACAAAACAGAAACAGACTCATAGACATAGAAAACAAACTTCTGGTTACCAAAAGGGGGAAGGGGGTGTAAATAAGGAATTTGGGATTAACAGATACACACTACTATGTATAAAATAGATAAATAACAAGGACCTACTGTCAATATCTTGTAATAACCTATAGTGAAAAAGAATCTGAAAAAGGATATATATATATATATATATATATATATATACATATATATGTAGAACTGAATCACTTTGCTATACACCTAAAATATTGAAAATCAACTATACTTCAATTTAAAAAAAGATTACATACTGTATGGTTGCACGTATATAGCATTATTGAAATGACAAAATTATACAGATGGAGAACGAATTAGGGGTCGCCAGGTGTTAGGGATATGGTGGGAAAGAGGTGGGTGTGGCTAGAAAAAGGTAGCACCAAGGAGGCTGGTGATGGAACAGTGCTGTATTTTGATTGGTGGTAATTAAACAAATCTATACATGTGTTAAAATTGCATAGAAACACACACCACACATACACAAATGAGTGCACAGAACACTGGTAAGTTCTGAATAAGCTCCGAGGATGTCAATTTCTTGGTTTTGCTATGGTACTAGAATTATACAAAATGCTATTATTGGGAGAAACTGGGTGAAGGGTACATGGGACATCCCTGTACTTTCTTTTTCTATTTCCTGTGAATCTATATTTCAAGATGTGCAATTAAAATGTAATTAGGAAATTTTCCTACACTAGTAGGTTATAGAAGCTCTATAGTATATACAATTACAAATTATGCAAGTCATAATAATAAATAATACACCGAGAAGTAAAAAACAAGAAAAGATACTTTAATCATAAATATCACAGTATCTGATTCAGTTTTTTATATACTAAGAACAAATATGATCTACTTTCAAATGTGGGAAGGGTGGTCTAAATCCTCCATGCATGCCTCATTGTTTAAGACCCGTTCTGGAGAAATTCTCACACATATGCATAAGAAAGCATGTGTGAAGATGCTAATAGCTACACTGTTTACAACAGTAAAAACTCAAAGACAACCTAAATGTCCATCAACACCTTATGGGGTTCCACTTTACGGAATACTGGACATCAGGGTAAGAATGAAGGAGATATTCACTGGCAAGCATGGAAAGATGCTGAAAATCTCCTTAGGTGAAATAGAAGCCTGATATTTTCATGTAAACAAAAGTAATTTGCAGAATGATAAATTCTGTGTGTTATGTATATATACATTAGTATTATATATACAGTTTTTTTTTGAAAATCGTGGGGCATTTATTTATTTACTTATTTTACATCTTTATTGGCATATAATTGCTTTACAATGTTGTGTTAGTTTCTGCTGTACAACACAGTGAATCAGTTATATGCATTCATATATCCCCATATCCCCTCCCTTTTGCGTCTCCCTCCCATCCTCCCTATCCCACCCCTCTAGGTGGTCACAAAGCACAGAGCTGATCCCCCTGTGCTATGCAGCTGCTTCCCACTAGCTATCTATTTTACATTTGGTAGTGTATTTATGTCGATGCTACTCTCTAATTTCATCCCAACTTCCCCACCCCCCCCCCGTGTCAAGTCCATTCTCTACCTCTGTGGCGTCTTTGTTCCTGTCCTGCCCCTAGGTTCATCAGAACCTTTTTTTTTTTTTTAGATTCCATACATATATGTTAGCGTATGGTATTTGTTTTTCTCTTTCTGACTTACTTCACTCTGTATGACAGACTCTAGGTCCATCCACCTTGCTACAAATGACACTGATGAAAGAAATCAAAGACAATACAAACAGATGGAGAGATATACCATGTTCTTGAATTGGAAGAATCAACATTGTGAAAATGACTATGCTACCCAAAGCAATCTACCAGATTCAATATAATCCCTATCAAACTACCAATGGCATTTTTCACAGAACCAGAACAAAAAATTTCACAATTTGAACAGAAACACAAAAGACCCCGAATAGCCAAAGCAATCTTGAGAAAGAAAACTGGAGCTAGAGGAATCAGGCTCCCTGACTTCAAACTATACTGCAAAGCTACAGAAATCAAGACAGTATGGCACTGGCACAAAAACAGAAATATAGATCAATGGAACAGGATAGAAAGCCCAGAGATAAACCCATGCACATATGGTCACCTTATCTTTGACAAAGGAGGCAAGAATATACAATGGAGAAAAGGCAGCATCTTCAATAAGTGGTGCTGGGAAAACTGGACAGCTACATGTAAAAGAATGAAATTAGAACACTTCCTAACACCATACACAAAAATAAACTCAAAATGGATTAAAGAGCTAAATGTAAGGCCAGACACTATAAAACTCTTAGAGGAAAACATAGGCAAAACACTCTATGACATACAACACAGCCAGATCCTTTTTGACCCACCCCCTAGAGTAATGGAAATAAAAGCAAAAATAAACAAATGGGACCTAATGAAACTTAAAAGCTTTTGCACAGCAAAGGAAACCATAAACAAAATAAAAAGACAACTCTCAGAATGGGAGAAAATACTTGCAAATGACAAAGGATTAATCTCCAATATGTACATATAGTTTTTACATTAAAAAAAGAGGGAAAACACACAAGCATATATATATTTGTATAAATGAAGAGAAGTATTATTTTAAAAGATGTATCCCAAACTGGTAGTAGATGTTCAAAGATTAGGTCAAACATTTGCCAAGGGCCGAGCCATGTGCTTTATAAACATCTCCTTCAATCCTCACAATCACCTGAGGAAGCCAGTCCTGCTTGTAGAACTCCATTTTCCAATATGGTGGCATGGAGGTGGGACGTCACATGTCCAAGGCCACGCATCTGAGCTGGGACTGATTCCTAAGCCAGTGCATGTATCTCTCCACTAGGCTGACCTCAGACCCTCTTGTTGGGTCCATTGGGAATGGCCAGTCCAGGGTCTGAGAGAAAATGACTCATGGCTGGAGACTACAGCCACGAGTAAAGCAGAGCTGAGCTGGGGCAAGAACAGCCCAATGAAGGGGCTGAGTGGGAGTCCAGGCCCCCACCTCTGAGGCCCCACTTTCACTGCACCCTTTGGCCAAAACTGTAGTAAGTCAGGCCACTGTCTGTGCAAGGAAAGCAAATGACAACACCAGGCTGTCCCTGTCAAGTCTAACGTCCCTGTCACGTTAGACTTCACGCTAACCCCCATCTGCGTGAAGTCTGGGAGGGGCTGGCTGGAGAGCAGGGCGCCCCCATGCATCTCCTCTCTGAAGCCTGGCTCTCTGGAAGGAAGGGAAGTGCCTGGGTCGGGGTGGGGGGCAGTGGTAGGAAGAGAGAATGGGAGGGGTCAAAAAGGAGGGCTCTGGGCTTCCCTGGTGGCGCAGTGGTTAAGAACCCGCCTGCCAATGCACGGTTCAAGCCCTGGCCCGGGAAGATCCCACATGTTGTGGAGCAACTAAGCCCATGCGCCACAATTACTGAGTCTGTGAGCCACAACTACTGAAGCCCATGCGCCTAGAGCCTGTGCTCCACAGCAAGAGAAGCCACCGCAATGAGAAGCCTGCACACTGCAACGAAGAGTAGACCCCGCTCGCCGCAACTAAAGAAAGCCTGTGCGCAGCACCAAAGACCAAATGCAGACAAAAATAAATTTTAAAAAAAGAAAAGGAGGGTTCTGTTGAATGCCGCAGTGGAAGTGGTCCCCTCCCCCAATCTGTTTATTTGATGAGAACAGGTGGGGGTGGGGGAAAGAGAAGGAAACTAAGACTGGATGACTTTCACCTTGTGGACATCAGCTCCTCCAGCATCTCAGTCATCATCCCCCCTATGGCTCGGGAGCCAGAACATCAAGGAAGTTGGAGGACTTTGCTTTTTAAATAAAAAAATAAAACCCCTTTTACTCCTCCTGTTTTTAACTCCCCATTTCCCCTTCCCCTCAGCCTCTGGCAACCACCATTCTACTCTCTGCTTCTATGAGTTCGACTCTTAGATTCTTCTTATAGGTAGAATCATGCAGTATATGTCCTCCTGTGTCCGGCTTATTTCACTTTGCATAATGTCCTCCAGGTTCATCCGCGTCGCTGTGAATGACAGCATTTCCTTCTTTTAAGTGGGTTTCACGAGGATAGAGGCCAAATTTGCACTGTTAATTACTGAATCTCTAGCCCCCAGCACAGTGCCCAGACATAGCAGGTGCCTGATAAATGTGGAAACGTGGATCCTGCATTAAAAATAAAGTTTTCATAGTGTTACAACTGTAACGAATACACGGAAATATTTGGTGATCCAGGATCTTGATTCACTTACGCCTTTAACTACTGTTTATCTTATTTATCCTCTATGATGTACGTGGCTTTTCCAAACACTGGGAGTACAGTGCTGACAAAACAGACATCATCCTTGTCTTCAAAGACAAAGCGCACTGTCAAGAATGGAGGGGCCTCACAGTGGAGCTGTGGAAGCTGAGGTCTTTGACAAATGGAGCACATCGGGGTCTGCTGGTCCCTGAAGCTGGTGCCTGGGCTCAGGGTCCTTCATGCCTCCCGGGGAAACCCGTGTATATTTCCCCACTCTCTTCAGATTTCTGATTATCAGGGCATTTCCCTGCGGTCTCCATCAAGGGAGCCTGTTGGACACCATGGAAAAATACTCAAGTTGAAGTCAGAAAAGAATTGGGCTCTAATCCAGCCTCTTCCACTCTCAGAGCCCCGCAAACCTGGGGACGTCACTCAGACCCTCTAAGCCTTACTTTCTTCATTAGTAAGAAGAGGTTGATCCTATATCATGGGGTTTTGGTGATGATCCAGTAAGGCCAGGCACATCACGCACCAGGCTCACGGCTGAGCCCGTGGCACCTACTCCGCAGAGGCAGGGTTCCCCCCTCCTCTCTTCTCTCATTGTGTTCTCCCATTAAGGGGTTTTTTGCATTTCGGGGCCTCAGGGAGGACCTTGGTCATCCTGCTGTCCCCAGGGTAGATAAGGAAACTCAACTCTAAGGAAGCTTCTGGGATTTCTGATAGAGTTCATTTCTTGATCAGCAATCACCTGAGTTTTGAGAAACAGACAAACCCAATACATTCGTTTGTCTGTTATTCCAATGCCCCACGAGGCTGATTTTTCTTTAAAGACAAAGGATCACATTGCCACTTAGATGTTTAAAAATGTTTGTCTCGTTCCTTTTGTCTTTCCTTGTCATTTGTTTCTCTCTGAGCTGGTTGGTGATACTCTCTTTCTCTCTTTTTCTAATCATCATCATCGTCGTCATCCTCTGCCTTTCTAGTGAGTACATGTTTCAGGGAGTCATATGACATAATTTAATACTCTTTACAAATGTACATCCGAAGTGTGGGGCATGACCTAAATGGATTTGCTGGTGCATTTTTTATTTTCTCCTTTTTCGTTCCTGGATGTTTGCCAGGAAAGAAAGAATTGCAGCTAGGAACAAAAAGAAGAGATTTGGAGAATATGCCTTTTCCAGACTCATGGACAGAACTGTCTACTTGGCCTCTCCCGAGGGATGTCCGACTGGCATCTCAAATCCGAGGAACCCCAAACTAGACCTCCACGCACCTGCTCCACCATATCTTTCCCATCTTTGATGACAACCCCGTCTTTCCGGTTGTCTGGACTCATCTTTGATTGCATTTTCTCTCACACCCCACATCCAGTCTATCAACTAATCCTGTTGGCTCTACATTCAAAACATATCTGGAATCTAAGCAATTTTCACTGTTTCCTCTGCTCCCACTGTGATCTCACTCACCATTACCCTTCACCTGGATTTCCATCAAGTCTCCCAAATCATCTCCTTGCTTCCTCTTGGTCTGTTCTCAACACAACAACCGGAGGGAACCATTTGAAACGTAAGTCAAACTGCATCTTTCTTATCCTTCCTTTGCTTGCAATGTTGCGCCAACTCACTCAGGCGAGAAACCTAATTTCTTACAACTGGTGTCGCGTTATCTCTCTGACCCATTTCTCATTCTCTGTGGTCATAATAACTGTAATACCTAAAGGTGATCACGTGCCAGAGGCTAAGACTGTAGATGTATTGCTTGCTCAATCCCATAACAATCTTATAAGATAGGTACTATCGTGATCCCAGTTTTACAGGTGAGGAAATTGAGTCACAGAGCGATTAGGTGGCTTGCTTACAATCTACTTCTTGGAAGTGATGGGCCAGGATTCCCACCCACACACTCTTTTGTCATCCACTATTTTTAGCATCACTAAGTGAATCTTGCCCGCAGCAATTACCACTGTGGTGTAAAAGGAATAGGATTTGAACTCTAGCTTCACCACTCACTAATCATGTGACTTTAGGCAGGTCACTTTACCTTTCTGCATCTTAGTTTTTCACCCATAAGATGGGATTTATAATAGCGTTGGTATTATTATATAATAGGGTTGGTATTATCATCATGATAAGTGAGAGGGTTGGAAAAATGCCTCTCACACATTTAGGATGCCATTAGTACAAGATCTCTCTTTGTCCCTGTCTCCTCCCCTAAAGAAATGGTGAAATGGCATATTCATCCAAGAGACAAGATATTGAAAAGAACATCCTTCTGATGCCAGCTGCCAGAGTACACAGAGATTTCAAGACTCCCAGAAACACAAAGCACTCCATCATTTCAACTAGCTTTAGGATCCTTCTCATGTCTTTGACAGGAGGACATTTGGGGTTTCCTGTCCATGTCCAATAATTCACATTTTCTATGGGGCATATCAATTATGCATCCACTTGCTTCTATTAATATTTCAGGCTTCATAAGCTTCAATAAAACATACATTAATTAGAAGTTTGCAATCAGATCATCCTTCCCCCATCTCCTCCCGCTACCAGCTTTATTTCCAAAGCCAAGCATTAGAGTGTATGGTCCACAGTCATAAATTATTGAGTACCATCCTTGCAGGGCAGGGGTGTGCCCCCCCACGTCGGGTCAGAACCATTGGTTCAAAGAACCCTGGTAAGCAGTCGCTGAGCAAAAAAGGCAACCAAGCTCTATTGTTTTTCCTTTTTAAAAAGAAATTAAAATTATTCATGAAGTGCTGCTCAGCTGAACACTTGGATCTCTTCCCCTAACAGCAGGGACAGATTTCCTGGCCAGCACTGGCTGATAAGGAATTTAACATTGGTTAAGAGCGAACATCTCCTCCAAGGGAGGACGTTATTACACTTAATGTTTAGGGAGTCTTGGCAGCCCCTGCTGAGAGGTTGCCAAACAAATTACGTTAGGTCAGTATTTTTGCGCTTGACGGGATGAACAGGTGGCCCACATCTGTACTGCACACATCTCTATTCACCTGGATCAAGTGCAATGCAGGTGTATGCTCTTCAGATCTCCAAAACATGGATTGACCAGCAGGTTCAATAGGTCCTCTGACAGCACACGTGCAGTCACCGGGAACAGCAGAATTGGGACACTGCTCTCACTTGTGCGGCAAGCTGAGAGCCGGGGCACCTATAATGGTTTTCTCCCAATTAGCAGATTAGGCAGAGGACAGGAAGGAGGCTGATGCTGGCTCTCAGAGCGCCCCCTATGTGCTCAAATGCCCACAGGCACAATGAGAACAATCAAAGCGGGTTGGGTGATGAATGCGAACAAGAAACCCAAGGCAGGACAGCCGGGACACACAGGTCTTAGTGATGGAGCCAGGCTTTGAACACAGGTCTGTCTGGCTCCAAAGTTTTCAAAAATCCTTTCGTTCATGACCCAGATCACAAGATAAAGTGCGATGAGCTTTGTCAGTCAACAAATGGCCAGGGGTTTCTGTTGTAAATCAATCCGTGTTTCCAACTTTTCATGGACAGGTAAGTGGTGGTCCTCTCCATTCTAGAAGAAAAAGGATTTTGGTGGCTGCAGGATTCATCCCATGTGCTTCTACTGTTCTTGCTCTTCTAAAGCCTTTTGCTCTGGGAATTCCAACAAAGGCAACGCCATCACCTGCCATGTTCCTCCGTAATGATGCTCCGTCTTTTGAATTCTTGGCTTCCCTTCCCCTCTGCACACAGACCTTGGCTTCAGTCATTCCTGCCCTGAGCGCAAGTCGGATCAAGCCTAAAAGGTCCTTTGCAAATTTAAGAGTTACCGATCCAACCGCAGAAGCTCGACAGCACTCTGCACCCACCATTAAAGGCAGGGGGTTTTGACAATTGCCCTGTGCCCTGCACTTCGGTTGAACGTGACCTGTGTGAATCCTTTATCAGTTCATGAATCACCCAAGTTTACTTGAAACGTGATCTTCAGTTTTGGTTTCTGACATGCCATCCTTCAGCAACCTGTGCCAACTGGAAAGGATCTGGTTGAAATCCCTTATAAAACAGGTGCTTTTATAAATTGCCAATGGCTGTGAAAATTGGTGTTACCTTTTAGGAAAAAAAGTTGGGACACAAATCAAGAATTCTTAAGACTGTTCCATGCTGTTTTACTCAGTAATTTGACTTCTGTTGATTTATTGTAAGGGAATCCTTCTTTTTTTTTTTTTTTTGCGGTACGCGGGCCTCTCACTGTTGCAGCCTCTCCCGTCGCGGAGCACAGGCTCCGGACGCGCAGGCTCAGCGGCCATGGCTCACGGGCCCAGCCGCTCTGCAGCATGTGGGATCTTCCCAGACTGGGGCACGAACCCGTGTCCCCTGCATCGGCAGGCAGACTCCCAACCACTGCGCCAGCAGGGAAGCCCGGGAATCCTTCTTATATCCTTGTATCATTTATCGAGCACCTTCTCTGTGCCAACCCAGAGTTGACATAGACTTCTCATTTATCCTCAACACTGCCACAGGGCAGGTAAAAATATCGTACCCATAGAAACATAAGGAAACTATAGTTCAGAGAGGTTGAGTCACTTGTCCAAGTCCTTCAGCTGCTGGGCAAGAAAGGATTCAGGTTTCAGCCCCAAACACTTTCCTTTAGACAAATTGCCCATGCAGTTGGCCACACTCCAGAGCAATGCTATTTTGGAAGCTCCATTTAATAAATTAAAATGAGTTTTATGGGCAGATGAGTAATTATCTGACTTGAACCCAATTAAAAATTGAGTCCATTCTGCCTGAGTTAGAGGGATTCTTTTGATGAATTCTGGACAAATGGATTTCTCCTTTTAACCAGAACTCCAAAGTCCAGATGGCCAGGCTGTCTTCTGTACAGAGTGTCCACATGGGTTTGCATGACGGACCCACCCACGCCCACTTCTCCGCATGACTACATGGCGTATACGTGCGCCAATCAGGGAAAAGACTCTTGACTCCTGCAACCAGACCTTACATTCTCAGCAGCCAAGTTGTTTAATTGGAACATATTTCTTTCCAGAAGTTCAGTGAAATTCAGAGGGCCTGAGCTTTAGAATTTCTAGACCTGAGTTTGTAAACGGGCTCTGTCATTTAGCAGTTGTGTGACCTTGGGCAAGTCACTTCACCCCGTCAGCATCGTTTCTTTCATCTATAAGTGATGGAATGAGTGGTCGGGGACTTTGGTAGCAGTTAACAGAAGCTAAGCCTGGGTGTCATAAGGAAGTTCACCACCAGAGGACCAGTGAGTCATTTTCAGAACCATGAAGCAGCTTCAGCTGCCCAAACGTCCCAGCAGAACTAGTCGTCATCACTCCCGACATCACTAAGAGCCTTCATGGTCCTCAGCACCGGCCCTGGACATTGGGTGTGCTGTTAGCCTGGGAAATTGAAGGAAGCCACCACCACAGCCATCATCCGTTTGCAAAATGGATTTCACTTGTCCTCAGTTTCTTGATGCCTCCAGCTCCAGCTCCACTTTGGAGTTGGTGCAACAGACTGGCAGAGCTTGGCGGCCACTGAGACCCGTAGAAGTGGGTATTTGGCATTTTTATCTTCTGAAGTGGGAGGTGGGCTCTGCCTCAAAAGGTGGGAAAATGTTCTAGGTGAAGGAAGGAGCTTCAGGTGCTGGGTAGTTAAAAACAGAACTCACTACCAATGCAAATAATCATCCCCATTGCTTTGTTTCATTCATTCATTCATTCATTCCACAAGTGTTTACTGAGCACCTATTATGTGCCAGGCACTGTGCTAAGGCTGGGCTACTGCTGGGAAATAAAGACTTATTTTGAAGATTTACATCATTGCTCAAAACAACGTTACGGACATGGATTTTCATTTTTTGAGCTCATGGGTTGTGCCAGGCGGGGTGCTGGTCACTTGATGTCTGTTTGTCTCACTGTGCAAGTTGATGAAACGTTATCTCCAGAAGATCACAGTGCTATTATAGCTACAAGATGATACCCAATAGCTGGTGCACAACAAAACTGAATTTTCTCTCTCCTCAGCCCAACAGTGTCAAACTCTGATCCCGAGAGATTAGGTTTTCTTGCTTTTCTTTTAGACATCAATGAGCTTAAAAATCAAAACATGGAAACCTGGCAATTTTGTCTAAATGCATGATGTCAGCTGCTCCAGCTCAATCACGGAGGACCAGCCGCCAAGCAGGTGACAAATGGGATGAAGGGCTCCAGGGCACTGACGTGCTGCTTCAAAAGGCTTGCCGTGTGCAGCCTGGGATCATCTGTCGCCAGGCCCCTCCCTGTGCTAAGGGATATAATTAAAGGCATGTTTCTATTTGGGAAGTGACAGACCGAGCTGGCTTTCGGGGCTGCCACATCGGTCATCCCAGCCTGTTGCTATCTTGGGACCTGGGCTCGGAGCATGGTTCTCCCTAAACCTTTAATGCCCTGAGACTCAGTTAACTCAATTCTACAATTGTCACAAAAACAATACCCAATCCTGGGGTTGATGTGAAACTTAGACAAGGCTAGCAAAACGCCTGGCTTACAATATTATTGGTAATAGGGAATCACTATTATTATTGTTGTTGTTGTTATTATTACTGTTTCCCCAGCTTTTTGTCACTTACTGCACGATTTTAGTCAAGTCACTTAGCCCTTTGGGCCTCCGTTTCCTCATCATTAAGCTGAGATACCTCTTCCAGCCCATCTCATGGGAACACTATGAGACTAAGCAGAGAAAGCAGATATGCCAACACTTTAAAAATGCCCTTCTGAGCATGGAACTACTCCTTTGCTTGATAAAACAGGAAGGGAAAATGCCATCTTGGACTGTGTCTTCACTCAAAAGCCTGCCTCTTGGTAACGGGTGACTTGTTATCTGAGCACCACTTGGTCTTCTGTAAAACAGGGCTCCCTGCCTACCTCTTAGGGTTACTGCAAAGATCAGGTAAGGAAATGCATGAGAAAGTTCCATCAATTATTGTGTGTTCTCCCAACGACACATGGTAGAGTGGTCAGGCTCCCAGACTCTGGGTTCAGACCTCACCTTGTTTCCTCACTGGCTGTGTGACCTCAGGCCAGTCACGTAAGTGACTTGGGCCCGACCTCAATGCTCCCCACACGCTGACGAGAATTTGAAACTCCTGGGGATCTTGTACAAAATGCAGATTCTGCTTCGGGAGGTCTGAGCAGGGCCTGAGATGCTGCGTCTCCAACAGGCTCCCAGGGGATGTTGATGCTGGAAGTCTGAGGACCCCAGTCTGAGTAGCGTGGGGTCAGGTGTGGCAGATTCAAGCCTTGGGCCATCGGGGAGTTTTCAGATTTGGGAGCAAGTTGACAAATTAATAGGCTGATGTGAGGATCAAAGGATACCGTGAATTTAAAGTCCTGAATCCACAAATCTCGGCTCAGCAAAGCGTTCCTCACATCAGCTTTCATTCACGGAGCCGCTCCTATGAGAATCAATGGGAAGTAACTTTCTATATGTCAGTCAACGTGCTAAGTATTCTGACATGCAAGCATCTTATTTACTCGTTACAACAGCCCTATGAGGTGGGAACAACTGTTCCCCTATTTTGCAGATGCGAAAATGGAGGCTCAGAGAGGTTAAAAGGGTTAAATTATTATCAATCTAACACTTCTTTTAATGGACATGGTAAAGATATTCCCCTTCTTTGGCTTTCTCATCTTCCTCTTTTAATAAAACCACCAAGGGTCTGAGAAGATCCAATCTGTCCCCAGCCCCTGTTACTGCCACGTGGGAGCAGATGTGAGGGCACCAGCTATATTCACCCTCCTTTTTATTCCTTCCTGCAGCCACGGTTTCTTTAGCATCCACTATTGCAAAGCACTGTGGATAAAGTAGGGGAAAAGACATTTTTCCTGCCCTTATGGAGCATACAGTCTAGGGGGATTCAGACATTCATCAAAGTAATGCCACAGATAAACAGGATTCCAATTTGTTGAAAGGAGTTATGAAAAAAAAAAAGATGTGGGTGTTAAGAAAATGGGGAATTTGATTGAGACTCTGTGAAAGCTTCTGTGTGGAGGTGACCCTGAAATGATATGAAAAAGGTGAGTAGGAGTTAGCTAGTTCAAGGGGAAGGGTAATGGGCACTCCAGCCAACGAGAACAGCTTGTGCAAAGGCCCTGTGGCAGGAGGAGCATGGCACACGAAACCAAAGAAGGCACATGTGGCAGGGTCAAAGGGAGGTGTGAGTTGAAACTGGAGAGCTGTCGGGGTCAAATCCCAGAGGACTTCACAGAGCATGTCAAGGATTCCAAGGCTTTGTCTAAAGAGCCGTGGGCAGCCATTGCCTATTTTAAGCAAAGGAGGAGTGAACAGATCAGGCACGAATTTTGAAATTGCTCGAAGGGATTGATCAGAAGGATCTGGGAGGAGGATTTGAGCAGAAAGAGAAAGAGGAATGAGGAAACTATTGCTGTGGTCCAGGCAAGAAAAGATGAGGACCAGGCTGGGGTGACCCAGGCAACAGCAATGGGGAGGAGGGGCCTTCTGTAGAATGTACATGGGAAGTAAAGAAAAATGATGGGGCTTGGTCATGAGGTCATGCTAGAAGCATAGTAACAAAGTTGGGGGGCTTCCTGAGTATCCCCCAATATTAGGGGGGATGATCCTAGTGATCACCTTGTTCTACATCTTCCTTAGGGGCCAACAGGTCCCAAGAGGGGACTTATCCAATGTCATACAGCTAGATGGGCGAAGGCAGGGTGCAGGACCGGTTCTGCGATGATGTATGTGCTGAAATTGGTTCTCCCTTTAATGATGCTGTTAGAATCTCTATTCTCAGGATTCCAGGTAATCCATCTTCCCCTCAACTGTGATCTTTTGCTAGAACCACAAGCAGAAGCTTGAGGTTCAATGCAGGAAGACTTGGGTTCAAACCCCAGTGGTGCTTGTAAGTATCTGCTCTGGAGAAGCGCTTGTCTATATGAAACTAAGGATGTGCACAGGAATCTTCACTGCAAAACTGCTCTTGGTAATAAAAAAAATTGGAATCTACCTGAAAGTTCATCAATAGAAAGAATAAATAGAATATGGTATATTTATATGATGGAATGAAACATGATCATCAAAAGGAATGAATTTACATCAGCTGAAGAGGTAAATCTCAAAGACATATTGTTGAGTAAAAATGTGAGTTGCCTAAGAATAAATTCAGCGTGATACCATTTATGTAAAAAAAATCACAGAGGATACCGTATATTTTATGGACATATTTATGAGTATGTGAAATAAAAAAAGGTCTGGAAGTTCTGATGTTCTTAACATTGTTTGGAGGTGGGAGATTTTTATCTGCACATTTTAACTTTATAAAAGGGAAATAGATTCATTTGTTATAAGAAGAAAAACTCTGGCTGTATGATCTCAAACAAATAATATAAACTTTTCTGAGCCCCTGTCTTGTCACTTTATAATTCTACAAATGTTTACTGTGTTGTCTGTGTAAGTTGCATGAGCCCCTCCCTCAGAGGAGCCAGTCTCCTGGACAGAAAATGAGTCATTGAACAGAGAGAACAGACAAACCAGGTATCAGGGGCCCCAAAGAAGGGTCACCACCCAGCCTGGGGTACAGGGAAGGGCCCCCTGCAGACTGGATTGAACTGCACTTTGAAAGGCAAGAAAGTTATTAGCCAGTTTCAGGATGGTGGGGACAGGTGATGCAAGCAGGAAAAACAGTGCGTGCTCCGTGTCAGGCTGATTAATTACCATTTAATGTGAAATGAAAAAAACAAATGCTGCTACTATTCTAAGTTTGTTTTATTGCTTTTTGAAAGCCAACACCATCAATAGGGCGGGAATTATATTTAGCACAGCAGGCTGTTTTGAGGAAAGCATCCAGCATATAGTAGGTGCATAACAGATGCTAATTCCCATCTCATCTGGTGTCTCATGTAACCCACTGTAGTGGGCTGAATAACGGCCCCTAAAGATAACAGGTCCTAATCCCTGGAACCCGTTTATGTACTTTATTTGGGAAAAAGGTCTTTGCAGATGTGGTTAAGCTATGGATTTTATGATTAAGGAGGTTATCCTGAATTATTCTGGTGGGTCCTAAATGCAATCATAAGTGTCCTTGTAGGACAGCGGCAAAAGGAGAGAACACAGACACACAGGAGAGGAGGAGGCAATGTGACCAAGGAGGCAGAGAGAGGTTGAAAGATGCTGACCTTGAAGACTGGAGTGATACAGCCACAAGCCGAGGAATGCCAGCAACCACCAGAAGCTGGAAGAGGCAAGGAAGGATCTCTCCTAGAGCCTCTGGAGGGAGCAACATCCTGAGTTCAGCCCAGTGATAGTGATTTTGGACTTCTGTCCACCAAGTTTGTGGTAATTTGCTACAATAGCCACAGGAAACGGATGCATCCACCTCTATTATCTGCAGTTTTCTTTATCCTTACTGCATTGTAGCAAAGATAGCCAATAAATGCATTTGCAGTAAGAATGTGAATTCTTGGTCTCCTAGGAGAATGATGCTCAGTTCAATTGAGCATTTCAGACATTAGAACAGTGTTGAGTTCTGGCCATAAGGCCAGTTTGAAATATTTGTTGCATTATCTGGAGGAAACTGACAGCCGCGGGGAAGGTTCCTGGGGTCTTATCCAGGTAAAACCATCATCTGAGGCTGTCTTAAGGACTGGACTGGGATGGAGAAGCAGAGGCATCCGCAAGAGGAAGATGAATTCAGCTTCGTGGAGCAAATACAAGGAGTAAGACACAGATGGAATAGAACAAGCCATGACAGATAAATAATTGTTAACGAATGTGGACTGTTCAGCTACTGGGTGTGGGCCATTGTACTAAGAAGCGACATCTGTTCGATCATCACATTCTTATTACTCGTAGAGAAGCCTGTTTCACAAATTAGGGATCTTAGGCTCAGTGAGTCTGCCCAAGGTCACAGAGCTGGAAGGGGCGGTGCCAAGCTTTATACCCAGGTCTTCTGGATTTCAAAATTAGCTTTCTCGAAGTTGGCTGAAGACTGGGGAAGGTATTCCAGGTGTACCTGCCTGGGGGTCGCATTTCTTACGTCCTTTCACTTTATGTCTTGCAGATCTGCCTGCTACCCAGAAGCCTGATTCTCATGCCAATATTTTCCAGGTTTTTTTGTTTTTTTAGGTAGACTCATGCCAACCAGAGGTGGTCCAATTATTTCTGGAAGTTCATTTGGGCTAATTCATTAGACTTGAGCTGAGGAGGAGTGAGTGTGGTGTGTGTGTGTGTGTGTGCACGCACATGTGCCTGCACACACGAACACATATTTGGTCTTATCAGCTCCCTTGTCTAGGGCTGCGCTAAACTACTGTCTTTTGGGGAAGAACATTGCCACTTGGTGTCAAGCTGATTAATTCCTGCTGCAGCTCTAATGAAAAACCACATTTCTGTCCCAACCTTGTTACCTTCCATATTTTCTGTGAGTTTTTTCTTCTTCATCTAGCTTCAGAATCTGAACAGCTTTTGTAATCTTCGAAGAAGTCTGTAGGACTTTCTTAGGTGACTCTTTCTGAGAAAATGGGGGAAAAATGACATTGCTCCGGCTTCTCACAAATACGAGGTTGTGCGTAGCTCCTCAAATTATGGGCCATTGAAAGGTAATCTCTTGTTATCATAATTTACTAAATCCTGAATCTGATTCTGGCAGCTCCTAATGTAGTTCATGGAAAGATCGTCATAGCTAATACCAAACTGGCTTTGTGTCAGTTGCATTTTACATATATTAACTCATTTTAAACTATGCAACCATTCTGTGAGACAGGTACTATTATTAACCCCATATAAAAGATGATTCAGCTCAGATTCAGAGAGGATAAGAAAACTTCCGAAGGCCACACAGCTATTAATGCTAGGGTTTGGATTCAGGGGTTCTGAATCAAGGTTCCTGGATAAGACGCCAGGAACCTTCCCCGCGGCTGTCAGTTTCCTCCAGATAATGCAACAAATATTTCAAACTGGCCTTATGGCCAGAATTCAACACTGCTCTAAGTGAAAATAGCTTTATTTATTTCTTTTTTATTACACAGAAAATTCGTGGTAATATTAGAAACTTCAAATAATACCAGAAAGGATAAAAAGACAAAAAAACTCACCGAAATTCCCAGCAGTCCTAAATAACTTATTAACCACTTTCAATATTTTAAAGAGCATATTTCCAGCCATCTTTCTAGTGCTTAAAGAAACACACACCTCTATACTTTACAGGAGCGGGATTATAGGATACAGGATGTTCTGTCATTTGCTTTTTCGCCCAGATGATGGTGATTATAATGGACAAGTAAAGCAGAACCAGAATAGGAGAAATATATCCCGTATCAAAGTGATGAATACAAGCTCAGGGTTCTCACAGCCTAAGTGTAAGTGCTAACCCCGGGGAGAGGGGTGTTGGGGGGGGGGTCCATATGAGAACAGAAGGAATCTGTGCTAATTCCCTGGGCCTTACTCACTACACTCCTTGACCAGAATTCATCCAACCAACTCTCTGTACCACAAACAAACATGATCCCAGCTACCCTCTTTCCATGGCCATTCAAGCCCCAATACTATTTGCGTACAGTCTAGGCACTGATCATCATCTTATCAGGGAACACCGCTTCCAGAATAACTCTGAGCCTTCAAAGGCTGGAATCAGAGGTAAAATGATGGGGGCGGTTGCTGTCCATTTGACTCAGATGAAACCTCCACATATTGTATCACTTCTAAGTTGAAGTAGAAAAAGTCAAAAATGACATTAGGGAGGAATATTCATTTAGGCCAGTTCCTGGATTTTTCTGTCTAATGGAATTCCTCTCTGCACACTCATTACCTCATCTCCGAAAAAACTAGATTTGGAAGTAGTCTTGATGGTGCTTCAGGAAACAGGCAATTTTATCATCTCAGGGAGGTCACGTGGTATGACTATCTGAATAACTAATGTTTGTTGCCACTTATCAGGCATCAGGCACTTGGAAGCATCTTGCATTCCACCCTGAGGACACCCTGGTGTGGTAGTACTGTGGTCATGAACATTGAGTAGGTGAAGATGCTAAGGCTAAAAGTGGGTGGGTGACCCCTCTCCCCCAGGCTACCCAGCCAGCAAGTGGCAGAGCCAGGAGGTGGATCCAGGGCTCTCTGAGTCAGATCTGCCCTTGTAGCTGCTATGCTGCTATGCTGGTATTGATACATAGTAGGTATCATCTCAACACATTTTCCCTTCCTTTCCCCTTTCATAGGGGGCTTTTAATGAGGAGAAACTTTATGTCCTCATCATCTGATTTCATTTTTTCAAAGCACTCGATTGAAGTATGATTGACATACAAAAATCTGTGCATACTATTCACAATAGCCAAGACATGAAAACAACGTCCACTGACAGATGAATGGATAAAGAAGATGTGGTCTCTAGATATATACAATGGAATACTATTCAGCCATAAAAAAGAATGAAATAATGCCATTTGCAGCAACATGGATGGACTAGAGATTATCATTCTAAACGAAGTAAGTCAGAAAGAGAAAGACAAATACCGTATGATGTCACTTATATGTGGAATTTAAACTATGATACAAATGAACTTATCTATGTAACAGAAACAGACTTACAGACATAGAGAACAGACTTGTGGTTGCCATGGGGGAGGGATTGATTGGGAGTTTGGGATCAGCAGATGCAAACTATTATATATAGACTGGATAAAAAACAAGGTCATACTGTATAGCACAGGGAACTACATTCAATATCCTGTGATAAACCAGAATGGAAAAGAATATGAAAGAGAATGTATGACTATATATAACTGAATCATTTTGCTGTACAGCAGAAATTAACACATTGTAAATCAACTATACTTCAATAAAATAAATTTTATAAAAAACAAAACCAAAAAGCTGTGCGTGTTTTATGCATACAACTTGATGAGTTTGGAGATACACACCCATGAAACCATCACCACAATCTATACCATAAGCGTAACCATCATTTCCAAAACATTCCTCTCACTCAATTAATTATCACTATTATTTTGCGGTAAGAACATTTAACATAAGATCTATCCTCTTAGCAAATTTTCAACTATACAGTACAGTATTGTTAACTCCAGGCACGATGCTGTCCTGGAGATCTCTAGGACTTATTCGCGTTGCGTAACTGAAACTTTGGACTTTTTGACTCATACTTCTCATTTCCTCCTCCCTAACCCCTCAGCATTCTACTCTCTGCTTCTA
The DNA here is from genome assembly GCF_964374135.1 of Grampus griseus. Classification (NCBI taxonomy): domain Eukaryota; kingdom Metazoa; phylum Chordata; class Mammalia; order Artiodactyla; family Delphinidae; genus Grampus; species Grampus griseus. The sequence goes on along the minus strand of NC_139008.1, from coordinate 31,332,550 downwards.
TGAGTGACTAGATTCCTCATATAAGTGGGATCATGCAGTATTTGTCTTTCTGTGTCTGGCTTATTTCACTGAGCATAATGTCCTCCAGGTTCATTCATGTTGCTGCAAATGTCAGAATTTCCTTCTTTTTTCAAGCTGAATAATATTCAATAATAATATTCAACTTTATATATATATATATATATACACACACACACACACTGTGTGTGTGTGTGTGTAATACATACACCACATTTTCTCTTTTTTTTAAGGGTGTGTTCAATTTTTAATTCAGGTATACTTGATGTACGATATTATATAAGTTGCAAGTATACAACGTAGTGTTTTACAATTTTTAAAGAATTATATTCCATTTACAGTTATTATAAAATATTGACTATATTCCCTGCATCGTACAACATATCCTTGTAGCTTATTTATTTTACACATTGTAGTTGAACCTCTTAACCCCCCACCCATATCTTCCCCCTCCCCCCTTCCCTCGCCCCACATTTCCTTTATCCATCTGTCACTTAATTGTCATGCCACTCTTCAGTATTGATGTGCAAATTATAAACCAGCAGTGTGAGATCCCCAATCACGTTACCTGCGCATGATGGCTGATCTCTGCCCGGGCAGAATAAGACAGCACTGGATCAAATCCATACTTAGCAGCCTTGTTCACCTGTAACTTGACCTCTCTGAACCATTTCTTCATCTGTTAAATGGGAGCGATAACCCCCGTGCCCCCATCAGAGCGTCTTGGTGTGGATTAAACGAGATGATGCGTAGCTTAGGGACTTGCATGTGGTGGGCGTGAACTAGATGCTAATACTTAATCCTCTTTGGAATCACAGAGGCCTGTGCATTGATCACGGGATGGGGCTCTTCCCTGGAGGTCAATGCAACCTTGGGGAAAGGATTTATCCAGCACTGGGGCTAAGGTTAGAAATCAGAGACTCAGAAATCGATGACAAGGCAGTTATGGCCATAACTTCTCCACTTGGTTAAGGCATTCAGGCGCTTGGGCCTCAGTTAACTCACCTATGAAACTGGGGAGAATAAAAGCTTCCTTGCAGGGCCGCTGAGAGGATAAAATGAGGTGACACTCGTACTAAGCCCAGAACTGCCCCTCAATCTTGACGGCTTCTCTCCTCCTCCTTATAAGTAACTGATCTTAGTTGCCAAATACCTGTACTGGGATTTGCCCTTACATTTCGTGTCTTCTCCGGGTTAAAGAAAATTATGCTCCTGTCTTCTCGCATATTGGAGCCGCAGCTAGTTCTGAGCCTGGGGATTTAACGTCTTTGCAAATTGCCCGATTCTGACATTTACCGTCCTTTGCTTGTCTGCGGCTGGTTCCTGTGCAGAGAGACAGCTGCGGACTTTGTTCTGAGCAGAGGCCATGCACGCTGCAGCCTGTTTGTGGGGCAGGAGGGAGAGAAGGTCTGGGCTTTCTTTTTTTTTGAAGTCACAAAAGTGTCAGTAGTGGGTCTCATCATTGTCTCTCATCTGGGATGCTGTAACTGGTCCCCTGAGCCCATGCTTGCTTCTTCCAGTCTTTTCTCCATACAGCTGCCAATTGCTCTGAGAATCCTTAAGAATGCCCCATCGCATCTTGTTGCTGCTCAAAACCTTCCAGTGGCTTCCACTGGTCTCAGGATAAAGATGAAATCCTTCCCAGGGCTCATAGTGAGAAGGAGAAACATTCTCTTTCCTCTTTAGTCAAGCCACACTGGCCTGCTTTTTTCAACTTGATTTTGCGTATTTCCTTCCACGACAGGGCCATTTCACATGCTAGTCTTCCTTTGGGTGGAGGTGCATTGCGGCATTTTGGGTTAGAGGAAGAGGCACAGTCAATAAGGTAGGACATGCAGAGGCCCAACGCCCTGAAAACCGCACACGGCCGCCATATGCAATTTAACAGTAGGCTACAACGTACAATTTTATTTTTCCAAATTACACACTTTCAGATGCTCAAATCAATCATACCTCTTGTTTGCTTGCTCTCACTCTCTCCTTTAAGATTTTCTAATTCATTCTCTTTTGCTCTCTGTCTCTCTGGGTCCCCGTTTTTCTGATCCCCTAAACCTGTACTTAATTTGCCAGTCGAGAATTCTGGAGTCAATCATGGGCTTTTTAGAAAAAAGAAGAAGGAATTGAAAGAGAACAGAACAAGGAACATTTAAAGAAGACAGGAGGTCTCTGGAACAATACCACTATCATTGTCATGATCATTTTTTAAATAATAGTGACAATAATGACAAAATCACCCACATGCTGGCTCTATACAGTGAAGCAGGTTCTTCCCTGGATCCTTCTCAGAGCTCTTTAAGGAAGAACTCTTATCATTTTATAGGTAAGAAAAGCTAAAGGTTGTGTTGATGCCCAAGGTCACCAAGCAGCTGGAGACGGAATTCACATTCAGATCACCTGACCCCAAAGCCCAGGTTCTCAACCCAAAGCTTAGCTCAACATGAACACTTGGGTTCCTGAGACCAGGAGGTCCCTCTAATAAATATTAGAGATCCGCTTTGACCTGGAGGCTCAGCTTGCAAGAATGGGAGGATCTCAGACACATCTGAGTTGAAGACCTTGCATGTTACAAAGCAAGAAATGGAGGGGCTCAGAACAGGCCTGGCGTGCACCGGGGGTGTGTGTCAGTTTCCCAGGGTTGCTGTAACAAATTACAACGAACTGGGTGGTTTAACACAACAGAAATGTGATCTCTCACGGTTCAGGAGGCCAGAAGGGTGAAATCAAGGTGTCAGCAAGGTTGGTTCCTTCTACAGGCGGAGGATCTCCTTCCCACCCCTCCTTCCTTCCCTCTCTCTTCTCACAGGGGTCAGATCCGCACCATGGTCTGAAGACTCTCCACACCTACTCCTGCCCTTTTCCCTTTATGCCTCACAGGCATCCCCCCTCAATAAATCTCTTGCACTTCTAATTTCATCTGGACATCTGCTTCTCAGAGAACTCAAATGGACACAAGAAGAAGATGAGAATAGAGACATACATCTTCAACTTTCTTAGAACCCCTGATGCTCTGAAACTCAAGAACTCCAAGATTGTAATAACTTATAAGGGAAAAGAATCTGGGAAATAATACATATATAAAACATATATATATATATATATGTAACTGACCACTTTGCTGTACACCTGAACTAACACAACACTGTAAATCAATTATACTTCAGTTAAAAAAAAAAAAAGAAATCCAGGCTTCATGGTCCTCCATCCACGTGGATGCCTGGGCTTTCACTGCATTTGGAGCATGTGGCAAAGATGGCGCCAAGGGTAGCTGGCTGGCTGGCTCCTCCCTACCTATTCCCATCCACTGCCTTGCTTCTTCCTGCTACGGAGCCTGGAAAACCTCAGTACTCATTTCCCAGCCTTTTTGGGTTGAGAATTGCTTTCCTGATAAAGGAAGACAAGATGAAGTCCAGTTCTACCTCTTTCTCCACTTTTTTCAGCCTTGAATACGCACAAGGTGCCTGGACCCCCAGCAGCCACTTGAGAATGCGAGATAACAATCATGAAAGAAAGACGTAGAGAGTCGCTGAGACCCCAGCCTTGGCATAATCAAGCCACGAATGAAGAGCAGCTGCTGCTTCACCGCTGGACTTCCTGTTACATGAGAAAAATAGACCTTTGTCTGTGTAAGCCACAGTGTGTCACTTGCAGGTCAGAACATGCCTAAATGATGCAGATGACCTGACTTGAAATATGTGCTCTGTGGATTTGAGCCAAAGAGCTCAGGCAAGACCAGCCGCACCTTTTGGTACAGGCAGAATTTCACGGACAGAAGGCTCAGCAAGTGCTCAGATCCCTGTGCACTTGGCAGCCCATGGAGAAATATACCTGGACTTGGCATCACAGGGCTGTGGAAGACCCTTCCTTCCATTGCTTTCTGTCTTTGTAGGGGATGAGTGAGATATTTGGGCTCAGTTTCTCTTCCCTACTTTATCTGATGAGCAGGAAGAGACAAGAGACAGAAAGAAGCTGGTGTGACAGTGGGAGTTTATAAGAAAGAATATAAGGCATCACTTATCCAAGTGAGAGGGGGTGGGACCCACAAGGGGTGGTCCTGGGAAGATCCTTGCAAGGGAAGACACAAAGGATCCAACCACGCACCACTGTGTCATGAAGGGGTTAATTATTTTTTCTATTTAAAAAAAAATTCAAGTCCACTTTCCACATCCCCCCAAAAGCCCACATCTCCACCAGCTGAAAGTGAATCACCCCCTCACACTCAGAGTACAATTCGATGTCATGTTTTTCACTTAATATCAGCAGTGGTAACACTGGAGCACCAAAAAAGCCCAAGTAATTATATGCCTGTTTTCTCTGCTGTTATTATTTTCATGGAGCAAAGGCACCTGTCACGTTAATTATGCCCTTTTTATAAACATTTCCAGCCAGCCAACCAAAAATGCATTTGAGGGGAGGGGTTATGTGTTGGAGGGAGAGGATTCGTATGTACAACAGATTTTCAGATTTTCCTTGAGTCCAACGATACCCTCGTTCACACAAGGCTGCCAGATTTTCACCCAGACCATCAGGGAAGATGATTCGCTGAACTTTAAAAAAATGAGATAAAATAAAGAATCCTTGGAGGAGGAGAATCAAGAAGGAAGTCAACCAGACCTCCCTGCCTGTGTTCAAAGTCACAAAAGTCACAGCATGACATTGAGGATGAGGTTTCCTAAAGAAAAATAGAAAAAAAAGAAATGTGCACCTCACCGCTGTATCATCTAGGCATTCTGGAATATGCCTTGACAGGTTCTTTTTCCTACTTACACGTAGAGGCATACCATACAGTGAACGGCACACATCTTAAGCGTACAGTTTGATTAATTTTTTGGAAATTTTTTATTGTGGGAAAATATATAAATCCTGAATTTGCCATCTTTATCATTTTTAATTGTAGAAGTCAGTGGCATGAAATTACAATCGTGGTGTTGTACAACCATCATTACTACTTTTTCCAAAATTTTTCATCATCTCAAACAGAAACTCTGAAACGTTACGTTTGGTGAATTTTTACATAATATACAATGTGTAGCCAAAATCCAGATTGAGATAGAAAACATTCCCAGCTTCCAACTGGCTCCCTTATGCTCTTCCCTGGTTAATGCCTTCCCAGAGGTAACACCAGTCTGACCTCTATCACTGTGGATTAATTTTGCCTGAAAGTTAATATTAGTGGAACCAGAGAGTATGTATTAGGCTTCTTTCAATCAACACTGCCCGTGAGATTCATCCATGTCATTGCATGAATCAGCAGTTTGTTCTTTTTTTATTACATGAACATATGACAATTTATTTTTCTTCTCCATTCATTCTCTTATGAACGGACATTTGGGTTTTTTTTTTTTTCCAGTTTGGGGTTATTAGAAATAAAGCCTCAGACTCATGGTCATAGAGAACAGACTTGTGGTTGCCGATGGGGAGGGGGTTGGGGGAGGGATGGAGTGGGAGGTTGGAGTTAGCAGAGGTAAGGTATTATATAGAGAATAGATAAGCAACAAGGTCCTACTGTATAGTATGGGGAACTATACTCAATATCCTATGATAAACCATAATGGAAAAGAATATAAAAAAAGAATGTATAATATATTTATGTATAGCTGAATCACTTTGACGTACAGCAGAAATTAACACAACTTTGTAAATCAAATATACTTCAATAAAAAATAAATTTAAAAAGAGAAATAAAGCCACTGTGAACATTACTGTGTAAGTCTCTTAGTGAACATGGATTCTCCTTTTCCTTGGTCATAATATTAGTCTTCTAGGGCTACCATAACAAAGTACACAGACTGGGTGGCTTAAACAACAGAAATTTATCTTTTTACAGTTCTGGAGGCTGGAAGTCCCAGATCAAGATGCTATCAGGGTTGTTTTCTCCTGAGGTCTCTCTCCTGAGTTTGTAGAGATGACCCTCTTCTCTCTGTGTCTTCACAGGGTCTTCCCTCTGTATATGTCTCTGTCCTAATCTTCTCTTCTTATAAAAACACCAGTTATGTTGGATTAGAGTCCACCCTAATGACCTCATTGAACCTGAAATCCCTCTTCAAAAACCCTGTCTCCAAATACAGTCACATCCTGAGGTATTGGGAGTGAGGTCTTTAATATATGAATTTGGGGGGGACACAATTTAGCCCATAACAGCCACGTATATGGGACTGACATCACTTGGTCACAGGATGAGCATGTGTTTAGTGTTAACAGGTATTTCCAGTTTTCCAAAGAAATTGTACCAAAGTCCCACCACTGTGTGAATTCCAGTTCCTCCATGTCCTTGACAACACTTGATGTTGTCAGTCTTTTCATTTTAGCCATTCTGGTGGGAAGGTAGCAGTATCTCATTGCAGTTTCCCAGGTACTTCTTTTTTTAAAAATAAATTTATTTATTTATTTTTGGCTGCATTGGGTCTTCGTTGCTGTGCGTGGGCTTTTCTCTAGTTGCGGAGACCAGGAGCTACTCTTTGTTGCAGTGCGGGCTTCTCATTGTGGTGGCTTCTCTTGTTGTGGGGCACAGGCTCTACGCATGGGGGCTTCAGTAGTTGTGGCATGTGGGCTCAGTAGTTGTGACACATGGGCTTAGTTGCTCTGTGGCTTGTGGAATCTTCCCAGACCAGGGCTCAAACCCATGTCCCCTGCATTGGCAGGCGGATTCTTAACCACTGCACCACCAGGGAAGTCCCCAGGTACTTCTTGAATATTAACTCAGCATCTGATTTGATAGTTCCCCTCGAGTTCATATACTCTCAGAACATATTTTGTGGTCATACCTTGGGCGCTGTTTAGCTCACAGAGATTCCTGTGGTGCTTTTGTCTACATAAGTCTGGGAAGTGGTGTTTATTCGTGGGTGGATGGAGAAATTGTGGGTGATCTAAACTGACATTTTTATACCTTTACAAAATGTCTCAAAACTCCTCAATTTGTGTGTGTTACTTTTCTAAGAAAAACACAGCCTGATTTTTAAAGGGAAGGTGGAAACATCAGGAAATGTGTCTGCTTGGGCATCCCTGGAGTTCTGGAGAAGTGATTCTGGGGTGCAGTTGTAAGTGTGTTTTCTGATTGGTTTCATTTTTCAAATAGTTCAGTCATCAGAGAGACTTGGGGTCACCCACATGCTGTTGGGAAGCTTCTAGAAGAAGACAGAGGATGGGGCTTGATTATTTGAGACATGCATGCACAAGTACAGATATGTGTGTTTGTGTGTGCATATACACATACACATAATTTTTTTTGAGTGACCTGTACCAGAGGCTGCCCCAAGAATCTTCTCAGCATCTTAATGAGATTGGTGGTAGCACATCAACAACAATACTAATAGCAATAATAATAATCACTCATTTATTTATTGATGTTCAGAGAGGTTAAATGGCTCACCCAAGGCCACACAGCTTAAAAATGGCAGAGCTAGGGGTCTGAACTCAGATCCACCTGACCCTTACTTGTTGACATCCTACTGCCTCTGTTATGGTCCGGGCTTCTCCCATGCCTTCCCTGCAGCATCCCTAATGCTCATGATTCTGCAAGGTGGCTGTTGTGATGGCCCATTTTACGGATGAAGAAACAAAGGCATTTGCTCAAAGTCATATGGTTAGTCGACAGGGCCGGGATTCAAACCCCGTTGGTATGACTCCTATTTCTATGATTGGTATTATTATTTCTATGATTTCAAGTCTCTCTCAGGCAGGCTTTGCATTATCTTTGAGTGACAAGTCCATCTACCAGAAAGTTCACACTTGCATTGAGCTGAAATTGGCCTCTTTGCAACTTCACACAATTGCTTCCAGCCCACAGCCCAGCATTCGGCACTTAATTACATCTTGTCTTCTATTATGCAGTAATTGTCTCTTGTGGTTCCTCCCTTCTCCCCGGCTCATTTGCCAACTCCTCGAGGGCAGAGGCCAAGTCTTGTAGTCCGAACACCTTGCAGAGTTGCAGAATAAGAGCTTATTAAATAAATACTTGTTGATTGAAAGTTCCCACCAGGATTTCCTCCTGGGGCCTCAAACCAGGTGTGTGGAAGACAGTGTAGGAAGATCACAAGGGATTTGCAAGTTAAATATGCATACAGTTTGTATATAATTTGCATACTCCCGCTGTCAACATCCAGCAATTTTACATTTAAAATGATATTGCTCCCCTGAAGGCTGTCATTTCTTCAACCCTCTCTTCCTTCCTTCTTCAATATTGTGTACATATCAAATCAGAACATGGGGAGTTTACACCCTACATGTAAAGTGAATAGAACCTAGGTTGCAGCAAGAGACGGTTAGAGTAAGGTTGCCTGGTTGAGACTTCATTTGCCCTTTCAAGGGTAATTGTCACACGTGTTTACTGGTGCCCTCAGACACAATTACTCACTCTTACATTACTTTTTTTTGCACCTGCAGTGACATCACCACTGCCTTCTTACAGTTGCAAGTGATTGGAACCTTACTCAAAGCAGTTAAAGCCAAGAAAGAGAATTTGAACTCATTGGCTTCTGTAACTGAACAGTTTGGGGACTTCAGACACAGCTGGAGGTGGAGACTGAAATGATGTCATCAGGGGTTCATCAGAGTCTCTCTTCCCTTTTCTCTACTCTGCTTACAGTCCCAGCGCAAAGAGCTTCACTTACTCAACAGATGAAGTCAGAAATCCCAAGGCTGTGTCTCATTGGTCTGACCCAGGTCATGTGACTGTCTCTACACTAATCACCACGTCTGGAACAAAAATATACTGATTAGCTAGTTCTTGGGTGAGTCCTTCTCCATTCCCCAACCGTGTGGTCTGAGAGTGAGGATGAGGAGCTGTCCAAAGAGAAGTCTAGGGGCTTTCATTAAAAGAAGTGCAGGGACAAGCACAGACACCCTCCACCAGTAGGTGCTGGGTAAGTCTGTCTCTCTTCCTAACCTGGGGACTCCTTGGGGGCAGGAAGTTGGGAGACTCCTCATGAAACCACATGTGTAAAAAGGGTTAGAAAAAAAGAAACCTTCAAGGCACTAGAGAGTCCTTCCTTTCCCAGCTGTTTATTGAATGGCAAGCATTGGGATGACAAGGATGAGCAAATGCAAAGGTGGTCCCTGCCCACCGTGGGGCGTACAGTCTTGTTGGCAAGACAGAATACACAGAACAGACTTGAATAGTAAGAGAGTGAAGTTCATATACTAATTGTTGTATGAACAGATTCTTCTCTGCAGCCTAGAACACTCAAGATGATAAAAGAGTAATAAAGTGACATCTTACATCCTCCTCATAAAGCCCTTTTAAACACCTTTATAGCAACTTCTAGGACAGTAGATGCAACGTTCCCCCCACGTTATAGATAAGGGATGGAGACTCTGAAAAGGAAGCATACCTACAACGTGCCAGTAACCAACCACACTGCGTGCCTCTGTGTGGAAGACCCTATTTTCATTAACCTGCCCAAAAGCCTTGCGAAGTGTGCTCATTTCATAGACGAGGGAAGAGCCCCTCAGAGGGGAAGAAACTAGCCTGACAGCAAGTGGCGGAACTGGGGGCCCAAGTAAGTGACTTAGCATCCCACAAGACCCAAGGCTAGGTCAGAACTCACTGCTGGAGCTCAGGGCTCCAAGTCCAGTGCTCATCCCCTGACCTAGCTTGGTGCCCCCTCTGCCTTCAAGCCACGTCTGTCATCCGGCATTACTCTGATCCGTCATTAGGCTGTGACTCTTGCAACTGGACAGATAGCTATCATCAGCCTTGACCCAGAGGAAGAACAAGGTTTCCTTTCTGCTTTCCTTGCCAGAGCCTTGCAGCCCTGCCCCAGAAATGCCAACCTCCTTTTCCCCGGGAGTTATTTCTGTCCCCTCCATCACTCATCGCTAACCCTGTTCCAGAAGCTGGGTGGTGACGGCGGCAGTGGCGTGCAGCCAGCCCCACCAGGGCTTGGCTGGGTGTGTGTGGCAGCCGAGATCTGGCCTATTTTGCTCATGTGATGAGCAAAGGCCTGCTTGCTGTTCTGCCAGTGTGTCGTGAGAGAAAGGGAGGGGTCGAGGATGCCTCTGACATTTTTTGTCTGAAGAACTAGAAGTTGTCGCTGACTGAGATGGGGAGATGTTGGCCAAAGCAGATTTTGAGCAGGGTGGAGTCCAGAGTTCAGGTTTGTATCCGTTAAGTTGAAGATGCTTGCTTGACATCCAAGAGGAGACACTAAGGGGCAAATGCATATGGGAAGAGGATGAGGCTGGAGATAAAAATGTGGGACGCGTTGTCATAGAGACAGTAATAAATGCCATGGGATGATTGAAACAACTAGGGAGTGGGAGTTTAAAAAAGAGAATGAGTTAGAGGACAGCATGGAGCACTTCGACCTAGAGCACAGGGGGATAAGAACCAGGGAAAACTGAGAAGGCGTAGTGAGTGTGTAGGAAGTTACCCAAGAATCAAGATGGAGGCCAAGCGAAGAAGGAATTTCAAGGAGGGAGCAATTAATTGCATCAAATGCTACTGCTAAATTGGGTTCGGTCAGAACTGAGGATTCACATCAGTTTAGCACATCAGATATCACTGGTGACCTTGGGCGGAGTAGCCTGGTGGGGAGGTGGGGAAGAAAGCAGGCGAGAACGGGCAGAACATTGAGTGGAGATGATTCTTTTTACAGGTTTGCAGTAAAGGAGAGCAGATGGGACAGTCTCTGGACAAACCAGGGATGATTTTTCTCAAGCTGGGAAATATTGTAGCACATTTGTGTTTTGATAGAAATGAAAAGCAGAGGGATAATTTTATGATGCAAGGAAAGAAATGGGGCAGTTGCAGGAATACTCTCCCAGAGCGGCTGGGGCGGGTGGGATCCAGTGGACCACTGGGGTTTTGGCCTTAGATTCCAAACCCAGGCTCTCTCTACCCTGCCAGGGAGCCTCTCCCCATCAACACGGTGCGTTCTTGCCTTCTCTGCTCAGAACCACTGCAAACTTCCCGAAGAATGCTCCTGTTTGAGAGAACAAAGCCTAGGATGGAATACTTGCTATTTCTGCTACCGATAACCATGAATTAGAGAGAAGAGAGAAACAGGAGGTGAGAGAAGACTTTGAGCTATGAATTGAGGTGTGCACGCTGTGAGTGTGCTTGCAAAATCACCTTGCTTGGCATGTTTTCAAGGTTGGGAGGCCATTTCAAAAGGAAGCTGAGACAAAACGAACAAACACCACTAAAATACAAGTGGTGGCGCGAGCTGAGAAGTTTAGCAAAGATGTGACGTTTACCACTGCTTCCAACTTAAAAACAGTTGGTGTTTAATAGGTTCCTTTCAAGGTCATTCAGGCAGCAAAGGTAAATTGACAACTGGGCAAGACCTTGGAGATGGAGAGAAGAGAGGACTGTGGTCTTCAGGGAGCTGGAAGGCCAGTAAAGTATTATTAACACGGGATGTTCACAGTACAGCAAGTTATGGATGCACAGAACAGGGTTAGGTAACCTAGTAAATCTGAAGGAGGCAAGGCTTAGGCAAGTGTCAAGGAGGAGTAGGCTCTATGCTGGGAAGTGTAAGGAAAAGTGTGTCTCTAACACAGGGAACAGCATGTGCAAAGCCTACGTGGTGTGAAATACCAAGGCACATTAAGACAACACCAAATGTCTCTATACGGATGGAGACGAAACTTTACCCGGAGCACCACGAGGAGCCACTGAAAGATTTTAATTGTGTTTAGAATTCAGAACACAAAGGAAGTCAAAAAGCAGGGGTCAGGGGCTTCCCTGGTGGTGCAGTGATTGAGAGTCTGCCTGCAGATGCAGGGGACACGGGTTCGAGCCCTGGTCTGGGAAGATCCCACATGCTGCGGAGCAACTGGGCCCGTGAGCCACAACTACTGAGCCTGCACGTCTGGAGCTTGTGCTCCACAAAAAGAGAGGCCGCGACAGTGAGAGGCCCGCGCACCGCAATGAAGAGCGGCACCCGCTCGCCGCAACTAAAGAAAGCCCGCGCACAGAAACAAAGACCCAAAACAGCCAAAAATAAATAAATTAATTAATTTTTTAAAAAAACAACTGAGCTAAAAAAAAAACCTCAAGCCCTCTTTAAAAAAAAAAATTAAAAAAAAAAAAAGCAGTGTTCAGGTCCCAAGGCATTCCCTCAGTGAATGAATAGGTTAGCCTATTTATCACGTGTTGTAGTTGAATTACAGCACTATCCAGGGTTTGGGGGTCCAGAGGCAGTTATGGGAAGAGGAGGAAGGGTGTTCTGTTTCATGACTGTGTACCATGCCAAGGTCTTGTGCGTAACTGTAAAACAACTGTTCTTCAAATTAAGCTTTAAAGAACAAAGTTTTCCTTTTTTTAATGGAAGCATACTTGATTTACAATACTCTCTTAGTCTCAGGTATACAGCATAGTGATTCAGTACTTTTGCAGATTATACTCCACTATAGGTTTTTACAAGATAATTTCCCTTTTCAATGATTTTGCCATCTTTTTTACACTTCAATGAGAAATGCTCAGTTTGGTGCTAATAGATCTTTAACATATTTTTGGCTTTTTTTTTTTACTGCCTACGGTACACTTTGCCTTAGATTGTTTGGACAATGAAAGAGTATCTTAGGATATTCTCAAAATTTGGGGAGACCAATGGAAAAGGAAGGCCAGATTAAGACATGTGGGAGCACAAAGCAACCCCTTCAAACCAGTGTTCTTCCACCTTGTTTAGCATCTATTTAGAGGAAAGGTGTGTAAGGCGTGAGGGAGAGTGAGGCACTGTCCCGAGGAGCAGCTATCATTTCTCCTGCTGGAGGAACTCAGCCACACGGGAAACTCCAACACTCCATTTAGCCAAAGCAAACAAACAACAGTGGCCCCCAGTATTTGAGATTTGCCCTCCACAGTGTACACTTTAGTTCATCTGCCCTGCCTACAGTAGGCGGCATCCACTCACTCCAATTTCTCCAATCATCTTCCCACCAACATTGCTCTCTATGACCAGAGTTCTATTACGCATTTCACTCCATCGTGTTACCTCTCCAGGGATGTTTTAGCTTCCCTTAGAGATTAGGGGCAAGTGTCTGCTTGTCTCATTTTTTTGTGTGTGGCTTAAAACAACGTTTATTTTGTTCCCCAGTCTGTAGTTTGGGCAGGGCTCGGGGTAGACAGCTTGCTAATGCTCCTGGCATCAGTTGTGGTGGCTCAAAGGCTGCGGCAGGAATCATCTAAAGGTTCATTCACCCCCCCACGTCTGGTGGTAGGTGCTGGCTGTTGATCAAGACCTTAGGGAGGGCAGCCAGAACACCTACATGTAGCCTCTTCATGACTTGGGCTTCCTCCCAACATGGTGGCTTGATCATGAGGATGAACATTCCAAGAGAGAAAATGGACTGGAAGCTACATCACTTTTATGACCTAGCTACAGGCCATGCAGCATCACTTCTGCTACATTCTCTTCATTAGAGGTCAGCCCATATCTGAAGAGAGAGGAATTAGACTCCATCCCTTGATGGTAAGTTACAAAAAATTTGTGGACACATCTTAAAACCCACCACAGTCCACCCTACAGCCACGAGTCACTTATATTCCTCCCACATGCAAAATAGAGAAACTCTCCCAAGATCCTACCCTAGAAGTTTCATCTATTTAGAGCATTGGGTCCAAGCATCTTGCCATCTAAATCAAGTCCAGGGAATACCCTGGCAGTCCAGTGGTTAGGAAACTGCGCTTCCACTGTAGGGGGCACAGGTTCGATCCCTGGTTGGGGAATTAAGATCCCTCAAGCCCGTGCATGGTGGAAACAAAAAAAAACCAAACAAACAGATCAAGTCCAAATGACGCTCATTAATCTCTCCTTTTAACACATTGAAACCAGGTCTCAGGTTTAGAACCTCACAAGAGGTCGGTAACCCACTAGTATTAAATAAGGTTTGATTGATTGATTGATTTTTATTGAGATAGAATCCACAACAACATTTTATTTTATTTTACAGTTCCCTTCCATTAGTGTAAGCAGTATCGGTTTTCCAGTCCTAGTACTAATGTTTAGTTTTCTTTCAATACTGCTTTTTAAAAACAGTGATTTTAAAGAAAATAGTAATTAAAGAATAGGCTAGGTGGCACTTGGATATGGAGAAAATTGTGAGAGTGGGTAGTATAAAGGAATGAAGTACGGGTATTTGTTACAATGTGGATAAACCTCAAAAATATTACCCGAAGTGAAAGAAACCACCTACAAAATGACACATAGTGCTTGAGTGTCCAGAAAATACTCAAGGTGTCCAGAAAAGGCAAATCACTAAGCAGATTAGTGATTGCCTGGAGCTGGGCATGGAAAAGGGAAGCGACTTTTTTTGGGTGATGGAAATGTTCTAAAATTAGATGGTGGAGTTGGTTGCACAACTCCGTATATCTACTAAAAATCGTTGACTAGTACGCTTAAAACGAGTTCATTTTACGGTATGCCTCAATAAAACCGTTGAAAAACTGTGAGAGCTCATGTGAATGCTTGGAGTTTTTTGTTGTTGATGTTTTGTTTGTTTGTTTTGCGGTACGCGGGGCTCTCGCTGTTGTGGCCTCTCCCGTTGTGGAGCACAGGCTCCGGACGCGCAGGTTCAGCAGCCATGGTTCATGGGCCCAGCCGCTCCGCGGCATGTGGGATCTCCCCGGACCGGGGCACGAACCCGTGTCCCCTGCATTGGCAGGCGGACTCTCTACCACTGCGCCACCAGGGAAGCCCGTTGATGTTTTTTATTTATTTTATTTTATTTTATTTAGTTTTGGCTGTGTTGGGTCTTCGTTGCTGTGCGTGGGCTTTCTCTAGTTGTGGCGAGCAGGGACTATACTTCGTTGCGGTGTGTGGGCTTCTCTTCATTGCGGTGTGTGGGCTTCTCTTCATTGCAGAGGCTTCTCTTGTTGGGGAGCACGGGCTCTAGGCGCACGGGCTTCAGTAGTTGTGCCACATGGCCTCAGTAGTTGTGGCACAATGGCTTAGTTGCTCCACGGCATGGGGGATCTTCCTGGACCAGGGCACGAACCCGTGTCCCCTGCATTGGCAGGCGGATTCTTAACCACTGCACCACCAGGGAAGTCCCGTTGCTTAGAGTTTTGGAGATATTAGACAGTAACAGTAAGAGGGTTTTCAAATTACGTTCATCATAGCTGCCCACTTTGAAGGACAAAATATGAGAAGGGCCCATCAGGGCTGGCTCAACAGCATTCTGATCTGCCCTTATTTGTTTTAGAAGCAGTTCAACGTAGAAACATGGAAATTGCTAGAAATGAACAAAGCTACCCACCAGAGCAAAGGCGGGTCCGCCCTGCCCAGCATCAGCTGATGGCATGAACCGTTGTATGGGACCATTTAACCTCTAGGTCTCATGGTTTATTTATGAAGGTGACTCACGCCTCATTTATGATAAAAAGAAGGTCAACGTGTAAACAACTTTGAATGAAGCTTCTCTGGGAACGGAAGAGACCAAGACAACTCGGCAGATAGAGCTTGGCTTTATTTACAAGGACGTGCATCTGTCACTCGTGGCAGGGTCTTGGGATCTTGGCACAAATGGACCCACAAAAAGCTTCACAGAACCGAACCCATTTGTAGGTCGAAGACTGCCTGATTTGGACTTTAGTAGATGATTTCTTTGGAGGACAAGATCCATAAGCTGAGAATGCCTGGGAAGCACTGGGCCAGAATATGCAGGGTGGACACCAGCATCCCAGAGTCTGATTTGGTTTTCTAGACTTTCCACTAATTGTAGTAATTACTATCTGTGATTTCCTTTATGGGTCGGCAAATGAAGACTCTGAGATGAAGACAGCTGAGCAAATGACGGGGTAGGCCCGCCTCCCTCATGGAAATTCCGTCTGCAGGAGGTCAAACACCGCCCCCTACCCCCAGTGCAAATGGAGGGATGGGATGGGAACGGATCTAGGGTAGGTCATCCCAACTGTGAGTCCAGCCATCTCTGCATTCAGGGACAGGGGTTATTTCCTGCTGCTTTTTAAACTCAAGCATAGCTTCTTTTTTAAAAAAAAAAAATTAATTCATTTATTTATTGAAGTACAGTTGATTTACAGTGCTTCAGGTGTACAGCAAAGTGATTCGGTTATATATATATATTTTTCAATTTCTTTTCCATTATACGTTATCACAAGATATTGAATATAGTTCCCTGTGCTATACAGTAGGTCCTTGTGGTTAATCTATTTTGTATATAGTAGTGTGTATATGTTAATCCCAAATTTATCCCTCTCCACCCTTTCCCCTTTGGTAACTGTAAGTTTGTTTTCTATGTCTGTGAGTCTGTTTCCCTCTGTTTCCTTCTTTGATGCCTATAGGAGAAAAGCTCTGTTAAAAGCCACAGCAATCCTTTTAAAACAAGTAAATGAATCCACACTGCTGCTCAAATCCCTCCAGTGGCTTCCCATCTTATTAAGAATAAAAGCTGCACAGTAGGTTCTATATGATCTTGTTCTGTGCTGCCCACGTACGGCTACTGAACACTTAGAATATGGCTAGTTTAAATTCAGATATGCTGTGAGTGTGAAATACACAGTGGGCGTCTATTCCTGTATTTGAAGGCAGTCTGAAGAAACTAATGTGAAGATGCTCATTAAGACTTTCAAGTATTATTTCAGTTGAAATGATAATATTTTAAGTATATTGACTCAAATAAAATATATTAAGGTTATTTTCACCTTTTAAAAAAAGTGTGGCTACTAGCAAATTGAAAATTACATTTGTGAGTACATTGTGTTTCTATTAGGTGGCATTAATCTAGCCCCTGCTCATTTCCTGACAGCTATACTGGCCTCTCGTTTCTTTGTGAACAGGGCAATCATGCTCTGGGCTTTTGCACATACTGTTCACTAATCTTGGAGAGCACTTCACTTAGCACAGATATGGCTCCCTCCTTTGCCTCATCCAGGTCTCTGTTCAAATGTAATTTTATCAGAGACGTCTTCCCTGAAACACACTTTCTGAAGAAGAACTCTAATCATTCCAATTACCTTTTCTTGTTTTATTTCAGTTCCTAGTACTTAGCATTGATGTTACACTGTGCCCTCAATTTGTGTGTTGCATGTAAATTTCACAGGGCAGAGGCTTTGATGTACTCATCACTGGATCTTCCAGTGCCTGGCATGGACAGGTGAACCGTCTGATCACACAGAGCTCTGTCTCATGAGGGAGACAGAGGAGTGAGCAGATTTCTTCACTGCATTAAAATAAGTGTTATAAGAGGGAAGGCTAGCCTGCCAAGGGATGCAAAGGAGGATGCTGTTCTTGGTGGTCCACCTTTCATCCAGTCTCCCTCTTCTTTACTTACAAAATCTTAATATCCTTCAGGTACCCAAGCCTCCCCTGTAGCCAAGTCCCTCACGGGGCAGAGACCCCATCGCCACGTGGACCTGATCTTCCTTGCCAGTGATTTGTTCAGGAGTGGGCATGTGACCCAACTCTGGCCAATGAGGATATGAGGGCTTACTGAGGGGATACTGGGAAGGTCGTATTGTTTCCTAGAAGAGATGGTCTCTCTTTTGCTTCGAGGCATGGTCACGTATAGGTGTGACACAGGAACTGCTGCAGCTATCTTGTAACAGCTTGAGGATGAAGCCAGCACTTAAGATCAGTTGAGTGGAGGGAGGAGAAGCATCTGGGTCTCTGAAGATGCCATTGAGCTGATGAATCGACTAACCCTGAAGCCTGTACTTCTGATTCTCCATGGAAGACAATAAATATCAAAATTTTAAGTAATTTTGAGTTAGGGTTTTGGTGACATGCAGCTGAAAATTTCCTGGACCTGATACCTGACCTAGTCTTATGGGGTGTTGAGGGAGGCTTCTGTCTCCCATTGTGTTCCCCAAGAAGTAGATTCTGAATTGCAGATTTTCATGCAGGAGATTTCTCAGGGGATGCCCTTGATATCAGCACCTTTGGGGAGTGAGGGAAGTGGAATCAGGCAAAGGGGGAGTTGAACTGTGATGCGAGAGCGCTAAGGCTTCAGACGATCCCTCTGGATGAAGCGAGCTCTGGAACTGGGACGGCCCCAAGAGTTGTACTTTCTCGAGACGAAGAGGTCAGGTTGATATCAGCCATGTGGAATAATTATTGGGTGTGGGTTGGCCCCAGGAATGTGGAGTGACTTTGGGTGGGATAGTTCTCTTTGGTTGAAGACATTTCCTGGACAGAGACTTAAGTGACAGCTGTCAGCCACTTGTATCCCAGTAGCCGGAAGTGAATCTGAGTAGCTTACCACAGCCTCCTAGAGGAGGTGCTATCTAAGCTATGGTCTAAAGAGGTAAGTAAGAGTTAACCCCGTGGAGGGCTGGGAAAATGGAGACCATTCGAAGGATAACAAACAGCGTTTGAAAATCTTGGTGATAATAAAGAGCATGGTGCATTCTCAGTGTTGGAGAGGTGACCCTTTTCCTCCCCACCCTAAGTGAGCTTCAGTTGGGTTTTCTGTCACTTGCACCCAGTGAGTCCTGACTGGGATGTACAGGTGGCAGAGCCAAGATTTGAACTCTGTCCTCTGTGATTCAAGAGTCCATGAACTTTTACTCCACATGTCATACTGTCTCCCCAGTTAAACAAAATTTCCCTGAATCTGAGTCACTTGAAGTGTCTCTAGGCAAGATCTTCACGGTGGCCACTCTTTGAACATGAGGTTATATAGGTCATTGCCAAGAGTATTGACTCCCACGTACTTTTGTACATTTCACCTCTTCTAAATGTAATTTCTGTTTATGAGCTTTTCTTTGTCCCACCCCTGTGCAGCAGGAGTTCCAGGAAGGAGAAGGAGCAGGGCCATGGAAAAGGCTGGAAGGGCGGGCACTCAATCATAGCAGAAGTCCCATAAACTAAATCCTAATGATGGAAAGAGATTACTTCATTCACAGTAAATCAGTGACTTGCAGGCAGGGCTTCTGTTACCACCGCTGAAGGCCATATGTGTTTCTGGAGTGAGTTCATCAAGTGAAAGGAACAGCTAGAGACCAATCAACGTAATGTTGAGGGAAGCAAACACCCAGGGTCTTGGGGCCCCGTCACCAAGAGCTGCACAATATTCTGTGGGCTCTTTAGCTGAGCACTTCTCTCCAAAGCAGCCACACTCCCAGGTCAAAACAAATCAGGTTATAACTGGGGAAAGAAGACATTGCTCTCTTAAATGTATACCTGGTTCCGATATTTCCCCACCTCTAGACTTTTGATCATGCTGTTCTGTCTGCCTAGAGTGCCTGTCCTTCTCCTTTGCTTAGAAAACTCCTAGTCACTCTTCAAGACCCAGCTTGTGAAGCGTCCTTCATTGCTCCCAAGGATGAGTCCGTTGCTCGCACCTTGGAGGCTTCTCAGCAGTTTGCACGGACCCTTTCCACAGCATTTTCTCTCGGTACATAACACAATGTATTATAGTTCTTACTTTGAGCATCTGATTCCCCTCTAGACTATGACCTCCTTTAGGGGAGGGACGTGGGCCATTTGTCTCTGTAATCTCAAGGTTGCCTGATACATGGTATGTCCTCTGTGAGGGTTTGAAGAATGAATAAATGACTGCGTGAGTATGTGACAGAGTGAATGAGTGTGAAAGTGGAGAAATGAGTGTGTGTTGCCTGAATGGTGAGTGAACAAGACAGCAAGTGTGTGATGGTGTGTGTGTAAATGAGAGCCTGTGTTGACTACCGAGTGGGCAAATGAGTGAGTGAATGAAGGAAAGCATATGAGTAGCATCAGATTTCAGAATTCAGTCTTTGTCTCTGTTTTTCATTGAGTTATAATTAACATACTATATGATATCAGTTTCAGGTGTACAACATAGGGATTCAATATTTTTATACATTATGAAATGATCACCACAGTAAGATCAGTCACCATCCATCACCATAGTTACAGTATTATTGACTATATTCCCTGTGTGTTCATTACGTGCCTATGACTTATTTCTCTTAGAGCTGGAAGTTGTACCTCTTTTTTTTTTTTTTTTTTTTTTCGGTACGCGGGCCTCTCACTGCTGTGGCCTCTCCCGTTGCAGAGCACAGGCTCCGGACGCGCAGGCTCAGTGGCCATGGCTCACGGGCCCAGCCGCTCCGCGGCATGTGGGATCTTCCCGGACCGGGGCATGAACCCGTGTCCCCTGCATCGGCAGGCGGACTCTCAACCACTGCACCACCAGGGAAGCCTGGAAGTTATACCTCTTCATCCCCTTCACCTATTTCATCCGTCCCTCCACCTCCCTCCCACTGATAAACCCCAGTTTGTTCTCTGCAGGTCCATCCATGTTGCCGCAGATGGCAAGATTTCATTCTTCTTTATGGCTGAGTAATAGTCCATTGTATATATATATATGCACCACACCTTCTTTTTTCATTCTCTATGGATGGACACTTAGGTTGTTTCCATACCATAGCTGTTGTAAATAGTGCTGTGACAAACATAGGGGTACAGAATAGAGATTATCAAAATGACAGGAAACAAGTGTTGTTGAGGATGTGGAGAAAAGGGAACACTCATGAACTGCTAGTGAGAATGGAAGTTGGTGCAGCCACTATGGAAAACAGTATGGAGGTTTCTTAGAAAACCAAAAAAGGAACTACCATACAATCCAGCAATTCCACTCCTGAATATTTATCAGAAGAAAAGGAAAACATTAATTCAAAAAGATATTTGTGAACTTTTAATGGTTTAATTCCTTTACTACCCAGACTTGGGTACCCTCTGTACCCACCAATCACTGCATTGTGTAGCATAATTTCCCTAAGGACTGGAAGACTTTGTTTCCAATGGTAAAGGAGTAGGCATGGAGGCATGGCAAAGCAGGGTGTACTGTAGTTGGAGAAAAGCAAGAACCTCGTGGGTGTTGGGATGATAAAAATCCTAGAAATGGTTCCAAAAGTCCTTATGGTGAAGGTAGATACACCGTTACTCCTGGATTCATAAGTTGTTTTTTTTTAAAGGGAGAGATCTTTGACAATAAGGTAAACTCTATGGGCCTTCTTCCCAGAAAGTACGTACAATCACACATAAACACACACACATACATGCATAGTTATGTACATGATTTTAGACAGTTAATGGAGCTCCTTAACCTAGCTAAAGGCTACACAGACCCTAACTTGGGGATTGCACATGTCTGTTTCAGCTTACCATGTATTCTCACAATGCATCCCAGAGCCTAACACAGAATATTAGGGCTGTACACATTTCTATTGAATTGGGTTGAATTGAAATTCTCTAACTCGAGCCGAGAAGCAGAGCCATGGACCTGCCCACTTTCTCAAAGTCTCATCTACCTCGGGAATCCTTGAACTACGTACAGTGTGGCCCCAGGAACTGACTCTATACTGATGCAATAATCGTTCCAGACACTTTCCATCTTCAACCCTCACCAGGACATACGAATTGTTCCTTCTGAAAGCCTCATAAGGGAAAATACAAGAGTGTGAAATAGGATTCACATCCGGATGAGCAACCGGAGCTCCGTGTTGGAACAACCTCATGAATGGTGATGCCCTAGGCCTTGTTCTTCAGCGCCACAGGCTATGCAAATAACACCCGAGCTTCTAATCTGAGCGGAGCTCACTAAGCCCCAACCTAGAGAAGAGAGCCCAGATCGGTGAAAAAATTAACAGCTGAGATGGTACAGAATTTGGATTCAATTTACCCTGAACCTGGCCCTTAATGAAAGGTGTTTAATTTCATGAATACAGCTTAGAATGTCTCTCTTGTTCAGAAGGATTTGTATGAGGGCATGATGAGTAACTGTCAAATCACTAAGGGGGCAGAATGGCAAAGGTTGAAAATGCCCGTCATTTGTGGTTTGACCAGGGTGCGAAGAAATAGGCATCTTTACCTACTGTAGGAAGGAGTGTGAAAAATGCAAATATTTTGGAGCGCAGTTTGATAATATCTGTTAAAAATGTTGTCGAACCCAAGTTCGTGTGCCCGTTGCACAGTGAGGCCAAACAAACTGAAACCTCAGAGTCTGGAGCAGAGAAACTTATTGCAGGGTCAAGCAAGGAGAACGAGCAACTTGTGCTTAAAAGACCTTAACTTCCTGGGTCTTTTCATAGGCAAAATTTGGGGTGAAGGGTGCAGGCTGTTTGTTGGTGGGGAGGTAACATGGTGTTCCAGGAATCTCAATTATCAGCCTTCTGGTTCCAACCAGGCTGGTGTCTAGGTGCTGTGCTCAGCCTGAGGTCAACATTCTCCACCTGGGTGGGGGGCCTTCCTTCCTGGAGAAGAACTCAGAGATATGTGGTTATGTACGTCCCTTGAGGAGGGACTAGGATGCTGCTTTACCTCTGCACTACGTTTCTTGACTGCCCCGCCCCTGTTTCTGCATTCCCTGCCTTTTCTGATTAGCAACTGTTTGAATCTGCCCTTTGGAACTCGGGGAAGGTCAAGGAGGCTGAGTGAAGCCTTTTTTCCTACAAAGAAGAAATGGGGGACACAGAAAGGATTTGTACCCAGGAGCGCCTCACAGGTCCTACTCAGTTTCATTATTAATATGACTATTTCTAGGGAGAACTGAGGAGAAGATAGGTAATGGGATCAATACTTAATTTTCACTGTATATACTTTGTACTGCTTGAATCTTTACTATGAGCATGTATTACTTTTATTCACTAAAATTACTTTAAAAAAATAAGAAATTTATTTTAAAAATAAGCACTGATGTCTTATATTCATTTGTTCATTCATTTACTTAGTAAATGCTTACAGAGCCCTTCTTAGGAGCCGAGGTTTGATCATCCAGCCTTCAAAAACATGTGACCCAACATTCACCCATTGAGAGGATTGAACAGAATGATATACCTTTTACAAAGCTTCCTAGCCACACCACCCAGCAAGCCTCATAGCTCCCAAAGTTTGCTGGGGGAAGAAAATAAGAAAAGAAAGGGGACGATGATGTTTGAGCATCTGCTGTTTTCCAGCCACTGCACTGGGCACTCTGTTTCCCATCCCATCCGATCTGTTCTTCTCATCACTGAATTCCTAGCACCTCGGTCCAGGCTTGCATCTGACAAGCAAATGCATGATTGAATTTATAAATAAAGAAACAAATGAATTTAGAGGCAGGGTCCCTCTAGGAAGATGGAAAAAGTAGCCTGTGGGAGGGCAGACTCTGCTTAGCCCAGGGCCCAGAGTCCCCACCGAGCTGCTGAGGGCAGGTTGAGACAATTGGCTTTTCTGTTGCTGCCTCTGGGGAGGAGTGTGCAACCACCACTCAGGATGCTTGCCCAGGGTCTGAACAGGAAATGGCAGGAAGTGTGCCCCTAGGAGGCCTGTTTAATATTTTAATATTATGTATTTTAAAAATCTATCTCCAGGACACACTAGTCTGTTTCTCTCTGATCTTAGTATATGCTTTGAAACTTAAGGGTTTCTGGAACCTTTTCCTCGCTGGGGAAAAGTCTTGATTCTTTTCAACAAATATATACTAGATACTTTTATTAAGAATGTTGAGAAATCACAACTGATCCTTTCTCTTTTTAGGGAATGCTTTACTCCACTTTGGTCTCGGTGCTCATTCTGTGTGACTATGTTTGTCTCTCATAGGTAGAGTGGATCATGTATGATGTTGGGGTTTTCTTTTTGCATCAGCTACTAGGAAGCTCGGAACCCAACTGTGCCGTCCATTTTTAGCACCATTTCCATCTGGTCTGTGTAGATGGCTCTTAGCTCCATCTTTTCTAGTACTCTCCATGTCCTTTTCCTTAAACTTATTTTTTCTTGTATTAAATAAACCCTATAAAGACCTTTTGGAGCAAGTCAGGTATACCAGTTTCCTAGGGCTGCTGTAATAAATATCCTCTAATTTGGTGACTTAAAACAATAGAAATTTATTAGCTCACGATTCTGGAAGCAAAGGGTCTGAAATCAAGATGGTGGCAGGGCTGGAGAATTTGTTCCATGTCTCTGTCCTGACCTCTGATGGTTGCTGGTAATGCCTGGTGTTCCTTGGCTTCTAGATGCGTCACCTCTGTCTCAGTTTCCCCATCTTCAAATGCAAAGAATGGATAGGATGTCCTAGAATCTTCTGGTTCTAAAGGTCAGTGGCTTGCCCAATGGGGAAGGGTTGCTGACCATCATTGGATTTTATGGGTTCATGTCCCAGAAAGTGGCCCTCAAGGTGAAGTGGGGAGGACTATTAGGGTCAGATTCTAGATGGGGGCCAGGACAAGGTGTCCTGGTGACCAAGGGATGTGGATCAAGATAAGCAGAGTGAGGGGAGGGAGAACAAAATCATCATCAATAGCAATATCCTTGACATTTTTCCCCAGGCTTGCCACACCAGAGGGAGTCCCAGAGCAGCACTGAGTATAAATCCTGGGGCTGGGGTGGTGTGTGTTGTGTCCCCACACGACTGCGTGTCTCAGAGCCTGGCATGGAGGAGATTTCAAACAGTATCTGCTGACTGGCAGTGCAGGTAAGTCATACAGATCTGGTTCACATTCTGGCTCCACCTCTTGGACGAATGAACTTTTGAGCCTCTGGAGATGCATCTGTAAAATGGGTACGACATTTGAAACTTAAGGGTTTCTGGAACTGTTTCCTTGGTGAGGAAAAGTCTTGATTTTTTTCAATAAATATATACTAGATACTTTTTTTTTTTTTTTTTTTTTTTTGCAGTACACGGGCCTCTCCCATTGCGGAGCACAGGTTCCAGACGCGCAGGCTCAGCGGCCATGGGTCACAGGCCCAGCCGCTCCACGGCACGTGGGATCTTCCCAGACCGGGGCATGAACCGGCGTCCCCCGCATCGGCAGGCAGACTCCCAACCGCTGCGCCACCAGGGAAGCCCTATACTAGATACTTTTATTAAGAATGTTGAGAAATCACAACTGATTCTTTCCTTTTTAGGGAATACTTTACTCCACTTGGGTCTGCCCCGCAGGGCTGCCCCGCAGGGCTGTTTAATCCTGGCATCTAGAATTTGCCGGTTCAGAGTCTGGGTTCTGAGGTTGGATGCTATGAGTTCCAATCCCACCTCTTGTACTTATCAACTGTTAGGTTTTAAGCAAGACTCCTGAACTTTCTGTGCCTCGGTTTCCTTATCGATAAAAAGGAGATAATCCCACTTCACTGAGTTGCAGGGAGGATAAAATGAGATGTGCTCAGCACAGGTCCTGGGTCGGTAATTCTTTTCTGTTCTTTAATAATATGCAAGGATGCAGGAAGGGCTTCCCTGACTGTCCTACACTTAACGGAAGCAGAGGCAGTGTTGTCCCCCTGCAGCCCCCAGACCCCTGGAGACTCAGGATTCCCTGCTTGCCGATTCGGGAGGCTGGGCAACACCCTTTTAATAAAAATAGAAAAGAAAGGTTTTTTCTTAGATGGGCTGGCTTGCTGAAGAACTCTCAGAAACCCATTAACTCCAGTATTACTGAACATCTGAATGCAATTTACAAGCTATAATAACATCTCTCTAGTTAGCAAATGTTTATGCCTCTCTATAATTTTCTTTTCCATATGAAAATAGACCTGTCATACTAACGTGGTCGGCCAGCTGCCTCTATAATGTCGTTAATAAGCAGGAAGGATCATCCGCTCTGCAGTCTGATGGGCTTGGTGTACATTTTTGTTCCAAGCGGGCTCAAGGAAGAATGGGTCTCCAGCCCTGGGAGCTAATTCACACGGATCACTCAATAGGTAGAAAATGTGGGACCCGAGAAGAAAGGAGTTAGGAGGCAACAGACCTGCTCCCGACTGCAAGCACAAAGCTGGGCTCATCTATAGTGAAATGGTACCCCAAGTTGGGCGGGTGGGTGTGTCAAATTCCCCCATAGGACTGCTTACGAATATAGATTCCTGGGCCTTATCCCAGACTTACTGAATTAGGATCCCTGTGGGTAGTGCCTGGGTATCTGTATTTTTTAAATGTTTCTTTGACCACCTGGTGGTTTGTATGCATTTCAGATTATGGAGAGGCTAAATCATTATAGCACAGAAGGAAAGACAGTTACGTTTCAGAGGAAATGTTCCTTTAATACAACAGATATGGGTCATTTAAGCTTTCCCCTCAAAGTTTCCTTCCCTTCAAATAACTGGATAATTTAGACTCCCAAACCAGCCTCCTAATCGTATTGTCTGAGGCATCAATTCAGCAAAACTGAGTGCCTACTCAATGCACTGGTGTTTGTGGCTGGAACTGAAGAAAGACGTGGCCCCTGTGGAGGTTGCATCTTAGCAGATAATTACAACAAAATAAAAGCGGCACCATGAGTGGGGGAGGGGGAGCATGGAGCCCCAGGGAGGGGCGCTGACCTAGTCTCCGGGACACAGAAAGCCGTGAAGAGGGAGTGACAGCTAAGCTGATGAGAAGGACAGGTTAGTGGAGGGAAGCGGGGGGGGGGGGGGGGGGGTGGGCAGGTGGGAGGAAGGCCATGTGACTGGGTCCCAGGGCTAGAAGGAGCTTGGAAGGTCAGAGGGGCTGTGGAACTTTCTGCTTGGCTGGTGAGAGACAGAAAATGCTGAAAATGCAATCAGACTGCAGAGGGAAGTTGGGTGTCACGTTAAGTTCAGACTTTATCCTGAGGGCAGTGGGGAGCCACCTGAGGCATTCAGCGAGGGAAGACCACGGTCATGTTCATGTTTTATAAAGATCACGGTGGCTGTGACGTGAGATATGAATGAAGGGGGCAGACCTCACGTCTGGGAGACCAGCTGGTGGGCTGCTGCCATTGCCCAAGTGAAAGGTGAAGGTGACCTGGGCTAAGGTATTGACAGTGCAAGTGGAGACCAGGCGACAGGCCAAGGCACGTTACAGCGGTAAAAGCCACTCTTTGGGTGAGTGATCAGACACCAGACAATATGGGACATATTTAGGAAGCAGAATAATCAAGTGACCCTCCCCCCCCAGCCCCAAAGCAATGACGATGGCCTCTATTAGTTTTGAGCTCTGATTTTTTTTTTTTTAAAGGAAACAGAATTCGGTAGTCCCAGGAGCACAAGAAAGGTTTTAGCTGAAAGTAGAAGAAACGCTTAGTTTTATTTTGTTTCTTTTTGCTTTGTTTTGTTTTGTTTTTTTGGCCCTCCAGAGAGCATGCCGGTCTTATTTCTCTGACCAGGGATTGAACCCGTGCCCCCTGCCGTGGAAGTGTGGGGTCTTAACTGCTGGACCACCAGGGAAGTCCACTGATTTTTTTTTTTCATCTAACATTACCTCACATGCAGTTCCCACTCCATGACAAACTTTTCACACACATTATTGAGAGCAGCTGCACAATATTCTACTGTGCAGATGCACTATGATTTTTAAACCAGCTCTTTTGAGGTATAATTGTTATGCAGAGGACTTCAAATATTAAATGTGTACAATTGGATGAGTCTCGACATTTGCAAACACCCGTGATGCCATCAATATGATCAAAGTAATAGACTCATCCAACACTTCCCAGAGGGTCCTTGGGTTGGTTGGTTGGGTTATTTATCTATTTATTTATCTATCTATCTATTTATTTATTTAGAACCGACTCATCTAGCATAACTGAAATTTTATACCCATTGAATTCTCCCACACTTCAGTCCCTGGAAACTACCATTGTAGTCTCTGCTTCTATGAGTTTGGCTATTTTAGATATAAATGGAATCATGCAGTATATGTCCTTCTGTGTCTGGCTTATTTCACTTAGTATAATGTCCTTCAGGTTCAACCATGTTGTCACAGATGTCAGGATTTCCTTCTTTTTTTTTTTGCGGCACGCGGGCCTCTCACTGTTGTGGCCTCTCCCGTTGCGGAGCACAGGCTCCAGACGCGCAGGCTCAGTGGCCATGGCTCACGGGCCCAGCCGCTCCGCGGCATGTGGGATCTTCCCGGACCGCGGCACGAACCCGCGTCCCCTCATCGGCAGGCGGACTCTCAACCACTGCGCCACCAGGGAAGCCCAGGATTTCCTTCTTTCTTAAGGCTAAATAGTATAACAATTGTATACAGACCACATTTTCTTTATCCATTCATCTGTCGATGGATACTTGAGTTATTTCCATATACACCACAATATATTTAAACAATCCACATGGCTGCACATTGAATTGGTTCACATATTATTTGTCACTATTATAAAATATGCTACAGTTATTATATATTGACTTAAATCTTCTCCCATATTTTAGACATTTTTGGAGAATAAGTATTAGAGAATATTAGAAAGTTTCCTTTTTTAAAGAGAAGGTAGACTGAAAGGAGGACTCAGTGCTGGTTTTATTGGGCAAGGGCCTTCTCTCAGTTCAGTTTACTTGTCTGTAGAATGGGTTCTAAATGCGATGATCTTTGAGCATCTACAGGCACCATCATTCTTTGGGGTGGCTCAGACTATCAGCATAGGGCAGCTGACCCTGACCCGGGACTCTTGAGAGGTCATTCCAGTGAGGCCCCCTCCAGCCAGCAGCTCCTTTAATGGCCCAGAGGGAGCACCGAGGGAGCAGAGCCTGTCGAGGACTCCAAGTAGCAGAGGTTGAGAACACAGGCTCTTCACTCAGACATGGATCTGAATCCACTTACCAGCTGTGTAATCTGGGTCAAGCTAATTAGCCTCCTTGGGCCTCAGTTTCATCATCTGTAAAATGGTAGTAATGACAGGACTTAGTTTATTGGGTTCTAACAAATGAGATGAACCACGTAAGGTGCCCGGCTGATTTCAAGCAGCAAGTGAAGATCAGCTCTTGTTATTTTTCCCATCTCAGTACCTCCAATCGTAAGCAGTAGAATCATTACAGTGTCCTGTTTGAGAGCGGAGACCCTGGGGTTCAAGGACGGCTCTATGACCTTGGTGACCTCTCTGAGCCTCAGGTTCATCATATGTATTGATAAAATGGAGATGATAACACTTCCATACGAAAAAGTGGCTGTGGGGACTTCCCTGGTGGCGCAGTGGTTAAAAATATGCCTGCCAGTGCAGGGGACACGGGTTCGAGCCCTGGTCTGGGAAGATCCCACATGCTGCAAAGCAACTAAACTCGTGCACCACAACTACTGAGCCCGCACGCCACGACTACTGAAGCCCACGCGCCTAGAGCCTGTGCTTCGCAACAAGAGAAGCCACTGCAATGAGAAGCCCGCGCACCGCAACGAAGAGTAGCCCCTGCTCTGCAACTAGAGAAAGCCCACGCGCAGCAACAAAGACCCAACGCAGCCAAAATAAATAAATAAATTTATTTTAAAAAAAATGAAAAAGAAAGAAAAAGTGGCCATGAATTTTTAAATGAGTTAAGCATGTGACGCTCTTAGAGCAGTGCCTAGTGCATACTGAATATCAGAGCAACACCAGCTCAAAAGAGAGAGTTTCTTCCAGCTAATGCAGACGCTGCCCCAGGAGCTGCCACTCTGCTGAGTGCCCACTACGGGTCAGGGACATTGTGGACGCCTCACACACAGTGTTCAGAACCCCCACGACAGTGAGTCAAAGCAGGACTTATGATTCATCCCACTTTACAGATTGGGAAGGTGAGGTCCAGGGTGATGACCTGATGTGCCCAGGATGCTGGCTTCAGAGGAAGGAACTCCATCTAACTGCACACCCTGTGTCCGTCCCGTGACATCACCTGTCAGGCTCCTGGTGATTTCTGACCATCGACTCTGAAGAGAGTGGAGACCTGCCAGATAAATGGTGTCCTTTAAGCCACGATGAAAAATGATCACTTTTTACTCCAAAGAGCTCGGATTCTAATTAATTTACCAGCTTCCTTTGTCCAAGGCTGGTCCAGAAAAGACTGGCTTGATAAGGGACACTCTGTGCCTGAGGGTCAATTTGGGACTTGGAATCTGTTATATCTTTTTGAATCAGTGCCAGTGGTCTGATTTGCTGTCATGAACTTCCTAGTAAATGAGCCATTTGACTCAATTGCCCGTGAGTGTGCCAGGATTGGGATAAGGGAGACATTACCAAACGAATCCCTGTCTTCTGGAAGGTAAAAATTGAACTCCTTGGCATGGCTTTCATGGATACAAGCTGCCGACAGCAAGCGGAATAAAGCCAAGGAGAAACAAGGAAAAATGAAAAAGGGCCAGGGAGAGGGGCACATGGGGACATTGCTTAAGCTGCTTGGAGTTTTTTTTTTTCTTCCTCCTAAATTCGCTACTGAAAAGTCCCAGGTGAAGCTGTCATCACGGTAAATAGTTCTGGAAGAGTTTTTGTGGCAAGAGCATGGGTAGGAGAAGCATTTTGTAATTCATGAGGTGAAGCCAGCGCCTCCCATCTGCCACCCCCTCGTCCCCATTTTCTTGACTCTATCCCAGCACCAGGTGTTTCACCCAAGTCAAGGCTCAAAAGTAAGCAGATGCCGGAATAAAGATTCAGATCAGTAGATGCCGTGCGAAGAGCGTGGCTTTGGAGCTGGGCTGACTGGGGTTGCATTCAGCTGTGTCACTTACTAGTTGTGTGGTGTTAGATAAGCATTTATTTATATTTTCTTCTTTATAAACCCCAGATATTCATACTAATCCTTCTGGGTTGTTCTGAGAGTTGCACAAATGAACAACATGGATGGCATAGGACTTGCCACACAGCAGGTGCCCAGTAAATGCTAACAAATACCAAAGGATGGACAGGGTCCCAGATTCTAATTTTAAAATGAGGGGGTGGGACCAGAAATTCTCTAAAAGGCTGGCTGCTTCAGTCTCCACAAATTTCATGTCTCCAGACCCTCCTATAGCAAGGACTTTATGAAATACCTCTAAAAATTGGGGAAATCTATTGCCCTTCTACCCCTGAACCTCTAACTATTTCTCCATCAGTGTCTGCCAGGTTGAGGTCCAGGACTGAAAGGTTGCCAGAGAATGGCTCTTCCTTCTAAATGCAGTGACAAAAGGGTTCATTCAGCAGGGGGAACATCCCTGGTTAACTGCTACCCATCCCCCAGGCCCCAACTCACCCATCGCTGCTTCAAAGTGTGGCCTGTGGACCAGCAGCATTGGCACAATCTGAGGGCTTGATATAAATGCAGATTTCCCTTCCCACCCTAGATCTGCAAGTCAGAATCCGCACATTCACAAGGTCCGTGCTGAAGCGCACATACACCTGAAATTGACAAGCAGTGCCCTGAGCCCTAGACAACGTCAGCTCCCCATCACATCCTCTCAAGGATCCTGTATGTCTTCTCTGTGGCATGCTTCTCTCCTGTAAACAATTAGCTACAAGTTAACCCCGCTATCTGAAAGCAGGCTTTCCTATATAACCTTTCATAAGCTGAAATGGCGTAAAGGGAAGAAGCAATTATATACCTTTTTTTGAAAAGCAGAAATCCTCTTGGGATTTCTTTCAGTTAGCAAAAACAAGTACTGTTACTGACTCCAAGCTTGTACTGCCCGCCACGTGACAGGTCAGTAAATTGAGAGATGAGTCGTTGGGCAAGGAATAGTGACTATTTGGAAACCAGCAGACTGAGAAGATGATGGACTGGTGTCCCAAAGAACCATCTTGCCAGTTTCTTTCCTAGAATGAAGGGGGTGGGGGGAGGGGAGGAGGTAAAGTAAAAAGGCAATAAGTTGTTGCAGATATTTCCTGGTTCCAACCAGACTCCCAAGGGGATGTGTTAATTGCTTCTTTTCTGCAGTCATTCACAGGCGGGCCTGGTCAAGATGCTTCCTGTGTGTTAAACAAAGGTATTTTAGCTTAATCCTCAGGCATGGGAGGCAGGGTTCCCAGAGATGAGCCATTATGTATACTTTAAGCTACAGTCAGCATCCCTTTAGTGACTAAACGTGTAGCAAATCAATAGAATACAAAAAAGTAAAAGAAACCGATCCAATATGGAGTCAGATCTGTTCTCCAATACAGTAGTGATGCAGGTCTTTCATAAAAGCAAAGTGGTGAAAAGCAGTCTTTTGAAAAGTGGGGGATACCTGTGTCTGGTACATTTTTTTGCTTGATTTCAGCCTTTTCTTCCTAGAGAGTTGACTCCTCAAAATCAGGGTCCGGGTTTATCTTGTTCACCTCCATAACCCCCAACTGTGGTGTGATTACTAGCGGTTCTATATTGGTTTGATATGATGTCAAATTCACTTTTTTAAAAAACGGCTAAGAATGCAGTTGTTCTGTTCTAAGGAGGAAATTGTTTACGCTGCTGTGTCCATTGTCGATATCTGTGGTTGTCGACAACCGTGCAGTAGCTCAGCTATTGGGAGCCCTGCTGGGGGCTTACGGATGAGACCACGTGGAGGAGTGACTATGACCAGGAGACCTTAACTACCAAGAGGTTTGACCCTAACTCGAGAGTGTTACATCTGGGCAAGGCGACTCTTTGCTGATCTAAATAGCTCTCTAAAGACCTTGGGGCATTAGCTCCTGCTTGAGCAAAGCGACTCTTTGTCAGCAGTGGTGAGAACTGTGCAGCAGCTCCAGGAGGAAATCACCTTGCCCGCGAACATCCGTGTCTTTGCTCCCTAGCAACGTGCTCTAGCAACAAGGGACTTTTTCTTTTGCCCCAGAAGCTGGAGTCAGCTTGCGATTGGCTAAACCCCTCTCCCAAGAACCAACTCATAGAGAGGGTACACCTCGACTAAATTTGGACTTTATTTCTTTCATCTCCCCCTGGCCTGGAAAAATAGTTCACTGTTAACCTCTTATTAGTTTGGAGTATGTTATTTCTTTATTGGCTTATTAAGAGACATTATCCTCTATGCTATTTATTATAATTCTCGCAGTGAAACTGCAGTAAATAAATTATTGGCAAAGACAATCTCAGTCTCTGAGCGTAATTTACTGCTGGTCCCCCGCCCCAGACCAAACACTAGCACCACAAAAGAAGCCACTTGATTAGTATTGTGGAATGAATGAAAGAAGAATTGAAGGAAGGAATGATGGCCAAGGGCTTCTAAATCTTCATAAGGGGTCCAAGACACACCAAGGGTCCAAGAGGCCAGTCCTTTCCTCGGCTCCAGCACAAGCATCACCAGCACCCTGGGGGGTCTGTCTGAGCTTTATGTGGGTGTTATTGAAACAAAAATGGAGGGGAGAAAACCCCCAAATTATAGAAGAGGTTTATCTGTTGAGTCTGGTCAAGGAAAGGCCATATAGTGATAATACCACTGGCTTGGGGAAAAAAGAGTAGACAGATTTCCTGAGATTTTGTGCACATCACATTCCCTGAGCTTCTCACCTTTGAAAACAAAAATACAAACGTGTGCTCCCCCAAACGTCCCATGGTGATTGTGGCGGGTAGTATTGTGACGGGGGAAAGATAATATCCCCTCTGCCCTTCTGGATTCTTGGCTGTGAGACCTCCCTGTTATAAAACACATGAACAGAAGAAAAGCAGAAGTTTAATAACATGTGTATCTCCTGTATGCATGGAAGAGACCCAGGAAATCTGAGCAAATCCCTGAAATGGTTCAAGCCATCGCCTTAAATACCATCTCCAGCTAAAGACAAAGGATGTTGGTCGGGGGGGATGGGGGAGCCAGTTTGGGGAGGTGACCAGGAAAAGCACAGAAAACAAGGGTCTGGTTGCAGTGCAGATTTAAATCATTGCTTTCTTCACTGATAGACTTAGGGTCGTCCTTCTCTTCCTGATACAGAGAGGGAGACGCCCTCACAATTGGAGATTTCCCTTATACGCGTAAACGTCTCTTACACAAGGGTAATCTCCACTCAGCTTTCAGAGCTGCTCCTATATCTGCCGTCTCTCAAAACGGATCAGCCCCAAATAATCCCTCTGCCAAAGAGACACACACCCTGGGGCAGTAAATCGCGCTCCCCTTCAGTACACGACCGTGATTCTCCATAATTACGGTACCATTCAGCCATAGAAAGGAATGGAGCTCTGACACATGTCACAACCTGGATGAACCTTGAAAACATGATGCTAAATGAAAGAAGTCAGACTCAAAAGGTCATAGATTGTGTGATTCCACTTACATAAAACATCCGGGATAGGCAAATCCAAAGAGACAGAAAGCAGACTGCTGGTTGCCAGGGGCTGCAGGGAGGAGGCGATGGGAAGTGACGGCTGCTGGGGGTGCGGCTTCCTTTACAGATGATGGAAATGTTCTGGAACTAGGGAGGCGTGATGGTGGCACAACATGGTGAATGCGCTAATTGCCACTGAATTGTGTGCTTTCAAATGGGTAACCTTACGATACACAAGTTTCACCCCAATTAAAAACAAAAATCACACGACGGGCTTTTCAAATGCTGTCCCTCTACCCCATTGATTCTCATTCTTTTGATCTAAATAAAGGCCCAGACATTGGTTATTTTTAAAAGTTTCCCAGGATGTTATAATGGGCCGTCAAGGTTGAGAACTACAGGCTTAAAGAAAACTGGTGGGAAGGGTGTGACTGTGGTGTCCAGCCCCCCAGGGTTTGGATTCCTCTCCATGTCCTAATTGCTAATTCCCTGACCCTGTTTCCTCAACTGGGAAAATGCAAGCTATAATATTTACCACATCGGAGCTGCTGTTAAAGTCACATCAGGGCTTCCCTGGTGGCGCAGTGGTTGAGAGGCTGCCTGCTAATGCAGGGGACGTGGGTTCGAGCCCTGGTCTGGGAGGACCCCACATGCCGCGGAGCAACTGGGCCCGTGGGCCACAACTACTGAGCCTGTGCGTCTGGAGCCTGTGCTCCGCAACGAGAGAGGCCGCGACGGTGAGAGACCCGTGCACTGCGATGAAGAGTGGCCCCCGCTTGCCACAACTAGAGAAAGCCTTGCACAGAGACGAAGACCCAACACAGCCAAAATAAAAATAAATAAATTAAATGAAGGCTCAACATTTAAAAATATATATATATATATTAAAAAATCAGTTCATGCTGGTAAACACGTGGGCTTGACCTCTATTAGGTGCTAAAAAAATTATTGTTACTATTATCGAGTAGATATCAAACTTGCTTGTAAAAGTTAAGAACAGCCATTCAACCGCAAGCGAGTGGGATTTTTTTTTTTTAACTGTTATTCCAGGATGCTGGGCTTTGTGGGGTGGGAACGGGGAAAGACAGACGTAAGGATGAAAAGTTATCTAGAAAATTGTTTTCTCTGCATATCAGCGTGTCTGTATAACCTCGAATGAAAAAAAAAAGGTAGCTCCTCATCACAGAAAGACCCTTTGAGCTATTTTTTTCTGTCTTTGGAAGAATAAAATGAAAAAGCAAGCAAAGGGGTCTAGGACTCCTTGGCACTGAGTTGGGTCTTATTTTATGGCATTGAGACGTGGTTGTTTTATCTCTACTGCTAAGAGCCTCAATCTAGTGCATTATGTCCTGTAGTTGAGTTGATGGCAATGACTGATGAATTAAGTTTACTCCCTAGCTTTCATTGATTCTCTAGCTTTACTTTTCCTCCACCTCAATTTCCTGGTCAATCCAGGCATGCATCCATTCTCTTCTTTCATTGCTTTCCTGGGAGTTGCCTCAGTGTCACGTGGCTGTTCTGACCTGGGGCTCTTACCTCAGACAGTCCCAGTGGATTCTTTCCCAGTTCAGTTCCTTCCTGGCTGTGTGACATCAGGCAAGTTTCTTAACCTCTCTGTGCCATAGTTTTCTCATTTCTACAACAGGGATTCTAACAGTATCTGCCTCGTGGGGTAGTGAGAGGATTTAATGAGATAGTATATTTACGGAGAGCTTAACATAGTCATAAAGTTAGTGCTGAGGGATGGATGGTACCACTTGTTAGCATCCATTCAGCTCTGATAGTATGAGGTCACCTTTCCTGGGCATGCTTCTTGGTCTCAGGCATTTGGGGATTTTGGGGCCCAGGTCAGGCTACCCCAAAGTATGCCTCAATGGCATACTGATTATTTTGAACTAAAGTTTGAACCTGAGCTTCATTAGGTCCTGAGACCAGTGTGTGATCTCAGTTGGAAGACTGTGGGTTTTGGTCCGGGTCGAGTCCTGGCACGTGGGTTCAAGTCCCAATCTGAGGTGCACGTTTTCAGCAGGGCAGGGGGAAATTTCTTCCTTCCTGACACATGTAATAAGTAGTAAATGCTGGCTACTTATTTTTAACAGTACTGTGAAACGTTTGCAGACTTTGGGGGAAATAGACATAAAAGCTCCTTGGGGCCAGGGCTTGTGTCTTTTATATCTCTTGTATCTTTCCAGCACTCAGCCCTTGACAGCATGGTGTCATGGGGAAATGTGATCATTCTTTCCTGTATTTAAAAAATAACTTGCCTGAGGAGTAATTTTATGAGAAATCTATGCATCCTTGCATTTTAGGCCTTGGATTTTCTTCTCCTGCCTGCTGCCTGGGCTTAATAAAAACACAACTGAATAGGAGCCGCATCTGGACAAACTGAGGAGGGCTTTAACTTTCCGAGAACAAATGCAACATCACAGAGCATCAGCCTAGTGTACAAATGGGCAGGCAATTTGCTGCAACTGCTGCAGCTGTGACCCCCCCAAGACCTGCTGCCCTCCTCAGCTACTGGGACAGGGACACTCAGGCGTGACACAAGTCTC
This sequence comes from Grampus griseus, assembly GCF_964374135.1. Lineage (NCBI taxonomy): Eukaryota > Metazoa > Chordata > Mammalia > Artiodactyla > Delphinidae > Grampus > Grampus griseus. The sequence goes on along the minus strand of NC_139008.1, from coordinate 31,296,229 downwards.
CATGGAACTTAAAGCCCCATAGAGAAAACAATATTCAAATGCAGAGGAGAGGTGGTAACTCAGCACACCAGGACCTGCCATTAAAACAGATTCGGATATGAGCTCAGACCCAAAACTTCAAACTCACCATTGTCCCAGAGTCTCTGTTGGCCAGTGCATTTGTGCATGCATTTCTTTTGTTCTTTCCACTGCCCACATTAGTTGTTTCAGAATCCCTTGCTATGGCTAGTATTCCCCCACGCCCATGGGACCCAATCCATTGATTTGTAAATCTTAGATAATGCATCTCTTCAAAAACTACTTTGATCTTAGAAAAAAAATCACAGGATAGGGATTCCCTGGTGGCGCAGTGGTTGAGAGTCCGCCCGCTGATGCAGGGGACACGGGTTCGTACCCCGGTCTGGGAAGATCCCACATGCCATGGAGCGGCTGGGCCCGTGAGCCGTGGCCGCTGAGCCTGCGCGTCCGGAGCCTGTGCTCCGCAGCGGGAGAGGCCACAACAGTGAGAGGCCCGAGTACCGCAAAAAAAAAAAAAAAAAAAAAGCCACTAGATGAGATGCCATCAGAAATCTGCTTAAAATGAGACTAAGCATAAATGAAAATTTTCAAACATGAAAAAACTTTTTTTTTTTTTAATTACTGGGCTCGGAACAAATTTTAAAATGTTAAGCAACTTAAGTTCCAACCGGCAGGTTCAAACAGCTGTTAATCAGGGAAGGGAGGGGATGCAGAGATAAGGGAGGAGCAGTCAAGAAACAATAGTGCAGCCTTGGGGCGGAGTCCTGGGTCCCCCTCAGGGGATGCACATAACAATATCTTTGAGCTGTTTTGCAGATACTGAAACCCCTGCCGTGTGGGAGAAGTTAACTATATGCTGCCCACCAGCACGTAGACCCCAGACCTATTGGAACCAGAAGGTTGGTGATGCTGACTCCCACTTACCTCACCACCAACCAATCAGAAGAAAGTCCACGAGCTGATCACATCCTCCTCTTTGAACCATTACTATAATACTCCTCACTACCCTTTCCAGGTCGGGACACTCAGTTTTGAGAGCATTAGCTCTCTGAGGCCCCCTTTGCTTGGCAAAGCAATAAAGCTATTCTTTTCAACTTCACCCAAAACTTTGTCACCGAGATTTAATTCGGTGTCAGTGTACAGAGGCCAGACTCTGCATCAACATCTGTGGGCTTAAACATCACAGGACTTGCTACAGAGGAGAAGCCTGCTCAGTTGGGAGGGGTGAAGCCTAGTAGTTTCAAGCAAAGGCTGTGGAGTTAGACTGCCTGCTTCAAATCCAAGTCCCATCACTTAGCAGCTGTGTGACCTTGGACAAGCTACCTAACCTCTCTGAGCCTCAGTTCCCTCACTTGTAAAATAGGGATAACAATAGTATTTACCTTTTCAGCTTGTGGGGATCAAATGATATTAATACATTGTCTGGATGTTAATCCGTTGTCTGTCTCATGGTAAGTATTGGCCCCTAGGATGCTAGCTATTGTTATGCCTGTCCACACTGAATAAGTAACTGGATTGGGTGATTCAGGACCCTGAAGATGTTACTTATCTTCACTTTGGAAAAGTCCTAGGAAGGGCTTAATGGCCACAACCCCAATGTATTCATGCTTTGCTGTCAAATGATTACATCCAAAACACAAATCCCAGAGAAGCTTAACACCCAAAGACAGTCAAGAAACATGAAGGAGAACCATGGTATCCTTGTTTGGGGGAGACCCTGAAGGTCACTTGTTTCTCCCATGATCCCAGTTGTCTGCCCTCATTCTAACAATGGAAGCTTCAATTCAAACGGGTACATTTCATTCAATGAGACCTAAGATTTCCTGAGTGTCTGCCCTGTGATAGGCACCCTGCTAGGTACTTTTAAATTCTTTGTCTCATTAAATATCCTCCCAATGCCATGCACGGTAGGCATTTTCCTCCTATTCCCAACAAGGTGACAGGCAAACAGAAGCAACTTTTCCTATGTTGCACAGCTCATAAGCAGCACATCTGAGATCCATCCCCAGCCTCTTTGCCCTCGAAGGCCTTGTGTATCTCACTACATCCCACTGCCTTCAGGAAAGTAAAATGAGATTTGCTGAACTGAATGAATAACCTTTCCTCCCTCTAGAAATGGAGGTGTGGTAGTCAGAGCCTGGATTTCAGGCGAATGCCATTTTTAACGTCCTCTTCTGACCCCATTTAAAGCCTCTCTCCTACAGTCTCCACTTTCCCAAAGGCCAGGGGAGAAGTTCATAAACCGGCATTATCCCATGTGACACTTCCCTCAATGTAGGGGTCAAAATCTTTGGCCTCTGGGAAATAACCTGCTAAAGTGAGTCTCTCTGTGAAACCCAGTGGATCATAAATAGTCTTTCTTCTTTCTTTGCAGCTCTTGCCTCCTCGGTTCGGCAGATGGCAGCTGTCCCTGCTAAGGGTTTTCTTCGGCCTGCTCTGAGTTTCCCACTCCTTTGAGGAGGAGGTGGGGATTCGGGAGAAGAGAGCAAAGACAGAAGAATCCAGAAGCCTTTTGCCCCAGCTTTGCTGCTTCCTGGCCATGCAACCCCGGGCAAGACTTTTCCTCCCTGAGTCTCACCTGTAACTTGAGGGATAATTTATTCATTCGGCAATAGGTCTGTGGCGGTCTATCTATCAGGTGTCAGGTGCTGTGCTGGGTGTAGGGAGTAAATACCATCCCTGTCCTAGTTGAAAGGTCCCCTTTGCTCATGACAGTAGAGTTAAGAAGAAAGGGAAGAAGAATCGCACAGATGAGCCCCACAGATGGAGTGACATCTGCTGAGAGCGTAGAGTAGAGAGAAGGGACCTGGAGGGTGTGTTCGTGTCCCTGAGGTTAAGATGCTAAGGATGAATAAAAGCCAAGACCGTGCAGAAAGCATTTTAAGCTGAGAAAACAGCAGGTTCAAAGGCCCTTCTGGGCAGTTATGTGGGGAGGAAATGAACTGATGCACAGAGGGCCAGGCGTGGCTCTCGGGGCAGGAGGGATCTTGACACTTCCTTGACCCAGGTCCTCTGCTTCCTCTAAATCAAACAGATGTGGGTCTGTCTGAGGCTCTGTCCCTGTGATGGGCAGTCTCACGGTGGCTTCCATACGCACATTTAGGTCAATTAAGTTCTTTTTTTCTACTCTCCCTCATATCACACAAAATTAATTTTAATCAATTTTAATAAAATATTTTATTTATTTATTTTGGGGCTGTGCCGGGTCTTCGTTGTGGCATGTAGTTGTGGCACATGGGCTATTTAGTTGCGGCATGTGGCCTCTAGTTCCCTGACCAGGGATTGAACCCAGGTCCCCTGCATTGGGAGCGCAGAGTCTTAACCACTGGACCACCAGGGAAGTCCCTCAAATATTTAATTTAATTTAAGTAAAATTAAAAGGAACACATTAATATTAATAATTTTACTAATTATTTATTATTAAATAATAGCAATAAGTATTAATTTATTTCACAGTCATTTGCACCAGATAATGTAGCTAGTTATGAACATGTCAAACCAGAAATATATTAATTCTTTTATTTGACAAACATCTATGCGCCCATCTCTATGTTGGATGTGAAGGATGCAGAAATAAAAAGACACTCTCCACACCCTCAAGGCATTTGGGGGATGCATCACATGTTAGAATTAAATGCTTGACTGGGAAAATGCCTTTAAACCAAGGGAGCAAAGGGATTTCACGGAGCAGTGTGGTTCCCCGCCTCTATGGACTGGTGCCAGGCTAACCCTATTAGAATCAACCAGAGACTTTATTAAAACCAAAGAGTAGACATTCCTTGACGTTAGCTCCTAGAAATTCTCCTTCAGTAGGACTGAGCTGGGGTCCAGGCGGCTGTATGTGACAATATACATGGAGCCTTGCCAAGCAGGGAAGCCCACCCAGGCCTCAGGGTCTTGGGGCCTCAGTATTACTGGGGCTCCATTTCATAGGCTTGGTTGACCATCCTTGTGTCTGACGTCAGTCTGCAGTCTTCTGGAGGTTGAGCTGATATCGTGTCACAGCCTCCACCCTAAATCACACGGTGTGACTGAAGGCCCCCAAGCAAACAAAGACATTTTCCAGGCTTGCCCTTCCAAGGGCTTAGAGATTACCCCTCAGAAGCCAAGGGCAAAGACCACGCCTCTCTTTGGGCAAGGCTGAATTCTTTACTGCACACCATGCGACTAATGGCAACTTCCTGACCTTCCTGGAGCCTCATTTTCCTTACCTGTAAAATAGAAATAAAGAGAACAACCACACGTGACTGTCATGGTAATAACCTGAGAGAGTGGACGTGACGACCCAGCACGTCATAAGTGCTTCAGAAATGGTACCTACGGTGTTGACGATGCTGCTCAGAAAGCTGTGTCTCCAGGGAGGATCCTGGGTAGAAGTCGCATTTTCACTGCTCCATCCTCATCCTTCTTAGGCAACATCGTGAAAATCCTTCCCATCCTTCTAAGAGCCAAGTGCCTGTGGGCTATTCAGAAAGCTTTCCTCTTTATCTTGTCTTCACCTAACTCTGTGCTCAGTAGCTGTTTGCTTACCATGGTCCCTGTCCCCAGATTTCAATGACAGCTCACCTAACAAAAGGCGTCTCAGAGAAATGGCATCTTGTTCTTCCTCAGAGGAATATTGTTCCCTTTCACCAGCCTAGGTTATCACAGCCCATTGCTGGGCCCACACAAAGGAAGGCTTAATGGGAGACACACTTGGCAGAGGGAATTCTGTCTGAATGGTGTCTTTCTGTTGTCTTAAATGGGTCTGAGGGGCACTTTCAAAGTTCTTCATTCACCATCACGAATGGGCTCGAAGACAATCTCTGTCTCAGCTGTTTCTCTCCAGTGACAGCAAAGCCCTATCAACTCTCAACATCCCTTCCTTGTGGCTCAGAGGAGGTCCAGACACCTGAGCAGGGAGCTCAGCCCAAGGCTGAGACACAAATGAACACCACACAGAACGGCTTTACGCTGCAGCCCATCCCACAGAGAGCAGCTCCGCAAGCTGTCAGAAGGCCCTCCAAGGAGGGGAGGGGACAGGGAAGCAGAATGGCACAGAGGAGACGTGACCAGCTTTGGAGTCAAGACGGGGCTGGCTTCCCACCCAAGTTCTGCAAATAACTCACTGTGTGACACGGCCAGATCACCTCACCTAAGGCTCGGTTTCCTCGTCTGTCAAATAGCAATGTCTCATAGCACCGTGCTAAGTGCTCTGCATGGATCATTACATTTGATCTTCACATCAAATGCATGATGAGGCAGGTACTATTACTAGTCCCATTTTATAGATAAAGACACTGAGGCTGAAGAGGTAAACAACTTGCCCAAAGTCACAGCCAATCAGTGGTGGAATCAAAATTTCAACCCAGAACTCAATTCACATCCATTAGTTTCACTTTCACCCATCTTTCCTCATAAACTCTAACTCCTATCAATCCCCAAAGTAGAGGATGCTATGTTGGGTCAAACTGTCAACGGGAAGGTGCCATTCAAACCTCATCTTAGGCTCTGAGACTGCAGGGCTTTTGGCCAAAGTTAAAGGGACAGCAGAAGCCAGTCAAAGAAAGATTTTGTTATTAACCAACATATGGAAACAAACCAGTTCCTCAAACTGACTTTGTGCTTCCATATCGATCAGGGTAATTGAAGTTGCTGTTATACTAGATAACTAACGTTAGCTGAGATCTCAGTGGCTCAGAGTGCAAACATTTTTATTACACGAACCCAGATGTATCAAGACACACAGCCTCCATGGGTACTGTGGCAGGGGAAGAGAGTGTTGGAAGGGTCTTAAATGCCTCAACCTGGAAGTGTCATATGTCTGAACTCCAACACTGCTAACCATTCTTACATTTCATTGGCCGGCACTAGGCACATGGTCCACGCCAGCTGCATGGGAGGATGGGAAATGCAGAGGGTTGCTTGGATACTGGAGGAACACTAACAGGTTTGGCCCCAGGCTCTGCAAAGGTCCTTTGATTCAGTCATAACATGGATCACCTCCAGCCCACACCTCAGCTAGCATTTTTATTCTCTGTAATTTCTGGAAGCTGGTTGATGGAGCAGTTGGGGTTGAGATGCCCTTCAAAAGAGTTAAGTGACACATAAGGATGCCCTGGTAGTTTAGTTAAGGTCTCTGGCTCAGGAGGGCAGATCTGTCAAGAGGAATGTAGTCCAGCAGTTGGGATAATTTCTGAGCCACTGGTTCTTCTTGAAGTAAGTTGCTCACGGTGGGAGGTGAGAGGACACAGGACCAAGAGGTTCAGGGAAACCTGTAGGATGCAGGTGGGAAAGTCCAAAGAAAGCAGCTTGCAGGAGAGAACAGGTGTGTGTGTTCAGAAAAGAAGGAAGTGATATTCGAGGCCAGCAACAGGTCCAGTTGCAAAAATGACTCCCCCCACCTGTCCTTTTCAATACTTTTCTGAAGGGCTTTAGGCAATATCTGGCGCATAGTAGGTGCTCAACACAGAGTGTTGAATTGGTGGGTGATGCATGGACATGAGGAAACCAGAGCCACAGTGCCAGCCCCTGAGCCCAGCAAGACACCTCTGTTAACCCAGGAAAAAAGGGCAGATAAACCCCGACCCCCTCCCTGTCCCAGTCACCCTTGTCCCAGCATCTCAGCTTCACTTTTAAAGGGAACCCTCTTTTGTGGAATCAGCCCCATTGCTGCGCATGCATTCATTAATTTTGCTACTTAAAGATCCAAAATACTAACTTGTCTTTTCCACTTAAGGAGGTTCATCCAACCCCCAAATGCGTGTGGTTTTTATTTGTTCTTTTTTCAATTATAAAAGCAATATGTGTTTACTGGAGGACACCCCTCCCCTCCCCTGCCCCCTCTTGGTGGCCGACTGTATGGCTGCCCCAGTACTCGGCTCATTCTGAAAGAATCCGCCCCAGGCTAACAGCATCTTCAGGGACTTGAGGAAATTACAAGACCAATGTGAGCCTTTGATTCTTGCTCCCCAACTCCATCCTCAGAGTTTCCCCCTTTCTACAAGCAAAGACAGGCAGAGGGTTGAGACATCCACCTGAAGACCCCCTTGGGAAATCTGGTCTTGTTCTTCTGGGATAAAAGTCCAGGGGATGTGGGGCATCTAAGCGTGCCAACTGGGATTCTGCTGTCAGGGACCAACAGTGCTTTTTGAACTCTTCCCCCAATTTTTAGAACTCTTCCTTTTAGCCAAGGAGAACAGTTCCCATTAAAAGGACGAAGAAACCAGAAAATGTCATTTACAGATATCATCAGACGCTCCACAGGCAACAGAAATTTTTACACACATTCTGAAAAGCAGCTAATATATATCCTGAACTTTAGAAATGTTCTTACCTGTTGACATAGTAATTCCACTTGTAGGAATCTATCATAAGGAAATAATCACAAGCGAAACCAAATTTAATGTATGCATCTGTAAGCATGCTCAAGAAACCATTATTTGTAATAACGAGACTTTGGTAATAAGCTACAAGTCCAATAGGAGAATAAAATGGTACATAATACTCCATGCGACGGGGTATTATGTCGCTGTTGAAAATAATGTTTTCAATCCTTTTTATAATGTAGACAAGCACTTACCAGAGCTCTCCAACTTACGAGCTGTGTAAAAAAAAAAAAAAACCTAATAAAATAAGGTGGCAACAGAAACACTCAAATGATAACAACACACGGAGGGGCTGTGTTTGATGTGTTTACTTCTTACACTTGTCTCTATCTCCCAAATTTTTTCCAGTAAACACATATTGCTTTTATAATTGAAAAAATAACAAATAAAAACCACACGTATTTGGGGGTTGGATGAACCTCCTTAAGTGGAAAAGACAAGTTATTATTTTGGATCTTTAAGTAGCAAAATTAATGAATGCATGCGCAGCAATGGGGCTGATTCCACAAAAGAGGGTTCCCTTTAAAAGTGAAGCTGAGATGCTGGGACAAGGGTGACTGGGACAGGGAGGGGGTCGGGGTTTATCTGCCCTTTTTTCCTGGGTTAACAGAGGTGTCTTGCTGGGCTCAGGGGCTGGCACTGTGGCTCTGGTTTCCTCATGTCCATGCATCACCCACCAATTCAACACTCTGTGTTGAGCACCTACTATGTGCCAGATATTGCCTAAAGCCATTGAATTTCAATGATGAATCACAGATTGCAAAGTCTTTTTTTTTAATGATTTTTTTAAAAATTGGAGTATAGTTGCTTTACAGTGTTGTGTCAGTTTCTGCTGTAGAGCAAAGTGAATCAGCCACATGTATGCATGCATCCCGTCTTCCTTGGATTTCCCTCCCATTTAGGTCACCACAGAGCATTGAATAGAGTTCCCTGTGCTACACAGTAGGTTCTCATTAGCTATCTATTTTATACATAGTAGGATATATATGTCAATCCCAATCTCCCAGTCTGTCCCACTCCCCCCTTCCCTCCTTGGTATCCATATATCTGTTCTCTATGTCTGTGTCTCCATTTCTGCTCTGCAAATAAGTTCATCTATACCATTTTTCTAGATTCCACATATATGCATTAATATATGATAATTGTTTTTCTCTTTCTGACTTACTTCACTCTGTATGACAGTCTCTAGGTCCATCCACATCTCTTCAAATGGCACAATTTCATTCCTTTTTATGGCTGAGTAGTATTCCATTGTATATATGTACCACATCTTCTTTATCCATTCATCTGTTTTATCAATGTTAATTTCCTGATTTAGATGGCTGTACGTAGTTATTTAGGAGAGTATGTTTTGGCTTGGGAACTACTAAAATATTTGGGAATAACGGGACATCATGTCTGCAACACATTCACAGATTATTCAAATTAGACTATTTCTACAATTTTTCTGTTTAAAGTTATTTTGAAATATAAAGCCCAAACACATATTTTTAAATTCTTAAATATAAAATATTTCATATAAACCAAAAGAGGTGCAGAAAATAATTTCACAGAAAGCTCCCCAAAAAGGAACCAAATAAAAAGCATGGTAAAGTGAAATAAATATTGAGGCACGTACACATTATAAACAAATTCCTGGGTTCTAGTCCACCATCAGCCTTTATTAGCTGTATTATCAATCTGAGAAAGTTCCATGAACTCCCTTTGCCTCAGTTTCATCAACTGTAAAATGAAGGTAACATTAATATCAGTCTCCCAGTCTATTTGAGAATTAAGTAAAATAAACCAGACAAAGTGTTTATCGTGTTGGCTGATCCATAAGACAGCTCGGATTAGTGTTTGCCGTTTAAAAAAATTACTAATTTTTAATTTATCAAATTAAATATTCTCAGGTAAAATTTTCATGTCTAAGTTTTGTCAAGACCATTTGAGTCTTCCAACAAATTTTTTTTTTTTTTTTTGGTCACGCTGCGCAACTTGCAGTATCCTAGTTCCCTGACCAGGGATTGAATCCGTACTCTCGACAGTGAAAAGTGGAGTCCTAACCACTAGACCCCCAGGGACTTCCCATTCCAACAACTTTTAATCAACAACAGACTTTGCCAGTCAGTTCAGTTTTTGCTGCTATCAGTTTTACTTTCTTTCAAGCGTTCTACCTGTTCTAATTTTTTCCTCGGGTCATTTTGCTTTTGCAGATTTTCAGTGTTATCAAAAAGCTGCGATTCTTCAATCAGTTTTTCTACCGTAACACATTTTACCACGTGCAGATTTAACGGTTGTCAGTTCTGGTTTGTGTTGTATATTTCTACGAGTAATATGTATGTTTAATTAGATAAAAAACCATTGGCATTTTATCCATCTCTTGAACTGGAGAACGCTCATCTGGAAACCAGATGTATAGGTATGGCTGTACATACGAGTCAAAATGACGAGACATGATGCTTGCCCCGCATCCTACCACTCATCTGGGATGAGTTTGAAACACGGTTAGCAACTGATTTCAAGATGCCTATGGGAGATTTCACACACATATAGCAAGGTGTGCAGTGAGAAACAAATGCTCACTGCAGAAAGAGCCCTGGTTTTGAATCCAGTGCCTTGGTCTTAGATCACAGCTCTACCACAGCCCAAGCAGCGTGACGCTGGGTGAGTCACCTGACCTTTCAAAGCACTAGTCCTCTCAGCTGTAAAATGGGCAGAGGGTACTGTTCACTTCTAGAATTTCGGGAATTGAGGGAGATGATATATGGAATGCATTATCCCTGGTGCTCAATGGACAATAGGTGTTCAACAATTGAAAAGTCCTTGACAAGAGAAACCATCATGGTGATGGGATTGAGCAAGCAGATGTTGGTGACTGGAAGCCCTGCCCTGTCCAACAGAACTCTCTGTGGTCATGGAATGTTCTATATCCATGTTGCCCAATAGTGTTCCCACTAGACACATGAAGCTCTTGAGCACCTGAAATGTGGCTAGTGTGAATAAGAAACTGAATTTTAAATTTAATATAAATTAATTTAAATGTAAGTAGCTACATATGAGTTGGCTATAGTATCGACCCACATTGTCATAGACCTATACATTTTCAAACTTCCCTCCAACACACATAAGAACCCCTGAATATATTCAGCTGGAATGAGTCAAAACCATGCGCTGTGTGTCTTTCTGATTTCTGCCCCAGGACCTTCTCCAAGGGCTGCAGAAAACTGCCTGGCCCCCGTGCAAGCGAAGCCTGGGAGTACGGGGGATTAACACTCCTAGGGGCAACCCTCAACCACTGGGGAATGGGAGCTAATGGACAAATACCCCAACCAACCTTTCTTTCTGAAAAACAAAGGACTCTCTGGGGTCTTCAGAAGGTTCTGCTGGAAAAGGTCAGTTTGAGAAGTTTTGTCATATTCTATTATAGCTGCACGACCTTCACCATGCCACTTGACCTCTTTAAGCCTCAGTCTCCTCATCTGTAAAATGGGTGTAATGAAATAATCGACCTCATCGGATTGCTGGCAGATCATATGGGATGATTCATGCAAAACCCTTTGCACAGTGCTCAGCACATAATAGTTCAGCAGGTGCCTGCTGCCATGATATTGATCACCCCTGCCAGTCTCGCAATTTGGAAATAGGCACAGCTCATAAATACCTGTTAAGCGAAGGTCAGCAAACATGAGCACTAGGAGAAAGCTAACTCTCTTTCCTGGTCCCAGACTGACGTCCTCATATCTCAAAGAAGCAGGAAGGGGATGGCTGGCTCGCAGCAGTGGCCTCTAAACTGGATAGGAAACTTAAAAGAGGCAGTGTCACCCTCCCTTCTGCCCCGGTGCCCTTCTGTTTGCTGCGAAGGGAAAACTTTTCTATAAAGATAGGAAAAAGGGGATTTACTATCCACTCTGATACACTCTCATGGCTTTATAAATACATTCTCTATGGTAAGCAGTAGTTTATCACAATGCTTGGATATGAGTAGCTGCTTTATCAGATAATGCCTTTTGCTTGAGCAACATTTAATATTTCTGCTACAGGAATGAGGTGTCTGCATTTCAAAGATTTTTATAACCTGAGCAGATTATAAAACCATATATTTTAAAAGGTCTTGCAATTGACCAAACTGAAGGAGGGAGAGTGGGGAAGAGGGTTGCATCCACATCTCAGACATTCTCTGTGAGCTCTGTGACCTTGGATAGATCACATGGCAGCTCAGTCACATGATTTAATGAAATGACCAAAATTGCTTTAGAAATAGAAAGGTCTGTTTCCAATGTTGGATTCACCGCATTCCAATTGGGTGACCTTGGGCAAATTATCCAGCCCTTTTTGAATCTCACATTTGTCATTGGTATATGGAGAACGAGAACACCAACTTAGTAAGATTGCCCTGTGGATGAACTGAAATCCCATGGACTAAATGGTGCTCAATTAATGTGCGTACATTTCCATTGTCTTTCCCTTCATCCACCCCTCTCTGTTTCCTCATTGTAAAAGTGGGGCAGCTTCTATGTTTCCTTTCAACTCAAAGTAATTCTGGTTAATGCCTGGGGCTAAGTACTAGGATACAGATGGGTCAGGTACAGCCACCTGGAAACTAAGACAGGTGGGCAGGCATGAGGTCTGTGCAGGTGTGAACTTGAAAGAAGGCGGCAAAATCGGAGGAGCAGATAGGTGAATAAAATCAAAGCTACACTGAAATAGCAACTGTTCTTTCATGGGACATAATGAGTGCTTCAGCTGAGGAATTTCAGACCTGGAGAAGTCAGGGGGAAAGGGAGTTCAGTGGATTGGTCATTATAGATTGAACGAGGGCCTTGTGCCTATCGAGAGATGAGGCATGTGCTAGACAGACAGGACTTGGAATGGATCAATTCTTCATCGATAAAGTGCCACAGACGAGACTCACCAACGTGAGCATACAGACTCACAGAAGAACAGCTAGGTTCTTTTGTGCTTGTGCGAGGCCCTGTCGTAACGTGTGTTAAGTGTGTTAACTCATTCCTGACAATCACGTTATAAACACAAGTACCGGTGTTATACGAGGTGTAGGAAACTAAAGGGCCCAAGGTTACAGAGCTAAGAAAGGGCAGAGTGGGGATTCAGACCTTCAGGTTCCAGGGACCCTGCTCTTACTCACTGCTTCTGTAAAGCATCAGGGGGGCCTGTACATGTATTAGAGCCCCAGTGGGCTTTGTCTCCAACAGGTCTCTTGGCCCGGGGACAGGTATGGGTGGACCTGCTCCTTCGAATAGATTGAAAACCTGTGATAGATGTCAACATACCTGGCAAATGCTAGCCAATGCTCCTTAAGTTTTAATGTGCGTGCGAATCACCCAGGGATTTGTAAAAATAAATATGCTTTTTCTTAAAATGTACATCACATTAGGCATCTATAGTCAAACTTTTAATTTTGGCTAAACCAAGTGTTTAATATCTGAGTCAGTAAGAATATTCTTTTCCTCGGGCTGCTGTCACAGAGCCCCCCACACTGGGTGGCTTGCAACAAAAGAAATCTATTCCCCCAGGGTTCTGGGGGCTGGAAGTCTGAAACCAAGATGTGGGCAGGGTTGGCTCCTTCTACAGGCTCTTGGGGAGAATCTGTTCCTTGCCTCTGTTCTGGCTTCTGGAGGCTGCCGCCAATCTTGGGTGTTCTTTGGGCTGTAGATTCATCACTTCAGACTCTGCCTCCAACTTCCCACGGCCTCCGTCCCTCTGCGTGTATTTGTGTGTCCTCTCCTTCTCTTCTAAGAACACCAGGATGTATGATTTCATCTCGAGATCCTTTAGTTAGTATAATATGCAAAGACCCTTGTTGCAAATAATAACAAGAAAATAATTTCTGTAAAAAAGAAAGAGAGAGAGAGAGAGAGAAAAGTCACCTCCTGAGGTACTAGGTGGACAGGTCTTTTGGGGTGACACAATTCCACTCATTATAGAAGGTCTGGGGTGGGGCCTGAGACTGCATTTCTAACAAGCTCCCAAGTGCTACCGGTGCTACTGGCCCACGGGCTCTAAAAGGCCCATAGGTGTATATATACAGTGGAGTATTATTCAGCCATAAAAAGAATGAAATAATTCCATTTGCAGCAACAAGAGATTATTATACTAAGTCAGAAAGAGAAAGACAAATACCATATCATATCACTTACATGTGGAATTTAAAATACGGTACAAATGAACCTATCTACAAAACAGAAACAGACTCACAGACATAGAGAACAGACTTGTGGTTGCCAAGAGAGAAGTGGGTGGTGGAGGGAAGGATTGGGATTTGGGGATTAGCAGGTGCAAACTATTATGTATAGACTGGATAAACACCAAGGTCCTACTATATAGCACAGGGGACTATATTCAGTATCCTGTGGTAAGTCATAATGGAAAAGAATACGAAAAAGAATGTATGTATATATATAACTGAATCACTTTGCTGTACAGCAGAAATTAAGACAAAATTATAAATCAACTATGCTTCAATAAAATTAAAAAAAAATACAGGGCCCACATGGGTGCACACACAGACCTACGATAAGTTCTAACTTTTATTAGCCAAAATCCTAGAACTTTTCAAGCATGCAGAGTGAACGCATAGGGCAGAAACAGTCATAGCATAACCAGGGCAGGGATTTCCTTGGTCCCTGTCCCCCTAATGTGACACTTGCCTAGTAATGACAATGTCTCAACAGGTAGGTCCCTGTCAAAATATGAAAACAGCATGATCATCTTGGTGCCATTGTCTTTGTATTCTTGGGGCTTACAGAAATCTCTCCGCCTCCCAGAATAACTTATGCTGATAATATTATGTGTTTCCATTTAAAGGGATGTTTACAAATATCAGAGTCTCCTTGTTACTTACCTACACTCACATCAGCAAGGCCACATTTTCATCTGGGAGAGAAGCCAAGGTCAGAGGCGGGCTGTCTCCAGACTGGAATTAGCTGCCTGGGTTCGAATCCTAGCGCTGCCACTTATTAGCTGTGTGACCTCGGGCAAGTTTATTGTCTTCTCTGTTTCAGTTTCCTTATCTGAAAAATATGGAAAATAATAGCACTTATTTCACAGAATTGTTTTGAAGATTTAAGAACTCATATATGGAAAGCATGTGGAGTGATGCCTAGTACATAGTAAACACTCAGAAACCTTAGTCATTGTTATTATATTTACCATTATTATGATTATTTTCTTGTAATCCATTCATGACTCTGATTTAATCCCACCTTCTTATCTGGGTGTTTTTAAATGGAAAGTTTGGTCCAGGGACCATGATAACAAAATCCATTTCCTCAGACCTTTTAATATTTCATTTCATTTTTTTTATCTGTTGATTTAACTTATGCCTCAGCTCATCCCCAGAAGGATCTGAGACAGAAGAGAGCTCTCTCATCCTAACACTGACTCCTAACACAGGGTCTTTTCGGGATTGTTTTCTGACCTTATTCTTTTGCATGTGTGAAATGCCCAAAGACGTTTCATCCTGAGAAGTGCTACACAGATGAGATCAGAGTGTCCCAAGCCCTTGGGCTGACAGTGAGAAATGGAAGAAATATGGCTACTGACATTCCCAGAGCTGGTCTGGATGGAGATGTTGAGACAGGCCTTCCCTAGAAACCTCTGTCTTTAGAGGAGCCTGTGGTCAGTGACAATCGGGAGGAGGCCATGTTGCAGTAAAAATACCCAGGAGACACACAGCCCAATCGCTCCTTCCCTCCGGCTAAAATCTCCTTCTAAATTGTAAAGTTTTCTATTTACCCAGCATTCCTTCTTCCAGATAGAACTCTTTGGAAAACAAACTTTAAATCTTGATAAACAGCCATATGATGTTCCATAATAATTAAATCTTTACTTTTTTTTTTTTTTTTTTTTTTTCTGGCTGTGCCTTGCTTAGCTCCCCGACCAGAGGTCAAACCTGTGCCTGCTGCAGTGGAAGCGCGGAGTCCTAACCACTGGACGGCCAGGGAATTCCCTGCAATCTTTAATATATGGAGCACAAATCATGTGTTGCGCCCAGTACTAGACATCTCACGTATTGTTGGCGGGTGGGAGTTTCCCCCTCTACCCCTCTTGCATTCTTGTGGCTGGACTGATAATTAGATAGGAGAAAAAGAAACCGATTTTAATTTGTGCACACTGAAGTCTCATAGAAATAAGACCTAGGAAGTGGCCAAAGCAGGCAGCTTTTTTTTTATCTTTTAGACAAAGAAACAATAAATTTGTGAGGAATAAAGAAACTTAGGTTTTGGGTGTTTAATTGGTGAAGAATCTAAACAGAGTTAGGGCTTGGGGAAGTCAGTTAAAGAAGTGACAAGGTTTGTTGATGTAGCCTTCTTGGATGGAACTCCCTCTCTCTGACGATAAGGGTGTTTTTCCACCTCCAGAGGGAGGGAGGATACCTTTCGCAGGGATTTACTTCCTGCTTTCAGAGAGACAAAGAGGACGGTCAGAGTGTACCTCTGCATTGGCCATTTCTTAAGTAACGTTAATTCAAAATCATCAATATGCCAATAAGGCACATTTTGGGGTGGCCTGCCCTGGACCCCAATAATATAGTTTCACACTTGATCCTCATAACAACCTCTTGAATTAGACATCATTGCCCTCATTTTGCAATGAGATAAATGAATTTTAAAGAGGATACATACATCTTCCAAGGTCACAGAATTAGTACACGACAGGACCTACATTTTAATCTATGCTGTCTGACTCAGAAACTTTTATGTTGTAATACATACTGTAATACATAATATTCAACATATTATGGGTAACATAGAGCGTAATATACTATGGATACAGTGTTTTGAAGCTAGGGAAATTACAGGTAATTTTATGCACTTTATAGGATTGTGATTGTTTCATATTTGCCATCATGCATACTTGTTATTTTTCTAATTGTATTTTAAATGTAGCATATTCCTATAGATATAATTACACACTTTGTAACACTTTAAAGCAACTAATACAAGGCCGGCTTGACAGGAGATGATGATAAAAGATGAGCTTTTCATAAAATTCAAGGCAAATGAATCTGAGCCCACCTATGGATTCCAGAAATCATCGGGACAGGCCATTGGGTTTCACGGTCTGCTCAAAGTCAGCTCACAATGGGTGACGGATGCGTTTATATATTTGTTGCATATGAGAAATCAGTGGCTTAATGGTAAGAAAATTACGTGTCAGTTTCCAGAAAGAACAGATGTCGACAAACAAGCCACACTGTTGCACAAATTGGGACAACCAGGACTTATCACACATGTTTTGGACAACTGCCTTCTCTTGGAGCTAGAAGATTTTATTCAAAACATTTTTTTTGGATTAGTTTCAATCCAGTCAGGTGGACGAGAAGGAAGAAAAGAAACACGGTAACAAATATTCATTGAGTTTTTATCATATGTCAGACAGTGTTCCGGGTGCTTTATATATGATAAAGCATTTACTGCTCATGAAGGATCCATTAAGTAGGTACTCTTCTAATCCCAGTTTTATACATGAGAAAAAGGAGGCATAGTGAGTGTGCTGGATATTCTCCGTTTGTCCCTCCAGATTCATTCTCCACCCTTCTCTATTCTCTGATCTGGTGACTGCATTCTATGGACTGCTTGAACCAGGCTCCCTGGCCATCTGGCTTCTGGTTAGGGTCAGCCAATAAGAGGCATCAGCTGCAGATTGGGGTGTGAGAGGGAAGAGCCATTGGAGAGATTTCTTCCCGTCTCCATCCCTGGTGGGCTGTGGCTTGGCAGGGACTGAATTCCTCTCTGAAGACCAGTAGGTAGTGCTGGTCCTCCAGCTCTTGCTGAATTCTGGAAAATGCTCCCTCTTCCTATGCCTGCTGTGATGATGGCTCTCCATAGTTGGTGGCCCAGGGTGCTTCAACATCCCTAGCCAGTTTTGCTAAGCCCACCCATACCTTTGCACAGACTTCCACCATTAAGCTCTTTCCCAATCCCCTCTTTTCCATGACTCTCTTTTTCTGGCCCGGCCCTGACAGTTAAGATGAACTTCAGGTACCTTCCCAAGGTAGCACAGGTAGTGAGTAAAATGTAGAACACTGGAGGATGAGCAGATTTGGAGGAAATGAGAGGAAAGCTGAATTAGGTTTGGGACCTGGTGGACTTGAGATGTTGGATGAACAACCTAGTAGGGGGTCCAAGAGACAGCTTCAAATAAAGATCTAGAGCTCCAAGAGGGGACTGGGCTGAGGATACAGATGGAAATGGAAGGGCAGCCATGGGATCGTGTGAGATCTCCCAAGGAACACGCTCAGAATAAGAAGAGTAGAGAGGAGAGAGCTGAGTCCTGAGAAAAAGCAACATGAAGAGCAGAGAAGAGGAATCGGAGAGATGGGGGCTTTGGGGAGGATAATAAAATGATGGGTACCTTCGGTCCTGGAAGTCTTGGGATGAGAAGATGTCAAAGGAGAAGGAGAGTGGGTAACAGAGCAACATTTCCCTGAGAGGTCAAGGACAATAGGAATTGAAAAGTTTTCATTACATTCTTTTTATTGTGGTAAAATACACATAACATACAATTTACCATTCAACCATTTTAAAGTGTACAGTTCAATGGCGTTAAGTACATCTGTGACGCTGTTCAACTGTCACCATCTATCTATAGTTCCAGACTTAGTGGACTGAAAGCTACTTTGTAACACATTGTGATATTGGCAAAATGAAAGAATATTAAATCATTGTCCAGAGACTCCAAAAACGGACTCATCTTAAATGGTTAAATGATTTTAAACAAAGACCCCAAAGCAACTCATTAGGGAAAGAAAAATAAACCTTGATTCCTTCCTTACACTGTACCAAAAAAATCGATTTGAGATGGACTATGGACCTAACCATAAAAATCAGAAATATAAACTTTTAGGAAAAAATATAGGTGAATATCCATACAACTTGGGAGTGGTTAAAAGTTTCTTGAGTAAAACACAAAAAAAGGAGAAAGAAAAAATACCGACACATTAGACTTTATCGAAATTAAATAATTTTGCTATTTAAAAGTCACCATTATGAAAATGAAGCAAGAAAACATAGATTGTAGAAAAATATTTGCAAAACACATACATGACAAATGACTTGCATCAGAATATACTGTATAAGGAACTCCTGCAAGTCAAGAATATAAAGATGAACAATCCAATTAAAAATGGACAAAACCTTAGATATCCTCTTACAAACAAATATGCAAATTTCAAATTAACACATGAAAAAGTGCTCAACACCATTAGTAACCAGGAAAATACAAATTTAAAACAACAATGGCGTATCACTATACCCTCACCTGAATAGCTAAAACTAAAGAAGACCGACAACACCAAAGTTGACAAAGGTGGGAAGCAACAGGAACTCTCATACATTGCTGGAGGGTGTGTAAAATGGTACAACTACTTTGGGAAGAATTGTCACCTTCTACCCAATAACTCAGCAATTCCATTCCTAGGTATATGCCAAAGAGAAATGAAAACATACATCCACCAAAAAACTTGTATAAGAATGTTGAGAGCAGCTTCATAATAGCCCCCAAATTGGAAATAACCAAAAGAAGAATTAACAAGGAAATGTAGAAACAGTTTGTAGCATCCTTATTCAGCAGACTAACAATTAGCAGTAAATAGGAATGAATTATTTATACATATAACGACATAGATAAATCACTTCTATATGCTGGGAGAAACAAGCTGGACACACAAGAGAACATAATGGTTGATTCCATTTATATTAAGTTTTATAACATGTAAAACTCATTTATGATAGAAAACATCAGAAAAATGGTTGCCTCTTGTGGGGAATTGACTGGAAACTGGGTCACAAGGGAACTTGCTGGCATGATGGAAATGCTGTACATATTGACAGGATTACAGGTTACACAGATGTATGCATTTTCCAAAACTCATACATTGTACATTTCAGATTTGTGCGTTTCATTTTATGTGAATTTTACCCAAAAGAAGAATTAAAAACAAAATTTGAACTCTAGTTAATTGGTTTGTTTTTTATAGCGGCATGAGTTAGCAATTCTGAAACTACATTTTGTGTATCCTGGGCTTGAGCAAAAGAGTAAATATTTTGAAGATAATGAGATCTAGTTTTCTCACTGTTAGAAAAAGCAGCTGCAAGTATAGAAAGGGGGAAAACTAGAATGTTTCTTGTGCCACTGGATTAGATTTAGAAGTATCAGTACAAGCTCTTGGTTTTTATTTAATACAGAGGTGTGTGTGTGTGTAGACATATATGTATATTCTAGCTCTGTCTGCTGAGTAGATGCTATAGCAGCAATGCTATAGTAGCAGCAGTGAGCACATTAAGACCTAGATCTTGGTTTCCAAGTATCATTCTCTTCTGAAAGGCACTTGGATCATTTGGAGAGAAAAGGCCAAATCCAGGGCTGGGGAAGGGAGAGTATAAATTGAGCCCGGAATTCCTTTTTGTACCAGAAAATAAGGAAGTGCTCCAGGATGATGTGGCAGTGTCAAAAGGAAATGGCATCGACATGAAGGAGTTCCTATCGGCTCAATCTAGTACAGCTTGAGTATGGAAATAAATAATGATAATAGATACAACTCATTGAATAAAACAGGAATCCATGATGTCCATAATGATACAGATGGTAAATGAATAAATAAGCCCATGGAGAAGAAAGAAAAGTTCTGCCTTATGGTTAAATGTCAACTAATAAATACAGAAGGATTGATGGAGTTAGAAAATCACCAGTTAACACTAAACCATTGCTGTGAAGCTTTGGTAAAGGAATGGGATATGTACAGAGTTTCAAAGTATCTATGCACAAATTATTTATTAATTTTAAAGGGAAAATGGTGAAGATACAGAGGAGAAGCCTGGTAGACATCACATTAACTGAGAGATTTTGAGGACTGTTCTACAAAATAACCCATCAGAACTCTCCAAGACTATAAGGATCAAGAAAGGCAAAGAAAGACTGAGGAACATTCTAGATGAAAGAAGACTGAACAGACATGACGACTAAATGCTGGATTGGATGGTGGTGTAGAGTGGGGTGGGGACCGTAAAAGACATTTTGGGTAAAGTTGACAACATATAAACGGTGGATTTCACGATAGTATTAAATCAACGATAAATTTCTCAAATTTGATGATGCTGTGTTTACAAAAAAGAACGTTCTTGATCTGAAGAAACACCCAATAAAATGAATGATGGACATGATAATCTCCAACGTCTCAAATCCATCATATGTAGAATGATGACGAAAATGGAGTGAGATGTTATGAAAATGGTTAAAGGGTACTGGGATTTTTTTTGGCACTCATCTTGCAGCTTTTCTGCAAGTTTGAAATTATATCAAAATCAAAAGTTGAGGGCATGAAGGAAGGGAGAGAGTGAGAGACCCAAGATACGATTCTGGGAGAACAAGGCCTCAGGCCAGGCTGTTAAGCTCTGAAGGTCTTGACTAAACAAGCCAAGGCTGTCCCTGGGCTGGCAGGGGCTGACAGGCAGAAAGGGATGATTACAGGTCTGTAAATCAGAGAGCTGGTGGAAACCATAAAACTGAAAGTTAAAAAAAAAAACACATGTTGAGCTGTAGGCAATTTAATCCCGTCGCGTGTATTATTGTGGAGGTTACTTCATAATTACAAGCATAACAAATATGAGGTCATATACTTTGTTATTAAAGATTTTGTGGGGTAAAGAGCAAAACATCAGCAGCTAGAGCTGTAGTTTCTGTGTGTGTGTGTGTGCCAGGCACTGAGCGCGTCGTACTTCCCTGGATCTTCCCGAGAACCCTCCCAGGTAGATTTTATCGCTTGCATCTTAGACAGGATTCACAGACTGGCCCCTGTACACAGTGGGCAAAGACAGAACGAAGCAAGAGGCAGCCACTCCAGACTGGTAGGTGGCAGGGTTAGTAAACAAGGGAACTTACATATATGGCTTTTCTTGGATGGCGAGTAGATCTCCACACCCACCCGCCAGAATCTTAACAGTTTATATCCAGGTCTTAACAGGGTTCAGTCATGTAAACCATCCAGATGGTCTCCACACATTTTCTCTCAAGGCCGCATCCTTGAAAACGGCTCCCACTGTGGGAACGTGGGCAGGATGTACATTCCAAGGACGGGGAGGGGCAAGGAGCCTGCGATTACACAGGTCCTGGTCTCTTTCATGTCCTTTCAATGATCTCCTCCAACAAGGAGGGGAATTAAGGCATTAAAATGTTGTTCTGCCCAAGGTCATACAGTTAGAAAGTGTTCCAAGAAAATGAAGTGCTGTGGAGAGAATGGAAGAAATGATGGCTTTCAACCTCTTTACTCTGCTCTGGAAGGTAAGCTCCAGGAAGGTAGGGATCTTTGCCTTTGTTCAGAGATCTATGCCAGAACCCAGAACAAACTGCTAGAAGAAATGGTCATAAGTAGCTGTTGAATGATTGAACGGATCCCCACTGGCTTTGGCAAGATCTAGGTCATTGTCAACATTTGGTAATAGTCATTAGTGGGGAGTGGGCTGAGGAGAGGATGAAGAGTCAGGAAGTGAGGATGGTGAGTAAGGTCAACCCTCTCGAGGAACTTTGTTCAGAAGGACAGAAGAGAAATTGGGTGTTATCTGGAGAGAATGAGAAGGACTTCCCATAGGACCCATTAAGTCTAATTTATGAACCAGTGGGGTGATCCAGTTAAGGTGGAGAAGTGATGCAGGAGAGAAAGGGGGTGCCAGGGTACAATGGGATTCCGTGGCAAGTGAACTTGGTCAGAAGGGACAGAATGAGAGCAGAGAGTACCCGGCGGGAGACCCCAGATGTAAACTATAACGGCGTGTGTATTTTGTTGGTGTCTACTCCTGCAGGAGACACAGACAATAGCCATGACTCCACAAGTCCTGGGGAGAATGTTCAATGTCCCTGGGTTAGAATATGTCATGGAATTCTTCCCTGAAAGTTAAAAGTTTCCTTTAGATCTTTTCCCCAGTAGAAAATACCCATACAATGTGTCAAGTGCCTCACTGAAACCTCACAATGTTATGAAGTCTGTTTTATACAACCCACTTTAGGATGTGGAATCTGAGAGCTACAACTCTTAAGTTGCTTTCTAAATGTTACATAGCTAAGAGTAACTTCCAGGAACTGAACCCAGTTGGTCTATCTGGGTTCAGGCTTTTCTACTACATCTTGGTCTGTTTCCTTGTTATTTGTTGGCAGCTCCCTGTACCCAGGGTCCAGCTTAGAGGGAGAGTCCCTTGCGCAGTAGTTTGGCTTCAGACCCTTCTGGCCAGCCTGCTTCTACAGGAAAAAATCCCAGAGATGTTGTATACATTTCCCTGCCAACATACTGAGATAGAATAAGACAGGTGCAGCAAGTTTTGATATCACAGCGGTGACAATATTTTTGCTTCAGTAAGATGAACTTTCTTTCTCTTTCTACTGAGAATTTTCCAGATATCAGCATTGCATCATTTAAAGTGTGACCTCTCTCAATAGAAAAAAATGAACAAATCGTAGTATGTTCCTTCCTAAAAAAAAAAAAAAACAACCGAATGACTGCTACATGTAAAAATATGAAGAAATCTCAAAACCAGTATGTGGAGCAAAGGAGGAACGCACAAAAGCATACATAGGGTATGATTCCATTTATATGAAGTTCAAGGACAGGCAAAACAAATCCATGGTGGTAGAAGTCAGAAGAGTGATTGGTACTGACTTGGAAGGGGGCAGCAGTAAATTTTCTGGTGTGTTGGAAATTTTCAATATCTTGATCTCATTCTAGTTTCACAGGGGTTTGCATATGTAAAAATTAATCAGGCTGAGCAATTAAGAATTGTGTGTTTTATAGGTCAATTCAAAGGTACCCTCCCTGAGAACACAGTTTTTGGAGAAGGGTGAACATCCAGAAAAAACGTGGGGTGGAGAGTCTTCCAGCAAAGACGTTGGATGGAAGGGCAGGGTAGATCAGGGAACAACCAGCAAGGTCTGCAGCAGAGATGAATGAGAGGGGGTCTCTGCTGGCCACCAGGCCACTCGAGGAGCCTGGGTTCTTCGAACAGGGTTTGGGGGGCTGTCCACGCCCTCAGCTTGGTCACTGGCTAGACCCAGAGGCTGGCTGGGAGAGCTTTTCTTGCTACCCACCCGTCTAAGTTGCTGGGGAAGGAGGTAGGCTTGGTGCTCAGAGCTCGGCAGACATCCTGTCCAGTTAAAATACGTGTCTGTGTTTAACCAGCATTTTTCCTAGGAAGCCGTGGCGCTCGCCCCAAGGGGAAGCCTCAGTTCAGTCCTGTCAAAAGCCTGCACCCAACACACATCCTCTTCCGCACCACCCCCAATCCCCCGCCCCTTCTCACTTGAAGCCCCCGAGGCTGTCGTGGCTGGAGCGTCAGTGGATGTCCTGGTTTCTTCCACCTCTCAGAGCCATTATTTGTGATTTCATTAAAGAGTGTTTTTCACAGAGCATTTCAAACAAAGAGCATTTCAAAGGCTGGACTCATGTCCCATGCAAGGGAGAGAGGAGGGAGTCAAGAGCAGGGGAAGCAGGGAGGCAGAGAGGAAGCAGAAATAGAAGCAAAGGGATGAGAGTGAGAATGAGAGACAGTGAGATGGTGATGTGGGAGGAAGGAAGAAGACGTGGGAGGAGAGAATATTGAGTTTAGAGATGAGATCTGCTTCTCCTTTGCTCTGGTCCTCTCTCCATTCCCCCCTCTAAATTTGGCATCCTCATGTCCGTCAGAGAAGGTTGCTAGGAAGCATGGAAGAAAAAGGGCCAAAGATGGATTGATGGATGGATGGATAAAGAAGATGATGACGTGGTATGTACGTACAATGGAATATTATTCAGCCGGGAGAAAGAAGGAAACCCTGCCATTTGTGATGACATGGATGGACCTTGAGGGCATTCTGCTTAGTGAAATAAGTCAGACAGAGAAAGACAAATGGTGTATGATATCCCTTACATGTGGAATTAAAGAAGCCAAACCCATAGAAACAGAGAGTAGAGTGGTGGTTTCCAGGGCCTGGGAGGCTTGTATAGCATTGTAACGTTCCCTGAATTTTCAACCATATTTATTAAGGTTTCTGGACAAGAAACTCCTTCAGCCTCTTTAGAGGAGAGAATAAGAAGAAAAAGATGCAAACCTCGGATACCCTCACCTTTACAACTCCCAGGGGCTAAGCAATGAACGGCCCAACTTTGCTTAACTTAAAATCTTCTCTCCCAATCGATGTTGACCATCTCCCTGTGACAAATTGTTCACCGATTACCTGCTGTGTACAGAGTTCTGATATGTTTCACTACGCAGAGGTACAAAAGAAATAAAAGAAAGAACAAATACACATAAAACTGTGTATCAGCTATGACAATAAATATAAATAGATGTATTTTTCTACTATAAGGCAAAAACTCCTTATAAAAAACTTCTAAGAACTGTCTTAAAAATCCAAGTGATGTTGTTCGTAAGTGTCTTAAATGACAAAGCTGACAAAAGAAAAATCAGCACGCAAACCTCAGAAAAAAATTAAAAAGGAA
Organism: Grampus griseus; assembly: GCF_964374135.1. Taxonomy (NCBI): domain Eukaryota; kingdom Metazoa; phylum Chordata; class Mammalia; order Artiodactyla; family Delphinidae; genus Grampus; species Grampus griseus. The sequence goes on along the minus strand of NC_139008.1, from coordinate 31,271,380 downwards.
AGCAGAGTTGGCCACGTTACAATCAGGCAAAGTTAGAGTTGTGTAAGATAGTGAAAAGAGTCTGGGCTCTGGACTTGGACCTGAGTTTGTATATTAACTTTGACTGACCATCAACTACCTTACTGAAAAAGCTGAGGTTAAATGATACCTACATTTAAGGGATTGTGATCATTAAAATGAATGATACAGCATATGTATAGAATTCACTAAACATCTGGCTCATGGTAGCTAGCTCAATATAGAGGGTAGTATTCGTTGTTTTTATTATCAGTATCTTACAATAGATTTCTGCTCCAAAAAACAAATGCAATAGATCACTGGTGGCTTCAAGATCTAAGTCCTGAAACACATACGAATCCTTAAATGCATGTAGAGCAACAACGAAATGACTGGGTCTGATTTGTTATAGATTTCCCTGATTGCTCTCAAATAGACTAAACCTCACATTGACAAGACCCCATGTGCTACTGGGCCACTGAAACTGACTGTCTAGACAAGGGGCTGAAAGTCAAATCCATACAGAGATCGAGCTGGAAATGAAAATGAGTGGAGCTGCCTGGGTTAGATGCACGCTTTTGACACAGACACACTCTATTTATGTATTAAATGCATAGGATATATTTCAATTCCACAATACCAAATTATTTTGAAATGTGTGGTCCTCTCAGTCTATATTTTGTTTTACTGTGTTTGATAGAGATGAGTATAATAAATAATTAACCTTTTCCTTCATTACCCTGAAAGGAAAATAACCCAAATGCAATGATAAATGTCAAGGAGCATTTGGATTTAGACTCAGAGAGGTGATAGGGAGGAGTGGGGAGTGCAGCAAATCAGAGAGGACAGACATTGTCAGCTCCAACAGAGGGTTGCCAAGTGAGCCTGGCATTGCTGCATTTCCCAGTCTTCCCAAAGTCACAGGAAATTTGGATTTTTATGCAGAATATTCCAATATTTAAATGTTGTAATTTTATTTTTTAAAACAGTATGTGGGCTGGCTTTCTGTGGGCTAAACAAAATACATTTGTGGACATACGACCAGCAAAGGCACCTAATCAAAATCACCTGCCTATGGGGATCATCTCGTCAAAATCACACAGTCATTCACGTATTCCACACATATCCTTTTCCTACTGTGTTCAAAGCACTCCTGCTAGATGCTAGGAGAAGTAGAGTGGAGTGTTTGCAACTATGGGTTTTGGAATCGGACATCTTTCTTTGGAGTCCCAGCTCTGCCACCTTCTAGCTATGGTGCCATTAGGCAATATTCCTAACTCTCAGTTCATCAGTAAAGTGGGGATTATTCCTAACTCTTTAGGTTGTTCTGAGAATTAAATGAGATAATGCATTGATTGTTCACAGTGAACATATATTTTCCGACTGTTCCTAGTGTGGCACAAATAAAGGCTGGCCCTTATGATCACTAACAGCCCTGTGATACAGTCCTGGAATTTTATCCTGCATGTTTATAATCTCCTTCCCTAGCCAGCTTCCTGCCTGCCAGCTTTGGCTAGGGCTCCTTTCCTGATAATGTCCCCTCAGACAGCTACCACCCAAATTAACACAGCTGATGTAGATACAAATGCTTCTTCTCTGGACATTTCAGCCGTCATGTTGAATTATGGGGCTGAAGCTTCATCATGCACGCTGCCTTGTAATAGGATGCTACATTGGGTACCATGAATCACCCAGTCCTGTTAGACCCAATTTATGTCCAGCTGCAGAGCTGTATTTTCATGTGTCATGTCTTGTTATATGAATCCTTACTGAGTGACTGAGACAGTGGCTGCAAAACCCCTAAATTCGGTGTCCTGGACTCTGCTGCCATATCAAGGACCTTCTTTTTTCCCCAGCCCTGTGCATCCATTCTCAGCCTCCCCGAAGACTCTGCCTTATTCCTACTGGAAAGTTCACTTATTGACGCCCCCTGTTTCAGCCTATTTGCCTTTTCTGCTTCAAGGCTTCTTCAAATGCTTGCCCAAGCTGCTCTCTCTCTTTGATAGAGAGTTGATGCTCGCTGCAGTGTAGACTGGAGATACCGTTACATCCTCTTGAGTCCTCTTTGCTGCCCTGTGTATTTTTCCCTCTACTCTTATTCAGTTCTGAGGACTTCTAAGACTCTGCTCGTTTTTGTATTTCTCATCATTGGGGATAAGTATCATTTTTGTACTCGATGTAGAGAAAAGTCTAAAATCTCTGGGGTCAGATGAGCGTGCATTTGAGAGTCACCTACCTGCCAGCGATTTGACTTTTAGCTACTTCCTCTGCGCCTTGAGTGAAGATTCATCATCTGTTAAATGAGGTTGTTAATGATAACCGATTCATACCGTTGTAAAGATTGAGTAGACAATGAGATTGGCCATCACCATTTCTGGCACAAATTAGCACTCAACAAATGTTTGCTCCTTCATTATATGGTAAAAAAAAGCTTACTAATTTATAGGAAAAAAAGCTATTAACATCATGCCACGGGATTTTAACTCTGGAGGGTAAAGACTGTGTCTTAATCATTTCTGACCCTGCAGGGCGGTCACAGTGCCGAAAGTGTAAAGGAAAGAGGAGAACATTTTGCGGGGAGGGGGGAGGCACTGCCAAAGATGGGAGCCCACGATGCAAGTTCCTTGTTTCCTGAAGTGAAGAGAGCTCTCCAACCCTCCCACCAGCACCCACGACCTTCCCTCCAAATCTGGTTTTGGTCCCCCTGTAACACTTAGAGAGAAATCTAACCACCTGGAGGGCTTGTTCACACACAGATTAATGGGTCCCGCCTTCCACAGTTCTGGATTCAGTAGGTTTCTAGGGGTCTAATAATTTGCATGTCTAACAAGTTCCCAGATGCTGCTGCTGCTGGTCTGAGGACCACATTTTGAGAAACACCGACTTTTTTTTATTACCACTCCAGTCTACCTCAGTGGTTCTCAGCCGGTGGTGGTGGTGGTGGGGGTCTATTTCGCACTTCTCAGGGGATGTTTGGCAATATCTGGAGACGTTTTTGGTTGTTACAACTGGTCTAGCGTGGGTGCTCCCAGCATCTAGTGGATAGAGGCCGGGGATGCTGTAAAACATTCTACCGTGCACAGAGAATTGTGTGGCCCGAAATGTCGATTGTGTCCAGGTTGAGAAGCCCTGCCCTTCCTCCCCCCATCCCAGGAAGTATTCAGAAGGATGACATCGGTCTGTCCACCCGGAAGTCAGCAGGCCCCACATGCTGCCTTTCCCCTACCCTCCTGCTTCACAGAAACAGCCTAAGGGTCTCAGTCCACCCCAGGGCCAGAACTGTCTGATCACATCACTACCCTGCCTAGAGTCCTCCCATGGTTCCTCACAGCCCTTTTCAAAAAAGGCTGAGACCCTCCCTGTGCCTGCAGGGCCCACTTGTCTCCCAGCTTCCTGTGCTCCATCCATCCCTCCCTAACTCCTGCCCCCCGCCACCCCGACTCTACCCTCCAGCCACTCAGATTCTGACAGTGTGAAGCTCTCTCTCACCCTGGACCTTAGCTCATCTGATCCATTGGTCAGGAATGTTTTTCCTTATCTCTTGCTATATTAGTCTGCTAGGGCTACCATATTAAAGCACCACAAACTGAGTGGCTTAAACAACAGAAATTGATTTTCTTATAATTCGGGAGGCTAGGAGTCCAAGATCAAGGTGTCGGCAAGGTTGGTTTCTTCTGAGGCCCCTCTCCTTGGCTGGCAGATGGACGTCTTCTCACTGTGTCCTCACATGGTCTTCCTTCTGTGTGTGTCTGTGTCTTAATCTCCCCTTCTTATAAGGATGCCAGTCAGATTAGGGACCACCCTAATAACTTCATTTATTTATTTATTTAAACATCTTGATTGGGGTATAATTGCTTTACAATGTTGTGTTAGTTTCTGCTGTATAACAAAGTGAAACAGCTATATATGTATATATATATCCCCATATCCCCTCCCTCTTGCGTCTCCCTCCCACCCTCCCTAACCCACCCCTCTAGGTGGACACAAAGCACCGAGCTGATCTCCCTGTGCTATGCGGCTGCTTCCCACTAGCTATCTGTTTTACATTTGGTAGTGTATATATGTCCATGCCTCTCTCTCACTTCATCCCAGCTTACTCTTCCCCCTTCACCATCCTCAAGTCCATTCTCTATGTCTGCGTCTTTATGCCTCTCCTGCCCCTAGGTTCATCAGAACCTGTTTTTCTTTTTTGTTGCTGTTTAGAATCCATATATATGTGTTAACATATGGTATTTGTTTTTCTCTTTCTGACTTACTGCAGTCTGTATGACAGACTCTAGATCCAACCACCTCACTACAAATAACTCAATTTCATTTCTTTTTACGGCTGAGTAATATTCCATTGTATATATGTGCCACATCTTCTTTATCATCTGTCGATGGACACTTAGGTTGCTTCCATGTTCTGGCTATTGTAAATAGTGCTGCAATGAACATTGTGGTACATGACTCTGAATTATGGTTTTCTCAGGGTATAGGCCCAGTAATGGGATTGCTGGGTCATATGGTAGGTCTATTTTTAGTTTTTTAAGGAACCTTCATACTGTTCTCCATAGTGCCTGTATCAATTTACATTCCCACTGACAGGGCAAGAGGGTTCCCTTTTCTCCACACCCTCTTCAGCATTAAGTGTTTGTAGATTTTTTGATGGTGGCCATTCTGACGAGTGTGAGGTGATACCTCACTGTAGGTTTGATTTGCATTTCTCTAATGATTAGTGATGTTGAGCATCCTTTCATGTGTTTGTTGGCAATCTGAATATCTTCTTTGGAGAAATGTCTATTTAGGTCTTCTGCCCATTTTTGGATTGGCTTGTTTGGTTTTTGATATTGAGCTTCTTCTATATTTTGGAGATTAATCCTTTGTCAGTTGCTTCGTTTGCAAATATTTCCTCCCATTCTGAGGATTGTCTTTTTGTCTTGTTTATGGTTTCATTTGCTGTGCAAAAGCTTTTAAGTTTAATTAGGTCCCATTTGTTTATTTTTGTTTTTGTTTCCATTCCTCTAGCAGGTGGGTCAAAAAGGATCTTGCTATGATGTATGTCATAGAGTGTTCTGCCTATGTTTTCCTCTAAGAGTTTTATAGTGTCTGGCCTTACATTTAGGTCTTTAATCCATTTTCAGTTTATTTTTGTATATGGTGTTAGGGAATGTTCTAATTTCATTCTTTTACATGTAGCTGTAGTTTCCCAGCACCACTTATTGAAGAGGCTATCTTTTCTCCATTGTATATTCTTGCCTCCTTTATCAAAGATAAGGTGACCATATGTGTGTGGGTTTATCTCTGGGCTTTCTATCCTGTTCCATTGATCTATCTTTCTGTTTTAGTGTCATTACCATACTGTCTTGATTACTGTAGCTTTGTCTGAAGTCAGGGAGCCTGATTCCTCCAGCTCCGTTTTTCTTTCTCAAGATTGCTTTGGCTGTTTGGGGTCTTTTGTGTTTCCATACAAATTGTGAAATTTTTTGTTCTGGTTCTGTGAAAAATGCCATTGGTAGTTTGATAGGGATTGCATTGAATTGGTAGATTGCTTTGGTTAGTATAGTTATTTTCACAATGTTGATTCTTCCAATCCAAGAACATGGTATATCTCTCCATCTGTTTGTATTGTCTTTAATTTCTTTCATCAGTGTATTATAGTTTTCTGCACACAGGTTTTTTGTCTCCTTAGGTAGGTTTATTCCTAGGTATTTTATTATTTTATTGCAATGGTTAATGGGAGTGTTTCCTTAATTTCTCTTTCAGATTTTTCATCATTAGTGTATAGGACTGCCAGAGATTTCTGTGCACGAATTTTGTACCCTGCTACTCTACCAAATTCATTGATTAGCTCTAGTAGTTTTCTGGTAGCGTCTTTAGGATTCTCTATGTATAGTATCATGTCATCTACAAACAGTGACAGTTTTACTTCTTCTTTTCTCATTTGGATTCCTTTTATTTCTTTTTCTTCTTTGATTGCTGTGGCTAAAACTTCCAAAACTATATTGAATAATAGTGGTGAGAGAAGGCACCTTGTCTTGTTCCTGATCTTAGTGGAAATGCTTTCAGTTTTTCACCATTGAGAACGATGTTGACTGTGGGTTTGTCATATATGGCCTTTATTATGTTGAGGTAGGTTCCCTCTATGCCTACTTTCTGGAGAGTTTTTATCATAAATGGGTGTTGAATTTTGTCGAAAGCTTTTTCTGCATCTATTGAGATTATCATTTGGTTTTTCTCCTTCAATTTTCAATATGGTGTATCACGTTGATTGATTTGTGTATATTGAAGAACCCTTGCATTCCTGGGATAAACCCCACTTGATCATGGTGTAGGATCCTTTTAATGTGCTGTTGGATTTTGTGTGCTAGTATTTTGTTGAGGATTTTTGCATCTATGTTCATCCGTGATATTGGCCTGTAGTTTTCTTTTTTTGTGACATCTTTGTCTGGTTTCGGTGTCAGGGTGATGGTGGCCTCTTGGAAACTAGCAAAACCGGTGACCTATTCTTTTTCAAATAGGAATGGGAAATCATTTAGGGCCACTCACTCTGATCAGAGAGCAGCAGAACAGACAAATCATCATCCACTCAGGACTGAGGCCGACTCTCACTTGCCAGGATCTCAGACATCTAAATCTTCATAAGCAGCTTTCAAAGGGTTCACTACGTTTATTTTACTCAAGGCAAAGATGGAACTTGACTTGGGGAGAATTTGTTGAAATAAATTGGAGTTTAAAAGACGCAGTTGAGATTTCTCTCATTGTTGGATCAATCTGGATGTGGGCACCAATACCGTACTCTCCCCTATATCCGTACTAAAGAAGGAGATTGGCCTTAGATTCTTTTAGCTTCTGGAACGCACACCATACTTGGCTTCAAGCCAGGCTCACTCCACATTACAATACTCTCTCCAGTTTCTTCCCAGCGTTGCCACTTCTAGTATTATAATACATAGCCGGGGGTCCCCCACAAAACAGATGCTAGTTTCCACCTTTCCAGGACCTCCTGACTTCAAGGAAGACAGAGTTTCCTCCTTCATCCCATCTTTTAGGCCCTGTTATTTTACCTGCATCTGAAGTGCCCTTATCTGTCCATTCAGACATATTTATGGTGTCTTTTTTTGTGCCTGGAACTAATGTAGATTCCGGGGATGGAGAGAATGGGGGACCGATTAGACAAGCTCCCTGTTCTCCTGCAGCTCGGGCTCTGCATTATAAAAAGTCATACAATAGAGGGACTTCAGAGAACAAAGAAGGGAAATTTAGGCCCCAGTCAAGACAGCTTCAACATAGTAAATAAGAAGAAAAGCTCAGGTACTAAAACATATTTTACAGCACTCAGCTGGGAAAGCAAAGAGGAAAAAGAAGAATCAATTATGGAAATAAAGGGATTAGTTCTTGAGAAGCATAGAGATGCTTGTTAGAACACAAAGACAGAGGGAGAGGGAGGTGAGTTGTTTTTATTATTTTATTTATTTTTTTGTCCTTTACCTTAGGTCACTTCAGTTGCGTTTGAATATTAAGCCCCTTTCTGGTTAATGATATTGCAGCTCTCAATGGCTGATTTTCATACTGAGGAAGGTGGTAGAGCAGGGTGGGCAGGAAAGATCGAATCTGGCCTCGCCACTTGCCAACCCTGTGACTTTGACAATTTCCCTCGCTTCTGTATACCTTGATTTTCTCATCTGCATGTATTTCACAAAAAGAGATCCTTTAAAAAGAATAACCTACCACACCCGGCAGCTGTGAAGGACTGAATTAGAAAATGCATATGAAATGCGACAGAGTGGTTGCCAAGCGCTGTGAGAGATGATTTTCACAAGTTGTAAATGAACTGTTTACTAATGACAGCTCTCCTGTTGGGTAGTTTTGTTTGCCAGGCTTGGATACACAGGGCCCTAATTTGTTTTCCCTGCAGGGCCCGAGTAGCACCTTCCATTTAGTTTCTCACCTTGACTCTGGAATTTGAGATGGGCAGCTCCTTCTCTGTGGCTTTTCTGTGCTTTATTTATCCAACAGATATTGGTGGAGTGCCTCTTCCTGGGAATGAACTAAAGAAACAAATCTCTGTCTTCTTAGGGCTTAAATTCTAGTGACAGAGAACATGAAAGGCACAAAAACTAAGGTCAGGAGGTGTTAAACGTTATGAAAGACACACAAAGTGTTATTAACCAGTAATTGTTGGACATCTGTTAGACGCATCAAGGGCTATGGAGGCTGAGGCTGCAGCCACTGATGAAAATGGAAGTGGCCATTACAAGCCGGACTAATGCTGTAATACAAGGGAATGCGTAATCTTTGTCTGGAAAATTGAAACTATCACAGCCTAGAAATTACCACAGGTGCGCTGATCAACCAGGACACAAGCAAAAGGTGAGGACTTTGTCCCAAACTCCTGTAAATTCTATCCTCTAATCCTCAGATACGTTTACTACCTTTTTTCTAAACCGGAGATGCAAATTTGCAAGAAGGAGAAGAAGGAAGGAAGGAGGGGGAGGCTGCAGCTAGAATGGATATAACGGAGTAAAACTGGCCTTGATCTTTCTAAAAGGCCAATGTGGGATTTTAGTTTCTTCTCTAAGCGGGAAACGGAGACGGTGTTTGCCCCAAATAATTTGAGAATACTGCTTCTTCGTTTAATTAGGAAATTCCTCCAGAAGTGTTTTCACTGAAAAATTCAGTTAAATATAATTAAAAAGCTAGGGAAATCCCAACAGAAGAGGAAACTCAAGGCTTTGGAGTGGAGGGAGCTTCTCAATGCCCTGGGAAGGCTCCCGAGGGACCTCTCCATTTTCTTCCTCTAGGAAGCTCTGCTCTACAGCGACAGTCCTCTCCCAGCCAGCTGCAGAGACCAAAGGCCTCTGACAAAACAGCACGTTCCAGGGTGGTCAGTCTTGCTGGACATTTTTTTTTTTTTTTTGGCGGTACGTGGGCCTCTCACTGTTGTGGCCTCTCCTGTTGCGGAGCACAGGCTCCGGACGCGCGGGCTCAGCGGCCATGGCTCAGGGGTCCAGCCGCTCCACGGCATGTGGGATCTTCCCGGACCGGGGCACGAACCCGTGTCCCCTGCATGAGCAGGCGGACTCTCAACCACTGCGCCACCAGGGAAGCCCTGCTGGACATTTTGATCAGCCCTGGGAAGAGGGGCCCCAGCAGTGCCCTGCCCTGGTGCAGACAGCTGACCTTTCTCTCCACCATCTTTGTAGCCCTTGGCAAGTACAAAACGGTGCTGCCCTAGCAGACAGTGAGCTGTGAAACACCTTCAGAGTCAGAAAAACATGGGCTTGATCAGCTCCTCCACCAATTATCAGTGGTGTGGCCTTGGACAGTGAACTTAACCTCTCTATGATGTTTTCTTTTCTGTACAATAAGGGTGTGTCCATAGAGCTTAACCACTAGTATGTGTGTTAATTATCTGGCACATGATAAGTGATCAGTAAATGATCTCCAGGACCTTTATTATTGACCTCAGATCATGAAAGTCCACACAGAGCCTGTGGGTCCTGAAAGCAGAGAGGGATTCCCAGCTTGGTTGAGGATGGAAAGGTGATTAAAGTGAGAAGAAGAGAAGATGTGGGAGTTTGGGATTCCAGTCTCTCTGTCCCTCTGCCTACCTGGGCTCCCTCTCAAAAGTCATTTTAGCCCGTGTCCACCTGTTCTCATATGTGAAATGAAGACTCAGATAAACAGAACTAATCTTTCCCCTCCTTCTCTGAGATTGTCGTCTGACACTCACTGGCGCCATAGGAAACACCTTGAAGTTCAATTAGAACAATGACCTTCGGAGCAGTACTTTTCACCCTGTGGGGGGATTTTCACACACATCATCATCTATCATGATGATGACTTGATCATGACAAACATTTTTTGAGATCTCATTTTCCAGTTGGGTAACCAAGGTCCAGAGCTACAAAGGGACTTGTGCCAGACCGCAGAGAGAGGGAGACTCAGGTTTGAATCCGGTTCTCACAGCCAAGGTGTGAAGTCAAAATCCCACATGGATTCTCCTCCACAGAACCTGCAGCGTGCCCAACTCATAGTAGGTCCAGACCCACACCGAAACTCAGTGAGTTAATATCCATGAAGGGCTGTCGAGGGCAAACTCCAGGAACATGGAGGAAAGCCATCAAACAATGTTATGGAACCTACTTTGTGGTTCTGAGGCCAGGAGAGAGTGCACCGTGTGGGTGGGTCAGTGCTCATGGGGCTGGTCTACTCTTCCTCAGTGCAGTTTCCATACTTTGAGAAGCTGCCCGTCCTATGTCTTCCTTCTATGCCTTTTGCTTTGATTAACCGCAACTTTCATGATTTATATTGCCTAATTACCTTCCAAATGGGTTATTCCTGGGTGGCAACCTTATAAGGGGAGGTTTGTGGGTCTCTGAAGTGTCTTAAGTATGATATTGCAAAGCTCCAACTAAACAAGGCATGATCTCCTGATAGCACAAGGCAGATACAGGAAGGGTATTGCAAGTCCTCTAGAGCAGCTCTGTTCCATAGAACTTGCTGGATGATGGAAATGTTCCACATCTATACTACCCGATACAGTAGTTACTGGTCACATGCGGCCATGGAACACTTTGTGACTGGTGCAACTTGGAACTGAATTTTAAATTTTATTTAATTAACGTTTATATGTAAATAGCCCCACATGTCTGGTGGCTACCATATTGGATGTCGTAGCTCTAGAGTAATCCAAAGGTTAATTTTGCAGAATGAGATTCGAATCCTAGGTCTACCACTCTCTGCCTGCGTCACCTTGGATGTGCCAGTTGGAGCTTCCGTTTTCTCATCTATTAGGTAGGCTTAGTACGTTGTCTTCCTTGCAACTCTGCTGATAGTTAATAATATGTTGTATATTAAGTGTCTAGAAGAGTGCTTGGCACAGAAAATGAAAGCCAATTCGGTGAGAGCTATTAATATTACACTTACAATTGTGTGAATGGGACTTGAGTAGCATCTTTTCCTTCGTGTTAGTGCTATGGGTGGAAGAAGGAATCCAGGACCATTTACCTGGGATTTACCCGTCTAATGTTTCTATGGAGATGATGGAGTGAGGCTGTGAAGACAGCTTACAGCAGAAACTTTCACCTACTTAGAATACATGTTACAGTGTATTGAAGGCCAGGAATCTTCTGTGGCCGTGAATGCACCTTAGCAATGTTCTGAGGGGCCATCAGCTCTGCTCACATATCCCTGATCAGGTTTTGTGCCGGGTCATATAGCACCCTGATTGCACGTTGCAGATCAGGGTCTCCATGCCCTTCCTCTGCCTGGAATGTTATCTTGCACCGTACACAGCACCCTCTCGTCTGCCTTACCAATTTCTTCTTCTCTTGGACCTTCTTAAAGAGTCAGTTCAAACACTGCTCCCCTTGGAAGTCTTCATCTATTTCTTCTCTGTGCCCCTTCCCTTGAACAAGTGTTTGTTGCAGCACCTGTGGACGTCTGCATGCCCAACTTCCTGTTAGAGGATCATATCTTTCAATCTCTTTCAATCTCTGAACCTAGTATAGAACCTGGTATGTAATAGGATCTAAGTAAATATTTGACAAGACAATCATGATGACAATAGCGAAGATGATGGTGATGATGATGGTGATGATGATATAGTGATGATGGCAAACATTTATAGACTGGTTGCCGTATTCTAGGCACTGTTACAAATGCTTTAATAGCATTCATTTAATCCTCACAACTCTAAGTAGTAGCTACTATTTTTGTCTCCATTTTACATGTAAGTAGAATGAATATCAGGGAGTTTGAATCATTTTTCTAAGGTTGACCAAGCTTAGAAGTGGATTTCTTACTGAGGTGGCTACACGTCCAGGGTGCTAAAGCACCTACTCTCCCAGGAGATCTGGCCCCTCGCATCTTCTCCCTGTGGACCCCACCATGAGAATGAAAGTCACCCCGCCTCCTGTTGATTCGGGAGCCAAGGGACAAAGACCCCTGCATTTCAGCAAAAAATTGCCAAGCTTCGGAAATAGCCTGCTTGGCTCCCAAGGGCGGGAGCATGTCCCCACGTCCCTTCCCAATTCCCAGGCACTTATCACTCGGACAGCTGCATTGGAATGATTTACAACCACGTCAACTACTTGGTGCTTTCCAGCAAGAAGCTGAAAAATGGCACGTACTGTGGAATACCAAGTGCAGAAACCTCTCACGGAGAGCAGCCCCTGGTGGCTTTCTGCAGACATGCCTGCCTTTGCCCCCAACCCCACACACCCTGTTTACTGACTCACCTGGCCCCGTGGCAGTTCTGCCTCGACTTAGCTCTAAGCAGCAGGGAGGAAAGACATCGAGATCAAGGCTGAGTGGGGTGAAACGTATACCTCGGTGGATTTTGTGTGTGGTGAAAGCTCCCCATGCCTCACGGAGCTTCAGGGTTTGTTCCTTCACATTCTCCTTCTTGACTATAAGAAATTGATTCATTTAACAAATATTTATTGTTCTCCCTTCATGTGCTACATGCTGGGGACACTGGGTTGAAAAAAATACCCACCGTCCACCTAGTCTAGTTGGGGGGTGCAGGGGATAGAAGTAAATATTTGCTGTGCTGTGTGATAAATGTCGTGACAGAATTGAGCCTCGGGTGCTATGGGGGTCAAGAGAGGGGGTCTCACCGTGCTTGGGAAAATCTGGGAAGCCGTCACAAAGGAGGGGACGTCTGGGCAGTGCCTCTAAGGCTCACAAGACTGAGAAGGCTGGGAGGGATGCCCAGGCAGAGGGGACAGCTTTTGAAAAGGCATGGGGGCATGAAAGGATGCTGTGATAACAGGCTGTGGTACCCAGTTACTTAATCAAACACTAATCTAGGAGTTGCCCTGAAGGTATGGTGTAGATGTGGTTAACACAATCAGTTGATTTTAAAGAAAGGGGATTACCCTCAATAAGGTGGGTGGGCTTCATTCAATGAGTTGTAAGGGCTTGGGAGAGAGACTGAGGTTTCCTGAAGAAGAAATTCTGCCTCAAGTTTGCGGCATCAGCTCCCGCTTGAGTTTCCAGCCTCCCAGCCTGCCCCATAGATTTCACATTTACCAGCCCCCCACACATCAAGCCAATTCCTTGAAATAAATCTCTTAATACGTATATGTATATCTCTATCTCTAGCTTGGCTCTGTTTCTCTGTAGAACACTGACTGCCACAGATGCCATAAGTGTAGAGATTAGTTTATGCTTCCATGCGGCTGGAGGTTGGGGAATCTGGCTGGCTGTGGAAGAAGATGAAGCTTGTGGAGGAGAAGGAAAGAGACTTAACTTTTTCATGAGGACGATGGGGAGCCATGGAAGGAGTGGGTGTGAGGCAGCTTCAGGTATGTGTCTCAGAAAGATCATCCTGGTGGCTAAGTGGAGGATGGCCCTGTCACCCCCTCCGTGTGTCCTGTGCCTCTCCTGCCTCCATCCTCTTCTCATGAGATATCCCAAGGAGGCCGATCATCTCTGACAGTTAGCATCGCTAACAGAAGTAATTGTGAGGGTGGTTCCTGATTCACACAGACCAGGTCTGAAGACCAGCTCTGCCACTCACCGCATTGCAACTTGGAAGGGGCTCCTAAACTCTCTAGGCCTCAGTCCCTTCATCTGTAAACAGGGGTACAGCAGTCCTGACCTCTAGGTCATGGCAAGGATGAAATAAGACAAAGCCTGCAGGGTTGTGCTGGTGATCTTTTCACCCCGCTCAACCCTCTCTGTGCTCCAAGAGCGGAAACCCCTCCAACTGCATCACCCTTCGCTCAGTTGCCCTCTGGTTTTCAGTGGGTTTGGCCCTCAGGAGCCACGGCAGAAACTGGAAAGTGCGTTTGTTCCCCTGGTCCCTTCCCGCAGCCTTGGGAGTTTCCAGATTAAAAAGCTGTGCTTCTGCTGGGCAGCCCTTTCCCACAGCCACAGCTGCTCCCTGAGCTCCTGGAGCCCGTCCTTCTCCTGACCCTGGAGGCTGAATAGTTTATGGTTTTGCACTCTTACCAACTCTGGGGTACTTCACCATACCCCGTAACCTGACCCCATCTTTGTAACTATACGCCTCATTAAACTCTCGTCAATTACCTCTTTGTTGTGTGCCCACCACACAGTAGGAATCCAACACGTGGTCTTCATGGTTAGCTATTATCACCATATTGTTATTATACTGATTACGATAAAACTGAGATACCAAGAGACCATATTAACTTGTTAAGGTCATACAAATAAATTTAATTTAGCAAGAACCCTGGGTGTGCTAGCTGCTTTATACCCACAGCAACCCTCCGCAATCATTACTATTCTCAGCTCCATCCATAGGCGAGAAAACTGAGGCCCAGAAAGGTTAAGACCCTAGCCTGAATGAGCACAGCTAGTAAAGGGCAGATCCTGGATTCAGACCCAGAACTTTGAGACTTACCCTGTCCTATGGTGATGCCACCATTTTTTTTTTTTCCTGCCTGACCCTAAAATCCCACCACTGGTGTCCTGTCCTATGTTCTTGCTGCAAGAGTCAAGGCATCCCCGTCTCTTGTGACAGCCGCCTTGTCTGAGGAGATAAAATCAGACTGTGAGTTCATCTGTCTATGAAAGCCAAGAGGGGCTGGGACCTGAAGATGGGTGAATTTCCGCCACATGTGTAATTTATTGCCAGAAGCACCCCCTGGAATCACATCAGAACATGGTCTCCAGATCTCGCCCATCTGCCCTCAATCATTCTGGACTCTGGGGAGGATGTATCAGGCAATCAGACGTGTCAGCTCCCCAGGATCGGGGCTCGCAGGGTCCACCCCAGCCCCACTGGATTGCTGACAGCCCCAGCTGACAGCCTCGGGTACCGGGCTTCTCAAGCAGAAGAGTTTGGGTCAGGGCGGTGCTGTCATCAATTATGGCCCACGGCCGGGCAGCTAGTCATCCATCATGCCTTCGCAAGCCTGCTGGAACTGAATCATCGAGACCCTGCAGCCTATTCTTCTAGCTTAGGGTATGAGATCTCATGGTCAGAATTAAAAGACATCTGTTCTACCCTCTGTTTTGAAATTTCTTTGTATCTAAATTGTTGGTATTTCTTGGGCTGTAGCTTTGTAAGTGTTTAATGTCGGAATAATGGGACTTTGGGGTTCAGAAAGTCCTTTAGTTTCATTTCAATTTCTTTTGCTTCTATTACATCTAGGGAAAAATTAATTTAACTTTGCATTTCAAAAAGTCAGGATACAATGATCCTGATTTTTATCATTTTCTTTCTATCTGTTGATCTCCCATCTATTAGTACATGACCTTAGAAAGATGTCTGGAGTGACCTTCATCAAATGTGAACTATGGTTATTTCTGTATGGTGGGATTTGGGGTAAGTTTGCCATTCTTCCTTTGTACTTTCCCACAAAGACACTTATAATTTTCTTAAGAGAGAAGGAGGTATATAGAAGCTCAGAACTAAAGAGAGGACCCTGAAGATTTTCACATCCAGATGAAGAAACAGAGGATCAGAGGGGGCAATGGATTTATCTCAGGTCACACAGTAATTTGATTGTTGAAGCAAGACCAGAATCAAGACATAGATCTCAGAATAGGTTTTTCCCCAATATTCATTCATTCATCAAAAATTTAGCAAACGCGTACTTGGAAATAAGATGAATCCAATGCAGTCTCTGCCTTCAAGGAGACAGAGAGGGGAATCAAGGCTGATATTGTAATCAATGAACTTATGGAGGAGAGAAAACACAGGGTCTGTGAGAGCACAGAGGAGGCAGGACAAAGCCAAGGCAGGGGAGGAGAGAGAGCTTCCAGGAAGCCCCCTGGAGGAGAAGGTATTAGCAACTGTTGGTTAGATACAGAGCAGGCAGGGAGCAGGTCTCAGGCAAGAGAACAGCATGAGCTCATCCGTGAATGCAGGAGAAAACCGGAGCCATTTGTCTGCTAGTGACTTGTTACCACGTGGTTAAAACACAGGTGAGGTGTAGGGGTGGGGCTAGAGGAGGCATCGTGCTGGAGGGGTTGACAGGGGCAAGTCACAGTCCCCTAGAATCTGCTTGGAAAGCCCATGAGAATACAGCTTTGATCTTTTTTATTCACTGCAGCATCCCAAGCACCTATGAGAGATGCTCAGTAGATGTTTGTTACATAAGTGCTCAGCTAAGATGGCACCCCCTCCAGGAAGCCTTCTCCAACTCCCCCCCCCACCCCAGTGCTGAAATTAACCTCTCCCTTATTTCTATTTCATAGACCTTTGCCCATTTATAATAATGTGTCTGGTAGAAGAGATCATTTTTTTCCATGTCAGTCTCCCTCCATCTGACCATAGGCTCTAGAAAGAAAGGCAGCACTGACTCCACTCTGCATCCCTCCAGAGCATCTGGCACGCAGGAGGTACTCAATAGAGGTCTGATTAAAAGACATCTATTAGGGGCTTCCCTGGTGGCGCAGTGGTTAAGAGTCCGCCTGCCGATGCAGGGGACGCGGGTTCGTGCCCCGGTCCGGGAAGATCCCACATGCCGCAGAGCGGCTGGGCCTGTGAGCCATGGCCGCTGAGCCTGCGCGTCTGGAGCCTGTGCTCCGCAACGGGAGAGGCCACAACAGTGAGAGGCCCGCGTACAGCAAAAAAAAAAAAAAAAAAAAAAAAAAAAAAAAAGACATCTATTAGGCTCCCCTTATTCCAAGTCTTCCCTCCCAATTTATTTGAAGCCTTTCACTACACCTGGACACAGTATCTAAAATTCTAAACACCTAAAGGGCTCACTAGTGTCTGCAGGAAGGATCCTGTTGGGATGGAGAGGACTGTAGTGGATATCTATTGGTTGCCCTTGTTCAGGAATCCTTCCCCCTTCTTTTGGTTACAAACACTTTTGTTTTCCTTTGGTGAGCTACTAACTGAATGCAATTTCCGTGGGAATGTCTCTGTCAAGGTGACTCATCCAACCCTCAAATAGTAACATTTTGCAAGAACATATATAGAGAAATGATATCCATTGACTGCACTGGAATGCTTGTCCATGGGAAAGGGGAAGTGAAATGGTGAGTGGGATTCAAGTGGAATATGGAATAAAACAGAAGAGAAAAGTTGACATTGTTGCATCTTTTACCAAAAGGCATTAGGGAAGGGAGTTGACTTTAAAAGGATACGATGGCAGGACCTGTAGAAGCAGGTGGAATCTGATCAAGGACAAACTTTAGCATCATCCAGGGATCAATGGGGCAGCACCTTGCTTCCTAGAGGGTCTATGGACGTGTCTTCCACGAGTAAGAGGCTGTTTTCTGAAAGCCTGTGAAGGACTGACCGAAGTAGTTCACTGCAATCTGTGTCTCCTCGGTACTACATGTTCTGACGTCAGGGACTTACCACCAGTCACACTGTTGGGACCAGGAGAGAGACATCTTCCTACTTTGGTTCCATGAGTTACTATTTCTCAGAACAGAAGGATCAGAAGTCATTAGCAGGAAGCCACTACACTAATATGCATTATTGGGTATTACTAATTAGTTCAGGTCAACTTATGATAAATTATATATAGTTTTAATTTCTTAATCTTTTAAAAGTCCTGAATAAAAGAATGTGGGGACTTCCCTGGTGGTCCAGTGGTTAAGACTCCAAGCTCCCAATGCACGGGGCATGGGTTTGTTCCCTGGTCGGGGAACTAAGATCATGCATGGTGCAGCCAGAAAAAAATTGTAAGTATTCGTATAGATGAGTGGTTGGAGGAGTGAGAAGTCCTTAATAAATACTGTGGTCGAGATTCTGTGGTTCTCCAGCAATTCCACTCCTACGTATCTGCCCAAGAGAAATGAAAATATATTCCATATGGATTTGGGCTTGCACACAAGTTACTGAGCAACCTTATCCACAACACCGAAATACTAGAAACAGCCCCTAAGTCCATCAACCATTGAACAGATACACTCTGTTATAGCCATAAAATGTGATACTACTTAGCAATAAAAAGGAACAAACTACTGATACACAGACACATAGTTGAATCTGGAAAGCACTCTGCTGAGTTAAAGAATCCAAACACAAAAGAGCACATAGTACATGATTCCATTTATATGAAATTCTATACAAGACAAATATGCTCTGCAGTGACAGAAAGCAGATGAATAGTTGACTGAGGCTGGGGGAGGAGGATTGAATGGGAAGGCATACAAGGAAACAACTGAGTGTGATGGAAACTTTCTGTATCTTGATAGTACAGGTATATACATTTGACAAAAGTTCACGAACAATACACTTAAAATGTGAGCATTCTATTTAATGTTAATTATAACTCAATAAAGTCGATTAAAAAGTTGCTGGGGGCTTCCCTGGTGGCGCAGTGGTTGAGAGTCCGCCTGCCGATGCAGGGGATGTGGGGTCGTGCCCCGGTCCGGGAAGATCCCATAGGCCGCGGAGCGGCTAGGCCCATGAGCCATGGCCGCTGAGCCTGTGCGTCCGGAGCCTGTGCTCCTCAACGGGAGAGGCCACAACAGTGAGAGGCCCGCGTACCACAAAAAAAAAAAAAAAAGTTGCTGGGATATTAAGTGAATAGAACAGATGACAATATCCCTCTATTAGGGTGCTAGAACAGCAAGCACTATTCCTCTCTCAGTGGGTTACACTACTTTAAATGATGCTCTTCCTTTTATTACAGGCTGCTTGAAAAGATCTAATGAAATAGCATATTGAAAATAATAACAACAATACAAATAATTATAATGAGAAGGAGGAGAATGGACAGGGCATTTACTGAAGATTTAATATGGACTAGGACCTCCAACAACTCTACAAGGTATGTACTATTATTAACCTCATTTTACAGATAAGAAAATTGAGGCACTGAGAATTTAAGTGACTTAAGATCACAAAGAAAGTAATAGAGCTAGGGTTCAATCCCAGATAATCTGAGGACAGAGGCACACTTTTAAGCTCTAACCTTTACAGGCTACAGGGCTCTGTATGAGCTGTAAAATGTATAACTGTCTTAAATGTCTTTACCCAGAAGAAAAATGAAGAATAGAAAATTCACGCATTAAGGCAAGCAAGGAATATGGGGACCCTCATACCTTGCAGGTAACAGCTATCTCTATACTTAGTCACACAGTCCTTCATATGTTGAGAATGAACAAGAGTAACTTCTATTTTTTTCTAACCTTCTTTAAGGTTAGAAATTCTCTTATTTATTTTAAATCTTATTTACTTATCTTATTTAAGTAAATAATCTCTTATTTACTTTAAATCTGCCACCAAAGTTACCATAAAACCAATTAACAAAAGAGATCAACAGTGGGGCCATGAGTAATGGCTGTCTTTCTCTCATGGTGCACAAGGGTAGACAAGATAAATGAGATTGAAGGATGACTCTGATTATCTGGACAAAAGCATGAATAATTATGTGGCCATCAACAGCCCCTGAGCTCCGCATTCATTGGAAAGTCAATTCTCGGTACTAACACAGTAGATCTGTGCAGCCAGTGTGGCCAGGCTGGTCTCGAGCCTGGAGGTGCCCATCTTCTCCTCTGAGGCCAGGGAACTTATGGCATTTCCATGTTGTACCTGGTATGGCATGGAGTGAGCACAGAGGGCAGAGAGGAATGCCCAAGGGCATGGGATGTGTCATTGGCTAAGGACTGAGCCCCCTTCAGCTTCATCCACTGACACTCAGCTCATCAATTAGCCCTGAAAGGAGCTGTTGGAAGAAAAGCCCATCATGGAAATTGGAGCTGGGTCAAACATGTAAAGTTTGGTCATATGTAGTGGTTATAAAGTTCTGGAGCCAGACTGCCCACATTCAAGTCCTGACTTGGTCAATCCTAAAAGGGTGACTCAGGGAAAACAAGTTAACATCTCTGTGCCTCAGTTTCTCCATCTGTATTGTCTAAGTTTTAAATTAAGAGTGCTTAACAGTGCCTGGTACATAGTAAAAACTCAATAAATGTTAGCTGTGATTGCCATAATCATAGAAATTGGTACAATTCCAAGATGTATGTTCTTCACATTTTGAAGCTCTGAATGCATTTAAAATTTATGTGTTTTCTATAAATCTAAAATTATTCAAAGACTCCAAACAGCCAAAGCAATCTTGAGGAAAAAAAAGCAGAGCTGGAGGCAACATGCTGCCTGTCTTCAGGGAGCATGTTCTATACTACATGTTTTGTCCTACACTACAAAGCTACAGCTATCAAAACAGCATGGAACTGGCACAAAATCAGACACATGGATCAATGCAACATAATAAAGAGTCCAAAAATAGACCCATGCACTTATGGTCAATTAATCTACAACAAAGGAGGCAACAATATACAATGGAGAAAAGACAATCTTTTCAAGTGATGTTAGGGAAATTGGACAGTTACATGTAAAATAATGAAATGAGAACATTTTCTCAAACCATATACAAAAAATAAACTCAAAATGTATTAAAGACCTAAACATAGGACCAGAAACCATAAACTCCTAGAAGAAAAAGTAGGCAGAACACTCTTTGACAAAATCGTAGCAATATCTTTTTTTGGATCTGTCTCCTAAGGCAAAGGAAACAAAAGCAAAAATAAACAAGTGGGACCTAATTAAACATAAAAGCTTTTGCACAGCAAAGGAAACTATCAATAAAACAAAAGAACAACCTACTGTGAATGGGAGAAATTATTTGCAAATGATATGACTGATAAGGGGTTAATATCCAAAATATATCGATATAAACAGCTCATACAACTCAATGTCAAAAAAACCCCCAAACAACTCGATTAAAAAATGGGCAGAAGACCTGAACAGACATTTTTTCCAATGAAGACACACAGATGGCCAACAGGCACATGAAAAGATGCTCAACATGATTAACTATCAGAGAAATGCAAATTAAAACCACAATGAGATATCACCTCACACCTGTCAGAATGGCTATATTAAAAAACACAAATAACAAATGTTGGTGAGAATGTGGAGGAAAGGGAACGCTTGTACACTGTCGGGGGAATACTAATTGGTGCAGCCACTGTGGAAAACAGTATGGACATTCTTCAAAATACTAAAAATAGAATTATCATATGTATTAATACTTCTACTCTTGGGTATATATCTGAAGAAAATGAAAGCACTAATTTGAAGAGATACATGTGGAACTTCCTTGGTGGTGCAGTGATTAAGAATCTGCCTGCCAATGCAGAGGACACGGGTTCGAGCCCTGGTCCGGGAAGATCCCACATGCTGCAGAGCAACTAAGCCTGTGAGCCACAACTACTGAGCCCACGAGCCACAACTACTGAGCCCACGTGCCACAGCTACTGAAGCCTGCATGTCTAGAGCCCGTGCTCCACAATGAGAAGCCACTGCAATGAGATGCCCGTGCACCTCAATGAAGAGTAGCCCCCACTTGCCACAACTAGAGAAAGCCCGCGCACAGCAATGAAGACCCAATGCAGCCAAAAATAAATAAATAAATTTATTTAAAAAAAGAAAAGATACATGCACCCCAAAGTTCATAGCAGCATGATTTATAATAATCAAGATATGGAAGCAACCTAAGTGCCCATCAACAGATGAATAGATATATATGTGCAATGGAATATTAATCAGCCATGAAAAAGAATTAAATTCTGCCATTCGCAAAAACATGATGAACCTAGATGTTATTATGCTTAGTGAAGTAAGTCAAACAGGGGAAGACAAATACTGTATGATATCACTTAAATGTGGAATCTAAAAAATAAAACAAACCAATAGATATAACAAAACATAAACGGACTCACAGATATAGAGAACAAACTAGTGGTTACCAGTGGGGAGAGGGAAGGAGTAAGGGGCAAGATAGGGATTGGGGATTAAGAGGTATAAACTACTTTATGTATAAAATAAAAAAGCTACAAGATATATTGTACAGCACAGGGAATATAGCCAATATTTCATAACTTTAAATCTATAAGAACATTGAATCACTATGTTGTACACCTGAAACTAATATAATAGTGTAAATCAACTATATTTCAATAAAAAATCCAGAATTAAAAGTTTATTTAGAAATTCATGTACTAATTGAATGTGGTAATGAAGCTCTGACTAGTTTTTTTTTTTAATTCCTAATTTTAAAAAAAAACAATGTTACTAAACCAATGGGGTAACTTACACTGGCATCTTAAAATCAAAGTAGCTAAGTATTAATAGGGCCCAAATATATGCTATAGATGAAGAAACAATGATAGGTTTTTGCTCAATAAATGGAGCAATGGCTTTTGCCAATTCTTCATATGCACATGCTCTTCTCACCACAGGACCTTTGCACATGCTGTTCTGTCATGTTCTCCATTCTACCTTCTTCACCTAGTTAATGTCTTATCATTCTTTAGTTCCCATCATTTCCTCAGGAAAATCCTCCCCAACTTACCTGTCTAGGTTAAAACTTTCTAATATCATTTGCCATTTCATTATAGCCCTTGTCACATGTGTGATTTTATGTACATTACACAAAACTGAGTTACTATCTGTCCCTTTCAATAGCCTCGAAGCTCCATGAAAGGAAGAGACTGTTCCTTCCCTTACTCATCACTGTATCTCCAGCTTTCAGTATGGACTCTGGCATACAGCAGGAGCAGAATAAGTATGCTTTGTAAGAATGAATAAATAAATGAATGAGTTTTGGAGACATCATAGATCCAGTTGCAGAGCCTGGCATTTCAATTTTTAGTGTCCATTTGAATGAAAATTTGATTCACGTCTATTAAATTGCACTAAAACCTAAGCTCCACGAGGACAGGAGTCTTGTCTGCTTTTATCTGTTGTGATCCAGCGTTCGCATGTTTTATATTGTACTAAAATTATTTCTGTCCTCGCCACAACTCATCTCTACTACCTTTGAGAGTCATGAAAACAAGTGTCATATCCTGGCCCCTTGTACGACAAAGAGTCGTAAATCTGCAGCCAAAGCTCAGATTGGTTTCCCAAGCTTCAGCTCAGTGAGTCCATCTCTCACTGACATTGCATCTTAAAGTAGACAGTGCTACTTGGCTTCCCCACGACCATTTAACATGAAGGTAATATTCAAAGTTGGACTCCCTGTCCCCCTAAATCCCCACAGGGCTGACTCTCTGAACAGTGAATAAATGCAGGTTCCTCTAGTACCCAGGATCTCCCTCTCTGTGTTGCAATTTACAAGAAGGCATTACCTCACCCCTGCATGGTATTATCATAGTGGTAGAGGGTCAAGTTTCCAGGCAGCATGAAGAGGTGAAAAGAACATGGGCTGGGTGATCAGTTAGTTTGGGTTCAAGTTCCAACTCTATTCAACACTATGAAAAAGGGGGGAAAGAGTGGATTATTAAGCAGTATATATGATGTTAAGACCTTTTCATATAAGATTTCATTCAATTTATAATAAATCTATGGAGTGGGTATTACGGTGCCATTTTAATAACTAGGAAATGGAGATTCAGAGAGGTGAAATAGCTTACTCAAGGTCACCCAGTTGTTAAGTAGCAGAAATTAGAACCCAGATCTCTCTGACCTTAAAGTGCAGCTCTTTCCTTTATACCGTCTTGCCTTATGCCCTGGCTGTGTGATTTTGAGCAAGTTGCTTCACCTCTCTGATCCTGCATTTCCTCATCTGTAACTGAGATGATTACCACACCTATCTCCAAAAGCTGCCCTGAGGATCCAATGGTAATGCACATGAAAGGCAATACATAAATGCACTCAATATCCACAAACAGGCAGCTCAGAAGGAATAAATTCTTTTGTTGGTCTGTTTAAGACGGAAGAGAGCTCTTACTATTCCTGAAAGAGTTATCACAGCTGGAGAAGCAGCCACGCAATTCCTGCAATAAAAGTGTATGTGGGGGGAATCAAAAGGCAATACAACTGTCTTCCAACCCAGCCTGTTTTTATTTTTACCGAAATACAATTTCAGATTCGATGGCTTATTCTTCGTCTGAAGTATGAGCATTTATAGCCCAGCTATTGGGAGCAACAGCAGAGCAGTTAAATGCTGCTCTGCACACTGGCCCTCCTCCAGCCGCCTGGCAGAGGACTCAGCACACTCCGCTCACAGGAGCTCTGCTTCCCCTAATCGATTTTCCCAGTGTCACTCCCTGCCTCTCACCCCATGCTCTGCCTTTCCCTGTACAGGCACCGGGATGCATGAGAACATATTGTCAACTCTGTACTGTCACCTGTTAGAATGGTCCATCCTAGCCACTAGGTTAGCAGTTGGTGTGACACGCCGGTTGGCCTCAAATAACCATGCTTTTCCCACAACTCCAGCCTCCTACCTTGGCTCAGTTCACCTGTTGGCTGAGATTTGCTTCTGGATGAGTTGCCCCATGATGAAACCAGGGATTGTTCATACTCACGTTGCTCAGAAACCCAGTTTCTTTTTGCAGTAGACGGAAGAAAAGAGAGCAAATAAACACAGAGGGAAGAGAGGGGAAGAAGCCACAGCACTGCCCTCAAAGAGTCTACAAAGAGTCTACAATTCTCCTTCTACAAGGAGAAAGAAATGTGAACGGACAAAAACAACGGCAGTTGCTTCCACAGTGCTTGGGATGTGCCAGGCACTGCTCTAAGTGTGTTAGATCATCTACCACATTTAAACCACACAATAATTCCAAGAGGAAGGTACGAGCATTGTCCCCCCCCATTTCACAGATGAGAAAACTGAGGCTGACTTGACCAAGATCGTGGCCAGTAAGTGGTAGAAGCAGGATGTTGGATTTCAAGGGTCTATGCTCTTAGGCACTGCATTATAGCTTCTCTCAGATGATTATAATACAGTGTTGGCCTAATGAGGGGAGTTTTAAAGATTGTTCATGGGCAGAGGCAATCACATGTGCAAAGACCCTGAGGTACCAGAGAGCCTGCACATGAAGGGGGCAAAAAATATCTCATTGCAGTTGGAGCATAACAAGCCATGGGGGAAAAGGAGAAGATGGAAAAGTGTGGAGGACATGTGACTGGAGAGGTGGGTTCTGGTTGGGCTGGAAAGAGCCCCGAATGCCAAGTTAGAACCTTGGACTTGGACCTAGTAAAATGGGGACCCACTGGCATTTAGGAAGGGGAGTGACATGAGCAGTTTAGAGCTGGGAATTACCTCTCAGCCGGTAATGTGGAGGATGGACCTAAGACAGGAGGAAACAGGAAGAGGGAGAGAGGCTGTCCCAGGATGCTGACTGAGAACAGAAAGAGTCACCATCTCCTCCTGTCTCCTTTTTTAGGAGGGTTATGGGGGCCCCTGAGGACCCCCTTGCCCCAGGTGAGCCCATCGGCCTGAAAGCTTGTGTCTTGGCAGTAGCATGCTAGCATGTACTCAACATCTGCTTATAAACTGGATTGTAAGCCTTCCAAGGAGTGAGATTTGGCCAATGACACCACTGACAGAGAAGCCACTGTGCCCTTCCAAGTCTGAAAAGTCTAATAAGAAACTCAAATTTCTGGACACTGGCAAAGGATAGGAAGCCACTCGCAGTTGAAAGGCATTCTGGAGGGCGTTGGGACTTCGCCTGCCTTAAGAAAACTCCTTATCCTCCCCTGGGAGTAACTTCATGGTGCCTGCCTGCCCCACCTCCCCACAGTTGCAAAGATGGCCTGGACTTGTCATAAAGCTTCATTTCCTCAACTGTGATCACCCCAGGGATGGACTGTACAGGCAAGTAGGAGTGACCAAGGGTTCTGTGAACTTTGACATATGGACGCAAAGTCAGAGAAGGGCCTTGCTGGTGGCCAGCATTCCTGCCCTATGTAGAGAATGAACCTAAAAATGAAGCAACATCAAGGGAAGCAGGACCAGAGATGGAGAACGACAGAGTCTTGATTATACAACTGAGCCTATGGATATAGTTGAGCCTGAAATCTAAGGGATCTATCCGCAACTTACATACTTCTCTTCCCAGCATTGCCAACAAATTGGAGTTGAATTTCATTGGCTTATTCCCGAGTCAATCACTGAGCCCAAGGGGATGGAATTTGCTGATTGGCCAGGTTTGAACCACATGACCCTTCCTGGAGCCAAGGTCTGGGATGTGAGTTGGACCCCATCAGAATCACATAAACTGAAAGTAGGGATGGGTGGCTTCCAAGCAAAATCAAAGTCTTATTACCAGAGGAAAGAGACATTTTTTCCGGACAGGCAAAAAATAATAGATGTACTCTACAACCTTTTGCAATACAAATGTTAAGATTACATCAATCTTTCAAACCCACTAGTCCTTGAGCTGGGTTGCTTAGAGAATAATTCCACCGAGGTGAGAGCTCTTGGGATGGGAGGTACATAGGAAGTGGCTCTCTTCATTTCAATCCCTGTTCTGAGCCCCATCTCCTTGTCACTCTGCCCTACCAAAAGCCACTGGGTCAGCTAAAACACAAAATTTTGTTTCTGTGAGCCCAAGGCCTCTGCTTCCAAGTTCTCATGACTTTGCCCTTACATTAGCATTCATGAACTCAAACTGTCAGAGAGTCTTGGGTAATTAGAAGCAATACAAAAATGCTGATTAGCACTCTGGCTGTACCCAGAGGATGACATAGGCAGAGACCCAAGCCCTACGTTTGTGTTTCCAGGACTCCTTGAATTCCCACATCTAAGAACCCTTTACAAAGCTTCTTGATGAAAGAAAGAGCTCAGAGACAGTATAGCATTGGGTTCAAGGCATTGCCCTTTCAGTACGATGCACTTCCATGTCAATCTCAACTCTGCCACTTACACATGCTATATCCATCGGCAAATTACTTCACCACTGAGTCTCAGTTTTCTCCTCCATAAAATGGGAGTAATAATCATCTCTATTTTAACATGTTTTTGTTATGTGAATGAAAAATTAATGCAATATGTACAGTACCTGGCACATAATAAGGGTTCAATAAATGAGTTTCTGTATGTGTAATACACAAGGGGGAAATTATAGGAGGTCAAATATGAAAATTGGGTTGTAGATTCCGCTTGGCTCCAACCATTCCCATCCCCACTATTTGGTGTGAAGCAGTCACACCTCATGTGTGGACCAGTGCAATGTTTTCCTGTCTGGTTGTGGTTCCTTCTCTCTCTTTTCCCTCCAAATCATTTTGCGTTAGTTTCCAAGGATTGTGGTGACAAGTTACCACAAAATTGGAGGCTTAAAAGAACGTAAACGTATTGTCTCACAGCTCTGCAGGCCGGAAGTGTGAAACCAAGTCGTTGGCAGGGTTGGTTGCTCCGGAGGTTCTGAGAAAGAATCCATCCTGAGCTGCTGTCCTGGCTCTGGTGGTTGCCGGCAAGCCTGGTGTTCCTTGGCTTGTAAATGCATCCTTCCGTCTCTGCCTCCGTCTTCACAAAGCCTTCTTCTGTCCTTCTGTGTCTTCTCCTCTTCTGTCCGTCTCATCTCCCTCTAGGCTTTGCCCTTCTAAGGACACCTGTCATTGGATTTAGGTCCTACCTAAGTAATCCAGGGTAATCTCATCTTGAGATCCTTAAGTTAATTCTATCTGCAAAGACTCCATTTCTAAAATAGGTCATAGTCACAGGTTCTTGGAGTTAGCACGTAGACGTATCTTTTATTTGAGGGGGTGGTCACCTTTCAATCCACTATACATCCCAACACCACATCACCATTTCAAGGTCAATCTTCGCCAAACACACATCAAAAGGCCTACAAAGCCTTCTCATTTTCCACCTAAAAGTCTTCCAGCCATGCTGGTCTGCCATCGAAGGCTCTCCCCCAGCAGGTCCTGAGCTTCTCCTCCCTTCAGGCACCTGGCTCTGGAGGTGCTGAGCTGCTGGCCCTCATCGTTTTCTCATCCTCCCTCTTGCACCGTCCTTCCACCCATGTTCCCATCTTGGGCTCTGTATCACTTTTCTATTGCTCCATAGCAAATTGCCACCAACTTAGCAGCTTAAAACATCATGGGGCTTCCCTGGTGGCGCAGTGGTTGAGAGTCCGCCTGCCGATGCAGGGGACGCGGGTTCGTGCCCCGGTCCGGGAAGATCCCACATGCTGCGGAGTGGCTGGGCCCGTGAGCCATGGCCGCTGAGCCTGTGCGTCTGGAGCCTGTGCTCCGCAACGGGAGAGGTCACAACAATGAGAGGCCCGCGTACCGCAAAACAACAACAACAAAAAAAACCATCATGAATTTCTTATGTCACTCTCTCTGTGAGCCAGAAGTCCGGGAAAAGCCTAGTGGGGTCCTCTGTTCAGGGTCTCACAAGGCTGCCATCAAGGTATCTGCCAGGCTGTGTTCTCATGTGGAGGTCTGACCGGGGAAGAATCCCCGTCCAAGCTCATTAAGGTGTTCATAGAATTAGTTTCCTTGCAGCTGTGGGACTGAGGGCTCAGCATTTTGCTGGCTGTTGGCTGGAGGCCCCCTGTAGTTCCTAGAGGCCACTTAAAGTTCCCTGCCATATAGGATTCCTCCACATGGCTGCCCACCTCATCAAGCCAGCTAGGAGGAATTCTCACCTCAGGGAGGGCCCTGTCTCCCTTTTAAAGGTTTTACCTGATTACATCTGACCTATTTAAGATAACGTCTCTTTTAATGAACTCAAATCAAAAACCTATATGAAACCTTAACTACATCTGTAAAATCCCTTCACCTTCGCTCTATCATTTGGCTAGGATGTATCATAGGTCCAGCCCACACTCAAAGGGAGGGGATTGTACAGGATGTGACAACCAGGAGGCTGGACTTCCGGGACCACCACAGAGTCTGTCTGCCCCTTTGAAGTCTGTGCTCCAAAGAGGAGCTTCCCAATCTACCTCCCCCACCAAAGCCATTGCCATTCCTCTCCAGCTGGATCATCCCTCCTTCTTCCTAATTCTTGGTGGCTTCATTTTTAGCCCTCTTACAGCACTAACTGATTTATTTGAGAGGCAGCAACGTGGTACCACACAGGGGTAAAGAACAAGGACTCAGGAGTTAGACCATCTGGGTCCACCCTGGCCCCTCTACTTACTATCAGTGTAACCCTGGGCCACTCAACTTTCAAAGCTCAATTAGAAACATACAGAGAATCTTTTCATGGGGTTATTATGAGGATTGAATGTGCTAATTTTTCTAATGCAGTTAACAGGGTCTGGCTCACAGCAAGGATCTAATATATGGCTATTTTGTGTGAGTCAGGATAGGCTAGGTTATATTGCAGTAACAAACAGCCCCAAACTGAGAAAAACTCAGGGGTTTAAAACAAATGTTTCTTTCTCCCACATGCCGCGCACCCACTGAAAGTTAGCAGAAGGGTTCTGGGCATTTTAATCACTTAGGGTCCCAGATTGATGAGCAACCATCACGTTGAAGAGAGCAGGGTGGGTCTTACCTGGCAAACGAATGGTCCGGCTCAGAAGTGAAATGGGACACGTGCTTTCAACTCATTGGCCAGAATGAGTCACGTAATCCCACTGGGAGGCCAGGAGAAAACCTCCCAGGAAGCGGAACGGGGGAGACCCACACGTGGGTGCTCATCGTGTAATTTCCTTTAAATTACCATGAACCTCATTTCACCTTAAGGAACAGTATGATTTCATCCTCCTTTATCCTCAACAGCACTAGATCACAGTGCCTAGCGCAAGGTAGAACTTCAGGACGATATGTTAGAAAGCCTAACTCTAAAAATAGGACAGCTGCAACGCACATAGAAAAAGCTTGATCCTCTTACAATATAATCTGAGGAGACAAAAAATTTCCATCCACACTCAAATATTTTCCCTGTTCACCTGCTACCATGTATATTTCTGCCATTCACTTGATCCTTTACGGTCTTTAGAGGTGCATTTGTAACAGCCCAAGGCATCGGATTGCCTGGGCAGGGTAAGATATTTACTAGCGCACCGTTTACTCTCTGAGCCCGTTACCAGGGCTGCTGTTCAATTCAACCAGCATTTTCTGAGCGCAGTGCCAGGCAGCACACTCAAAGCCTGGTGGGTCCTAACGTGGACACAGTTCTCAAAGAACTCACCATTTAGAAATCTTAGCATGCCAGGCAGAGTCTAGAGAATGGGACAGAAGATGGATACTTTTGAAGGAGGAAATAATTATGCCCGCTAATAATTATAAAGTGCTTTCTGGGTGCCCGGCTGAGCAAACTTAGACTTGGGAGATTTAATCCTCAAAGCACCACTAGGAGGATGGAGACTAGAATTTCCTTTAACGATTGGCAGATTGAAAAGGATTTCCACTGCTCCTTCTCGGGATGGGTCTTTGCAGGAGATATTCGTATACTATCAGGACTCAAAAACTTTGGAGCAAGAAGACAGAGGCAGTGACAGCATTAGAGTTTTCCAGAAGCTGGTTCTGTTAGTAATCCTGCCTCTGTCACTCACTAGCAGTGTGACCTTGGAAAGTTGCATAACCTCTCTGTGCCCCAGAGCCTTCCCTTGTTAGCGTGGGCTCCTGAGTCCTCGTCTCCAGGGAACTGGCACAGGGTAGGTCTCCAGGCATCACTTCCACCTCCTTTTGCCCCCTCTTCTCGAGGTAGGAAGAGTAGCAGCAGGGGCACAGAGACACTGGGCAGGCTCCCAGCTGAAAACTAAGACAGTTTTGAATGAATGGCAAATTTTTTTAAATTTATTTTTAAGACAATTTTCAAATAAGTTGAAACAACTTTTTTCAGAGGCAACCAATAGCACCGACCAGGACTGGGAAGGGAAGAGATAAAGTTACGGAAAATGCAAGCAATTAAACTCTATTAAAAACCCGTATGTGCTTTTTTTTTTTTTTTTTTTTTTTGCGGTACGCGGGCCTCTCACTGGCTCACGGGCCCAGCCACTCTGCGGCATGTGGGATCTTCCCGGACCGGGGCACGAACCCGCGTCCCCTGCATCGGCAGGCGGACTCTCTACCACTGCGCCACCAGGGAAGCCCCTGTACATTTTTTTAATGCGGAGAAAGTAAGTCCAAGAGTTGACAAGTGAGCAAGGCTGGGCTCCAGCATCTTGGGGTTTTGGAATGAAAACCCTGCGAAGGGCAGAAAATGTGCTCAGCGGCACTTCTCGCCTTGAGCAACACACACATCTGTGCGCTCGATTGTTTGGGACTTGGCGGCAAACAGCAGTGGCAATAATTCTTTGCAAAGGAGGAGGATCAGCAAAACACAAGGAAAAAAAGAGACAAAAGAAGAGAGCACGTGGGATAAGAGGAAGATGGCGGGGAAGGGGTCAGTTTTCTCTGCCTCACGCGGCTTTGGTGGCTTGTGGTAAATGAGTTTCTAATGATGTTTTTAAAAAGCGGGTCTTATTTACTGGGGCTGACGCAACTCCTGCTTCTTGGGCTGTGTGCTGGGGAAGCAAATGAGGCAGGAGGGAGATGGCATGAAACCGGGGTTTGCTGGTCTCTTAGTCCTACTGGGAACGACCCCAGGCCATCGCTCCCCCTTCCCCACTCCCTGCACTGGCCTCCGCTGTGCGCCAGCAGTTCTGACCTCGGAGGATCACAGTCCTGTGTGAGAGGGAGACACAACCTGGCTGTGAGAATCCTGTGTAATCAGTGCTTCTTTGGGTGCCCCCTGTGTGCCAGGCACAGTATTTTTTGAATGAACAAACAGAGGAATGAATGAATAAGTGAATGGAACACTTGGCGCTCTGTGGGCCCAGGGAGGGAGCACCCCAACCTTTGGAGTGGGGAGAAGGGAAGCAGGAAGGCTTCCCGGAGGAGGTGACACAGGAGGATTCAGAAAAGAAGACGTAAAAGGGAGTTTGAGGCAGAAGGGAGGGCGTGAGCAAGTGCCCGGAGGGCTGTCAGCACATTTCGGTGTGGGAATTTCAGGTCTTTGGATTTAGGAGGAGGGTTTTAGAGGCAGGTGTGGGAGATGAAGGATAACCCTAATTGGGCCCTTACTGTGTGCCTGGGACATTTGGTGATACCTAGAGCTACTTTGGGTTATCACAACTGCAGTGGGGGAGGGGGTGCTACTGGCATTGAGGGGATGCAGGTCAGGGATGCTTCCAAGCCTCCTGCAGTGAGTGCACAAGACAGCTCTCCTCCCAAACCCTGCTGTATGCTGACCTTCTGCTGACCCCTTTCATTTCCTCCTCCTCCTAGCCCCATGAGGTGGTACATTTATCCCCATTTCTCAGGCAAGGAAAATGAGGCTCTGAGAGTTTCAGTCACTTGCCTAAGATCATGCAGCGACTAAGAGGAAGAGTGGGGATTGGAACCCAAGCAACCAAGCTCCAGCTCCCTGCTAATAACTACAGGAAAGAAATCCATTGGCCACACTGTAAAGGTCTTCGGATGCCATGTTACAGAGTTTGGGCTTGTACCTGTTCTGCAACACACGAATACTTTTCATCTACAGATTTTCCACCTTTTCACGCACTAGTGTAATTTCCCCTGAAGAACCAAATGTTGGAGGTCAAACAAAATTCCCATTTGCAAGCAAAGACAGAGCAGAGACAGAGCAAAGGATTTGTCACTGCATTCATTATATACCGCTCCCTCCCCCGCCCCACGTCAGGCAAGCTCTGGCCTATTACTAAATACACCTTTAAGAGCAATTGCCCTGCTTTATTCAGAAAGAACCTTAAAATATAATTAACGGAAGTCTCCCCGGATGGTTTCACATCTGCCCTTCTCTGCAGTAGCAATACCATGTCCAGTGAGGTCTGTTATTCTGAGACTTCCTTAAAACCCTAATCATGTACACCGCCATTTCTCTGCAGCTCTTCGCGGAGGTGCGGTATCCTCAGCGCGTGCTGGTCAGCGCTGCTTTTTCTCCTAATGAAGTCACACTGGGCGCTTTCCGTGAACAGCTGGACCGCCGCAGCTCAGAGGAGAGGGAGCTGCCTCAGCCTCAAGACGACCCAGAGCCAAGCTCAGAATATTTGCAAGCCAATGACTGGAAAATTGGAGTTCGGGACGATCGCCCCTGCAGTCCTTAATTGGATGCCAGCTTCAGAGCAGGACCTTCTCATGCTAGAAATATCCCTAGACTTCACCAGAGACTGGTGAGGTAGGAATTAACCTACCCAGGATACAGATGGAGAAACTGATGCTCAAAGAATCCAAGGTGTGAACTGTGGAGCTGGAATGCACAGAGTGCACAGAGCTGGATTAGCACAGAGTGTAATGAAATAATCACTTTGCGTTTATTTGTTCAATGGCTTTAAAGCAGAAGCTACTTCTGATTCTGTATCCTACCTAGCACAGTGCCTTTGCTCAATAAGACTAAATCAGCCACACAAAGTGAACACATCACAGACGACCCCTGCAGGGATGCTCTTGACTGATTTCATTCATTTTTCTCTAAATAACTCTAACGGGGTGATAGCTTAGAGTGGGGTCCCTCTGCAATTCATTAAGAAGAACAGAGGGTCTGGAGAGAGTCATGTTTGGATTTGTATCCTGGTTCTGTCTCTCCCAGGCTGTGTTACACAGGGCAAGTGAGTTCACCTCTCTGAGCCTCTCTTCTGCTGCCTATAAAATGGGCATAATAACACCCACTTCACTGAATTACTATGAGAATAAATGAGCCCAGAGCAGAGGAAATTCTTTTATTAAACTTTTAGTACACACTTGAGGTGATCATTTAATTCCCCAATCATTTTTTTTTTAGGCTCTTACTCATTTCAGCACTAACTTAAATTTTATTTTCTCTTTGATATTTGAAGAAAGTTGGGCTCAGAGAGGTTAAGCAATTTGCCTGGGGACACACAGCTGGATGGTGACACGGCTGAGATTTGAAGGCAGAGCAGTGAAACTCTAAGTTTGTCTCTTTCTGAGGTACCTTGATGCCTTCTTGGAGGGCTTGAGAATCTGGCTTTTTGATTCCAAATTTAGAGTGTTCTGGGGGGAAGAGAGGAGACAAGGAAAATATTTCAAAGAATGAGAAGTAGAGGAGGAGAAATCTGTCTTTTGAAAGTGAGCACTGGTAGGTCTGATTCTGAGGAAAGCTGATTCTGCTCTAGGTCTGTTGTGTCTGGGGTTTTGCCCTCTTGAGGTAGTGAGTGCATCACATCAAATCCCTTCTCTGATGGGGAAGGAGTATAAAACAAGAGAAAAAGTACAGGCAAGATGAAAACAGAAGTATATATTTCCTGGAATTAAACGCTGATATATAGCCTGGAGAGAAAACAGGCTGAGGTGTTAAATGGATAGTCTATAGGAACTTGTACCCAGAATATATAAAGAACTCTTACAAATCAATAATAAGAAGATAACCTGATTTAAAAATTGGCAAAATATTTAAATAGACGTTTCTCCAAAGATGATATACAGGTGGCCAATAAGCACATGAAAATAAACATCATTAGCCATCAGGGAAATGCAAATCAAAACCACAATGAGGTATCATTTCACGCCCATAAGGATGGCTGAAATAAAAAAGATAGACAGTAAGCAGTGTTGGAGAGGATGTGGAAAAATTGGAATCCTCACACATTACTGGTAAGGATGTAAAATGATGCAACCACTTTGAAAAATAATGTGACGGTTTCTCAAAATATGAAATACAGCATTACCATATGACCCAGCAATTTCACTCCTAGGTGAATTGAAAATATATTTATACAAAAACTTGTACATGAATATTCATAGCAACATTATTCCTACTAACCAAAAAGTGGGAACAGCCCAAATGTCTAACAATGGATGAAGAGATAAACAGAACATGGTCTATCCGTACAATGGGGTATTATTCAACCATTAAAAGGAATAAAGTACTGATACATGCTACAACATGGACGAACCTCAAAACATTTTGTTAGGTGAAAGAAGTTTGGCACAAAAGACATTCTATTGTTTAATTCCATTTATATTAATTTTTCAGAAAAGGCAAAATTTTTGAGACAAAAAGTAGATTAGCTAGTTGCCTCAGGGATGAGGGTGATGGAGTGGGAGATTGGGAATGACTGCAAATGGGTGTGAGGCTCCTTTTGGGGTGATGGGAATATTCTAAAATTAGAGCGTGGTTATGGTTGCACAATTCTGTAAATATCTGAATATCATTGAATTGTAGACTTATAATGGATGAATTGCACGGTACATAAATTAAATCTTAACAAAGCTATTAAAAAGGACGACTGGTCCACTGTCCCAGCTAGTAAGGGTCAACCATTGAATCCCAAGCAGTGTGACCCTCTCTCTCTTGTCCACTACACAGCACAGCCTTACTCCAGTATGAGGGTAAATCCTAAACTTACGAGGTCACAGATCTTTTTCTAATGTGGCCCAAGAACCCTGCTTGGAAAAGACCAGGAATAACCAGCCCCCAGCTTTGTTGCTGATGAAGGTGGTACCCTCAACGGCTCTTGGTGTAGTGTCAGCCACCAGCCAGCCCAGATGCAAGGCGGGGGACTGGCCCCTGATAACACCTCAAGAGTGATCAAGTCAGCAGTATATTCAGCTCGGCTGCTGGATTTGTATCATGGTTCTCCCTGCCAGGCCAGCCATTCATCCAGAATAAACTTCGCAGGACTGGGCAGCCAACTAATTAATTGTTGCATCAATAAAACTCAGGTTTGTCCGTCTCATGATGGATTACAATGTTAAAATGAACTTAACAGCCGCATTAAAGAAAGAAAACAAGGGAAATCAATATAGGAGAACTTCCTCAGCCAGAGTTTGCACTTCTCATGGACCAGATGTCAGTGGTGAGACAAGCACTTATCACAAAGCAGAGATGATGTTTATTAGTGGCAAGACCATCCCTAGTTTACATGCAGGATTTTAAAATGAGAAAAGCAGAATACTGGAGCCCTAGAAGGAGTAGAATGTGGTTGGCACAAAGCCCAGTCCCTAGAGTCTGTGAGACCTCAGTTCAAATACCAACTGCTCCACTTCCTAGCTAGCCATGGATTTGGGCAAGCCATCTAATGTGGGCCTCAGTTTCTCTTATCTGCAAAATGGGGATAATAAGGGGACCAATATCTTAGTGTTGTTAGGAAGATTAAATTAGATAAAATGGTGTAACATTGCAGTTCTTGCTAAGAATGTGTTCAGTAAATGTTTGCTATTGGTCATACTATATTTTTCTCTTGTTTAGGTATTTCCAGAAGCAGAATTCTCATCATTTCCATCCTTCTCCATGACAGGTGATATAGTCAATTGCTCTTTAAATTTACACTTTTTTAAAATTAAATTTTTAATTTAATTTTAAAAATTAACATACATTAAAATCAGTATTTTTGGTGTACAGTTCTATGAATTTTAGTGCATGTATACATTTGTATAACCACCACCACAATCACTGTATTAGTCTGCTCAGACTGCTATAACAAAACACCAGAGACTGGGTGGCCTGAACAACAGACATTTATTTCTCACAGTTGTGGAGGCTGGAAGTCCAAGATCAAGGTGTCAGCAGAGTTTGGTTTCCTGGTGAGGGTTCTCTTCCTGGCTTGCAGATGGTGCCTTCTCCCTGTGACCTTACATGCCAGAGAGAGGAAGTTCTGGTGTCTCTTTCTTTTCTAATAAGGGCACTAATCCCATCCTAGGGGTTCCACTCTCATGCCCCCATCTTAACCTAATTACTTCCCAAAGGCTTCACCTCCAAATACCATCACATTGGGGGTTAGGACTTCAACATATGAATTTGGTGCAGGGGGGACACAAGCATTCAGCTCATAATGATCAATATACATAACAGATCTATCACCTGCCCCAAATTCATTCATGCTTTCATATCCCACCCTCTTCCTACCCCTAATCCTGGCAACCACTCATCTGTTCTCCATCTCTGTAGCTTTGTCTTTTGGAGAATGTCATATAAAGAGAATCATATAGTATGTTACATTCTGAAACTGGTCCGTTGCATGTAGTTCACTTCTTTTTGTTGCTGAATAGTATCCCAGTATGAGTGGATGTACCACCCAGTTTATCTGTTCATTCATTGAATAACATTTGCGTTGTTTAGGTTTTGGCCATTATGAACAGAGCTCCACCTAAATATTCATGAACAGGGTTTTGTGTGAATATAAGTTTTCATTTCTCTAGGATAAGTGTCCAGGAGTGGGAACTCTGGGTCATATGCTAAGTATGCTAAGTATGCATTTAAGTTCATTAAGATCTACCACCCTGTTTGCCAAAATAATTTCCATTTGCACTAGCAAAGTATGAGAGTTCTAATCAGTTTGTGGGAATCCAGTGTTTGATATTGGCAGTATTATCTACTTTAGCCATCTGAATAGGTGTTTAGTAGTATCTCATCATGGTTTTAAGTTGAATTTCCCTAACGGCTAATAGCGTTAAATATCTTTTCATGCGCTTATTTGCCTTCCATCTACCCTCTTCAGTAAAGTATCTGTTCAAATCTTTTGCCCATTTTGTAACTGGATTGTTTTTTGACAGTTGAGTTTGAGAGTTCTTTATATATTCTGGATACAGGTCATTTCTTTTTTCTTTTTTTTTTTAACATCTTTTTGGAGTATAATTGCTTTACAACAGTGTGTTAGTTTCTGCTTTATAACAAAGTGAATCAGCTATTCATATAAATATATCCCCATATCTCTTCCTTCTTGTGTCTCCCTCCCTCCTACCCTCCCTATCCCATCCCTCTAGGTGGTCACAAAGCACCAAGCTGATCTCCCTGTGCTATGCGGCTGCTTCCCACTAGCTATCTGTTTTACATTTGGTAGTGTATATATGTCCATGCCACTCTCTCACTTTGTCCCAGCTTACCCTTCCCCCTCCCCGTGTCCTCAAGTCCATTCTCCAGTAGGTCTGAGTCTTTATTCCCATCTTGCCCCTAGGTTCTTCATGATCATTTTCTTTCTTTTGTTTAGATTCCACATATATGTGTTAGCATACTGTATTTGTTGTTTTTCTCTTTCTGGCTTACTTCACTCTGTATGACAGACTCTACATCCATCCACCTCACTACAAACAACTCAATTTCGTTTCTTTTTATGGCTGAGTAATAGTCCATTGTATATATGTGCCACATCTTCTTTATCCATTCATCTGTCAATGGGCACTTAGGTTGCTTCCATGTCCTGGCTATTGTAAATAGAGCTGCAGTGAACATTGTGGTACATGACTCTTTTTGAATTATCGTTTTCTCAGGGTATATGCCCAGGAGTGGGATTGCTGGGTCGTATGGTAGTTCTATTTTTAGTTTTTTAAGGAACCTCCATACTGTTCTCCACAGTGGCTGTATCAATTTACATTCCCACCAACAGTGCAAGAAGGTTCCCTTTTCTCCACACCCTCTCCAGCATTTAGTGTTTGTAGATTTTTTGATGATGGCCATTCTGACTGGTGTAAGATGATATCTCATTGTAGTTTTGATTTGCATTTCTCTAATGATTAGTGATGTTGAGCATCCTTTCATGTGTTTCTTGGCAATCTGTATATCTTCTTTGGAGAAATGTCTCTTTACGTCTTCTGCCCATTTTTGGATTGGGTTGTTTCTTATTTTGATATTGAGCTGCGTGAGCTGCTTGTAAATTTTGGAGATTAATCCTTTGTCAGTTGCTTCATTTGCAAATATTTTCTCCCATTCTGTGGGTTGTCTTTTCAGCTTGTCTATCGTTTCCTCTGTTGTACAAAAGCTTTTAAGTTTCATTAGGTCCCATTTGTTTATTTTTGCTTTTATTTCCATTTCTCTAGGAGGTGGGTCAAAAAAATCTCGCTGTGATTTATGTCACAGAGTGTTCTGCCTATGATTTCCTCTAAGAGTTTTATAATGTCTGGCCTTACATTTGGGTCTTTAATACATTTTGAGTTTATTTTTGCATACGGTGTTAGGGAGTGTTCTAATTTCATTCTTTTACATGTAGCTGTCCAGTTTTCCCAGCACCACTTATTGAAGAGGCTATCTTTTCTCCATTGTATATTCTTGCCTCCTTTACCAAAGATAAGGTGACCATATGTGCGTGGGTTTATCTCTGGGCTTTCTATCCTGTTCCATTGATCTATATTTCTGTTTTTGTCCAATTACAGGTCCTTTCTTGATTACATGATTGGCAAGCTTTCACCCTGTCTGTAAGTTTGTATTTTCATTCTCTTAACAGCATCTTTCACAGGACAAAAGTTTTAAATTTTGACGAGGTTCAGTTTATCAACTTGTCTTTTATGGTGTGAACTTTTAGCATCATGTCTATTAACTCTTTGTCTAACCCCAGATTATGAATATCTTCCTCTATATTTTCCTCTAAAATCTTTATAGTTTTGCATTTTACACCTAGATCTATAATTCACTTTAAGTTAATTTTTGTATAAGATGTGATGTGCAGGTCAAGGATCTTTTTTTTGCACATGCATGTCCGATTTTTCCAATACCATTTGTTGGAAAAGTATCTTTTTCCACTGAGTCTCTTTTTCACCTTTCCAAAATTCAATTGGACACGTTTATGTTGGTCTATTTCTGAACTCTCTATTCTCTCCCATTGATCTATGTATGCCAATCCGTTTGCCAATTTCATACTGTGTTGATTATTGTACTTTCTTATAGTAAGTCTTAAAACTGGGTGATATGGTTCCTCTAATTTTATTCTTTGCTTTCAAATTATTTTGGCTATTCAAGGTCTTTTGACTTTTCACATAAATTTTAGATTTGGGTCAAGAGATTATTTTTTGGAAGGCTTTCTTTATTCTTTCTTTCTTTCTTTCTTTCTTTTTTCCCCTGCACCTATGTCCATTCAGGTTATCTATCTTATCTTGGTGAGTCTGATAGTTTGTACTTTTTAAGGGATTGGTTTGTTTCATCTAAGTGCTCAAATTTACATGTATAGAGTTGTTTGTAGGGTTCCAATCTTAGCCTTTTAATAGCTGCAGGGTCTGTAGTGTTAGCCCCTCAGTGCTAACATTGGTAATTTGTGTCTTTTCATATTTTTATCTTCCAGTCTTGTTGGAGATCTTTCAAATGCATTGATTTTTTTCAAAGAACAGCATCTTCTGGTTTCATTGTTTCCTTACTCCTTTTCTGTTCTCAAGTTCATTGATTGCTACCCTTAATCATTTCCTTTTTGGAAGCAAATATAGTAACACTGTGCTCTTTGCCTGGGGATAGCTCACTCATTATTTTCAGATTTCTTAAAGTGGAGGCTCAGAATGTTGATTTGAGGCCTTTTTTCTTTTTTAATGTAGGCATTTAATGTTATAAACTTCCCTGTAAGCACTACTCTGTTTCTACCCCACAAGTTGTTATATGCTGTATTTTATTTTCATTCAGTTCCAGATATTTTCTACTTTTCCTTGAGGTTTCCTTTGAACCTCTCTTAGCATCCCATTTTAGTTTATAAATTGTGTTTTTAAAAAATTGAAGTATAGTTGATGTACAATATTATATGTTACAGGTGTACAATATAGTGATTCACAATTTTAAAGGTTATACTCCATTTATATTTATTATAAAATATTGGCTATATTCCCTGTGTTGTATAATATATCCTCGTAGCTTATTTTATACATAATAGTTTGTACCTCTTAATCCTCTACCCCTATATTACCCCTCCCCACTTTATAAATTGTGATTTTGACCATATTGCTTGTATAATTTTTTTTTGGTAGTGATTTCTTTAAAAATGCTAACTTTTCACAGTTCATTTAGATTCAGTTTTTACCACTTCAAGTGAAATTTAGAAATATTACTGCCATACAGGCCTTTCCCCCTTCCTCCTTATGTTGGTATTATTGTCTTATATATTACATTTACATACATCAAAAATCCCACTAGACAATGTTATTATATTTGCTTTCAATGAATCTATTTTATGGGCATACTCATGGCTTGCGGTTGGACAAAACCCATTTGGTGGGTCAAAACAGAAGAAAAAGTGTGAACTATTGGTGAGACCCACCACATGGTTGGTATCTTTCTTGCCACTTGGAAATCTCTGTGAATATTTATAATAACTATAGGCATTTCTAAACATCTAAACTTTTTCTGCAATTAAGCTAAGATTTTATACAGGTAACATTAAATGAATTCACTTCTTTTGAATTAAAAAATATCTATTTTAAAGAACTCAAGAGGAGAAGAGTAGTCTATTGTATTTACTGATTCACCATTTCTATTGTTCTTCCTTCTTTACCAATATTCCAAATTTCTTTCTGCTGTAATTTCCTTTAGCCCAAAGTTTCCTTTACCAATTCTTTTAGAGAAGATCTGCTGCAACAAATTCTCTTACTTTTCCTTCATAGAAGAATGTCTTTATTTTACTTTCATTCTTGTAGGATATTTTCTTTGTATATCAAATTCTGAGTCTGACAGTCCTTTTTTTGCACATTAAAAATGTTATTCTACTTTCTTTTGACCTCCACTGTTTCTGATGAGAAATTCATAGACATTTAAGTTTTTCCCTTATAAATAATACACATTTTCCTCCAATGGCTGCATTGAAGATTTTTCTTTGTCTTTAATTTTCTGAAGTTTGACTATGATATCTGTCTGGCTAAGAAGTTTTCGGGTTTATCCTTTTTGAGGTTCACCAAGCTTCGGTACATTTATGTGGGTGTGGGGGACTTTTTCGGCAATTATTATTTGAAATATCTTTTCCCACTCCATACTCTTTCTTCTGTTCTCCATGACATGAATGTATTGTCTCTGAGACTGTGTTCAGTTTTTTAAATTCTTATCTCTCTGTTGTTTGGATTGGATAATTTCTACTAATCTATCTGACTCTGTCCTTTGTTAATTTTCATTCTGCTATTGCATCCTTTCATTGAGCTTGTTTATTTTTGTTATTATATTTTTTCAGTTCCAAAATTTCCATTTGGTTCTTATTTATACCTTCTGTTTCTTTGCTGCAACTTTTAATAGTTTCATTCATTTCAAGAATGTGTGCCTAAAAGAGCATTGTTTGTCATAGATGCTTTAATGTCTTTTCCAGATAATCCTAACATCTGTGTCATCTGTTGGACTGTCTTTTCCCATGTAAGTTGAGTTTTTCTTGATTCTTCATAACTGAGTAATTTTGGATTGTATCCTCATATTATTTTATAAGACTGAATGTTGTTTAAATCTTATTGAGGATGTTGATAATTTTGTTTTAATGAACAACTGAGCTTGTTGGGTTGAGGCTACAAGTTCCTACTGCCCTTTTCTTGGTTGTTGTTTCAGTGTAACCTCCGCTTTTAAAGCCTTTGCAGTGTTATTTGGATTTGACTCTTGCGTGAGCCACCCATTAGTCAGTCTGGGATTTAGCCAGTGGTCTATTTCACTGGAAAGAACCAGATCCACACATGTGCTGCTCACAACTGAGCCCAGTAGTTCAAACAACATTATGGAGATGTTTTCCTGAGCTTCTATGCCTCTGTGATCTTCCCAATAATTCTTGATTTCTTGGTTCCCCCCATTTTGCTCCTCCATCCAGAAGCTGGGCTTTATTTCCCTCACTCTGCTGAACACTCCCATGTATGGTAGTATGAGGATAGAGGGGAAAAGAGCAAGTTTTTTTTTTTGACTTTCTTGGGACCACAGCTTCTTCAATCAGAAGGGAAATTTCCTTCTCAAGAGCTTTAAGCTCTCTGTTGCTGCTGCTGCCCAGATCCCCCCTTTCCTGTCCCTAGAGCTCAACCTAAAGGACTTCTCCTGGAGCTCTCTCTGTCTTCACTGATGCTCACATCTTGGTTTGGGGGCTACTTTGAGCCCACGCTAGGGGATTCCAGAGGAAAAACATGCTAAACTTACAGATGATTTTGTGGTACTTCCTATTATAGTCTATCCTCCCATCTGCCTGCCACTTTTTACTTTTCAGAGTTCTCAAAACCTGATCCCTACATT
Organism: Grampus griseus; assembly: GCF_964374135.1. Taxonomy (NCBI): domain Eukaryota; kingdom Metazoa; phylum Chordata; class Mammalia; order Artiodactyla; family Delphinidae; genus Grampus; species Grampus griseus. The sequence continues at coordinate 31,228,871 of NC_139008.1, read as the reverse complement.
ATGCCTAGGCTTTGTCACTCTATCCAGCCAGAGAGGCAGGGTACTGGGTGCTTACCCCATCTTACCTGGAATTGTAAGAGTCTGGTTGTTTTTAACGCAAGGCAATAGTCTTATAAACTAGAAATAGTTATGGGCTTATTCATTAAAGTCAGGGTAACTCAAGTTTGAAACCCTGTTCTTACTTTACAGGTTTGACCAAATAACTTATGAAATAAGTATTATCTCCTTTTATGAGGGCTTCCATAAACTAATTCCTTAGGAGCATCAGCTGGAGATTAACATAAGCGAAATCTGAACCCAGTTTTGTGCTCTAAGGCCCATTTTTCTCCCAGTACCATGTGCCGATATCATATAATCATTTGATTACCTGCGAGCATAAAGCTTACGCTCTCGTTTCTCAGATAATGGTGATTGATGGCAGCTCTTAAAGGCTGGAATTGGATCATCGTGTCCCAATACAATCTTGATCAATAAAACAATAAAAACCTAAGCCAAGTCATTGCTTTCTAAGCCTTTGTTCTTTCACAGTGATTTGTGAGGGGAATCGCCACCTTCTCTGGCTTTGTGCCTTAGAATCCTGACCCATCACTCCAATTTTACAGATAACCATTTGGAAAAGAGACAGAACTGAAGTTACTCATGCCAAATGCAGGTAACATGCTTAAGGAAAATAATCCATCTTCTGTACTTGTGAAAAATGAGGGACGTGTAGCTGGTAACTGAGACCCAGAGAAGAATTCAGTAATTATATGCACTTTACTTCTGGAAGACACCTGTCCCATAGTTCGGCTCCCTTTGGGGCCAAAGGGTCTGATAAACATTGGTCAATTTTAGGAGAAAAAGTTTAATTCACCCAAGCATCTTTCCAACCCACTGGAATAGCTCAGTGACTTGACACCTTTTCATTTGATGTCAAGAAATTCCTATTACATTCAGGCTACAGAGAAAAGGGTGACTAAGATGACTACGGAGCTAGGATGGAAAGCTCTAACATTATTACAGAAGAGAGTGGGGCTCTGAAGTCTTTAACTGTCAGTGAGTTTTTAAATCACAAATGCAAGGGATAGAGCCCTAAAATAAAAGTCAGGAGATTGTCTCAGTTAGGATTCATTTAGTTGGTCATGTTAGAAAGCGTCTCAAATTAGGTTAAGGAGTGGAACAAAAATGTATCGGCTTAAAAATGTATTGTCTTCAAATTCTAGGAGTTGCACTAACTTCAGGCATGGCTCAATCAAGGTTCTCAGCGACACCAGGAGTCTCTCTCTACATACTTTTCTCTGTATTGGCTTTATTCTCAAGATGACTCTCTGAATATGTTGGGGGATGGTCCCCAGCTGCTCCTGACTCCCATCCCAGCTCTTTAACGACCTTATCAGAAAGATAGCCTGCCTTCCTTAATAATTCCAGAAAAAGCTTTAGGGCAGATTCTCACGAACTCTTATTGACTTAACTTGGGTTATATGCCTACTTTCAACCATCATTGTGGTCATGAAGTTGCATTTCTCTGATTGGTCAAGCCTAAATTGTTTGGTCATTTCTATAGATCCCTAGGAAGGACCAGCTCAACCTCAATCACAGTGACTGAGAGGAGAGAAGAGGTGTTATCCAAAGGAAAATGAGGTTTTGTTGCCAAATGGATGGAAAGGGCAATGGATTCAAGGTAAGAAACTAAAATAAAGGGAGAAAGAAAGAAAGAATGAATGAATTAAGAAAGTAAGCTTATGGTTACCAAGGGGGGAAGGGGGGATAAACTGGGAGATTGGGATTGACATATACATACTGCTATATATAAAATAGATAACTAATAAGGACCTACTGTATAGTACAGGGAACTCACTCAACTCAATACTCTGTAATGACCTATATGGGAAAAGAATCTAAAAAAGACTGGATATATGTACATGTATAACGGATTCACTTTGCTGTACAGCAGAAACTAACACAACATTGTAAATCAACTCTAGTCCAATAAAATTAAAAAAGAAAAAAAGCAAGCAGGCAAGCAGTGTCTGCTCGGTCTGCTGTCAGCACCGGCTCTGGCCCTTTACTAGTTCTCTGTGGCCTTGAGCAAATCCTTTGCCTTCTTTTTTTTTTTTTTTTCAGTCCGGTTACAGTTTAATATAAAACCACTACCCTCAAGTGGTTTAAATCCCAGATGAACTACTTTTTCCTTTCCATATGGTTTTTCATTTTAGAAACTGAAGAAAAAGTTTAAAACCTTTGCTGTTTTATTTGACTTCTTGGCGTTTGCTTTAGTTGAGAAATAAGCTTCCAAACTTTGATCGGATTAAGTGCCAGTCCTTACAAAGTTGAAATAAAGGCCAGGATACATGGGCTGTAGCTAAGATACTGTGCAAACATTGGCTAAGATACTGTGCAAAGATACTGTGGCTATACATGTGGCTAAGATACTGTGCAAACATTGTTCACACAAAAGAGTTCCCGAGTTACAGAGTTAAAATCAAGGCTCTCCATCCTTTAACTTTCTACCCACAGGCAGGGGTGGAAACACCCTGGAATTCCTAGACACTGTTTATAACACACACTAAACTGTTCTTAGGCTACTGCTTAGGACTGAGATGCCTGAGCAACCTCGGCAGGTATTTAAGCCTCAGTGCCTGCTGTGTACAATGAGTGTCAGAAAAATACCCACCGTAGAGAGTAGTGATGAAGAGTATGGCGAGCAGAATTCCAAGATGACCCCATGATTCCCACCTCCCGGCATCCACGCCCTTGCAGAATCTCTTCCCTTGAGTGAGGAGGAAGCTGTGACTTGCTTCTATGCAACAGAACATGGCAAAGGGGATGGGATTGTCACCCCTGTGATTGTGTTACGTTATGTAAGTCACCATCTAATACATAAAAAAGGAACCAATCTAAAATTGTACTATTTATTAAAAAAAATAAAATGTATGTGGTCCAACAGGTCCAGCCAACTGGAGCTAGAGGTTCTCCTGCTCATCTTGGAGAATTAAGCTGCTCTTTTACGACAGGAAGGGACCGTGATAGAGATTAGAGAACAGGTTCTTGGAACTTAAAGAAGTCCCTGGCTGACAGGTGGCAAGGAAAGAGGGACATCAATCCTACAACTACAAGAAAATGACCTCAGGGAAATAGGAAGTGAGCCCTTCCCCAGTCAAGCCTCCAAATAGGAAGGCAGCATGGCCCAATACCTGGAGCGCAGCCTCGAGTAGAAACCCTGAGTAGGGGAACCAGCTGACTCAGGCCTGGAATCCTAGTCCATGGGAGACAGGAGAGAATGCATGCTTGTTGTTTTAAGCCACTAAATGTGTGGTCATTTGTTACATAGCAATAGAAAACGAACACAAGGGGTAAAAGAGATTATGCATGTAAAATGCATAGGCTTAGCATTATGCCTAAGTGCTCAATATTACTTATCCTGAGTATTATAATGAAAGAGTTAGGCATTGTGGATTCAAGACAGTACAAGGCTGTAAATCTCCCTGTGTCCATCAGAGATAGCCTTCTGGGCTGGATGGACCCCAATCGGGGGCGATGCTTCCGTACAGTAGAGGCCAGCGTTGCAGACATCTATACAGCCAAATGATGACCAAACTGACGAACCACTTATTTGAAACACAACTTATCATCATATAATTTCAGCAGAAATTAGTTTAGTACAATGGGAACTGATCCAGAGTGTTAGCGTTGGAAAGACATCGAGCTTACCCAATAATGACTGGAGATCTGGCAAGGAGGAACAGGTGTTTCAAACAAGATCAGGTTTGAAATTCTGCAGTTGGGTTCATCCAGGATTTGGAACCTGAGAGAAAGAAAAATAATATGTTATTGAGCACCTGCCAGATAGTCTCAAACATGTTTTTGCCTTTAGTATGAGTAGTCTATAGGGAAGAAATTATCCGCTTCATTTTACAGGTGATGAGGGTGAAGTCAAGGAAGATGAGCTCAGAAAAGGTAAGTGACCTGCCCAGAATCCCCCAGGGCTAATCCAACCTCTGGATGAATTTGGTAGCTGGGAGAGTACTAGGCGTCTACCATGATGGGACTGTAATATGTGTATATGAAAGGAATCTCGCCCAAAAAGAAGGAAATGAGGAGAATGGATGAGTAAGAACAGGAGCCAAACAACTTTGATTTAAAAACTTTGACACTTGGCTCAACTTGTATCAAATAATATGTTTCCAGGCTTCCCTGGTGGCGCAGTGGTTGAGAGTCCGCCTGCCGATGCAGGGGACGTGGGGTCGTGCCCCGGTCCGGGAAGATCCCACATGCCGCGGAGCGGCTGGGCCCGTGAGCCATGGCCGCTGAGCCTGCGCGTCCGGAGCCTGTGCTCCGCAACGGGAGAGGCCGCAACAGTGAGAGGCCCGCGTACCGCAAAAATAATAATAATAATAATATGTTTCCAACAAAAAAAAAATGTTAAGGGAGACAATAGGGAGATGTATCCTGAACCCCCTAATGGGAGAGAAGAAATAAAAGGCGGACACCTTCTTCTTTGTTTAAATTTTACTGTGGTAAGAACACTGAGTATAAGATCTACCACCTTGAGAGATTTTTTTCAGGATACATTCAGTATAGTCGTGTATAGTCACTGTGTTGTACAGCAGATCTTTAGGACTTATTCATCTTGCATGACTGAAAGTTTATACCTATGGATCAGCAGCTCTCCATTTCCCCCTCCCCCGGGCCCTGGCAACAACCATGCTATTCTTTGCTTGAGTTTGACTCTTTTAGACAGTTCATATAAACGGAGTCATATAGTGTCTGTTGTTCTGTGACTGGTTTAATTCACTTAGCGTAATGTCCTCAATGTTCATTTATGTTGTCACACATTGCAAGATTTTCTTCTTTTTCCAGGTGGGATAATATTCTATTGCATGTATAGACCACATTTTCATTATCCATTCATCCATCAATTGGACAATAGGTCGTTTCCCACATTTTGGCTATTGTGAATAAGGCTGCAATGAACATGGGAGTGCTAATATCTCTTTGAGATCCTGATTTCAATTCTTTTGAATAAATACCCAGAAATGGGATTGCAGGATCATGTAGTAGTTCTATTTTTAACTTTTTTTCTTTAAAATTTTTTAAAATTTAATTTTTAATTGTATATTGGGGTATAGTTGATTTACAATGTTAGTTTCAGGTGTACAGCAAAGAGGTTCAGTTATACATAGACATATATTCACTCTTTCAAATTCTTTTCCCATGCAGGTTATTACAGAATATTGAGTAGAGTTCCCTGTGCTATACAGTAGGTCCTTGTTGATTATCTATTTTATATATAATAGTGTGTATCTGTTAAGCCCAACCTCCTAATTTATCTCTGCCCCCCACCCTCCCCCTTTGGTAACCATAAGTTTGTTTTTTATGTCTGTAAGTCTGTTTCTGTTTTGTAAATAAGTTCATTTGTATCATCCTTTTTAGATTCCACATATAAGTAATATCATATGATATTTGTCTTTTCTGTCTGACTTACTTCACTTAGTATGATAATCTCTAGGTACATCCACATTGCTGCCAATGGCATTAGTTCATTCTCTTTTATGGCTGAGTAATATTCCATTGTATATATGTACCACGTCTTCTTTATCCATTCATCCATCCTTGGACACTTAGGCTGCTTCCATGTCTTGGCTACTTTTTGAGGAACCTCCATACTGTTTTTCATAGTGACCACACCATTTTGCATTCCTACCAATAGTGGACCAGGGGTTCTAATTTTTCCACAAACTTGTCAACACTTGCTGTCTTTTTTTTTTTTAATGACAGGCATTCTAACAGGTGTGAAGTGGTGTCTCATTGTGGTTTTGATTTGCATTTCCCTGTTGATTAGTGACATTGAACATCTTTTCCTGTACTCGTTGGCCATTTATATGTCTTCTTTGGAGAAATGTCTATTCAAGTCTTTTGTCCGCTTTTTAATCGGGTTATTAGAAAAGCACAGGCAACAAAAGCAAAAATAGACAAGTAGGAGTACATCAAGCTAAAAAGCTTCTGCATATCAAATGAAATAATCAGTAGGATAAAAAGGCAACGTGAGAAATGGAAAAAATATTTGCAAACTATGTATCGGATAATGGGTTAATTTCCAAAAGATACCTTCCATTTTTAGAGTGGGCATTAATCATTTTCTTGATAGCCTCTATATTGATATTTTTCCTTCAGATTTTTAAAATTGATCACTTAAAATTGAATGTCAGAGGTTGCTAAGGTCTTTCTTTCTTTCTTTCTTTCTTTCCTTCCTTCCTTCCTTCCTTTCCCTTCCTCCCTCCCTCTCTCCCTCTCTCCCTCTCTCTCTCTCTTTCTCCCTTTCTTCCTTTCTTTCTTTCCTTCCTTCTTTCTTTCTTTCTTTCTTTCTTCCTTCCTTCCTTCCTTCCTTCCTTCCTTTCTTTCCCTCCCGCTCTCCCTCCCTCTCTCCCTTTCTCTCTCTCTCCCTTTCTTTCTTCCTTCCTTTCTTTCTTTCTTTCTTTCATTTTGTATTAGAATGTTTCTATCTCAGCTTATTCCAAACAGGATTTGAGGCAGGTATGAAAGATATATGCAATACTTCAGGTATAATAAATTATAACCAATTAATTAAAATATGCAAACAGAAAACACCCCAACAGAATAAACAATAAAGGGAGAGAGAACCGGGAGCAAAATTTGTTACACAAAATCCACACCAAGGAGTCCTAGACATTTGCTGGAGATTTGCTTCTGTACCTCCCAGCATCTAGAAGAGGCAAAGACAGTTATGTTTCATGTCTATACACAGAAGCAAACAACAGTGGCACTGACCATCAATCATGTACAAACTAAGTACCGGGCTTCTGTATGTATTACCTCATCTAATCCTCACAACAAAATGCAAGCTAAGTATTATCTTCTGCGTTGGAAAATGAAAGAGGTACCCAACCTGAGAGCTGAGAGATAGAAAGTGGTAAGGAGGAAATTCACATCCAGGTCTGATCTCTCCAAGACCTGCCCGATTCTCATTGCACTGAGCTGCACTTCTCCACTATCAGCTGCCCTGCAAACGTACAACCGTCTCTCGTACCGAAAGCCGAAAAGAATTTCTCGAGGGCTTCTCAGAGGGAGGGCCCTGTGTTAAGTAATGAGCGTGGCTGTCCACAACAGCCTTCGAGCGAACACAGAAACAGTTTACAGGTTATTTCTCACCTTGTATTTTGGTCCCTAAATACAAGTGGGTGGCACCATGCCAAGGTAAAGTTTGGCAAGAAAGCATCCTATAGGGAGATATCCAAGACATGACAGGTCATTGCTATCTTATTCTTTAAACTGATGTAAAGTACTCCAACAGAGAGGCCTCTGGTCCACGGCACTGTCACGGAGGCCCCAGCGATCCTAGTCTACATGCTACCTCTGGCATCTGACTAATGAGCTCCTAAGAGGTCAGCTCTGCTTCAGTTAGTACCTGCAGGGAGATAATGAGCTGCAGCTTGGACTGAAGTTAATTACCCAGGTTAGAGGCAGAGGGAGGCTGGGCTGAACCCATTTCAGCCAGACACAGAGCTGTCAAGAACAAGAGCGAGACAAGCTGTCGCAAGGAACCTGCAAAGGGGAAGTAGGAACAGTGAGATGTGCTTGGGAGGTTGTGAATTTCAATCAAGCACGGTCTTTTTTTTTAAAGAAGATGTTGGGGGTAGGAGTTTATTAATTAATTAATTTACTTTTGCTGTGTTGGGTCTTCGTTTCTGTGCGAGGGCTTTCTCTAGTTGTGGCAAGCGGGGCCCACTCTTCATCGCGGTGTGTGGGCCTCTCACTATCGCGGCCTCTCTTGTTGCGGAGCACAGGCTCCAGACGCGCAGGCTCAGCAGTCGTGGCTCACGGGCCTAGTTGCTCCGCGGCATGAGGGATCCTCCCAGAGCAGGGCTCGAACCCATGTCCCCTGCATTAGCAGGCAGATTCTCAACCACTGCGCCACAGGGAAGCCCCAAGCACGGTCTTAATTAGGACTGAAACAGCTTTAAAAAATAAAAATCCTCATGTACTCCCATAAGTACCAGCAATGCACATCACAATCTCAGCCTGATCCTAGATCCTGGTACTCTTCAACCATTTATTTATGAAATATGCACTATGCAGGAGGGCCAGGGAACCAGAGTGAACCCTGCTCTCGTGAGGTCTGCTTCTAGGATGTCTGGGCTCTGTCCCTACACTGGGCAGCTGAGAGAAACGACCTCAGGAAGGGAGGAAGTATGCTTTGCCCCAGTGGATGGAGGTGAAGGTGTCCAGCTTCCTTGAGTGGCACGCACTTGACATCCATAAGCCTCTAAACCCCAAATTCTGGGGACGAGGGACTAGCCTCCCCATTGTGTTGGTGGGTAGCTAAGGATGGAATTGGAATCTGGTTCGGCTATAAACCCCAATTCATTCCATAGCATCTCACTGCTCCTTGACTAGACGATCAAGGGATCTAAGTCATTGATCCCGTTCCTGCATTGAAAATGCCTCTCTGGAACTATTTGTAACCTTTTCCTTTCTTGGGAGAATCTCAAATGAAATAAAACCCCTGCCCTTCGTTATACAAATATGACATGATGTTCATATACCAGTGGTTATTTTTACACCAGCCTTGCTTATTCAAATCCCCAGTGAGGAGTAGAGATTGCACCAGCAACCTCAACATCAAAATACAACAGAGGATCCAAAAAACAATGTCGCCAACATTGCTCAAAGCAAACTGTAGCCTCTGAGGTCTGCGTTGGAGGCGAATTATGTCACACTTTGCACCCAACTGAAGAAGGAGAGAAGAAAAAGCATGAGGAAGCAGGTGAGAGAAGGGGAAGCTGACTGCCCAACCGTGGAGGATACAGAAAACCACGAAGAGCAGACAGAGCTCAAAAGGCTCATCTTTCCTAAAAGCCAGCCTACTCAGCTGGGTATTTCCAAAGCCTCACCGTATCATTGAACTTGGTGAAGTTCCCAGAGGTGCCGTGTGCTGAAGAATATTAATAAGTCAGGGTTACCTGGGTATAACATTATCTGTATCGAGGTTCACTATTCATAAAACACGATCGGTATGGGGGAAAGTCTTGCTTTTTTTCCTGCAGTGTCCCCCCTACTCACCAACATTCTGGCAGACATTTGACATTATCTCAAGGAAAATGGCCATGAATGCCCATGCACTAACATAATGACTAATTTTATTTCTTTGGGCGTTTCTGTGGTCCCAACTAATTGCTTTAACATACCTGTGTTATTTCCATTCATCCTTCAAACAGGTGCTTAGGGCCATTGATTATGAAAAATATAGACTAACAAGGCATCTTCAAAGCAGAGTGCTGAATGGAATGGTGGGAGCATCAAAGGTGAACCCACCTCTGATCTCTTTTGTTACATGGGTTGCCACAGTGATGACAGCTTAGGCTGGAAGGAGACTGGATAATGACAATAATAGATGTCATTTCAAGAGAACTTACTATGTGCCAGGCGCTATGCTTTCCACCTTTAACCCTCAGAAAGACCCCATGGTCTGCTAAGTTGTTGAGCAGACCATGTTGTTGTGTCCAAGAGGAAACTGAGACACAAGAAGTTATGTAACTTGCACAAAGTCCCGTATCTAGAGAATGACACAAACCAGGATTCAAATCCAGGTGGTCTGGCTCCAGAGCTGTCACTGACCTATTGAATATTTGCTGCGTGGAGAAGGTGGTCAGATTTGAAGATGCTTACAAAAGGGATGCATATTTTCCTTTCTGATTCCTGTAACAGGATAAATACGCAGTGAGCCTGTCCCACCCTTTGGAAACCAACGTGGTCTCTTATAATGTTAACCTGGAACCATGGAGAGACAGCCATTACTTGGAGGACGCCTCCAAGTACACACAATATCTTGAGACATGAAGAAAAGTTGGATTCTTCCTTCATAAACTGTTTTGAAGGCAAGAAGCCAGCAAGGCAGAAACCTGTGGGGTTGAGGGAAGGATAAAGAAAGAACAAAGTATATGTTTTGTGGTTCCATGATATGCACTTGGAGGCATCCCACAACTATACGCAGAAGTTCACAGGTATCATCCTTTCCTACAACACAATATCTAATTGTTCAAGATCTACTCAAAGATAATATACTACCATATGACCCAGCCATTCCACATCTAGGTATTTATTCAAAAGAAATGGAAATGTATATCCATACAAAGACTTGTAGATGAATGTTCACAGCATCTTCCTATACAATAGCTCCAAACCAAGAACAACCCAGCTGTCCATCAACAGGTGGCTGGATGAACACATTGTGCTAAATCTCTTACCCATAGGATGCGATGCTGTGCAGCAATAAAAGGCAAGGAACCTTTGAGATCTTCAACAGCGACAATGAATCTCAAAAATAACTATGCCAAGTGAAAGAAGTAAGACAAAAGAAGAGCACACACTGTATGATTCTATTGATCTAAAATCATAGAAGATGCAAACTAACCTATAATGACCAGTGTTTTCCTGAGGATGGGAGGGAGGGAGCATGGAGGGGATTGCAAAGGGACAAGAGGAAACTTTGGGGGGGATTCATGTGCTCATGATCTGAATTGTGGTGATGGTTTCACAGGTGGATATGCATGTCAGAACTATTCTAACTGTGGGCTTCCCTGGTGGTGCAGTGGTTAAGAATCCACCTGCCAATGCACGGGACACGGGTTCGAGCCCTGGTCTGGGAAGATCCCACATGCTGCAGAGCAACTAAGCCTGTGCGCCACAACTACTGAGCCTGCGCTCTAGAGCCTGTGAGCCACAACTACTGAAGCCCGAGTGCCACAACTACTGAAGCCTGCACGCCTAGAGCCCATGCTCCCAGCAAGAGAAGTCACCGCAATGAGAAGCCCATGCACCGCAACAAAGAGTAGCCCCCGCTCGCTGCAACTAGAGAAAGCCCGCACGCAGCAACAAAGACCAAACACAGCCCCAAATAAATAAATTAATTGAATAAATTTATTTAAAAAAACTATTCTAAGTGTACACTTGAAACAGTGTGGTTTACTGTATATCAGTTACATCTCAATAAGGATGTTAAATAAGAGAGCGCATAGGTCTTCTGATGGAGGAAAGTGTCGGACCAGGAGTTATGAACCCAGGGGTATGATGGCGGAACCTTAACTCGGAATGATTAGGTTAGAGGAAGGAGAACAAATAGAAGAATAAATAGAACAAAGCTAGGAGACCAGACAGAAGGCAATGCTGCAACCTGGCTGAAGGATGCTGAAGACCGAACTAAGCCAGAGGCCACGAGGAACTGGGGGAGGAGATAGAAGTCAAGGGACAGAGTCCAGGAATGGGTGGTGGGAGCAGTCAGACGAGGAGCAGCAACAAAGGTGCAGTGGGGGGCAAATCAGAAGTGCCCCCGTGGTTCAGAAGTTTCCACTGATGCTCTTCATAGCCAGTGGGAGCTAAGTCACAAGAAGATCTGACTGTGGGACATACAGTTTCCACAAAGAGCTTTGCTCTTCCTTTTCATACTAGAGCTTTCGTGTCATTTAACTGGGCAGTGCAGGCCACCAGGATCACCTGAGCCAGGAGAGAACCCAAACATCACTAGTAATTCAACCAGCGTGCTCTTCTTCCAGTTAATTCCACAGCCTCTTGACAACCTGGCATTCACAGCTCAGAAATCCTCCCAAAGTCTCCTGCCACTCCCCTGCCTCGTGCACTCTCTCTGTTATGAACGCTGCTTCCTTCCTTGAGAAAGTCTCCCTCACAAAGCAATTGCAATACTGCCAGCTACTCCCCAGAAATGAGAGAGACCGAGGGAGCAGGCTGGGGGCATCCAATATCCCTCGGTAACCAACCACTCCTCAGCCCCTGGAAGAGAACAGAAACTCAATATACCTTATGATCACATCTCCACACAAAAGAAACTCTCTAGGCAACTTGTCTTAACACATCAATGTTACAGATGTGTCTCAGCAAAGGAGGGCAAACAGTTCTAATGAAAGTGGGGACTGACACGGAGCTCACACATGACAATGGGTTTGTCATTGATCAACAGTGAAGCAGGGTGACTGACTCATGCTTGTTATGTCTATTGTCAGAAAAAGAGTTTGCACTTCTTTCTTGGGTTCTCAGAGCTAGAAAAGATTTTTGGCATAATCTAGTCAACCATCAGTGAGTGCAAGGCAAGGCATTATGGAATCCCAAGGAACAATGGTGGAGCTTCAACGCTATAGGTTGCAGGAGATGGAGAGAGTCACGCGGTGAGAGGTGGGCAGGCCCCAAATCACCAAGGGACTGGTGTGCTCACCTAAGGAGTTTTAATTCTCTCCTGAAAGCTGGGGAGTGACATTCTCAGATCTGTGTTCTGAAGGTCACGATGGCAGACTTGAATAAAATGCAGCCAGTTAAGGGACAGGGAGACCCTAAAACACCAAAGTCTGGTCTAATGTCACAGAGATAATTAGGGATGAAGAAAGGGGGAATTCCCTGGTGGTCCAGTGGTTAGGACTTGGTGCTTTCACTGCCGTGGGCCCAGGTTCAATCCCTGGTCCGGGAACTGAGATCCCACAAGCTGCGTGGCACGGCCAAAAAAATTAAAAAAATAAATGAATAAATAAATAAAAATATACCAAAAAAAAAGAGGAAGGACTAGTATGGGTACAATATGATGCTGGCTGGCTCACCAAGGCCATCCCCTCCAATCTGCTCACCTTCATGGCTCTGTTCTGTGCCTGCAGCTCATCTTCCTCCCTGGTCCTTCCTTGTGACTTCCAGAGGTGCTAATTCATTGGGTGTGCTGCTTCAGGCACTGGCTTCTTCTTGGTCAGCCTAAGCCAGGACCTCCTGCATTGTTTCCCTAGCTGGACTCCAAGAAGTGCAGCTCTCTAACATCATCCTGTGGCCTAGACTCTCTCAATATTAATACAGCTACACTAACCCTTCTGTTCCTCCAAGTGCCAAGCTCATGTCTGCCTCAGGACCTTTGCATACGCTGTTACCTCTGCAGAGAATGCACTTCCACCTCACTCTTCATCTGCAAACAGTGCCCCATCCTTGAGGGCTCATCGTATATGGTATCTTTAAAGCAGACATTCCTGGTTAACCTCTCCCTCCCCCTCAGCTAAATGACACCTTTCCTTTTGTTTTCCTTAATAGCTCTTTTCTCAGTCTGAAATGATAGAATCCATTACATTCTATGTTTAACAACCGTCCTCCACACTAGACGCCACGGGGCAAGGACTGTGTCTAATTTTCCAACTCTGTATCTGTGGCATTTATCCCAGGGCTTAGCATAGTCTATGCCCAGTAAACATTTGTGTGAACCCTCGAGCCCATCTCGCAGCCTTAATTCTGCTCCTCTCTTGTCTGATACATGCTTAGTTATAGCAGATGCCCTCAAAGCGTTTCTGGAATATTAGAACAGTCCTATTCATAGAAAGAAACCGCTTTTAGTGGACCTTTGGGGTCCTGAGACCTGGGTTCAAATCCCAGCTCTACCCGAGTGGCTATCTAGTGAACGACACTGTAGTCTGTAGTGTAGTATATAGTAAAGTGTGTCAGCACTTAGTAAACAGGAATCGTGTTCCCAGCTACAGAGCAAAAGCTGTGGCTGGACAGGAAATGGCTTCTGCTTGGTAGAAGTAAGTGTCTGAAATATTGCCCAGAACTCAAAGCCTTTGTTTTTTCCTGGAAATAAAATAACAGTATAATTCGTTTACACTTTAAAAATAAAAGAGTAGTTTCCTCACTCCCACACTGTCACATACAGAAAGTTTAGGTACAAAGTTTAGGCTGTTGCAAGACACGTCTCCATATAGTACATTTATATTCATGTGAAGTACACTAACTTATGTAATTGTATACATTTGTGACTTTGCATCGGGGTTTGAAACCCGACTCTGCCCCTCCCTAGTTGAAAAACCTCAAGAAATTTACTGCACTTTTCTGAGCCTGTTTGCTCAAATGCAGAACCTCATAGGGTTACTATGAGAATGCAGTAAATGTATGTATAAAGCACGTGAAGCCATGTCCCACACGTGGCACGTTCAATGTAAATTTCAGTGGTGATTGCTAATCTACTTAGAACAGGGCCTGGCGAGCGGTAAATACATTCTCACATTAGCGGTGATAAATCAACTTTTGCTGAAGTCCATTGGATGACATCCGGGATATGTGAGAATTGCCAGGACAAGGGCGGGGGTGGTCTCTGAGCAGCTGGGGGCTGTGCTGCTGGCTGGTTCATGAAACCTTAACGGCTCAACATGCAGGTGCTGATGGGGCACTGTTGCTTTAAGAGAGGAAGTCAAAGATGCTTTTCCTTGAACACCACAAACAAGTGAGACCATCAGTGCTATGGGAGGGGCCTGGGGATTCAGATTTTTATATTTCACTTGATATGACGTGTTCTAACCTCGCAAGTGCAAGTCCATCCCCTCTTTGAGGCATACTTTCACAGATATATTAGAGTGGCTTGTTGAAAAGAAAAATTGAAGGTGCCTAAAGAACACTGAGGTTTTCTGGGTTCTGGCTTCTCAGGCATGAGAAAGTGATAAGGAGAACCTTGCAACCAGGAGAGCCATTTATCCATTTTACAGAGAGGGAGCTGCAGCCTGGGATGCCACCAGATCACACAGTGGATAAGGAGCCAGGGCTGGTATTTGAACCCAGGTCACTGTGGTCTCCAACTCCAGGGCTCTTTTTTTCTGATACTTAGGAGTCTTTATTTATTGACTTTCCTATTCCCAGAGAAGCATTGTCCAACAGCGTCATATTTATCTCGGTGCACACATAAAGCTGGCCAGTGAACCCTGAAGTCTAAGTCAGCTGGGGGTGGACTACAGGAAAGTGGAGTCCACGGAGAAGAGAGACATGAGATATTTACAACCTCTTTCCTGACCCTGGGTGGCATTGCCTTTGTGTGATGCCTGGAACTGCAGCAGTCATCTTGAGGCCACGAGGTAAGAATAAACCCCATCGGACGCTGGCATACCAAAAAGAGGGAAAGAACATAAATGCTCATCATATGCTCCTTAGTTTCTCAACCATGGAACCCTGCAGAAAAGCCCATGTCCTTGGATGATGGAAAATACACTAGATCTCTACTATATGACTGCCAATAGGATAACTGATAGAAAAACTACAGAAGAAGTGATACGTGCAGTGAAATCTCTCTATAGTCACACAGGGGAGGTCTGGTCTATATTCCACAAGGAGAGTGCTACCCAGTGGTGGAAAACAATCTCTCTCTGGGTCCTTTTTCTAAATGGAAGAAAAGCTTTCCCAGAATATCCCCAGCTGATTTGGCCTCATGGTTTATTGACCATGTTTATGTCACATGCCCCGATTACTATATCAATCACTTGACAAAAGGAATGGAATTGCTGTGACTGTCTTAGATCACTGGTCTTCAATCCTGGCTGCCCCATTAGAATCATCTGATGGTGCTTATAAAACACAGTCATGCCTGGGCTCTACCCTGTGGACAAGAGTTCTCTCTCCTTGTCCCATAACTTGAGGTCTTGATTCTGAAAAACTCCTCTCATTTCAGAAGGTCAGACAATTTCTCAAGTTATGAAACTGACTTTGTGATACCCAGGGTGGCGTATACAGTCATTCACTCGACAACTCTTCATTGAGTGTCTGCAACAGGACAGAAACTGCTCAGATTGATAGAGATGTTATTCCAATCAATACGGCAGGGAGGTTCTTGAGCTCACGGAGCTTTATATTTTAGTGAAGGGAGACAAAAGAATAAACAGATTCCTACAGTAATTTCAAATGGTGTCAAATGCCACGAATAAAGTAAAACAAAAGAATGTCATGAAGAGAGACTGGAGATGGGGTGTCCGTTTATACAGAGAAAACAAGGAAGGTCACTTTGAGACAGAGACACTGGAATTGGGACCTGAATGGCTGCAAGGCAGCATAATATTCTTGGAAAAGGGAGCAGCATTCCTGATTAAGAATGAAGCCTGTGTGTTTGAGGAACACTCATGAGGCCCATGTGCCTGGAATGATGGGGAGCTTGGTAGGAGCTGAAGTCAGAGGTGGGCAGGAGCCTCCTGCCTTAGAAGTTGTAGTGGGTTGACCGGTGGCCCTCCAAACTATATGCCCACCCACAACCTGGAAGTGTGACCTTATTTGAAAAACGGGGTCTTTTCAGATGTAATTAACAGTCTTGAGATGATTTTATCCTGGATTACGGTGGGTCTTAAATCCAATGACAAGTGTCCTTGTAAGATAAAAGAAGAGAAGATACACAGAGGAGAGGTGATGTGAAGACTCATGAAGACATTGGAGCACAGCATCTAGAAGCCAAAGAATGCCAAGGATTGGCAGCCGCCACCAGAAGCTGCAAGAGAAGCAGGCAGCGGCTTCTCCTTCAGAGCCTCCTGAAGGAACCCAACCTGCTGACCCCTTGACTTCGGACTTACGGCCTCTAGAACTGTAAGGAAATACATTTCTGTTGTTTTCGGGCATCACGTTTGTGGTAATTTGTTACAGCAGCCCAGGAAACGAATTCAGAAGTCACGACTCAAAGTTAACTCAAAGAGCAGCCACTGTTCTGGTCTGAATTGGTGCTACACGTCAGCACCCTGTCCAGCTCCTGAGGAAGCAGGCCAGACTCCTCCGAGCTTGTTCCCTCCCTGAAAACATCTGCCTCTCAATGCTGAACATTCTAGGAAACGTACAAGAGACCATCATTGTGTTGCAATTCAATTCACTTGAATTCACACTGCTTGAAAAGATTGCATCTGTATGTTTGAAAATTCCGTTCAATTGTTGAGCATGTCTTGGCATCTATCGTTGCACTGAGCTTAAATTATCTTTCTGGTATTATCAAAATCCAACAGTAGCATTAATTGTGCTGGGCCCAACTCTAATGGCTTCAAATAATTATTAGCAATTGCTCATTATCTCTTTTGGAAATCCTAAATATATACCTATTTTTTAAGACGCTGACTCATTGGGACTGGAAAGGATACAGACTGCCATTCTTGGGCTAATGTGAATCAGGGCATTGTTCAGGAAAGTAAGAGTCTGTGGGTGTGTGGATGCCAATTTGGAATATTGATCATTTTGATGGATAGGCTAAGCCTTGGTGGGATATCAAGCCTCTGCTTTCAGATGTGAGGCTCAAAATAAGATGTGGGGAGTGAGGAGGGAACTGTTTTACTTTGTTCTCTTAGCCATCTAAGTTTCTCCCAGGGTTGCTTTCCCCTCATTTCTTAGACCCCCATCATCTCGTACCTTAAAACGTTTGAGTGACCTTGACCGGTTGCATCTATGGTTGGTTGACCAGTTGGCTGGGGATGGCTGCTCCAGGTTGACCTCACTCACATGCCTGGTCGTTGGCTGGCAGTTGGCTGGGGTGGAGGTCACGTGTCACCCATCATTCAGCAAGATGGCCTGGGCTTGTTCACATGGCCACTGGGTAAGTTTCCAAGAACAACAGTGAAGCACACAAGACCTCCTAAGACCTCAGCTGGGGACTGGCACGTGCTGTTACCTCCATGACATCCTAGTGACTAAAGCAAATGCTGGGGCCAGCTGGCATTCAACGGGTGAAGAAGTAGACACATCTTGATCAGAGAAACTACAAGGTCACATGGCAAAGTAATGGATGCCGGGAGTGGTGAAGACTCAGGGACACTTTTGAAATCAATCTAGCATACACACATATTATAGACAAGGAAATCCCAGCGCTCAGGCTTGGGAACACGACGTTATCAATGGGCACACCACTCCCCTTTACCAGTCCTCATGGGTAGAATCATCTTTGCCTGATAGGTTGAAAGTCCATAAAGAAAGCCACTAACTTCCTCTGCTCCTGAATCACTCAGTCTGCAAAAAATCCTGGGATCTTCTGTCTCTTCCTCCTCCTCTCCTGATCCCTGGGTTCAGTTAGCTGCGGCCAGAGCTCCCCGAGCACAGACACCGGCAGCTTCCAGGGCAACAGCAAAGCTTCCATGGATCGGTCCTCCCTCACCTAAGTTTTTCTTCCAACTAAGGAGTGACGAGCCTCCCCACGCCATTGGAGCCTCATGCCCTTTCTCCACCCCTTTCTCCAATTCTGAGAGGGCTGAGGTCCCACTCTTGTAAGAGATGAACACCCAGGTCTATGCTCAAAGTCAGTTAATGGGAAGAGATGGGGATGGGGTAAAGAGCTGAACCTGATGCTTGAACTGCACTCATTCTTTGTTGCTGCTGGTTGGGAGCCTTTTTTCTTTGCATCTGTGTGAAAAGGAGTCAGGAAAGAGGCTTAGATCTTGGGGAGGAGGGAGAGGATGGCTTTTGGATTTTAATGAAAGGGACCAAAATCAATCCAGGGAACCAGGGCAGAAACAGACACTATGGTTTCTGCTTGCCCAGCCTCAAGTCCTCTGCAACTTCCAGGACCCCAACCTTCCTTTGGGAATCACCTTCCCAGTAACACACATTCTGTCTCTTGTCCACACAAACAGATTTAATGAAGTTGGTCAGAGCCGTTGTGAGTCAGCCCTGGGACTCTAGCTAGATGTGTTGGGGAAGAGAAGCTCTCTTTCCGGTGGTTGCTTAGCGGCTAGAATAAAAGGCTGGAACTCTTGGTGGCATCTTGTCACCTCATAAGGAAAGCACATCTGCAGATGAAGCCAACACAAAGGAAAGCGGGGACCAGAGATAGAGGGAGGTGACAGCACTGAAGCACTTGGATCCATCCATTCCTGAAGCCAATATTACTGAATTATTCAGACATGAGCCAAGTCAGTCCTCTCTCTTTCCCACCCTTCCCCCTTTTCCTCTCTCAGTTTATGCAAGTCTAAGTTGGGTTTCCAACAGCCCTACCTCATAAGGAAATTCAGTCATAGCTCCATCGATCTTTTTCCAAGATTCTTAATCAAAACTCCTCCTTTCTTCCCCAACTACAAAATAAAATTGCCACGCGTATCAGTGAATGCAGAGTCTGTGATGATGAGAAGGGGGCGTGGATAAGGAAATCGCTGCCTGCAATTAGCTGTGCGTCTGACCAGCCCAAAGCATCCTACTTCTCATACACTCGCCCCTCACACTCTCGCACACCCTCTTTCCTCTTGGAATCGAGGTGAGATCAATGTGGGTGTGCAGTGTCCCATGGAAGTCCAGGTTTTCAGTTAATTATCTATTGGGAAGAAGGGGTGGTTAGGGTCTTGAGGTCACCTGTGTCTTCAGGAACCTGAGGCTCTCAGACTGCCTCCATTCCAGGCTTCACTGAACCAGTGTGATTGACATTCAGGCTTTCCTGAAGTACTAAGCCACACGCGCGTGCACACACACACACAGATACAGAGCATTGGTGAATGTAATATAGTTGAATGCATACAAAGAAAACTGACAAACAATTTGAAACTGGGTAATATATGTAATATATGTATTCCTTTTCATTCAAACGTCCATCTTCTCCCCCAGATTTCCACTAGCCCATAGCTGCACAGTCTTGGTAATGCCTCTCTCCTCTCTTTTTATTCTCTTTACCCCTCCCTCTCAAGAGAAGAGCTACCTATACCTTTCTCTCATTCTACACAAGGAGCATCTCTCTCTCTCTCTCTCTCTCTCTCTCTCTCTCTCTCTTCCTGAAGGACACCGATATCCACAAGCTCATCTTCTACAGCAAATGGCTCTCCAATGCGTTATTTCAGACACTAAAAGAAATTCCTGGCTAGATCTTAAAAATAATATTTTCCCTTTATATCTTCACAGAAAAATATTGGGTAGGAAACACCCTATGGTGGTTGGTTAGATTATAGGTGATTTTTAAAACTTGTATTTCTAATGGTACAGATGAACCAGTCTGCAGGGCAGAAACAGAGACACAGATGTAGAGAACAAACGTATGGACACCAAGGGGGAAAGCGGGGTGGTGGTGGTGGTGTGATGAATTGGGAGACTGGAATTGACATGTATACACTGATGTGGATAAAATAGATAACTAATAAGAACCTGCTGTATAAAAAATAAATAAATAAAATTCAAAAATAAATTAAAGATTGTATTTCTAACTAACTTTGGGGAGAAGATATATTACAGTGTTGCGTAAGTATCCCAGGCAAGAAAATAAAGAAGAGTAAAACTTTATTTGTAGCCCACACAGTGGTACTAACCAATTATTCTCAGACCCACAGGACCTGGGCTTCTCTGATAATATGCGGGCTCTGAAAGACACCTATGGCATCCGATTCTAGCCTCTCTTTCTGGAAGGACTTCAAGGACACTTTTTCCTGCTAAACATTGACACTCAGAGCTCAGAGCGGTTAAGCAATTTCTCTAAGGTCATACAGCTCGGAGGACTCAAATGTCTGACCCTACACACGATGTTCTTTTCATTGCTGTATATCTCTAACCAGACAGCCTGAAGCTGGACATTCAAGCATCCCAGCCTGCGGAGAGAAGGAGATCTGAAGACGCCGGAAAACACTTGGCCAGGCACCATGTGTGATTCTTATGGGGTTCTCTGACATAAATGGCGAGGGTTCTGGTACAGGACACACTGCTAGAGGGATGGATCCCCTCACACTTCACCCCCTCTGAGAAGGTACGCCCAGCATTCCTGATCACCACCAGAAACATTTCACCTGTGTGAAATGATGCTGGGAATGACCTTCAGAACAATTCTTCCTGTAAAATGATGTGGCTGAAACATGGCCTTTTAAAAATGAATGTGATCAGACTCAATTTGGCTATAGTCCTTCAAGACACTGACTCATCAAACCTTTATTAGAGCCAGAGGATCGTCGCCATGGTTTTCTGCCTGGGAGTTTACGATCAAGTCCCCCACCCCCAACTCTGGAGCAAAAGCAACGTAAGCCATGGATGATGCGTCCCCATCTGTGCGCACATTTGTGAGGATGCGTTGGATCGAGGGGGCAGGAAAATAGATCCCACACTGGGGGAGGCAGATAATCCTTCCCCAGATTCCTCCTCCAAGTTCTGGGCTCTATTTTATGTGGAAGACGATTAAGCATCAGATCTTAAAGTGATAGGACCTTGGTGATAACCATGCAAAAGCGGTGGTATAATGCAGCCGCTAAGAACTTAAACCAGACTGTCTGGCTCCTTTGATCATTCATTTCTGCATTTATTATATACCTACTGTGTGCCAGGCACTGTTTTAGGTGCTGGGTCTCTAGCTGTCACTAAGATAGGATCCTTGCTTTCATAAGGTTCCAAGTCAAGTTGAGGAAGAGAGAATATGAGCAAAAACACAGCAGATGGAAGTGAGTGATGTGAGGAAAACAAAGCTGGGGGGGTGACAGGGGGCAGGGAAGCACTGTAGGGCAAGGGTCAGGGAAGTCCCCGCAGAAGTGACCTAGCTATAACCCGAAGGAAGAGAATGAATCAGTGTGGAAATTTCTGGGAGATGAATTCCAGGCAGACACTGCTATTTACTAGTGTGACCCCGGGAAATTTCTTAACCTCATTAGGACTCATTATACTCATTTATGAAATGGGGGTTGTACAAGGCCATTGTCAGGACTGAATGCCTTAATCCATATGAAGCCACAGCACAGTGGGTGGGGCTGAACCTTAAGAAACTAATGACACTTGTTATTGACCTACAAAACAGCAACACTGTATCGTTCAACTATCTCTGTTTAATAAATGACAACTATTACTATTCTTCATTCCTGTTTATTGAGCACTTGCTATGTGGCAGGCACAGTCCTATTTCTTAACATGGTCTCTAATCTCTGCACTTTAACAAAGTACACATTATGAGCTGCACTTTCTAGAAGAGGGAATCGAAGCTCTGAGAGGTGAAGTGATTTGCCCAGGGCCACACAGCCAGTAACTGGGACTGTCTGACCCCAAATCAATGCTGCTTCATCCCACTCCCACTGCCTGGGGGATCCCAGCACAGCCCATGTGCCTAGGAGATGCTCACCTGAGATCTGTTGAGACAATGGAAACTGAGTTCCCTTTCTACTCTGCGATAACCAAGGATGTTTTCAATAACCGTAAAGGCATCCTCAGTCATCCCATAAACTCATTTCTAAGGTGTCATTTTAAAAAGGCTAAGGAGCTTCCCGCAAGTGACGCTGTCACATCTGAGCTGGGGTTTGTTAGAAGACCAAGCTAGAAATCTCTAAAGTTTTAACCCTGAATGCACTTTGAAATCACCTTTGATTGGGGCCGGGATAAGTATTTTTTTAAGTTCTCCAGAAGATACTATCGGGAAGCTAGATGTGAGAACCAGTGTCTTAAACAACATGTAACCAGGAAGCCTCTGGCCAGGGCAGCAGGGGATCAGGGCACAGCAGCTTCTTGGCAGGTGGGGGGTTATTCTCTTTAACACACAGGACATCTACTGCAAAGCTAAACAAATCGGGACCAACACTCCAGAATGACAGTTATTATTTTTTTCTCTGAACTCTACCCTAAGAGAAAGGTAATGAGGGAGAAAACAGTATAGCCCCCTTGGTCAAGAGGAAGAATATTGACTGCAAACACCCGGATCCTTGCTCTACTCCTTACTTGCTGTGTGACCATGAGCAAGTTACTAAACTTCTCAGACTTCAATTTTCTTGGGTGTGAAAGGTAGATATTGAAGCCTTACCCATGAGGGTATTATTCTCTCTCTCTCTGTTTATATTTATATATATAATCACCAATATATCAAATGTCATTATAGTTATTATACATGTGTATATTTACTATATATGTGTAATATAGAAATATAAAAATATGTATTTATATATTACAAATATATTATAATAAATATTATAATAAATATATTTGGCAATGTGCCTGCCTGATATCTAGTAAGTATTCAAATAATGCTAGCCTTAATTTTTTTAAAATACAGCAGCAGTTATGAAGCAGGCCCCTGCCCAGCTGCTGCAGTGGGCGCCTTCGCCTGTTGTTTCCCTTTATCCTCACCACCGTCTTGGAGCTGGCTGTCATCTGTTTTACAAACGAGCAAAGTGGGGCTCAGGTTAGTTAGCTGACTGCCGGAATCACACACCTAGGAAGTAGCGAAGCTGGAAATTGGACTCAGTGTCTACTCCACCACGGAGCCGCTCAAAGATTCAGCCTCAAATGTGAAACGGGAAATTCCTCCCAGAGCCTGACCAGCGTGGGTGAACTGTTCAGCCTGACCTCCTTCTGCAGACAGGGCTAGGCCTGCATGTAAAGAGCGTTTCCGTTGCCTTGGTGGACCCCATTTCTGATGCTTTTTAAGGTTTCTGACAATGAAGGGTAAAGCCGGAGGACATCCCTCATTAAAATTCCCTCTCCTGTGTTCCAGGACAGCTTGTCTGCTATGAACTGATTTAGATATAGAGTTCTGGTGAGTGAAAGGGGACAAGTATAGAATCAGGGGAAGTCTCTAAGATGCATGTGCCTCGGCTGCGGAGAGCTTTCAATAAGCTTTTTTATTCTTCCCACAATAAGCTCTTCATTAGAGAGTGTGATTCAGTACAGATGGATGGGGCCCAGGAATCTGCATTTTAACAGACACCCCTGGCAATGTGGCGCCCGTAGGCTTTAGTTTGGAGCCAGCTATGAGGAGGAGTAACAGGAAGTGCTCGGCGCCCCATTTAAAGTCTCAACTTTGTTCTCTGTGATCCCAGGGGACCCGTGAATGCCGGGCCACTAGCTTCCAGAGACACGTGAGTTGGGAGCCAGTCCCTAGGGTAGCAGCCAGAAAAGCTGGAGTGCTAGATAGGTGTCCAAACCCTTCGATTCTCAGTGACGAGTTGGGAGCTGGAGGGCCCCTCCTGGTTGTACAGGGCTGGGCCAGGGGTGGAATTTATGGCGAGATTAGGTCTCAGCTGTTCCTACCCATTTTGAAGAATTTTCTCAGTCACCCCGTGTGCAGGAGTCTCTTCAGTAGTTTCTGGATTTCTCTCTGAAGTTGATGTGCTCGGTAGCTGCTTCTTCGTGCACCCGTGGGTGGGGGGAGAGTCCGGAGTCTCCTATTCCACCATCTCGATGACGTCACCCCCCTTCAAACTCCTTATTGAAGACCTTCGGTTGCTTGTGCCGCAGCAGGTCCTGGGGGTGCAGTGGTGGGTAAAAGAGACTCGGTTTTGCCCCCAGCTGCGTGCACTGGAGTGCACGGAGGCAAGAGCAAGCGCCCCCCAGATACACACGGTGACTCCAGACAGCGGCGAACACCGCGAAGAAACTAAGCTGCGATGCTGGGGAGCATCGTGAGTGCGCCGCCCGGCCTCATCTCCCCGCCTGCGAAGCGCGTTAGTAACAACACCTTACTGTCGCTTTAGCATCGGGGTTACGCCAAACAATAGGCAAAAGGCCTGAATTCAGCGCCTGGCCCCGACTAGATGCTCAGTGACAGCCTGGGTGGCACGTCTTCTCCACATCACCGTATCTCGTCTAGAGGTGGGCACTGTTCAAAAACCCCCGTTCAGGTGACCCTGCCAGTGCGTTCCTTTTCCTTTCCCCACAGGACATTTGAAAATGGCCAGATGGGCAGGGATGGAGATTACATATCAGTTCCAGTTTACGGACATCGACAGGGCTATTTATTCACTGAGACCATTTTGCATTCAAAGCAATGATCATTACCATTCTTTTATACTCACCATTACCATCTAAGTGTTTTCCAACGCGTTTGCCTGAACAAAATCCTTTGCACAGCCAAAGGCACGCGCCGTGGGCCAGGGTGGTCAACGGAGAGCAGTTGTGCGTTCCAGCCACACGTCCTTCTTCCCCTTCCTTGGACATGGCATGCTCCATATCTCCACAGTGCCTTTGCACAGGCTCTTCTCCACCCTCTTCACCTAGTTAACTCCCACTCAGCCTTCATTTCATCTTAGATGACTTTCCTGATCTCCTAGTCTAGGTCACGCTGCTTTGCTGTCCTCCGTATTGAACATTTCTAATGCTGCAAAGGAATGGGGACCAGATGGCTGTTTCCAAGGTCTTGCAGGGAAGCACATTTAAAAAAATAGCAACAATCAAAGTGAAAGCGCCCCAAAGAGCTCAGAATTGTTTAGTAAATGAAAGAATGGCATTCCCTCTACGCTCTGTTATGAAAATGCTGAGAGTTTATTTGAAGAATCCCAAGGTCTTTCTTCTTTTTTTTTTTTTACTAGCACAGGAGAGATGAACAGAGCAGAGAAGGCTGGTAATGTGCACATTCAGTTAAGCTGCAACTCACTGAATAAGAAACCGGAGGAAAAAAGAGAGATGTACGTTAGATTGAACTGGCAGGCAGCACAGTGTAGTGGATAGGGTATTGGTTCTGCAGTCAGGATGATTTGGGGTCGAGTTCTGGCTCTGCAACTTCTTAGCTCTGTGACCCTGGACAAGTTATGAAATTGCCCCATAACTTGGTTTTCTCAGAAAAGAGGGGAAAATATGCCTACTTCACTGAGTTGTTGTAAAGAATAATAATTAATGAAGATTCAATAAGCAAAAAAGAGCCAATGATTAAAACAGATGGAAAATGAAGAAAGCCTTGCATACTGTAGATTATGTGGTTTGGGAGAGTCTTGTTGAGAAGAGGACATTTACTTTGAGATCTAGTGAATAAGAGCCAGTGGTGAAAGTAGAAGAGGAATCTTAGAAGGTTAAAGGCCAGCTGTGAAAGGTCCAATGCATAAAGAAGGCTGATATACTCAGAAAGCTGAAGGACGGACAGTGTGGCTGGAAGGGTATACAATTCAGACAGAGGTTAAATCACATCATGCCTTAAAGGTCATTGACGGAGGTGGAATTCATTCTAAGGGATGAGTAGGAAACAGGTTGAAGAGGACGGCAAGAGCGGAAGCAGAGAGACCACAGTTGTTGCAGTGGTGCAGGGAGAAGTGGAATGAGGTGGTTGGAGGGACAAGGCAGGGTGGGGCTGTGTGTGAGGCGGAGAGAACAAAGGCTCTCTGCTTTCTGTTTTGAGCTTGAAGGATGGTGGTACCAACCTCTGCAGGGGGGAGGGCTGCAGGATGAATCAGTGAGCTTTAGGATAAGATGAAGGTTTCAGTTTGGCGGGTGTTAAGTCTAAGATTACAGTTAGACAGCCAATGGAAAAGTCAAGTAGGCAAAAAAGTTTACAAGTCTGAAGCTCTCAAGGGAGGTCTAGGCTAGAAATACGAATTTGAGAGTTGTCAGTCCGCAGCTTGCATTGAATGCCATGAGGCTGAGTGGGGACATAGGCGGAATACAGGGAGAGAGAATACATTGAGGAAAGGAGATTGAGCCTTATGCGCTCTGTAATTAAACACACACACGCACATACACACACACACACCACGGACAATGAACTGGGGGACAAAGCTATTTGAATTCTGCCTCTGCCCTTTACAACCTTGGAAATTTTGTGCAAGTTACCCCCGCCTCTCTGAACCCCACTTCCCTTACCCACAAAACAGGAGAATGTTACATCCCAAGGTTGTTATGAGGATTAGAAATGATGTGTGCTAATACCTTGGGTGGGTCATAAAGGCACTACAAATTATAGGAGGCTTGGGGGCTGCTTTTTCTCCAAGACCCCTCCCTGATCTCCCAGCCTCTGCCCCCAACTCTGTAATTCCTTGACTCACACCACATGCTTTCCTAATCGCCTTCCAAACCCCCAGTAGCAAAAGGCAGATCATTGATAACTCTCTGTGGAGAGAGATTAGATGACAGCCAGATTTTAAACAGGGAGGTCACATGATCTGTGGGGTTTCTTTGATTTCAGATACTCCTCCACTTTCCTGCCTCCAAGCAATAGCTGGCTTATCTGAACAATCTCCAAACTTCTCATGCGGAAAAAAAAAAAGACCATTTGGGATGAGCCACTTTCTAAGCTGCGTGCTAATAAGTGATGTTCTTATTGTTATTATATTTGCTTTCAAATCAGCAAGAATTCTGATTGGACCGCGTAGATGGGGGACAATATTAGCCAGTGGTGTGGCGAAAATAAAAGCTATTCTTAGAAAACCTCTCTTTTGATTAGACCCTGATACTTACTGGGTAGTTGATGATGTCAGTAGGTAATCTTGAGGGATGTCAGTGGGTGTTGAGGGGCTGCAGAAGGCGGAGGAGAATGAATGTGTCTGTACGTAGCAGAGTGCTGGCCACACCTCCTCCTGTCAGGCCTTTCTCACCTCCAGCATCTCTCGACCTGTGCTTCCACCACTTGACCCGCACCGGGCGCTTCTTAAATATTGTGCGTGAGGCCAAAGGGAAGGTGATGAAGAGCTCAGGCTCTGGGTCCACACAGGTTGGGCTCAAATGTGGTTTTTCTTTTTTTCCATTTCCCATGTGACCTTGAGCGAGATACTAATGACTCTGGATTTCCATGTCCTCATCTGCAGCCTGGGAAAAATGATGCCACCTGCCTCAGAGCTTGGTTGTGAGGATTAAATGGGACGATTGTGTAAAAGATTAAGGCCCTTAGTGGGAATGTGGTGTCTGCTCTATAACTGTCCGTTTTTGTCATCGTATTTAGTGATCCTCTTACTATTTAAAGCAGGTGCTAATGTTATCTCTCCCCCTTCCCCCTTTCTCCCAACTTACCCACACTGATGCTCAAAGACGTTAGAGGATCGCTCTGGAGATACAAAGAAAACGATCTGGGATTTGAATCTGTCTTCCCCATTCACGAGGCTGGCGTTGTTACTTCTACACCCGTAACCTTGAAAGTGGGATGGAAAACTGATGACCAAGCCACCAGGAAGACTTGTAACTGACTGAAGGATAGTATCCTAGGGTGTGTGTGGGTAGAGGGGTGAATAGACAGGTCAAAGAGCCACAGTCAGCCTGAAGACATGCCCACCATGTTCAACAAGGCACATACACACGTTCAGCAAATACTGATCGAACTTCCAGAAGTACCACAAACTGGGCCAGACACTGAAATGAGTGAAAGGTGACTCAAGGCACTGCCTTTGTGGAGCTTACGATTTAGTGGGAGGGGCTGGAATAATGCATATAATCACCAAATAAACGCAAAATTACAACTGAAATAATTTCTACCCTGAGGAAGTAGAGTCCCTGATACACACAAACACACACACACACACACACACACACACGCACATGTGCACACACACACCCTGGGTCCCTGACCTAGTCTGAGGGCTTGGAGAAAGCTCTCCTGAGTAATTATAATCGTTATTACGTAATAATAGTTATTAATGCTTTTATAGCATTTCTATGTGCTGAGACACTGAGCTTTCTTGTTATGCTTTACATATTAGCCTCACAGCAGCCCTATTATATATTGCTACTAGTGTGCCCATTTTAGAGACGAGGAAACTGAGATCCAGAAAGGTTAAGTGATTTGTGTGCCCAAGGTCATGTAGCCAGCACATGCAGAGCTGGACCAGGCAGTTGGCTCCAGAGTCCGTGCTCTTAACCATCCTGAGATCTGAAGGTTGTGTAGGCTTTAACTAGATAGAGGAAGGAGGTAGAGGACAGCACGCCCAGATTCCCTTTTCCGCAGGGAGCTCACAGGGTGCTCGGGACTGAATGCAGCTGAGTGGAGCTAGAGCTCAGGGAGCTGGGAAAGCGACCAGAGAGTGCGCTGGAGAGAAAGGCGGAGGTGGGCCAGGAAAGGTCTCCAGATCACGGTAGAGGCTTTGGTCTTTACCGGAAGAACCATGGATATCCATGGAGAGTTCTTAAACGGGAAGGTCACATGATCTGCGTTTATTAAAAGTTCACTCTGGCTGTTTTGTGAAGCACAGGTTGCAAAAGAAGCAGCAGGGAGACCGATGCTGAGAGCATTCCATCATCGTCCAGGATGAGATGATGGAGGCCTGGACCAGAGGGGCGATGGCAGAGTCAGACAAAAGCTGACAGATTAAAAAAAAAACCCTTAGGAGGCGAAATGGACAGGGACTTTGTGATTAATTGGTTCTGTGGGTGAGGGAGAAGGAGAAGTAATCGTTCCCTCATTGGATCGAGGGCACAGAGAGCTGTTCGCCAAATCCAAGGCTGGTCCAAAGACAAAGGAAGAGGGAGACACTTGGCAACAGTTTGGGATCTAAAGTGACTCAATAAGTTATAATTTAACTGGGATAAGATAAATTCTTGCAACTGGGCCCCAAATAGCCACTGTCCCGGAACATGGTAGGGGTGTTATTTCTAAGCAGAGCACATAGCGGGGCAAGACCTCGGGGTCCGAGTCAACTGGAAATACTGTATGAACTGTCCGTGTGACATGCTCTCCCAAACACTCATATTGTCACAGGTTGTGTCCCCAGGTGTCTATCAGAAGACACCTAGGCTATGACATGTACGATTCTGCCGTCATACATTCAAGGAGTTGACAGACCCCACCGTGTCGTGATGGTGTCCAGGGCACTGACAGGGAAACGTGTAGCATTGTCTGAGCATTTGTTTTGTATCAAGCACTTCACACACATAACCTCTACGTCTCCTCCTGACCTTCTAATATGTTAACCCTGTTGACGAGGGACAGCAGCTCAGATATTTAAGTGACTTGTTGAAGGTGGTGCATCTCGCAAGAGACAGAGAAGAAATTTTAATTTGGGTCAATGTGATTCAAACTGTTATGCTTTTCCCACTATACTGTGTTGCTTCTCAAGACAAAAGACAAAATGCTAATAAAATGGCAGGATACGTAGCTTGGAAAATACAAACG
Source organism: Grampus griseus (assembly GCF_964374135.1). NCBI lineage: Eukaryota > Metazoa > Chordata > Mammalia > Artiodactyla > Delphinidae > Grampus > Grampus griseus. The sequence goes on along the minus strand of NC_139008.1, from coordinate 31,199,386 downwards.
TGGTGGAACTGGATATTTATTTTCTGATACAGATACCTCATCTGTGAAAAGGGGATAATAATAGTACCTACACCCTAGGGTTATTTTCGGGATGAATGATACATTGCAGGTGAAGCACCATCCTGGGTCTGACACGTGGTCCTTGAGAGTGTGAGTTTCTATTACCATTATATTATTATTATCATCATGATTGTTATCGTTGAAAGGGAACTGAACTTAGCCTAGGCGAGTCCAGAAGACACGGTGAAGGCAAGTGCGTAGACATTATAGAGAAGCTGGTTTGTCTCAGTGGTGCCGGGAGAGACTTTCAAACAGGTGGAGCCTGATCCACTGCGCGAGGAATGGCCTCAGGAAGCGGTGAGCTGTCCGTGACAAGAGGTGCCCAAATCTAGGCTAGACAACCACTTATGGAAACAACACACGAAAGATCTGCTCATCACACAGCTATACAACCTCCGTTGGCCCTTTAAGCTGAAAGTCTGATTCTACCTCCCCCACCTGCTCTAAAGTGACAAGTTTGGTTGTGACGTGGCGTAAATCTAGGGCGCCTGCTCCAAAAATAACTGCCCAGTAAGGCAGGAGGAGGAGTTGGGGCTTGTGTACGTCACCTTCCCTTGGATTCAATCCTCATGCATGTCACAAGGGCTAAAGAGACAGTCCCTCCGACCCAGCCCTTGACTTTCTGCGGCGTCTCACCTCGGGCAGGTGCTACCTGCTCCATCTGCCCCTGAGAGATCCAGCTCATGGCTGCCCCAAGGGGAGGACCCCCTACCTCTAGCCATGGCCTACCCTCTTTAAGGCACTGATCCAGAATTTCAAGAAGTCATCCCTGTGAAGGAGAAGCTGGGCTTCTGCTCTTAAGAGCTTCAGGCAAATTCACCCTTGAGAGCTCTTGAGGCCTCATATAAGGGATTAATTGATACTCAGCAAAATGAGAGCCCCTTTAAGATAGGGATTATATTTTATTTGTCTTTTTTTTTTAAGAGCCTTTGCTGTATGTGCTCATTTCTTTTTTTCTTTTTATCCTTTTTAAAAATTTTTGGCCATGTTGGGTCTTTGTTGCTGCACACGGGCTTTCTCTAGTTGCGGCGAGCGGGGGCTACTCTTCGTTGCAGTGCGCAGGCTTCTCACTTCAGCGGCTTCTCTTGTTACGGAGCACAGGCTCTAGGTGTGCAGGCTTCGGTAGTTGCAGCATGCAGCCTCAGTAGTTGTGGCACATGGGCTCAGTAGTTGTGGCTTGCAAGTTCTAGAGCACAAGCTCAGTAGTTGTGGTGCGTGGGCTTAGCTGCTCCACAGCATGTGGGATCTTCCCGGACCAGGGATTGAACCTGTGTTCCCTGCTTTGGCAAGTGGACTCTCAACCACTGCACCACCAAGGAAGTCCCATTTTATTCATCTTTGTATGTCTCACATAATACATGCTCAATGAATATCTAATAAATGAATATAAGAGGAAATGAGCAGGCATTTGAATGATGCAATTTATTCATTTGACAAGTATGAATCTACTGGGTTTCAGTTCAACTTGGTGTTTACCATAAGGGTGCAGTTTAATACAATCATTAGTGTGTGGTCATAGGTTTAGAAAATATCTCTAGGCTAGGAAGAGTTTCAAAATGTTGGTGGAGGGGTACAATTGATACTGAAATTTCTGTTTCCAGGGCTTGGCTGCAGGCAAGATCTGCTCACATGCAGCAAAAGATGAGAGACAGAAAAAATAGTTGAACCACTTTGGATAAATGAGGTCAGACATACTTGGCCCTCTCCTACACTCAGCTCTCTCCCCCCCTCTCTCTCTATATATATAGTGGTTTTAAAATATGGCCAAAAATTCTTTGATACTCCCTTTAAGAGGTGAAGCTTAATCCCCACCTCTTGAGTGTGGGCTGAACTCAGTGACTCATTTCCCTCGAATAGAATATGATGGAAGAGCTGGTGGTTCACTTTTGAGACTATTTTATAGAAGGTGTTGCAGCTTTCTCTCTCTCTCTCTGTGTCTCTCTCCCTCCCTCTCATCACTCGCTTTCCCTAGACAAGTCAGATATCATGTTGTGAGCACTCAGGCATCCCTGTGGAGAGACCCACGTGGTGAGGAACTGAGGGCTCCCTCCAGCAGTCATGTGAGTGAGCTTGCAAGAGCTCCTTGAGCCCCAGTCAAGCCTTCAGATGCCTGAAGTCCTAGTTACCATCTTGACTGCAACCTCATGAGAGACTCTGAGTCAAAACCACTCAGCTAAGCTGCTGTTAAATTCCTGACCCACTTTGAGGTAGTAAGTGTTTGTTGTTTGAAGCCATTAAGTTTGGGGACAATTGTTTTTTGGTTTTTTTTCCTTTGCGGTACACGGGCCTCTCACTGTTGTGGCCTCTCCCGTTGCGGAACACAGGCTCCGGACGCGCAGGCTCAGCGGCCATGGCTCACGGGCCCAGCCGCTCTGCGGCATGTGGGATCTTCCCGGACCGGGGCACGAACCCGTGTCCCCTGCATCGGCAGGCAGACTCTCAACCACTGCGCCACCAGGGAAGCCCGGGGCAATTGGTTTTGTAGCAATAGATAAGTAATGTGGTTTTCATTCCCATTCTTGGCACCAAATTATGTAGTAGTTAGGGTCCAATTGGATAAGAACCACTAGGAGATAGATAGATAGATAGATGATTGATAGATAGATAGATATAGAGAGATATAGATAGATATAGATAGATAGATAGATAGATATAGAGGCAGATGATAGATTTGTTGATTTGTTACAGGGATTTGACCTCATGCAATTAAACAGTGTCTGTAAGGTTCTTGTCTTCACATCTACTGGTGAAGATTGAAGTCTCCAAGGAAGGCCATCAGGAAGGGTAGATTGATATGACGGGAAGAAGAAGAGCAAGGGCACTGTGGAACCCATGGAAACGAGCCTGGAACTCATGATAAGAGAACAGAACTTGTGTCAGTTTCTCACTGCCTCCAACCTTGATGACACGGAGTCCTGCTCGAGAAGCTGACACCCTGTGTCATGGAACTCAGCACACATCTGGACTTGGAGTCGGAGAAGCTGATGGGGGACTTGGGGCGGGGGATGGTGGAGCAGGTCAGCCTGCGACCCCACCCCAATGAGGTGAGCCAGTCAGATAAACAGCAACATGTATGCACTACCCTGACCTTCCAAGCAGAAAAACCAATGACTGCTTCCTCCCTCCAAATCTCCCACCATATCTCTTGTAACCCCCAACCAGGAAGGTGACACAGTACAAATCCAACACACTCTCAAGTGGTCTCACCCACAACCACAGTTTTTTTGTTTGTTTTAAAGGAATCAATGTTATTTCAAACTTTATTTGGTAATGTTCATTCAACAACGCTTTCCAAGGTTACATTATAAAAAGAAAGAGAGAACAAAATTTCAACCCATCCTTAACAAAGGCAGATGTGTATCCATCTAAAACTCCAGCACATCAGATAACAGCCTCAACTGTTAAAGTAAGAGAACATCGTATAGAAAAAATGATAATCTCCTCAGGGAGAACAAAAAGAAAATGTAAGGAATTTCTTGAATCAACTTGGTATATGGGCACACCTGGCATAGCAACTTAGCTAATTCAAAGTGCTATCAGAGTCCTTCATTAGGGTGAGACTGTAGGTGACATGTGGGTGAGTGTTACTGTGCTCTATAAAAAAGGAGGAAAATTAGTACTGGAAAATGAAATTAATCAACTTTTTAAACTTTACAATGTGTAATAAAAAAGGCTAATGTTTCAAGTCACCAGTGGAGGGTCCAAGAGACTAACAAGTTTATAGACCATCTTCTAAACTATTTGAGGCCTCTTATTCAGGACTGAGCAAAAGGGAAGGTCTTTAGTAATTTGAAGTATGAATAAATAACTAAAAATAGCTAACATTTTAGAGTGTTCCCTTTGTGATAGGCATTTCATTCTTTACATTATCTCTAATTTCTCAAACCTAGAAGGTAGTAATATAATTATTCTCAGTTTCAGATAAATCAACTGTCTTTGAAAGATTAATTACCTTGTTCAAGGTCATAATGGCAGGAAACGTTGGAGGTTGGTCTACCTCCAAACACCACTCTCTTAAGCCCTATCCTATATTACCACCTGTGCTGACACACGGTAACCTGCATTTTGTGGGGCTAACATTAGATGATCCTCCACATCCACAGTTTTAATTATGATCTGTATCTTTCTGCTTCCAAATTATCTCTAGTTCAGTTCTTTTCCTGTGCCTCACACAGTCCATTATCTTAAAAAAAACCACTTTATTGATGTATGATTGACATGTAAAGAGCTGTATATGTTTCATATATACGACTTGATGAGTTTGGGGATAAGTACATACCCATGAAACCATCGCCACCATCAAGGCTATAGACATCCCTCACTTCCCAAAGTTTACTTCTGCCCTATTGTTATTGTAAGGACACTTAACATAAGATCTATCCTCTTGGAAAATTTTAAGTATCCAATGCAGTATTGTTAGCTATAGGTTCTACGTGTAAAGTAGATCTCCAGAATGTATTCATCTTGCAAAACTGAGATTTCACATCCTCTGACCAACATGTTCCCCTTCCCCCCTCCCCACCCCACTGCCACCCCTGGCAGCCACCATTCTATTCTCTGCTCCTATGAGTATGACTATTTTAGATTCATATACAAGTGAGAACATACGGTATTTGTCTTTCTGTGTCTGGCTTATTTCACTCAGCATAATGTCCTCCAGGTCCATCCATGTTGTCCCAAATGGCAAGATCTCCTTCCTTTTTAAGGCTGGATAATATTCCATTGCATGTACATATACCACATTTTCTTTATCCATTCATCCATTGCCAAACATTTGTTTCTATATTTTGGTTATTGTGAATGCTGTTGTGAATATGGGGTCCAGATGTCTCTTCAAGGTTCTGATTTCAACTTCTTTGGATATATACCCAGAAGTGGAATTGTTGGATCATCTAGCAGTTGTAGTCTTCACGTTTTGAGGCACCTCCATACTGTTTTCCATAGTTGTTGCACCAATTTACATTCCCACCAGAAGCGGCTGAACCAGGGTTCCCTTTTCTCCACATCCGTGCCAACACTTGTTATTTCTTGTCTTTTTGATGATATCCATTCTAAAGAGTGTGCAGTGATATCTCATTGTGGTTTTGATTTGCATTTCCCTGATGATTAGCATCTTTACTAATGTGTCTGTTGGATCACAGGTTACTTGTCTTTAAGGGAAACCTCACAGTAGGGAAATGTAGACATACAAAGGGACAAATAACATGCTACAATGGAGAAATGTCCAAAAAATCATGGGAGTTCAGAAGACAGTGCCTCTAACTCTGGGTGAACCGAGAAAGGATTCATGGGGGTGACACTTGAGCCGGGACGTAAAAGATAATTGTGTATTTGTCAGATGGTGAAAGAATATTCATGAAGAAGAGGGAACAGTATTTTTAAGGACAAAGGTTTGTTTCGGCTGGATCAGGATCTGTGTACAAGGAAGTAATGGGAGTTAAGGTTAGAGAATTCGTGTCAGCAAGAACAGACCAGGAAACTCCATGCCAGGCATGCCAGAGACCTTGGTCTTTACACTATTAGGTGATGGGGAGTTATTCAAAGACTTTCATTTGGGAATGACATGGCCAGAATTTTATTTTAGAACAATTCCCAATGCTGGTAAATGGAGAAAGAATTAAAGGTGAGTCAATATTGGAGGTAGGGAGACCTGTTATTAGACTGTCACAATAATTCATGTAGGAGAAGAGGAGAGATGGAAATCAGACAGTGAAGATGGTAAGCAGGAGGCACGTGGGAGGTACAGACAGGGAAATGAACCAAAACTGGAGGAAGGAGAGAGAGAGACGAGTCAAAAGACTGTCATGATTTTGGCCTGGTGAGTGGGAGCTGATGACGCTCTGCTCTTAGAAAACTCTAGAAGGGAAGAAAGCGCTGGTGAAAGGAGGAGGATACATTTGGTTTTGAAGATGTTGCATTTGGGATGCTTTCAAGATATCCAAGAGGCATCTGAAAATATGTATCTGTGTTGTTATTTTACTTATCTTTTTTTAAAATTTATTTTTATTTCTTTATTTTACTTATCTTTAATGAAAAACTGTGAGCTTTACAACCCTGAGCTTTATCCCTTACGGCCAACATTGAAAACTGCTGAAGGCAATACCAATACTCACACTTCCTGTAAATTACTCTCCCCTGCAGCTTATGATGGAATGTGAGTTGTTAAGATGGTGGGAGGGGATTGGGAAAGATGTAGAATTAGGTTTATGGTTTAACCCATGGTAGTGGCTTTGGGATGCCGTGGATTATGAAGCCTCCTGGGCATGTTGACTGCCCTGAAATAGGCTCGTATCTCCACATTCCCTATTCTGATGATGTTTGTACGTCTTGAAGCCAGCCAAATATGCTATGGTTTGGTGAGTCAGATTGGACCCTGGCTTCTTTAAGTTACTCTGAGTGCAGCAGGGAGGCCACAGGTAATCAGTCACATTCTTGGAACACAGCATTATAAATTTTCAAGTGGAAGTCTGTGTGCTTTTTCTCATTGTGCTTGGTGATGGGGCCACAGAGTGGGATCTGGGTGCTGTTTGATAGAGAATGACCTCCTCTTCCCTCTATCCTTTACTGTACATTTGTATTCCTGGGCTCTTGTTTGGATGAAAGGTTACAAGCAATCAAAAGTAACAAGATCTCTGAGCACATCTGATGCCACTAGCTCCTGGGGCCCAGCCTCTGAACTGGGGACTGGGATGTCTTATCTGCTTAGGAAGAAATGGAAGAGGAGGAGGCTATCCTTTAGAATGCACGGTTGCCTGCAGTACTGCTGAGTTAAAAAGAACAAGCCTGCTGTTTCTTCCTCAGGCAGGAACAGAGACAAAGTGAGAGAAAGGCAAGAGAAAGAAAGAGAAAACTTCTGGAACCCCCTGGCATGTCAGTGGGTGGTGGGAGATAGGGGACAGCTGGACACTTCTTCAAGGGGGGTAAAGGCTTTCAAATGGAAAGTCATAGCACAGTCTCCCCCTGGCTCCTGCCAGCGTGCACACTGAATGGAAGTTTTTGCTGAACCATAGTGCACAAGGCTTTGCATACACAGCCCCAGAAATTTTAGCACCTTGGAGTTTCCAGAAGCAAAAATGTGGACCTTTTCCATCTGCTGTCTAAGGAGAGTAGTGAAGACCTGACACCTACATCCTTGGAAATTTCAGTACCTTGGAGAGCTCAGCAACAAAGCCAGGGGCCACTTTTCTATCTGCTTCCTTAGGGGAAAGTCCTGATCTATGACCTCTAATTCTTGGACCATTCTCACCCCCAAGGAGAGATACCCACTGTCCCCAGAAAAGCAGAGGTCAGATGGTATGGACTTCCAGTCACTGGAAGTTGTTTTTCTTTGGACACACCCTGAACACAACTCCTAAGTTTTGGAACTAAAAATAGTACAGAAAGAGCTATCTTTTATTGATATATGGCATGGTTGACAATGTCTCTGCACATGCCTAGGAAGCAGGCAGAGTTGGAGCTGAAAATCTTCATTTTGCCGATATGCATGAGAAGACTACGAGAATAAGAGAAGAGAAGTGAAAAGACAAAAGTCATACAGTAAGGATGTGGCCAAGAACTCAGACTTCCTGGCTCTTCTCTCTGCTTCCTGTTTATTTAAAAATACTTACTGGACATTTACAGCATATAAGGCATCAGGGACACAGAGGCAGTTCCTGCCTGTACACTATTGGAATCTAGGTAATAGTGAGCACTAAGCAGAGATGAAAAATCATGGGATATGAAGTCCAGCTGACATGCGCTCACCCCTGGTCCCAGCTTCACAACGACCTGGTTGTATGGTCTTAAGGAAGTCACTTCAATTTCTAAACCTCGGTTTCTGAATATGTAAAATGGGGACTATAATCCCTGCTACAAAGGAGGGCTTTAAAGATTTTAAAAGGGTTTTTACAAAGATGGGTTAGTTTAGTGAACTTTAATAATAAATTTCATCAGAACTCTTGGAAAAGAAGGTAACAGACACCCCCAAATTCCGTTTCTAGCGGAAGACTACAAGGTCTTCCAAGAGAAACGTGTTTGGTTTTATCCTCAGAATGACAGCACATTTGAGCTTTTCCCTCCCACAGGAACAGAACTGTCTGTTAATTAAGTTTGCTTGGCTGTCTGGTCATCTGGCTTCAGCCAGCAGCATCTTGGGGGAGAAAAAAAGAGAACTGAGCCATTTAGGGTAGCCACGGCACTGGCAGAAGCAAATGTCCCAAGTAACGAGTATAAATTGCCTCCTAATTAGGAAATAATTATGCCCCCAAATGGGGCTACATGGTGTAAAGGCATCTCACAAATTGCCGATTAGTTTCATAGCAGTGATGGTATTTAGTGCCACTTCAGTTAATGGAAAATGTGTTGGAAATGGCCCATCTTTGGCTGCTCCAAAAAAAGAGAAAAGGCTAGGGAAGGAGAGGCTCCAGAGACAGGGAATGAGGCAAGAGAAAAGAGAAACATTTGTCTTTTTTCTTGGAGTGTGGACTATAGTAAGAGTTTGGAACATGGAGTTAGAATGGGGAAGAATTTTGATTTTATTCTGACGGTAATGCAAAGGTACTGAAGGCTTGAGACCAGGTGAGGGATATGATCTAATTAGAGTCTTTAAAAGATTACCCTGGGACCTAATGAAACTTAAAAGCTTTTGCACAGCAAAGGAAACCATAAACAAGACAAAAAGACCCTCAGAGTGGGAGAAAATATCTGCAAATGAAGAAACTGACAAAGGATTAATCTCCAAAATATACAAGCAGCACATGTGGCTCAATACCAAAAAAACAAACAAGCCAGTGCAAAAATGGGCAGAAGGCCTAAATAGACATTTCTCCAAAGATATACAGACTGCCAACAAACACATGAAAGGATGCTCAACATCACTGATCATTAGAGAAATGCAAATTAAAACAATGAGGTATTACCTCACACCAGTCAGAATGGCCATCATCAAAACATCTACAAAACTGAATGCTGGAGAGTGTGTGAAGAAAAAGGAACCCTCTTGCACTGTTGGTGGGAATGTAAATTGATACAGACACTGTGGAGAACAGTATGGAGGTTCCTTAAAAAAACTAAAAATAGAAGTACCATATGACCCAGCAATCCCACTACTGGGCATATACTCTGAGAAAACCATAATTCAAAGAGTCATGTACCACAATGTTCACTGTGGCTCTATTTACAATAGCCAGAACATGGAAGCAACCTAAGTGTCCATCAACAGATGAACAGATAATGAAGATGTGGCACATATATACAATGGAATATTACTCAGTCATAAAAAGAAATGAAATTGAGTTATTTGTAGTGAGGTGGATGGACCTAGAGTCTGTCATACAGAGTGAAGTAAGTCAGAAAGAGAAAAACAAATACCATATGCTAACACATATATAAGGAATCTAAAAAAAGAAATGGTTCTGAAGAACCTAGGGACAAGACAGGAATAAAGACACAGACTTTATTAAAGACTTTAAATAAAGACACAGAGAATGGACTTGAGGACACGGGGAGGGGGAAGGGTAAGCTGGGACGAAGTGAGAGAGTGGCATGGACATATATACACTACCAAATGTAAAATAGCTAGCTAGTGGGAAGCAGCCGCATAGCACAGGGAGATCAGCTCAGTGCTTTGTGACCACCTAGAGGGGTGGGGTAGGGAGGGTGGGAGGGAGATGCAAGAGGGAGAGGATATGGGGATATATGTATACATATAGTTGATTCACTTTGTTATACAGCAGAAAATAACACAACACTGTAAAGCAGTGTAAAGCACTCTAATAAAAATGTTTAAAAAAAAAAAGATTATCCTGACTTCTGTATGGAGAATGGAGACATGGAGGCCAGAGAAGAAGCAGGTGGATGGGTTAGAAAGCAGTTGCGTTTGTATAAATGGGAGGTGATGATCTGGGTGACGGTGGTAGAAGTGATGAGAAGCAGATGGATTCTTAATGTATTTTAAAGGTCATGCAGACAGAGCTGGTGGATGGATTGAATGTAAGGGGTGGGGCGGGGTCGGGAAGAAGACTGAACGATGACCAGAAGGTATTTAGCCTGAGAAATCAGCTCAGTAGCAGTGCCAGTTCCTGAGTTGGGGAACTCTGGGGGAGGATAAGATTTCTACTGGGGCTGGGGGATGGCCCAATATACCTTTTAAGATATTTTGGGATCTGAATGCCTTTCAGATCTCTAGGTGGAGTTACTAATATAGATATGGATATGTGAGTCTAGAATTTATAGGGGAGGTCGGACCCAAATATAAAAACGTAGGAGTAATCGGTGGCGTTTATAGTCAAAGGTCTGGGTAAAAAACAGTAGATAAGATAGAGAGTGAAGTAAACCAAGAACAGATTCCAAGGCACTCCAGCTACATGCCCATCCAGCCACTCACCCACCCAACAGCCACCCAGTCTTCCAATTAGCTATTCTCCTATCCATCCAAAAATGCCCACTCTTTGTTAGATGCTGGGCTGGGTGCTAGGATTCAAAGATGAAAAATTATATATTTTCATCTGGATATGAAAAGCCCTGGAAAAGCTCACATTCTAAAGAGAGATAGCACACACTAAAAAGTTTAGTAAAGGCTGCTAAATCATGTGAGAGATGGGTGTGCAAGGGGCTGGCTCACGGAGAAGTCAAGTGTTAACTCTGCTGCTGGGAGAGAGCTTGGAAAGACCACGAAGAGGCTTCTATTGAAGATACAACTTGAAGGAAGATCAAGAGTTGGCGAGGAGACGTGGAGGAGACCAGCATTCCAGGAAGGAAGAATAGCATGAGTGAAGGCATGGAACCCCGAGAGTTCATAGTGTCTTTGGAGAGGAGCCGAGAGACGTTAGGTGCATACGGCACGTGGTAGGAAGGGGTTTGTGGGGATTGGAAGACTTTGTGTGCCGGGCTATGGAATCCGGGCTTTCCCTTTGGGTCATTTGTTTTAAGCTGAAGATTTTAAGTAAAGGAGAGGTAGAGTGAACAAGGTCAGATTTTTTAGAAATGTCATTTGATCTAGGGATGGGAGTTATCACATGAAAATTAAATCTAGATTTAGTAAGGAGGGACTCGATTATAGAAAAATTATTGCAAGGAGGAGAAAGGGACTATTGCAACAGGGGGAGGAGGACTATTGGAATAGGGGGAATGCTCCGACTATAAGCTCTGCAGGCGCCTCACGAGTTAGGTAAAAGGAGCGCTTCTTTTATAGGAGGGAGTAAACAAAACTGGACAGAACAGGGTGTGGGGATGTGAGATGAACGGGAGTGGTGGGATTGGATAGTAGCAGACCCAAAGATCTGAGCCCCGCCTATTCCCAGGAGGAGGCTGTGAGCTGGCTCTGGCTGCTCAACAAGCATTTTGCTCCAATTGATCAGTGAGAACAAGAATGTCCGCTAATCGTTTATGAGGCAAGGATTGGGGATTTGGAGGCTCTGTGTCTGGCCTTGGCATGGAGAAGGGGGGCACCCATGGGTCATATCGAAGTCATATGGAGAAGGGTGGTCCTTTGCAGTCAGCTGTTGCCTGGGATACAAAAGGAGAGGAGGTCTTTAACCAGCACTCTTTTCCAGAAACATAAGTCACAGGGCTCGGTGAAGTCCAACGTTATCAGAGTCAGTGCTGCAAGTGTGGGAACTGCACAGGAAGATGCGATCTAGGTTAGGGACAGTGGCAAATCTTGCCAGTAAAACCCTGAAGCCAAGTCCTGTATTCTTCCCAATTCCATGCTCCCCCCTCCACTCCTCCATTGCACAAAGGAGGAAATAAGTGATTTTCCCCTTTGTACAAACACTAAGCCCGCCCGAAACGTTAGTGACGCCCTCAACCGCAGCAGCAACAACAAAGACCACAACTCCATTTCTCATTTTCATATCAATTGGCAGAAATTATCTTTATTAGAAAAATGAAATTCTCCTGTATTTACATTTTTACACGATATGACTGGGCACTTTTGTTGCCTCGGGAGTTATGTACATATCAGTTTGCACACATATTTCAAACCCCATTCCTTAAGACAGCTGATAACACGCTGAACAAAAATCAAAGACGTACTACAAGGAGACAACCATAGTATATACTTCCTCTATCATAGAAAGGTGTTAAGCAAACGTATAATTTTGTAGCTATGCTTGGAAATATTTAATACACTTATTAGCACTTCCTCATGCAGTGGATTAAAACATGACAGGTATAAACTGTTACGGTTGGTAAGTGAACATCTTATTCCCAGATGAAAACCACTGAGTAGAGAACACAGCTTGCTTGGGGCTCCTCCATACAAGAGATCGAGCCAGTTTTGATGTGGGTTTTAGACTGTTTGAATGTAGCTGTGAATGGAAACCCTCTGCACAAGGACTTCAAACCCATCCATGTTGGGTTAAAAATGAACTCAGACACGGACCTTTCAAGCTGCTTAATTCAATTCCTTTCTTGTGAGTAATGACCAGCTTGTGTATTATTATGCAACGAGTCTTGTAACACGAATGAAAGACGGACAGTTTACCCTCTTTTTCTGGGTGAGAAGGCCATTATTTACGATGTTTATGATCTGCTTCTTTTTCAAGCCACCAATTAACTCACCTAATTCTTTCTGAATATTCAGCTTGAAATATATAGACTATACATAAACATACGCACATTCTATTGTGATATACTACATTGAATTATCCCGACTACATAATCTGGAAAGTATACGCTTTTAAATTTGTTTTAGCAAGGGAATGAACAAGATTAAGATTCATAGTTAAAAACAACTGTTAAAGAAATATTTTGGGACCCTCAGGCTTGGAAGGCATCTGAGCCATATCTAGCCATGTAATTAGTTGTATTGAGTAGCTTACTGAATTTTCTATGAAAATGTTACTCTTGACCTAATTTCTTATTTGAAAAAAAATAAATAATTGACATCCTTTCCCGGGGAAAAATTTGAGAAACATAAATGTTACAAGTGCCACTTTCATCTTCCCAAATCCATCAGGATTTTCAAAGATGATCACCTGAATTTGACCCCAAATAGTCATCTGAACCTTTAGTTTCTACCCTGGAACATTTACTTAATGGTCATGGCCTCAGAGCTGTGTCTACAAACCTTATAAACTAAAGATTAAAAAAAAAAAGGATTTGAAAAGTCAATACTGTTCATTTGTTTGAATTAGCTTAACTGAGAATAGAAATAATTCAATAAGTCTTAGACGGCTAATGTAAAAACCTCGGTCTAATTCAAAAGCCTATGATTGTTCTTCATGGAAAAATTGACAATGTTTTTATATTTCTGGACCTTCACTATTTGCTCAGCTATCAATAGTCTTTGATTTGAGCCCTTTAAAAGCTTGAAACAGCAAAATGTCCGATCAATGAGAAGCATTTAAAATGTCAAAGACAAACTTATGTTTGCTAGAGAACAATTAACCTTATTAATTTAAAAGGCAGCTGTGGTATTGGCTACTTGTTATATTAATATCCTTTTGAAGGCTCATCTTAAATCCTTCCCAAAGGTGTGAGAGAGAATTAACTGGAAGAGGTTATGACCCAGGGCTACTGCTAATGAGGAATGTTCTCAGAATTGCAAAAACGCAAACTCATTGTTTCACAAATGTAGTAGATAAGAGGGATTTATGAGTGATAATCTGTTTGGTCTTGTTTGTCTCTATGTACTGATGACACTTTTTTGGAGGAGGTTAATCTGAGAAATGACTCCATTTTCAACAGGTTGGTCCCTGCTCCCTGGAGAGTTGTGTGCTTTGAAATACGGCCGCAGTGAAGAGAGAACCACTGGCCAAATTGTTCTTTTGAGTGTTCCAGTTTCTGCAAAGCTCAGCGTCCCTGGGAGAATGTTGTCATGCACTTGTAGACCCAACAGGATCTCAAAATAGCTATGAAATAATAATAACCTTTCTGTCTTAAGAGACTTTACTGCCAGCTTGAAAGATATAAAGGGCTAGAGCATTTCTCAGGGACCAGGACGACCTTACATTAGGTTAAAGGACCCCCAGAGGGGGTGGAATCACAGAAGCTCTCCGGGAAACATTCCTTCAAACCCCGCTCAGTTTCCTCATCTATAAAATGGTCCTAATGTGTCCCACCTCACAGTAAATAAAATGCCAGGAGAGAGAGGCGTGGCTTAGAACATGGGAGCGGGGGTTCAAGAAGGAATGCGTCATTGCCTCAGGGTCATCGCGTACACAGTGTATTACACACTACATCATTTTAGACTCCTAGAGAGCCTGGTGGAAATATTCCAATTGGACATTCTTTAATGAGATAAACCAAACAAGCATTCAGTGGTGCAACAGTTATCTTGATGTCAATGACCAGGAAAGTATCTCTAAGACAATTTGAAAAAAATAGAACAGACTAAGAAGGGAAAAAAAATCTTAATAGCTGCCCCTCAGTCATACTGATTACCAAACTCTTGATCATTTATGCAAAAACTTTATTTTCAATTCCCTGTCACACCTCTGAACCTCATTCTGTCTGCTTGGCAAAGACAAGCAACAGAAGGGTGCAAAGAGCATGCCCTTTCTGAAAATGGGCCACAATGTTTAGGAGAGCGTTAATGGGGGCCACAAGGCAGTGTGTGTGTGTGTGTGTGTGGTGTGTGTGTGTGTGTGCAACCGCACATATGTGAGAGCATACTGTTTGCATATGTTTAATGGAATTATCCCTGATGTCTACTAAGAAAGAGAAGAGATATTAGGAAGGGGATATTTAAGATTAGGCACATGCTAAGTAGAGAAAATAACTCCCCAGGAACCAAAAAAAGTAAGTGCTGAGTGCAAGCATTCAGGGGAGAGACACATACAGCATTCAAGTCTCAGAAGGGACCATAAACAGAGGTGGGGTCCCGGGAGTTTTCAACACACCCCAAACCAGACGACGAGGGGTAGGACACCAACCGACTTCCTCACCACAGAGGCTGAAACTCAAGCAATAGCCCCAGGGACCTCAAAACAGAATATCTCTTTTCCTGACTTCTATTCTGACCTCCCTGGAGGAGATCAGGCACTTTGAGACTATGCCTAATATTACAGATTTATTAGCGGATTCTGTGGCTGATGAGGCTGAAACCAATCTGAGCCTGTTTCCTTATCTGTAAAGTGGGAGCAATCATACTTAACATCCTAAGGTTATTTTGAGGATTGCATTCTAGGACACGCCTAGAATACAGTCTACACTCAATGTAGATATATTTTGATATTTCCAAATTCAGGTGCTGAACCAAGGTGTGTCCTTGGGATGAACAGATAATCCAACGTTCCAGTAACGTACAGAATAGGATGGACAGAGAAAAAATAAGCTCCCTTTCCACCCCACCATCTTGCTGAAACACACCTTGACCCCTTTTGCCATCTCCTTGTCCCATCTTCTCTCCAGGCACCTGATGTGTTCTCTTTTGCCAGCCACAACACGAGGCACTTGGGACTCAACAGGAATTCTCTCTACTTCCCTCCCTGATACATTTATACCCTGAACTACCCAAAGTATTCTTCACAAGTCAAAAACGAAACCAAACAAAAAAAGGTTTCAGAAAATAGTCTTTTTACATCATGGTCTATTTCCCAATCCTTTGAGGATTTTTTTCCACAACCTTTTCTTAAAGCACATGTCACAAAGCAGGGCTGGGAGGAGGCATGATTTGGCAACGGTTGGAGAACTGAATGGAACCAGATCCAAGGCTGCCTGTGCAAAACCCGAGAAGGGCAAGTTTGTTCACCTGATCAGATGCTCCTGGGTTCCCTAAGTACTATCTTTGAAGGTTGAAATGATCAAGGGCATCTCCAGGAACAACAACTAGATTCTCTAAAGTTACTTGGGAGTGAGCCTAGGGAAGGGATTGTCTGTCAGTTTGTTTGTTTGAGCATGGAATCAGATAAATTATTATCTCCTGACAAAAACTTTATTTATCATTTCCAGTTTTTTCATGTAGTCTATGTTTGCATTTCATGGGTCCTCAGCTATCTTTTGCATTAGGGAACTGAAGTTCTAGACCATACACTACTTATGGGAAGAGACTATTCCCTTTGCAGCTCCCCAATCCCAAATTGTCCTTAAAAGGAGAGTGGATACTCAGTCAGGCTCCATCAGCTAATCAGTGTCCTATGTTCATCCCTGGCTCATGAGAAATATAACAATATTATCGCAGTGATCACTGCCAGCTTTCCACTTTGGTTTGAGGTTTTAAACTATATCCCTTATCAACTCTTCCCAGGGAACAGGTAGGTCCCTGAAAAAAAGTTTCTCTTCTCCAGGACTCTGAAGCAGGAGGTTTTGGGGAGCTTAAAGGAAAACCACATTCAGAGAGGGATGCGTGGGTCTGTATAAGGCAAAAGGCAAAGATAGCCAGGTCAGTTCTCTTAGGTTCTCTGGCTCTGATCCCAGAGGTACTCAGGGGAGCACTCCTGTGAGAAACCTAGGAACGAGTTAGCCTGGAAAGGGGGACCAAGCTAGGAACTGGACCAGGAAGTCTCGGGTTCTAGACCTGACAACCTGACAATCTTATACAGATGACTACCGCCCCTTTGGAATTTCATTTTCTCTTAATTTTCCCATCTCCCTTCCCCTCCCGCCAAACCTTGGTGTAGTTCTATAAGTTCTGGCTTTCTAAGACCCTTCTGGGCAGGCACCTTTAGCTGATACTATACTGAGTACTTCCGGGCACAGAAAGAGTGTGGGCGGGGGAAGAGGAGGAGTTTAAACAGGAAATACGCCCTTTGATGGGTTTACAGAAATCACATACATGTCCGTATCAGCACTGCAAAAGTGAGCAGAATACATCCCACACCCCTAACCCCAGATATATATATTTTTAATAAGGGGCCAAGAACTCCAACACCCAAATCCCACTTGGGCTCCATTATCCTCCCTAGAACTGAGATAATTTTTTTTAGAAAAACAGTGCCCTCTTTACATAAATATCATCCCATCAATAACCAGAATGGGTTTTCCATGTGTTAATATCATTATCACCATTTAAATTTTAACATAAACTTTACATTATATACAATTTTATTTGGATAATACACTTACTTGTGAATTGTAGTAACCAAGCATGTATATTATATACATGTGTACATGAGCATTTATATTCACAGGATAAGTGCATTTGATCATCTCTGATCTCTACCAAGTGGCAAGCTGACCTCCTCTGATACAATAAGATATGAACAAAGAATAATGTAAAGGGATTGAATGGAAAAGGGCAACTGCATATTGGGAGAACTTTTCAAGTACAGACCCCACGTAACCTCTCATTAAGCACTTGCAACCCTGTTTACCAAGAGAAGATTGGGTATCCAGAAAGGTCTAGTTTTATCTCAAGTGAAAATAAACACTGCTTTTCAAATGAAAATTGCCTTTAAGTCGTATTAAATACCAACCACTGAGTTTAGCTTTCACCTATTCAGTTTTGGTTTTTGTTGGTGTGGGTCTTTCCCTTGAAGTCCAATTATGTCTACTCTAGCTGTGCTTAATACAAACAGGCTCTATTTCAGAAACAACTCATGTCCCCCTTTTAAGAATTCATACACAACAGTTACGCACAAAGAAACAGTACAGGGTTTGCATAAAGTTAATGAATATATTCAGCTCTTCTGAAAGATATTTAGGTTTCTCAACTTAGTATTTATTTAGGTCTTAAACCGCAAGGGATTTCAGTGCAAGCTATTTATTTATATGACAACTGATTATTAAGGCTGCACTTTTTAAGTTTAAAGGAGATAAATTTTTAATCACCATTTAACTAACACCAACTTTTTTTCTTTTTCATTAGCAATTCCATCTGCAAAGAATTCGGGGCATTTGTCATTTCCTGAGAAGGATGCAGAATATTAAACACACATCAGTGGTAGCCATATGCAGATGCAGAATATTACCACTGCACATCAGCGGTAGACATATCAAATAGAATAAACAATGTACGACTGCGTGGCCGCCGTGGATCCTTTGACTAATTAACTGCCTTGGCTAGAGTCCCATTTAAGTGAAACTATTTCATTTGTAAACAAGGTGTAATTTTCTTTTTTCTCCCCTGAAAATAGGCGTGAATTGATTTGACTGATTTTGCTGCAATGGGTGAATTTTAATGCTTTCATCAGAGAACCTATGTATGAACACTTCTCAGGCACCTTATGAGACAGGGAAGAGAAAACCGGCTATAAGCCATGAGACAGTGCTGGCTACAAAAATGCAGTGAGATTTGCAAAGGACACAGACTAATGAGTAAGGTGATTATAATCCTGCACCTCTCACGGAAGCCTCACTGGCAGAAAAGTAGACCCACTGGTGACCTGCCCTCTCAGAGCATTAAAACTAGAGGTGGCCTAAGAACTTGCAGGTGTAAGGATAATGGAAACAATTTTCCAAAAACCCAAAGGTTTCCCAGAGTAGAATTCGCATCCTAGAAGACTCTCCTCATACACAGAATATTTTAAGTTGGTTGCATGTGCATACTGTTACCTATCTGAGGACTAGTTGGGTCCTTCTCAAGGGGAGAAAACCATTTGGAGTTAATGCAATATTACGGATGCCGGTTCCGACTTGAGTCAGAGGAAACTCCGGCACACATTTGGGTTCAGAGATTCTGGATCCTTGGCATCAACAAATCTAAGGACTCAGAGCCTAGACGTGTCAGAGGAACCCTCTGTAACGAACCCATAGTTCAGGGCCTCCTATGTAATTCTTCTCGCCTCCTGTACTGTAGGTGTGATTTACTGTTGGATGTTATATTCCTGCTACTCTTTCTCCAAAGAACTGAAATGACTTGGATTACCTCTGAATAGCTCAGCATCACTACCTTTCACTTGGAAAGTGACCGTCTCATCAACGGTCGATTGTCTGAAGTTTGGGATCATCACTATTAAGAGTCAGTGAATTTGTGGAGGAAGGAAATGGTATTTATTACATAGCATCCAATCCTAGTTATTTTTTTTAAAACACTTTAGGCATTAAAGGAAGTGTATACTTTTTTTCACTACATTACTGTCGGTTCTTCCCAAAGCCATGTTTTTAGTCTCTATACCCAGGGAGGCATGGGGTTCATAGCAGAACGAATGCTGGTATTAGAAGAAGGGTTTTTGGTCTATGGGGTCATTCCAAGTGTAATTCTCACCCTCCCTGGAGATCTCTGCCATATTTGGCAGCTCCCTGGTTTGGAGGACACTGGAGGAAGACACACAGCCTCTTTAGGCTGGCGATGTACCGCTCTTCTGTATTCTGGGGAGACTTTTCAATTCATTTCATGTCAAGACATGCCAGTCTTGTGAGGAAATGGAGGTGATCCTGGCTGGGGCTGTATAGGTCTAGAATGAAGTGGAAGGGCAAAGGCAGTAAATTCTAAAAAATGATATGGTCACAGGTGTGTCTAAGATTAGAAATTGGGGGGACTATTCCGGGTCTTTCAATCTAGGCTCCTCCATTCTCTTGAGGCAGTAAAGGTGGAACATCCAAGAAATAAAATGCAACATGCAGGCGCGCTCCTCCTCAGCACCTGGTTGGCCCCTTCTGCCTCTCGACCTCAAAGACTTTCTCACCCACTGCCTCCCTCTGCCTCTCTACCACTGACCCTGAACTTTACCGCAACCACTTTTCATCATTAGAGGAATATTGTAGGTCAGGTGCACTTTCTCAAAGAGGGAGCCACTCAGTGAATCCTCAAGCTCTAAGAGAATTATTCCTGGCACCTGCCCACTCATGGGAAAGCATTGCCTACGAAACAGAACACAGCATGACTAAAAGAAACAGGATAACTTTTCAACCTGCCATTCTGTCCCCTCCTCTGGGAACCCGAGGAAAACGCAGGAGGAAACCAGGAAGTGGTCAGGCTCGTTTACATTAGCCTAGGGCTTCTGTAACATGACACCACAACAGACCCAGGTGCCCTGCAAAATGGGTGGCTACTTAGCCCAAGCTTTTCAGGGATATTCATGTATTTAAAACACACAATTATTGGATTAGAACGATATAAAGTGTTCAATTAATATGGCTGTGGGTTTCATCATATTTAATTTTTAAACTAGAAAATTCTTGTCTGATGAAGTATCATAACAACTGCCTTAATTCTGGGGGGCCACACTGCATGTACCAGGCACTGTGCTAAGAGCTTCTCACGCATAAAGAGTCCCTACCCTTCCCCCAAGGTTTACAAAATGAGTATCATCTCATATCATTTATGCACAGGTTTGAGTAGAGTGAGAATGGAGGTGGCTCGGGAATGACAAATGCTTCGAGGAATTTTTCATCTCCCGTTGGTGCTAGTGAGGCAGTTTGCCTCCAATACAGTGACTATTTCAGAAGAGAGAAATCACTTGTCCCACTAAAGTTTATCCACAATTTGGAGGCTGCTCAGGGTAGATGCATGAGTGTCTCTCATGTTTTGAAGGCTTTTGATTTAAGGAAGTGGGGCTGGAGACGAGTGTCCAGCTGAATTGCAGGACGTTAAGGAAGATAACCCTACAGCCATGCTGGCCTTCAGCAGACGGATGGCCTTTTAGTTCTTAAGGATCGCAGTACACATATGGCTGCTGGCACATGCCACCACATTCACCACACTGGGAACAGCAACACGCAATGAAACGCCACCATGGTGATTCGGGGACTGAACGAGTGATGGTTACTTTGCGGGGGAAGGGTAACAGATACTATACAACCCTGAGTCATCACCAGAAGGGGGAAATGCAAACTTACGTACACAGGAGTCTTCGGGATAAACTACAACGGCCGCTGTGTCATAGACAGAAGATCCACGCTTACACGGTATTGAAGACACAAATGTGTGAGTTTATGCAGCTCTGAACAAGACCATCGAAGCCAAGGGTGAGAGAGTGTCTGTGAAATACACAAATCGACATCCAAAGGGATTCCGGTAGCTCTCTGCCTGAGGGCCCTTCTGGCCTTTAACTCCAGATGTGTCTTGGAAATGGACTACAGTGAAGCTAGCAGAGTGACCACAAACACACTGATGTGCTACTCCTTGGGGGAGCCTGGAGTTCTGGGGTTGGGCCGGGGCTGTGATGGAAGGCATAACAATAAAGCTGGACCAGTTATAAATCCAAACTTCCTAATCTCTTGCACGTGTCAATCCCGCTACAGTGCAGATGCATTCTTGTTTTGTCTGTGTCAGATTTACAGGCATACCATATTGCTTACTCTGTATTAGAGAAACCATTAGGCATTTCTGATGAGGAAATTACATGGTGGACTGGCCTTAATGGAATTTGGAATATAGGAAATCATCACATCACCATTGGCATCCAACGCGTCATTATTGCCAACATACCTAGCGGGCATGTCCAGGAGACTTGCCCTTTTATGGGTTGATTTTTGGTTAAGGACTCACCTATCTGGTATCTGCCACGCTCAGCACACACCTCACAAGATTCCTTGAGTGGAAGACTGTGGCATGGAGCCATGTGCAAAAGAACCAACAGAAAAATACCTTCCTAAATCCTCTTGCTCTTGCAGGGCACTATTGGACATCCAACATTTATCCTCCGGAACGTTGGCCATTAACTATGTTTCCCTATAGATAAAACATTAATGGAAGGTTTTAAACATCGGATTCAATACTAGGCATTTTCTTGTACACGCGTCTATTGCTGCAGGAATTTAAAACCCTGGGGGCAGAGTACATTTTATTCTTATTTGCAGCATAAGGCATAACATGCTCCGAAATATACACATCGCTGTGGCCTCTACTGTCCCTGGAACAGTATGATGCCGTCGACCTCAAGGACGATCGGAGATAGCTGTCATTCACTGCCTGGGATGGCAGCGAGTGTTTATAAGGGTCCGAGGGGCACCTCCCAATAACTAAGCGTTGGTCATCCCCATAGGAGTGGAGGAAAGGGTTATCGGAGGTGTGGTCTGGCAAGAGAGACTTGCTCCGTTTGCTGACCTCCAGACCCTGGGGGAAAAGGGAGCCTTTGTTCCCCGAGAGTTTGCTGGCGGGGACACTAAAGAGACTCCCGTACAAGTTTCCCTCCAGAAGCCGCTCCCTGTCCTTGAGGCTTATGCTCCGGGAGGGCCTGCTAAGGTCCAACTCCCTGGGTTTGTCGAGGATGTTATCGTAGGAATGCTGCCGGCTAATCCTCAGCTTGTTCTTTTGGAACTGGAGGGCGCTGCTCTGTGCCCAGTCCTGCTGGTAGACCTCCTCCTGGGTAGCTGGGTTACCTGTCTCCTGAAGCATCTGGTCTTCGTCAATGTCATAGAGGTTCCCCATCCGTAGGCAGGAGTCGCATTTGAAGGGGGACCTCATGGTGAAGTGGCCTGAATAGGTGGGCAGGTTGGACAGGCAGCTCCTGCAGTGCGTGGAGTTCTGCCGGTACCGGTCGCTGCCCTCGCTGTGAGGGGAACTCTTGTCTTTCAAGGTGAAGTGCTTGGAGTAGAGTTTATACTGGTCATTGTTGGGGAGCCCATCTTCATCGTGCAGGGGACTCCTGTTCATGGGCAGTGTGGAGTCCCCCTTGCGGAAACTGTCACTATGGTCCTGGTAGACATTGGAGAAGTCCACGTTCTCGGGAAGGGCCACGTTTTCGACAAACTGGGGAGGATCGAGGTGGAAACTGGCCTCCCTCTCCCCATCAATGGTGTAGATCTTGTCCCTGGGGGAGCTCGCTTTGGTTTTCAGGTAGGAGCGCTCGACCTCGCTGCAGTCCTTGGGGTACTTGGAGGCCACTGACCTTTTGAAGTTGTCCTTGGCCTTGTGGTTCTTACTGTTGTCAGGCTCCCGGTGGCACGTGGCCCGGCTCGAAGTTTCTGAGATGTCCGAGTGGGCCACCTCTTCTGGAAGGTACCTAGGACTCTTTAGGGAGTAGCTCCTGTTCTCCACGGTTCCCTCATCCCTCTGGGAGACTGGGTTCTGGGTCAGCGAATCTTGGCGTAGAGATTCCATGGATTTCTTCCAAAGCTGCCGGGGCCTGGAGTTCCCTTTGGATTCCGTGCTCACGGCCACCTCCACTGTGTTAGGGTTAGACTCATTGAGAGTCAGAGGGTGCTGGCCCTGGAACACATAGTTGTTGAGGTTATCCTTGTGCCTGTTGGCCATGAAGGTTTGCAGTTCATTCATGTTGTCCCCAAAAATGCTGTCTTTCCCCTGAAAGGACCTGTTGTCTGAATATACCAAGTTTCCCTTATCTGAAACCATGTCCATGATGAGGGATCCTCTTTGAATGAAGTCAGCAGCTCTTTTGGGGGAATCCATTCTTGAGGAGTTCACGTTGGACAAGTTGGAAATGTTTTTGGCTGACCGAAGGAGTTTTAACATGTTGCTCTGGGATCCGGTCAGATTGAAGTCTGGAGACTTCTTCTTTTCTTCAATGTGCACCCCGTGAATGCAGCTGTAAATGCCCTGTGGGGAGGAGCACAAAACACCATCCTCAGCAGTAAGGACATGAAACCATTTCACACCTGAACTGTACCTGCAAAGGTGAGACATGACCTTCCTATAGGAGTCCCGGAGAAACAGTGAGATCCAATCTGAATCCTGATAATGCTTCTTAAATGTATGAGACCAGTGGCAAAGCATCAGGCGTATCTTGTCGCTCTGGCACAAGATATCAAGATTATCTGACACTTTTGCCAATAGTCATACATAGAGTTTGAGAAAAAATATCCACTAATCCTCAAAGAACTCTAAGGGTCTCAGCACCTCCAAACTGGTGTGTAAGGATTTGGTTGACCCTCCCAACACCCCAGTCACCAACCCTTACTTTTATTAAAGTTTCCCAGGATCATCTTTGGACTTTGGACACCAGAGAGTCAGCTATTGACAAACAAACTGAGTCAGCATACAAGGATCACCAATCACTGATTCCTCTGGGGAATTACTGCTACCCCTACACTGAAGCCATCAATTAAAGCATGAGACCCAATATTTACCTGAAGGAAATAAAAACACTAAAAAAATATACATGCACCCCAATGTTCATCACACCATTATTTACAGTAGCCAAGATATGGAAGCAACTGAAGTGTCCATTGATAGAGGAATAGAAAAGAAGATGTGGTATGTACACACAGACACACAGACACACACACACTGGAATAGTACTCAGCCATAAAAAAGAATGAAATCTTGCCATTTGTGACAACATAGATGGGCCTAGAGGGTATTATGCTGAGATCAGTCAGACAGAGAAAGACAAATGCCACATGATTTCACTTATATGTGGAATCTAAAACCAAAACAAATGAACAGCCATAACAAAACAAAACCAGATTCAACAGAAACAGAGAACAAACTGGTAGTTGCCAAAGGGGAGGGGGTTAGACAGATGGGTGAAACCGGTGAAGGGGATTAAGAGGTAAAATCTTCAGCTTTAAGATAAATAAGTCATGGGAATATAATGTACAGTATAGAAAATATAGTCAATAATATTCTAATAACTTTGTATGTGATAGATGGTAACTAAAGTTATTATGGTGATTATTTCATAATGTATAAAAATACTGAGTCACTATGTAGTACACCTGATATACAATATTGTAAGCCAATTATACTTCAAGTTAAAACCTCTGGAACAGTCTCTCCCAGCTCCACCCCCCCGACAAAAAGAAGAAGAAGACCTGAGACCCATGTGTGGTCAATCAGACATTTTTTGGAGGAATAGACATAGATGGTGGGATAAAAGAACATCATATGGTTTGAACCCCTGGAGCTCCCTTCTTGGACTTTTCACTTACCCGCTCAATATACATATATATTCTTTGTGTTTTGGCTGTGTGAGAATTTGTTGAGCATAGTTAGAGTTTTAGTTACTAAGAAGAGTGGAGAGTCCTGATGACGCGGTGATGCTGCATTTAAATCCATCCAGGGAACTGAATGACTGAGGGACTTGGGGGTAGCTCAGATATAAGCACCCCATCCATACATCTCTTGTTTTCCACTCCACCTTCTTCCTGTCTTAAAAATAACTGTTGGGTTTCCCTGGTGGTGCAGTTGTTGAGAGTCCGCCTGCCGATGCAGGGGACACGGGTTCGTGCCCCAGTCCGGGAAGATCCCACATGCTGCGGAGCGGCTGGTCCCGTGAGCCATGGCCGCTGAGCCTGTGCGTCCAGAGCCTGTGCTCCGCAGCGGGAGAGGCCACAACAGTGAGAGGCCCGCGTATCGCAAAAAACCCCCACAAAAAACCAAAACTGTTTACTTTTCCTTGAAAGTACCTCAGGGGCAGAGCTCTCGATTCATTCTACAATAACAGGCAAAAGAGCGTCAGTGGTGTTGTGATTCGTGCTCCTCCCTTCCCCACTCCTGCCCCCAGATTTTGGCCTCGGTACCTAAAGGGAACAATTCGGTCCAGGCTGCAGGATTTGACCTGGTCCTCCCAAGACTGACAGGGAGCCGGCCCAAGAAGGGGTTTGTTTGTAAAAGGGATGCGGTAGCTGCTGCTGACTTTGGCATAAACTAGTGGGGACTATGGGTTGGTAACTCTGGACTCTTACAGCGGCTCCATCAATTCCCCATGGTGGGGATGCACTGAACCTGCAGGGATGCTCACAGAACTGTGACAGCCTCAACCTGTTTGCACTGCTGCGTTTTTCTTGTAGTTTTCTAGAGACAGTCTCCACTCCGTCGAGGAACAGTAAACAGAAAAGCCTACAGTTGTATACTTGAGCTTCTCTTTCTCTGACCCCCTTCAACCCCAGGCTGCACGGTGAAGGCTCCCTGAGGCCAAGGCCCTGGCATCGGGCACTTTGCACCTGCTGCAGCCTTACCTTTAGTCTCTTTCTCGATGCTGTGTGGTCTCCTTCCCTGTTCCCTCCCAGGAAGCAGTGTCTCCTCTTTGCTTCCAGGGCTGCTGGACGTCAAAATCATACACACACACCGTGTATTTCACATAGCACCGTGCTTTTGAATCTTTTATGTTAACGTATGCCTTCCCTGTCCAATTGAGTAATGTAATAATCTCCTACAGTGACCTAGAGGGATTCTGCTACTATGGGTGGAAATCAGTGTGTCTCCTACACGTTTGAACCAGCCAAGATCATAGCCTTTTTTTCCTGTTGCTAGCATTACAAAAACACTAGTTTTTAAATTTTTTCTAACTTTGCAATTTTATTTTAATGAGCTCCCCTCCTCCTTTTAGAGACTCTGAGAACTTGCTTCCACCCTTCGCCATCAGGGCAGTGTGCTCTCGCCCGCCAAGATGAGCTGGTCGTCTCTGTATTTGCAGGAGGCCCACATAGCTGCGCTATGTTTCAGGAGCAGAGAGGATGGCTGCTGACTGCTTTTTCTCATCCCTGGTTTCCGCTGGGACTCACACAACACAGCTAAGGCAGTTCCCAGGTGCTGATCTGCCTGGCAAAGCTTCGGGAAGGAGTCAACGTGGTGCCTGTACCCCAGGTTTGGATGAAAGTGTTCACCAACTAAGTTGACCCATCTTCCAGATGTGCTGGTGAGGAGGTGGGATGTGTATTACAGAAGGATGGGAAGAGCCAGAGACCTGGAACCCACTGGAAATGAGCCCCAGCTCCATCCTTTTTTAGCTCTGTGACCTTGGCTGAGCAACTACGTCTTTTTGGGCCTCAAGTTCCACATCTGTAAGATGGGAATCATACACTCTAAGGTGGGTACAAGGGCAAGACCTGATAATGCAAGCAAGCACCTGACATGGAAGGGGCTCCACAAATGCTAGTGGGTGAGCTGCTCAGTCATCCCCCATGTGCCCTCCCTGTTGGTCACCTCACCTCTCTCTCCTCACACTAGTACGAGCACACAGCGCCCGTTTGATCGAAGCTGGAGGTTTGCTCTGGAAAGCACTGCGGCTTTCTAATTAGATAAGTTGCCTAAATCCTACCTCGGGAGCCAAATCCCTGGGCTGGAGTTTCTTTCTTCCTTGCAGAGTTCTTTTTTTCCTCCTCTCTGTTATTCATAGATTCCGGCTACCTTTTATGGGTTGTGGAAATAAGATGCCCTCTCGGCCCTATAATGGGCTCAGATGAAATTAGCATTGAAGACTCAATGTGCCGTTCCAGACAGCTTGCTCTGTTCCACTCCCCGCCCCCTTTCTCACTGGGGCGATACTGTCCTCCTTGGTTCCCTGGTGCCTGGGCCTGATCCCCAAAGTGTCTGCTATGGTCTGCATGTTTGTGTACCCCACCTCCCAATTCATATGCGGAGAGCCTAGTCCCAGAGGTGATGGTATCAGTGGTAGGTAAGTGCTTATGTCATGAGGTCCAAGATGGGGCCTTTGGGAGGAGCCCTCCTGAATGCGATAAGCGCTCTTATAAAAGAGACCCCACAGAGCTCCCTCATCCCTTCAACACAAGGGGAAATCTGCAGCCCGGAAGAGGGTCCTCACCCGACCACGCTGGCACCCTGATCTCGGACTTCCAGCCCCCAGAACTGTAAGCAATACATTTCTATTGTGGATGAAGCACCCAGTCTGTGGCATTTTGTTATAGCAGCCCGAATGCACTAAGACAGTGTCTGACTTCCATTCTGCGGGTCCCCATTGTGGGTCAGCCAGAAGCTGTGCAAGCTCTCCTCTGGGCTCGTTGGGAAGATGCCACGGTTTCCACCTCCCTGGCCTCTGGCTTTGCTACATCTCCCATTCCTCACGTCTCTGGAGACAACCGAGGTGGTTCTTTTTTACTGGTGACAGTGAATATTTTTTTCAACATGAAAGGGACAGCATTGCGGAGAGAAGACAAAAGTTAAGAGCATCCCACAGAAGAGAGGACGCGTTTCTGTAAGTCGTAATAAACAAAGGCCACAGCTGTGGGAGAAACTTGGTTCTAATGTAAAATAAATGACTCTGTGAACTCTGACCTTCACCCTTGGCCGTGCCAGGAGGGCAGGCATCTGAGGTTTGCATTTGTGTCCCATGGGACATGGGGTCCTCTCTCCTCTAGGGAGGGGGAGACAGAAGTTCCAGTTCCAGCTTGTCAAGGCACAACACAGCAATGCTGTGCCCAGTCCCCACTTTACCCCGTCCCTCAAGATGCTTGGAATGGGAGTGAGGGATTTAGTCCATTTCTCATGGTGACAATCCTATTAACTTGGCTTCTTTAATGGTATCTCGGACAGAGGGAACACTCTTGCAAAAACAAGCAGGATTTACGAGTAAAGGCAATAGTGTGCATTTGCTCATGGCAATCTCAGAATCATTTGGATATGGAAAGCCTTTAGTAACTGGTGAAGAGAATTAGCTTAAAGTTGGCTTAATACCTAGCTGTATGCACGCTGTTATTTTAAGCAATCTGTGTGTTTAGAGGCCATCAAGCTAATTAGGAAACATGTATTTGCATAGAACTCAAGTTTAGAGCGCCACTGAATGGAGAAAATCAATCCTCCTGGCTAAGGCCATGTGTACCTTCTGGATGTCTTAAAACCACCAAATACTAAGAATACACAAGTTCCTCTTTAGATGATTATTTCATTTTCCCAATGAACATTAGCATATAAAATTAGATGTTTCTAACCACATATTTTTCACCATGTTTCAAATCCTAATATGTTAAACTCTTTCAGAGTAAAAATATTCCAAGGTGAGTAAACGGAAGAAATAGGTAGATAAATAGATGGATGGATAGATGGACAGATGGATAGATGACTGGATGGATGGATGACTGATTGACTGATTGCCAGGTGGATAGATAGATAATGTTATACTGTGTTGGAAGACAAGTGAACGATATGTACGTATGTGCTTTTATTGTGATGCAAGTAAGTGAGTAGCTTGTATTTAAAAAGTAAAAATAGAGCTTCGCTGGTGGCGCAGTGGTTGAGAGTCCGCCTGCCGATGCAGAGGACGTGGGTTCGTGCCCCGGTCCGGGAAGATCCCACATGCCGCGGAGTGGCTGGGCCCGTGAGCCATGGCCGCTGAGCCTGCGCGTCCGGAGCCTGTGCTCCGCAACGGGATAGGCCACAACGGTAAGAGGCCCGCATACCGCAAAAAAAAAAAAAAAAAAAAGTAAAAATATATATTATATGAGTTGTGTGCACATACACGTTGTGTAGTATGATTTGTATCAAATCTCTTGTGTTGCTTGTATTTGATGTTTGTTGCTTGTGTAAGAGTGTGGGCTCTGGCTGCTACCACACCACCTGGAGTCAAATCCTGGCTCCAGCAAGGCTGTGTGGTGTTGGGTAATTCCTCTAACCTCATAAATTTGAGTTTCCCCAATTCTGGGCCAATATCAGAACCTACCTCACAGAATTGGTTTGTAGGTTAAATGAAATGATGAGTATAAATTCCTTATATGGTGCCAGGGACATACATGTACCTACAAATATAAGCATTTTCCACAACTGTCATCGTTATTGATGAATATGACACGTGTACCTGTTTATGGCCACACACACGCCATATTGTGTAGCATGTAATGAGGTCTCCGTGGCTCGAACGTGAGTGCACTTACTGCAGCGTGTGTATTCTGTGCTGTGGTTTATGTCATGTTGAATGTATATTTTGTTTCCTGTTTGATGTGTGTGCATTTTCTCGTGGTTCTTCCTGCCTGTGTTTCATTTCAGGCTCTGTTACATCGTACACGCTTTTGTGGTTAGTTAGCTGCGTTCACACACACAACATGGCTTTGCAGGTAGATTTCGTTTTGTCACACGTGATCTGTTGGAATGCATGCAAACATCATAACATCCTACACAGGAATTTTAATAATGTCCTAGAGCATATCTGGGTGCTCATGAGGGAGGCCACAGACTGGCTGTGTTTGGTCCGTGTGTTTTTCTATTTGTCAATGGAATTAGTTACTAGTATTCAAAAGTTGAAAGTTTTCACATATAATCAGATGACTGCTTTCTCTTTGAAAAACTGGAAGACCTGATAAGACTGGCTCTGCCTTCCGCTAAAACCATACTCAGCAGGAGTGGAGGACGACTGCCCCCTTTGGGTGTGGTGGGTTTTACGCAATGTGTCTTAGTTCTCCACATTCTCCATTGTTCCCTCCCTTTGACACCAGGGTTCAGCTGCTATTTTTAGTTTCACTTCTGCTCTTTTTCTCACGCCCGGCCTGCCTTACCTATTCACCTTCATCTCTAGCTTGCATCTGGCTTATGAACACAGAAACTGGTGCCCTTCCGACAAATCCAAGAAGGGTTAATGGGTGAGGGGAGGGTGTGGAGACACCACACCCCCACCCAGGAGTCAAGAATCCCTGATTCTCTGGAAGCCCTGTGCTTTTCTGGACCTGCCTGACTCAGAGGGAAGTAGCCGCCAGGGGTACTGACCCTGCTGATGGAGAAGAGCAGGCCTGGCCGGTCGGAGCACACGCCCGTGAAGCAGAAGCGCAGCTTCCAGTAGAAGAGGTGTTCCCAGATGAAGGTGATGAGGCTGAGGGCCATGGCGGCCGCCAGCATGTAGAACACACCCGCCATGTTGTCGACGTCCAGCTGGCTGCTCATCACCTCGTTCTTCTCGTTGTGGCAGATCCCCGTGAGCCACAGGGTCTCCAGCTCTTCCATCTCCCCTGGACAGAAGACAAGAGCCACAGGCAGTAAGGAGCAGGGCACGCACTGTGGGGCGGACACGCCTGTGTTCGGGACAGACACGTGTGACTTATAGCTGTGCAACCTCAGTGAGAGTGACTGAGCTCTCCTGGTCTGCGTTCCCTCACTTGTGGGGTGAAGAGAATGATGACAACAGCATCTATGTAATATCGCTGTAGGAGGATGAAGTGAGATCATGTATAGAGAGAATCTGGCTCAGGCCCTGCCTTTTTTTTCTTGGTCATCATTACTATGCTCTCCCCACCCCTCTTTTCTCTATCCCCGGCCCCAACACCCACCCAAGCCTGGAACAGGACATGGGATAAGCTGGCCGAAGCCTACATAAGAAAGACTCGCGTTCCCATTCTGGCTCCGTCATAGACTAGCTGTGTGACTTCAGAGCCACAGTGATCCTGTCTGTGAAATGGGTATTATAATAGTGTACACTCCCTCGAGTTCTAGGGAGGATATGAGCTCACATATGCAAAATTCCTAAACGTAGTGCCTGGCTCATGGTAAGTTCTCCTAAATAGGAGCCTTCGTGGGCTGCTGTAAAGGAAGTGCCTAGCACACTGCCTGGTACACAGTTGTCCTCAAATATATTTGTTTCTTCTTTCCTCTTCCTTTAGAACATCCAATATTATTCCAAAAAGTCACCCCAAGTAGTGCGCTTAGAGCACAAAGTGTTCCTTGACAAGAAATATCCCAGTCGGCTCTGAATGGCCCCTTGCAAACTAAACACCTCCCCACTTCAGTAGGCAGCTAAAGAAGCAGGTGGGGTTTGCAATGGAAAAAAAAGTAGGCACGGTTGACATTATTATGTCTCTTTTTTATGCACATTTTATCCAGTTGTCATTTAGGAGGAAATTCTCTAGTCTAAATGTCTAGTAATTATACTAACTGTCTAGCAATTCACTAGACTATGATTCAGGTCTTTAAAAATTATCCTTCGAAAACAGTGAAAATCAAGGAAGATGCATAGAATGTTAAATGAATAGTATTACTACATTGTATATACATACGATCTCTAAGACATAAAAGATGTATGGGATTAAGAAATATAAACTACTCTGCATAAAATATATAAACAACAAGGATATATTGTACAGCACAGGGAAATATAGCCATTATTTTGTAATAACTTTAGGTGGAGTATAATCTATAAAATATTGAATCATTATGTTGTACAATTTAAACTAATATAATATTGTAAATCAACTATACTTCAATAAAGAACACTTGCAGAGGCATGCAGCGGGCGTGGTCTGGAGCTGGGAAGTCGCAGCTGCCGCCGCCGCTGCCACCGTGATGTGCACAGGTCCTCTCCCGGGTGTTCATACCGCAGCCTGTCAGGCGACCAGTGTTGCGGCCACTGCAGCCGCCCGCAGGACCCTTGGGCGCAGAGTATGCGCCACCTTGGCACCTAGTCCCTGAGGCAGGGACGTCCTGGCCCAGAGAAGAACGCTGTTTAGGTGCGAGCCTAACCACCTAAGTGAGGGCACTAAAGCCGCCTGGGGAAGGGCAAGGCCCGCGTTGCCGAGCTTGGGCTCGGGGCCCTGGATTTGTTTGGGTTAGCGGAGATTATAAAACAGCAAAAACTGGTGAGGATAGAGACCAATGCTGGCAGGAATACAGGGAAAGAAAAAATCTCATGCTCAGTTGCTGGAGAAATAGGAAAAGGGAGGCATGAAGACAGTTAGAAACTTGTCCTAAGCCAGTGAGCTCAAAAGTGGAAGAGCTAGGATTCAAATCCAGAGAAGTGTCCACTTCAGACTTCATTCTGGGAGAAAGTAGTATAATTTACAAAAGGAGAAATGAGACAACACATCCTTTCCTAGAAGAGCATTTACCAATTCCCAGTCTGTGGTGATTAACTGCTTGCAGGATCTTGGTTCCCAGGCCAGAGGTTGGGCCCGAGCTCCTGTGGTGGGAGCTCCGAGTCCAAACCGCTGGACTAACAGAAAACCTCAGACTCCAGGGAATATCAACTGGAGTGAGGCCTCCCGGAGGTCTTCATCTCAGCACCAAGACCCAGCTCTATCCAACTGCCTGCAAACTCCAGTGCTGGACAGCTCAGGCCAAACAACCAGTAAAACAGGAATATAGCACCACACATCAAAAAGAAAAAAAAAGAAAAAAGAAGAAAAAGAAACGACAAAAAAATATGTTACAGACGAAGGAGCAAGGTAAAAACCTACAAGACCAAATCAATGAAGACAAAATAGGCAACCCACCTGAAAAAGAATTCAGAGTAATTATAGTAAAGATGATCCAAAATCTCGTAAACAGAATGGAGAAAATACAAGAAACATTTAACAAGGGTCTAGAAGAACTAAAGAGCAAACAAACAGTGATGAACAACACAATTACTGAAATTAAAAATACTCTACAAGGGGGCTTCCCTGGTGGCGCGCCGATGCAGGGGACACGGGTTCATGCCCCGGTCTGGGAAGATCCCACAAGACGCAGAGCAGCTGGGCCTGTGAGCCATGGCCACTGAGCCTGTGCGTCTGGAGCCTGTGCTCCACAACAGGAGAGGCCACAACAGTGAGAAGCCCGCGTACCGCAAAAAAAAAAAAATACTCTACAAGGAATCAATAACAGAATAATTGAGGCAGAAGAATGGATAAATGAGCTGGAAGATAAAATGGTGGAAATAACTGCCAGGGAGCAGAATAAAGAAAAAAGAATGAAAAGAATTGAGGACAGTCTCAGAGACCTCTGGGACAACACTGAACGCACCAACATTCGAATTATAGGGGTCCCAGAAGAAGAGAAAATGAAAGGGTCTGAGAAAATATTTGAAGAGATTATAGTCGAAAACTTCCCTAACACGGGAAAGGAAATAGTCAGTCAAGTCCAGGAAGCACAGAGAGTACCATACAGGATAAACCCAAAGAGAAACATGCCGAGACACATATTAATCAAACTATCAAAAATTAAAAACTAGGAAAAAATGTTAAAAGCAACAAATAACATACAAGGGAATCCCCATAAGGTCAACAGCTGATTTTTCAGCAGAAACTCTGCAAGCCAGAAGGGAGTGGAAGGACATATTTACAGTGATGAAAGGCAAAAACCTACAACCAAGATTAGTCTACCCAGCAAGGATCTCATTCAGATTCAATGGAGAAATTAAAAGCTTTACAGGTAAGCAAAAGTTAAGAGAATTCAGCACCACCAAACCAGCTTTACAACAAATGCTAAAGGAACTTCTCTAGGCAGGAAACACAAGAGAAGGAAAAGACCTACAAAAACAAACCCAAAACAAATAAGAAAATGGTAACAGGAACATACATATCGATAATTACCTTAAATGTAAATGGATTAAATGCTCCAACCAGAAGACATAGACTGGCTGAATGGATACAAAAACAAGACCCGTACAAATGCTGTCTACCAGAGACCCACTTCAGACCTAGAGACACATACAGACTGAAAGTAAGGGGATGGAAAAAGATATTCCATACAAATGGAAATCAAAAGAAAGTTGGAGTAGCAATTCTCATATCAGACAAAATAAACTTTAAAATAAAGACTATTACAAGAGACAAAGAAGGACACTACATAATGATCAAGGGATCAATCCAAGAAGAAGGTATAACAATTGTAAATATTTATGCACCCAACATAGGAGTACCTCAATACATAAGGCAAATGCTAAAAGCCTTAAAAGGGGAAATCAACAGTAACACAATAATAGTAGGGGACTTTAACACCCCACTTTCACCAATGGACTGATCATCTAAAATGAAAATAAATAAGGAAACACAAGCTTTAAATGACACGTTAAACAAGATGGACTTAACTGATATTTATAGGACATTCCAACCAAAAACAACAGAATACACTTTCTTCTCAAGTGCTCGTGGAACATTCTCGAGGATAGACCATATCTTGGGTCACAAATCAAGCCTTGGTAAATTTAATAAAATTGAAATCATATCAAGTATCTTTTCCAACCACAACGCTATGAGACTAGATATCAATTACAGGAAAAAAAAACAGTAAAAAATAGAAACACATGGAGGTTAAACAATTCAGTACTAAATAGCCAAGAGATCACTGAAGAAATCAAAGAGGAAATCAAAAAATACCTAGAAACAAATGACAATGAAAATACAATGACCCAAAACCTATGGGATGCAGCAAAAGCAGTTCTAAGAAGGGAGTTTACAGCAATACAATCCTACCTCAAGAAACAAGAAAAATCTCAAATAAACAACCTAAACTTACACCTAAAGCAATCAGAGAAAGAAGAAAAAAAGAACCCCAAACTTAGCAGAAGGAAAGAAATCAAAAAGATCAGATCAGAAATAAATGAAAAAGAAATGAAGGAAATGATAGCAAAGAACAATAAAACTAAAAGCTGGTTCTTTGAGAAGATAAACAAAATTGATAAACCATTAGCCAGAGTCATCAAGAAATAAAGGGAGAAGACTCAAATCAATAGAATTAGAAATAAAAGAGAAGTAACAACTGACACTGCAGAAATACAAAGGATCATGAGAGATTACTACAAGCAGCTATATGCCAATAAAATCGACAACCTGGAAGAAATGGACAAATTCTTAGAAAAGCACAACCTTCTGAGACTGAACCAGGAAGAAATAGAAAATATAAGCAGACCAATCACAAGCACTGAAATTGAAACTGTGATTAAAAATCTTCCAACAAACAGAAGCCCAGGACCAGATGGCTTCACAGGTAAATTCTGTCAAACATTTAGAGAAGAGCTACAATCTATCCTTCTCAAACTCTTCCAAAATATAGCAGAGGGAGGAACACTCCCAAACTCATTCTACGAGGCCACCATCACCCTGATAGCAAAACCAGATAAAGATATCACAAAGAAAGAAAACTACAGGCCAATATCACTGATGAACATAGATGCAAAAATCCTCAACAAAATACTAGCAAACAGAATCCAACTGCACATTAAAAGGATATTACATCATGATCAAGTGTGATTTATCCCAGGAATGCAAGAATTATTCAATATACACAAATCAATCACCGTGATACAGCATATTAACAAACTGAAGGATAAAAACCATATGATCATCTCAATAGATGCAGAAAAAGCTTTTGACAAAATTCAACACGCATTTATGATAAAAACTCTCCAGAAAGTAGGCATAGAGGGAACCAAACCTACCTCAACATAATAAAGACCATATATGACAAACCCATAGCCAACATCGTTCTCAATGTTGATAAACTGAAAGCATTTCCTCTAAGATCAGGAACAAGACAAGGTTGCCCACTCTCACCACTATTATTCAATATAGTTTTGGAAGTTTTAGCCATAGCAATCAGAGAAGAAAAAGAAATAAAAGGAATCCAAATTGGAAAAGAAGAAGTGAAACTGTCACTGTTTGCAGATGACATGATACTATACATAGAGAATCCTAAAGATGCTACCAGAAAACTACTAGAGCTAATCAATGAATTTGGTAAAGTTGCAGGATACAAAATTAATGCACAGAAATCTCTTGCATTCCTATACACTAATGATGAAAAATCTGAAAGAGAAATTAAGGAAACACTCCCATTTACCACTGCAACACCTAGGAATAAACCTACCTAGGGAGACCAAAGACCTGTATGCAGAAAACTATAAGACACTGATGAAAGAAATTAAAGATGATACAAACAGGTGGAGAGATATACTATGTTCTTGGATTGGAAGAATCAACATTGTGAAAATGACTATACTACCCAAAGCAATCTACAGATTCAATGCAATCCCTATCAAACTACCAATGGCATTTTTCACAGAACTAGAACAAAAAATTTCACAATTTGTATGGAAACACAAAAGATCCTGAATAGCCAAAACAATCATGAGAAAGAAAAACGGAGCTGGAGGAATCAGGCTCCTGGACTTCAGACTATACTACAAAGTTACAGTAGTTAAGACAGTATGGTACTGGCACAAAAACAGAAATATAGATTAATGGAACAGGACAGAAAGCCCAGAGATAAACCCATGCACATATGGTCACCTTATCTTTGATAAACGAGGCAAAAATAAACAATGGAGAAAAGACAGCCTCTTCATTAAGTGCTGCCGGGAAAACTGGACAGCTACATGTAAAAGAATGAAATTAGAACACTCTCTAACACCATACACAAAAATAAACTCGAAATGGATTAAAGACCTACATATAAGGCCAGACACTATCAAACTCTTAGAGGAAAATATAGGCAGAACACTCTATGACATACATCACAGCAAGATCCTTTTTGACCCACCTCCTAGAGAAATGGAAATAAAAACAAAAATAAACAAATGGGACCTAATGAAATTTTAAAGCTCTTGCACAGCAAAGGAAACCATAAACAAGACCAAAAGACAACCCTCAGAATGGGAGAAAATATTTGCAAATGAAGCAACTGACAAAGGATTAATCTCCAAAATATATAAGCGGCTCATGCAGCTCAATATCAAAAAAGCAAACAACCGAATCCAAAAATGGGCAGAAGACCTAAACAGACACTTCTCCAAAGAAGAGATACAGAGTGCCAACAAACACATGAAAGGATGCTTAACATCACTGATCATTAGAGAAATGCAAATCACAACTACAATGAGATATCACCTCACACCAGTCAGAATGGCCATCATCAAAAAATCTACAAACACTAAATGCTGGAGAGGGTGTGGAGAAAAGGAAACCCTCTTGCACTGTTGGTGGCAATGTAAATTGATACAGCCACTATGGAGAACAGTATGGAGGTAACTTAAAAAACTAAAAATAGAATTACCATATGACCCAGCAATCCCATTACTGGGCATATACCCTGAGGAAACCATCATTCAAAAAGAGTCATGTACCACAATGTTCATTGAAGCACTATTTACAATAGCCAGGACATGGGAGCAACCTAAGTGTCCATCGACAGACGAATGGATAAAGAAGATATGGCACATATATACAATGGAATATTACTCAGCCATAAAAAGAAACGAAATTGAATTATTTGTAGTGAGGTGGATGGATCTAGAGTCTGTCATACAGAGTGAAGCATCAGAAAGAGAAAAACAAATACCATATGCTAACACATATATATATATGGAATCTAAAAAAAAAAAAAGGTTCTGATGAACCTAGGGGCAGGACAGGAATAAAGACACAGACGTGGAATTGGACTCGAGGACATGGGGAGGGGGAAGGGTAAGCTGGGACGAAGTGAGAGAGTGGCATGGACATATATACACTACCAAATGTAAAATAGACAGCTAGTGGGAAGCAGCCGCATAGCACAGGGAGATCAGCTCGGTGCTTTGTGACCACCTAGAAGGGTGGGATAGGGAGGGTGGGAGGGAGACGCAAGAGGGAGGGGATATGGGGATATACGTACGCATATAGCTGATTCACTTTGTTATACAGCAGGAACTGACACAACACTGTAAAGCAATTATACTCCAATAAAGATGTAAAAAAAAAAAAAAAACCCTGTAGAGAAAATAAAGGAAATACTCGAAATGTTTGATTTTCTTTTGAAGTTAGTAATCGTAATTGTTGGTTTCACATTGCTCTCTGTTTTAGGTTTTGTAAAATCTGTGTATATTGCTTTTGGTCTGTTCTCACTCTTGAATGATTCGGCTGAACACAGAAATCTAAGTTGACAATTATTTTTCCTTGACATTTTGAAGATGTTATTAAGCGTCCTTCCGATCTGGACTGTAATTGTTGAGAAGTCAGCTCATAATCTATTTGTCATTACTTTCTATGCAATCTGTATTTTCTCTCTAATTGCTTTTGAGAATTTCATTTTGTCTTTGGTGTGGAATCTAGGTGTGAATGTTTTTATTCGTTCTGCTCTGGACTCAGTGTGATTCTTCAATCTGATGATTCATAACTTTAATTCTGCAAAAATTTCACCCATTGCTGCTTCAGCTCTTAACTCTCCCCATCTTACCTTCTTTTAAGTTAACAGACTTTATTTTTTAGAATAGCTTTATATTTAGAGAAAAACGGAGCAGAAAGTACAGAGTTCCCATACACTCCCTCTTTCCATTTCCTTTGTTTTCCCTTTTTAACATCGGGCATTGATGTGGCACATTTTTATAAGTTATGAACCAAATACATTATTATTAACTAAAGGGTACAGTTTACATTAGGGTTCAATCTTTGCTGTACAGTTCTGTCAATGCTTAATGTCATGTATCCACCATTACAGTATCATACAGAACAGTTTCAGCGCCCTAAACATCCCCTGGGCTCCAGCTGTTCATCCCTCCTCACCGCTCATTCCAACTCCTGGCAACCACTGATCTTTTAACCGTCTCTACAGTTTTACCTTTTCCAAACATCATATAGTTGGAACCATATAGTATGTAGCCTTTTCAGACAGGCTTCTTTCTCTTAACAAGATGCATTTAAGGCTCCTCTATATGTTTCCCTGGCTTCATAGGTTCTTTTTTTGTTTGTTTGTTTTTTATCTCTGAACCGTATTGCATTGCATGGATGTATAGTTTGTTTACCCATTCACTTATTGAAGGACATGTCGGTTGTTTCAAAGTCTGGGCAATTATGAACAAAGTTCTATAAACATTCATGTTCAGGTTTCTGTGTGGACATAAGTTTTCAACTCATCTGGTCAAGTACCTAGGGGCATTACTGCTGGATGGTATGGTAAGACTATGTCCAGCCTTGTAGGAACCTGCCAAACTGTCCTCCGAAGTGACTGCACCATTTTACATTCCCACCAGCAATGAATGAGGTTCCTGTCCATGTGACACATCCTCACCGGCATTGATTAGTGTGTCAGTGTTTTGGATTCTGACCATTCCAATAAGGTGTGTAGAGGTATCACATCGTTTTAATTTTCAGTTCCCTAATGACACATGATAATCCTATCTTTTCTTCTTCTGAAATTGTTTAAAATATTCTAGATCTTCTCATTGTATCTTCCAGGTTATTAACTTTGTTTTCATATTTTCCATTTCTTTATTGTTCCATCTGGCAGTTAGCTGATTGCCACAGATCTATTTTCCAGTTCATGAATTCCTTCATTAGTAATATTTGGCTTTATGTTTTAATTTTTAATCTATTTTAATTGTGACATTCATCTGGCTCTTTTAAAATTCTGCCTATTCTTTGTATGATAAAGTCCTACTCTTTTGTTATGACTTTTAAAACTTTGATACATTTAATAATTTCACACCTACATTCTTTCAGATTACTCTCAGCCCCACACCCCATCCCTGCCCCCTTAGTTCTTGGGATTCTGATTCTTCTGTTTGCTGTTCATGCTGACCTTCATGGTGGATTACTTTCTTGTGGTATTTGTAACCTTTGACTATGAGCTAATCTTCAGCAGAGCTGTTCTCCCCCTAAACCCCGTGGGACTCCCGAACATCCTGGGCTACATGTAGGCATGTCCCTACAGAGGCGTCCTGGGTTTGCTTCCGCCATGGTTCCAGGGCCCTTCAAAGTACCAGTTTTCATATAAAATAAATTTTACTGTAATTACTGCACCATTTAAGTAATATACACTTAGATCTCCATACTCATTTGGGTTTTAATTTCTCACTCAGCTTCAAATGGATGGCAAGCTCCTTGTACTTTCTTTGCTTTGATGGACAGTTTTTTCTAGTTTCCTTTTCATGGACTCATTGACAGTCTCAGATTTATGCAGTGGTATCATTTTCTACCCTCCTTGCACAGTTCAGGGTCCCCACGTGGATGTTAAAGCCCCAGGCTCCATCCCTATTGCCTGTATCCCTGTAGGCACCTCGGCTGAAACATACCATGAGAATATCCCATTCCCCTCTGTTTCTGACACCTAAGGATTTCTCTTTCTTTTGACCTTGGCTGTGCATTGTGGGTTTGTGTATGTGTATGTGTGTGTGTGTGTGTGAGCGCACACACCTTCAATTCTGCATTTTTATGCATTTGTAGCATCAAGGGGTCCCGTATTAGTCAGTTTTCCACTGTGCCACCACCCTTTGTACGAGTATAACTTTTGTAATAATGATTTTTTAAAAGCATGCATATTTACGGGAGAAAAAATAGGAAATGTATCCTCTTATAAATTCTTGACCCACAAGGAAGGGTGCTGGTTGACCCGTGGTGCAGGCAAAGAGGTGGGAAGGGATATCTTGATTTCAATTCCTTTCCTTCCAACAGCCTACAGTGCTTTCATATAGTCACAAATGTCCTGGGACACTCGGCAATATGACCTCACTCTCCACCCAACACCACAGTTGACTCGTCCAAATTCGCTGCCCACTCTGTGCTTCAAGATTTACATGATGGCTTCCTCCTCGCCCCAAAACACCGATGCCATCCCTCCCAAAATACTACATGCTGTTGACCTTCTCCCTCCCTTTGGAGTTTGTGAGGACTCAAAAATGGGTCTTTTCACCACATTTTGTCAAATTCCCAGCAAGTCTTCCCTTTGGTGTTGTCCCAAAGAGACCCAGGTTTGGATGCCTGTAACAGGGTCAGTCTCGGTAGAAGGAACATCATTTTGATTTCTTTCAGGATGTAAATATAAAGATTTTTCCTCTGCCCTTTGTGCAAACACCTCTGCACACCTCTGCACAAACACCCAGGCCCACGTCCGGAAAGGGAAGCAAACGCACGTTTCTCAACACCAGTTCCAACCTGTTCCAATCATTTTCCAGCCGTTCATTTCCTGCCTCGTGGCCTTTTCTACTAGTGCACTGAACTGTAGTTCAAATACCTTCTGATTTCATTTTTAATTTACTCAAGTATATTGTAATCTCCTGAGGGAGATCAGGGACCACGTTTTTTGACTTTGATATTTCTCATGGCCTGCAGCACATAGCAAGCATTGGATCCATATTTTCTGTTCCCGTTTCTTTCCTTATATCTCCAGGCTTAAATTGGGCAGCATTGTAAAAAAAAAAAAGGTCAGATATGTTGGGTGAGTTTTTCTGCCACATAAATAGAGGAGATAACAGAGCAAAAGGGAACTTGCAGTGGCTTGAGAGTGAAAGGCTGGGAAGTCTGCATGTCCTCAGCTAGGGAGAAGAAGCAAATGTCATTTTTTTCCAGGAAGCAGCCCTGTGCTGCTCTTTCCATGTCCGTTTCTCCCATTACAAAGAGGCCATGATCTTTGTCAATGTGATCTTGTGAAGTGGAGCCGGTAAATGGGAAAATTAAACGTCTTTCCTGAAGGAGACTGATTCTTGCTGGGAGGACAAAAGCTAAACGTGCTCCTGGGGGCAGAGGGAGCCTGCACAGCTTTGGGTCTGCAGCCAGGGCCATACTGTCTTTCTCTCTCCGGCAGACAGCATTATCTATCTACTCACAAGGTCGAAGCCATGGGTTTCATATTTGAAAAAAAAGAAGATTCAAATAGACATCATCCAGCAAATCACAGGAAAGAATGTTTGAGGTAGAAAACACTAGAATAAACTACAAAAGGGAGTACCCTTCCCTGAAGGGTTTAGGGAGTGTGGCGCATCATCCCGTAAGGTCTAGACAGTGACCGGAGGTGGAATTAGGGTCAGACCGCCTGCAATCAATTCGCCTTCGACACTCACTACCCATTTGATCTTGGTTCCGATACTCTGCTTCTCCATCCATCCACTCAACCATTCGTTTACCTATTTTTCTAGTCTTTTAGTTAACAAAGTTACATAAATTCTATTCTGCTTCAGGCACTATACTAGAGTTTTCACAGATTAACCCAGGCAGCCCTCATATCAACGTAATGTGGCTGGTGTCACTGTCCCACCCATTTTACAGATGAGGCACAGAGCGGTTAAGGAACTTGCTCAGTCTCTCTGAGCTCCAAGTCTAACATCTACCAAATGCAACACAACAGTATTTACCTATAGGAGTTTTGCTGGAATTAAGCAGGGCTGCATGCGTACATCGTACCTGGCACACCTTGATTACTCAGTATGTATCCCTGGAGAGATCTTTATTTCCTGCCTGAAGCCAGGGAACTGGTGGGTGGGGTGGATCACACACCCCTCCCTGAGCCCTTCCCGTCATGGAGTCTGTGATTCCAAGAATGCATATCCAGAGAGAAGGCTCAGCTCTCCAATAGGAACTTGCTACGTCCAAAGTCAGAGAAATCAGTTCCTTCTCTGCCCTCAGACTCGTCCTCTGCTTCCAGAGGGACTGCAGTTGTCTTTCAGATTAGATTTCATTCTAGTCTGTGAGGCTGTGTGAGTGCTAAGGGGATTGCTTCGGGAAAGGATTTTATAGCATGCAATGGACTAGCCTTCAGACTGCCTCAGCATTCCTCCCCCGAGGTCGGTTGTAAAAAGTCCATTTTGAACCTGTACCCCTTAGGTTTTGTCCAGGGCCTGAGAATTTGCTGAAATACATCTTCTAAAATCAGCCCACACATATACCCTTGCAGGCACACATCTACATTTTTTTTTTCTTGGTTTCTGGCCAAAGCCCCTGACCCTAGGCAGTGATGGTATGGAAAGGAACAGTGTGTGGTTTTGAGAAGCTGGGTTTGATGTTCTGTTTCATTCCCAGTCAAGGAAGCGAATGCTTTGGGGGTCTCTGAGGACCTCATTGGGTTGTGCCTTACTCCCTCACTCATTCATTCACTCATTCGTTCATCCATTGTAAAAAGAACATTACTAAAGCACTTAGTGTGAGATCGGCATCTCTGTATTTTCACAGAGATGAATAACACATAGTCTTTGGCCTCTATCAGCTCAGAGTCCTGCTGGAGAGACAGTCCTGCAAACCAGTAGTTACGGCAAAATGAGACGACTGAATTTGCATAGGGCTGGAGGTAGCAAGAAACATGGAATGTTTTGCCATCAGAGGATGGTTCAAAATTTGGGAGAAGAAAGGAGCCATCAAAGGAGAGGCCTGAAGGGCAGGAGCCAGATGGCAAAGGACTCAGCTTTTGTGCTAAAGGATCTGGGGTGTCCTGGGAACAGTAGAGCCATTGGATGAGACTAGCTGTATGCCTGGTAGACCCAAGATTCTTCACTTGCTGTCCATGTTTTTGCAGTCCTGGCCTGTAATTGGAAACCACGTGTAAGATTGGCTGTTACAAGACATGGAAGCAACCTAAATGTCCATCGACAGATGACTGGATAAAGAAGATGTGGTATATATATATATATATATATATATATATATACACACACACACACACACAATGGAATACTACTACTCAGCCATTGAAAAGAATGAAATAATGCCATTTGTAGCAACATGGATGGATCTAGAGATTGTCATACTTAGTGAAGTAAGTCAGACAGAGAAAGAGAAATATCGAATGATATCCTTTATATGCGGAATCTAAAAAGAAATGATACAAATGAACTTACTTACAAAACAGAAACAGACTCACAGACTTAGAGAACGAACTTATGGTTACCAGGAGGGAAGGTGGGGGGAAGGGATAGTTAGGGAGTTCGGGATCGACATGTACACACTGCTATATTTAAAACAGATAACCAACAAGGACCTACTGTATAGCATGGGGAACTCTGCTCAATATTATGTGGCAGCCTGGATGGGAGGGGAGTTTGGGGGAGAATGGATGCATGTGTATGTATGGCTGAGTCCCTCTGCTGTGCACCTGAAACTATCACAACATTGTTAATCGGCTATACTCTGATATAAAATAAAAAGTTAAAAAAAAAAAGATTGGCTGTTACAGGTGGGTGAGGAATGGCAAATTTGAACAATGGTGCTATAGTGTGCAAGAAGGTCACCAGTAAATTCTATCCCAGTGATACAGATCTGTCAGGGTCCTCCCCTGGTCTCAGAGGCAGGCAGTACAGGCAGACTAAACTCTCCTGCTCCCAGGCTTTGAAGTGACTGGGAGAAAGTCACCTGTAAGAAATTGCTGATGAGGATCCATTGTAAACTGTTATTAATATCACCACCACCCATAACAATTTACTCTGGATCTACCAGTTGCATGGTATCGTGCTGAAAACTTGGCAATGGCTATCTTTGGGGTCCAGCTCAGAGGTCTCCACCTCCAGGAAGTCTTCCCTGAATGCACAGGGATGTGAATATGAGACTATGTTTTCTCCTTCCATGACATCTTGGATATCTCCTCAATAGAGAACCTGTCACACTGGAATATAACTGCCACTTGCTTCTAAGTTCTCCCCATTGGGAGGTGAGTTTATTCAGGGTGGGGATCTTGTCTTATTCTTCCTGTATCCCCAGTCCCTGGCACAGGAATTGGCACATAGTAGGTGGTCCATAAAACTGTGTTGACTGTAGATGACACAAGTCTCCTCTCCTTGATCAGCTTGTGATCTACTGGTCCGAGGATCAGCAAGAGCTAGGGAGAGGAAGGAATCTGTGAAACCCCAGGCAAAGGGGTCAGGCATAGTTTC
The DNA here is from genome assembly GCF_964374135.1 of Grampus griseus. Lineage (NCBI taxonomy): Eukaryota > Metazoa > Chordata > Mammalia > Artiodactyla > Delphinidae > Grampus > Grampus griseus. Next base: position 31,154,606 of record NC_139008.1, on the reverse strand, counting down.
TGAAACACAGAAATCAAGGCTGACTCTTGGGGAAAGCAAGTTCTAATCAAAGATGCCAGTGATAGAGTCCAGTGGGCCCCCACAGAGATGCACCTTCCGTCTACAGCCTAAAGGCGTCAGGGGGATGTTGCTGCTGATCCCATTAGGGTTTGCTGTGAACACTGAGAGGGAAACTGACCCCGTTTCAATCCTGTTTCATGTCTTTCCCCAGGAACCGGCCACTTTGGGTTTCTGAGAAGCCCGAATGGAATTGGAATGGCAAAGGAACAACTTTCTTTGTAGAAAATATAGGGCACCCTCATCAACAGGCTTATGTTCTCAGTGAGAACAGATCCGGTCTCTGTGAGCTCTGAGCTGTGGTCCTGGGAGTGATGGTGGTTGGGGGCTGCAGCACTGAGACCAAGTCCTTTCCTTACCAGTTGCCCTGGAAGGAAGCTGCTGGTCAGAGCTGGGATGTAGTCTGTGGCTTTGGAACAGAGTGAGGTCAGCCAGACCTTCTGATCACTGACCTTGGGGGGCCTTGGCTTCGCTACCACACTCTAGATTAAAAGCCAGATGACCTTGGATCTGGAAATAATGGCATTCCATAGCCTAGGACCTCTGTATCCATGATCTCTAAATTGAACAATTTGCTAGAGAGAAAAAAGTACCTTTGGGGGGAGGAGAGGAATAGTACAAGATTCTGGACACAAATAGACTGAATTTGGAAGATAAATCTCCCTTATTTAAATGTCAGAATATTCCATTTCTGTATAATGCTGAGAAGTCACAAAACCAAAATAAAAATAGGGCTAGGCTTAAATGTACCCAGTTAGATGCAGACACGGGCTGTCTTTGCCATAAATGTTTTAGCACCACCTTCCAACTGAGGTCTCTGCTCTGCGGATGGAGCTCAAGTGTTGCAGAACTCACTGCTGCCTGTCGCCATCTGGCTGAGATTTCATAGGCCACCTGATCAGCCGTGCAAGTTGGTGTTGGGGAATTTTATGCACACAGGTCCCCAACCTGTGTCTCTCGAAGAAGAAAAAGGAAAAAGAGGAGAGAGGATTGGGCAACTCCATCAAGCATCAAACAACGTACATGGTCACAATTTTCCATTAGAGGGTGGAGTTGGCGAAATATAACTCTCTGGAGGAAGACTGCAGAAAAACGGCAAGAAGTCCAGGAAACCCTGTGTACCAAGCCCTTCTGGAGGCAGCTTCACACGCCTATAGACGGTCAAGTTGCTATAAATGTAAAGGAGTATGCATTTGCGAGCATAAATGGATTCATAGTAACTTTTTGACATTGCACATTTTCTCCATCAATAGTCCTCAAAATCTTATGACTCACTGTGTAAGAGTGTGAGGGCCTTTTAATATCACAGAAAGATCCTTGTGTTTTAAAAGGCTGTGAATGTAAGGAAAAAAAAGAAAAAGATAGCAATAATCCTACAACCCGTGCCAAGAAATATCTTCTTTCTTTCAGCAAGTAACATGACATCACCGCCTTTCAGTTCCTTTTTAACTGAAGTGCTACCAACAAGCTCTCTGAGACTGTAAAATCCTTAAGCAAAGCGATCACACCCACTGTCCATTTATCGGCATTTCCCAATGCCTAGGACGGTGCAGGGAGCTTAGTGGGCACTCAAGACTTGGTTGTGGCTTGAAGGAGAAAGCGAAGGAGAGAGTAAAAAGGAAAGAAGAGAGGAGAGAAAATGGAGGAGCAGAGAGGGAAGAAAGAGGAAAGAGAAGAACAGAAAGGGAGAAATGAAGCCCTTATAGGGAGGATCCCGTACCTGTTGTCAGAGCTATCCACAACTAAAGTAGAAGAAGACCCGGTTTCTCTTTCTGTGGAGCGTGGTGGGGTGACTTGGAGGGCTGGGCTGGGCCCTACGAGAGCTCGCCCATCCCATTGGATGACAGCCTCCTCTCCCTACTAATGGTGGTGGTGCTCCTCTGGCTTCCTCTCCTGTATCCCAAGTCTGAAGTACCAGACGGGGGTGAGCCCGTGGCCAGAGGTGCCTGGGAGAGTGTGTGGGGTAGGGGAGTAGTCAGGTTCAGATTCCAACGCAGGAGAGTGTTTGGGACAGACGTGACGATCCTCTCGTCCCATTCCGCTACGATGCAGCTGAAGTCAAGATAAAGAAGCTGGGAATGGAATCTGGGTCTTTCAGCTATTGGCTATGATCATACAACAACCAACCACACAGACCCTGAGGAACACACCGAGAATTCAGTTATACAAGCCTGCTTTACCTCTCTCACGGAAGGTAGAAACAGGGCACTCAGAAATTAAAGGAGGGGGGAGGGATAAATTAGGAGGCTGGGATTAACATAAACACACAACTATATATAAAATAGATAACCAACAAGGGCCTACTGTATAGCACAGGGAACTCTACTCAATATTCTGTAATGACCTGTATGGGAAAAGAAGCTGAAAAAGAATGGATATATGTATATGTATAACTGAACCACTTTGCTGTACACCTGAAACTAACACAACATTGTAAATCAACTATACCCCAATATAAAATAAAAATTAAATTAGAAAAATTAAAGAACAACAACAAAATAAATTAGGGGAGCCACATGCACTGCTGGTGGGAATGTAAATTGGTTGTACTTCTTCTGAAAATTAGAAGTATCTACTGAAGTGGAGTATATGTACATCCTATGGCCCAGCAGTTTCATTCCCTGGTGTATTCCCCAACAATTAAGTGCCTACATGCACCAAAAATATGTGCAAGTATGTTCAAAGAAGACAAAAATGAGAAATAACACAAATGTCTATCAATAGCAAGTGTATAAGTAACTTACAGTGTATTTGTACAATGGAATACCATGTAGTAATGAAAAAAACAGTAAGCTCTGATTAGTAATGCAGTAATATGGATCCAAGTCATAAAAGACACAAGTGAATATATGTTGTATGATTCCACCACTTATTTAAAGTTAAAAAGAAGGCAAAACCTACCCATGACCATGGAGGGCAGAATGGCAGTTACCTCTGGGAGCGATATTGGCTGTAAGAGGCCACGAAGGACCTTTCTGGGGTGCTGGTCATGTTCTAGGTCTCAATCTGGGTGGCAGTTACACAGATATACAAAAATTTACCTGGGCACTGAGATCTGTGCAATATAATGAATGTACAGTCAGCCCTCTGTATCCACGGGTTCTGTATCCCCGGATTCAACCAGCCACAAATTGAAAATTTTTCAGAAAAAAATTCCAAGAAGTTCCAAAAAGAAAAACTTTGATTTGCAGTGCAGCCGCAACTATTTACATAGCATTTACATTGTATTTACAACTATTAACATAGCATTTACATAGTATTAGGTATTAAAAGTAACCTAGAGATGATTTAAAGTATGTGGGAGAATGTGCATAAGTTATATGCAAATACTACTCCATTTATATAAGGGACTTGAACATCTGTGGATTTTGGTAACTGAGGGAACCAAAGGAACCAGTCCCCACTGATACCAAGGTTGACTGTATATTACAGTCCACAGAAGGGGGAAAAAAAAAAAAGAAGAGTGGCATAGTAGAGGTCTAAGGTGTTCTTCCACTTTGGGGGTCAAAAAAAGTGGAAGGAAGCTGACTTCCTAAACAGAAAATAAAAACCTCATTTTTAAAGAAATATGAACTTTTTTTAACAAAAATGTCTTAAAGGATGAAGGGGCATGAGCTATGTCAAATTCTTCCATATTATTGGAATTATTTAACAAGACATGTTTTACTTTTATAATTTAAGCCAGAGGTCAGCAATCTTTTTCTGTAAAGGGCTAATTAGTAAATATTTTCAGCTTTACGAGCCATATAGTGTCTGTCACAACTACTCAGCTCTGACCTTGCAGCTCGAAAGCAGCCATAAAAACACAAAGTGCATGAAAGGATGGGATGTGTTCCAATAAAACTTTATTTACAAAGACAGGCAATGGGCTAACGTGGGCCATAATTTGCAGGATCCTGATTTAAGCAATCAAAAATGGAAATAAAATGATTACAAAATAATATATATATGAACAAGAATAAATCCCAATTTAATCATTGTTATCATCTATGATATTTATTGGGTACCTACTGTTTGATGGGTATATACCAAGTATACTATTTAACTTGGTGAGATTGGTGCCATTACAATCCCCAATTGAAAGAGGAGGAAACTGGCCCTTAAAAAGGGTAAGTAGGGCTTCCCTGGTGGCACAGTGGTTGAGAGTCCGCCTGCCGATGCAGGGGACGCGGGTTCGTGCCCTGGTCCGGGAGGATCCCACATGCAGCAGAGCGGTTGGGCCCGTGACCCATGGCCGCTGAGCCTGTGAGTCCGGAGCCTGTGCTCCGCAACGGGAGAGGCCACAACAGTGAGAGGCCCGCATACCGCAAAAAGAAAAAAAAAGGGTAAGTAAATTTCCTAAGGTCATAGAACTGGTAAAGGTCAGTTCTTATATCTGAACCCAAAGCCTTTGTTCTTAACTGCATGCCAAGCTGCTACATCTATGATTTTTTTTGTGTGTGAAATGGTACCACCAAAGTTGTAATAAATTACCAGGATATACAAAATGTCCACTAAAATTTGTATGTAAAAATAGTTAAATGCCCCCAAAAGATGAAAAGACAACTCACTTTTTTCCCCCATTTTCACCAGTATTTGAAGGAATTCAAATTAAGGCAACATTGCACCTCCTAAAATATCAAAACAAATGGTAACACTCGATGCTGCTAGGTTATTGTAAAATTGGTCCATTGATTCATTATTAGAAGCACTTTTCAACGGAGACAAACCTTTGGGGCATTAATATGAGACTACAGAGTGAGGCTCCTAGAGATGTTTACAGCCATTAACGCTTCAAAATCTACATCTAAGAAATTGTTACAAATAAACAATTCAAAAGAGAAAAACAACGGGCAGAAAGATGTTCATTCCAGCATTATCTACATTAGGAAAAAATGAAGTGTTTAACGTTAGGAAAATAATGTAATGAATTATGGCTTAATAATGATTATGGTATTTTAGGCAAAAATTAAAATAACTGTGAGGACCAGATTATGTAACGCCATGCAAAAATGTTTAAAATATACTGGTAAATGAAAACAGTAGAACACAAAAGTGTATATAACCAATAATTATACTTATTTAAAGAAATGTGTCTGTAAGTAACAAGGTTCAGAAGGTAATATATAAATTGAAAACGATTATGTTAAGGTAGTAGGTTGGGGTGATTTTATGTGTATATTATATTGCCTTTCCAAATTAAAGTGTTCAAAAAAACGTAGACTGGGACTTCCCTGGGGGCACAGTGTTTAAGAATCCGCCTGCCAATGCAGGGGACACGGATTCGATCCCTGGTCCGAGAAGATCGCACATGCCTCAGAGCAACTAAGCCTGTGCACCACAACTACCGAGCCTGCGTGCCACAACTACTGAAGCCCACGCCCCTAGAGCCTGTGCTCTGAAACAAGAGAAGCCACTGCAATGAGAAGCCCGCGCACCACAAGGAAGAGTAGCACCTGCTGGCCGCAACTAGAGAAAGCCTGCATGCAGCAACAAAGATCCAACGCAGCCAAAAATAAATAAATTTATTTAAAAAAATGTAGACCGAGAGGGATTTGAGGTCATTGCTTATCCATCCCATAAATCCTACATAAGGGTCTGTGACATCAGTGTTTGACTTATCAGCAAACCATTCATTATGTTTTATTTCACCTTTGATGGTTCTCTCAACATTTGACTTTCCCTGGTTTGACTGATTCACTGCTTGTCAGGCAGGAATATGGCACCGCTGACCTTGTTCTAATCCTGGTGTCAGATTGATAATAAACACTGCAACTCTGGATCCCAAGAGACCTATCGGGAAATTCACTGTGAACTTACACAGATGAAAACCCTCAGAGCTTTAACAGAGAGGGAGAGTCAATGGCTCTCCAGGATATTTATGGATTTTATCTGTTTCTTCAGTAAGTGCCGTTCCATTATTATTCCAAATATGTCTCTAGCTAAAATTAGGAGGGAGATAAACAAGTCTAATTTCTATGGTACCATCTGGTCACAGGCCAGTGAAGGAGCAGTTAAGTCCTTTATTGCTACTCTATGCTTAGGATTGACACATTTCTTCCTTTGAAAACATTTTATTTCCGAATGAGTAGTTTGCCCTGGACTTCGTTTTTAGGTCATAGGAGGCTCAAAGTGACTTAGTTGCTGGGCATCAAAATGTTCATTTTAATCATCACCGCCTTTGGGTATATATCATCAAAGCTGCTATTTTGTGTATAAATGAGGTTTGGGTGCATGTAAAAGTCACCCACATAGAGTGGGAGCATTAATGAAATCCATAGGAAAAAATTAGACTCAGTCAACTCATCAGTGATGGTTTCCGGCCACATGTCCCTGGTGGTTTCCAATGAGACCACATCTGCATGTGTAAGGAATCAGGACAACCATCCAATCCAAACCTGGTTCCAGATCTAATTTAATCAATAGAAACACTGGCTCATTTTCTGCCCAAATGTGGGTCTTTCAGTCTTGCCTGCTTTTTTTTTTTTTTTTAATGCTGTTATTATGGTCAATACATGACAACGAAATCTTTGGAAGCAACAAACACTTTCATGTCTATTTTGTTCCTTTCTGAATGAGAAACATTCAAGCCTATTTGACTACTTCTGTTAACGGTCTAACCCAGTATCTCCTATGTTCCTTTTTGTGGTCAGCGTGCAGGCTGACACAGCTCCACACCATTTCTTCCTTGGGTTTTCACAATCACCAAGGTCTCTGGATATGGAAACTCAAGTAGGAGACCTGAGAGAAGGAGGATGAATAAAACACAGGGCCAACATCCAACTTCATAGACTCCAAATGGGTGGGGTCTATTGGCCACTGACATTGATATCCAGTACCTGCTAATCAGAGGCTTCTAAATGCTAAATACTGTTATTCTAAAGAGTGGTTCTTAAGTCTATCGTGTATTGGAATCACCCAGAGGAGATGTAAAAATGCCCTGTGGGGTGAAAAATTAGGTATCTGTACTTCCAACAGGCTCCCCAAGTGAGTCTGATGAACACAGAAGTGCCAAAAGCATCTTTGTAAGTAAGGTGACTGTGAAGGCAACAGAGCAAAAGCCTTTAAGCATTTTTATGTCCCACCACCTGGAGCTTGGAAGCTGCTCAGTTATTCTTTGTTGATGAATGTCTAGAGGGAGAACGAATGAATGAATGAGCAAATGTGTGAATAAATTGGGGGGCTTTGTCTATGGTCCCTGGCCTTTGCTAACTTGATTACAAAGTCTGTGATTTACAGAGTAGACTTGCTCAGCCCAAACTGTGATTTCCAGCTTTGAAGTCTCAATTTGATTAAAATACGTTTAGCAAGGAACGACAACTTTCTGAAATGCTGGGGATTATGCAGCTCCGAGGACCTCTGTGGGGAGCAAGAAATACCAGCAAGACGGTCCTTGTGAACCTGGAGAGGCTGCTCTGCAAGCCTGTATTGGGGCCAAACATCTGACTCCTCTTAATTACATCCTGTCCCTGTTTCATTCCTTCTCATCTCTTGCTTCTGGGTCCTGAGTTTTCCCCAAACTGCCAGGGTTGAATGATCTCAAAAATTAGGCTGAGTCTTTTCCCATGGTGCCAGTGCCTGGGGCATGGACAAGTCTCCTTCTCCGTGGAAAGATGGAAAAAACATAGGTCACTTTCTCTCCCACCCTCAATCCCTGTCGCCAAGTTATTTTGCCCAGTATCACCTAAAGGCGAACCATGCTGTTCCTTCAGTGAAAGAGGAAGGAACAGAGGCTGGATGCTGACCCACCTGTGTTTAAATCACAGCTTTGCCCCTTCCCAGGTGGTAACGCCTGCCTTATGAGATGTCTGGGAGGGTTACGGCAGATAAAGGAGAAGCCATACAGCATAATGGTTCAAACGAAGGCCCTGGAGCCTGCTTGCCCAGGTCAGACTGGCCACATACTAGCTTGACACGTTACTTAACCTTCCTGTGACTCAGTTTCCTCAACCTGTAGACAGCGAGTTGTAATCATAACTCAGGTCACTGAATCACCGTGAGGACTGTATGAAATTAATACATATAAAGACAGATTATTTTATGACCCATAGTTATCCCTCTGTGTTACCTGTCATTATAAACGTCCATAAAAATAACATAACAATGATAATGGTAGCTTTGAATGACTTCCATTTAGAGTCATGGAAAACTGTCTCTTCCCCCTCCAAGTAAGTTCCCAGATTCTCGGCACCTCCTCTCCCACACATCCCCCATCCTTATTTTGGTGTTTATCTCTTAAAATGGTCCGAGGCTACTGGTTGACATAGGGTGTTGCTGAGTCATCTGAGGACACAGGGGCCTATGTCATGAAGAATTGAGGGCAGGGGAGGCCAGCAGGAGACAGATTAGACTTCTCCGAGGCAGGAGTGAGTCAGCCGGGGGTATGTGCCCAGCTCCACCAAGGAGCCGAGAAGGGGTAGCGGACGGCTGCCAGCTTGTTCAGTGTCATCTTCAATATGGCTAATGGCTCAGATGAACAAACCAGCCTGCTCTAGATGCCCAGGCTGAATACTGCCTGACTAGTCCCAGCACACTGCTCTCTCTGGTCTCTCCTCTCCCCATCCTGCCTTTCTTTGCCCTCTCATCTCTCCTTTTCCTCCTCCTCTTTTTCCCTATCTCTTCCTCTGTCCTTCGTTTTGGACCATTCTTTTCTCCTTTATCCCTTTATCATTTTATTCCTGCTCTTCTTTCCTTTCTTCCCCTCGTATTCCCTGTCCCTCTTTCCTACCTGCCTCTTTCTTCCTTTTTCCATCTAAATCTTTTCCCTTCCCTCGGAAGAACCTACAATTTCACGTCTTCTCTGCCTTTCTTGTCTTTCTCCCGACAGTCTACGACCAGGGTCATCATACTTTTTCTATAAAGGGCTAGATAGTAAATATTTGGGGCTCTGCAGGTCCTATAGCTTCTGTTGCAACAACTCAACTCTGCCATGGTAGTGAAAGCAGCCACAGACAATACCTGAATGAACAGATGTGGCTGTGTTTCAATAAAGCTTCACTTTCAAAAACAGGCAGTGGCTGGATTGGAGACGTGGTCATAGTTTGCCAAACCCTAAGGAAAACACTCCTTCTCTCATTCACCTCCTTGATTACAAACCACAAACTCACCAACGATTTACGATCCACTCTGGTTCTAAAAGCCAGGGAATATCTAATCTTGCTGATTATCTCTCCCAGAAAAATTGCGTTAAAAAGAAAAAGTAAAACAGAGATATTTGCCTACTATAGCACACAAATTAGACAACAGAAGAACTTGCCTGTCTCATAGTGAATATGGGGGTCAGAGGTTTGGGAAGATTGTCAGACTGAACAGTGATTTAGTGATTACCTCTTTGGGTCTCTTCCCTAGAGACACCTGATGTCCTTCCCAAAGAAGAAAACATCCCCTTCATCAGAGAAGATATTTAATTAATGAAATAAGCCCCCCCAAAGTATATCTGTGGTGTTTTCAAATCCATTCATTCATTTATTCATTCATCCACGGAGTTTTATTTGAGCACCTACTATGTGCGAAGCTCAGGAACGAGTCCTAGGGGAAACGAAAGGGCAACAAGAATGGACGTGAAAGAGTGTGCCCTCCAGGGACTGACAGTGCAGGGCACGGCAGGGGACAGGGGACGTGGAGAGGACAGCAAGGAGTAGGCGTCTAGTGTGTGCCAAGCACCGGCCTAGTTTCTTTATGTTTGTTCTCACACTCAATCCTTAAACAACTCCAATTTAAAGATGAGGAACCTGGCACTCAGAGAAATAGATTGGCCATGTAGCTAGGAAGTTGCAGAACCTTCCATTGCACCCCTTTTATGTGTTGGTTTGCTAAATGCCACAAGAATGCTGTAAGCATGGAGCTAAAGGAGTTTATAGTTTATAAGCATATCTAGAGCTGTAGTCTTTAAGGAAATGGAGGAGTACATGGGCTGAAGGATGGGTCAGATATCAGAGTAGGAAATGGGTTCAGGAGAAGATGTAAGAAGGGACTCCATTTTTAAAGGGGGTTGCATGGAAAAATCCACGCTTACCTAAAAAAAATTCCAAATGGTGGAATTTCAAATACTGTAGGCAGCCGAGCAGGGAAAATATTTAGGAGTGAAGTGGCCTTCAGTGATTTCCTCAACCCACATGCCATACCTTTCCTAAGCCAGCCCTAAGAAGACGGGCTGCAAAAGCCACGCAGAGATGTGCCCATCCTCAGAGTGGAAGCGTGGGTGCCTCACCACCCAGGCTGCAGGGGTGTCGAGCTCTCCCTGAGACTCGGATGTTGGCCCAAAATATTAAGCTGGGAAGCTGGATGAGGACAGTGCTGAGGATGTTAGCAACCCATCCAGTGGCTCAGAGCAATTTATGAGAATCCTAATTAGATACACAAAGAACTTCTGCAATCGCACAAACACCCTCGACTCTGGCTGGCAGCACGGGGTCTCTCACCATCAAAAGCCATCCTGCGAGCTTCAGTGGAAGAGCCTCCGACAAATAAAGGAATCAGGAACACTAACACTGACCCACCCGGAAGCCGGGAGGGGGATTCTCCACTGACTACCCCCCCCCAGCACTCCCCCACTCCAAGACCTGTGAGCATCTTACCCTGGCGTGGTGCTTTCCAAAGCTCTGGAGTCTATCGCTGCAAGGTTCCTTATTGACACAAGAGCAGAGGGTGTGGTTCTTTCTGATGTTATCAATTTGAATGAGTCTTTAAGGCGATTGCTTGCAAAGTTGCAGTACAAAAGGGACAAAGGGAACCCAATGCACCTATCCAACTGAAATGATATAGATGGAATCTTGAAAACATTTCATATATGATATTTCTCATATATGCCCAAGTATGACATAATTGGGGTCACTAGCTAGTTTTAAAACTGGGAGGGTCCCAGCAAAATAGGTTGAGTTGGTTATCCTAGAATACAATATGAATACAAGAGATACATGTGTCATATCTTTCAAATATTTACATATGATATCTATCATATATACCTAAACATAAGTGCAATGGAATACACCATATAAATAATTTATAGAAGTATATGATAGGGCTTCCCTGGTGGCACAGTGGTTAAGAATCCACCTTCCAATGCAAGGGACACGGCTTTGATCCCTGGTCCGGGAAGACCCCACATGCCCCAGAGCAACTAAGCCCGTGCGCCACAACTACTGAGCCTGTGTGCCACAATTACTGAAGCCCGTGCGCCTAGAGCCCGTGCTCCACAGCAAGAGAAGCCACCACAATGAGAAGCCGGTGCACCGCCACGAAGAGTAGCCCCCGCTCGCCGCAACTAGCGAAAGCTTCTGCGCAGCAACGAAAACCCAATGCAGCCAAAAATAAATAAATTTTAAAAAACGATGGTTTCCTTCTATTTTCTCAGCATCGCTTGCTTCTGAATAATATTATTATATCATCTTGTTCTCCCTGATATCTTTTGGCTGGCCTCTATACATCGAAAGTGCTTTAACCTCTATGATCTTCCTTCTGACTCTTCAAATCCCAGAATCACATAAAAAAATTACGAAATCCATGAGATTGCTGGGGCCTAAGAGATCTCCTGTTCAACCTCCCCTTTGAAACCAGAAATGCCATTTTTTTTAGGTCCCAGACTTACTCATTCTTTATGTTCTCACTCAGCTGTCAGCTTTTAGGTGCCAGGGTGATAACAGGGACCCACCAGTTACTTGCTGGTCGCAGGATAAGTTAATGAACGCGGCTTTGTGAACTCTGGCCTATTCTTATTTTTGTCTAGATCTTACTTGTTTTCTTTATGACTTATTCTGTCTTTTCATTCTTCCATTTAAAAAAAAGCTGATCTATCTCATATTTCTCCTTGAGCATTCTCTCACCTACCCAAGATACCAAAGAGTACATATAGGTATGTATATATATAAACACATATATAGTATATATGGACTCATAGATATATATGCATTATTACAAATATGTTCATACTTTGAGATTAGATATTTTAGTTTCATACATTGGCAACCAACTGGACTGTAAGCTCCTTGAAAGAAAGAAGGAAAAGACCATGAGATCGCCTTCTTGGAACGTCAGTGCCTGAGAATGTGTGTTTCTCAGTAAATGCTGGGTATTGATGATCAATGCTGAAAAGTACCTTTGAGTGTCCCCATGGTGCACTCCACTGTTCCAGAAAGAACACGACAGTTAGACAGGAAAAGGAAGGAAAGTCTTACTGGGACCCTGTGCGTCTCTTAAGGGAGATCAGTAGCCTGTTTCCTAGGGAAATGCCTGGCAGGCTTCACATAGGAGGTTTCACAATAACCAAACACTCCATTCAAAGGTTATACTTACACAGCTCATTAGGAAAATTTTTTATACTTTTGACACTCATTAGACTTGTAATCGTCCACGGAAGCTACTCTATAACAAGAGATAAACACTCCATTCCAGAGGATGAATAATAATTGGGGACCGCTCAGCACTGTGCTCTTTCCAGGTCTAATTTCAAAGCATAATTAATCCTGCTGAAGCTGCCTGAGATAAGTGAAATATTTACGCAGATGTGTTAATTCATGTATTTACTCCTAGAGAGATATTCAGAACTGGACACGCTTTCCGAGAAGATTATCTTAAGACGCCCCCTGGAGCAACATCATTTTCTCTCCAATGTCTTTGCCCCCAGGCGGTCTCTAAAGATGAAGCTGTGAAGACACATTTTCCAGCCCAGAGAGTCTGACCAGAAAAGCCACGAGTCGGGACAGAAAATATCTCCAAGAATTTGGATGCTGTGCTCGTACAAAGAACACACCTCTGGCTTTCTGGCTTATCTGGCTACTTTTTATTTTTTTTAATTTGCCACAAAGAGGACATTTTCTGTTCAGCACCGCATTTCCATGATGCTAACTTGACCTTATTATCAAAACCACGACGCTAACCGGGCTGTGCTGAATGCTGGATTTGTGGATGGACAACAACGACGAGGAGGGGGAGGGGAAGCAGGGTGATGATGGCGTTGATGGCGCTGGGGGTGACGATGGCAACAGCTAGCATTGATTGAACCATTTCTATTTCCAGGTGGCTGTACTTAGCTAGCTCTTTACATAGAACCTCTCATTTTGGCTTCATGACAACCTTATCAGGTAAATATTTCTGCATTTAGTTGAAGATGAGTAAACTGAGGCTAAGAAAAATTACCCCTTTCACAGAAGCATTTGTAAATGGGACAATAGATATTGTTCACACATACACAATTACTTTTTCCTAAAGTATCTATATATCTCAAGCATCTGATTAGCCAACTTTGATAGACATCCTAGAGAACTGAATGAAACAAGAGTCTTACATGATCGACCCCGTCCAGAGTAAGGCCCCTTAAGTAGAGACTGCCACTTACTCACTAGGGGACTCACAAGCCCGCTGAGCTGAAGTTTCCTCCTCTGTAAAATGAGTATAAGCAATATTTAACTTCATAAAGTTGTTAACGAATATTAAATTAAAGAACACATGTAATGCATCCGGTATGGTGATTGGCATATTCTATTCCCCAAATATGTTGCTATTTCATAATAGATGCTGCAAGAGTGACAGCAGTGGTAGGTAGGAGTAGAGTTAGAACTGACTTATTTGACAGCTACCCATCATATTTAAAAGTTTCCTGTCAAATGAAATGCATCCTGACACCAACCATTCATCCATGCATGTATTTATCCATTCAGTCCTTCATTGACCAGTCACCTGTCATGCTCAAGATTTTGTAGTGTTTACTGCTGGAAACAAGACTCTCGTTTACCGAGAACCGCACCCCACGTGGAGGTGCTTAGTCAAGCACTGTGGTGGAGGGGTGCTTCACTCCTCTCTGTGTCCACAGGCCTTGTCATCTAACTCCCAAACTCCTCCACACAAGGCAGAGTATACCTCCAGAGTATACTTTGGGCTTGACCATAGAACTTACTTTGGACAGAAGGGTGTTAGCCGACGTGGATCTGACAAAGCAGAGACTTGAAATGTGCACGTGCAGGTAGGTGTTTTTTCCTTTGCCTTCATCATAGCCAAGGGAAGAGCTTTTCCCAGGTAGGTGCTGCCCCTTCAGCCTGAGACCCAGAATAAACATAGGTGGAACAGAGACCACAGAGATGACCCATAGTCTTGCGGCATCAGGGGAGCCACCACGGCCTGAGGCAGAGCTTTTCCACTCAATCTGTGCTCCCACGAGCAAAATACATGCTATTGTCGTGTACTTCCAAGATTTCACAGCAACAGCTGAGGAACACAGCCACAAATCACTATGACACAGCAGAGAACACGGCTCTTGATCTGAGGAAGGTACAAATGCCCTATAGGGAATTCAAAGAATCAGATGCTTTCGTTTGGGAGAGAAATATAAGGCACACTTAGATTTCTTGATGGCACTGTGAGAATCCGGGGTTTAATTCTGGGAGTAGAGACTGTAAGGCATTATGCACTTTGCTCAAATTCACACCAGCCACAGCACTAACCTCTGCCCCTTTCAATACCGTATTTGGCCACGGTGGTTGCCAGACTGTCCTCTACCAGCTCTAGACAGGCGTAGCCTGTCCTGGCACCATCTCTGAATACAGCTTCCACCGTTCTTGAAGGCAGCTTCTGCCCGATGCCCTGAGCTTTTGTTGCCTACTCACACTTACTCAAGTTTTAAGGGTTCACCTGCCATCTCTGCTGCCTTTGCTTTTCCTGTCTCAGTTTTGGGAAGTCCAAGGGTAACTAGCATGCCATGTGAGCCATGAGAGGATTCTAAAACCCATGCTAGCGAACAATGGGCTGCGGTGAGATCACCAGCTATGAGTACAGAAGTACCATCATCCCATTAGACTGTAAGCCCCGTGAGGGTGGAAACAGCCTTTTTTTGCACGATAGGCAGCCGAGAGGTGGACTGTAGAGGAAAACCATGGGATTTCTGCTCACTGTTCCCTTTATAGAGATTGGCTCGCCTTCATTCCTCCATAGGATAATAGTTGGAGCTGTTGTGTTAGTACAACGTAACCCCACCCCTTATTCACTCCTGATGGGTCCAAGAAAGAGTGCTTGACCCAAAATGCATCAGGAATCCTTCCTCTGGAATTTGAAATTTAGAATTTGGCAAATAGAGATTGGGACTTATTGTAGCCTTGTTACATAATGTCACTGCTCTAGAGCAGAGTTTTTTTAACCCTGATACTATTAACGTTTGGGGTCAGATTAATTCTGTGTTTTGAGATGTGGGGGCCTGTCCTGGGCATTGTAGCATGTTTGCCAGCATCCCTCACCCCTGGCCTCTACCCACGGATGCCGGTATCAAATAGCCTCCCTGTCATGACAATCAAAAATATCTCCAAACACAGCCAAATATCCCCTGGGGGGCAAAATCCCTGCCCCGCACTGAGAGCCACTGCTCTATAGAGAGGACCTATGAATTCCTGCTGTTGAGGCCCCAGGACTGTCCTGGTTCCTGTTTTTTCCTCTGAACCTATTTGCTCAACTCTTTCTTAAATTCACTGAGATAGACACTTCTGCATCCTTAAAATAAACTCCTTTTAATTTACTGAGTTGTCTGTAATTGGTTTCCATTACGAGAGTCGTGGTATCATGTGATCAGCACTCAATAAATACTTTTGGTGAGCAAACTCACCACCCAAAGATCTACTGGAAAGCCAGTTAGAAAACAGAGTGTGAGGGTCTCAAGTCCCTCAGAAATAGGGGGTCAACCAAGGTCTTACCATCACCCACAAACTGGAGCAGGGCCAGGTCAATCTGCCTCTTCCAACGGGAGCCTTTCTGGAGGGCAATTCCATAACCAGTGGTGGCAAAGATGTACCCACTTCCGATGGTCACCAGCTTGCAGCCTTCGTCCCTCCCAGCCTTATAATTCAAGACCGCAGCATCATAGATGAAAGCGTCCAGTTTCCTGCAATGACAAGAAACCAGGGAGTCACGGGGAAGGCGAGGTACCGTCTCAGGGCCCAGCTCCTAAGGCCTGATCCAGCATCACATACTTTCTTTCACATGGGAGATGATGATTCATGACGGCTCCATCCCATCAGCATAAAAGGATCTATTTTTAATGAGGAGATAAAAGCCAGAACCTTTTCTCTCAAAGTTTCAAGAGGCAGTTAAATAAAGACGTGAAGAATCCTTATGCCCAAGTGAGTAAACAGTCAAATATGCTGGTTTGCAAGTGTTTGCCCTTAGCACTCCCAACAGGGAAGAGCAGTGGCCTATTTAGAAAGGTTTGCATTAGAACAAAATAAACCATTAAGGGACAGGAGAATCAGATGGTTTCGTGCAGGAAGGGGAGAGAGACTAAATAGGAATGATGTCTCTTCCTGCCCTAAGAAACATGTTTATGAAACATGTTTCATTTATATTATAAAAATTATTACATAATAAATTTTAGAAACCCAAATAATGCAGAAAATATTAAGAATACAATTAAAATTAAAATTGCCTATAATTCCATAACTCAGAGGCAACCTCTGTTAATAAATTTGTGAACAACTTTCCAAAGTTTATATGCATGTGTGTATACACACACCTCATATACACACACACACAAACACACATACACACTCCTTTTAAAACAGGGGTTGGTAACTTTTTCTATAAAGGCAAGATAATAAATCGTTTAGGCTTGGTCTCTGGTGCAACTACTCAGCTTTCTGTTGTAGCATGAAGCTGAACTGTGTTTCCTCAAAATTCGTATGTTGAAGTCCTAACCCCCCAGTACCTCCAAATATGACCTTATTTGGAGATGGGGTCATTGCAGATGTAATTAGTTAAGATGAGGTCATATGGAGCAGGGTGGGCTCCTAATCCAATATGACCGATGTCCTTATAAAAAGGGGAAATTTGGACACAGACGTGCACACAGGGAGAACACCAGGTGAAGGTTGGAGTTATGCTGCCACAAGCCCCGGAACTACCAGAAGCCAGGAGAGAGGCCCGGACAGATCCTTCCCAAGTGCCTTCAGAGGCAGCACAGCCCTGCTGACACCTTGATCTCCGCGTTTCAGCCTCCAGAAGTTTGAGACAAAAAATTCCTATCGTTTAAGCTTCTCAGCTTGTAATGCTTTGTTATGACAGCCCTAGGAAATTAACACACAGCATGAGAGCAGCCAGCGACAATGCATAAATGAAGGAATTCAACTCGGTTCCAATAAAAGGTTATTTGCAAAACACAGGTTGGCCCATGGGACATAGTTTGCCAACCCTGTTTCAACTCTCCAAATATAATTACACCACGCAAACCATTTCACCAATGGCTTTCTTTTCTCATTTAACCCCACACATAGTGAATGTATTTCTATGTCAGTGTACAGCACTCTTTTTAATTTTTTGGTACATTTATTTTTATTGAGGTATACCTTATATGGAATAAAGCACTAGATAAATTTTTACATATGTGTACATCCTTGAAATCACCATGCAGACTGAAGTAGAGAACATCACTATCACCTCAGAAGTCCTGTTTACCCCTCCCAGTCAGCACCCTCCAAAAGGCAAGCACCCAGTAATCCCCTCAAAGGCACGGCTGTGTCTAATTCATGACCTACATCCTTATTGGTGGGCATGTATGTTGTTTCCAATTTTTAAAGTTATTTAACAAGGCTGAAATGATCAACCTTGAATACAGGGGATGGATATCTCAACTCTAATGTAGGTAGGAAAACTAAATGGGAGAGTTCTCAACTTCCTGACACTTCCTCAACTTTACTGCCCTTCACTCCCTAACAAGAAGACATACAACAGTGAAGCAAAAATAAAATAAAATAAAATAAAATAAAAGTGGCAGGAAGAGGATGTCAAACGCTGCATCCTTCCAAAGACAGCTGCTGAAGGACTCCCTATGGGAAGAAAACTATTTGGAAGGTTTACAGCTGTGTTCTTCACTTTAATTTTTTGCTTCTGTAATGGTTAGAGATGGGGCAAGACTACAAGGCTTGTCTCACCAACAGAAAGACTCTGAAGCTTTCACCTCAGGGCTGTAGGGCTGGAGGCTTAGCTTTATACTCTGAGAGTATTAAAAGGGGATCAGATCATCCAAGTGGAAGAGGGGGAAAAACTGGGCATTGTCAACAGAAATGGCAAACAGAGCTGTCGAACCAAGAGGAAACACCCTTTTTGGACAGCCAGCCATGCTGAGACCCATGCAAATACAGGTTGGGGGGCTTTTAAAGGTTGGTTTATGTTATGATGGCAGTACGGCGTGTGACAGGAGCGGCGGGGGAGCAGGTGGAAGGGATCTGAGTTCTAGTCTACATTTACGTCTATGATGATGCCACCTCGGAAAGTCACTTCCTTCTTTTGCACTGCTGGTTTCTCATCTGTGAGATGAGGTTGTCATTGCGGTCCTTTTGAACTGTGGCATCCTACGGTTCTGCAAGCCAAGAGTCACCTTCTGTCAATCTCAAGAGGGAAAGTGAGACTCTGGATAACGTGTGTACCCTGAGGACTTCAGGACAAATGGACAACATGTGTACTCTTAATGAAGTTGGGGTGCTTGCCACCTCAATACTTCATGTTGCCATGGAGATGGCGAGAACCGGGGTTTTAGTAACACTTTCTAAGATTCCTGCAACTCTCTTCTCTCAATTCCTCAAAAACCAAACAAATACACACACAGGTGCGTTTAGGTACATTCAAATGTTAAGGCCACCTGTGGGTATTCATGGGGTGAAAGCCCTCCCCATCCTGTTAACCCACCACACACTGATGCATTTCTGCAATGGAAATCTAAAACTGTGCCTGGCATTCATACGAGAGCTGTCCAACAGCAGTTTAAACTCATATTTTACGGACAGGCACAGATTTCTGCAAATCATTACCATATTCCATGACAGATCTTCAGCTGAGCAAGAAACAGCCGGATGAGCCCAAAGAAAAAGGGAAGTTTTCTCGGAAAACAAAGTTTGCAAATGCAAGATGCCATCAAGTCAGAGCGAGGACAGCTGCAAAAGACAGTTAAAGCAACCACACGCTGGCTTGTCTGGGTGGCTGGCGGCCACGCTCTTAGAGCGGTCTGGCCAGGGAGACTCTCTGTGGTCTCAGGGCCACGTCAGGACCAAAGTGAGGACAACACATGAAGGAAACCACAGGGCCATGTGGACTGTGACTTCTGTCCCTCATTGATGATTCTAGAGAGCTGGGGTCTAAATGCAATGGCCACAGATACCTGCATGTTTAAAAACATCCTGGGGCTTACACAGTCCTCTGATAGACAAGGCCATTGTTTGCACAATGCTTCACAAAAGTGCACAGCGTTTTACATACATCGTCCCACCGGGGCCTCACAAATGCCCAGTAGGGAAATTTATTATTATTATTTTCTCCTATGTTGTCTATGAGCAGGTGAGGTTCTGAGAGGCTAAGGCAGCCTGAAGCTCATCGGCAGTATTTCCGAACTCTGAACACAAACCCTCTACGGCAGGATTGTCTAGGAGGACTTTCTACGATGATGGAAATATTGAGCACTTAACGTGTGATTAGTGCAACTGAGAACCTGAGTTTTAAATTTTATTTCATTTCATTAATTTAGATTCTGGTGTAAATGGCCGCACGTGGCCGGCAGCTACTGAAGTGGCCGGCACGGTGGCTCCCGGTGGGCGGGGGAGGTGGAGGGAGCGAGGGCCCTGGGCTCTCCTTGCTCCGACTCAAAGACCTGTGCCTTTGATCTCTTTCCCACTGAAGGAAAAATGTTCCCATTGTTGAAAAGAAAAGATGTAAAACGCACTGACATCCTCAAGAGTGGGCTTTGTGTTCAAAGACTTGGAACAAGGCACCTGTATTTCTGAGCTTCATTCTTCTCGCTGCAAAGTGGAGCAGACGTTACCTGCCCTTCGAGGGCTGTTGGGAGTAAAGCGATGTTATATAAGGAGATGTGTGCGCAGTGCCCGGCACATAACAAATGCTCAAGACACACAGATGTGTGCAATTGAATTCAGATTTCACAGCAAAGGAGCTTACAACTTTTATGCATTCTGTGGGACAAATCCAGTCCTGAATACTTTATACACATTATCTCATTTCACTGAGTCCTTTTAACTGAGCAAAGATGGATGCACTACTGCCGTCCCCACGGACTGAGGAAACGGAGGCACTGAGAGGTAAAGTAAGGGACACAGCTGACCAGCTTAGGTAAGCATCAAAGCAGCATTTGGACTTGACACAGTCTGATGACAAAGGTCACAGACCTAACTACTCTGACCATGTTACCCATAAAACTTGTGGAATAAATGGAAACAGCTCTGTCTACTACTTTGAGATTCAGACTGGGGGTTACAGCTCTACATGAAGCCCAGCGTTATGAAAAAAGTGGAAGGATCAGACCAGAGTCGTCAGTTTCAAAAGATTTGGTGGGTCGTTCAGTTTCATCTCTCTCCCAGGAGATGCATAGCCCTGTAAGGTCTCGAGTCACCTCCACAGAAAACATCTCTTGCCCTCAACACATCCTATCCTACATGTCTGGGAGACATTTAGGCATAGATGGCCACAGCTTCTGGTTGAGGGTAGGGGGTCAGAAAGAGAAAAAGGCCACCTGAAGCCCAATTTAGACCAAAAGCATTCGGGGGATTGGAGCTGCGATGGTGGGAGACCGAGTGACATCTTAGGCTGCAGCGTAATTGGCAGCACTGGAGTTGGAACAACACAGAGATTACAGGCTGGCACGGGAGGGAAGAGCCCCTCAGAACTCAGAGCCATCAGCTGGAAGCTTAAGGGCTCACAGGGAGGGAACACAGTGACGTTTCTCTGCTTGGTGTTTTCTTCTCCTGCTTTTCAAGGGGAGATCATCTATGTCTCTGCCTTCCCAGCTCCTACCGAGCCACTGGCTGTCACTGGCTCAGTGCTTCTTCCACTGGGTGGGTGAGGCTCAAAGATCCGGTCTGAGAACCGTGATGGGGACAGAGGCCCTACCCAGCCCGCCTCTCTGCCTCTGCTCCCTACAGAAGGGCGAGCACTGCTCCAAACATTTGTGACAAATGAAACGACATCTCGGCTCCCCAGTGCAAGGGCTGGAACAGAACCGGAGTCTGAAAATTCATGCTGTGCTGTGCTGGCTGTGTGATGTGCCCACCCCCCGCCAGGCATCACGGAGGCTGTGTGGGTGCTGTCACCCTCTCCCTGTCACCCGCAGCCCTCAAGGAAAGCAAACGATAAAAAATGACAGTAATTCAGAATGAGAGGGGGAAATAAGACCTCCTCTCTGCAAATTTGCCAAGAAGCAAAGTAAGGAGGACTGTCATGTGCGCTCCATGCCACTTTAACCCAGCAGTTTCCTGCCAGATTCTTTGACAGCTTTGAAGAGCTGCCACAGCTTTCTGGAGTGTGTAGATCTGACCCTGTTACTTCCGTTGGTCTCTCCTGTACCTACACGATGGCCTGAATGTTCACTCCTGGCCCCAAGACTGTTTACCGGCAAAGCTGATTCTCCCTACAAGAGGGGACACCATGGCCCCCAGTCAAGGCATGGCCCCTTTGGGGAAAGGGACTTGTATTGTCAAGTGGCTTGACATTTCCTAATCAAAAGTTTCCGGCTTTAGCTCATCATCTCCTCATGCATGTTTTCAGATGCTCTCTGGGGGTCTCAGCACATTTAAAGGCTAATTATATAGTTAAAATTAATTATTCATTCATTAACATTCAAGAAGTCTTTAACTAGACATTGACTTGTTCTGATGAATTAATGAAACCAGAGTGTGTGTGTGTGTTATGTGTGTATGTTTTGGAGGTCTAGTCTAAAGCATTACTGAGAATTAAGAATCTCTTTGGGGACTTCCCTGGTGGCACAGTGGTTAAGAATCTGCCTGCCATTGCAGGGGACACGGGTTCGAGCCTTGGTCTGGGAAGATCCCACATGCCGCGGAGCAAATAATCCCGTGCGCCACAACTACTGAGCCTGCGCTCTAGAGCCCGTGAGCCACAACTACTGAAGTCCGCATGTCTAGAGCCCAGGCTCCATAACAAGAGAAGCCACCGCAGCAAGAAGTCCACGCACCGCAACGAAGAGTAGCCCCCACTCACGGCAACTAGAGAAAGCCTGTGCGCAGCGCTGCCAAAACCAAATAAATAAATAAATTAATTAATTAAAAAGAACGAATCTCTTTGATGAGAACTGAATGTATTTCTTTAGGGCACATCAAAGCCTCGCTAGGAGGAGGAGCACGTCAGCCAGTAATTCAGGTCAGTCAGCACGTTTGGGCAACTGTGGAACAGTGGACGGGGTTCAGGTCCACCTTTGCCAGCTCTATGAATGAGACCCAGTCATGGGGCCTCTTCGAGCTTCAGTTTTCTCATCTGTAAGATGGGGGAATAGCTCATTCACAGGGCTGGATATTGGATGGATGGAAACGGGAGTGAAGGTGTTTTGGAAATTGCACACCCTGGTGCAAATTCAGGACTTTGCTGGGGCAGTGATGATGTCATTGCGCAGAGAAGCGATGGTGCAGGTCATCATCAAGCACCCAGACACAGGGCTATTAGTGGGTGAAGGGCATTCATGGGCCAAGAAGTGGTACCCCTGAGGATACCTTTGAATGTGCCTGCTTGGGCAGGAGACACTCAATACATACAGAGATTGTACCTGACATCAGCACGGGATGGTCTAAAATAGGCTCCAGGAAAATGGCCTAGAATCACATTATGACTCTGAGTTTGTGAATACAAACTTCAAAGTCAGAATTGTACCCACACTGATGCACTTTCACTAAGGAAGCATTTTTCAGAGCAAAGTCTGTTACATTAATTTAATTCCTAGATCGATGTCTCGCATAGCATAGTTGAATTGTTTCCAAGTTTTTTGGAAACTACTTTCACTGGGATCAATTCTTCTGTGTTGGAATTTTATAAGGATTTGATTCATTGATCAGAATTTGGACCATAATACATTTTACTAATTTATAACTTCTGCCATTTTGAGTTTTCTTTTGTGGGTATGGTTGCCACCAAGTCCAATTCTTCTGGGTCAAAACTGTTCAGAGAGGCAAAAGTGGCCAAGAAGATTCAAGTCGTCTATGACTTTGTAGTCAATAACAAATTTCACTCTGTGTGCTTTTTGTTGTTGTCAGTTTTATTTGTGTTGATTAATTCTTCCAGTAATATTCACTGTGAATTGGGTAAAAAAGATGGATGGTGAATATTTACTTTTTAACTGAGAAAATTCTGTGCAGTACCGTAAGACTGAGACAGAGAGAGGCAGAGAAGGAGGGAGGAAACGAGGGAGGGAAAAATACAGATGGAAGCAGGCTCCAAGGAAAATGGGAAGACAGTGAGAGAGAAAGAGAGAAAGGAAAGAACAGGAAAGCGAGAGTGAGGGAAAGAGACAGAGAAGGAGAAAGAGGTTAAGACAGAGAGGGAGAGAATGAAGAGAGGGAGATGGACTTACAGGGAGAGACTAAGAGACAAGAGGGAGGGAGAGGGAGGCAGAGAGATGGAGAAAGAGAGAGAGGGAGGAAGGAAGGAAAGAAGGAGGGAGGGAAGGAAAGAGGGAAGGAGGGAAGGAGGGAGGGAAGGAGGGAAGGAAGGAGAGAAGGAGGGAGGGAGGGAAGGAGGGAGGGAGGGAAGGAGGGAAGGAAACAAGGGCAAACACAATACAAACATACAGTTTGCCTACTGACTAACAACCACAAAAGCAGGAAAAGGTTAAAGTGATACAGAAAATCCCCTCTTCGTTACTGTTGAATTTAACATGGAATTTAACAAACTAACCTTGTCCAAGTTGGTGATAGATCATGTAATGCAATCTTTTAATTTTTCAGAAGAGAAAACCGAAGGCTGGAGGTCTCAGTCCTGGGTGTTCCGCAGAGTCAGTGCTCCCAGACCTGTCTACCACCTGCCAAAGCAACGCATCCTCGAGGCACTGCTGCAGGGCTTCCCAAATCTGAGCGCATGTCCTCAGGTGGGATGTCGGGTCAGAGGAGCACTACTGTGGGGTTTTGGGTAAGTCTGTGCACCTATCCAAACCTTGATTTCCCCATCTGACCAGAAGGAAAACAACCTCTCCCATGTGGTCGTACTCTGGTTGAAGGAAGGAATGGCTATAAATTTGCTTGATGAATTATAAAGCACTATGCAAATGCTATTCTTTCTTCATGTTACCACTCATGTTCTGCCATAGGAAAGGTATTGATTCCAGCTGACACGTAAATCTTTTATAGAGTTTCTTAGTAGATACTCTTCAAGGGTTGGGATCAGAGTAAACATTCTACTGCAGGTATTCCATGGTGCACAGCGTATTATGAAAAATGCTCATGTTACAGAGAATGTTTTCTTTGTTCAGACTTTTCCTGAATGTTCCCTATGTGCCAGACACTGCTCTTTGCCTGCATATCTCATTTAATCCTTACAACAGTTCTAAGTGCAAGTTCCTAAGTTATGTTTCCGAAGTGAAGAAATCATACTTACCATCATCTTATAAACAAAAAAAACGAGATCTAGGAAGTTAATTAACTTGTCTAAGGTCCCACAGCTGAATGTTAGCAGAGAGGGAATTCGAATCCAGGATGCTGGCTTTTAAGCACCATAACCCACTCCTGGTAGTGACAATGATCGTGCTAAACTTGCCGCACACTAGGACTGAAAGACAGGGACTCTCAAAGGCCAGAAAATATATGAAAGTGAGAGACTGGGAAAAGAATCAATATTTAATGAAACCCTATTACGTGTCTGATACAGTGCCGGCTACTTTCCCTAAGTCAATTCATTTAATTCTCAAAGGAATCTGGGAGACAGGATTTGAAAGATGTGGGAAACAGTCTCAGAGAGGTTATTTAATTTGCCAAAGGTCACACAGTTGGTAATTATCAGAGTCAGAATATGAAGCTAGGTATTTCTCAATCCAAAGTTGATGCTCTGCACCATGGGGTCACTCAGAAAATAAGTAAATCAATCAATCAATCAATCAGTTGAATAAGATTAACCTCTTCTAGAAGATATAAATACTCTGACCCAGAAATTCTACTTCTTGAGATCATTCCTAGAGAATTACTTGCAGAAGTGCCTAGAGGACTCATCATGGAGTTTTAACGTGCCCATATTACTAAGAGCTCCCTGGAGGGAAACAGTCTAATAAACTGTGATGTATGCAAACCATGGAATTCTTTCCAGCTGTCAAAGAGAATGAAGGCAAAAGACACCTACAGATATGGAAGGCGCCTCAAACACATTATTAATTGAAAACCAAACTGTGCCTTACTGTTTGATAGCATGAATTCATAAAAGTGCTAACAAAAGATCAAGATGAAAAAAAATTAATTACATGGGACTGAGAGAACTGATGAGGATGATTATAATTTTTGTGACTTTCTGTTTGAGTAAAAAAAAAAAAATCCCACAAGGACTCAGAGGCAAAAAATATACAAATCAATTTTCACTGCAAAGTAAAGGAGCTGTTAGAGTGGAAGATTACTGGACTGAATGTCAATATTATGACACAGTATGAGTGTGTTTCGTGTTTGGTAATTGCAATCATTGTTGCTTTTGTTGTGGCCATCCATTTACAATGCTTGGTGTCAGTCTATTTACCTCTTGTAAAAATAAAATACAGTGTGTGTGAAAGAAAAAAAAAGTAATCCACCTGCCAATGCAGGGGACACAGGTTCAAGCCCTGTTCCGGGAAGATCCCACATGCCGCGGAGCAACTAAGCCCGTGCGCCACAACTACTGAAGTCCGCGCACCTAGAGCCCGTGCTCTGCAACAAGAGAAGCCACCGCAGTGAGAAGCCCGTGCACCGCAACGAAGAGTAGCCTCCGCTCGCTGCAACTAGAGAAAGCCCATGTGCAGCAACGAAGACCCAACACAGCCAAAAAAAAACCAAAAAACTCATAGAACTAGCTTAAAATTTTTCTTCTCCTTCAATTCTCCACAATTACATTAATTTCGTTTCTGATTTTTATAATTTTATTCTGCTTACTTTGTTGTTACATTCTCTTCTTATTTTTTTCTAAGGTAGATGCTTGCATAGTTTACCCATCTATTTTTTTACCAGTGTATTTGGTTGATGGCATAAATTTCACGGTAGGCACTGCTTTTGCTACATCTCACAATTAAGCTCAAAATAAATTTAATTTCTCTTGGAAAAAAAACCACATTATTAATTGAAAACCAAACTGTGCCTTACTGCACAGAGTTTGATAGCATCCCACAGAACAAAATTTTATAATTATGTGTGAACATATAAATATATGCAAATGCATCTAACAAAGGTCTAGGAGAAATGGCACGTATATCAGACAGATAACAGTGCTTACCTGGTGGGGGTGGGGGTGATTTGGGATTGGGACGTGGTCAAATGGATGCTTATTTATCTGCATTTTTTACAATGAGAATATATTTTTTAATGAGAAGCAATGCAGCATAGTGGTTAAGGGCATAAATGCTACAGTCAGTTCAAATCCCAGCTCTGAAGCTTACTTGCCTGGCCAGGGACTTAACCTCTGCATGACAGCGCAGGGGGGCCAAATGTGCCGTCCTAAATTGTGTCTCTTAGGCATGAAGACTAAGTCAGGCTGATTATTTTTAAGAAACGAAGACTCAGGAAGCCTTTCTTTTTACCTCCTCCTTACCTGCCTAAATAACTTAGATGAAGGGTCTGTTCCCGGAATAGAGCTACCACCAGAGATGTCTGCAAAGAATACAGGCTAAGTGTGTTGGGGGAAACCAGGCAGGGCCTGGAGATCAGACTCCTCTCTGTGTCCCACTGTCTCTGCTGGTGCAGCAAACATTTATTTGCCAAGCATTTGCTCTTCCATTTCCATGTGAACAGCTTCCTCCCCTTTGAAGTCTCAAACTCCCACCCCCAACATCGTCTTTTGTCTTTAGCTGAAGACGGTATTTAAGGTGAGGCTTGGGCCATTTTGGTAAGTAACCCAGTTCTCCTGGGTCTCTCCCATGTATATATGTTATTAAAGTTTTGTTTGACTTTCTCCTGTTAATCTATCTCCTGTCAATTTAATTCTTCAACCAGCCAGGAAAAAGCTAGAAGAGTAGAGTATAATTTCTCCCTCACTCCCAGCAATAGCTTCCCTGTGTACACAGTGGAGATGCTGGACGTACCAACCCTCACGGGGCGGTTGTGAAGATTAAATGAAGAATTATAGGTAAAGTGCTTACAAGAGCGTCTGGCACAGAGCAAGGACAACTAAGCAACTGAGATTAGGAAGCAGGGATGGACACTAGCTAGCAAAATAATCGCATTGCCCAATGGTGGCGGTCTACACCCAGGAGCCCGTACTGCATTTATGTGCACTGGGCATTGGGGTGCACTACAAGGTCACTCCCCACAGCGCATACTCGGGTGGAGCGCTGGGGGGTGAGGCCTCCCCCACAGACCCCGGAGGTGAGCTTTCTGTGGCAGTGCTCACGTCGGACACCTGTCGGACACTGGTGCCTAAGGGAGTGTGTTGGGTTGAATAGTGTCCTCCCAAAATTCACATCCACCAGAACCTGGGAATGTAATCTTATTTGGAAATTGGGTCTTTCCAGATGTAATTAGTGAAGGATCTCAAGAGAAAATCATCCTGGATTTAGGTGGGTCCTAAATCTGATGACTTAGAAGAAGAATCCCTTATAAGAAGAGGAGGGACTTCCCTGGTGATGCAGTGGTTAAGAATCCGCCTGCCAATGCAGGGGATACGGGTTTGAGCCCTGGTCTGGGAAGATCCCACATGCGGTGGAGCCACTAAGCCGGTGCGCCACAACTACTGAGCCTGCGAGCCACAACTACTGAGCCCACACACCATAACTGCAGAAGCCCACGCGCCTCGAGCCCGTGCTCTGCAACAAGAGAAGCCACCGCAATGAGAAGCCTGCACACTGCAACGAAGAGTAGCCCCGGCTCTCCGCAACTAGACAAAGCCCGCGTACAGCAACAAAGACCCAACGCAGCCAAAAATAAATAAATAAATATATTTGAAAAAAGAGGAGACACGCAAGGAACAAGGTCATATGGAGACAGAGGCAGAGATCTGAACGATGCTTCCACAAGCCAAGAGGCCCCAGAAACGGGAAGAGACAGGAATTTCTCCCCAGAGCCTTCGGACGGAGCGTGGCCCTGCCAATACCTCGCTTTTAGACTTCTGGACTCCAGAACCGGGGGAGAATACATTTCTCTCGTTTTAAACCCCCAAGTTTGTAGTTATTTGTTATGGCAGCCGCAGGGAACTACCACAGTGGGGAAAGCTGAGGCGTGGTACCTGAATTCCTATTGCTCTTCCACCTGCATTTCTCTCGATGGAATGAGGCTGGACTTGCTAAGGCAGAGGCTGCTGTCTAGGCCCCAAGCACTCACCACGGGGTATGGACAGCATCTCCCAACCTGTGCTAAGGCCTCCCATGGCCTGAGCTAGCCCAGCACCAGGAAAACTCACTCCTCCCCCTGCTGCTAGAGCAAGAGAACACACAGGGCTGATGCTTTAACACCGAGACCATTTAGCACCTGGGTCAGTGGGAGCTTGTTTACAGTTTTCACAGTGGAGAGAAAGGAAGCACACTACTGAGGTTTTCCAAACCTGAGCCACTGATGGGCAGGAGCGCCAACTTCCCTGGTTCTACCTCTCCACCCGCCCCCCTAGCCTCATACGCCTCATAACAAAGATGTCCAACCCTTCCCAGAATCCTTCACTTGTCAGGACAAGCAGACAGT
This sequence comes from Grampus griseus, assembly GCF_964374135.1. Taxonomy (NCBI): domain Eukaryota; kingdom Metazoa; phylum Chordata; class Mammalia; order Artiodactyla; family Delphinidae; genus Grampus; species Grampus griseus. The sequence goes on along the minus strand of NC_139008.1, from coordinate 31,125,984 downwards.
TAGATGTCATGAGTAGAAAGAGATGATGGGCTGAGTCTGAATGCCAGCTCTGCCAATCACGTAACCTTTGAACAAGTTGCTTCTGCTCCTTGAGCCTCAGTTTCACCTTCTGCAAAATGGAGAGAACACCTATTTGGCAGAGTTGAATCAGGATGAAATGAGATGACACATTTGAAGTCTCCATGTGCATCTGACAATCAATAAGCAGAGGTGATTCCTAAGGAGACAAGGAGATGGAATCTGCCAGGAAGCTCCTGCTTGTTCAGTCTCCCCAGGGAGAATTTCCTAACCACGTGTGTCCGAATGCAAGGAATACATCCTGTTTTGGGTTGGTTATCCTCTGTGAGTTCATTTTTTTTCTCCATTTCAATAAAAGAAGAAATATTGACCGTTTTAAAAGCAGTATCAAGTCTTTCAAAGGAAAAAGAGACATTTTGAATTATGAACAAAATTAGTTCTTGGTTTTGTATAATACTGCGTAATTAGAAATAGGCTAATTGTGCACTGTTACGGGAATGTTCATATTTAGTATTTTAGGTTGTGACTCAAAGCATAGGCTCTGGAGCAAGTGTGACCACAGACGAGCTATTTTAATCTCTCTGTGCCTATTTCTTCGATTGTAAATCACTATCTCGTAGGGTTGTTATGAGGTTTAAATAAGATACTGCAGGCAAAGCATTCAAAACAGTACCTGGCACATAGGTAAGCTCCCAGTAAATGGTATCTATCAGTTTGAAATACCTCTCTTAGTTTCCAAAACAATTCAGGCAGGTTATTCAAACTGCAGTAGAAGAAGGTTTAAACATATCGATAAAGCAATTTGAGTGAACTGAATTCTGAGATGGAATAGCAGGTAAGGGCTTAGGGGAAGTCTGAAAGCAGATATTCAGGCCATAAGCTCTCCGCAGTTGCTAACAGAAGATCATAAATTAAGCTCCGAATTATGTAGAAACCCAAGCAAAAAGAACACTACAAGAAGTTACAGGACTTGCGTTGTCCACAAGATAAAAGAACCTTACAGTGAAGAAAGACAATGCTGTTTACTGTACAGAAGTCTGAGAAATGAGGTAGGATGACACTGTGAACAAATTGGTACAATAATGGTATCAGCAAGGTTTCTGAAATAACTATTTCTTGGAGGGCCCTCCAATGCCAGACAAGGTATGATGAAAATGCATAGCAGTAAAAGTTAAATTAATCAATCTTCCTCTAGCTCAGTGAAATATCTCCTAGTCATTAAATGTGATAATTGTCCAACAAAACTGTACAGATTTAACTGAGAAAAGTCAAACAGATTTGCATGGACACCGATTCAGTGTGTGTAAACTATGAACATGTGTACAAATCCCCGAAGGAAATGCAGGAAGAACTGAAGAATTATGTTCAGAAGAAACTTTTTTTCTTCTTATTATAAGAAATACTTTTGTTGCAGAAAATGTGTTAAGTATAAAAGGGGTAGAAAGAAGCCCACAACCCTCATCATCTAGCAATATCTCTGATAACCTTTGATGTATTTCATTTCAGTTTCCTTTCTTCTTTTCTCTTTCCTTCTCCTTCCATCTTTACAGAATTGGGATCCCACTTTATTCAACTTTTCCCCCATTTTTTTCTATTTTTAATACTTTATGGGTGGCCTTGAACATCCATTCATATAGTTTTAAAGGAGTTTCACAAGAGATCATTTCAAGTACAAAAAAGATGTCTCTGCTTCCTTGAGTTTTTATTAAGGGTAAAATTCCTACCTCTCTGATGTGGTAGCAATTATTTCTGAGCTTTACTTGCAGTGTGGGGGTGGATCTCAGAAACCAGGTCACTGTAGATCTGATGTCCTCTGGAGACGACGCTATTCCAGTTAAGAGAACAGCTCACCGAACCTTGAGGTCTACACCTGTTATCGAACTCAGCATCTGGAAATGAACCCTCTGAGTGGGATTCTGCTTGACTGACAAAATATAGCTCATAAATCATGCTCAGATGGCACCCTTGAAAGAACTTGCTCTGCATGGCAACTCAACATCTATGAGCATCCTTATGTCTTCCTGGTCTACCTTGGCAAGTTCAACATCCCTGGACCAGTTTCCTTTGAGGATGGAAAGAAGGATGCTATGATCTTACCAACTCCCAGATTGTCAATTGATAATTATGTATTATATAATACATGTATATTATATACAATATTAAATATATATATACATACATATAAAATTTACCTCCGCAAAGAATCTCTATGGCATGCAGATTACTTCAAGCTGAAAACAATCAGGGCCCAAAAGACTCAAGAAGAAACTGTGACCTTCCTCCTAACTGCCTGAAAGAACTAGATTGAGGGCCTGTTCCCAGATTAGAGCTACCAGCAGAGAATACGGTGGGCTAAGTGTGGTGAGGAAAACTCTAGGCAGGGCCTAGAGATCAGAGTGTAGGACACTGTCTCTGCCTGGTCCAACAGGTGTTTATTTACCAAACATTTGCTCCCCATCTCCATATGAATTGCCTTCCTCCCCTCTGAAGTCCCAAACCACTACCCTCAACATCCTCTTTTGTCTTTAGCTGAAGATGGTATTTAAGGTGAGGGTTTGGCCATTTTGGAGAGTTACTCAGGTCTCTCTCACGTATACACGTTATTAAACTTCTGTTTGATTTTCTCTTGTTAATATGCCTCACGTCGGTTTAATTCTCAGACCGGCCATAAGAATCTAGAAGGGTAGAGGAACACTTCTTCCTCCCCAATAATAGAATATGTAACTTCGGTCTCCATTTCTCCCTTGAGCTCTGACCTCATATATCCAGCTGCCTCCCTGGCATTGCCAAGTTGGGAAGCAAGCCCAACTCCTACAGTCAATGATTCTACGATGTAAGTTCTTAGTTAAACAGCGTGTTGGGTAATTAGTTAACCTTGTAGAGCCTTAGGTTCTTCGTCGCTTAAAGTGCCCAGCGCATAGGAGTAATAGTACACAGCTCAAAGGAATAATAATACTCAGGTCATAGGAGTGATAGTACTCAGCTCTTAGGAGTGTTCTGAGGATTAAACGAGATTATGCATGTGAAGCGCCTGGAGCTGCATCTCACAGATGGTTAGGTTTCAATCAACGCAGAGATGAAATATGACGACCTTGTCCTGAAGGCACTGCCGACTTAACTCATCCAAACCTAAATGTGTGTTCCTCCACGCCTCTGCTCATTCTGAGCCCTTCCTCTTCTTGGTCCTGTCCATTCCTCACAGGACACCATCTCTCAATATTCAATGAATTAACCTCTCAAAACAGGGATTCCTCACCCCTACAGGCTTGGAGAAGCTGTGTCTTAGAACAGGGGTTCAGTGCTCACCTCTTCAATAAAGACAGTTCTGACACTTGCAAATAGATGTGACCACCCTCATCCTTTGATTTTTACAGACACATTATACAGTTTGGGCCTTGTAGAAAAATGCCTACTGGCAAAAGGCAACCCTCCTTTCCAATTCTTCTCCCAAACTACTCAATGTAAGTGAAGGCAAAAGATGCCCGTCTGTTTCCCAACATTGTTGGGCTGAAAATGAAATCAGACAGGGGACTGGGGGGCCTGATGCCGAAAATTAAAGCTTCTAAAGGAAACTGGGACTTTTCCATAGATTTATATACACATAATTGGACATGAAAACCAGTTAAAATAAAAAACATAAACCATCCCACTATGTCTTCAAATATTAGCCTCTTCAGAGTCGTAGGAATGCTGATTGTTTAATTGAAATCTGGCGTAAGTGCTATGCTTGCAGTTTGGCCTACTTGCCAAAACTGCTTGGAGAACATCAGCTTCTGATGACTGAGCACTTATAAATCTAAATCTGTCTCCACTCATTTCAGCTTCAGTTCCCTCTTCTAAAGCAGATGGTCCCAAAATTTGATTAGTGTGCATCAGAATCACCTGAAGCGCTTGTTACCGCATGCAGATTCCCAGGCCCCTGCCCCAGCGATTCTGGTTCGGTTGGCTCAGTGGGGCTCAAGAATGCACATCTTTATCAGCACCCCTACTGATTCAGACTCAGGCTACGCTCTGTGAAACGCTGGTGTAGAAACCTGGGGTCATGAAATGCCCGTCCGCCTTTGGTTAGGGAGAACCCCACATGTCAGAACAGACTTGTTCCTGGAAAACCTTACCTATCAATGTTTGTACAACAAACATTCGGTGCAAATCCTATTTTCTCACTGATTTACTTGATATTTTCTGGGATACTTTATCTCCATTTATTACACATTTCAACAAACAATGATACTTAACAACTTAGTTTCAAGTGACACTTAACAACTCAGTTTCAAGTTTCTCTGTCCCTATGGTCTTAGGTGATTCTGCATCCCGAAGATAAGCTACATGTTTATATTGGCTGGCTTACTCTTTATATACGTAATGTATTTACTGAACTCTTTTAGAATAGCAGTTCTCAAATTTTAGCTTGGATCAAAATCACCTGGAGCAGCAGCATGCTTGTCAAAATGCAAATTCACAGGCTCCATCATTAAAGAGAAGGTCTTGTGTTGGGTCCAGAAATTTGCGTTTTTACAAGTAACCATTTGATTCAGGTAGAGTTGGTCCATTGGCCAGGCTTGGAGACACCCAGCTTTGGAGAATTACTCTAAATCCTTTCTGCAAAGATGACAGCTGTTTATAATTGTGGTTTGTCTGGATTTTGGAAAGTTCTAAATAAGTGTTCGAGTGTTGACACAAGTAAAAGAATCTCAGAATTATTTCAGAGATTGGAGAATCCAGCCCTTTCACTTTTTAGATAGGGAAACTGAGGTTCAGAGAGGTGACATGACTTGTCTACGGCCACAGCTAGCTAATGATAGAGCCCAGACTCAAACCAAGCTGGGACCCTCATTCAACCACAATGCAAAATCCCTCTTGTGTCCCAGACTCTTCCAGGAAGTTACAACCCATAAAGAAGCTTCCCCATTTCACTGACCCTAGTGTATACGAACGTATATTCACTAAGCCACAGATATCACTGAGACTTGTGGGTGGTGGGGTAGGACCCAGTAGCTGAGCTACATGCTCTGGGGTTTTTAAGTCAAGCCTCACTGGATTTAAGGGTATTGGGGGTAGGAATATCCTGAAATTCAACAATTCAGAAACACATAGGGTACCTCCCTCTACCTTCCAGAGGGATAGAAACTTCTAGAGATGCTGTACATGGTGAAGGAAGGGAATAACTATTTTTTAAAGCTGGAGTTTATTACTATTATTACATGAGAAGTTTGTTTTATTATTCCTTATACCCTCATGATATTTACTCTTGTGAAATTATTTCATAATACATTTCATATTTTAAAGTAATGTATTTCATAATGAAAAATTTTAAAAGCAAATGAGATGGGAGAGGGAAAAGGCAACTAAGTGTGGTATAGTAGACACTTGAAAGACAGAAGTCTCGGGATGATGAGCAGATACGATCAACACAAAGAGTTTGTCAGATCTTGGTGCAGTTCAATGGTGGCAGTTCTTAAATTTTGGTTCTCATAATCATTTGAGAAGTTGTATTCATCTCTCATACTCTACACCAAGAAAAATTCCTAATATTAAAAATGCCACCAAAATAGAAAACAGGAGAAAATTATTTTGTAACCTGAGTGAAAAGGATTTTTGAATTACGACTCAAACTCCAGAAGCCATAAAAAAGATTGATAGGTGTGACCACAAAAAACATAGATCTCTGTGGAAAAAAATATCTACAAGCTCAAAAGACAAACTAACAGCAGCAAAAAAACTGGGACAGGGCTTCCCTGGTGGCGCAGTGGTTGAGAGTCCGCCTGCCGATGTAGGGGACACGGGTTCGTACCCCGGTCCGGGAGGATCCCACATGCCGCGGAGCGTCTGGGCCCGTGAGCCATGGCCGCTGAGCCTGCGCGTCCGGAGCCTGTGCTCCACAACGGGAGAGGCCACAACAGTGAGAGGCCCGCGTACCGCAAAAAAAAAAAACAAAAAACTGGGACAAACATTTGTAATCACATCACAAATAAAGGGCTCATTTCTCTAATAGATAAATTAATAAGAAAAACCATCAAATCAACAGAAAAAAATAAGGCACACTTTCAAAAAAGGAACTGCCGAAGGCTTTTCATTACATTTGGTAAAAATCTACTGATAACAAGACGGTGCATATTAAAAAATATTTTGTCACGTTTTACCTATTAGCAAAATTTTAGAAGATTGATGATACACTGTGTTGGCAAAGGTTTTGGGGAGATACGTACCCTCATTCATTGATGGTAAAGGTGAATTTCCTTGGGAGGGAAATTTGTCAATGTCTGTCAAAATTACTATCACGTGTAGTCTTTGACCCAGCAGTCCGAGAAATTTATTTGACATTGGATGTGACGCATAGGGAAGGATATTCACTGCAGTATTGTTTGTAACAACAAAAAATGAGCTCCTAAATATCCATTAGTCGGAGACTGATTAAATACCGTGTGATACACTCACACGATGAAAGACTATAAATCTTTAAAACTTAACTCTGTAGCTATTTATGCTTTGATAGAGAAAGATCTGGAAGGACACACAGGAAAGTAGTAAATGTGGTTACTATGGAGGGTACTAGGCGAATAAGGAACAGTGTGGAAGGAAGGCTCTTCACTGTTTATATTTTATACACTACTTTTTGATTTTTGAATCGTGGAAATGTACTATCTGTTCAAAATTTAATTTAAATAACTTAAATAATTCACTGAGGAACCTGTTAAACACGTAAGTGTTTTCCCCTGATATTAACTCCACTGAGACAGAATCTCCAGGAATGAGCAGGAATGTCCTCACCCCTAAGGGTGCATGTAGTTATTTCTTGAAAAGAAAAGACTCACACCCCTTTAGCTCTAGTTTCTGAGTTTAAAGTAATGTGTCATGCATCCCCCTCCTGGGAGATTGAATGTAGGGTAAACCCACCATCTGCCCAAGTTTGCTAAGATGGATGTTATAACTATTATATGGCTTCCCGAGAACAATTTGTATAATTTATGGCCAGGGATGGTTTCTATTTCTCTACTCCTTTTTGTTTGCATTGTTTAAAAAAAGTGAAAAAGAAAGAAAACAACCCATTTTGTGCTCTGGGTGGCAGATGGATGAGGAGGGAAACAGCCAGCCTTCAAGCATTTTTTCTAACCATTGTCATCACATTTATGCTCATGGTTTGTCCAAAGCAACAGTATATATGATGAAAAGACCACAGTGAAAACAAACAAAAACCCATACCCATGGCTAAGCTGCAAAGTCATCAAAAATTTGTCTTTTCTGGTATCTACTAAAATTGAACATACCACATTCTATAGCTCAGCAGTTTCCACTCTTAGGTATATAACAAGAAAAATGTACTCTCTTGTACAACAAAAGACATGTAGGAGAAAGCCCTTAGGAGCTTTACTCATAATAGCCCCACATGGGACACTACCCTAACATTCATCAAGATTAGAAAAGATGTGTGCGTTTTGGTATATCCCCACAGTGAAATTCTACACAGCAATGAGAATGAAAGAACTGGAATGACACACAGTGATCTCACTAACAGAATGATGAGTCAAATAAAGACAAACAAAAAAGAAAACATACGGTATGATTTTATTATATGTTAGAATAACAGGGCAAAAGAATGTACTGCTTTAGAAGCGAGGATGATCTACAAAGATAGTAACTGGAAGAGGGTGTGTGCGTGTGCGTGTGCGTGTGTGTGTGTGTGTGTGTGTGTGTGTGTGTGGTGGGGGGTTGTAGGGATTGGTGACATCTTGTTAATTGAACTGGATGGTCAGATCAGTTTGGACAAAGTCATCCAGCGGTATACTTAATACTTGTACTTTTCTGCATTTTTTGTCATGCTTTTTAGTAAAAAGTTTTAAAAAGTCATTCCAAGCCAGAATGAGCAGTGTGTGAATGAGTTTTAGATAAGAAATGGGTTCAGCTTCTAAATAAATGCTGTCCCAGCCCCTGTTGGGATACCAAAGAGATTCCAAAGAGACTGAAATGACAAAATGTCATTGGCCAAAGCTCCTGGAAATTATGCAGAGATCCGGTCTTGATGGCTTAGAGGGGCCCCCTCTGCCCCACCAGACACAAAGCAGCAGCAAGGCCTTCGCAGTGGGCCTGCAGAACAGCCCACAGGCAGAAGCTGCGCATTAATCGGCAAGGAGAAGGCACCACATCCCGTTTTACTCGCCAGGGATCCCTGACAATTGAGATGGTCCACGTAAGTAAATTTTCTGGATAAGCAAAACTTTCCTTAATAAACAATCCTGTCATTTAAAACAGAATCTTTTTTTTTTTTTTAGTGGTACACGGGCCTCTCACTGCTGTGGCCTCTCCCGTTGCGGAGCACAAGCTCTGGACGCACAGGCTCAGTGGCCATGGCTCACGGGCCCAGCCGCTCCGCGGCATGTGGGATCTTCCCAGACCGGGGCACGAACCCGTGTCCCCTGCATCGGCAGGCGGACTCTCAACCACTGCGCCACCAGGGAAGCCCCAGAATATTTTTTAATGGAACCCTTTCAAAAACACATTTCACACTTCCCTGACTTTTCAAAAAGTTGAAGAGTCCATGGAATAGAATTTAACCTTTACAGCAAATAACAACACTAGCAATTATGTCCTATCTCTGTGCCAGGCACTGTCCGAAATGTTTTACCGCAAATTTTCTCTCTTAGTCCTCATAAAACTCCTATGAATTAGGTCCTATCATTATTCCCATTTTATGTATGAGGATGAGAGTGACTGAAGAACTGTCCAAGGTCATAAAACAGGTCTTCTGTTTACAGCTTCAGTTATTTCGTGTCTGCTATCCTCCACAATGCCAACAGGCAGACGGAAACGTTAGCTGTACCTTTAGAGAGACTGAGTTCCCAGCTTTTCTCTCCGTATTTCCTTTCTCCTTCCTCAATGTGACACTCTTAGTTTTCACAGAAAGCTACATGCCATAAACTCCTATCTAAAATCAGATGAAAACTTACAGTACTTTGTTTTCACCACTTTAAATAAACTCCATCTCCTTAGATCTCCCTATTGGCTAAAATATCCCATTGAGTTGGACCAACTTCTTCATCAGTTTAAGAAACCCCTCTGGTTCTCTGCATTTCAAAGTGTCCTGGATTTGCTTTTTCTTAACACAGTTCAGAAGGAAGCTTGTGATACTCATCAGATTAGCAAAAGCAGCCCTCAACTGGGGGCCTTCTTGACTTCCAGCTCGGCTCTCGAGAACATACAACAGTGGGGGCAGACAAGCACAAAGGCAAGGTGTGCAGTCATTTTCTGTAAGGTGTGTGGATGGGCAGGCCTGCAGAGCAAAAGAAACGGTCATCCTTACCCTGTTTTCAAGCTGACCAAGGCGTCCTCTACTCCCTTCTGATTAAATTTGGTCATGTACTGATGCATGTAGGGGTAGTTGTTCCGAATGTTTCTCTCCGTACTGCCGTTGGGCACCGTGCCAAATCGAAAGGAAGGGGAATAGTCGTGAGGTCTCTGAAACTGAAGAGAGACAGAGAAAGAAGGAGGAGGAGGAAGAATCAGCCATCATTCTGTCTTGCCTCAGGAGTTACACATATGCACGTGCTAGCACAGGACAGTAAACACCCACTCATTTTTGTGCTTCCTTTCTACTTAATCACACCTTCCACTGGTCTGGGAGCTCCAGGAAGTCAGAAACAGTGTCTGTCTTCTTCCTTACTGTTCCTCAGTGCCCAGCATAGGGGCTGGCTGGGTGTGCAATAGGTATCTGTTGGATGGAATTTTTCGTCTCCATTATAGAGACCAGCCTAGTCCTAGGCTCACAGGCAGTGCTCAGGAAATGCTGATTAAGCTGGAATTAATGTATGACTTCAGTTCGTTCATCTGCCTTATCATGAAATTTTCTGAGATCCTCACCAATCACTCCCTTCTCTGGACCCCATTTATAATTTCTTTCACCTCACCCAGAAAATGACAAAGGGGGGCAGAATTTGCCACTCCTGAAATATGCCTCTTTGGCATACGGATTATCTCGGGGCTGGTTATTTTTTAAGAAACAGCAGACACAGGAGAAACTCTGAAAACTGAGTAGAAGTTAACTCTTTTGGAAGAGGCAAACTCTTATATTTGTGAGGGTGTCTTCCTCTCTGTATCTGGAAGAGGATGACTAAATCTCTAAAACTCTTATCCATGGAAAAGGCAGCAACTTAAATCTGCCTCACTACCATGCCCTTGCTTACTGTGCTCTTCCTGGTCTCCTCCCAGAACTGGCCTTTCCTTCTCCCCCCACCCCCCATCACGCCTCCCATTACCCTACATCTTTCTTTTGTCTTCAGCTGAAGATAGTACTTAAGCTGGTGGTTTGGGCTATTTCGGGGAGTTACTCAGTTTTCTTGGGTATCTCCCATATATACAGATGGTATACATGTTTTTCTCCTGTTAAATCTGTCATTTATTATGGAGGGTAGAACCTGGAAGGGTAGAGGGACAATCATTTTTCTTCCCGTACAAAGACTCTATGTCATTCACTCACCCTCCAGCCATCATTCATTCATTTGCTCATGCATGCATGCAATACTTATTGTGGTCCTAACACATCCCAGGCATAATGGCAGCTTCCATGAACGTTTCTTGAGCTGAAGTCCATACTAACCATTAGCTTCCCGGGGATGCCCGTGTCTGGTATGGCCTCTTGAGCCTCCATAAAGGCTCACTGTCCATGCTCTACTGGGTTTCCCTGATTGGCTGATGTTGTCTGTGAAGGGGGTCAGAACAGGCCTCCCCAGGATGTGCCACTTGGATCATGTGGTTGCTTTTTCATTCTATGAACGTTGTGTACTGCACTGACTTATTTTCATACGTTTCATCACCCATGCATTCTTGGGATAAATCTCACTTGGTCATGGCATATTTTTCTTTTTATATGCTGCTGCTTGATTTAGTTCGCTGGTATTTTGGTGAGGATTTTTGCATCAATATTTTAAAAAGATACTGGTCTATCATTTTTTTTCTTGTGATTCCTTTGTCTAGTTTGGTATCAAGGAAATTCTGGCCTCAGAGAATGAGTTAGGTAGTGTTCCTCCTCTATTTTTCTAAAGAGTTTGAGAAGGATTGGTGTTAATTCTCCTTTAAAACTGTTTGGTAAACTTCACCAGTGAAGGGGCTTCCCTGGTGGCGCAGTGGTTGAGAGTCCGCCTGCCGATGCAGGGGACACGGGTTTGTGCCCCGGTCTGGGAAGATCCCACATGCCGCGGAGCGGCTGGGCCCGTTCTTTTTTTTTTTTTTTTTGTGGTACGTGGGCCTCTCACCGCTGTGTGCCCCCCTCATGGCCCCCCCCACCCCCCAACCCGCGCCGCGGAGCACAGGTTCCAGACACGCAGGCTCAGCGGCCACGGCTCACAGGCCCAGCCGCTCCGCGGCATGCGGGATCTTCCCGGACTGGGGCCCGAACCCGTGTCCCCTCCGTCGGCAGGAGGACTCCCAACCACTGCGCCACCAGGGAAGCCCGAATTCTTCTATTCTTTTTTAAAAAAATTTTTATTGGAGTATAGTTGATTTACAAGGTTGTGTTAGTTTCTGGTATACAGCAAAGTGATTCATATATATATATATATGGATATATATATATAAGAATATATATATTCTTTTTTATATTCTTTTCCATTATAGTTTATTAGAAGATATTGAATATAATCCCCTGTGCTATACAATAGGACTTGTTGTTTATCTATTTTATATATAGTAGTTTGTATCTGCTAATCCCAAACTCCTAATTTATCCCTCCCCCCAGATGTGCCACTTTGGCACATGATTTATTTTTAGCTGAAGGCAATTGAGACCCTGTGGGCTCAAGAGGAACTTTCCCTGCTCTGTTAAAGAATTTAAATTGGGGGCCTTGCCCATAATAAGAGTTATTACCAGAAATAACATTTTATGACCTGTGACAGGCAAACATTTAATTACTGAACGTCTGCTCTTCTCATCATCCTGTGAATTGCCCTCCTCCCCTCTGGAGCCCCAGGCCCCTAGCCTATTCCTTAGCTCAGGACGGCACATCTACCTCATTTTACCTTTCTGTCTCTGAACCTCTCATATATGTGGGGTTCCCGTATGTATGAAATTAAGTTAGATTTTCTCCTGTTAATCTGCCTCATGTCAATTTAATTCTTAGACCAGGCAGAACTATCTAGAAGGGTAGAGAAAAGTTTCTTTGCTCTCCATATGTTCACACCTTCAGTGTTTGGGGCAACCTAACCAGATTGGGAGTCCAGAGAACTAGGTCTAAGTCCCAGAAATACAGTTAAAATCTAGAGGCAGCACAAGGCAATGGTTACAAGTGTGAGCTCAGCCTCACAGGTTCCAACGTCAGGTTCTATTCCTTACAGACCGTGGGGCCTTAGAGAAGCCACCTTACTTCCCGCTGCCTCCACTTATTTTCCATCTGCAGAGTGGGAAACACATGAGTACTTCCCTTGTGGGGTCAATGGGAAGACCTAAAACTACAACTTTTGTCAAGTAATTAGAATAGTACCTGCAACAGAGTAAGCACTCAAAAATAAAACTACTCTTACTCGTCATTTCTGCCATCATCGTGGGCAAAAAAAGTAACCTGGGCCTCATTTTTCTATGAAATATGGAATTCTGGAACTAGAAAGTGATGATTATAGTGACTAACATGTTTTGAGGATTTGCTGGGGGCCAGCACTGTGCTGAAAACTTTACAAACACTGCCTCATTTAATACAACAACCCTGCCTGGTAGCTAATCTTTGAGGCTCCATTTTACAGATGAAGAAACTGAGGCTCAGAGAGGTTCTATGACCTACTTAAGATTACGCTCCTTGTAAACAGCAGCCCAGATTTCAAACCTAAGGTCTGAACTCTATCATTCCTCCGAGACCATTACTAGTGACCTCTCCTCTTTTAGAGGTGAGGACCTTGAGACCCAGAGAGGGAAGGACAACCAGAAAATCTCTGGCAGAACCAGGGCTGGGATCCAGAGGTCTCTCAGATTTCCACATCAGCATGTCTTCCACGGAACTGAGAAGTGCCGGAGGAAGTGTCCAAGTTTACCCAAGAGTCAGGCTAATCAGAAACACTATTCTTCTTTCTAGACACACACTTCTTTTCACTGTTAATTAAACTTTCCAGTTGAAGATTGCTCCCCTTAAATTAGGCACGCTGCCGCCTAATAAGCAGCCATAACTGGATTTGGGGGAAGTGGCCATGCATTGTCCCAGTGAGATCCTCCTGCTGGGCACCTTGTGTTGGGAGCGTGTGTGTATGTACAAGTGTGTGTTTGTGAACAGAAAATGCTCTTTGCACTCACTCAGGCAAGCAGTGCCTCAACTCACCACCTAAAAGGGGGAGGCACCAGCCCAGTCCTGTTTGCACAGCAGCTGTCTGCTCAGGGCACAGAGGCAGCAGCACTGCTCATGAATCTAGTCATTGTAGCAGCCGCTCCCAACCTCCCGAGACATCTGATGGCCTATTTGCCTAACTGCCTTCCCCTTCACTCACCATCTGTAGCAGAGGAGAAACGCAGCTCTTTTAGATTCCCTTCCTTCCCTGCGTTTGGTTTGCACAGCGATAGAGACAGACATTCGGCCTCGGTGATGAATTTCCACACCTCTCTGGCCTTGATTGTACCCTCACCCACACTAAATTCAGCCTGGCACCCAGACCTAGGAACCTTTCCCGCTCCACTAAAGGCTGTCAGACTTTTAAAAGCATGACTCACAATACATCTTCCATCTCCACCCTGTAAAGACACACTTTCTACTTAGGATGTATTCTGATGTAATCCATGGTGATCTACTATTTTAATGGTCACAACTCTTAAATTAATTTCATGACTCCCTAAAGAGTCATGACCTACAGTGTGAAAAACAGTTAGGGGCAAGGATGACTCATCGCCGGAATCCCAGGGCCTAGGGTGGAGGGCACACTCTGTGTTTCTTAGGGGAATGATTTCTGATGCAACATTCTCCCAAAGAGTTCCATGTGCAAGCAGGAAGAAACGAATGTGGGCTCCAGTGCAGGAAGGGGTGGTGCAGAGGTCTCCCCCATCAACAAGACCACAGGGCAACGTAATCATGAAGCCCAGTGTCAGCAGAACTCCTCACAGCTTCTCTCTCAAGGTCGCCCTCATGGTTCATATTAGCTGGCTGCACCTGGCCTTGGGCTTTTCATCTGCTACTTTGGAACTGAGACATTTGCTTAAACCCTCTGAGCCTCTGTTTCTCCATCTGTAAACTGAAGACTGCTTTTGCAATTAGAGTGTTTAATGGCATCCCCTAATGCTTGATAAACATCACCTCATCACCCGTTGTTACCCAGCATGACTTTAGTCAAATAAAGGATCCAGTTTCCCTCCAATGTAGAGAACAGAAGATCAGAGGATTGTATCCTACACTTCTGTTCCATTTGGTATGTGGACAGGTCTGAGAGTCATTCCAGCGAATAAGTCATAGCAAGTGCATTATGATGGACGGAGTAGAGATACAGGTCTGGGAAGTAAAACTTCTAGGAAAAATGCGGCAATTAATCAGGACATTTCTTTATTCCTCTTATGAACCAAAAAATACACAATTATTAAAAATATGTATCTTCTGTGGACATAAGTAAGGAATGTCTGGTACTAGAGCCCCTGTTTCTAGTAAGGTCTTCTCCCACTGGTGAGCTCCACATGCTTCTGGATGTAGCATCAAACTGCTGTGGTTCTTAAGAGGAAGGAGAGGCTCAGAGGCCTCCATTCAACCAGTAAGAATGGTGGACAAGGCTCACCCAGCACAACTCCCCGAGAACACATTTATGGGCTCATCCACAAGGTACATGCCCTGAATTTCCTCTATTGCTGTCACAAAAGGCCAACTCAGTGCAATAATATTTCAGACCCCAGAAGTGAGGAATGCTTCGAATTAGGCAATAGTGATGGTCATGAGGAGGGAGCCGAGGGAGATGAAGAGGAGAGGGGAGAGGTAGTGGAGGGGGTGGGAGGAGGCTTGAGGGAAGAAATACCATTTATAATAGGATTATCTACCATGTGCCAGGCACGGTGTGAGGATTATTCCTAATCCTCGTATCAACCTTGCCAGAATGGTATTAAACCCCCTCTATCAGGAAATTAAGCTGTGGGGATACTGACACACTGAAGGCCATACAACTACTATATGGCAAGGTCAGGATTTGAATCCAGATCCATTTGACCCCTATGGTGTTGCTTTTTCCACTACATTAGTCTGCCTCCCAGGGATGGATTTCACCAACCACAGTAACACCCAACATTTTAGAAAGGGTCGCCACCAACATTCCAACTTCTTTAATAATTCCTAGGGGAGCATCTACCCATGAATTCACCTACGTATAATTTAACCCCAAGCTCATCTGAGCACACCGTGGGCTCCAAAGGTGCTTCTTTCACAGCAAGTATGCAAACGGCTTAAAAGTATTATAAACCTGAGCTGTTACATAGGTATTCATGATAAAAAGAAAGAAAGAAAGAAAGAACACTTGTATACAGTATTCAAATAAATTGATTCAATATAGATTTTGATTTTGCAGACTTTCCTGGTATATTTGCCATTAATCTTCTGGGAGCATTTAGCTTATTTACTCTAGGAATTTTGCTGTTTATCTAATTGTATCAAACATTTAATTAAAAGAGCTATCTGCTTGCTGCTAACACTCTGAGCATGGAAACTGAGCTGTATCTCATGAGGATATGGTATCTGTTACTAGATGTTTCCAAATCAGAGAAGGTCAGTCTAATTATTAGTGTTTCTAATTAGTTTTCCCGCAAGCAGTCATGTTATTAGACCCAAAACTAGGTAGCAAGGGATTTTTCCCCCTTGCTATTGAAAATAGCAACAAAAAGCAAAATACGCTGCCAACTCCTTTCTTGAAGAATCTTCTCATCCAAAACTTGGTTTCCCACTGCTTCCAATGTATCTCTGGTCACTTATTCTAGGAACTGTACGTTTGCTCCCATGATGTGATGGAATCGCATAACAGTTACAGGCAACCGGGCACATTCACATGTGCAGCCTCCTTCCATCCTTACCACAACGATGATTCCCAAATGTTCAGAGAGGAACTAGAAGGCTCAGCAAGGTTACCCAACAATAAAGGCATCACACAACTAGTATGCAGCAGAGAGGAAAAGGAACCCAACTTTCCTGACTCTGAGTGTAGGGCTTTCTCTGCTGCCTCCCAGATGCCATGTGCTTTAGGTGAGCCAAGGAATTGGGTGAGCATGATGTATTAGGGAAGGGCTCCAGGAGAAACCAGGAAGGACATGGGGGGAGAAGGTTAGGGAAGGTGAGGAAGGCAGCCAAGGGTGTGATTACGAGCAAAGTCTCAGCCTCGGCCTGATCCTGCAGGGAGCTCTGCAGAGTAAACTGCTCCTCCGAGTTTGCCTAGAAGCAACAGAACAGCTGGGCTTTTGTACTCTCACACTGGTTAGCCATTGGTTACAGGCAACTGCAAGATTTGGGGGACATAAAAATATCCAGGCATTTACCATTTCAGTGCCCCAAGGTAATCATCCTCTGAAGGTCCCTGGTACGAATCTTTGTCAGCACAGGCGAGGCTGGGCACACAGAAATGAGAAAGGGATCCGAGGCCCCAGGCAGGGTGCCCGCAGCATCCAACACACCGTGCATTTCCCGTTCAATCAACAAGAGTGCACTGAGCATCTACTAAGTGTCAGATAACCCTGACATCCCCTTCCCCCAAGTCAATTTTAATCTCATCAGTTTTACAGCACTTATTCCTGCCTGGAATTTTCTTCTCCATTGCGTTTACTTGTGTGTCGTTTATTTCTTCCTACTGGAATTTAAGTTTCATGGGAGCACAAGCTCAGGCTGCCAAGTTCACCATGGTGACCAGGAAGGTTCTCCCAAGGGGTGATAGTTTCCCTAAAACCTGAAAATCAAGGAGAAGCCGGCCATGAGAATAGAGGGGGAAGAACATTCCAGGCAGAGGACATGGCAAGTGCAAGGGCACTGTGGTGGAAATGCACTTGGAGTGTCTAAGGAACGGAGAGAGGGCCTCAGCAAGCAAGACGGAGGGGACATGGGGGGATGGGCCAGATAATGCAGGGCTTTGTCGCCATGACGCAGAGAGTGGCATTTACTCAAGTGGCATTTCCAAGGAGGAGCCATCAGAGAGGCCACCTGCTCATAAGGTTGGTGGCGCTTTTGTGATGGTGACTCACTCCAATCCCTCACCTTCTCTCTGATGACAGGCCCCTCTGTACCTCTTTCAACCACCGTGTAAGTCACGGCTAAGCTGTTAAGTCTTTTCATGGGCTGATTTTCTATTCAGCAGTCTGTTGATGAATGCTGAAAGGATATATGTAGACTCATGCCAATAAGACATGATACTGAGATTTTATAAAGAGACAAATTATCCCCACATACAAGACAGAAAATCTTTGCAGTGCTGCAGTCCCCACACTGCTGAGCTTAGCAAGTCAGGGTTTGATTCCTGAAACTAAAATTTCAATAGGAGGATATACCCAGTTTACCTCTTCCTCCCTGTAGGTTTCTGAATAGCTACTCACACCCTGCAAACTTCGTTCCATGGCAGCGGAGAATGGAGAGCGCAGGTGTTAACACTCCCATCTCCCTGATGTGGGAAGCACAGCCCCAGGAGGGAGGATTGAAGGTGAGTCTGAGTAAAAGGAACCGGTGGGAAATGAAAAACCTCCCTGCTCCGTTTGCATCCCTTGAAGAAATTTCAGGTGAGTCAGGAGTGCTGGTGATGGGGCTGATTGGCTACATAGTAAAAAGGAGCTGTCAGTTTTGTCTCTGGGTAGGGCTTACAGAGGACTTTTGTTTTCAAGTCAGAGAATCCAAGGCATGGAGCACGTAAGAGACTCAAACGAAGTCACAAAACTAGGAGGTACCTACAGCCGAGAGCATCTCACTTCACCCCAAGTTTCTCCTGATCCAAGGCTAGTGGATCTCCCTCAACATCACACTCTCCTTGGCAAGACGAGCTCTAGCCTAAGCTGTAACATGAGTCACAGACCTCAGGAAGCATCAACACAGTCATGTAAGTGTGAGAAACGACCACGGGGGAAACTTCGTTTCCAAGTTAGATCTAGACACTTTAAGACTTAGAAGCTAAGCTTAAGCTTCCGTTCCTGGAACTTTTAGAAATATGCCCATTTGAGTTAAGAGGAAAAAACAATCCTCTGGCTTTGTGCTTTAGAGTTGATGGGTTTGGATGAGAGTCTGATCTTCTTCCTCTGAGGGGAGAACGTTCAAGATCAACCCCTCAGGCAGAGATGAAAGCAAAGTGACCTTACCTTTTTGTCACTGAGGCCAGTCACTTGGTCCACAAACTCCTCCTGGATCATGAAAGCAGCCAGATTAGCCGTGTAGCTGGCCAGGAATATGACGGCAAAGAAGGCCCACACGGACACCATGATCTTGCTGGTGGTCCCTTTAGGATTCTGGACAGGCACGGAGTTGTTAAACACCAGGCCCCAAAGAAGCCATATAGCTTTTCCAATCGTAAAAGAAGGCCCATGGGGTGCTGCAAATGACAGGAAGGACATTCTCAGCGCCTCCTCGAAATGCACACTAGTGAGTGTTTGATACTATGCAGAGGCCCCAGCAACACTGAAGGCTGCCAGAAGACGGACTTAGATCACAGCGTGTCCCATCATTGCCCCAGAACCACACACACAAGGAGTCCTTTTTTCTTTAAAAATTAGCATTCTTCCCACATTTCTATATATTTGGCTTTTTGCCACATTTCTAAAAAGACAAAGAAAGAAAGGAAGAGAGAGAGAGGGAGGGAAGGAGGGAGGAAGAAAGAAAGAAAGAACAAGAAAGAAAGAAAGAGAGAAAAAAGAAAGAAGGAAGGAGAGAGAGAAAAAGAAAGAAAGAAAGAAAGAAAGAAAGAAAGAAAAAGGGAAAAAAGAAGGAAGGAAGGAAGGGAGGGAGGGAGGGAGGGAGGAAGGAAGAAAATGGTTATGCAAAACATGGGTTTGAATTAGAAGTAGTGTTATGACCTGTTTTAAATGTGGATTTGATTTCCATTTGGGGAAGCAGAGCTTTACAAAAACATGTGCATGGGGGCTGCTTCGGTATTCGTCAGATGTGCTTTCGTATAAGAACCATGCAATTCAGAGGGACTGGTGCTTGATATTCTAATCTGATTGTTCCTAGCCATGGCTCCTGTTCAAACTCAGATGTAAGATGTGCACAACGTAGGAATTAAACCCAACTAAAACACTCTCCAAATGGAGACATTAAGGAACAGAACAATAGAGCTTAATTCTTCTAACACTTCACAGATGGAAGACATTTGGTTGCAGGGTCATGGAAAATGAACTCTGATATCACAGCACTTTTTCTTCCTCAGCGTATTCTTAAGATTCTTTTTTTTTTTTTTTTTAAGATTCTTAAGTGTTCCTTGCAACAGACTTAACTAAAGAGGCAGAACAATATGCCAAAATTTATTGGGCAGGGGAATATGCAGGCTGTAAAACACACATGTTAGAGCTTTCAAGTCTGTTTTTGTGCAAGGGGAAAAAAATCAATTTATGCCCTCATTTCATGGGAAAAAGGGTCTTCCTTTAACAGAAGGTTTTTATGTCATTTAAGTAAATGAAGATATGAAAAAATGATCTACTTAGACTTCAGTTGGCGATGCACTCAGAGTGGGCAATAAATAAAGTGGCAGCAGTGAATCCAGATTGATGGAAGTTATGAAGTTCTGGGCAGAGAGCCTAGTTGGGAAGCAAGCTTTCCGCACATGGGAGGCCAAATTCAGGCTATCGCAATACTTACAATATCCATATACAACACATTAGAGAGAAGGCAACTAATTCTATTATTCTCAGTTTCAAGCTCTCCTCTTTTTCTTTGCCTAATTTTATGATCTTCTGGGCTTATTCCCAAGAGGCTGAGAATTCTTAGTAAAAAAGTAGAGTCAATCCAGTAAACTTCATGAACTACTTAATTTTATTAGGGATGCGTGTTGATCAGAAGTGATAGCTATTTGGGAATCAGAAATGGGCAGTTGCAGGGAGCTGTCCAAGACGTTTGGGAATTCCTGATTCATGAAGACTATTACTGGGTCATATAATTTTCCCCATAAAGGACAATGAGATGTAACAGAAAGCTATTTTGTGCAAGGAAATAAGTAGCTGTCATTTCCTGAGGGTTTCTACATGCGGATGAGTAGAAAACAAAAAGCCTCCAGGTGATGGAAGGAGTTTGCATGCTAGGTTCCTTCCTGCACAATAGTGTGTGCTTCAGCACGTGGTGGCCTTTGGATAGCTTTTTATCTTCCAAGATACATTTCAAATGTATCCACTTCTTTCCATCTCCATTCTCTCCATCCAAGTCCAAAGCACTGCAGTTCTTTCTCTTGGAAAACTGTATCACCTCCCTAACTGGTCTCCCTCCTTCCACTGCTGCCACCCCTCTCATCGTCTTGATAGATAGATAGAAAGTGACCTTTCCACACTGTACAGGTTTGTATTCTGCCTCTTCCCTTTCATTGTATTTTGAAGAAAATCTGAAATGCTTACCACAGTCAACAGCCTATCCCTCTGACTTCATCTTATACCACTGTCTACCTCACTTACTCATAACTTTTCTGTTTCTTGAGCATATCAAGATTGAGCCCATGCCAAGGCCTTTGTATCTGCTGTTCCCTCTGCATGGAATGCTTTTCCCTCAGTTTTTCATAGAACTGAATCCTTCTCATCTTTCAGGTCTGAACTCAAGCGTCATCTCTTCCTAAAGCCCTTCCCTGCTTGACCGTCATACTTAAGAAGCGCCCATATCCCATCACTTCACTTTGGTTTTTCTCCCTTCTTCTTGAGATTTATTACAATCTGTGATTATTCACTTATATGTTTACGTGTTGTCTCCACAACTAAATTCGCTGTGGCCCAAGGATGAGGAAATCTTCATCCCATTTACCACGTTAAACCCCTGCTCCGGTACCAGGTACTCCGGAAATATTCATCAAATAAACGCACGAATTCACAAACAACACAAGCTCTGATTTTGCAAACGTAAATATCTACTCTCCTGCAGTATGATCACCCATAGAACATTGCCTCAGGACCCACTCTGTTGGAAAGCTTCTTACTAGTTAATTACATTACCCATTTAGTGAAATGCTGGCAACTCTCTCACTTAAACACAACGTGATTACTTGTGGCATTTTAACTACATTTGGTTGACGGCAGGTGGTTTATGTGGTAACAGTGGTTAAGAAGAAGCGGGAGGATTTCAGTAAAACTAAGTTCCCAATAGATTCCTGTGACCTGCTGGCTCTTTCCAATACTGAATCTTCCAAGCAAAAAGAACATATGGCAAATTAAAGTGCCTTGTTTTTGAATAACTGTACCTTGAAGATCTGCCGTCTTCCATCATCTAAAGTCATTTTTCAGGAAAGAGATTTCGTCCTGGCACCCTTCTGATACCATCTACTTAGAATGTGTTGTGCGTTGAGAAAAATTCACTCAAAATTGTGTAATGTGTTTATGTATATGGTTCGTGTGGGAGCCTCTTAAAAAGTTAGGGCCGGGCTTCCCTGGTGGCACAGTGGTTGAGAGTCCGCCTGCTGATGCAGGGGACGAGGGTTCGTGCCCCGGTCCGGGAGGATCCCACATGCCGCGGAGCGGCTGGGCCCATGAGCCACGGCCGCTGAGCCTGCGCGTCCGGAGCCTGTGCTCCGCAACGGGAGAGGCCACAGCAGTGAGAGGCCCGCATACCGCAAAAAAAAAAAAAAAAAAAAAAAAGTTATGGCCAATGAATGCATCCCAATTCAATTTTCTACTTACTGATTGCCACTTTATCAAGTACAATGCACTAAGGTCAGGCACTGTCAAGAGGAAAATGTAACTGTTTGGGGAAAGTCACCATTTTATCATATATTTATATATTTATCATCAAACGAATGTAAGCAGATTTGGCAGTTTGGAGAAGGTTCTTAGCCTAGATTCTATAAAACCATTTTCTTTGCATAGACTGACGTTGAGACTCACTAGTAGTTTTAACATTTGTTTTGATGCACATTTTGACAACTGCCAGAAAACTTTTTCAAATATGCTTTCTCAGCAGACATCAGTAGTTTTTCACTTAACTACCGACTCCACATTATAGCAAGATTAAAATGTCTCATTTTTAAGTTTTATCCTTCCTTTCAGTAGAAGGGAATAACCCATACTTGTATGGCACTGCAAGTAATATCAATGACCCAGCATGATTTATACGATGGTACAGCAAGGCAATATAGGATAATGTGTTCTAAATCTGAACTCTTCATTGAAAGTAAATTACATAGCATTGACTTTGAATCATGCTTATGAAGCTAGTCTCACCTTTCCCTTTGGCTAAGTTTCTGTTGTATCCAACAGGACTGAAGTATTCAAATACGAAAACAGCTATGGCGGATACAATGAGCAGCATCACAAACATCATCACCCAGACGGAGGCGCTGAATGGTTCTGCAGGTAAACAGGCCGGAGGGATGGAAACATGGTCAGTGAGCGCCTCCTCACAACCAGGGCTAGCAGGAAGCCTAGAGGGCCATTTGCAGACTCACTGAGAAACCCGCTCTGATGTGAATCTGATCATTCAAAAGAAGCTAGTCATTGTTTATTCATACATTTAAATCATTCTCTATTCTACAAAATATTTGAGGTGTTTTATAAGATTGCACATCATAGGATAAAAACAGAAAAGCATATGACATTTTACAAATCAGGTCAAGGATAATAAAAACAAAATATAATGATAAGACCAAGGGAGAAAGTTAAAATGCAAACCAAGAGGCTACAGGGTCCTCTGTAATTATAGAATCATCCAGGGGACCAAAGCTAAAGAGAAACAAGACTAGATTCAAATAGTCAAACATAAGGCACCTGCGAATCAGCATGAGTTTTATTTTTATTTTCATTTTCATCTTGACATGCTGGAGGGAGGACGTGCAGGAATTCTAGAAGTAAAGGGAGAATTATAACCTGGTAGAAAAGGATCGTAAAATCGTGGGATTGACAGGAATATTGGAATGTCATAGTCTGCCCCCAATACTACCACTCTCTCCATTTCACCTACTGCTTCGGACAAATGGGATCTCTACAATTTAAAAATCTTGTCGAGGTTGGTAATGGTTAAACGCAATTGACAAGTCATTTGAGGATATTACATTCACACGAGAATTCAATGAAAATGCATCGTTTAAAGATAGAGGCAAGGAAGTAGTAGATGGATAGATGGTTATTTCCCCTAAAAATAGTTTTCATCAGCTCATTTTCATGTGGGTGTCTCAGAAGGGCAGGCCAAGACACAAGGTTCTAAATCTTAGATCACTTTAGAAAGGTAAGAGATACTATGTAAAACAAATTAACATTTTTATTCAAACTGATTGAGGACGTGAAAGTGAGCTGAAAGGAGCTATTTTATCCATGTATGACATAGATTTGCTAGAAAATCAACAGAGACTAAAATTTTTTAAATGAACATAGCTCCACCTGATTGCATCATTGGGAAGAAACTGCCCTTGGACACCAATGAACTTATAATCCTTTTCATCATGAGCAAACATTTTCTAAGAATAAAATATAAGAAGCCCAATAATACCTCTTGAATAGTACACAATTTATTATTTTTAAATGTTTTTTTTCTGATGAAGCTATTAATAATAATAAAGAACTAGGCTGATAGCAGGCCACCTTTTTATTAAAGTCTGTGACTACCTAACACAGCTAGAGTTCATCACAAATTCCAATGTAATGAGCTTAATATATAATAAGAAACTAATATGTCCGAAGCTTTAATGATATTGGATAATTTTAAAACCTGAAGGAATACTTTGTAATGCAGTTTTGATAGTGCAAATACTTTAAGAAGCAACAAGTACCAAGACAACTTACTTGACTTAAATAAGCCAAGATGAGCTCAAAGAAACCAATGAGACTAAAACTGAAATTTATCTTAGTTAAATTTAACTTGAGTGCAAACAATATCGTGTCCCTGAAAGCAGCAGTTTGGTAGTAAGGTGTATCCAGGAGAAAGAAATGAATAATTAGGAGATTAAAAATTACTTAATATTCAAAAATAGAGATGTTAAAGTAATTCTCCAGGTTGGATGTGCTGATGGCATAGTGTGTCTCAGCAGAGGAGGATCACTGTAATGAGTAAAGGAGCATTATATACATGTAAAGTATTTGGTGTGTGCTTTGCACACTGCATACACATAATAAATTAAATGGAATAGCTGCTGGGTTCCGTGGTTAAAGCCAGAATTGGTGGTGGTGGTGTGCTGTCCAGGGTCCTGAAAAAGGCGTTCTAGTTTAAAACACGCACACTTATTAATCTGATAACTCCTTTTCTCTGCAGGTTATGATGACATTATTAAAAATATTAGGGTAAATCCTTACTGAATTCTTGTACTCACATGTCAGAATCTGTAAGCCTTCAGTAGACTTCACTGGGCACTTGATGTGTCCTAGTCACTAACTGGTCAGAAAATCAGATGGAAACGATCAAGAAACTGATCCCAGATGTTTTCTCACTTCGAAGTGACAACATCTGTCCCTTGACTTGTGAGGATGGCAGAGAGATTCTGCTGTAGTATTCTGGTTTTAGTAAGTTAGGTACCTATGAGTGCCATGAAGGATGGCTATTCCCAGACACCACACACACACACACACACACACACACACACCCCACAACAAAGAAAGTCATTAGAACAATGATGAGCTACTGTCTGTAGTGTCTAAGATGTGACCCAGAAGTATTTTTAGATAGCTCTGGATTACATCCTCTACTGGACAGATTCAACAGATTCAACATCTGTCTGTGAAGGAACTTTAATCTAGAAGAGACCCCAGCTCAGCATTTCTTTGGATCAAAGACTCCAACCTACTTGGAAAGTCTTAAGAATTAACTGAATATTGCCAGAGACATCATCTCTGTCCTTGAAGAGTCGCTGGTTACATTTTGATACAAAAGCTCAGAGGCATTACCTGCAAGTGTTTCCGATGTGAGTTAATGGATTTTGCAGAGGAGAGAGAATAGGAAATAATGAAGAGCAATGCAATCAGATTTTGAATATTTGGCTCTTCCAGATGACTGAGCCAGTGAATGGAAAAATGTAGCTTAGCATGGTTCATTATGACTTTCAAAACCTGCAGATAATGACCGTAAATAAGGGGGTGCACAGTCAATCTAATAGGGATGTAATTTAGTGACTAGGAAAAGTATTAAGCCTTCTGTGTAAAAACAGCTTTAAAAATAGCTTCCTCTGGCTACAATTTATTTTATTCTTAAAGATACAGTAGGAAGAGTAGGGGGAAAGGAGGTTTAGCTAAATTTAGCAAAAATACTTGACTTTTATGGAAATGTTCTACTAACACAGATAAGATAAAAATCTAGGGAAACTGGGTTGAGGCCAGATTCAGTATCAGTGACTCATATTTATGAGACAAGTCAATGGAAATATTTTTCCTCTTTGATTGAACTGGACGAAAAGTTCTCTCTAGCTCACTAAGAAGATAAGTGGACAACTTTCTCTTTCCATTTCTTCCACGAACTCCCTTCCTCCAACCTCTAGGACCAAAGATCTCTGTTAAAGGTTCCAATAGGGAATGGGGAAAAAGACGATTACGAGTGACTGTGAGTGAGAGTATATCCAATAATTATTAACATTCTGCTTGTGTTGTCAATATCAGTAAGCAGTACTTTTCATGATCCAGTGAGGCTCCCTTATTAAGATATGGGCATCGTTATCCATATCAGACACAGGCACAGAAGGAACACAGTGAGGTGTGTATTTGTCAAGGTCCACATTACTCCAACAAAGGTTACAAAAATGGAAGCGAGTGCAAAATCAGATCCAGTGAGTGGTAAGGATTTCAACAGCTTCAATGGATTATGGAAAATGAAAACAGTAAATCCATATGTCTCTGTGAGTAAGGCAGTATCCAAAATCCTGTTAGTCAACATTTCACTCATGAGAATGAAGCTAGAACGCTTCACTGGCTGCTAACACCACATATAAATGAAGACAGTGGAAGAGTAAGGCTATGGGCTTGGAGCTGGCATCCACAAATGGGCCCTAGTCTGCAGTTTTAGTTCTCTAATAAACAAAGTTTTTTTGTCTTTGGAAAAATGTAAGAAATTCAGTTGACCCTAATCTAACTGTTTTCACTCTCTCCTGCAGTTTCCTTCTAGGGGTCAATGTTTGTCTTAACCGTCCCAATTTGGGACAAACCCACTGACATGGGAATGCCAAGGGGAAGTTAATCTGAATCCCATGATCTTCAAGACAGTCACTATCAAAAACTGTTTATGATGACAAAACACTCAACACAATGATTTCCTTTAAAGAAAAAATTAAAAATGCTTGGCTATATTCCATGCAGTTTCAGTTACACCAGCCAAGCTACCTAATGCATAGCTGCTAAAGAAAACCAGATGATAGAAAAAAAACAGAACTACCTTGCTTTAAAAAATAAAAACCTTTTGTGTAAAAACATAAATCTAGGAAACAGTTAAACGGAGAGTAAGAAGAATTTCTTCTCTTATAAACCATTCAGCTTAAAGGATAGGCACATTTAAAATATGATTCCATTAATTTTAAAACAGTGTATCCTCTTCAGACTGCTTCTGTTTTGTTTATCAGAGTACTGGTATAAATCATTGCACAGTCATCATTATTTTTACTCTTACATCCAGTAAATAAATGACTGTCATTCTAGTGAGGGATGGAGGATGGGTATGTGGCTGCTAAATAAAAGTTTATGAGCTGATTTAAATTAACTGTGGACAGACAGGTTTATTTTTTACATGCTTTCAAGGCTCTAAGCAATATATCTACTAATCTATATTCTGCACTATCAAGGACGGTATCTGAATATATGATTGTATTTTTAGCAGCTATTTCCAAGTTAAAGATAAATGAAAGATGTTAACTGGGGGAAAATTTGCGTAATTCAATGCAACAGGCTTTCAATATGCTGACGTGGTTACCTAGAACTGAACTAGGTCCTATCTGGTCCTGTCTTTTGAGCAAACAAGACAAAATACCTATAATTCCTCATAGGAAAGCAATAGTGACTGTGAAGTTCACATACCTAGAAAAGCAGAAGGTGATACAGTGCCATTGCTTCTTGAAACCATGACACTGATTCCCGTCTCCACAAAGGGCACAGAGAAGTCCACCACTTCAGAACGTTCCTCATTGATGGTGAGTGAGCCAACTGCCATGACTGCCCGTTGATAAACCACCTGGACACAAGGCAAAAAAAAGAACCGTCCCTTTACTTATCCTTCCCACCATCCCTGAGGACCTTGGGCCCTAAGTCTGAATGAGGGCCCTTGGGATGGAAAGATAACTTACTTCACCAATCATTCCATTCCACACATTGTTAACTTTCTTGCCATGCTTCCCATTAGTCACCAGGTAAAGGTCATAGGTAAACTTCACTGTTCTCGAAAGCTTCTTTAGGATATCGATGCAGAACCCCTTGCAACATTTTTTAACATTCATGCCCTCATTGGTTGAATTGCTGTAGAGAAAATCCCAAGATGGTAGAGTATTAGTACTGGAAAATGTGTTCAGTCATTATCTACACTCTTCTACTATTTTTCACATGGGAAATAGAGGCCCAAAATGAGGAAGCGGCTTCTACAAGGATGTTCAGTGAGTTTATGACAGCAACAGTAGAAAGTGTTCTTAATTATGACAATAAGCATGACAACAGGTAACATTTCTTGAGTAATTACTATTTGCTATGCACTGTGATAAATGCTTTATACTAATTGTTGGATTAATCTTCACAACATTTTTCTTAATTAGTTAGTATTCAGATCCCCATTATACAGATGAGAGTTACTAAGTCTTATTTTTTTAAAGCTTATAACACATACAACCTCTTTAGATCAGAGTTTAGTCATCTAATCTAAACTGAATTATAAAAACTTATTGGCAAATGGAGGAGAGGAAGATGTGAAATTCTCAGAGCAAGGAGAGTTTTGCTTTATCCTTTCACTGAAAATAGAGGTTGGCAACCAAAGGGAAGAAGAAAGGATGCCTTACTTACTTAGGAAAGATACTCTCCTTGCTGAGGAGAACTAAGAATTATCAGCTAAGAATCAGGAGACCTGGGGTCTACTCTGTGTCTGAGTCTGTGAACTTAATGTCTCTTGATCGAGTCGTCTTGCAAATGAAGGCTCATTCATAACATTTTCCCTCCCTACCTATGTGGAGGCAGTGTAAGAGGTGACACTACTAAATAGCAATGTCCTTGATCAGGAAAAAGCCCTATTAAAATACAGAGGGCATTGCTGTCGTAAAACCTATCATAATCTACCAAGGTTACATTTGTTGCTTTGTGTCAGCCACTCTCCTTTATTTACTTGACAAAGTCATACTCAAAGGACACTCAGAAAAACCAGAAGTGCTTTTAAAAGGGAAGGAAACAGGGGTCTTCCCAAGTGATAACGAAAACTATTTAAACCACTGCTACAGGAAGATCAAGACCTCTCTGGGCATTGCACTTGGTTCCACCTTGCCCTGGGGCATCCATTAGTACCATGGTCAGATGCTGAGTCACGTATTTCATAGGCTATGTGCTGCCTCAATATTCCATTGTTGACACATCTACATACTGAATTGTTATCTAAGCACTAAAATGATGTTTATCTAACATCATTTGGTCTGTGTTTCCACATCTGGAAACACAGACCATATTGGGAACTTTTGTTGGTTGTTAACACAAACCTTGTGTGCGTGTGTGTGTGTGTGTGTGTGTGTGGAGGAGGGGGTATGACGACTACCCAGACATCTGAGAAATGGTGCCCATGTCATCTCTCTGCTCTCCACCATCACCCAAAAGAAAGGGAGACTCATAAAAACAAATATGGGGAAAGGGATCCAATAAGTCATCAATTCTCTGGCTGTATAATTTCCCAGTGTGGCCAGTGGATGTGCCTTGCGAGTCAGACAGAGCTGCTTTCAAATCCTGGGTCTGCCCTTGACAAGCATGGAAACTCGGACGGGTCTCTTCATTCACAGACCTCAGTTTACTTATTCGTGCATTGAGAAGGCTGATACTTACCTTTCAGGATAGTTGGAAATATTAAATAAGGTATCTAAAGCACCTCTCACATAGGTGCTTAAAAATATATTTCCTCTCTTTTCACCAATGATTTGACAGTTTAGGGGATTAACTGGCAGGATAGCCATTTATCCTTACAGATCAAAACAGGTAAGTTTTCCTCAATTTTCTCTTCACGTCTTAACACTCAACTAACAGGTAAGAAGAAAAGTCTGATTTCTCAGCCCATTTCCTACTACCTGATTTTTTAGAAGAATGATGTGTGCCCTCAAGACCCCACCATTTGCCAGAAGTGAGAGACAAAGGGTTTTCCCTGAAAGAATATCACCAAGAAAACAAACACAATCATGTTGTCCAACAGGAATCCTTTTTGGAACCAATCAGCCTGCCTCAAAGATGTTACCTTTAGGAAATGCAGTTGATCTAAACTGTGTTAATGTTGGGATGATTGGATCCTAGTAATTTTCTATTGCTTTCAGGTAAATCAAAGACTTTAATTTCACCTAGAAGCACAGTACAATTCTCATGTCACCAAGTGGGAAAAGGAAAATTGCAAGCCACCCCCTCCCACAGGAACCCAAATTGTGAATCTGAACTTGTTAATCTGTTTCTATTCTTCAGTTGAAAAGTCAATTCTTTTAAAGACAGTAACTTATTTGGAGGTTCATTTCCTCCAGACCAGTGTGACTCAGCACTTGGTGATCTATTGTTTTCGGCTCCAAGTCTTCTGATTTTAAAGACTTTAATCTCCAATGACTGAGTGTGAAGCATAAGATGCCCTACTTGATTGGCCCTGTTGAATCAGAGAAGATATTGTTATCATAAAAGAGGTGCCCCAGTGGGGTTATACTCTTTGCTTTGTGCCAGCCACTCTGCTTTCTTAATCTGACCAAGTTCTGCTCAAAGAACACCCACCCAAGTCAAAACCTCCTTTGACAACTTTTCCACATTACCCCTTCTGTCATTCCCCCAGTTCATCACTTCCAAGTACTGCACTAGGCTTCCTTCTGTTTCCCAAACTCGCCAATCTCTTTCCTCCCTCAGGGCCTTTGCACCTGCTCCTCTAGCTGGGTGGCTCTTCCCTAGTTCTTCACATGTTTGGCTCCTTCTCCTCCTTTACATGTCACCTTAAATCTTACCTGTGTGAGCTGCAGGAGCCCCACATACCTCAAGTGACTCCCTTATCACACCACCTTATTCAGATCCTTCACAGGGTTTATCCTAATGTGGAGCTGCCCTGTTCCCTTATTAGTTGAGCAGTTTTTTAACCGTGTGCACCCCTTGACTGCAAGATCCTTCCCGGTTCATTGACGCATCCCCCATGCCCAGCACTGTGACTAACACAGAAACTATGTTTCATGCGTATTTATTTATTGACTAATCTATTCAGAATTTCAACCCCAAAGAGGCTGATGACTCCAAAAAAAGCTGATGATTATTTACTGAATAATCCATAAGAATTTCAACTCCAAAAATGCTGCTTATTGATAAAAAAATTTCTCCAAACCAAAATGCACCTTCATAATACACTTAGCAATCATATTCTTAAAAAATTATCTTTGGGCTTCCCTGGTGGCGCAGTGGTTGAGAGTCCGCCTGCCAATGCAGGGGACACGGGTTTGTGCCCCAGTCCGGGAAGATCCCACATGCCGCGGAGCGGCTGGGCCCGTGAGCCATGGCCGCTGAGCCTGCGCGTCCGGAGCCTGTGCTCCGCAATGGGAGAGGCCATAACAGTGAGAGGCCTGCGTACCGGAAAAAAAAAATTATCTTTATCCAAAGCACTGAGCCACGGCGATTTGCATCTTGTATAATAAGAACTTAGGCTGGAATTTGCAATGTGGGAGGAAAAGTATCCATTCACCCTCCGTTCAAGTTTCATCAACATTGGGGTGTCATATTCTATGCTTGTCACTGAAGACACAAAT
This sequence comes from Grampus griseus, assembly GCF_964374135.1. Taxonomy (NCBI): domain Eukaryota; kingdom Metazoa; phylum Chordata; class Mammalia; order Artiodactyla; family Delphinidae; genus Grampus; species Grampus griseus. Next base: position 31,095,004 of record NC_139008.1, on the reverse strand, counting down.
ATTAATAAGCCACATTCCCTATATTTAGGCAGATAATACTCTGGGGGAAATACAGACAAACTGTAAGCCATAAAAACAAGTGAGAAAGACAGCTAGAGAGTGCTATGGACTTAATGTTTATGTTCCCCTCAAATTCATATGTTGAAACCCTAATCCCCAATGTGATGGTATTTGGAGAGGTAATTAGGTCACGAGGGTGGAACCCTCCTAAATGGAAGTAGTGCCCTTATAAGAAGGAGCAGGACAGCTTGCTTCCTCTCCCTCTGCTCTCTACCAGGTGAGGAGAAGACAGCCATCTGCAAACCAGAGGGTCTCCACCAGACACCAGATCTGCCAGCACCTTGATCGTGGACTTCCCAGCCTCCAGAACTGTGAGGAATAAATGTCTGTTGTTTAAGCCACCCACTCATGGTAATTTGTTATAGCAGCCTGAACTGATTAAGACATAGAGACATAGCCAGGGTACTGTGGAAGTAGGGAGAACTAACCTAGCTTGTGGAGGGAGTGCTTAAGACTTAAAGGGCAAGCAAAAATTGTCCAGGTGAAAGGAGGCAATCAGAAAATATTCAGAAAAAAAAAAAAAAGATTTCCACCTAGCGGTAGGCTTTTTCCTTTTGTGAATCCTCCACAAGGGTGGTATTTGTGTTTATGTTTGCATTACAAAGACAAAATTCAGGGCCTTGGACTTGGCCATGAAGCTTTATGTATCTCCAAAGGGTTTATAGATTAGGGAGAACCCTTCACCAGGGGATCTGATAAAAAATGTCAGTTCCTCTTCAATCGTAATAAAAGAGGAAATGACTTAGATGCAATGCTGGTTTGTTGCTGGTGACCTAGGAGATCCCCAGGAGATCAGCTCCACCTTAAGCACATCAGAAAGTCACTTGTAAGGTGGATGTTGACCCCAAAATGGAGAGAAGCTTTGAAAATTCTGAAAAGTTTGGATCTGGGAAATAAAAGAGAGGTGGAAGGAAGTGGTAGATATGGTTTGGGGGAGGGAGCAACCAGAAAAATACAAAAGAAATAATTATTCTAGGAAATATTGAAGGGGAGGGTTGACTTACCATACTGGTTAAGAATATGGTGGTGGAGTCAGATGGACAAGCGCTTGAGTCCTGCCTCTTCCATCTACTAGCTAAGTGGCTTTGAACGTGCTTCTTAATCTTCTCATAACTCAGTTTTTATCATGTTTTAAATGGGCAAAACCATGCACCTCGTATTGCCGTTGTGGGAATCAAATGAATGCAAACCACCTGGTGTAGTTCCAGGTCTTTTAAAAAAATCTATTTTTATACCCACCTATTATAATAGAGTATATTTTATATTACATTCTATTATTATTGTAGAGATACCACTGTTATCAGTGATACAGGCTATTGTAAAGGATTGGGCACATTCAACCGACAGCATCCCTGGACTCACTTGATTCTGATGAACTTCCGACATGGCACAGTGTTCCTCACACACGTCTCAGTCAGCGGGTCTATGTCTTCCACGATGACAAAGGGGGCCTCCTCCAGTGTGACGATGCTCAGATGGTTGTCGTCTGGCTCACAGTCCGAAAAGGACTTGTACCTGGGCCACACGGCGTGCCTCAGGCTCAGGGTGTGGTTCTCCCACTTGCCCACCTGGTATAAAGAGAAAGACACACCTGTGCTTTCCGGCACCACTGGCTTCCAGAAAGGTGAGTCCTTCCCCGTAAGAGGTATGGGAGAAGAACCCCATCATCTTCAGGGCTTTTCTGCTACCTACCTCAACGTACACTTCTGTTTATATGCTAAGAAAGATGAGGACAAAGGGAAAGCAGAATACTGGGCCGCTCCCATGCCCTGGACTCTCCCCAGACTAATAAATACGGGGGTGGTGACAAAGCACTGATGCCGCTGGAGATCCCCAAGTGATTGTGATGTCCTGCCAGAGCTCAGGCCCACTAATGTCATGAAAAGAGCAAGGACTTTTAGAATCAGAGGTCTAGGCTTGAATCCCCAGATCTGCCACTTACTAGCTGTACAACCCCAGGCAGGCTTTTAATCACTATGAACATCTGTTTTCTCATCTGTAAATAGACACAATTCCACCTACTTTATAAGGATGTCGTGGGAATTAAATAAGGCAATTCGAGAAAAGCATATAGGGCAGTGCTCAGCACATAGTAAGGACTCCAAACTCTCCCTCTTAAGTATAGAAGAGAGTCAGTGAGAGGGAGAGAGATTTTAAAAGTGCTAAGAAAAAGAAAGAGGAAAGGGGAGAGGAAGATGAAGTCCAAGGGCAAAAAAGAGGGAGGACTGGCAGGAGAAACAAGGGGGTAGAGCAGGTGAGCAGATGAGAAGCCTCCCTTCAAGCTCAGATACGGTTCTATTTAAGTTGAAATTAAGGTGAATTTTTCTTAATCCAGCACAGAGTGGAGACTTTTACTGCTTACTGTACATCAAGACCTGTCAAAACAGAATCGATTGTGTTCCCTCTGAGCAGCTGTCGGCATCTTAGTGAAATCAAATTGAAGGCTGTATGTTTTGAACCTTAATTTTATTTGACAGCTTCTTGGCACTCTCGCACACACACTGGGAGAAAGCTGCCCCCAGCACCGCACTTTGTGCTTCCTCCTCCCGTTCCCAAGTGCAACTGCTCGACACCACAGAGCAGCGCTTTATTTGTAACACAAACCTCAAGGAAAATAACTCGTCTGAAGAGCAAAGTGCCAAGTCCAGCCTTGTCTGTGTTCATATGACCCACTCACCTCTCCTCCTGTAATGTGTCACCAGAAATGAATCTCAGGCCCTTAAAGAGAACTCAGACACGCTGGACACCAGGAGAGGTGATAGGTGGCAGGAGAGAAGGCAATCAGTGCTCTGGAAGATGACATCATCATTTGGACTGGAAAATGTTTGCTGCTTGTAGAGAAACATGCCGTGTGGCCAATTACAAAACTGTCCAGCTTCACTGATACCTTCCTTTTTAAGTTAGGAAGGGCAGTACAGTAATTTGGTCAAGCAAACACGTTCATCTCCTCAGGCTGTGATGTAACATAGGCTGGAGAGAATGTGGAGCCCATCAAATTCTTAATTCATTCAACACAGATTTACTGAACACCAGCTATGTGTGTGCTGACACCAGCCCGGGAACAATGAGGGATAAAACAGAACGATTCCTGCCTTGTTGGAACCATCAGTCAGCTGCTGGACAAAGACCAAGCCAATAATAATAAACATGCAAATAGATAAAGAGATATCCAAGCTCTTCCTTTTGGAACATGTTATACTCATCTCTTTCTTTTTCATCTCCCTTAGAAAACTCAAACATAGCCTTCAAAAGAGCCTGGGCAGTTCAGTGGGTAAGACAATGGCTTTTGGAGTCACACAGAACTAAGTGCTAATCCTGGCTTCATCCATTAGCTGAGTAGCCTTGGGAAAGTTGCTTAACCTCTCTGAGTTTTGCTTTCTCTATCTGTAAAATGTGGATTGCAACAGGATATGCTTTCAGAACTGTAGTGAGATTTGAATGAGCCAAACATGTCCTTGAAGCATTGAGCACAGAACTTAACCTGTAACATCGTGGCAGCCGCTATTATTTTATTACTGTAGGTGGCATTTAAGATACAGCTCGAATAGCACCTAATCTGTAAAAGCATTCCTGTCTTCCCTGGTAACAGAGAACTTTGCTCGCATCTCCACCACAGCATTTGATGTTATACTTATAATAATGTCACTTTTGGGCATGTCTGTGTAGTCGGGAAATGTGCCAATATTACCACTTAGTTTAATCCTACAAATTCCACGTGGTAAGGATTATTATTCCAGCGTCACACTTCAGCAAACTGAAGCACAGAGAGGTTATGTAAACTGCCCAAACTTGCACAGCTAGTAAGTGGTGGATCCAGAGCTATACCATGGAACTATGTGAATCCAAAGGTGCTTTCCCACTAGTGTTTCTATTAATTGATCTGCAGTAATCATGTTATTGCTCCAAGACCCTTTCTTCCTTTCGGAGACAGCTCCTTAAGTCCCAAGGTAACATAAATAGAGGCAAAGCCCGTTTAGCCAGCAGAATCTTTGGTGATGTCACTGACCATGTCACATACCCTACACCATGGGAGGCAGGCAAAGCTTCCAGCCCAAGGCTGACTCATGGAGAGAGAGGCTGCAAAGGTTTATGAGTTCCCAGAGTGCAATAACTTCCTGAATCTCCTCTGAGTTCCTCTCTCCCTTCCCAACACATCTAAGTAAGCACCTATGGGTCAGCCAAGGAGGGTGAAAGCGAGTGGTGGTGGGAAAACTTGATTAGGAGCTGAAGCTGCTGTGTAAACATTGCCCTAGATCCTGAGAGCTCTTACCTCCTTCTCTGAGTCTGACAGGCTCCTGTTCCAAACGCCAAAAATCTCAACTCCAGGATTTTATATACCAGATAGGGGAGAAACAGACATCCTTCACTTTCCCCTCCTATGTTCCTATTTACAAAGGACTACATAACTGAGTCTGGAGCCTGTAGACAGGCTTAATAGAGATGTGTTTACTCCATAAATGTTTACTGAGTGGTTACTAGGTGCAAGCACTGCGCTAGGCACTAAGGGTACTGTAGTGCAAGCAGCACAATTTTTACTTGCAAGGAATTTTTATGCTAATTGGAAAGACAAACATGAGTCAAATAACCCATAAAAATATACATCGTACAAACTGGGAGGAAGAAATAAAATATGGGTCTAAGACTGGAAAAAGGGGGAAAGAAATCACGTAAGTCTTCCCCAAGAGGTGGCACTTAAGCTGAGACTGGAAATCCAAGATGAGAGGATGAGGGGGTAGAGGGAGCAGAGGCAGGAAGAGCCCTCCAGGCTGGCAGGGGCCAGATGACGCAAAGCCTCGCAGGTCCAGTTAAGGAGTTGAGATTTGCCGTAAGAGTTAATCTAGTCTGTTATCCAGAATGGAAAAAGAAATGAAGAAATCATCATGAACATGGGTCCATGTGTAACTTTCCCAAAAGTGGAAGCTTCTTGCCCCCTCCATTCTTTTTTTTCTTTTTTTTATTATGGAAAAACTTTAACTCATACAAAAGTAAAATACTAGAATGTATCTCCATCTTCCCGTTATCGAGCTTCATTAATGACTAACTCATGGTCAATCTTGCTTCATTTATACTCCCAACCACTCCTCCCATATTATATTGAAGGAAATCTCAGACATCATAACATTTCATTCACAAATCCTTGATTTGATTTAAATACCTAATTTTCATTTGCTTAACAATATTATACCTCAACAACCTATGTGTTTGTGTATATGTTTCACTCATTAGATTGTGATTCCTCAGTCTAGCAGGGATATATATATTATATTATATTATATATATTAATATATATGTATATTAGTTGGTTTCTATGTCCACAGCTTCTAACTCAGGGCCTGGCACAGCTGGATAGGTGTTGATGGAATGAATGAACACACCACACTTAGCAGAGTCTGTAACATTCGATGACAGTGGTTTGTGTCTGCTAATCCCAAACTCCTAATTTATCCCTCCCTCTCTTTCCCTTTGGGCAACCATAAATTTCTTTTCTATGTCTGTGAGTCTATTTCTGTCTTGTAACTAAGTCATTTGTATCATTTTTTTTAGATTCCACATATAAGTGACATCATATGACATCTGTCTTTCTCTGTCTGACTTGACTTCATTTAGTACGATAACCTCTAGGTCCAGAGATTATTAGGCACTATTCTTAGCACTATTTTCATTCTTATAAACACCCTATACACAAGAAGAAGGTGTGGGCAGATGATTTTTATCTCTATCATGAATTCTGGACTTGAAAACAGTCCCAAATTCCCCCAACTAGGCTGTGTGGGAGAAGAAAAAAAATCTTTATCTTCAAAATAAACTGGATTTTGGTGATAAACCTTTAAATGTTTTCAGCAAATAAACTGAAGTTTTGAGGACAAAGAAAAATAATTGACCTCTAATGGAGAAAAGTGATTTTGTTAAAAGAAGTGGAGAAAGGGGAAATTAACTTTGTAATGATTTTTTAATCTGTTCTTACTAATAAAATTTAAATGCTGTGCTTTTAGAAATCTAATTCCTCTTCAGCTCCTAGGAAGTGTTTTGTGACAGAGCAGTGATTACTTATCAAAACGTTCAGCCAATATTTTCTCAGAGGAAAAGATAATTTCATCTCCAGAAACTGTCATAAGTTAATATTCATCCCTTAAGGTCTGGTTAAATCCATAGCGATGTCACAGAGGCTGCGAGAGGCTGGAAGAAACGAGGTTAATAGATGTTTGTGACTCTCCTTTCAAAGAGGTATGAGTGCTTGACTGTATTTGATCTATTCATGAAATGCTTACAAGAGACAGTTAAAATCACCTCACAACTGTTCTCTCCCAAGCCACTCCCTAAAAACGTATATCTAAACACCAAAATCATAGATCTACCTCTACTCAAATCCTTCCATGACTCATACTGCCCACAAAATCAGTCAGACTCCTCTTACATTAATGGACTCTAGAGTATAGGTCCCATCAACCTCAATACACTGTCCTCTCTCTCTTTCTATCACTTTGTTGATTTCTCTTTTGCACACCCTATACACACCCTCACACTAAAACATATACATCTACACCTTCAAACACACATACGCTTACACCTACACACACTCACACATGTATGTACATATATATGTATGTGCATATGTGTATACAGTTAACCCTTGAGCAACGTGGGGTTTAGGAGCACTGACCCTTCGCGCAGTCAAAAATTTGTGTATAAGATATAGTTGGTCCTCCATAACCATGGTTCCTCCATAGCTGTGGATTCAACCCACTGGGGATCATGTAGTACTGCAGTATTTACTACTGAAAAAAATCCATATATAAGTGGATTCAAACCCGTACACATGCACACATATATATATCATATATTTATACATCTATACATGAACACACAGCTACACTCGTACCTACCTGAATTCACAATACACACATATATACACTCACCTCCACACACGTACAACTACACACACACACATGCCTAACACACACCTACACTCACACCTCTACAAACATGCACAATACTAAGCCACAATGATGCTTTTCACTCTCACCACACATACCCTGAATGACACCCATTTCCCCGCCTTTGCCTGCACTACTTCTACGTGAAATTCCTCTCCTTATCATCTCCACTGACTGAAATCCTACCCACTCTTTCCAGGTACAGCTCAAATACCGTCTCTCCCCTGCAGCTTAATACTCCAGCTGGAATGCATTTTGTTTTGTTTTGTTTTTTTGCGGTACGCGGGCCTCTCACTGTTGCAGCCTCTCCCGTTGCGGAGCACAGGCTCCAGACGCGCAGGCTCAGTGGCCATGGCTCACGGGCCCAGCCGCTCCGCGGCATGTGGGATCTTCCCGGACCAGGGCATGAACCCGTGTCCCCGGCATCGGCAGGCGGACTCTCAACTACTGCGCCACCAGCGAAGCCCTGGAACGCGGTTTTGAGCATTCTCTTTTTCCCTTGAATTCTCTCGCTTGTTCATTCATGAGCTCAATACACATGCGTCCAGGGCTTTACATTGTGCCAGGCACTGCAGGAGGCTCTGGGGCTACAACTGTGAACAGTGCAGGCTGGTCCCAGTGCTCAGACTTTCTAGTCTGGTTAGAGAAGAGGAGTTAAAGCACACTGGCCATGAGATAACATGAGATAATAAATGCGGTAACTGCCATGCTGGGGTGGGCACAGGATACTACTGGAGCAGAGAGCTTCCTGCTCTGCAAGGAAACCAAATATGTTTCTAAAGGAATTGACTTCCAACCATGAGCCATACCAGCATGGCAGATGGAGATGGGGATTACTGAAGATTTTTAATTAGGGGAGGGATACAATCAGTCTGACGTATTAGGACACTTCTTCCCAGTGCAGTGCAGAGAAAGGGTTTGTGCCTAAAAGATTCTGAAGGCAGAGTGATGGGTCAGGAGGCAGCTGCATTAACCTGGATGAGTCTGGCATAGGGCCGCATGGGGAGGGGGCATGAACTCACAGGATCCCAAAGTGGTGGAATCAATACAACTTAGAGACCGATTGTGTATCTGTATGGGGGTGGGGATTAAGGGCTCAGTTTGCCCTGTATTATAGAATCTCTGGCCTGGCCAGCCTTTCACACAACATGACCCACATCGGCTGTAGTACAGTGTTCACCACATTCCAGTTCAATAAATATCTGCTGAACTGAACTCAATTCAGAAGACAGCACTGGCATCAATTTTTACTTAGAATTCAAAGTTAAAAGAGGAGAGTTGCCTGTTTACTCAGATCCTCTCCTTGGAGACAAGACAATAGGGATTGTAAAATTAAAAATCAGAGATGAAATTTATCAAAACCGACAATGAAAGCAGAGTTCACGCTGCCTGTGCTCCAGCTTGACTGGCCCTGGTTAGCTCTTTGAGTGATTTTATAACCAAGGGGGAAACAGGTCCTAAAACAAACACTTCACATGTGCAAAACACCGGAAAACATTCCAGATAATAAGCAGGGATTTACTCCCTAGGTGGAGAAAATGGGAGTAATTAACTCTTCAGGAAGATGAATTTCAGGAGAAAAACAAAGCAAACAGGAGGCCAATTTCTCTCCACCTGAAATATAAAGTCTTCTAAAGGACATAAGATAAATGTCCATGAAGGAAATTTAAAATGACTTAAAGTCCGTATTTAGCTTAAATAGCATCACCGGTTAGCATCACTTCCATGCCTCTGCATGCAAATGCAGAGCTGATAGCAGGCTTACACATGAGTAATTTTGTGTCTTCAGTTGCTGCTCGAAGCCAAAAGTAGATCTGAATTTGATTGAGCTGGAAACTACAACAAAGGTGTCTGAGCCACAACCCTGACTTGATATTAAGTTGAAATGTGCTCTATCTGGAGTAGTTTGCAGTTGAGTCGTGACTTTTTTGTGAACCAAAACCCGATCTAAAGTTCGTTCAAGACAGCTAGAGTCTGCTGAAACCAGATGTCACACTGCACCCCAGATTTCCCCTGCATGGTATATTCAAACAAGCTTCTACAATAAAACTGCTGAAAAGCAGGTGTGGACCAAACCTACTTTATCTTCAGTGCCATGGGGTCTCAGATGGCCACTGGCAGAGTGAAACTAAGAATTGCTTTTCAGGTGTTAAAGTAAAGCACCTGCTTCCTTTGAACGCACTGTCTTAAATGCGGTTACTGAAGGTAGTGGGATTATGAGACTTTAGCAGGAATAAGAACCTCTCCTTGGGGGCTGATTAAGAATGCAGACTCCAAGGGGAAAGAGGGGGGAGGGATAAATTAGGAGTATGGGATTAACAGATACACACCATTATACATAAAATAGATAAACAACAGTGATTCACTGTACAGCACAGGGTACTATATAGGTCAATATTTTGTAATAACCTATAATGGGAAAGAATCTGAAAATACACATATATAAATAACTGAATCACTTTGCTATACACCTGAAACTAACACAATATTGTAAATCAACTATACTTCAATTAAAATAAATGAATGAGTGAATGAATGCAGACTCCTAGATCGCCGGAGTGTATGCATCAGTAAATGTGGGATGAGGCTTGGGAACCTATCTTTTTAACCAGGATCCCAGCTCATTCTGTTCTGGGTGATCTAAGAGACGCACCTAAAGGATCCTATGTATGGCTACCAGCAGGATTAAACACAGCATAAGGAAAAGATGGGAATCTTTCTTCTTGGGTTTCTTATGTAACCAGTAGCAATTGCCAGCAGATCTAAATGAGTTGAATCAGCTGTTAGAGCCTTAATTAAATTCCTCTCAGCTGAAATTTCAGAATTGCCTGATTGTTATACAGCTCACATTGGAGCAGTTGATTTTTTTTCTCCTATAATAACTGCTCTCAGGATAATCTAATATCTTTATGGATAGTGACATCGGCTGTCTTAGGACTCAGCACTGATCTGGTAATTCATGGAGACGTGTTTTGATCACCGTTATTTCCTCGAACAACCTGCCTATTGCTTCCATTCTCCTCTTGAGGTTCATTCAACACGAGAAGAGCTCAATGCTCGTTCAAGCTCAGATTTAAAAGTGCAAGTCTCTGGAACAATGAGCCTCCATTTTCTTCAGAAGTTCACTTATTATCTTCAGTTCTACAAAGTTCCTCTGTTCCCAGGTCCCTGGGGATGGAGAGAAGCTCTACTTCTTTGGTTTACTTTTAATTATTTATGTGATCTTAAAAAGTGATGTGTCCTGGTCATTAGCTAAACAGTTAATAGTGTTTTCTTTCTCTCCTTTGGCTCCATGTTGGAATCATTTAACATTAGAGACTTGAAAAATCAGCAAAAAATAAAAAGGATCCCTCTCACAATTACTAATTAATTTTTGAACCCTCTCCTGGGAGTCCTTCATTATGTAACTTCTGTGTCAGTATCAGTCAGCCCTCCAATGGACTTTAATAATTATTAAATAATGAATAAGTATAATAACTGGCATGTCTTGAGACACTGTGATCACCCCAACACGCACTTCCTCATTTTACCCTCACATCCCTGTAGGGAAAAGGTCATCATTACCCTCATTTTATAGATTGGGAAACTGGGAGCTGATGTGACTTGCCCAAGATCAAAAAAGCAAGAGAGAGCATCTGGAGGCTGAGCTCAGGCCATCTGACTTGAGAGACTGGGGTCATCACCACTGTTTGATATTCCCAAGGTTGCCATCAGATTTGGTCTGGGAAATATTAAGGCAAACAAGGGAAATGAGGGAACATTCTACGGATCAACTGGAAAGACCCTGGTGCGAGTAGCGATGCCCTGAGGAGCTGGGATACCTGAGCTCAGCCTCCCCAGATGCATGGCCTGTCCCCTTTGGAGAGGGGCAAGGTGCTCTCTCCCTGTGAAATACAGGAGGAGGAGAGAGAACAGCCAGAGGTGGCTATCTTGTGGTTTTCTTTCATGTTTTCCAGTTGTTTCCTCAGTGCGCCTGTGACTTGATTCTTCTAAGGACCTTGAATTCCACCCTGGGTCATGTCTCTGACAGCAGCGCTGCAGTGAGCACTTGCAGGCTTGAGGTTGCTAACATCGACATCCAAAAGGCGATTAGAATAATAGATCAGGGAAAAAATCAGCCGCTCAAATGTGAACTGTGTGACAATTAGGTAATTTGGGGATTTCAACCAAGAGGAATGTAATTTAGGGCTCTAACAGCTGATTAGACTTTTTCTTCGCCTCTGTGGTAATCTCCATCCATTACGTAAGGGGCCTTAGAAGGGAGGATTCCATCTTGCCTCTGTCACACATTGTACCTGAGATGCTGACGGCCAAGACGATGTGACTCTGTTTACATTGCTGCATCTGTTATCATTAAAATTTGGACTTAAACTTGGTTGAACTCCTGAAAAGGCTGTTGCCTTGGCGAAGAAAACCAGGAAGCCTATAGGTCTGCAAAAACACTTCAGGAGGAGATGTGAAGGAAAATGGGATAAACACAGGACCTGGAGTGAGGGGGGGGATAAGCACCTAATATTGAACGAGAACTTGACCTAAGGACAATCCTCTATGATAATAGTAGTGATAACCAGGGTTATTTTTTTAACACCTTTGCAAAGACAATTTAGAAATACGGAAAAGGTTTTTCTTTTGACCTTCTAATGTACTTTTCTGAGTAAATTTCAAAGATCGGTGTAGTTTCTACTTGTAAGATAAATGAAATACCATTTGCGATCCGGCAGAGTAAATAGCTCTTTTTTGAATATTTACTTGAAGGATATTTAGCAGCTCTTTGCTCCCTTGGCAGAGTTGGTAAGAGTTAGGAGGTGGTCAGGAGCCCTCCAGAGCTGGGCTGATAGCTGAGAGGGCCCTTCATTCATTGGGATTGTCAAGTCATTCTTACCAGCCCGAAAATCATGACGAGGCTGGATATGAATACAGGTGTGACTCCTCCTCTTACTCTTGGGCAGCTTTTTTTTCCCCATGAAAACCTTGCAAAGTGGTAAAAAAAACAAAACAAAACTGGGGGCTGAGTGTGTAACAGTTTATAAAAGGAGATAAGTTCCAGGTAATTAAATTGGAGACTAAGGGAACAGGAGACTTCAATGCATCAAACCTGACAGGGGATAGAATGGGCCAAAGGCTTGTTGATTTCCTCACTCAGTGTTATGTAAAAAAGCCAGTTCCCTTTGGATCTCAGCCTGAACTTTCAAAGTTAACCTCATTGACAGTGTCTGCAGAGTTTTAAAATAAGGTTTTAAGACCTGGGGGTATTGATCAGTTGCAAAGTATTTAATTCTCTCACCCCTGAAAAGTTATTGGGTTGTGAAAGTTGAAGGGTTTGGAACACTTGCTGTCAGGTCTCTGATGGGCATTCGTTCTTTCACATCTGGGGCAAAATAATACATTTAAGTCTTGAGATGGACGTTTTCCTCCTTCTAAATGAAAGGGCGAGCCAGGGGTTGGTGCCTGAGGCCTTGTTGGTTATTACAAAGATGCTAACAAAACGCTGTGCATGGGTGAAATCCATCCCTGTGATGAAATGCACCCGGATCAGAATTTCAATTCTCCTTAAATAAGATGGTATTTTGACAGTCGTTTTTCTTTGCTCAGCTCGGGCCCCAAACTACTTTGCTCCAGGCTTGTCTGAGTCCTAAAGTATTCCAGTGAGAGGATCCTTTGAAACACTAAAGCCAACAGAAGATTTAATGGTGAGGGAACAGTAATAAGCTTAACCACAGCTTTGCCCACTGTTAAAAACATGATTATTAGAAGGCGGTGTAGGAGACAAGGATCCCCTTGGGATGGGCCAGATAAGACTTGCTATTTCAGAAAACTGAGCCTAAGTAGCCCTCCACTGTCAAACCAATTTCATTCAAACTGATTATCCTCATCTTGGACACTAATTAACAATGCCAGAGCCCCACAGAGTTACTCGGATGAAATGAAAATCTTGGTGACCATCCAGGGAGCTACTTGTCATTTCTTATTGAATCATACTGGCAAACTCATAGTTCAAAAGAACCCTAGACTTGGAGTCAGAAGACTCAAATTCAAGTTCCGTGATGATGCCTGTGAGCGACGTCACCTTAGTTAAATCAAAACTTTTCAGGTTCACACAAAGTATAGCCAAAGGTAGAAGCCCAAGAACCCTGTTGATTCTGAGTGTTAACAACCAATAAGTGAAGCTATTCTCTAGGCTTTCGGTCAGTTAAGGTTGGATTACATTGACTCTTTGGTTAATCTACTCAACAAATGTTTATTGAGTGCTTACTATGTGCCATACATTGTCCTAGCACTGGTGATACAGCAGCAAAAGGGCTCTAAGCTGGGGACTGGCAAACTTTGTCCCAAGGGCCAGTGGTTTTTATACAGCCCATGAGCAAAGGGTGGATCTTATATTTCTAAATGGTTGAAAACAATGGAAAGAATAATATTTTGTGACATGTGAAAATGATACGATATTTGAATTTCCATGTCCATAAATAAAGTTTGATTGGAACACAGCCATGCTCATTTCCTTATATGCTGTTTATGGTTGCTTTCACACTAAAACAGCAGAGTTTGAGTACTTGCCATAAAGACAGTATGGCCCGCCAAGCCTGAAATATTTACTAGCTGTCTTTTGTATAAAATGTTTACCAAGCCCTGATCTAAGTCTCTGTGTGTAAGCAACCCCCCTACTAATAGGGAAAATAAAATACAATGCTCTCAGAATGTTATAAAATAAAACAGAAAATGACAAGTGCCGAAAAAGGAAAGGTGAAGTAGATGCAAAGGAGCATCAGAAGTGGAAGAGGAGATCTGGTGAGAGAGGGGAGACCTTATGAGAGGAACGGCAATTGAGGGAAGTTGTAGAACAGGCAGAGGAGCTGGAAAATCAGTGTGGAGAGAAGAGACTTCTAAGTTGAACAGACAGTGTGGACAAAAGCATAGCAGTTGAGCTTAAGGGACATGTTTGTGGACTAGGAATTTGCCCGAATTGGATGAAATACACAATGTACAAAGAGGATGAGAGAGAAAGAGGAATAAAGGGATACAGTGGGACAAGATTATAGCAGCCCCTGGATAGTAAGCTGAAATTGCTATGTGCACATTGCAATTTGGTTGCATTTGAGTTCAAACTGGCAATTGGCCTTGGGATCCCTTGATGACTTAGCACTTGGGGATAATATTGGTGATTTCATACATGTATGGTTGGTATTTGTCAGCTCCCACATCTTTTGGAATTGTCCTGTTTTCAAATGATTGTATCATATCCTTCATAAATACATTCATATTTGCCAGACTATCTGGATAATGTTAGAGGTCAGTTTATTGACCTCCTCTCCACAGGCCACCTCCAGCCCACTTTAGCCACTCATTCCCATGAGGGGTAATTCACTTAGAATTGCTTGATTCAATGATTCTCAATTTAGAAAACCCCACAGTGCTCTCACACTGCTATTCTCATGTCTCTTCTCCAACATCATTTTGGCCATGGTCCCAGGGCCTCTCTTTCCTCCCAGTTGATCTACTCATTCATGTCTTCACCTCCTCCCCATTCCAACCCAGGCCTCTTCATCTACCACATCAGTACATGTTCTTCCATATCCGTAACTACCCTGCCCCCACTTTGTCTTCCTGTCATACCTCCCTGGTACCACCTTCTGCCAACTCAGTCAATCCAAACACTTCCTCACCTGAAAACCACCGAGTATAGGTGGAAAACATCACGTAACCGCATAGCTGAATACTCTTTTGAATGTAAGGACCCCGCCTCTGACCAAAAATTCTTTTCCTTTTTCCTGATTGGCCATCTTACATTCCCTAGGAAGTATTTCAAACCTTCACACCTGCCCATGAGAAACTGCAACTCTGACAGCTCCATCCTCACTTCCAGCTGATGAATCTGCCTCTGCCTTCACAGTCTATGGACAACCTGCATACCCTACAAACTTACCCGCCTTGGCACACGTCTTCCTTCTCCCCTCCTCCACTGATGACAGAGGCCTCTCTCCTACTAATCCCATCATCTGTGAGCAGGACACAGTCCTCTTCTGCACCAACCTCTCCTCTAAAACTGGCTTCAACAAGATCACCAGTGGCCCTCTCATTACTAAAGCTAACAGGTGCATCTATTTGACACTGAGACCCACTCCCATCTTCCTTGAGTCTCCCTGCCCTAGACAGTCATGATCCTACCCTTTCCAGGCTAGTTCCTACCTCTTTGACTTCTCCAGCTCCGCCAAAATACAAGCTTCTCTTTTTTTTGCACACGTTTTACATGTCCTGACCCTCCCTCCTGTCCTCAGACCTCCATGCTCAGGCATCTACTACTCACCCTTCTGTTATCATCTCTATATTGACCATTCTCAGACATGGCTGTCTTTCACCAGCTCCTCTCTACTGCCTCCAGGAAACCTCAAACTCAACAGGCTCAGAGCAGAACTCATCATCTTACCTTCAATTTTTTCATTAATTTTATTAAAACTCCAAGCCCAGGTCTTATATACCAAGATGTCATTTAGGAAATGCACTTGCTTTTTTCCCCCAAAGGGAGACAGATAAGTTCTTCACTTACTCTCTCTATTTTAGATAGAACTGATATTGCCTATTAATATAATTCTGCACACAGAGAAGGTCTTGCCAAAAGCAGCCTGGTGTTACTTTAGCTCTATCAATAAATCCAAAGGCCTGACAATTATTTTTAATTCCATTTGCTGGCTTGAGGTTATGCACAATTAATACACACTATTAATTTCATAACTATAAATGTAACCCAAGCTTTCTTGGATCCTTATGCCCCAAAATGAAACCTTATGAATGTACTTTTGAGTTCTCAACTGGTTAAGAAGCTGTATTGTGGGAAAAAAGAAAAGAAGTAGAAAAAGGAAATTTCAGAAAAATTTCCAAGACACATTTGGAAGAATCATCCTGGCCAGAGTGCTAAATGTCATTATGAGGTTAATAATATAAAATCCCCAGAATTTATATAGCCCTTTGTGGGTTACAAGTTGCTATTTATTATCTCATTTCATTTGGCCTTCATTGCAGAGAGTCACACAAAGGTGGAGATATTATTACAACTTTTCAGAGCAGTAAACTAATGTTCATTCAAGTAACGTGGACCAGATAAGGACAGCAAATAGGTGAAAGAACTAGAGACAGTTTTCTGTCTGCTGGCCCAGGACTTGCTTAATTGCCTATGTTTCAGTATTCAACTCCTTACACGGGACTCAAAGAGAAAACAAATACAATGATTCTTTAGTATGTTCATCTTTAAACTTGAAGCCCAACTCCTCTGAGAAAAGAGAATGCCAGCAGTAGGCTTCCAGAAACCCACTCAAAATGCAAAAACAAACAAACAACAAAAACAACAAAAAACCCTTGATAATTGTCATTAAAAAATCCACACTGTACCTTGCATAATGGCTCCCATTTGTTAAACTTTTTCTACTACGTACTAGGCCCTTTGCTGGATATTTCACATATGTTATTTATAATCCCTCAAGTTATGAAGTGGCTGGGTGACCGTGTTGCAATTAATTCACTTCTCCAGCCTCAGTTTTCTCATCTGTAAAATAAAACTAATTATGAAATCTACCATTTAGGGTTCTGGTGAACATAAAACGTGATAATGTATGTAATATATTTGGCTCAGGGCCTGTGGCACAATCAACGCTCAGAAATTGTTAGGCTCAACATCATCCTCAATGGTGAAAAACTGAAAGCTTTTCCACTAAGATCAGGAACAAGACAAGGTTGCCCACTCTCACCACTCTTATTCAACATAGTTTTGGAAGTTTTAGCCACAGCAATCAGAGAAGAAAAGGAAATAAAAGGAATCCACACTGGAAAAGAAGAAGTAAAGCTGTCACTGTTTGCAGATGACATGATACTATACATAGAGAATCCTAAAGATGCTACCAGAAAACTACTAGAGCTAATCAATGAATTTGGTAAAGTAGCAGGATACAAAATTAATGCACAGAAATCTCTGGCATTCCTATACACTAATGATGAAAACTCTGAAAGTGAAATCAAGAAAACACTCCCATTTACCATTGCAACAAAAAGAATAAAATATCTAGGAATAAACCTACCTAAGGAGACAAAAGACCTGTATGCAGAAAATTATAAGACACTGATGAAAGAAATTAAAGATGATACAAATAGATGGAGAGATATACCATGTTCTTGGATTGGAAGAATCAACATTGTGAAAATGACTCTACTAACCAAAGCAATCTACAGAATCAATGCAATCCCTATCAAACTACCAATGGCATTTTTCACAGAACTAGAACAAAAAATTTCACAATTTGTATGGAAACACCAAAGACCCCGAATAGCCAAAGCAATCTTGAGAATGAAAAACGGAGCTGGAGGAATCAGGCTCCCTGACTTCAGACTATACTACAAAGCTACAGTAATCAAGACAGTATGGTACTGGCAAAAAAACAGAAAGATAGATCAATGGAACAGGATAGAAAGCCCAGAGATAAACCCACGCACATATGGACACCTTATCTTTGATAAAGGTGGCAGGAATGTAGAGTGGAGAAAGGACAGCCTCTTCAATAAGTGGTGCTGGGAAAACTGGACAGGTACATGTCAAAGTATGAGATTAGATCACTCCCTAACACCATACACAAAAATAAGCTCAAAATGTATTAAAGACCTAAATGTAAGACCAGAAACTATCAAACTCTTAGAGGAAAACATAGGCAGAACACTCTATGACATAAATCACAGCAAGATCCTTTCTGACCCACCTCCTAGAGTAATGGAAATAAAAACAAAAATAAACAAATGGGACCTAATGAAACTTCAAAGCTTTTGCACAGCAAAAGAAACCATAAACAAGACCAAAAGACAACCCTTAGAATGGGAGAAAATATTTGCAAATGAAGCAACTGACAAAGGATTAATCTCCAAAATTTACAAGCAGCTCATGCAGCTCAATAACAAAAAAAAAACAATCCAAAAATGGGCAGAAGACCTAAATAGACATTTCTCCAAAGAAGATATACAGACTGCCAACAAACACATGAAAGAATACTCAACATCATTAATCATTAGAGAAATGCAAATCAAAACTACACCAGTCAGAATGGCCATCATCAAAAAATCTAGAAACAATAAATGCTGGAGAGGGTGTGGAGAAAAGGGAACACTCTTGCACTGCTGGTGGGAATGTGAATTGGTTCAGCCACTATGGAGAACAGTATGGAGCTTCCTTAAAAAACTACAAATAGAACTACCATGTGACCCAGCAATCCCACTACTGGGCATATACCCTGAGAAAACCAAAATTCAAAAAGAGTCATGTACCAAAACGTTCACTGCAGCTCTATTTACAATAGCCCAGAGATGGAAACAACCTAAGTGCCCATCATCGGATGAATGGATAAAGAAGATGTGGCACATATATACAATGGAATATTACTCTGCCATGAAAAGAAACGAAATTGAGCTATTTGTAATGAGGTGGATAGACCTAGAGTCTGTCATACAGAGTGAAGTAAGTCAGAAAGAAAAAGACAAATACCGTATGCTAACACATATATATGGAATTTAAGAAAAAAAAATGTCATGAAGAACCTAGGGGTAACACAGGAATAAAGACACAGACCTACTGGAGAACGGACTTGAGGATATGGGGAGGGGTAAGGGTGAGCTGTGACAGGGCGAGAGAGAGGCATGGACATATATACACTACCAAACGTAAGGTAGATAGCTAGTGGGAAGCAGCCGCTTGGCACAGGGATATCGGCTTGGGGCTTTGAGACCGCCTGGAGGGGTGGGATAGGGAGGGTGGGAGGGAGGGAGACGCAAGAGGGAAGAGATATGGGAACATATGTATATATATAACTGATTCACTTTGTTATAAAGCAGAAACTAACACACCATTGTAAAGCAATTATACCCCAATAAAGATGTTAAAAAAAAAAAAAAGCAATTGTTAGGCTCTTTGTTTTCACTATTTGGAATTATTATATATCAGAAAAACAAACTGCATGCTTTTCCCACTTGCATCCTCTACCTCCCACAGCACTGGGTGATGTCCCCTGCATTTTAGAATTTGATTGAGGAATATAACAGAACTTAGTGGTCAAAGCATGGGTTTCAGAATCAGAAAAATGGGGGTTCAAAACTCGGTTCAGATTCTTGGAAATTAACCAGTTCTTTGTATTCTTTAGTTTTCTCATTTATAGAATGGGGATATTAATAGTACCAATCTCATAAGATTTTGTATGAATTAAGAGAAATCATGTATCTAAAGCTCTTTCTGACATACAGGAAGCATTTAATAAATGCTAGGATTAATACCCTTACAGAAACCCCATGGGGTAGGTATTACCATTGGCTCCGTTTTACTGATGGAGACACTGATTATCTGAGAAATACAAAGAATGGCAACTTTTCAGGGTTGACCTGGGTCTCAGAACTATCAACTCCTATGAAATTGATCAAATACCCCTCTCTCCTAACTGTCTCAGCTACTAACCAGTGCCAGGCTCAATGAAGCGGGAACGAGGGAATCAGCCCATTTCTGCTGACAATGGTGCTGACCTGGCTTTGCCTGCATGTACCACTCTCTTATCTTTGGACACTGATTTGGGAGTTGGGCTCTGGATTAGATACATCTTTGTCTCCAACTTCTGTCCTGATTGATTTATAGTATAACTGGATGGGTGTCCCACATTTTTGAATCCTCATCCATTTTCAACGAGGTGACAATTTCTGAATGCAAAGGTCAGGGTGTCATTTTGGTAATGAAACTCAACTCCTTCTGTGTTGATTCAAGGCACCAACTCGAAACCATCTGTGGAGAGAGATGTGTACAGTCCCTGCCAAGGAACCCTGGTCAAGTTTCTTACTCTGTCTGAATCTCAGCTCACTTGTTAAAACAAGGTAAATGTTCCTGCTTTTCCTCTAGGAAGGGTGGTTGTCAGGATCTCTTACCCAAATCCAACTCTTGCTCTCCTTTTCTACCTCGTATCTGCCTGTCCTGTTTTCTTCAAACACACTTTAATCATGGAAAGAAAAAATATGCCGTCAACTATAATCTGCTGTGCACATAGAGGCCAGTACGGTGGGGAATGATATGAAGAAATCAGGATTCTTCCAACTCAGATTGTCTGTTTCAACTTTAAAGTTAAAAACAGCATAATCAAGGAGACATTGTTTTCTTCAAGTCATTTTACAACTCCCTTCAAGGGAATGAGAATTGATTCTCTTGTCTTTTCCCAACTTCAGGATTTTTTCCCTTACATGCATTTCCAATGGAGTCTTTATTTGCACACTGAGAGAAATCAAGATGATTCAGCCCCTACCTCCTTCCTTCTCAAACAGGTCCATTCCATCTTTCTAATTTGCAGAATTATAATTCAAATGGAAGGAAAATAGACTCCAAGAACTCTATAGATATGATTGCAATGAGTTTTAAAACACATTTTCAAAAGACAACGGCTACAGATAATGAACGTATGATGGAGTAATGAGGAATGAACACACAGCATATTGTAGGAGTGGAGGGCAACTGACAGCTTTAAGTTGGCAGAGGAATGCTGACTGGTTTTGCACAAAGATGCGAGAGGCTGATTATACGGCAGACTTTCATGCAACTCAGTAGAATGTTTTGGGCTAAGATCAGGAAGAGATGCCTGGTTCAGTGGAGAATCTTGTACCTCTAACAGCCCATCTTGCAAATACTGAGAGCATGTCCACCATGCAGGGATGGGGGCTCCAAGGTAGGTTTTCATAATTAAAGCAATCACAACCTTCACTATCAATATACAAAGAACCCCCAACTCTACCATATGGTGTTGTCAAAATAAAATTAACTTTATCATCTGACAGACCTGAGCTGGAATCTAGAAGTTGCCACTTACTTGCTTCTGTAACCTTGGGCCAGTCATCAATCTTCTCAGAGCCTCATTTTCTTTATATATAAACTGGGGAAGGCATGATAGTACTCATGTCAATATCTGTTTAAAAGGGGTCAAAGTAATGAATATAAAGCCCCTAGGCTATAACTAGGACGCAGAAATTATTATGTTTTATTATTAATTATTTTTAAAATGTGGGGAAATATATCAAGGTATCAGATAGCCAATTTTCTCGTCTTCAGCATCTAGAAAGCACAGTAAGTCTTTCACAGTTTAGAGATCAACACTCAGAATATTCAATCTTTTTCTATCTGCCTTTCTCTCTGGCCCAACCCAGGCTCCAAAGCCAAGAAAAACAGCATAGTGGGAAGTGCAGCTTCTGCTGCCAATAGCACAGATGAGAAAACCAAGCTGCAGCTACAGAAGGCAGCCTGACACAGCCACTTGTAGCCAGAAGCAGACTGCTGGGGTAGAGTACTCTTCACTGTTCTGCCTCTTTTCTTACAGACAAATGTCATTCCTGTCCGCACCATCAGCATGTAAATGAGGGAAATAACAAACATGACAGACACAATGCTAAGAAAGTAGAGAGCAGGTCCAGACAGCAAATCATGGAGGTCTGGTGGTTGTAGGTGGGTGGGAAGCAATCCAGCTACAGCTAGCTAACTGGATAAATTGTGAAATGAGGAACAAATAATAAGGGGCTTCAAATGTTTGTGATTCAGTTAATAAAATGGGCCAAATGATCTTCACCCTTTAGATAACTCTTCTTCATCCTTTAGGACTCAGGACATATGTTAGCTCTTTCGAGGAAGCCTTTTCTCATCCCTTTCCTAATACCCGGCTGGGTAGGTGTCCTGCAGTGCCCTGGGCTTACCTCTACTATTAACACCCATCTAGGTTGCAATTGAAAGTTCATTTCTCTGTCTCTCCCACTAGACTGTGACCTTCCTGAGGGACACTGTATTATTCATTTTGGCTTCACCCACACCTACCCCCAGCCTGGTACAGAGTAGGTACATGGCAAACAGATCAGCAGTGGGTAATTGGGGGGGGCGTCAAGAGTGGCTGACCAGGTGGATGGATGAAAGTTGGTTGGTCAGATGGGTTGACGGATGGATAGACGGACGGATGGTTTATTACGTAGATGACTGATCACTGGATGATTGGCTGGGTGGACAGATAAATAAACATATAGATCAATCACATGGGACATTCGTTGTTAATAATTAATGTATCCTAAAGAGTAAGATTTAAGTCTACAAAAAGGGCTAGGTATTGTCATTCATTCCCTCCACTCAACCTCCAAGGAAGATAATATTCACAAGAATCTCTAGGTCCTTTATGAAAATTCCCATCATTCATCCTAGAAACTGTGTCAAGTGGCGGAATGAGCACCAGACTGGGAGACTCACAAGACCTAAATTTGAATATTTTCTCAGCTATTGAAAAAATGTCACTGAATATCTCCAGGTCTTCCCTACTCAACAATCAGAGAATACCACCTACATCATAGGGTTATCACTGTAGCTGAAGTGAAATAATAAATATAAAGCCAATGTTGTAAGGTTTGGCTTATAGTAGGTGCTCAACAAATGCTTACCATTTATTTGCCTTATATTCAGAGGATGTCTAAATTCAATCCCCTTATTCTACTCACTTTCAAAATTATTTTAGAAATTTTGTATCTTTTCCCCGAAAGAAAGCTTGCTTGGAGCACCAATATACCAATCAGATAAAGCTTTACCATCTCTGGCTATAGCTGGATCTTGTCTCATTAACCCCTATCCAGTCAGAGACCCCTGTGGCACTGTGAAAGAAGCTAGCATTCCAGGGAACATAGTTAGAAAAAAAACCTTTCTCCTAGATAATGGAGGAAGTCTATTCTACGTTCTGCAGCATTGAGACTAAAGCCTGGTGTTCATCCTCTCATTCTCTCCTTTCCTCCCTTCCTCCCTCCCTCTCTTTCCCCTCTATCACAGGAGCTCAGGGCTTTGCATTCACTTACAACACAGAAGAGTTGATGACCCAGTCAGAAAAAAAAATGGTTTTCATCTGTCTGTTCAGGAGTTTCTAGAAATACTTCCAACTGAGAGGCTCTTTGAATAATTTACTCATCTGAGATCATTTCAATAATCTATTCACTCATTTTCATAATTGATGGCAAGGCAAGCTGTCAAGGGTACAGCTTTTGTCTTACATTTATATCATCTGTCAGCTTAATTATGCCCCTTCACTCTCAGACAGCTTCCTTATCAAACTGGGTTTGTGAGTTGGGTAGAGATGGATACTCCAGATGACATACTGGTTGATTCTGGTTCTATTGTAATACTGTTTATGTTCAAATTCTGCCTTCACCATTATATGACCTTGGGCAAGTCATTCATTCCATGCAGCTTTCAAGGTCTCTCCCATAATATGGAGCTCTAATGATACCTGGAGCTGGCATTTACTGATCATCTACTATGTGCCAGTCAGTGTTCTAAGCACTTGACATAATATTTTGTTTAATTTTCCCAACAACCCTATGAGGTAAGTACTATTATTACCTCCCTTTTATATATGAGAAAGTGCAGAGAATATTGTGATATTTAAGTGAGATAATGTATTGAAAACACGCTGCTTGGTGTCTGGCATATAACAGGAGCGTAACAAATGACAGCTGCTGCCATCATGACCCCCCGTCAATCAACAGAACCATCATCATCATTGCCATCAATCATCTTTGTCATCAACATTCCCATCAAGGCATGTTCCCATAGAGATGTCTTTTCTATGAACTGCTTGCTCTTTTTTAAATTTCAGAAATCTAGAAAACTATTAGC
Source organism: Grampus griseus (assembly GCF_964374135.1). Taxonomy (NCBI): domain Eukaryota; kingdom Metazoa; phylum Chordata; class Mammalia; order Artiodactyla; family Delphinidae; genus Grampus; species Grampus griseus. Next base: position 31,071,328 of record NC_139008.1, on the reverse strand, counting down.
AGACTATTGCCTTGCAGAAAAGCATGGTTCAATTGCTGTTCTTTTTGGAGTTAGGCTTATATTACAACTGCAAGAAAGAAAGGAACGAAGGAAGGAAGGAAGGGAGGGAGGGAGGAAGAAAGGAGGGAGGGAGGGAGGGAGGAGGGAGGGAGGGAGGAGGGAGGGAGGGAGGGAGGGAGGAAGGAAGGAAGGAAGGAAGGAAGGAAGGAAGGAAGGAAGGAAGGAAGGAGAGAAAGAAGGAAGGAAAGAAGGAAGGAAAGAAAGAAAGAGAACCATGCAAGACAGAAACAGATACACACACACACACACACACACACACACACACACACACACACACACGGAGGTGGCATTACTCATTTCAGTTTGATGTGTTCATTTGCTATAGACCTATTGTACTTTCCCCACTGTGACCTAACAAATTGTACTGTGTAGGTATTTAAAACAGTCACCACGCATGACTCTAGGGAAGTCAGAGGATAATTTTAAATCTTTTGTAATGGCTTAATTTTCCCTCTCTGTGGCTTACATCATTTGAGAAACTTAATGATCATTATATAAGGAAACAAATTAAATTTCACACAGCTTCTGCTAAGGTGGTGATATTACCAAACCCATTTTACAAAAGGCCACTTGATTTTAGCTGTGGGTTTTGGAGAATAAAGGAAACAGAGAAAGGGAAAGAGGGGGAGAGGAAGGGATGAGAGATGAACCATGTCATTTACAGGCATGACAAATTTCTTCTGGAAGTGCTCAGTCCAGAAATGCCTAAACACAAACCCATACCTAAAAAAAATTTTTTTTAAATCTTTCTGACTTCTTTCACAAATCTCTCAGCAAATCATACAGTCAGTGCCATGTGCTTTCAGTTCTGTTGCTGAAATTTCTCAGATGCCATTGCCACTGTTCTTGTTCACACCTACATTCCCTTCAACCTGAGCTACTTAAATAGTCCCTTAGAAAATTTCCCCAAGATCCATGCCAATCACCATTTTATTTTTGAAGAAGTAGTTTAGTTTTTATCTAAGAGAACAGGCTATGGGGTTCTTATCCTGGCTTTGCAACTTATTAGCTCTGTCATCTTGAGCAATTTATTGAATTTCTCTGGGCCTTATTTATCCCTTTCATATGTAAAAGAGGGTAATAGTACCATCTGCATCACAGTGTTCATGTGAGCATTAGATAAGTTTATATATTTGAACGCTTAGCACCCTGCATGGTGTATCATCAATACTAAACGAGTATTAGCTATTACTATTATTATTTTTATGTTGTTCTCCCATCTCAAGGTCTTCAACAGTACCCCAAAGGTGACTGAATAAAATCCCACAGTGTATAATTCAAACTCCAGTATGGTCCTTCATTCCCATATTTTCCCTTTAAACAATCTGCTTTTGTCTTCTATTGCCATGTAACATATGGCCTCAAACATAGCCACTTGAAACAATGCTCCCTTATGACCTCACAGTTCTGTAGGTCAGAAGTCCAGCGGGGCTCAGCTGGGTTCTCTGCTCAGGGTCACATGAGGCCAAAACCAAGCTGTCACTCAGCTGGGCTCATAGCTGCAGGATCTGGGAAGAATCCACTTGCAGACTCATTCGGGTTGTTGGCAGAGTTCAGTTCCTGGAGGTTGTAGGACTGAAGCCCTTGTTTCCTTGCTGGCTGTTGGCCAGAGACTAAACTCATCTCCTAGTGGCCACCTGCTTCCTTGTCATGTGGCCCTCTCAATCCTCAAATCCAGCAGTCAGACAATTCCTGCTTATGCTCAAATCTCTCTGACTTCCTCTTCTGCTATTAGTTTCAGAAAACTCTCTACTTTTAAAAGGCCCACGTGTAGAGAACAAACCTATGGACATCAAGGGGGGAAAGGGGGGGTGGGATGAATTGGGAGATTGGGATTGACGTATATACACTAGCTAATATGTATAAAATAGATAACTAATGAGAACCTGCTATACAGCACAGGGAACTCTACTTCACTTTGTTGTACAGTAGAAACGAACACAATACTGTAAAACAACTATACACCCCCCGCCAAAAAAAGGCCCATGTGATTAGGTTAGGCCCAGCCTGACAACACTCCTTTTGATTAACTCAAAGTCCACTGAAAAACTCCTTTTGCTATCTAACGTAACAATCACAGAAGGCATATCTCGTCATATTCACAGGTCATCCTCCTAGAAGAGAGGATTATAGAAGAGTGAGGGTCATTGGGGATCATTCTTAGAATCCTGCCTACCATACAAGCTATGTTTCAAACACATTGAACTCTTTCTCAAATGAGCCTTGAGCATGCTTGCCTATGGACTTTGGCTTTCAATGGTCCTTCTGCATGGAATGGCCTCCCCACACATGTTCAGAAGGTCTCATCTGAGACCCTGCTCAAATTAGAAGTCCTCTGTATAGATGCCCTTGATCAGCCAGCCTACATGTAATATATTCCTTCTCCAAACATCATAGACTTTTATCAGAGCATCTTCTGTGGCACATTTCATACTGTCTTGCAATTACGAGCATCTCCTCATGCCCTATGACACTCTAAGGCAGGTACATGTCTCATTGCAACCCTCAACAATGGCTTGCACATGGTAGGTACTCAGGAAATTTTGCTTGACAGAATAAAAGTGTGAATAAATAAGGGTTACATACCCCAAATTCAACCATCTCTGCTTAAGGGGGACAGATTTAACTAAAATACCAGTTATTTAATAACTCAATATTTGTTGAGGACACACCAGGTGATAGGAACTATACTACATCCATAAACATTTCACTTGGCACTGTTACTGTCTCATTCAGCAGAGATTACTCTAGGTGCTACAGGACTCCAATTTCCTTATTTCCTTTTCTCCCGTACCACTGCTCGTTAGCATTGCTACTAAGCTGTGTATTCCAAAGGAAGAAAGAGGGACAAAGACAGGAAGCAGGAAATCTTGATAGCCAGGATGACCTAGATGAAACCATTTTTTCAAGATAACAAAGAGTAAATCCATGTCCTAAAGCAGTAGTTCTATATCTTTAATGGGCATTGCTAGGGGAGCTTAAGAAAAAGCAGAATCAGAAATGATTATTCTGTAGGTTTGAGGTAGTGCTAGTACCGCAAAAGCCTTAGCACCTTTACATCTTTCCCATGGTTACTCTGATATGGGTAGCCCACAGGACCACACATGTAAAATGACCACAATAACAGCTGTTCCTCATTTGGGGAAGTTCGTGAAAAAAAATCCTTTCATTCTCGTATCCATTCTATAAATATTTATTGAGTCACAGCTATTGAGCACCAGAGATATAGTGGTAAAGGAAAAAGTGAAAACCTGAAAACAGACAGTATTCTCTCAGTGCTAGTCATAGCCAGAATTCATGGCTTCATCAATGCACTGCCATCGTTTTTCTAAGCAAAGCAAGCACATAGTAGAAGCCATAATGTATTTCTGGCTGCTTGTAGGACGTATAAACAATGCACTTCAGTTTTAGCAATTCGCACAATTGTTCTATCAACTGTAACTTACTGGTGTCCTCTCCATTATAATTTTCCTCCGTGATTTTCTTTAACATAATCATTGGAGTATGTGTACGCAGATGCCAAGTATAATGTTTGCATAAATATTTCCATCTTTTAGCAGGATGAACCTTTTGGCAGATAACTGATACCATACACACACACATACACACAAGCAAACACACACACTAGAAATCTTCTGCACATGAGTTCCTGAGACTCACCAAGCCATCTAGGTTAAATGTGGTGGGAAAGTGATGGAGGGGTAGTTAAAATACAATGATTTAGAAGGGAGGGAGTTGTGACATTCTCTAATTAGAGACCCCACCATGGGAAAACTGCACCCCATGCATACACCATTGTGGGTGAAAGCCTCGATAGATCTGGTAACACACTGATATGCCACAGCCAGAACTGGGGATCAATCTTAGCTTTTTCTAAGATCTCCTTTATCGTATCTGTACTAGGAATTCTTTAACTGGCATCTGCTTCATTATGCACAAGACACAGGAACAGGGTACCACCCCTTCTTCAGTGAGCCAGACTGGAAGGTGGAACTTCTATAGAACAAAAGAGACGGCCTGTGCGACGAGATAAATGCTTATACCCCAAGTTCCAACTGGTTGGGTTTGAGTGAAATCTGCTGCATCCAGTGAGAATAAGGAGGTGGGTGTCACTCTAAGGATAGGAGGAACTCCCTTAATTTCTCCTCTAAAATATTCCTTTCCCACCAGCTGTAATTCAGTACGATGTAGGAATTAGGAATGCAGCCTGCGGTCAGGCAGTCCTCCATTCACATCCTGCTTCTACCACATGCAGGATCTGAAGCAGGTCCCTGGCTTCTCTGAACTGGAATTTCCATTTATGAGGCAAGGATAAGAATACCTACTGTAGATGAGTTGTTGAAATGCCTAAATGAGCTCATGGACATAAAACTCTCAGCATAGTTCTTGGTATAGAGTAGCTCTTAGTAAATGGTGATTGAAGTCAGCATTACCAGCAGATTGTATAGAGGCCCTTTTAGGCATTAGAAATAGCACCTTGTGGGCTTCCCTGGTGGCGCAGTGGTTGAGAGTCCGCCTGCCGATGCAGGGGACACGGGTTCGTGCCCCGGTCCGGGAGGATCCCACATGCCGCGGAGCGGCTGGGTCCGTGAGCCATGGCCGCTGAGCCTGCGCGTCCGGAGCCTGTGCTCCGCAACGGGAGAGGCCGCAACAGTGAGAGGCCCGCGAGCCGCAAAAAAAAAAAAAAGAAATAGCACCTTGTGGTACAGCCAAAGAAACATGTGGAAGGAACAGACCTTTCTCTGATGGGGCTCACAGTCCAAGTGAAGATGAACATGCAAGCAAATTATTAAAACACATGCTGCTAACACTCTTAGGAGTTAGTATACAGGTTTGTACAAAGTGGTAAGGACATGGCCTGATTTGGATTATCCAGATGTAGAATCAATGGAAGGGGTGCCCTTGGCAAAAAGAGGAAAGTGTTCAAAGAGACAGAAACTGAGACAGAGAATGAGCAGATGACAAGTGACTATGAGGGCTTGGAGGATATTGGGAGGATAAGAATGAAGCTTTCTTTGCTGGGACACAGGAGAATAACCATATTTGAGAGAAGAAGATGGTGACTTTGGCTTTGGACAAGATGAAGTGGAGGTCTGTGGGCTGTCCGTGTAAGGGAGTCCTGGTGCCAAGTCTGGAGATCAGGAGATCTGGGCTGGAGAGAGGATCTGGGAGTCATCACAGTGTGGAAAGCAACTGAGATCAAGGGCACCAAAGAGAATGCAAACAGAGTGGTGAGAATAAAGAGGGAAGCAGACACATCAGAGAGACGGGAATGGGGCCCTTCATTCAGGAAGACGTAATGATGGGTCTCCCTTTTGTCTTCTGGGGCATCTCTACCATCTTTAATTAGAGCTTCTCTAGAAGAGAAGAGGGTTGTTTTACTTTAATATTTATGATTTTTGTCCCATTCATGCTTGAAGTCAAAACTGCTTTAAAAACCTTTCTTTAAATCTCTCTCCCTCCCCCTCTCTCTTTCTCCCTCTTTCTTTCTCTCTAAATATATATGCTTTTTAAAACTAGTCTGTATGTATGTTATATGCATGTGCATATACACACATATTTTTTCATTTTAGACTGGTGTAACCCTAAAATGGTAAATAGAATTATTCCCAAAGCATTTTTTCTAGTAGTTACTAAGATGATTCACCATGGAGAGATCCAATCTTTCACTCAATGTCCCCACCCTCGTGAAGACTTACCCACTTGACCAAGGCAAGTCCACCCCTCTCTCCCCAGACAAGGCTCAGTCGTGAGCTGCTTGAGGAGAGGGGTGGTATCCCATTCATCCTTGCATCACTCTGGTGCAGATGGAATGTTGGCCATAGAGTTGGCCCACAGAGGGTGTTTATTGTATCGGCCTGGGCTGCCAATTGGCTTGTAACCAGGGTATTATTTCCAAGCATCTCTGGGAAGGCTTGGACCCACTAAGCTCTAATGCAGAGCAAAGCCATCGAAAAAAAAAGGAGAGGCAGAGGGCATGGAAGTCCCAATTTACAAGAGGAAAGTCTGCTCAGACCTGAGTTCTATGTCTGCTGAACACAAGCAGGCACTGTGCACAGCACTGGACTGATCCACGCCAGCTGCACACAAAGGCCCAGCAGAAAGCAAATGTCCCTCTAAGGGCTTGTCATGTTTTCCAAGACACCCTCAGTACATGCTGCTTCTAGTGACTCCACTGAGTGACCTCAGAGATGAAAAGAAATCTCCCGAGTCCCAGAATAACAGCTCCCTCCTTCTGCAGACCTTCCCCTCTGCTGACCGGCTGTACCAGCATGTGCTGCTGGGGGACGGCTTTAAGGATAACATGACTGGCATTTACCTGCTCCATTGGCTTCCTCTTTCTTTGAGACAGAAGCACAAGGAGTTATTTCTGAAGCACTGGTTCCCCTGAGCGCTGAGAGAATAGACCAACTACAGGAAGCATTTGTACATTCTGAGCTCAACTCCGCAGCAATTCCCGGAGCTGCCTTTTTGGGAAATTGCTATATTTCAACAGAAATTTGGAGGAGGACACACAATATATTAAAAGGGTATTTTCTGTATGTGGAAATGAAGCCTATCAAGGGCCGCCTTCTTTTATGCAATGTTATCACCTGCACTACAGTGGCCTCCCTGTAAACAGGCTCCCTGGCAAATGAGGTACGTCCAAAGGCAGCACAGAGAATCCACAGGTGTGAGCCAAGCCTGACCCAGGACTGGTTAAATCCAACCAACGAGAATGATTTTACAGTTCCAAAAGTGATCCTCAGACTGTGTAACTTCAAAAGGTTGAAAAATAACTCCAAAATGTAATAACAAAAGGCAGAAAGGCTCAAGTTCTCTACCTCTTATTATGGACAAGAAAAAAATAACTTGCATTTTGACTTTCCATTTGCAAGAGGAGAGAGAAGCCAGAATTTGAAGGATGAATAAAAGAAAGTAAGGATACAGGGAAGCATTACAGGAAAGAAAAAAAAAAAAAAGCATGTTCAAAGTCCCAGATACATAAAGGAACCAGCTCAGACATGGAGATGTGAGCCACTTAGGACAGTGGGCTGCAGGGTTTACCAGAGGGAAGAGCAGAGGTAACACCCGGGGACAGAATCCAGTGCTTTCCTCAAGCATCACAAAAGTGCACAAAATCCCAACCCATCCCTCTCCACACACACGCCAGCGTCTAAGTTCCATGAATCACAAATTGTTGTTTTGTCTCTCCTGTTCACTGATAGATTCCAAGCATCAAGAATAGTGCCTGGCACATCGCAGGCACTGAATAAACATTTGTGGAATGAATGAATAAACCAAGTCGTCACTCAGAGCTTGGGTGTACCGCCTAAAGCAAAAATCAAGTAAGCGTTCAATAAACAATGGCTACTGTTGTCATAACTAGTACTCGTGTCAGGGAGTTAAGTATGAAAACTCAGTAAACATTGGTAATTAATTGTGCAGGGAATCTCAATTTGAACAGTTTCAAAATATATCTTTTAATTTAGATACAATGGCATGCAATGAAACAAATCTTGTGTGATAGTCTGATGCATTTTGACAAATGTTCAAGACAAGGAATATTGCCATAACTCTAGAAAGTCCCCTGTGCCGTATCTCAGATGAGCTTTTCCTGAATATTGATTTTTTATAGTTATTATATATGTTCTAGAAAATGTGCTTTACAAGAAATACAACCCTCTCCAATCCATGATTTGCAGAAGCGATACATTTAAGTTTTGGAAATGAGTTGATTCAAAGCAAAAGACTAAGTACATGAAAATACAAGGGGTTCATTCGTAGGGCAAAATGTGTGAATATCGTACCCCATTATGAGGTTTAGGCAAACTGGTGTGATCATTGCCAGAGAGTGAACACTTGCTACTGCAATGATGTGAACCAAACTTCACTGCTTTTAAATTACCTTAAGTCTTTCAAGGACACTACCTACTCAGATTTGAGAACCCAACACAACGAACAGCACACAACTGCCACAGTTCACCCAGGGAAAGCACCTCCACTTTACAGTATCTGTCTGCCTTGTTCCATCAAGGGTCATGGAATGACATGTGGAGCTGCTCAGAGGGAAATACTTTGGGAAAAGGAGTACTTTGAGCTCCCTTGCTGCCCACACCTGTCCTGCCTCCCCTGTGTTCGGCACACAGGAGGATGCTCACCTTTTCCCATTCGCGGTCCTTGTTCAGCACGATGACCACCAGCCTGGGGTGCACCTGATAGCCTTCCTCAGTGAAGGACAAGTCTTTGCCATCCCATGTCACATTGACCATAAATCTAGAGAGAGGAAGAGAAAAACAAATGTTTAGGGAAGAATTAAAGAGGTTTCAAACAAATAAGTGGATGCCACCATCAGCATAAAACTGAGAAGGTGTAAACTCATCAGAAGGAGCCTCTTATCTGTGGAAGCATCAGTACCCACACAGGCTCTGCTAACTTCCATGCATTCTTTTTCATGAGCCTGTAATCAATCCCAGAATCCCCAATCCTGTACAGGCATTAGTAATTTATTGCAGAAAGCACAGGGGATAGAACATATTTGTCCTGCCAGACTATAGAACATTGAACTTCTGTTCAAATGATCTTCTTACAGGAGGATCTGAAAGCATGTTTTAACAAGCTTCCCTAAAGGAAACTGCTTGCTCATAAACCACATGGTATACAACGTCAAAGAAATGATATCCCATTCATTCATTATTCATTCAACTAATATTTATCAAATATTTGCTACATGTCAGGACTCAGCTAGTTGGTTGGCAATAAAGAAGAAACAGACATGATCTCTGTCCTCTTAAAGCTTATAGTCTAAGGGAGAGGACAGGTATTAATTGGTTAATCACTGAACTATGAAAAGTGCTACAATAGAGGGGGCAGGGTGTGCTATGTGAAAGTGAAACAGGGGTCAGGCAAGGCTTCTATAAGGAAGTGCAGCTTGACCTGAAGGATGACTCAGCATTAACTAGATCAGAAAAGATGTAAGCACATTCCAGGCAAAGGGGACAGCATGTACAAAGGTCCTGTGGTAGTGTTTATGAAGGGCTGAGTGCAAACCAGTGAGGCCAAAGCAGAGAGAGACAGGGAAATGGGGGGTGTGGTGTGAGTGAGAAGGTAAATAGGGGCAGACAGTGCAAAGCTTTTCAGGCCATGTTAAGGAGTTTTATCTTCATTTTAAAACAATAGAAAGACATTGAAGACTTTAATCAAGGAGGTGATATAATCAGACTTTTCTTGTATCAGTATAATATGACTTAAATGTTATGTACAGAATAGGTTTGCAGGGGACCACAGTAGGTAGAGGGGGGCTGGTCACAGTGCTCTTATTATTCAGGTGAGAGATGGTGTTGGCTTTGGTCCCGTTGTGGCCCCAAAAGAGGAGGAGAAGGAAGAGTAGGAGCAGCAACACAAGTGGAGAAATACTGAGCAGGTATTCAGTGATGGGTTAGACATGAGGGTGGTGGAGAGAGGGGCGTCAAGGATGGCTCCTCGATGTCTGCCCTATACAACAACTGTGCAGTTGTCTTTGTCACAAGTGATGTCTGTCTCTTTACAATACTCTTATCTCTACCTCCCACACCCCCGCCTCAAACCACCTCGCCTGTAGTCACACTCGGCTCTGATGCAGAGCAAGACAGAGCTCATTTCCCAGGATTTGGGAGGGAGGCTTCTCAGGGGTTCACATCTCCTTGCAGCATGAGAAAAATATGATGTTAAAGACGTCCAAGAAAACACACCACTTAGCAGACACTCAGTAAATACAGTATGGTGGTTAGAAGCATTCAGAGACCTCCCCAGAAAGACAGGGTACCTCAAAGTCATAGCATTTTTTTGCATTATATTCCTTTAACAACAAAAGTAGCTAAAGAAGTAAAATATTAAGGAAGAGGACTAGATTACAAAAATAATTCCAAAAAGAGAGATTGGCCTAACTGATCACATGTCTGCCCCTGGACAGCCACAGTGCAGAAGACCTGACTGTGTCCTATGGGGGAAGAATCAGGTCTCCAAGGACAAGGTTAAGAAATTGGGGAAAAGGCAAAGAACATTTTTGTGTATCCATTCAATGGACTGTTTTGAGTCCTTAAAAAATCATGTTTTTGAGACAAGTTAATGGCATGAAGATAATGCTTGCTATTTAATGTTAAACAAGCAGAAAAGAGGATAAAAATAGGGTTTGTCTATGCATGGAAGGATCCCAGGTACTTTCCATTTTCTTTTGTGTATCTTTGTATTCTCCAAATTTTCTGCAGATAGTTTTCATTTTTAACAAAATACTGTTTAAAAACAGAAAAATCAAACACTGCTATTCTAGAAGAAGCAAAGGGTAATCACGATTCTATTTGGCACATCTGAGGCATCGCTGATCATTTCCTAGGAAGATAATTTGCCGATTCAACAACGATTTACTGAATGTCTATTGTGTGTCAGGCCTTATGGTGAGTCCCATAAACACAGAAATAAAAAACACAGTGCCTGTGGCCCCTCTTACATCCTCACAATTCAGTGACATAGACACATAAACGATGACAGTACATAGAAGGCCACAGTAAGTATAAGTCATGAGAATGTAGGGGAAGCGTCCCTAACGCAATCTCTGCAACGTAGGGAGGACTTCCTGGGAATCTTCAAGAGTAAAGGGGTTGAGGAGAGGTGGAGAAGAGCATTCAGAGCAGAGGAGTCATCTTAAACAAGGAAGAGGCAGCAAAGGAAGTGACACGCTAGGGGAAATAGCTTAGTACAGCTGACAGGCAGGGGGATTTGGCTGGAGAGCATCCCTTAAGCTAGATCATAAGGGACCTAAAGGTCTGGATTTTGTGCAGATGGCCATGAGGATCACAAAAGGTTTTAAGTAGAGGAGTGATTCACCGCATGGAGGAAACTTCAAGGCCAAGGGCAAAGACCCATGGAATGTCACGATGGAACACTGTCCATGGAATTTCAGCATAAAAATTGCAGACGAAGCCCACCAGTGGACTTTACCTGGGCTGGCAGGAAATCTGTAACCAAGTCATTCTGTCTCTGCAGTCCAAGACTCATAGTTAGGCCTGCTGATTCATCGAGGGTTTTAGTTTGTTTGTTTGTTGTTTTTTACTGAATCCAATAAAAGCTCTCAAGCCAAGTTTTGATTATACAATAATTTGAAGTGAACAGAGTTCACATTGGGTCAATCTAACACCCCAAATGTGGGTGAAACTGAAAAATTTAGTCCATTAGCAAGAGGTTTGAAAATATCCAATTTGATATGTGTTTGGAAACGGCAGACCAGAGGACGAACGCTTTGGGTTTGACTTGGACCCCTGGCCCGGGGAGAGCCATTCACAGGGTTATGTGGTGTGAACCGATGTCACGGTCACCATTTTAATCTAGGAGCTAGCATGCCCTGTTGAGCACCCAGTCTTCTTCTGATACGCCAGCTGAATCTACTTAAATCTCCCTCTTCTTTAATTCCCCATCTCTGTTTCCCCTGCTCATTTCCTTTTCTCCCATTTTGTAGTGAAATCAGATGGAGTTAGCAGGGACATTATTTAGATGCAATCCATCTTCTTCAGATTATATGGAAACGACTATATGGAAATTCTCACACTCCACATTGTTCTGTGTTCCTTTAAAAATCAGTATTCTGGACCAATGAGTCTACACACTCTATGTTAATATTGTCTATTTTCTTCCTTCCTTCCTTCCTTCCCTCCCTCCTTCCCTTCTTCCTTCCTTCTTTCTTTCTTTTCTTTCCTTCCTTCTTCCTTCCTTTCTTCTTTCCTTCTTTCTTCCTTCCTTTCCTTCCTTCCTTCCTTCCTTCCTTCCTTCCTCCCTCCCTCCCTCCCTCCCTCCCTCCCTCACTCCCTCCCTTCCCATTAAAAGTCTTCAGTCCCCTGGGAAGGAGAAAAAAAAAAAAACTCTAACAAGAATATTTGCTGAACAGTAATTTCATTATGAAGTTGGCAGGGAGCAAGTACCCATTACCTTCAATTCCCCCATCTAATTTCTAGGAAGGATGATCCGTATTTCCACAGGCTTTCTTCCCACTTAAACTTACTCCAGAGCAGAATTCTTTACCCAGGGAAAAACCATTATACACCCCACTGCTTGGTCCCCATTAACACCTGCTGGGCACTTGTATTAAACAGTAAAATCTTATCACTGTTTTGTTTATCTCTTGAAAATTGATTACAAAACTTTTAGTGACCAGATGAAATATCAGAAATTCTGGCTGCTGCTAAGCTTCGAACTACATCTTCGATGTTTCCACCAGGAGCAATAAACACATGAAGACATGCTGGCAAAACGTGGACATGGCGGAGGCTCTGATGGTTTGCAGAGGGTCCACTTCTGTGTTATTATCGTCCATTGATGGTAAAGTGTCAAGTTGTTGTTGTTTTTTTAATCAGTGAAATACATAACAGAAAATATGTAAATTATGTGATGCACATGCCCACAAATTTCCTTTGGTATCTACAGCCTCGCGTGTATGAAGCTGAAGTCCAGGTGAAAGAAACATTTCTCTACGGCTTGCATTTTGTGCCCTGTGAAATGCTGGTGTACGGGGATCAGAAATAACATGGAAAAACAGGTGGACTGTTTTCCCTATATTATGACTGCAAAGAAATTGGGCCAGAATTATCAAGGTCTTTCTAGATCTGCTCTAACATGGTAGCCACCACCAACCGGTGGCTATGGAGTACTTGAAGTGTGGTTAGTCTGAATAGAAATGTGCCGTAAGGGCACGACATACTGGATTTGGAAGACTTTGTATGAAAAAATAGTGTAAAAGATCTCATAAACAATTTTATATTCATTTAATGTTGAAAAAATTTAGACACTGTGGTCACAGTAGGATACATTATTAAAATTAATTTCATCTTCTTTTTACTCGTTCACTGTGTGGCCAGATAATTTGAGATGATAAGTGACTACATTATGTTTCTACTGGACAGCTGTCCTGGACCATCTTTGGTGTTTCATCTTGTTTTTTAACCAGCAGATGGACGGTGTGCATCATGAAGGCAGGGACCTCTTATGCCTTGTTTTCTATTGTATTTTTAGTGCCGAACAGAGTGCCTGGCACATGGCTGGTGCTAAAATAGATAGGCGCAGAGTGAATTAAAGAATGAATTGCTATTGCTAGCAATTGTTGGGATCAAAGCCTGCCTCTGCTATTCCCCAGCTGTGCCACTTGGGGTCATATATTTAAAATTCTCTGAGCTTCCACTTCCTTCTTTGTAAAAACAGATCAGGTTAAACCGTATGAAGTAACCATGATGGTTTCATGTGGTTTAACCTAACAGATCCCGCACTCCCAGGTGTGTGGGTGGAATTAGCAATACTGCACATAAAATGTCCGGCCCAGGGCCTGGTACACAGCTGTTGCTTAAATAGCAGTTAACCTTTACATAAAGTTTCCATGTATTGTTTTTTTCCACTCTGTCATACTTCCTAACATCCCACCCCAAATGCAACCTCATCCTTTTAAAGCCGGGCTTATTGCGGCCATTCTGGGTACTCATTGCCAGGATCCTTCTTTCTTTTTGTCAAAGGCCAACCATATATGGGCTGCATAAGCTCTTTCAACTATTACTTAAAGTGTCTCATTCCTCCAGATTTCTATTTTCTCTCTTTTGCCTCGTAAGTCTCCTTTAACTTTCCAAATCTGATTATTCACAATGTTCTCTAGACATATTATTATTCACTATTTCCCTTCAGACTATAATTCTCTTACTGTTTCATAAATGCCACCAGAACCCATTCAGTGTGTCTCAATTTTCAGTTAATTTTCCATCTGCTTTGCTATTTCTCATGTTCCCCAGGCCTTTTCCTGAATCGCACTAGCCCTTAAATGCCTCCTCAAACTGCTTTAGTGTCACCATTTTTTTCATTTGTCATTTAATTTACATGTTTTTGGAAACAGAGTCACTGTTTTCTTTACCCTTTTTCAGTTCTCAAGACACTCTCATTTTTACAAAATAGTTTGGCGCTTTCCGTCTTCCTCTTGGTGGTTTGAAATCCCTTCCACTTTGATGTGTTTCTCAGCACCCTCTCATCCTCCATTAACCATTCCCTTTTGGGCACAAATCCTCTCTTTAGAGCAAACTCATGGTTTTTCGACTCCCAACTCCTGCACCACACCTTCCCCGAATACGCCCTCACACCATTTCTTTTCAGCAAGTCTCTTAATGAGTGTACTTTCCTCTTTGCCCCGGTTCTTAACTTCATATACTCATTGGTGGTTTCTCATTTCCCCTGAATGATTACCAAAGGCATGACCGAAGAGCTGAGACTTAAATGTCAGGACAGAAATGTAATAACTCCAACACATAGATCTGCATAATCCAGGCCAGCATAATTCAAAACGGACTCAGAAACTGCAGCATAATGAAGAAGAAGAAGAAGAAAAAAAAACCCAAAACAAAGAAACAAAACTGGGTTAAAAAAAGAGAGGGGAGTATTTACTCTTTCTCAAATTCCATTGTGGCCAATTCAAAAATGATAATAATAATGTTAGTTGTCTTGGCTAAGCAATACTAATTAAAAAAAATTAGAACAGGAGTGGTAAGCTCCAAAAAGGCAGAGATCTTTCTTTTGATCACTGCGATTCTAAAACACCTAAAAGAGTGTCCTGCAGTACAAGCTTAAAAGTATTTGTTGAATAACCGAACAAATGAATGAGCAGGCATAGGTTGCTGGGAACTTGCTCATTCAACGTTTATTTCCTGTGCAACAACTGTAGAGAAGCAATTCTGCAAGACGACTGTTTAGTTTAGGAATCAGAAAGCCTGGGTTAGCATGCAGTTCTGTGGCTCCCAGTCCCAAGTAAGTCTCCTAAATTCTCAGGGCATCCATTTCCTCTTCTGTAAAAGTCAAGTTATGATAGCCACATCTCTGTGTAATTATAGGGATCACATTAGATGACATTTAATGAGAGAGGTATGTAATGTGACCAGCAGAGTGTTGGCACATAATGGTGTCTGGTAAATGATGACAGTGGGGGTAGTAGTAGGTGTCACGGTTTCACATATTTATCTTTTTTCCTTCTAAAATTTGAAATTAAAAGGCTTTCTCTTAGATGCTCGAGGATCATTTTGACTGCTAATCCCAGTTTTCCAAGGGAGGCAATGAACCCTGTAGGCCCCTACCCCAAGCTAATCTGATTACTCAGAGCCCCAGGTACCCCTGGACCAGGCTATGGTGCAAGAGTGCTGACCCAGGTGCCAGCCTGCCCTTCATGACTCCTGGGCTTCCCATCTCTGCTTGGTGAGCACACCTGAGCCAAAGGTGACTTTCTGAGGACATGCCCCACCAACTATCTTTTGTAATACAATTTCTAAGTTTAAAACATGGAGTAAGTTAGGGCAAAGCTTTCTCTGTAAGTGTGACCATTCTATCTACCCCATCACTAGACAACATGCTTGACCCATTTGGCCAAAGGTCTGCAGTGGGAACAGGATCTATAGTAGGATCTAAGATGCATGCCCTAATTCCACTTTATCAGGAATTATTGGCAGCCTGAGTGTCCATTAGTAAAGCAGTTCTCAGGATCTCTTGCTCCTTATATGTGTGGTTTTTTCAGGAACATGATGGGGGATGTGGAAATTCTTGAAATTCTGGATAGTATTTTGTAACACTATCAAAATAGTACTGAACATATCACCATGAACCTCTAATGGCTCTGCCTCACCTAACCATTTGGAACTGGCTGGCACAGGGGTCAATGGATTCATCCCCTGCAATGAGCATCTATTCCAAGAGAGCTGGAAAAAAGTAGGCAACATGACAAGCAGTTTCTATGAACTCCCTGGATCACCTGTGTCTATGCTATCAAATTATTCAGGATCTCAAACAGGCAGATGTACATGGATGTGACTCCTCACCTTCCCCAAATGTACAGAATGAGATGGTGTGAATCAGTTCAAAGTGCAACTTTATCCAAGAATCACTGGGTATCCCCCCATCCTGGAACCTTAGGCCCCATGAGAAGAGGGGATTTGTCTATCTTGTTCTCGGCTGTCCCCCCTTTCCAGAACCTGGAACAGTGCCTGGCAGAGAGAAGCTGTTCAGTACATATTTACTGAGGGAAGGAAAAGTCTCAGGTCTCTATCGTATTCTCTAGCCCTCTGACAATGAGCCCCACTTTCTCTATCTGTTCAGAGCGTGTTCACCTGTGCTCGGTGGGTCTCTGGGGACCCGAAGAGGTAACGAAGGCAGAGGAGAAAGGCTGGGGACCAGGAGATGGCAGATCGTGGGGCTTCTCAGCCTCCATAGTCATGTGAGCCAATCTCTCATAGTAAATGTCTTTCTCTATATAAATATCTTACTACTTCTGTTTCTCTGGAGAACCCTGACTAATACAACCTGATACTACCATCTGCCAGAGGAACTGTGAAAATAAAACACGAATCTGCAGTGAATACGATGCAAAGGGGTCCCCCCTGGTTATTCATAACCTGCACAACGGTATCACCTCTGCCGGGTTACAAAGTACTTGAGGACAAGAGTACATAACTCAGTACTTTGAACTCTAGGAACATTGTCAGGTAGAGAGAGGAGCAGATTAGGGATTTGCAAGCTAGAGTTGAGTTTTAAACCCTCCACTATTGGCGCTGTGCCTTTAAGCAAATCATCCAACTCCTCTGAGTCTCACCTCACTCCTATGTCAATGGGGTAAAACACCACTCTCTTAGTCTGCTCAGGCTGCTGTTACAAAACACCATAGATTGGGTGACTTAAACAACAGGCACTTATTTGTCACAGTTCTGGAGACTGGAAGTCCTAGGTCACGCCTGGGCAGATTTGAATCCTGGTGAGGATTCTCTTCCTGGTTTACACACTATCTTGCTCTGTTCTCACATGGCCAAAGAGTCAGATCTCTAGTCTCTTCCTCTTTTTTAAGGACACTAATTCCATCATGAGGGCCCCACCCTCACGACCTCATCTAACCATAACAACTTCCTGAAGACCTCACCTCCAAATAACATCACACTGGGAATTAGAGCTTTAGCATGTGAATTTTGGGAGAATGCAAACATTCAGTACGTAACAACCACACAGCGTTAATGAGAAGTTTTACGGTGCTAGGGCTAAGAGGTAGGATTGACATCTGTAAGTAGTATGAACAACTATCTCAGTTTTCCCAGAACTGAGGGATTTCCCGGGGCATGGAACATTCAGTGCTAAAACCAAGATCATAAGTTATGGACCATAAATTAAGAGTTTGGTCCAGTAAGCAACACCTCAAAAGCACATCTATCGAAAGGCCTCCAATTCATTTCTTATCAAACACATCCTCAATTCAAATAAATATTAATTGAGTACCTATACTATATGCCAGCAACATGCAGGAGATAAAATGGTAAGTAAAAAACTTGTGGTCCTTCCCTTGAAGTCACTTACAGTTTAGGGAGAAAGCAGGTTTTATACAATAATTCCAATAAATGGTAATATATTTGCAACTAAATTCCCTGATGCGATAGGAACATTAGCAGGGGGACCTAATCTATCAGAATACTGATTAGTCTTCCATTGCTCCATTTCTACTTGCTTTTTTTCTGGGCAAACACCAAGTTGAGCTCTTGGAAGGAATCAAAAACTCTCATGCTTTCCAGGTATGAGACAGGACAGATAACATCAAGGGCTGAAACGGACCAGATACAAGATTATAGAGAATGATGAAAACCCCAGCTAAAGGCATTCAGTAAATTAATTTTAAAATAATACTGTAAATGAAATGTAGCATATCTACTAACCACTCATTTGAACTCTCTGTTCTAAATTCAAACTTAGGAATATTCATATTCCTTCCTCCAGCAAAAACCCTGCTTCCTTCTATGCCCATATAGCTCACAAGATTGCATCCCTTGGACCTAATGGAATTTAAAAGCTTTTGCACAGCAAAGGAAACCATAAACAAGATGAAAAGACAACCCTCAGAATGGGAGCAAATATTTGCAAATGAAGCAACTGACAAGGGATTAATCTCCAAAATATACAAACAGCTCATGCAGCTCAATAACAAAAAAATAAACAACCCAATCAAAAGATGCACATAAGACCTAAATAGACATTTCTCCAGAGAAGACATACAGGTGGCCAACAAACGCATGAAAAGATGCTCAACATCACTAATCATTAGAGAAATGCAAATCAAAACTACAATGAGGTATCACCTCACACCAGTTAGAATGACCGTCATTAAAACATCTACAAACAATAAATGCTGGAGAGGATGTGGAGAAAAGGGAACCCTCTTACACTGTTGGTGGGAATGTAAATTGATACAGCCACTGTGGAGAACAGTATGGAGATTCCTTAAGAAACTAAAAATAGAACTACCATATGACCCAAAAATCCCTCTCCTGGGCATATACTCAGACAAAACTATAATTCGAAAAGATACATGCACCCCTATGTTCATAGCAGCACTATTTACAATAGCCAGGACATGGAAGCAACCTAAATGTCCATCAACGGAGGAATGGATAAAGAAGATGTGGTACATATATACAATGGAATATTACTCAGCCATAAAAGGAATGTAATTGGGTAATTTGTAGACACGTGGATGGACCTAGAGACTGTCATACAGAGTGAAGTAAGTCAGAAAGAGAAAAACAGGTATCGTATATTAACACATATATGTGGAATTTAAAAAATGGTACAGATGAACTTATTTGCAAAGCAGAAATAGAGACATAGAGAACAGACGTATGGATACTAAGGGGGGAAGGAGGGGTGGGATGGATTGGAAGATTGGGATTGACATATATACACTACTATGTATAAAATAGATAACTATTGAGAACAGACTGTATAGCACAGGGAACTCTACTCATTGCTCTTTGGTGACCTAAATGGGAAGGAAATCAAGGAAGAAGGGATATATGTATACGTGTGGCTGATTCACTTTGCTGTACAGCAGAAACTAACACAACATTGTAAAGCAACTACACTCCAATAAAAAAAAAGATTGCATCCTTTGTAGGTGGCTTACTGACACACAATAAGTTCCCTTATTTGGAAAAGCAGCAACTCACCCCCCCCCCCACACCCCGCTCACTATATACACCAGAACATCTATTCTTCTCCTCTCCTTTGGCCATAAAAAATAGATCCGGTGGGAGAGGGAAGTGCACCTCTCCCAAGCTGCAACCATCAGATTCTCTTTTCTGGAATTTGAAACGTGATGGTTGAGACAGAGACCAGAAATTATTTGATCGGGACAAAGGTGATAGTAAATTTCCTTCATCAGTAAATGTTGCCTCACCTTCTGACCTTTCCAAACCTTGGCTGCTTAATATTTACTTCGATTTTTCAAGATACCCCAGTAAAGTCCCAATGTGTTTTCTATCATTCCTCGTTCATTACCTCCTTTTGTTTAATTGAGCTAGTCAGAGTTAATTTGTTACTTACTACCTAAATACTTTAAATAATACATTTTACCTGGGCTGTTAAAAGATCTTACCCAGTCTCTAGACTCGCTGTATAGCATCCCTTACACTCATTTGAAGCCTGCCTGCCAGGTAAATGTTCCTAAACCTCAGTTCTGATTATATACACCTCTGCTCCAAAGCTTGAAATGGCTCCCTAATGTCCAGAGCTAAAATCCATGCTCCTTAGCCAACTTTAACTTTCAACCTTACTTTCTAAAACTGCTCTTTACATACCTTACATTGGAGCAGACCCAAACACTTATGGTGTCCTTGTGATTTCCCACTTCTTGGCTATTTGTTCCTACATTTTCTTCCACTGGGAAAACAGTTAAAGGTGATGTTTCTTGCTATGACCATTTCTTGATGATAGATTTTCCCCTACCTGGCCAATAGGAGTATCACTGGCCACAGTGATTGGTTCAGGGATGGGCACATGACTCAACCTCATCCAATCAGAATCCTTCTCTGGGAATATTCTGTTGCCGCTAGAGAGAATACTGCCTCTCTTGACTTAAGGAAATACCGTGACAAAAGTATGTGAACCCACACCTATTTAAATGTGCTCTTTCCCATCTCAATGGGATGAAACAGTGAGCCATAACAGAGAGAAACATGAGAGAGAAAGGGGAAAAGAGTGAAAGAGAGAGAGAGAGGGGTTTGAAGACATCATTTGCACCTGGATCAAGATATGGCAGATAAGACGTACACCCCATATATGCCTTTCCAGTAGAAAAGACCAATACATCCTTTTGTTTTTGTTTTGTTTTTTTAACTTAGAGAATTGGTTTTCCATAATTTAATATCATAAAAGTCTCAATGAATACAAAGATTCTCCTCCCCTGAATATTCATATACTCAGACTCCCCAAAACTGAGCACAGAGTTCACCTCTTTCCAAAATGTTCACTGAGCTTCCAGCCTCAGGTCCCTCCTTGGAACTCTCATCACTTCCTCTGCAGTTCCCTTAGTACCTTGTTGCAGAGTTTTTCACACACTTACAAATCATCTCCTTTGCTGGAGGGTAAACTCCCCCAGGGATCATGGGCCCTGTCTGAGTTGGTGCCACACGCCCTGCACCCTGAGCACAGCGTCCAGCGTATGGGAGGTGATCAGTGACCATTTGCTGAATGAACACGATCAGATTTTCATCTGGCCAGAGCTGGAGGCCTCAGCAGCACAGAGAATGTTCTGGGGTGCTGGATGACACCTCAGAACCATCAGGACAGAGTTAAGTATGTCCTGGTCTAAACAGCAGTCTAAATGCTTCCCAGTCGCATAATGAAACTTGAAGGCCCTGTGTAAATTCAGCAGTAATAATGTTTCACATCCTGCCATGGATTTCTGGTGTGGAAATCTGCCCCCCAGAAGACTCAGCTCCATAATCCTGCCCTGCCCTGATAGTCCTATCTTCTCCCATAACTGCTAGATTGCTTTCTTGATGGGAAAGAAAATAATGTAATTATTTCCTAAAGAGCAAAGAAAACTGCTATATCAATGATGGCTGGGTTTTTAAAATAAATAATAGAAAGAATAAAGCTCTTTTTTTTAATAACTCCTCTTCCTATTTGTTTACCACATCGCTTTAAAGGATTAATTTTACAACTATGGGGAAATAATTGTGGGGAGAGTAGGAAGAAGAAAAAGATGAAACAAAAGAGTAGTAAGGAGAAAAAGAAGGAAGAGAAGTTAGAAAGAAGGAAAAGTGGGGGGGAAGGGAGAGAAAGGTAGACAGGGAAAGGAGTGGAGAGAGAAGCCTGGGAAAAGGAGGGATGATATTTTCTCCCACTTGAATAATAAAACAAAATGGAGTCTGAAGCAGAGCAGGGCCCTTCAGGAAAGCTGGAAAGCACTCTGTGGGAGGAGATCCTCACAGCAGTAGGATGAGCAAGAGAGGGGGAAAGAGAGAGAGGCAAGATGGAGGGCGTCCAGAGCTGGTCGCGCAGCAAGCAGGAAGGGGACCAGCGGGAAGAGGTCCCATGTTGTGGTCTGGCACCGAGCCCTCCCTGGTGACACTGGAAAAGTAGGTCAGTTTCAGAGCTGGCTGGGGAATGAATGGTCAGCCAGGAACAGTGGTGGGAAGTGCGGATGCTGAGTGAGAGGTTGACCTACGCACAGGACCTGGGAGATGGGGCACCTCCCTAGTGCAACGGGAAGAATGAAAGCCAATTCTAGACAGCACCATCCAATAGACTTTTCCCAAGGATAGAAATTCATACATCTGTGATGTCCGTTACGGTAGCAGCTCGTCACCTAGGGCTACTGAGCTCTTGAAATGTGGAGAGTGTGACTGAGGAACTGAATTTTCCATTTTATTTTATTTTAATGAATTTAAATTTAAATAGCCACATATGGCTACTGGCTGCCATGTTGGACAGCTCGAGTCTGAAAGCCGTGTGGATCACATTCAAGAAGGAACTGATTGCCAAGAGGAACCAAAAGGCTGTTTTGTGAAATGTCATAAGTGTACGTTTCAGGTGGCACACAGATTCGTTTCGATGGTGCATGGGTTAACTTTATTTGTAGGATTAAATTTGTTTATTTTAATATATATTTGAAAGTGGAACTAGCATATCAGACACATTATTTCATAGATATCATTGCTTAGAAAGAAACTATAGTGAAATTTTATCTCTAAAAATGTAAATCAATGTAAATAAAAAGTACTATGTGAAAAATATCACAGTGGGTTTAGAGTTATGAAAAAAGTAATAAACATATTCATATAAGTGGAATCATATGGTGTGTGGCCTTTTGGGTCTGGCTTCTTTCACTTAGCATCATGTCTTCAAGGTTCATCCATGTTGGAGCATGTATCGGCACTTCATTCCTTTATGGCTGAATATTATTCCATTCTATGGATATACAGATTAAGCTTATCCATTCATCTGTTGAGGGACATTTGTTTACACCTTTTGGTTATCGTGAGTAGTGGTGCTATCGACATTCACGTACGAGTTTTTGTTTGAATATCGTTTTTAATTCTGTGGGGTATATAACTACGAGAGGAATTGTTTGGGGTAATGAAAAAGATAGAGGAACTAGTTATCTGTGGAACCACTATCTGGAACTAGACAGTAGTGATGTTTGAACAACACTGTGAATGTACTTATTACCACTGAATTGTACAGTTTAAAATGATCAATCTTATGTTATATGTATTTTAACATGATAAAAAACTGGTTTTAAAAAAGTAACAAAGAAAATAAGTAGTTGGCTGAAAAAAGACTGAGCTAATTCAAAAGATACAATAAGTAGTCTGAATTGGGATATGAGGTTTATCAGAGATCCCAGAGTTTTTTAGATCTAAGCTTCTATCCAAGAATCATTTCTACAACCACTCTGGCAAAAAGGTCAGCCTAGACACCAAAAGCACAAGAATAAATAAGTGGGACTGCATCAAACAAAAAGCTTCTTCACAGCAAAAAAAAAAAAAAGATCAACAAAATGAAGAGGCAACCTATGGAATGGGAGAAAAATCTTTGAAAACTATATACCAGATAAGGGGTTAATATCAAAAAAAATAAGAAACTCACACAGCTCAATAGCAAAAAGACTAATAATCTGATTTGTAAATGGGCAAAGGACTTGAATAGATGTTTTTCCAAAGAAGACAAATGGTCAACAGGTACATGAAAAGATGCTCAACATCACTAATCATCAGGGAAATGCAAATCAAAACCACAAAGAGATATCACCTCACACCTGTTAGAATGGCTATTATCAAAAAGACAAAAAAGACAAGAGATAACAAGTGTTGGCAATGATGTGGAGAAAGGGAACACTGGTGCACTGTTGATGGGAATGTAAATTGGTACAACAATCCCACTGCTGGATTAAATCCTAAGGAAAAAGCATCTGGAAGAGGTATCTGCACTCCCATCTTCTTTGCAGCATTATTCACAATAGCCAAGACATGGAAACAAACTAAGTGTCCATCTACAGATGAGTGGATTTTTTTTAATGTGAAATTTAAACACACACACAAAACGCACGCACAATGGAATATTATTCAGTCATAAAGAAGAAGGAAATTCTACCATTTGTGACAATATGGATGGCCCTTGGGGTATTATGCTAAGTGAATTAAGCCAGACAGAGAAAGACAAATATCGTTATGATATCACTTACACGTGTAACCTAAAGAAAACCAAGCCCATAGATACAGAGAACAGATTGGTAGTTGTCAGAGGCATGTGGTGGGGAGTGGCCAAAATGGGTGAAGGGGTCAAAAGGTACAAATTTCCAGTTATAAGATAAATAAGTTATGAGGATATAACGTGCAGCACAATGACTATAGCTAACAATACTGTAGTGCATATTTGAAAGTTGCTAAGAGGTAAATCCTAAACATTCTCATCACAAGAAGAAAAATTTCATAACTATGTATGGTGGCAGACATTAACTAGACTTATTATGGTGATCATTTTGCAATATATACAAACATCGGATCCTTTCGTTGTACACCTGAAACTAACACAATGTAATATGTCAATTACACCTTAATTAAAATAATACTCATCTCATACGGAGTCTTAAAGAGCAATGCACAGAAAGCACTTCGTACAGATCCTGAAACATAGTAACTGAAGAATAAACATTAGTTATCACCGGTATTAACAGGCACAATGAAAGGGGGGATCTGAGCCAAGGGACAAAGTCTACTGAATTCCACACCTACAGGGCAGCAATGGCTGTGGGTGGAACATTCAGCACAAGTGGGTAGAACATTCTAAGGCAAAGAAATCAATGGACCAAATGGTCTCCACGTAGAAGGGTTTTAAGGTTATTTATCTAAACTGACAGAACGGCCTGCCTTCACACTTGACCCCAGCACACTGCCGAACCCCTTCCTGACAGACAGCTGCCCAACTGTTGGGCGGGTCCCAGTGTCTGAGTGCTACCTCCCCACTTCCTAGGAGGGTCCCTTTCACCGACAGCTCCAAATAAGTGTTTAGCAAAGACTTCCTTCCACTGAACCAGAATTATTTCCTTGGAACTTCAACCTGCTGGCTCTAATTCGCCACTGTAAGCAAAGGAGACTAAAAAAACTTTAAAACTCTGAAGACAAGTATTATTGTGTCCCCCTTGAAAGTCCCTTCCGGGGATTCTTCAGCCATTGCTCATGTATGTTAGACACAAAGACTCCTTTCCATTCAAAAGCACACCTGTAGATTCTTCTCTCTTTTCTCCAGACAGAATGTGGGATTTTCGGAATATGTTCAGAAGGAGATCCTATCTCAGGAAGCTTTGTGTAAAGATTGATAGGCATTCACTACAATGAGGTAGGCAATCCTGTATTTCAAGTCAAAGAAGTAATCGAAACCAGTTTCTTTATGTTTCCCCTCTACCTGGGAATTATTAACGATGGTATGAAATTGGGAGTTCAACATGTGCCAGGCCCAGTGCTGCGTGCTGAACGTAAGTCACTGCATTTCACACCCCAACGAAGCAGCTAATACAGTCAGTCAAGAGAGTGTTCACACGTTTCAGAAACTGGGTCTCATATCCCTTAAAGGAGCTCTGTTCTACGCTTCATTTGCACTTCACTCATAAAAACGCTCTTTGGTAAGAACTATTTGATGTACAAGGTTCCTTTGTTTTAGCTTTGCCTTTAACTAAGAGGTTACATTTGCATTTCCCATCTCAGTCCTCAAAGCCTGCTGAACCTGTGGAAGGCAGATCACATCCGTGTGGGCTTGAAGTTTGAGAAAACATTTTCTCCATCTCCTCTCTGGGAGGGCTACTGTATTTCATCCACTGGGGTCCTTCCTACTTGCAGCTGATTTTCAAAAGGAAAAAAATTACAAAAATCCATTCTGTGGGGGCATTGGAACCAAGTGTGTGGAAACAATTCAGAACAGAGGCTCCTGAGAATCTATGATTTATAAGAAAAGTAGAACATCGTTCTTAGTCCAAAAGATAATGCACTTCCAATATTAACGTAATAACAGAGACTA
The DNA here is from genome assembly GCF_964374135.1 of Grampus griseus. NCBI lineage: Eukaryota > Metazoa > Chordata > Mammalia > Artiodactyla > Delphinidae > Grampus > Grampus griseus. The sequence continues at coordinate 31,045,918 of NC_139008.1, read as the reverse complement.
ATTTCTTCCAGTTGAAGTACAGCCAGGAATCAAAAATGCCAAATCATCATTTAAAAATGGCAAATTTTAGTATTTCTCTCCTTGACAGAAACACCTAGAAAGAAAATAAAACTTTACAGAACTGCCAGTTTCCAACATGCTGGCAGCCAAGCCCAGCGGATGCACCGACAAGAAAGGCAGACCTAAACCAGCACAGCAGGGGCACCACGTGGCACATGGACAGCCTGCCACCATACTGGTTTCTATTTCAGACAACAGAATTGTCCAACACTGTCTAGTAGAGCTAACTCACCTAGCTGTGTGGCTGACAGGTCTGCACCTGCGTTCAACATCAGATCTGGCTTCTGAGCAGCAGTCTAACCCAGTCCCCACCATGGTAAACCCCAGTAGAACCTCTTCCCCACCTACAATCTCAGCAACAAGCTCCAGCGCATGCGATCAGCTGTGGCACAGAAGTTAGGTTCACTGAAGACGTATAAACGGGCCCAGAGCGAAAGGAGCTGGAGCCTAAGGGGCTTTCGGATCCAAAGCTGAGGGAGGAGCCTGTGAACTGAACTTGCCGTGAATGCCGTATTAGCTCCATCACCTGGATCTGTCAGTAGCAGTCAGATCAGCCCCCAAAGATGCAAAGCCTCAATTGGAAGCTGAAGCATCCCACTGCAAAGGCAGCTAAGCAGCAGGACAGCCAACAGCGGCATTTCCCACATGCAGGGAGTGCATATGTTTCCATTTATTTGCATCCTATTGACTATGCAGAATTCTTAAGAAGGCCAGTGGAAGAAGCTGAAACTGACAGCAAAACACGAGTCAGGAAAATAGGAATCAACTGGTTAAGAAACATATCAAAATTGGGAAGCTGGAACGGAGTCTACTATCCTTAATAACAGCAACACCCTTCCTTAGGAAGAATAGCACGGACCCAGGCAACCATCTAAACATTCCGATTAAAGTAGAAAATACACATGAACAAATTTTTCTATGATGGCAGCTTTACAGTCTGATTATTTTTCAAGGCAACTGCTCCAATTACTTGCTTGTCTTTGCCTATGTGGTAAGAGACAGCATCCTAAAACTTTTACTTTTTTCTTTTTTTTACCAGGAGTCACAGCAGAAGTGTGCTCAATGCGACAAATTTGTGTGACTCCTATAAAACAGAAGTATGTCATCACTAGACGCAACTTAAGTGGTGATGACAAGTACTGGATTTGGAGTTAAACTGTTAGGGTTTGTGGACTCTCCCTGCAACTTTCTGGTTAGGTAAACTGGGGTAAGTGGTTACTTCACCTCTTTGAGCCTCAACTTCCTCATCTGCTAAATGGAGATAATAACAGCACCTACTTCATGAAGTTGTTGTGAGGGTTAAATTGGTTGATAAACAGAAAGAACCTAGCACAGTGTCGGAGAACTAGTTATTAATCAACATCTCCACTTCCCCCGAGACTGCTGAGAGAGGTAGAAGAGCATCACATCTTCCAATCCTCAGCTACCTTTATCTTCTGGATCTGGGAGGCAAAAGAATTAGGTCAATGGCTTTGTGTGATCTGATTATATCACATCACCTCTATGAGCTTTATTATCCTTATCTGTTAAATGAGAATAATCTCATGTGACTCACAGGATTGTTATGAAGATTAAAGGACATTTTGTATTTGAATCTAAAAAGGTCTATACAATACTATTGTAGTAACTATTCATTATGTCCATGTTGAAGGGGAACCAAGCAAAATGATGGTCCTATTAGCCACAGATCCTCCCACAGAGACCAAAGCTTCATGGCAAGTCCTTGGAAAAAGAAAAATGGAATGTTACATTGAAGTGTCACCCAGCTTCTCACGGGGACAAAGAGGCTGAGACTAGGAGCCCTTCATACACCCTAAATTTGCAGGCGTTTATAAATGGAGGTTTCTCTCATTCTTCCCTTATTTTCATCACCTCCTGGTGGAAAGGAAGGTTCTAAGGTGAAGCCATTCAGGACAAAAAGGCGCAACTTTAAGAGCTGCTGCCATAGCAGGACAAGAGCAATGTGCCTTCCGCCATGTGGATTAACAGAGACACCTAGTGTTCCAGGGAGAGCCGGCCCGTGACACAACTCTGACCAGGGGATGGCTCAAGTCAACAAGCATTGTCTACCCCCAGCTCTTCTTCCATCAGCGTCCCTTCTGCAATATCATGAAGGTGGTTCTCCCTCCCCCACATGTCTCGTATGGAAGCTCTTCAAATATCTCCTCCAGCTTTAACAGGACAGGGATGGGGTTGGTGAGATAATGTTCGAAATGATTCTCTTCTGGAGGATTAAGTCGTTGATGTGAGGAGGTGATCAGCATCCCTTGGACAGCCACTGCTCCGTGGTCTTTCTTGCCCTTCGAATCCTCAATGGCCTGTTCTTCAAGGGCGGTGTGACCTAGTGGTCAGAAAGATCTGAAACTGAGTCCACCAGGATACCATTTTTTTCTCATTTCCATAGAAACTTCAAAGTCTTTCCCATCTCAGGCACTTGGCACACTCTGTTCATGTCTTTGCCTGGCATGACTTCCCCTGGCTCTTTGCATGTCTGGTTCTTCATCCTCCACGAGATTCATGCTGTCTGCACGCCTTGATGTTTTCCATCTCAGTGTCTACTATCTTTCCTTCTCAGCAGCCATAATGTAGTGTAATCATTTTATTTATAATCATTTATAAATATTTTTGTCTACAGTAACAGCATTTTGTCTCAATTTTCTCTACACTCCCTATTAGACTGCAACCTCATGAAGACTGGGACCATACTCTTGTATTTACTGGTGTATCCCCGGCAGGGATTGACACTGAACACGAGATAAATGCTTCAAATGAACGGACAAATGTAACTGTGACTCTTGCCCATTAATGATATGACTTTGAAATGCCACCTAACTTTCCTGAGCCCCATTTTTCTCATACATAATATGAGGCTCTCACCTGCCTTATAAGTAGTTAAGAGCACTGGGACTGGCAGGCACTGCTACTCTTCCACATCAGTTTTAAGATGCCCAACTTTTGCATTTTATCCTTTTTAAAATAAAGATCATTTTATAATTGTTGGAGTCTTAGATTATATAAAATATGGTAACATCTCACTCTTCTGTAGGACTCAAGGTCTTCTTATATTAAAAAAAAATCCTCTAGAAAGACATGGTTATGTGGCTCTCTGTGTCTATTTACTGTATAGGAGCAAGTCAGCATCAATACTAATGCATTCTATTCCACAATTGCACCATTGCCTCCCTCTCATTTCCTCTCTAAGGACTGTTCCTCCCCAGTCTATTAGTTAATGAGAATGCCTTCCTAAATTTTTAAAAATCTGTTTTTCTTTCAAAAGCCCTAGGGAGTTAGAATAATGAAACTCACTTCATTATTATATGCAGAGCAATCCTGCCATCTAGGTGGCATTTTTGTTCCACTTTCTTGGTCATTCTGAGAATTATATTATTATACAAGAACTAAAACGTATCATACATTGAGCCAAATGCTTTCCATGCTTTATTTAATTTTCACAGACTCCCCACTCTGAGAACCAGCATTATCTCGATTTTACAGATGACGAAATGAGGTCTAGATGGACTTAGTTACTTGTTCAGTGTCCCACAGCTAATAAGTGGCAGAAAAATCTAGAATTTGATTCCAAATTCTGTGGGATTTATCAGACTGGAATCCTCCAAAGACTACAAACATAAACCAAGCACAAATTATGCCCATCAAGGAGTCTTCTGTATGGAAGTAAAGAGTCATGGTTGTCTGGGTAAAACAATCTAAGATTTTTATTTATAATATCCCCTTGTTGGTCAAACTCAGCTTTAGAAAGGCAACCACATTAAAGGGTACAATGCCTCAACTATTTAGCATAATATTACGGATTAGCTGCCAAATATGCATATTCATCAAAGTTCTTTTGGTTGTAATTAGCAGAAGCCAACGTGAACCAACTTAAACCATTAAGGAAGTCTGGTGGTTAATATCTGAAAAGATCAGTGATAGGGTGGACTTCAGGTATGGTTTGATCATGGCTCTGGCTTGTTCTCCATACCATACATCTCTAGTTCAGGCCCAGGTATGAGTCACCATTATTCTCAGCCTGATTTCTTCCATGGTAAAAAACCGGCAGCAGAAATTCCTGGCCTCACATCTGAACAATGACCATACAACAAATAGTCCTAAAGTTCTCTCTGTTAGACCAACTTAGATCACATGTCCATTCCTGAACCAACTGCTATAATGAGATGGATGGGATTTTTTTTTAAATTGGCTGTGGCCAAATAGGACTCACCCACCACAGCCTTCATAACGGGAGAAGAGAGGAATGGAATCTGAGAAATCACCTACGCTCCACACTAAGCAAAGCCTGTTAGTAATAGGAAATGAAATGGCACAGGGCAAAGAAAAAGCAAATGAGGCTCCAGATACAACCTGTGCAAGCTCAGGGGTCACTGCAGCTGTCTACCTCACTCCCCTGCTAAAACTCTCCAGTGGCTTCCCATAACACTTGAAACAAGACCTGAAACCTTCACCATGGCCTAAGATCTTACAGAACTTGGTCTACCTCTATCTCCTTACCCTACCCTATTTTTCCTCCCATCTCATGTCAATACCAACTTGATATTATGTGTTTATTCACTCATTTTTGGTCTCCCCTCTAGAACAGGAGATTTAGGTGGGGAGCCTTTGTCTGTTTGGTCCATCACTGTATGACGCTGTATGACACACATACTGTGGGATTGAGACAGATATTAAGTGTTGCATACATGAAAGGGTAAATGAATGAAAACAAATGCATGTATGCATGAGTGAATGAATGAACAAATGAAAGAATGAGATCCAGGCAATCAGTAGATGAACATGGGTAACTGATGCCAGGGGATTGTTTTTATTCTTTTTGTTTTGTTTTGTTTTGTTTTGTTTTCACCTAGTTGGCTGAAGACAAACACTTTCTCCCAGTCCTGTGTTCAGTGCTCAGAGTCTATTTAAGAAATGCTCTGTTTTGAAGGCAGAAGATTTATTAAACTCAAGAACTATGGTTTAGAGGCATGCATGATGGCTTCCTCCCCATCTCCTATACTGAGTGGAAGATGTTTGCCAATGGTTTAGCCTTCCTGCATATATGTGATAAGAACACTTTAAAAAAATCAAGGCAGGGCTTCCCTGGTGGCGAAGTGGTTAAGAATCCGCCTGCCAGCTCATGCAGCTCAATATTAAAAAAACAAACAACCCAATCCAAAAATGGGCAGAAGACCTAAATAGACATTTCTCCAAAGAAGATATACTGATGGCCAACAAACACATGAAAGGGTGCTCAACATCACTATCATTAGAGAAATGCAAATCAAAACTACAATGAGATATCATCTCACACCAGTCAGAATGGCCATAATCAAAAATATAGAAACAATAAATGCTAGAGAGGGTGTGGAGAAAAGGGAACCCTCTTGCACTGTTGGTGGGAATGTAAATTGATACAGCCACTGTGGAGAACAGTATGGAGGTTCCTTAAAACACTAAAAATAGAACTACCATACGACCCAGCAATCCCACTCCTGGGCATATACCTGAGAAAACCAAAATTCAAAAAGAGTCATGTACCAAAATGTTCATTGCAGCTCTATTTACAATAGTCAGGACATGGAAGCAACCTAAGTGTCCATCGACAGATGAATAGATAAAGAAGAGGTGGCACATATACACAATGGAATATTACTCAGCCATAAAAAGAAACGAAATTGAGTTATTTGTAGTGAGGTGGATGGACCTAGAGTCTGCCGCACAGAGTGAAGTAAGTCAGAAAGAGAAAAACAAATACCATATGCTAACACATATATATGGAATCTAAAAATAAAAAAATGGTTCTGAAGAACCTAGGGGCAGGACAGGAATAAAGACACAGACGTAGAGAATGGACTTGAGGACACGGGGAGGGGGAAGGGTAAGCTGGGACAAAGTGAGAGAGTGGCATGGACTTATATACACTACCAAATGTAAAATAGATAGCTAGTGGTAAGCAGCCACATAGCACAGGGAGATTAGCTCAATGCTTTGTGACCACCTAGAGGGGTGGGATAGGGAGGGAGATGCAAGAGGGAGGAGATATGGGGGTATATGTATATGTATAGCTGATTCACTTTGTTATAAAGCAGAAACTAACACACCGTTGTAAAGCAATTATACTCCAATAAAGACGTTAAGAAAAACCCTTTTGCTTTCCAAAACAAAAAAAAAAAGAATCTGCCTGCCAACGCAGGGGCCATGGGTTCAATCCCTGGTCATCCAGGAAGATCCCACATGCCGCAGAGCTACTAAGCTGGTGCGCCACAACTACTGAGCCTGCGCTCTAGAACCCACAAGCCACAACTACTGAGCCCATGCACCTAGAGCCTGTGCTCCGCAATGAGAAGCCCACACACCGCAACTAAGAGTAGCGCCCACTCGATGCAACTAGAGAAAGCCCGTGCCCAGCAACAAAGACCCAACGCAGCCAAAAATAAATAAATTCATTTTAAAAAATTGGATCCTATTACAAATAAGATTATTTAAAAAAGAAAAATCAAGGCAGATAACCCCATTATGACCTGGCATGCACCCAGTGTCAAAATTAAATATTGGCTTCCCTCTTCCTTTCTACCTTTTACTTCCTTCCTTCTGCCTAGTCAGAATTACTGAGATTCCCGTGCTGACATTTTTGCTCAATTCTTTGCATCCAATTAATATTTACTGGCATTCCTCAGGGAGGCACAAAATCTGAAGGGACTCATTCTAGAACTAATTTAAAGAGAGTTGATGACTCTGCAATTGAGCTTTTGACTATTCTTATAAAAATTCTCCCAAGAAAGATCAGCTTCTCCCCTTTGTTCTCCACTTGCTTTATTCTTGGCAATGCCAAATATCAATCTCTATGATAATGACAATAATAATAACTGATACTGATGGTGAGGATATTATTAACATTTTCAGGAAGGTTTTGTGGTTTATAAAATGAAATCCCATGCATCACATTTTTGTGATAAATTAATTTCTAAGAAAAGCAAAATGACTCCCGCCCACAACGGAAGGATCTTTGTACGCACTTTACGACAATGTAAGACCTCTAAGGTCTCATGAAAGCACACCTAGGATGTCCTCTTTCCCTGAGAGGCCAGAGAATCAGAGGATCAGACGCTAAAGTCAAGGCAATCTTGATCCTGATTCTACCATGAAGTGACACTGGAAAAGTCAATCTTCTCTCTGAGATTATTTTTCTCTAGCAAAAATGGAGTTGTGAGAATACAAGATAATGTGTGTAAAAATTCTTAGATCAGAGCAAGCGCTGTGTTAGCAATTATATGATTCACTCATTCAACACATATTTAAGTGTCTACACTATTCTGGGTACTGGTGTACCAGTAAAATGGACAAAGTCCCTGGAGTTCATTTTCACGATCATCATCACCACCATCATTATCACCACCACCACCACCATCATCACCACCACCACCACCACCACCATCATCATCATCCTCATCACCACATTATTATCATTAATCACAAAGGACCTAAAAGGAAAGAGGACTGATTCAGTAGAGCAACACATCTGGGTCTGGGGCAAAGAAAACTTAGGCTTAGCATGTCTTTGCCATTAGCCAGTCTCTCATTAATGAAAAATGAGCCCTGTGTCTTCCAGGCCTCACTTTCCTCATCTGTAATAAAGCATAGAGAATTTACATTTTAATGTTATAACACCAGTTGAAAATAATTTGTTACACCTAATAATATATTTTATGAATCTGAGCCATAAAAAAGAAAAATCAGATTTGAACCATAGACTTCACGAGGTTTAGATGATACACTGACATTTTCAGCAACAATCCTTCACAAGTAGCGTGGGTTCCATCAGACTCCCTCGTTTGCTGTTTATTTGACAAATTTCAGGATATTGTAGAAAAGCTGGACACCTATCCCCACCCCTTACCAGAACAAATGTTTTCTTCCAGTTTTAGAGGAACATCTACAAATTAATCCAATCTGATGAGTGGGAACTCTCTTTAGGTAATTCAATAAGTTCTTGCCTTTGGGCAAGCCACTTGGCACAAACAACTCAAATTCTCACCTGTAAGTTGAACAGAGAAGTAGATTTATGACCTAGGGCCATAAAAAAAAACCACTTAGTCCCAAAGGTGATCCTTGTAAGTGAGATATCGAAACTTCCTGTCATCACTCATTTGAACATCTACCAGTCTTAAGGTTCATCAAGGTCTTGTTTTGGCAATGCTTATAAATAATGATGATTATGATAAAAGTAATAAATACACATCTTATGATAAAACAAACACTGAAAGAGGCTATGGAGGTAATATGAATAAGTAGTCCAGGTGGGGACTAAAGTGAACTGGGAAGGCCCTTCTTGATCTAAACGTCATTTCCCATGTCCAGTTGACCGTCTCCAGGTAGGAGGAAGGTTCTGGTACAAGATGGCAGCATAGGAGGCTCCCAAACTCACTTCCTCCTACGGGTACACTGAATCTACAGCTATGAAGCAATTCTTTCTGAAAGAAATCCAGAAACTAGCTGAGCGAACTACACATCAAGTGAACAACAAAATACACACATCCAATGTGTAGGAAAGGCTGAGACACATTCTCACCATATACTCTACCCCCAGCACAGCAATATACAATCAGGAGGGAACTTACAACTTCCAGCTTCTCCCTGAAGAGTGAAGGTTTGGACCCAACATCTAGAGTCCCAACTTTTAAGACTTCCAGATAGGAATGTCGGATTATCATTATCAGCTTTTCATATTTTTCAAGATTAGCTAAACATATAATTTTTTGTGAAATCTTACAAGTTTTACATGTTGGAATTTATTCAATTTTTGAAAACAGTAAAAACATTCAAGTCAAAAAAGACATACCGCAACTTCAAGTCAACTTGCAAGCTTTTCAAGTAGTGTAGTGGAGTTTAGATCCAAACAAAACTGGATTTGAAGGCTGGCTTTATTTTGTATTAGCTGTATGGCTTTGGCCAAGTTATGTAACTTCTCTAGTCCCCGATTTCCTCACCTGTAATATGAGTTATGATTTATAATTGACCTGCTGGTAATCTATCCAGCATCCATTTCCCTCTTCCTCACTCTTAATAGAAATCACATTTGTTGAGACTTCATGTGTCCTATAAGAATCCATGGGACTTGGAGGAATGGAAGCTTACCCCATCTCAGTTCTAAGAGTAGGTCTGGTTTGGTGTAACTTAATCCTATTTGCCTTCTCAGGGATTGGGTTAGCTGTCTGAAATTAAGCCGGTCAGTACATGGCATTTTCAAAATGGTTATTACTGGCCCAAAGATGGGCACATGACCTAATTTGGCCACGAACAAAGAAGTCATCTGAGATGTTTCTGACAGCAAGCTTAAGGTCATGAAGGAAGCACTTTGAGAACGAGGACTATACTCCTCAAAGGGCAGAGTCAAGTTCATATCCTAAGTAGAAAAATATAAAGCCATTTAGAGGTCTCTTTGTGTAGGAAGAGGATTCTTACTAACCTCTAGTATTCTGTAGGCATGAGACACTTTTACAGTTAAAGTATTGTATGTTGTGATAAATTGTGTTTAATTTTCACATAATAAAATACAGACTGTGAAGTTTTTATTATTATTATTTTTTTTTGCGGTACGCGGGCCTCTCACTGCTGTGGCCTCTCCTGTTGCGGGGCACAGGCTCCGGACGCGCAGGCTCAGCGGCCATGGCTCATGGGCCCAGTCGCTTCACGGCAAGTGGGATCCTCCCGGACCGGGGCACGAACCCGCGTCCCCTGCATTGGCAGGCGGACTCTCAACCACTGCGTCACCAGGGAAGCCCTTGAGGACATAATTCTTTTTTTTTTTTTTTTTTTTTTGCGGTACGCGGGCCTCTCACTGTTGTGGCCTCTCCTGTTGCGGAGCACAGGCTCCGGACGCGCAGGCTCAGCGGCCATGGCTCATGGGCCCAGCCGCTCTGCGGCATGTGGGATCTTCCCGGACTGGGGCACGAACCCGTGTCCTCTGCATCGGCAGGCGGACTCTCAACCACTGCGCCACCAGGGAAGCCCCGGAGTGTGAAGTTTTTAAAAAATATTTCCGTGAGTTGAATTGTCCTAAATCCCAAATTACAAATGTTTGCATTTCATTAAATTGAAACTAAATTTAATATATGTTTATGATAAGATCTTATATTTGAAGCTGTCATTTAATTACCTAAGCATCCAATAAGAGGATGTTAGATTCTAAACAACCAAAGGGAAGAGTTTAACAGGACAAATTCTTTATTATTATCCAAGAAGAGATAATTATGAAGTTTAGTTGTGTGACTGCATATGGATTTTAAATAACTTATTATGACATTAATTTATCTTGAAAAAAAAAGAGCAGAGTCAAGAGATCACAGGGGGAAGAACCAGAACCTTGAGCATACTGCATCTGAAGTCCACCCTGTGTCTAGATTTCCAATCAAATAACTCAATCACATAACTGAATTTAGTTGATTATTACCTGCAGCAAAAACATCCTAACTCATACCTAAGGATAAAAGATAATGTATTTAAAGTGACTGGCACATAGGAGGGACTTAATACATGGTAGGTTGTATCATTAGAGTATTTTAACATTTCCATTACATCCGATTTTAAAATATATATGATTCCAACTTATACCTCCTCCCTTTTCCCCTTTGGTAACCATAAGTTTGTTTTCTATGTCTATGGGTCTATTTCTATTTTGTAAATAGTTTCATTTGTATCACTTTTTTAGATTCCACATGTAAGTGATATCATATGATATTTGTCTTTCTCTGTCTGACTTACTTCACTTACTATAATAATCTCTAGGTCCATCCAATGTTGCTGCAAATTAAACAACAAGGTCCACTGTATAGCACAGGGAACTATATTCAATATCTTGTAATAAGCTATAATGGAAAAGAATCTGAAAAAGAATATATGTATTATATATATATATTATATATATAAAACTTAATCACTTTGCTGTACACCAAAAAATAACACATCGTGAATCAACTATACTTCTATCTATCTATCTATGCTTCCATAATGTAACTTACGAAACTTGAAGTTTCCCTTCCCCCCCAACACATAATGATGTATTAATTAAACTGTTGAAACTTCCTTTTATTAACAGGGATGGAAATGAAAAGGAAATGAGCATGTGTCTCAGGACAGCTGTCCTCCACTGTGTAGGAAACAGTGATATATGTTTATTCCTTGTGTTTGGATAGGATTTAATCAAATGATGCAAACCCTCAGGAACTGGCTATGGGGATTTGGACAAGAGTATACCAGACATCAGCAGATCAGCCAGTTCATTCACCACACTTTGAGGCCTGTGTAGCAATGTGGCTGGCCTCCCCTGCCCACGCAGAACCCAGTTAGCATCACCAAGCTGACAGTGACTCCTCTGTTCCTGCGATCCATGCCAGGCTTTGAGGCACCAGGAGCCTGCACAGGGGCTCAGTCACACCTGCAGGCAGGCAGCATCTACATGGAGGCAGGAGAAGCGGGGAGCAGGAAAGCAAGAGGACAAAGGCAAAGAACAGGTGGAGAGGCCCGTTCTGGCTGTCTAGCTCCCACCTGGAAGGAATGACAAGGAGGGCTTCTGTCCTACATACGAGGAGGAGGGGTATAGACAGACACCCTTCCAGGAAAGCAAAGGACAGCTTATAAATGAACTGGCCCTTCACACCTTGCCATATGCTCCTCTCTTGTGGTGGAAAGGATTTTTAACTTGTTTTGTGCGGCATCAGATGTTTTCCAGATCATGTCAAGAATGAAACAAAAGCAGAGGTTTTTTCCCCCTTCCTGAGTATGACCTCCTCGTCTCTTCAGACCCAAAGCTTGGCTCGCCACCTATGTCATGGATCCAGCCCAGTATGGTATTGGTTTCCTTTAACTCAAAGCATTCACTGCTCTGATGATTTGCTTGGCAGTTCATCATGTGATAAAATTTTACTTCTTCCACATATTGGTTAAAACTTCTGGTCAGATTATTTAACTCTCCTAGGTTGCACTAAGCCCAGATAGATTAACAATGCTTGTGGATTATAGATCTTTGGAAGGTCCATAGCCTCCATCATGATGTCTAGCATATAACAGACATTGTACAGACACCCACTAGGCTCCACAACAAAATCAAGGCTGAGAATAGAGAGTCTCCAAGGCGGAAAAGGCAGCCGAAATTCACAGCCCAACTCGTTTCCTCCAGTATTCTCCTTCCCCTCAGGGATTATTTACCAATTAATGCTGAAGTTCCTTAAGGTTGGAACCTGATCACTCTTCTGAGTCTTCATTCTCCCCTAGGTGATCTCACCCAATCCTGAGGTTTTAACTGGCATCAGTAAGCTCAAAACCTGCGTGTTAGATTTTCAGCCTGAACTCAGACTCTTTTCTCCAATTGCCTACTTGAGATTTCCACTTGGATGTCTACAAAGTACGTTCAACTGAACATGTCTGAAATTAGATGCTGTTCCTGTCTCACTCTCCCCCAATTTGTTTCTTCTCCAATTTTGTGCAAGGTACCGCCATCTATTCAGCTGTACAAGTGAAGAAGTATTATTGAATCTCTTCTATCATTTCATATCCATCCATCACGTTTTGTTAATTTTACTTCCGAAACATGCATAAGCCCACCCACTTCCCTCTGAATCTATAGCATTACACAGATTTAGGTCTTAATCTCCTAACTGGTCCCTGTGCTTACACATTAAAACCCCTTGCTCCCAATATACTCTCTGTTAGCAGGCACCAGAGTAGTGAAAATGGTGCTTTTCTTCGCATAATCCTTTCACAGAAGGAAGCCGTAGCAAATCATTAGTATATGTCACCAAATTAACAAGTTTCAAAATGAAAGCTTCCCTAGTATTCAAAAAAGGATAAAAGGAAATACGTAGGAAAAAGATCAATACGTATTTTTGTTGGCATGCTGGTTCCAAAATCCAAAGATTTGAATCTGGCCTAAGGCAAATTTGAACAATATTTATGCTTTATGTGTGACCCCAAAACAACCCAAACCACCTTTCCTTCAAGGTAAAGGCACGGACAATTTCTGACCCTTTCAAGTTGCCAGCACTGGGTTTCCACCATTTGTCGAGCTATTCATTGGATGCCAATTGGAAATGATTGACTTGCATCGCTGGGTTGGCATACGGTGCTCTTGACTTCCAGCCAAAAAAGAGAGGGCGGTGTTCCAGGAGAGGTGCCACAAACAGAGATGAGGCTGAGGAGAGGCTGTTGACTTCACTCTCAGGCTGAACACCCAGGGAGCACAGCCCACCTCTCGTGGGTCCATCAGGACACAAGAGGTGTCAGATCAAGCTGTGCATCTGGCCGAGCGAAGGGGGAGAATTAACATCTGCAGGGGGCCAACTACATCCTAGATGCTTGGCTAGGTAAATTATGTGCATTTAAGTGTCACCATAATCCTGTACGGTTGGAATTATCTCTGTATATAATCAAGGAAATGGAGGCTCAAAGAAGTTAAGTAACTTGCCCAGGATAGCCTAGATAATGAGAGGGTTTGAACAAAGCACTATCCAAAACCACATTCCACAAAGTCACACAGCCTCGTGGAATACGCTTTGGGTTCTTAATGTGGTACAGGCTGCTGGATTCTCTCACTACATATCTCTTTGAGACTCAGTCTTTTCCCCCTTTCCCGAGTCCAGACTCCCAATCAGATTTACAGCACAGGCCCAGAGGATGGCTTGGTCTCCTGGGTACCTGGTGTCATCGCCAGAAATGTTTGTTGAGCATATGCTGATCCCACAGATAAATATTTGCAGAGTTATTACATTCACCCAGGGACGTTATAACGCAGAGAATTATAACTGCGCAGGCCTCTTTCTTGGCATTAAAAAAGAAACCAGGGCTTCCCTGGTGGCACAGTGGTTGAGAGTCCGCCTGCCGATGCAGGGGACGTGGGTTTGTGCCCTGGTCCGGGAGGATCCCACATGCCGCGGAGCGGCTGGGCCCGTGAGCCATGGCCGCTGAGCCTGCGCGCCCGGAGCCTGTGCTCCGCAACGGGAGAGGCCGCAACGGGAGAGTCCACAACAGTGAGAGGCCTGTGTACCGCAAAAAAAAAACAAAAAAAAACCAACAGTGATAATTCTGATTATCAAATACAAATATGCCAACCAGGTTCAGATCAGTCTCTTAACGGGTCATTAAACCAGGAAGTTTTCCTATGGATATTTCAGAAAGGAAGATTGAAAAAAGTATCAATGTAAATTGGATATGAATTAAATTTACTCTCCCTTATTTATCTTCCTTCCATTTCCCTTCCTGTCAGGGTGATAATTTACAATGCTGTTGCTTCTTAAAGCAGAAGCTGGACTTTATAAATCAAGAAGTTAATGTAAAACACATAAATGGTCAAGCCAGGTACCATCAATTAAAACCAAATAACTTCCCTTTAATAGTAATTCATAGCTCTCCCGAAGAAGTTGTTCTTTTTCCCCTGGTTGGGGCTGTAGATCTACCTGAGCGCTTCTATTTGACTTCCAGTGCAGCGACTGCCACATCCTCCTCCACAACTGAAAGGGGAGCCGAGCTACAGGACACAGAGTCACAACTCAATCGGTAACAAACAAGATTGAAATATACCTCCATCTCTCACTTCCCTGTCTCTGTACAGCTTGCAGTATAACAGGTATAAATTAAAGTAATAATAATGATGATAATCATCATCATAAGAATAATGACTTCACAGTTGTTTGTGTAATGCCTACTACATGCCAGGCACAATGATAACTGTTTTACATATATGCTTTCATTTAATTCTCCTACAGTATGAAGAAATGACTCTCTCTCTCCCCCCCCCTCCCTCCCTCCCTCCCTCCCTCCCTCTCTCTCTCTCTCTCTCTCTCACACACACACAGACACACAGACACACAGACACACACACACAGACACATGGGCATTTTAGGAAAAAAGCCTGAGTTCGGAGTGGTTAGTAACTTATACTTGGTAAGTATGTGGCTAATTCAAAACCAAGCTGGCACTCAGCCCGTGAACTTTTCTCCACTTTTTTCTCTACCCTTCTTCCCACTGGCCACGCTCCTCCCAAGCTAATCCTTTGGCAAGTGCGTTTAAGTCTTAAAAGCATCCACCTTCTCCCTTCTATGACCTCCTCCTTCATAAATGTAAAAGTGGAAGAGGAAACACACAGATGTGCACACACATTTTACCAACAATGGTAACCATCTACAGATTGCTTTCCATATGCCAGGCTCTAGCCTACAGGACAACAGTTTTCTTATCCCCAGGTTACATCCGAGGGAGCAGACTTGGAGGAATCAAGTGACTTGGCCGAAGTCTTGAAACTAGGAGAGTTCAGATCAGGGATTCAAACAAGGCAGCCTGTCTCCAGTGCCCACACTTTTTTTTCATCAAATTTTTCTGGCTGCACCCCACGGCTTGTGGCATCTTAGTTCCCTGACCAGGGATCAAACCCGGGCCCTCAGCAGTGACAGCACGGAGTGCTAACCACTGGACGGCCAGGGAACTCCCAAGTACCCACACTCTTGACCATGATGTCGTGCTGCCTCCGGAGGGGCCCCATCCGCTAGTGAACCGGAGATGTTCTTGGGACAGAACTGGACAGAGCAGCCTAAGTTCCATGCCAACAAAACAGGTAATGGTTTACCTTCACAGATCCAGGAGTTGCCAGCGATGTGCTCTGTGCTTGGTGAAGGAACAGATGTTTAATAACTCTGCAGTAGCAAGGAGGCGGTTACATAACATGGCTGAGCTATTTTTGAACTTTGGAAAACGCTGACTGCTCTTTTCAAAGTGCCTTCTGTAAAACCAGAAATATTAAACATAAAGAACATTTCCCCTTTTCCCCACTTTTTTTTTTCTGAAACAAGAACAGACACAGGTCCATGGTAGGATCATTAACCCGGCAAGCAGACCCTTTGTACCTGGTCCATCACTGTGAGCAGTAAACCATTGTGACAATATTTTAACTGTACAAACTCTGTGTATAAGATTACAAGCAACGTCGGTGAAGGCCACTGAGGGACACACCTAGTTAGCCCCAAGATGTAGAACTCAACCAGTCAAAGCAGGACCCCCGATCCCTCAGCAACTCACCATGAAACCATCAGGCGTGACTTCACCTGAACCTCTTCTGAAGCTATCTGCATCCTCCCTACTGCAGAGTGGGAGTGATGAGAGCTATTTGTTTACAGATGCTTTGCAAAATGAGACTTTTTAAACCAGCTGAAAATGTAACTTTTTAAAGCTTTAAGTGAGAACTCCTAACTCAAGCTGATGGGTCCGAATCAGGTTGCAGACACATGTGTTCTCTGCCCTGAGCTACCCAGACTGAAGATTCCTTACTGTCAACAACCTAAATGTCCATCAAAGGGGGCTGATTAAATAAAAGATAGAACACATACAACAGAATACAAAAAAGCAACTAAGATGAATACACTAGTTTTATATGTGTCCTCATAGATCATGCTTGAGCCGTAGGTTGAGGTAAAGGAAATTCCAGCACATTAGATACCACTTATGATATTAAAAAGAACTACCCATTGGGTCTAAGGTCGCACTGTATCTGTATCAAAAGTACAAAACATGCACATGGATTTAGATACATACCAAATTCACTGTGGTGTTTTTCTCTCTCATGGAGAGAAAGGGAGAAGAGTGGGGCTGGGGAGAGGTATAATCAGGACTTTCTACATTATCAGAAATGTTTTATTTCTTTTAAAAATTTGAAACAAATATGACATGTTCACTTTGTTCTCTGGGGTGAGTATGGGGGTGGATGTTTCATCAGACTCTGTACTTTTTTTTTTAACATCTTTATTGGAGTAGAATTGCTTTACAATGGTGTGCTGGTTTCTGCTTTATAACAAAGTGAATCAGCTATACATATACATATGTTCCCATATCTTCTCCCTCTTGCTAGACTCTACTTTTTTTACTATTCTTTTCTTTTCTATGTTAAAAAAAGTCCTTGTTGCGCTTCCCTGGTGGTGCAGTGGTTGAGAGTCCGCCTGCCGATGCAGGGGACATGGGTTCGTGCCCCGGTCCGGGAAGATCCCACATGCCGCGGAGCGGCTGGGCCCATGAGCCGTAGCCGCTGAGCCTGCGCGTCCGGAGCCTGTGCTCCGCAACGGGAGAGGCCACAACAGTGAGAGGCCCGCGTACCGCAAAAAAAAAAAAAAAAAAAAACCCCTTGTTACCTGAGTTTGTCTTTAGACGAATTTCCCCCATCTTCATCAGACTGTACATTCTTTGAGAAGTTATATGTTAATTCATGTATGATTCCAGAGGCTAGCACAGGGTTCGCTGGATAGAAGGAGTGATGGATGGAGGATAGAGATATAGTGCCCTTAATCCTTTTCTTAAAAACTGCGTCTTGGGGCTTTCTCCAGCTCCTGGTCCTTGTCTTGCTTCGCAAGGTCCCACTCTTTCCTGGGTGGGCTTAAGGAACACTGTGCTAGTGGGGAAGTGTGGCGAAGAACCCACATACTGGTTGAGCCCTACACACTGTGGCTGAGCGCCACCAGTGCTCCAAGGGTGGAGAAATGTTTCATGAAAACCAGGCGGTGGGGGCTTCCCTGGTGGCGCAGTGGTTGAGAGTCCGCCTGCCGATGCAGGGGACACGGGTTCGTGCCCCAGTCCGGGAAGATCCCACATGCCGTGGAGCGGCTGGGCCCGTGAGCCATGGCCGCTGTCCCAGTCCGGGAAGATCCCACATGCCGCGGAGCGGCTGGGCCCGTGAGCCATGGCCGCTGAGCCTGAGCGTCCGGAGCCTGTGCTCTGCAACGGGAGAGGCCACAACAGTGAGAGGCCAGCATGCCGCAAAACAAAAAACAAAAAAAAAACCAGGCGGTGGATGACGGCTTACCACACTTAATGCATTACTTCTCTGCGGCTGAAATACCACCTACAACATTGCTGCATTCAAAGCATAACTCCTGGAAAGAGCACACCAGGATTTCACAGGAGTAGAATTTTTTTTTTTAAGGAGTGGAATTCAGGGTGGTCACTAGAAAGAGATCTGAATGTCTTGCCAATTATCCTTCTCAAGTTCCTCTTCCTGTATATATTATATTTCAATTGCCCTACAATTGAGTTATGTTTCCATCAGAATTATACGAATATTCCAGCTGCAAGGCACTTATTATGGGAAGTGAGAATTCATTTGGGCTGGCAGCAATCCTGCCTCTGTAAGACACTCCCGTGACTCATACCAATTTATCCTAGTTCCTTCCTGATACCTGGACAATTATTAAAAATGCTGAAAGTAGCAACGTAGAAACAAGATCATTAAAGAGGGAAAGAGGAGAGAGGAAGGGAAAATTTCAAAGGACCATGATTTCCTAACCTAAGAGTTCATTTTTCGGATAAATGTCAGTTTCAGGTAAAATCTTTAAGCCTCCTCCATCACACACACACACACACACACACACACACACACACGCACGCACGCACGCACGCGCACACACACACACACACAGACACCCCACTAGCTGCAGACCAGAGATTATCCCTGAACTGTAGCAGATTCAGAGTCCTAAAACCTTCCAGAGACATTTTAGAGTGACATGTTATTCTACTGATAATAAACTCACCTGGTCTGCTGACTATACTTTCTGATGACCAAAGCAACTTCACTGCTCACTCCGACAGTCATTAAATAATTGCCAGGTGCGAGGCACCCATGCTAAGGGGCACTCTTCATGCATCACCTCATTTCATACTCAGGACAACCCCTAGAACATTGGTTCTCAATGCATGTTCCCCAGACCAGCAACATCGTCATCACCCAGGAACTTGCTAGAATTGCAAATTCTTAGAGCCCACTCCAGAGCTACTGAATTAGAAACTCTGAGCATGGGGCCCAGCAGTCTTGTTTTATCAAGCCCTCCCAGTGACTCTCATGCATGTTGAAGTGAAAGAACCACCATCTAGGCAATCCCTGGTCCAGGAAGATCCCACATGCCGCAGAGCAACTAAGCCCGTAAGCCACAACTACTGAGCCCATGTGCCACAACTACTGAGCCCACGTGCCTAGAGCCCGTGCTCCACAACGGGAGAAGCCACCGCAATGAGAAGCCCGCGCACCGCAACAAAGAGTAGTCCCCGCTGGCCGCAACTAGAGAAAGCCTGCGCACAGCAACGAAGACCCAAAGCAGCCAAAAATAAATAAAAATTACAAAAAAAAGAAGAAACAAAAACAAAAAACACCCCATCATTTTGCAATGAACAACTGAGGCCCAGAAAGGTAAAATGATTGTCCAAGTCACATGGAAAGTGGACAAGACAAGATTTGAACCCTAACAAGTCCAACTCCACAGCCCAGTCCCTTAATCATGGTGCTACACTGCTTATCTGAAGAATGAGCATGGATTAAATCAACGAACATCAGGCAAACACACGCAGAATGGGTGTAGGAGTGATCATTCTAAATCTCAACAGCTGAGCCATAATGATGGCCCACAAAGAACAATGACACTTCTCGGAAACATCAAATTTAACTTAAATGTCCACCAAGATGGGAGTAGTTAACTAAATTATGATACAGCCATATGATGGAATACAATGCAGATTTAAAAGTGATGTCTGCCAAGATTTCCAACAGCCTACAAAAACACTTAGGCCATGGGCTTCCCTGGTGGCACAGTGGTTGAGAGTCCACCTGCCGATGCAGGGGACACGGGTTCGTGCCCCGGTCCGGGAAGATCCCACATGGCGCGGAGCGGCTGGGCCCGTGAGCCATGGCCGCTGGGCCTGCGCGTCCGGAGCCTGTGCTCCGCAACGGGAGAGGCCCATGTACCGCAAAAAAAAAAAAAAAAGAAAACAAACAAACACTTAGGCCATATGAAGGGAGGAAATTCAGATACAAACTCTGAGACTAGGAGCACCAGTGTGGGCACTTTCCCCAACATGTAACGTGTTGGTGAGGATGTGGGAAGTCGAGTGATTTCACAAAATGCTAGTGTGAACATAAAATATATAGTCACTTTGTGGGACAATTTGGCAATAGACACTTAAATTTTAAAATGCACTTGTTCCATGACCACAAAACTCTACTTCTTAGAATCAACCCTAGAAAAACATTTGCACATGTGCACGAAGAGACAGGTAAGGATGATTATCACTGCAGTTTAGTTTCTAATGGAAAAAAAGCTGAAACAACATAAATTTCTATTATTATGAAGATTGGATAAATAAATCATGGTATATCCCTATTGAGGAATGCAATGTGCAGTTTACAAAGAACGTAGATATTCATACATACATATCTCTATATACACATACATATGTATATCTACATGTATCTGTGCATATGCACATGTATGTATACATACATCTACATATATTCATACATGTGTATATAGATAGGCATGTATATACATACATATATCTATATATACACACATACTTAAGATATAGCTATAGATAGAGGACGGATAGATAGATAGATAGACAGACAAACAGATCTCAGGTGCAGGTTTCCAGGGTATACGTTGAGTAAAAAAAGTAAGTTGCAGAAAACCAAGGATGATGTTACTTAAAAACAAAAGGAGATGAGACGAGAGGAAGAGGGGAGAGAACAAACCAACAAATCCCACAGGCACACACACAACATTCTCTATTTTCAGTGCACATTTTCAGCAATGAGTACATATCGTTTTTAGTATTTAAACAAACAACAAGAAAACTCTGATTCCACTTTGGCGGACAAGCAAAGAGCCCCTCTTACTGGTGCAGCGTGTGCAGTGGGACCTCTGGCTTCTCCATCTGCCCGTAGCAGCTGGCCTTGGCCTCGGGGATGTAGGAGAACTTGTCCAACATGGAAGATGCAGCAGTGGTCAGGATGCCCAGGCCGTCCCTCACCCTTTCCTCCAGGCTGTAGTCCCAGTCATCGTAGGAGACAGAAATAAGTCCCGATGGAAACTCTTTGGGGATGAGCTCCGTATTCCCCGAGACCAAGCTGGGGACGATCCAGAAGAAATCGTACCCAGTGAGGCCGAGGGAGCGGGCCTCACTCAGGATGAGGACGGCCTCGTCTTTGGAACAGTAGAGCAAGATGACGGAGGAGTGGATCTTCTTCAACTGGACTTGTGTCTTTGCATCCTCGAAGGACGTGTCCAGTGTGATCACGTTCTGCATGTCCCAGCCCACAAAGCTGTTGTCCACCGTGGTCTTGATGAAGCTGATGAAGTCCCTGTAGCCAGGGAAGATGGTGGTCACCAGGGAGAACACATGCCAGTCATAATCCTGCATGATCTTCAGCATGACGGTGACTTGCTGCTGGATGGACGCGCCAAACTGGAAGAAGGTAGACGTTGGATCCTGCCAACAGGTAAAAAGAAAGCAAAACAGAGGGTGAGGCCGAAGGCAGTTTATGCACAACCTTTGTTGTTTATGCACAACCTTTAAGCCTTTGTTGGCTTAAAGAAGCTCCTTCCTAGAAGTGAGGGAAAATAAATCCCACATCTGTTCATTCACAAACATTCCGGAGCACCTACCGTATGCCAGACTCTGGAACGGATACTGGAAACACAGGGATGAGAGAGGTCCCTGAGCTTGAAGCCCACAGCCCGGAAGAGTGAAGGACATCTGTTATTTTGCCAGCTTCATTTTTCCTCTAGTTCATCTCACCACCACCCCTCTGGGTTCAGATGGGTCCAACAGAATGAACTCTATCTGGCCCCCAAGCTCATGACTGGAAAATGAAGCCGACAGAAATAAAACAACAACAGGAAATAGAAGGAGGTTCCTGATGACATACTTGGGGCATCTGGAGTCAGTCGTGCCTGGAGCCATTTACTCTGGACCTGTTGGTTATGTAAGCCACAAGTTCCATGTTCACTTAAGCCAATTTTAGGAGTGTTTCTAAAGTCTTGAACTCTAGATGCACTTGAACTCTAGATTCCTGTGTAATATAGAGTATGATAAATGCTAGGTGGACATCTCTCTGTTCAGTCAATAAATATTTGTTGAACGCCTAATTACATGGCAACAACATGTTAGAGCTTGCAGAAATGATGATTTATAAGACAGACAGACATGGCCTCTGCCTTCATAGACCTGGAAGGAAAGTGAAGAAGAGCAACGTCTATGGACTGGGGGCTGAGAGAGGCATAAGGGGGTGTTGAAGGAATATCCAGGTACAGAAGAGGGGAAGCCAGTGGACAGTATAGTCAGAGAAGCCCTGAGAATACATCTTGACTATTCCAGGAACTGGAGATAAATGCATGATGGTCTGTGATGTAGGGGGGGGTGAGATGATGTTGAAGAGCTTGGCAAAAACCCCATCACGTACAGCCTCAGAGGCTATGTTAGACCTTATTCTGAGCATAAGGGCAAGATGCCGAATGCTCTTACACTGGGAAGTGACACGGTTACTTGTGTTGGGTTAAAGGGTCTCTAATAGTCCTAACATCTCACCAAGTCATGATCTGATCATGAGAACAAACTTCCATTTAGAAAAAAAAGTGGGTGGTGCCCACAGTGGCACCATTTCCAAACTACCTTCACACTCCTTAACTCGTCAAATCCCGTGATGATCCTATGAAGTTGGTATTGTTGGTTGGGGAAAATGAGGCTCAGAATGGTCCATGGCTAAGTCAGCGTCCAAACTCAGGTTCCGGTTCCACTTCCAGCCCCTTTCCCAACATACCACCACAGCCTTCCTGGGATCACTGAAGATCTGCATAGAGTAGGCGCTCAAACCATGTTGTGGACCCACTGGCATGGTGCAAAAATGCCAACTAAACAGAAAGTATGGCTCTGTATTACAGCAAAACAGGATTTGACAAATGCAGAGATATATTTTTTTCTGGGAACTGAAAGAATTCTCCAAGGGTCCTTATCATATTGCAGCCATGCTTGCATGTTGCATTCTGTATGTACCATGTGCATTTAATACACCCTCAAGTGTACAAATACGAGGATTCCATTTCGTGTGTGTGTGCGTGTGTGCATGAAGAGGGGGTGATTCCATTCATGGCTTTCAGAACAACACTTAGTAGCTGTGCATGTCAAGTCTTTCAACAAGTCTGCATAGTCTTCCCTGTGGATGCTCACTGACTAGGAAGTTTTATCTGAAAGGGCTAAAAGCTATCGTTCTTAGAAACAACCCCCTTTTCTAAAGTGCATGGAGGTTGGGGGGTAATCTGAGTGCAGCACGGCCTGAAGGCAGAGAGAAGAAACAGGAATAAATGCCTTCTGGGCCGCTTCCAACGTTACAGTTCTATGAATTTTACCTATCATTAAATCAATTAAATGGGGTAACATTTAAAGACTTGGGATAATTATCTTTTCCCCCACAGTAGCTTTTGGAGAAATCCAATATTCTTGGATTGATTAATCACTTTCTATCACGCCTCAACAAGGTGGCGAACTGCTTAAGGGCAGAGATTTTGCTGGCCTCATCTCTCTGTCCCCAAAATCTGGCAGGAGTCTTGGCACACGACCCGTCTGGAGAAGGAGGGTGAGGGAGTGCATGAGTGAATGAATGTGTGAGTGAAGCTCAAGAGAAATGTCCTTGGTGTAAACACAAAGTGAAAGGGGAGATTCAGTATCCAAGGCTGTATTTTTTTTATATGGCTCTCGAATGTCATGTCCAAAAAATAAAAACGTTCAACATTATCATCCCCCTATCCTGAGGAACCACGTCACCATCCAAGGCCCAGATATATTTAGTGTGTCCTTTATTGATAAGAAGGAGAATATATAAGTCCTGTGAGCCTCAACAGCTGCCCATAGAGCCTCATTAAATACCCCGAAAGGCAACAATATAAAGAATCCACGAGCAGAAGGCGGCACAGAAGTGAAGTCTCAAGACAATTATAGTCATCAACCTAAAGCACTGTCAGGTGTCTCTTGGGATGGGACTGAAAAGTTCCAACCTTACTTACAAAAGAAATGTAATCATTCCCATGGAGCAAAGATGCCTCTGAGGAAGCCCGTCACTAGACTTACATTATGACTGCAAAAGGCAATGGAATCAGCATCTTGCCCTGAGCACATGAGGAACGGAGAAAGTTCTCAGGTGGACGTATGCTAAGGGCACAGTTGGAACCCAATAAAAAGGACCTCTGAGACAACCTACTACCAGTTATCCCACTTCTTTGGGATAACTGGTATTGGTGAAGAGGTGGAGGTCAAACATGCTAGATGTGGGAGTTGGTGGTGTTTGGGATGCTCCAACACCTCTGCTCTATGTACTATGAGTTGGACATTATTATATCCATGTACGTGTACCCATGAGCACAGAGCAGAACTGTAAGCAAATGCAGCCTTATCTGGCTCTCTACGTAGAGAAAGGAGGGCATGGCTACACATTAAACTTCAGAAAGGAGAAAGGTAATTATAGGGATAGCCATTCAGTAGCCAAGAGCTGGCTTGGCACAAGCCCCCTGTGAAAGAGTATGTACAAACCCCTTGCCCTGTGCCATCCCTACTGTCCTGCCCAAGCTGAATCTCTCCTGTTACCCTCCTCTGATCCCCATTAATCTCTTCCCCCAGAATGGATAGCAGTGTAACTTCCGGGATCAGACTGCCCAGGTACCGATCCAAATTGTGTAGCCTTGGGAAGAATCACTTCATCTTTCCAGGCCTCAGTTTCCACATCTGTACAATGGGTATAGCAATGGTAATAATTATACCAGCTAACATGCCAGGAGTACTTTGTAAGAGTCATGTGGCTCAACACTTTCTAGGTTGTAGCTCATTTAATCCCACCCCCAACAATCTTGCCAAACTGGTACTAGTATTATCCCCATTTTACAAATGAATAAGTAGACTCTGAGGTAGAATGATTTTTTCAGAATCACACAGGTAGCGAATCAGGTTTGCCTGCCTGAAAGATTCCAAACTTTTCACCCCTCACTACCCTATTGCCAATGATAGCACTTCCTCATTAAGTTGTAAGAATTAAATGATTTCTCTGTATAAAATCACCCAGTGCAGTACCCATCAAATATCATGTGCTCTACAAGTGTACGTCACTATTATTTTCACCCACTATTATTCAATATTTTCCCCCTGGGTCAGGAGTTCTGGTGTCTCACATCAGGGGGTTATGATACCTGTCCCTCTAAAAGACGTAGTTCACTCCTGACTTGAGCATCTCAACAACTTGCCTTGTTCACGGCTGCCCGATTGAAATCCCTAAAGCACAGCTTTAATCACACCACTCCTCTCCTCTACAGTCACCAGTGGCTCCCCTAGGCCTACCACATTCAGTTCAGACTCTCTAGTTCACCCCTCCATGCACACCAGTCAAACTTCATAGTTGGAATAACATGGGCTCTGGGGTCTATAAGACCTGAGCTCACGTCCTGGTTCTGCATTAACTAGCCATGTGACCATGGGTAATTACCTAAACCTTCTGGACATGAGTTTCTTTGCTTATGGAATGGGAATCGTGAGCACCATCCCATAGGGTTGCTGTGACGACAGGATGAACTAGAAGGAGTAAAAGGCTCATTTATCCATGTCTGACTCCAACAGTTTGGGGACCCCTCTCCTCATTCTCTGTCCTCTAGACCACATGGACACTGCCACAAACCTAAGGGGATCGGATCCTTATCCTTTGTAAAAAATGGTATCTCCAGATCTACTGACATGCTAATTTCACATTCCCTCCTCCCTCCTCAAACCAGCCCATTCATTCTGAGCCCAAGGGAGCTGCATGAGAAGGAAGTGATGAGTCACGCTTTGGAGAGAAAACATCGCCAATGTCCTTTATGGACCTCATGCAGTTACCCTACGCCACTTTCATTTCCATTGGCATCTGAAACTTAAGCTTCCAAAACCACTGTGGTGTATACTGTATACCCCTCGGAGGGATGAAAGCAAGTAGTTATTTGCAAAACATAATTGCACAGCGAGGCACTGAAGAGGCTCACGTTTAGCTTTGGGATTTTCTAAGGTGGCTTTAGGGACTGGCAGGAGGTGATGGGGGAGTTTGGCCACACTCTCAGGACCTGGCATCTGACATGCCAAATGGCCCTTTGTTTCAAGGTCCTGCACGTTCTTCCCGGTTCCTAGCTGGATAGCAGAGGCTGACCCTCCTGCACTTACCTCCTCCTGCCATGACAGCCTGCCCTTTCGTGGTCAGATCAGTCTGACCACCTCTGGCACCAGCTTCCTTGGCAGTGTGCAGCCGGGGGAGAGGAACAGATTTCAGACACCCACTTTGGTTCTGAAGCAAAAGCAGTGCCCTCTCCAAGCTCACTGCTCTGCAGAAGCAGAACAAACTGTTTTAAACACAGAGTCAGGGAGGAAGGCAGGTGTGGGATTCTGGGTGTCTGCTTTCAACTCTGTGTTCCAGTCCTGGGATAAGTAAGGTTCTAGAATTTTCCAGATCTTGCTGAGTCCCCAGGGTGAGACCTGACTCCATGGGTATCAAGGTCTGATGTTTAATAGAGTCTAAAACCAACTTTAATTTCACTTACCCATTTATAAGGCTATAAAGGACACCCACACTCATTATCCCTTTAATTCCAACTACCTAAGAGATGAGGTGTTGCCGGTGGTTATAACCCTTATGGACGGCATTTCTCATAAAGACACAGGAAGAGAAGCTAAATGATTTCCTTAAAATCCACATGGCCCCATGCGACAACAGCTCAGTTACTGCAAGATGTCATCCAATGTTCCTTTGCACACACCAGTGGCTTTCACTCCTGGCTGCACAACAGAATCACTTGGAGAGTTATAAAAACAACACCAATGCTCGTGCCCCATGCCAGTCCAACTGAAACTGAATTTCTGTGACCTGAGTACATGAACTCCAAAGCTGATTTATTTGTTTTTCTCTGTCTCCTCTCAACAGCAGGATGAGCGTTATTCAAGTTAGCATCTTCAAAGCCTAGCACCATGTCTGACACACAGTAGGGGCCCAGGAAATATTTGGTGAGAAAATAAATGAGCAGGAAACTCATCCCTAGGAAGCAAGACAGAACTGGCTGCTGCTATCAACCCTGCACCCTTATTTTAGCTTATTTTCCTCTGCCTGTCAGGGTGAGCACCAAAAAGAGGATAATCTCACAAGGGACCCAACAAAGGTCTTGCAGGACTCCTTGGGAATTTGCTTTTTGCCTTGCTAAGCCCCGATGTACCTTCTGCTACTCTTATTGTGTACTAACTGAGCTTTTAAACATATTTGATTTCATTTTCCATGGATGAGAGGAAAAGTAAAAGTGTCAAACTTGATGAGCCTGAGGATTCAGATGAATAGCATTCTCACATACATATAAGCTGGATCTGTTTCACTAGAGGATCTTTATCCCCTCATCAGCCATCCTCCACCCCCTCCATCATCATCATCATCATCGTCATCATCCATGATCATCACAGCCATCAAATCCACCCATCCTCCTCCTCCTCATCATCATCACCATCATCATGGTCACTATCAAAATTAATATTAATTTGGTCTATTCTATATGTAGTACAATGTGGCATACAGTAGGAAGTATTATTATGACCCCTGTATTACAGATTAAAAACACAGGCTCAGAGAATGTAACTTGCCTAACCCACATAGTACATGGCAGAGGGAGGATCCCAGACTAGGTGATCCAAATCCAAAATCTGGTTACTTAGCTACTGGGAAATACTGATTCCAGGTATGCAGATCAGGAAGGTGTGTGTGTGTGTGTGTGTGTGTGTGTGTGTGTGTGTGTGTGTGTGTGTGTGTGTGTGTGTGTGTGTGTGTGTGTGTGTGTGTGTGTGTGTGTGTGTGTGTGTGTGTGTGTGTGTGTGTGTGTGTGTGTGTGTGTGTGTGTGTGTGTGTGTGTGATGAATATCACCACTTAATCTTTCTTGAGGCACCCAACTAGAAAAGAAAATCCCTCAGAAATGGGCAACCGGCAGCAATGATCTCACATCAACTGTCAATCAGGAGACTGGAACAGAGTGAGGAAGTCATACCCAGGTGCCATTCCCCAAAAGCACATCAGTTCCATCACCCACAAACACAAAATTCCACTCCAAGCAACCTCCACTCATTGGACCATTTTATGATTTGTGTTCTACTTCCCATTTTGCTTCTCTCAGGAGCAAATCCACTGGCATTTGTCTGAAATAACCTAACAACATCTTTCTCCGCTCTATCCTCCTCTCTCTTCAAATGAGAAGTTTAATCTTAGGTTTCTGGTGACTATTGGGTTCCCAGGTAGGGGAGCTGTCCAAGGTAGCTGAAGTGCTTTGATTCAGAGACCAGGAGAACACCTGAGTTGAACACAGGCTTAACTCAGAGTCCGTGCAATAGTCTCTTAGACTAGAGTGGGAAGGATGGGTATTAGGCAAGACAATTACAAAGAAGAGTACTATGATTGGGGTGGAGCAAGGAATGAACCACATAGAGCTACCAAGCCTTCAACCTCATTCTATCCTGGGTTTCCAATACAGCACCTACTGGTCACATATGACTATTTACACTGAAATTTAAAATATGAAATACAATTAAATATTTGGCTTCTCAGTGACACTAACCACATTTTTTTTTTTTTTTTTTCCCAGTACGCAGGCCTCTCACTGTTGTGGCCTCTCCCATTGCGGAGCACAGGCTCCGGACGCGCAGGCTCAGCGGCCATGGCTCACGGGCCCAGCTGCTCCGTGGCACGTGGGATCTTCCCGGACCGGGGCCCGAACCCGTGTCCCCTGCATCGGCAGGCGGACTCTCAACCACTGCGCCACCAGGGAAGCCCACTAACCACATTTTAAGAGCCCAAAAGTCTTTAAACTTTAAAGCTGATGCTCTCCCACCCCTACCAGGCCTACCCCTAAAGATGCCAATCCAGTTGGTCTGAGATGGAATCCAGGATATTTCTAATTCCCTGGGTTAAGTCTAATGTGCCAGGATTGAAAACACTAATGCAAGCTTTCAGTATCCAACCCTGTAGCTATGTATCAGTTCACCTGGGGAATTTTTTGTACCTTTAGATTTCCAGGCTCCAAGCCATCTCCACTGAATCAGAATCTCCGTTGAGGAGACTGAGGTTATGTATTTGCCCCTGAAAGTGCTGATGAACAGCAAGACTTGGTGCTGCCAAGTCCAACTCCCCTATTTTCAAGGTGAGGAAACTGAGGCTCCAGAATCTTGGATGACTTGTTCCAAATTTCACATAAATCAGCGGGACAGCAGTAACAGACATGGTGGGTCTCTCACCTCCTAATTTGGTGCTCTCTTTGCTGTGTCATGATGCCATCGTGTGTGAAGTGTTTTCTGCAAAGTGAACCCACAAGGGATGGGGCATGTGCAGGAGGAACATGGCTTTGCTGACAGCTTGCCTGGGATCTGCTTCTTACTGGAAGTGGGTATTTTAACCTAAGCCTCTATTTCCCCATCTGAAAAACGGGAATGATAATAACGGTCACCACCTTAAAGGGTTGCTGTGCGTATTTTGAGAGGTAATGTACATAAAGCACTTGGCACATAGGAGGGGCTCAGTCAAGTTGAGTTGGTGTTAGTGGTGGAGATGGCAGCCTTGAATGTCAAGCCCCAAGTCTCACATCCACTACGGGTTCCTTACTACCCCACTTCCTACATATTCCTAACCTTCTGAGTTTCCAGCACCTCGATCTTTACAGCCCAGCCCTCAGCCCTGACTGTGTGTGGTTGCCTAGTTGCTAAGAAGCATGCATCTCGCCTGCCCTTCAGACTAGAATTCTTGAGGGCAGGACCCCACGCCCTTCTGAGTCCTCCTCAACACCTTGCATGGCACTAAGCCACAGCTCTGGGAATGAAACTGGGAGTAGCATTTGGAGTCTTCAAGGCTGCCAGTGGGCAGAAAGTGAGACTGGTACTTTAAGTATTTAAGTATTTGACTTGCCAGAACTTCTGCTCTAGGAAGAGACATTCATCTATTAATTGCCTTTCACTCATTTGGTCACTATAACAAACTCCTACTATGTGCCAGGCATTGTTCTAGGGAAGGGAATCTAGGGAAGGAGGCGACCAAAGTGAAGATTCCCACTTTTACAAAGTTTACATTCTTACGGGAGGAGACAGACAAGGAAGAAGGAAATCAGTAGGATGATTTCAAGGAAATCAGATGATGCAGCAGTTCAGGGGTGGAGTGGAGAGGAGCACCCCTTCCGATCATCTGGTCTGATACGTCAGAGCTGATCAACAGAATGTGAAGGAGGAGCTGTCAGCCAGACAAAGCTGAGGGGTGAGGTGGGGGTAAGGAGAGCCATCCAAGCAGAAGCAACCTCATGTACAAAGGGAGGAAAGGGAACAGGAGGAAGATCAGAACAGCTGCAGTTTAATCAGCAAAGGAGAGGGTGGTGAGATGAGTTAGGACAGGAAGCAGAGGCCATAGCACACAGTGAGAGCTCTGAAGATCATGGCAAGGGGTCTGGATTTAATTCCTAGATCAATTTTTTTTAACATCTTTTTGGAGTATAACTGCTTTACAATGGTGCGTTAGTTTCTGCTTTATAACGAAGTGAATCAGCTATACATATACATATATCCCCATATCTCTTCCCTCTTGCATCTCCCTCCCTCCCACCCTCCCTATCCCACCCCTCTGGGTGGACACAAAGCACCGAGCTGATCTCCCTGTGCTATGCGGCTGCTTCCCACTAGCTCTCTGTTTTACGTTTGGTAGTGTATATATGTCCATGCTACTCTCTCACTTCATCCCAGCTTACCCTTCCCTCTCCCCATATCCTCAAGTCCATTCTCTAGTAGGTCTGTGTCTTTATTCCTGTCTTACCCCTAGGTTCTTCATGACCTTTTTTTTTTTTTAGATTCCACATATATGTGTTAGCATACGGTATTTGTTTTTCTCTTTCTGACTTACTTCACTCTGTATGACAGACTCTAGGTCCATCCACCTCACTACAAATAACTCAATTTCGTTTTCTTATGGCTGAGTAATATTATTCCAAACAATTCCTCTGCTAAATGCACCATTAGTATCTCCCAGCAGGGCAGCTGGGAGAGGATCTGGGACTCTGGGGACGTTGGAATTTCATGTGAGCTAGCCCTGTTCTTCCCTTTGGAATTCTGATCTGTGCCAAGTGGGGAGCCTCCCTTGAAGATGCAGTAAGGCACATAAATGCTTGCTATATTGTTTAGTCAACTGGTACCCTCACCTTGAATAGTGTGGCTAGGACTCCCACGTCTGCCTGGGCCTTCCAGAGCTTGTCCCAGTTCATCATCCAGAGTCAAGCCCTCCCTCTAACATACATCGTAATGCTGGAGGAGAGAATACACACATGCGCGGAGAGATGTAGTCCTTGATTCCAGCTGCAACTAGCTTAGGACAGCCCAACATCCTCTACACTCATCAGAACCACTTGGCGATTGCTGCTCTTGGACCCAGTCCTGCTTCCTAGATCATTAGCAGGGCAGGCCAAGAAGAGACACCTGCTGAGATTCAGGCCCTTATTTCTACGCAAGCACACAGCAAAGGCCCAAGCTGGCGTCACCTGGGGTTCTGTCAAACTGCAGGTGAGCATCTGACTCAGGGCTTCTAAACAGGGTCATTAGCGATTATGGATTGTCTGAGGCTAGGTCCAGCCATCCTCACAGAGAAAGCCAGGGGGAAATTCTACCTGATCAGATCATTGAGTCAGGTATCCAAGGAGCTGATAAACCCAAGTACATGAGAGCATCGTTTTTTGGAGGTCCCAACTGTAACTGGGCTACTGAACTTTCTCTGTGCACCTGAAGCTATTTTTTTCCAGATTCCTTTTCTTAAAGAAGCACAAGCAGCCTCCCTGAGCCACATCATGGGTAATGTGTCATTCTGGCCACTGAGCATCTGTCCTTCCTTTACTGGTCATAGTGAATTTCCACGGGGAGGCATCCTTTCCCCTTTCTCAGTCAAACCAATTGGCCCATCCAATTCTCGTAGTGCCATCAATTAGTTCAGGGGTAGGAACATGTCCTAACTGGTACAATCAGAGTGATTCTTAGGATTTGTGCAAAAAGTGACTAGGAAAAGACAGTTTCTTTTATTGTTAGATTTGAACCTAGAAGGATGTTCAGCCAGAGTTTCTGGCAGCCATCCTGCCACCATACACCATCCTGAGAAGGAAGTCATCAGAGCCAAAGGCAAAGGTGAAAGATGGAGAGTTACGAAGTCCTGACATCGTTGTTAAGCACCTTGTTCAAGCCATACCTGAAGGCAATACCCTTGTTGTCACTGTATGTCCCAATTAATTGCCAATTAACTACCTGATTTTACTTAAGCCAATTTGAATTAGCTTTTCTGTCACTGGCAACCAAAGATTTCTGACGTCACTTTAGCTAGGGAAAAAAATGGAGAATAACGTGATTCATTCTTCACTCATCTTCTGAACTTAAATCAGAAGAATCCAAGCTACAGAGTGGAGCGTTTCCCTTCACCATCCTTCTCTTTTCTGATCCTGTTTTTCCCCCAGGGCAGCCGCCTCTCTCCACATATCTCTCCCTTCCTTGCATGAGCTATTCATCATTCCTTTATTTTGGGGGTGTTTTGTTTTGTTTCATTTTTCTTTCGTATGCTGCTGAGATTGGTTTCCTCTCAGAGAGTCTGACAGCCACGCTGCCATGACCCAGATGAAAGACATGACAAGTTGCCACCAATAATAATCGCTTGTCATTAAGCCGTTCCAGCGAGGAGAAAAAGCAAACAGGTCCCTTTCATTAACTTCCCGTCTCTGGCTGTCACACACAGAGGGGACTGAACGAGGCAGCTTTATTTTTGGAAAAAGGAGAATCTCAGGTTTTCCCATAACACTTGGTAGGGGCAGACCCTGGAGGTAAACATTATAGTAGAAACGTCCTCTTCAGAATGCCCCACTGTTCCCTAAGAAATGCCTACAAACAACTCTGAAAGCTGAGCTTCGAGAGGAAATTGCTTCTTCCTTTGGGGATCTGGATGTGCATGTTATTAAACGCACAGACATTGATGCCAAATAGACCAAGTGTTCAAGTCTTGGCTCTTCTTGCTAATGTCAGGATCTTGGGCAAAACATGTCCTATCTTCGAGCCTCCATTTTCTCATTTTCAAAATGGAGGGAATTTTAGTCCCTACTTTAAAGAGGTTGTTGTGATTGAGATAATGCGTGTATAGCTCTCAGCACATACCAAGAGCTTGATTAATGAGAGCTGGGATTACTGTGGCTGTTGTCATCAGGAAAAAATCAACCACAATGACGACAATGAAACCCAAGCCCCAAGACACTACAACCCACGAGCATAGCATTAATGAGAATACAAACATTCCCCTGTGGCTCTTTCCCCCGTTTCCTAAACGTCCTAATAATGACACCACCCCTTCAAAGGAGCTCTTACTGTGTGCCAGGCATGAGCTGAGAGCAGGTGACAACTCATCCCAGTGTTAAAACTGAAAGTCCCACATCCCTGGAGGCCCTTAGGTCCTGGGCACATCAGGATGACTCCTCGGCCAAGCAGAGAGCTTTTAGTGCATTTAATCCTCACACTAACCTTTCAGGAAAGGTATTAATATTTCTATTCCCATTTTACAGTTGAGGAAGTTGAGGGTATAGAGAGATGCTTCTTTACTTTAACGAGCGTAGGAACCACTGCGGGCTCTTGTTCCGCTGCAGACTTGGACTCAGTGGTTACAGACTGGAGCATTGCTAACAAGCTCCAGGTGACACTGATGCTGCTGGTCCATGGACTAAGCTTTGAGTAGCAATGCTGCAGCGGTCGGTCACATGTCCAAGGTCCCCCAGGGTCTGGCAGAGCAGAGGTTCAGACCTACAGGTCTGACCTCACAGCAGGCTGCAGCCATGATGCCAGGCGGCCTCTGTCTTCCAGGGAAAGTGGGGAGGGATGCAAGACGGTGTCTGTTGTCTGACATCCTCACCCCTGTGTGTTTCCATCGGCCTTGCCGGCTGAGACAGCCACATGTCACAGCCTGTCCGTCCCATCATCTTATCCGACAAAGCACTTTCAGGGAGAGGCTGTGAGCCACAGCTTCTGTGCAGGAAGGAGGAAGAGGGGAGGCGCCGGGAGAGCCGCCCCGCTCCCAGGCGAGTCCCAGGCGAGCACAGAGAGATCGCTGTCATTCAGGCGCTGCCCACGCCCACCTACTGGTGGGAACCAACTCCCCTGGGATGCAGCCGCCCCCTCCTGCACGCTGGCCCTGCTGCTCTCACACTAGAGTGAGTGGCTGAGTCCCTCTGAGCCTCCGTGTTTCCACCTATAAAATGGACCTAGTGGGACTCTGGTTTCCTGGAGGGGTGCCCGGCCATCCGTGACGTGGTGACTCAAAAGAGCTCTGTGAACTGCAGGGTGGGGACAGGTGTGCCACCCGTGGGTGGAGAGCGAGCCCTTGCTGCCTCCGCCCTCCCCTCCTCCTCCTTCACCCCCAGAGCACACTGTCCAGGCCTCAATTGTTGATCTCGTCACCAGGCATTCAGAGTGTCTACTTAAATATCTGTCTCCACGCAACTCGATTAATGCCAATTCCTCTCTTTAGGAACAGCACCAGGCCAGCTCCTGTACACAGTGGGGCTCAGAACACAACACGTGGGCTTCCCTGGTGGCGCAATGGTTGGGAGTCCGCCTGCCGATGATGGGGACACGGGTTCGTGCCCTGGTCCGGGAGGATCCCACATGCCGCGGAGCAGCTGGGCCCGTGAGCCGTGGCCGTTGAGCCTGCACGTCCGGAGCCTGTGCTCCGCGGCTGGGGGGGCCATAGCAGTGAAAGGCCCGCGTATCGCAAAAAAAAAAGAACACAACACGTTGGCTGCAGGTGTAAGTCAGCAGGGGGTGGGAAGGAGGGAAGGAAGGACGGAAGGAAGGGAGGAAGGAAGGGGGGTTGTGGGTAAGAGAGAGGGAAGGAAGGAAGGAAGGAATATTCAGTGAGAAAGAGTGGCTGACTCATGGGCGTGGCCATGGAGTTGGGAGGCAGGGTTTAAGTGGGTCCTGCTGGAATGGGGGGTGAGATGAGGGAACTGGGAGGCAAATCTGAGTGTCTGAAGTACAGGGATCCTTTGCTACCCGAACTCTCATGATCTGAAGCAGAACACAAATTGGCGGTGGGGAACTGGGCTGGTATTCATGTTGTCTGAACTCCTGCTACTTGCTCTCCAGAACTCAGGAACCAAACAGATTCAGACAAAATGATAACCCTCTCTATCCAAACCCAGGAACGCACTGTTTCCCTTCCCAATCCCCACCTCACTCCCAAGCCCCCTTTTCTGCCCTCTCCACCATCACAGACCTTCAGCAAAAGAAGTCAGATACCAAAGACAACCTACTGTCTGACTCCATTTACATGGCACGTCCACAGCAGGCAAATCCAGAGAGACAGAAAGCAGGTGAGGGGCTGCCAGGAGCTGGGGACAGAGAAGAATGGGGAGGGACTGCTAATGTGCATGGGGTTTCCGTCTGGGGTGATGAACAGCTCTGGAAATAGACAGTGGTTGTATGACACTGCAGGCAGCTGTGCCACGGAATTGCACACTTTAACAGAATTACAGTGGTAAATCTTGTTATGTGTATTTTTACCATCATTTTTAAAAATACCAAGACAAATAAATAAAGCAAGCAAGCAGGGCCTGCAGCTGAGGCTGGATGCTTCTCCTAGGTCCCTTCAATCTTGCAGCTGGTGTGAGGGGGTCCCCTAGGGAGCCCTCGGACCTCACGGTCGCTTGAGGCACTGGCCCAGCTGGAAGCAAGGGCCTCCTGGGAGTCTAGTAGGGTGCAGGCGGCCCTCTACGTGTTCCTGCCCTTCCCGGGTATCCGAAATCCCCCAGCAGCCCTGTGGTCATCAGTCACCCCTGACTTCATGGAACATACACTTCAGTGGCTGTGACAACAGCCTTCTCTAGACAGGGCTAGCAAGCAGGCTTGGTTCTTCCGGTTCTTTAACACACTCAAGCAGGATGGTATAATTGTTTTGTAAGAGTACAGACCCAGTAGAATTGCAGGAGGTGACCTGCTGCAGTGGACAGCACACAAGGTTTGGGGCATGAGACACACCCGCGTTCAAACCTCTATTCTGCAGCAGACCAGCTCTGTGGCCTTGAGAAACAGACTCTGCATCATTAAGTCTCCATCTCCTCTACTGTGAGACGGGAAAAGCAATTGCCACCTCCCTGGCGGATTAGATGAGGTCCTGTACGCAGACCTGTCGGCACAGCACCTGCCCCACAGTGGCCGCTATCTACTGGTTAATTTATTCCATGCTATTCCCTTTCTCCACATCAACTGATTTAATCATTAGCACAAGCCCATGGAGTTGGCGGTATTAATGTCGAAGTGAGTTAATTTCAATTCTGTTGGATTCCAAAGCCCTTGCTCTCCACCGCCGGCAATGTGCACCCTCCTCTTCATCAATGTTTGCCTTCTTTCCTGTGCATACATTCAGATATTGCCTAA
Organism: Grampus griseus; assembly: GCF_964374135.1. NCBI lineage: Eukaryota > Metazoa > Chordata > Mammalia > Artiodactyla > Delphinidae > Grampus > Grampus griseus. The sequence goes on along the minus strand of NC_139008.1, from coordinate 31,009,557 downwards.
AGATCACCCCTTCTCAGCACAGTGCTGGTCACTGCAGTCTTCTTCCTCTGGAAGTAATGTTTCCACAGCAGATGTATGAGCCCTGAACTAACGCCAAGTTATTTAGCAACCCTATCTACCCCATTTTACTTGGGTATAATATCCTGCTTACTAATCACTTCCCTGTGAAGCTAACAGAATACAGAGTTTCCTGGACCGTATGTAGACCCAGGCATCTTAAGAGCATCGGGCTTATTCATCTCTCATACCCTTGGAGACCAGCAGACCAAACACAGAATACCAGAGGCCTCTTTAACGGGGCAATGCTAAATTCTCCTGTGCACCGTTATGTACAGGCACACGACAAAAAGGTAACATTTGTTTGTTCCCTCCTGACAAGGGCTAAGTGAAGACCTATTTGAAGCTCAAAAAAAGAGTATGAATTAATGCGACCAGAGTTCATCATCACAGTTGAACTCCAAGCACAAAAGGAATTAGGAACGGAAACAAGGGCTGAGAAGGGAGATATTTTAACAGAAAAATTGATGGGTTGAGTGTTCTCTGGAGAAGTGACATAAAAGGGAAAATTGAATGTCAGCTTCCGAAAAGGGTTCCAAATTACTATTTGAAAGAAGAAAAACACAATTGATGATGGTCCATTTGTGTTCCTGCTCAGCCCTGGCGCCTCCCAGCTACAACCAGTGCAGGTTCCACGGGACCCCAAGTCAGCTCTTCAAGCTCAGGGAGGTCTGTCCTCTCCAACATCACTGAACACAAAAGAGACTCCTGTTTCAGGGTCCCAAAGGCAAGGGGAGCCCTGACACACTTGGCCCACTGACCGTCCAGCCCTTCACCCCCATGTATTTCATACTTTCTGCAACCTTCGTGGAAACGATGAGAAATCAGAAGACAGTTCTTTCTTCCCATTTTATATATGAGAAAATTGAGGCTTGGGGTGGGGGAGGCTCACTGACCTCCTAGACTCACCCAGAGGGAGAGAGAGCCATGCCCGTGATAGACCTCCAATGCTGAAGAATGGGGATCCTCAGTTCTTCACCCTGGACATCCCTTTTTCTTTACAGAGAACACATAAAATTTAATTGTGGCCTGCTCCTAAGAACATAAAGGAAGTAATGGTCAGCAGATTGAGGGAGGGAGGGAGGGAGGAAGGGAGGATGGAGCGACACAGAAATGGAGTGAAAAAAAGAGATGAGGAGCTAAGGTTTTTTGTGGTTGATGAGAAGAATCTATTGAAGAATCTTAAGCAGAAATGTGACATGATCAGATTTTTGTCTTCTGAAAGGACCACCCTGGCTACAGCATGAAGAACGCCTTGGAGGGAGGAGAGAATAGAGGCAGGAAGAGCAGGTCAAGAAGCCACAGAAGCAATCCCAGAAAAGGAGGGAAAGATGTGAACTTGGATAGCGGCAGTGGAGATTAAAAGGAGGAGGAAGATTCGGGAGATGCTTAGGAGACAGATCCTATTGGCTTTGGCAACAAACTGATGGGACTGGTGGGGTCAGGGGTGTGGAGAAGAGGGAGGACTTGAGGAGGATGGCCAGGTGGGGAACTGGTGCGGGACCTTGCTTTCTTCCTCTCAGTTGTACCCCTGCCACCTAGCACCATGCCTGACATAGAGTAGTGGCTCAGTAAACGTTTGTTGAATGAACAAGTGAGCAAGGTGGACAAGCAGGTACTGGGAGGAGAAGGGGGAAATATACACGGAATGCAGCTAGGGACTGGATGAGTGTGAGACTTCCATGTCGGAAAGCCTAGCAGGCAGCCGGATACGCAGGCAGATCAGGAAAGAGGTTAGGGCTGGGGTGTGAGATTCAGGAATCGTCCACCTGCAGGGGATTGACAGCTGTGTTGACATCTCCTAACATATGCAGAAAGAGAAGAGCCTTGAAGACTTAAGGAAAACATCAGAAAGCCTGAGCTAGCAGAAAGAGAGACACATGGAAAGGAGACCGAGTGGGCATGCAGGTGAGGTACAAGGAGAAAGCAGGGGAGTTTGAAGTCTTAGAAGCCAAGAGGGTAGAGAGCTTGATGATGGCGGGAGGGATGGGAGGCCTCTGAAGTGTCCAGGAGGACACAGACTGAACAGGATGGCTGCACAGGGCCCGGAGAGGGTCACTGGGGGCTCCAGAGCGAATGGAGGGAGTAGAAGCCAGACCTCAGAGCCATCCACAGGAGTGAAGGACACAGTGGAAGAAGCACAGCACTTTCTAAGCAAACGATGCTTCTTTTCAGCACAAAGGTATTTTGAGGCCAAGAGGAGAATCCCTTTGATGCTGGAATTCAACGTGGGGTCAGGGGGCCCTTCCCCCTGCCTTCTTCTCTTTTCCCATCCACCAGGTCCTCCACACCTTTCCTCCCGTGTGGGACAAAGAAACACAGGACAACACAGGAAGTCCCAAAATAACTTCCTGCATGCTAAAGAATGATGAACTGAATGTTTTCCTTTGTGTATAATTCCGAAATGCATGCTTGTGATAGACCTCCAATATTGAAGAATGGGGTCCCTCAGTTCTTCACTCTGGGTGTCCCTTCTTTGCAGAGAACGCATAAAGCTATGTCCTCCCCCCAAGAACATAAAGGAAGTGAAGGTTGAGCACAGTCAGCAGATTGAGACAGACAGCCACGCGGACACTCTCCGGAGTCGAGAAGGCTGCTCTTTGCAACTCACACACTCCGCATGCCTTTCTGCTGCCTTCTTCTGGGGGGTTATTCCAACACCCTCTCCTTTGAACGGGACAGAGAGAACAAGAGTTCCGAGGGCCTACTGAATACTCAGCTCATTAACAACCCACAAAGGTGCTTCTTTTTCTAAAGTTCATATGACAACAGTGATCGGCCAGTCCTGGCATAAAAATGCCAACTCTCTTCATTTTTAAAAATCCCTTGCCAAGCAAGACTTTCAGGGGACAAATTAGAAAAACAGAGGCACTGCAGGTACAAAAAAGTTGGGATTTGAATGAGCCTTCTGCCTCTAAATGAATCTATCTGCCCAACACGCAAATTCTCTCCACACTCAGGTGAGATGCATCCATGAAGCAGGATAGACTGTGAGACGAGCCCCAGGAGTCGCTAATAGTCCAAGCCCTCCTTCTTCCAGGCCAGTGTCCTGTTTGCTCATCTTGGCAATGAGTGGTAACTTTGTAGCAAGTGGTAGTAGATTTGCTCCATGGTTATTATGCAAATAGTGACTGTGACAATGCGGTTTCCCTTACCCGGGATCACAATGCACTCACTCTGCAGTCTGTCTGGTTGGGATTGGGGATGAGTTTGGTGTCATCCCTGTGAGCACTCAATAAATCCTTACAGCCAATTGCCTGAGTCAGAAGATGGTTTCACCCTCTCAATACCGGGAGTTTATCTCCACTCTGGCACTGACCACTCAGTGTCAAATGGCTCCTAGGACAAACGACACAGACCACAGTGTGGCCTGTAGATTCCAGAAGAGTCTGGGCCCTGTTGCCTCTGCAGGCTCGAATCAGGCCACACGTGGGCTTGCTTCCTCCCCTCCCTCTTCAGTGACTTCTCAGCCCCGTTATGCTCACCACAGGGCCTTTGCTTGTGCTGGTCCATCTCCCTTGGGATGCTCCCTCCTTCTCAATCTCTCCCTCATCCTTCATTTCACTGCCAGATCATCATTTTTTCAAGGGATGCTTTCCCTGATCACCTTGGTTAGGTAAATTTCCTCTCTTCTGTGCTCTTTCTTGCATTTTCATAGCACTAATATGGTTGCAATATGTATTCATAGGCTTTTTTGAGTGTGTGTGTCCCCCACTGCAACATTCGCTCCATAAAGGCAGGAACTATGTGTGATATTTTATTTTGTTTTTTTTTTTTTCTGCTTTGTTTTACTAATCACTGTATCCCTAGCACACAGAGAAGCCTGATTCAATTTTTGGTTTTGTTTTGGTTTACTGGCTTCTTTTTTTTTTGCGGTACGCAGGCCTCTCACTGTTGTGGCCTCTCCCATTGCGGAGCACAGGCTCTGGACGCGCAGGCTCAGCGGCCATGGCTCACGGGCCCAGCCGCTCCGCGGCACGTGGGATCTTCCTGGACCGGGGCACGAACCCGTGTCCCCTGCATTGGCAGGCGGACTCCAACCACTGTGCCACCAGGGAAGCCCTACTGGCTTCTTTTGAATGAGGTCAGGAGTCTTGCCCAGGTGTGTCCACGTGAATTAGGTCCTTGAGTCACAAGCACCGAGGAAGACATTGCTGATTCAGATTCTATCTCCACCTCCAACTTCAGCAAGCCAGGAAGCTTAGTAGCCTGCACGACCTTTGCGCAGAAATGCTGGGCAGCTTGTGTATCACACTGACAACTCTCATACAGGCACTGAGTCTGTTCCTACCATCACTTCCACGTATTTCCTTAACGTCTGTGTCATCCTGGGAAAGTTCTTCTGAAGGTTTTCTTGCTCCAAGTGGTGATCAGGATGCAGAACTAGGGCTTTTCCAACATCACCTGATGCTGGAATGAGGAGTTGGAACAGAATCCATTGTCCTATGGGCTTTGTTGTCTTTCATTTTTGTTTTTGTTGTTGATTTTTGCTCATTTTAATTTCTAAATTTTTTAAACTACTTTTACCAATATGCAACATAATGCCCACATTTAAAGCAAAGATGAATAAAATTCTGGATTCTCAAGGGCTCTATATAAATCCTGGTTTCTGGGGTGTGTGTCTTGGGAAAGTCACTTCAGTTCACTGGTCCTCAGAGCCTCAGTTTCTTCATGGGAATAACAAATAGTGCCAGCTTTACCAACTTCCTAGAACTTTACAAAGGACCAGATGCCAAGTATCACTTAACTGTGTCTTTCTTTAATTCATTTGTTCATTCATCCTACTATTAATTCATCTCTGTATCAGGCACTGTGCCGAAGGCTGGGGATCCAATGGTGAATAAAAACAGCCATGGGACCTGCACCTACAGAGCTTATGGTCCAGACAGGAGACAAGCATAAATCAAACTGTTACATGAATGTAGAATTGCTACTACTGACATTCAGGTTTTGAAGGAAAAGTTTATGGTGCTTTAAGAACCCACAATGAAGGAAACTGAACAATCTAGATGGTCAGAGATTTCCCTGAGGAAGGGATGCTGGAGTAGGAGTGACCTAAGCAAAGAGGAGAAGGAAGAGTGCCTCTCGTGAAGAGGGAGCTTCATGTGCAAAGGCCCTGTGGTAGGAAGCAACTGTGATGGTCTCAATGGAAGACATCAGGGTGAGGGTGGGAAAGACCCCTTCCCTGCTTATAAAACATATTTTTATCCCTTTATACATATAACAGGCTACTACCTTTCTCTTACCTCTCAGTTGCCCAGGAATCTTTTCACAGTTTCTATTTAATTTCTTTCAATAATTCCCTGGCTGCTAATCAGAGGAAAGGTGCTAATTATCTTATTAGCACTCCTCTGCTTCTCTGTGATCACAAAATGCTCTTAACTTCCTCTAACCTGGGAATACCATTTGCCTGTCACTCTGGCCCTGTGTGCTCCTTGCCTTGGCCTGTTCTCAGCACAGGGGACCAGGACTACCTGCCACCAGACTCTCATTTTATTCATAGGGAAGATGAGTTAAAAAGACTGCCCAGGGTCAACTCATAAATGGTGTATCCAGGATTGAACTGCAAACCCAGGGCTGCTTTTGCTGTACCATGCGGCCACTGCTTGCCCCATGGGTCACCCAAAGAGAAACAAGGTCTTTCACTTCTAAAAGCACTCCTCAGCGTTTGGGTTCAGACACTGTGGTTTCCTTCAAGGAACCTTCTTTTCCATGCCTCCCCTCGTGAAACTCCACTTCACCTTGTAAGGCATTATCAGGAACAAAATTGCAATCCACAACTGTACTCTGCTTACACTGGGCAGCCGGAATAGCAGAAATGAAGCAAATAAATACCCTGAGAGCAGTTCCTAGACCGAAGGACATTACTAGAATGATACAATCACATAATACCTAGAGATGCAGCCAGAATTCTCAAGCACAGGAAAGGGGGCAAAGGGATGGGGCAATCCCAACTCCTTAACTGAATGATTTAACAACCCAAAGATGACCAGTGACAACTCTGAAGGGCTAGGTGGCTCAGAGAGGTAGTCCCTGGACCTCTTTGAACCTCATCTAAGAACTGTCTGTAGACCTGGGCAGGAGAACATCACCTGAACCTCTTACTGGAGGATCCAGCAACCACACTCTTAGGCTCCAGAGTGTGACATGGGTCACCCTCATGAGCAACATCTGCCAAGGAGATGAAGATCCTCCCCGAAGGCCAGGTCAGCTCAGTTTTCGTATTGATAGTGTGTGCTTCCTGTCTAGTCTTTCCTCTCAGTTACACCGGGAAGGAAGAGCAGTGATAAACTACATTAGGATTCCAGCTCTGCTATCTCCAAGCTGGGCCACTTTGGGCAAGTTGCTTAGCCTCTCTGTGTCTTGGATTCCTCCTCTGTTAAAGATGACAACTGTACCTTCTGCGTAAGAGGCTACAAGTATTACAGGTGGTGATGATGTGAAAGCAGCTGGCAAGCAACGAGCTCCCAATACATTTAGTTGTTACTGAAATTGCCATTATGTATCATCCAGCCCACCTTGAACTTACTACCAAACACACCCTCCTTGAAAGTTGGCTTGCCACAGGACTATGGCTCCCCCTTGCCAAACTGGGCAATGCTGAGCTTCTAAATCCATATTTACTGGCAAACCAGACTGTAAGTTGCCAAACTTACTATCGATGGCCCCTCACACCTATCAATGACCACACACACACTCACATGCAAACACGTGCACACACGCACATGTGCACACACACATATAAGTTCAATTCCACGCCTCCTCCCCGCCCAGCTCCATGCTTTTACCCATGGTCATCTAGGTCCCTATTCCCAGAGATTTTATCTGGTGCACTGCCTGAGGTGTGGTACAGGAATCTGTATTTTTTAAAGCAGATTCTGAGTCACCTGGTCCTCAAATTGGCCCTAGCACAGACCCAAGGAATGGAAGTATTTTGCCAAAATGAACTATCAAGAATTACAGTGAGTTGGGGGAAGAATATTTGCTATGTAATAGGTATCTGTTGCATATCTTAACTTTCATTTCAGATTACAAGCTACGTGAGGGCAGAACTTAGAACTTGAATAGCTCATAGTACCACCTCTTCCCAAGCCGCATAGAGTAGGTTCTCAGTAAATATCTAAAGCATAAACTCCCCCAACAGACTATAAACTCCATATAGGCATGGCTTTGCCCACTGTGGTATCACCTGCATAGACGTACAGGAGGCGATCGAAAAATTTTGCTGAATGAATGAATGAACATAGAGGAGTTGGTACTGAAAAGGCACAATAAGAAAAGAATCAGTGCTGATTTATGTTCATACAGACAAATGTTCAACCTATGCCCCACAGCACGCATTTTTATAATTATCTTTCCATCAAGCCGCTGAAACACTGCTAGGAGCAGTGTGGTCTGGCTCTATACTGCCCCATAAGCACTGTTTCCATTCAAATGTTTGATTTTGAGCATCACAAGGATGAGTAAACATCTGGACCAGAGAAACAGGGTGGATTTGCATTCATCTGTTGCAGCGCTCTGAAATCTGCCTCAAATAATTCACAGCCTTCTAGAAAACATCCCAAGAGATATACAATCTCTTGTCCAACCTCCCAAGAGATATACAATCTGGCTTCATTTGCCCATCCCTGACCCACCCCCCAGCTCTCATCTCTGAACCTGGGGTGAAATTACCTGACATTGCATCTCCTCTTCCTATTTCAATTCCTCACGCCCTGCACCTCCCCCAATAAGAGCTCTTAACAGGCTTGCAGGTTCCACCTGATTCTGAAAATCAAGTTATGGCACTCTGGTTTTGGAATCCCTTCAATCTATTTGCGGAGGAAGCCTCCTTAGTATTTTAATATGCAACCAGAGCTCTCGGTATGTGATATCCAAACTTCTCTCCTGTGATGTGTATTCCAGTGGTCGCTGCTCCAATCTGTTACCCAGGATTCCTGCTGTACTAAAGCAAGGAGCCCAGGGAATCTGCAGGGAATTGTGGATGGTGTTCTTGTGATTTTCTTCTTTTATTAATTAGAAAAGTAGCACAAAGCAGCAAACCTAGGAATTTATTAAAGGCACATAACCCAGCAGTGTTAAGGGGGCAACAGTGTGGCTTCCTGGTTGGGACCCAACTAACCTGGCTCAGGTAGGAGACAGTAGACCCTAACGATAAGGAACACAAGCGAGGCTCAACAAACAATGTCATACAGCAAGTAATTCATAAACATCAGTTGCATGAATACTGAATGAAATCATCACAACCACTGAGTTTATAACAAGCTGGAAAAAGAAGTTACATGAAAAAGTAAGATATAATTTTGCAGGTGTACCGTGATCATAACTATATTAAACAAATAATACACTATACATAGAAAATAATACAAGAAGATAATATATCTAAAAATATTAATAGTGATTGTCCTGGGGTGGTGGCACGTGGATGCCTTTATGTTTTCTTCTTTCGGCTTTTCTGTATTTCTCAAATTTTCTATAATTAACTTCTGTGTTTATTTTTTAAAGGAAAAATCAATTAACTTTAAATATAGCCCAGACAAGTGAGCGGAATGTATTTGTTGGAATCAACTAACCTATCACTTTTTGATCACATGACATATGACTTGGACCCAATATGTAAGTCTCTGGGTCTCAATTTCCTGATTTATATACTAGAGATAATAATATCTACCATTCAAGTGAGTTGCTGCTGTTGTTGTTTTCATTCACATAAGATAATGAATGCAAAATGCTCAGCTCTGTAGTGCCTGCTATACAGTAAACCCCCAACATACGTAGGTGGAGTAGCACTTGTCATGAACTCATTTACTAATAGTCCTTCATTAATTCTCTACTATGTACAAAGAACCACTTTCTCACTGAAGCTGTAGAGCATGAGGAAGGCATTCCAAGCCTGAATCACCAGATACCATTTAGATGTCAATAAGGAACCATCCTCCATTGGAGGCCCACCCGCCAGGCTGGGAACTCATCTAATGGTATGGGAGTCACAGGTGAAATGCAGCGGTAAAGAGCATTCTACACTCAACATTATGGATGAACTTCAGAAACATTATGCTAAGTGAAAAAAGCCAGCCACAGAAGAAGGCATACTATACAATTCCTCTTACAACAACGTAACAGAACAGAAATTTTATATAAAGTTCAAGAGCAGTCAAAGCTAATCTACACTGATGGAATTCAAAAAGGTAGTCATTTGGGGGTTGATGGGAAGGGAGCAAAAGAGGACTTTCTGGGGCACTGGAAATGTTCTACATCTTGATCTGTGTGGTGATTTCACAGTTGGAAACACATGTAAAAATTCATTGAGTCATACATGTAAGATTTGTGCATTATATTATATGTAAATTATACCGCCATATATACCTCCATAAAGTACTGGTGGAAAAAATAAAAGACTCAAACAATTACTGCAGATTTATTAACTCTCAGTCTCTATATGTTTATTGGGCACCTGCTATTCATTAATTCATCCATTTAACAGATATTTATTGTGTAACTACTAGGTGCCAGGCACTGTGTTAGGCACTGGAACACAGCAATCATGGACAAATCTCCCTGCTTTCATGGGGCTTGCATTTCAGTAGGCTATGGGCCAGACACAGTGTTACATCCTGGTGAAAGTGTTAGAGAACCACTGACCGAAACCACCCACCTTGGCCAGGCATGGCGATAACCGCTTGCCTGAGTTGTCTCACAACAGAAGGACCCGATAAGAAATGTGGTGCTGCCACCGAAAACTAGCTGGGAGAATTCGGGAGGGGCCAAAAGAGGGAAGAGATGACCAACCTCCCAGAGCCCTTCTCGCTGGAATCCATCTTGGTTGAGAGATGTATGTGCCACCAGGAAGGACCCTGAGTCACCAACTATGGGCCAAGCAAGATGACTGGCCAGAGACAACCTGGGAACTAACCCCATCACCATAAAACCCGAGACTACGAGCCACGTGGCAGAGCAGGTCTCCTGGGTTCCCTTACCCCGCTGCTCTCCTCCCGGGCGCCCCTTCCCAATAAAGTCTCTTGCTTTGTCAGCACGTGTGTCTCCTCAGACAATTCATTTCCAAGCGTTAGACAAGAGCCCACTCTCGGGTCTTAGAAGGGATTCCCCTTCCTGCAACAAAAGAGAGGTAGTGTGATGCAGGAACTGAGAAAACTCACAGTCTGGTGGGAAGACGGATGCAGTCGGTACCATGCCGTGTGGTAAGTGCTGAGATGCGGTGTGTGGACTCCTCTGGTGCTGCTGATGCACAGGAGGAAGGGGCCCTGGGGCATGACTGTGAATTTAGAGACATACACAGCCTGAGAGTTGAAGGACATGGCAGAGCTCCCAGGTGGATCTTGGGAGGAGGCGAGAGCATCCTCAAAGGCATGGGTGCAGAAGTAGAGCTGCATGAAATGTCAGGGGATGCTCCGAGATCCACGTAGGGTTGGATACTGTGGAGCTGACGTGAAGTCTGTGGCTCTAGAGCCAACGGTCCAGTCCTGGGTCTACCACTCCATAAATATGTGACTTTGTGCAATTACTCAGCCTTGGAGTCCTCTTCCTGCCCAAAATGTGACTAATCCTTAGTAGTTAACTAAATAGTTTTGAGGATTTAATAAGATCATGGTGTATTAACTTCCTTTTGCTGCTGTAACAACTTACCACAAACTTGGTGGCTTAAATAATACAAGTGTATTATGTTAGAGTTTTGGAGGTCAGAGTCCAAAAAAAGGGGTCTCTCTGAGCTAAAATCAAAGTGCCAGCAGGGTTGCATTCCTTTCTGGAGGCTCTAGGAGGAAATCCGCGCCCTTTTCCAGCTTCTAAGCTTCCAGAGGCCACTGCGTTCCTTGGCTCGTGGTTCCTCCTTCCTCCAACTTCAAAGCCAGTAGGGTAGCATCTCTCTGACCATTCTTCCGTCTTCACATCTGGCCACAGCCTGGAAAGTTTCCCCACTTTTAAAGATTCATGTGATTAAATTGAGACCGTCTGGATAATCCAGAATAATCTCTCCACCTCAAGGTCCTTAACCTCACTCACAATGGCCAAGTCCCTTTTGCCATTAAAGTAACATATGCACAGATGTTAGGATGTGGACATCTTTGGGGAGCTGGTTTTCTGTCCACACACACATCATTACTTGGCACAATGCCTGGCTTACAGTACGTGCCTCGGAATGGTTACTTACTATGATATTACTGTTGTTATTATTACGGCAGATTCAAAGGAATATGAGAAGAAAATGCCAGAGCCTCTGGGGTCAGGAGGCATGCAAGTCTGAACCAAATCAGTTGTAAATCCTGAGAATGCTCAGGTCTTAAGGAACTGCTCCAAAAGATACACAAATCTAGAGTTCCCATTTGGGCAGAAGTTTCTAATAAAAACTTTCTCACTAAACACTATCTGTTGCATGCTCGTATGCTGGCAGAACAAACACTGCGTGATGTTTCAGCATTTCCATACCAACAGCTAGAACAGATTCCTCTCCTAACCCTCTGTGTCGTATCAACCAGGGGTCTAGTCTGGCTCATAAACGGCTATCACCTGGTGGTGGGTGATCAGTGTTCTGTAAATCATTTGCAAAGAACTCCTGGAAACTGGTGGGGTGGAACCAAAAATGATCCCAAAGGTTGCCTCAACTTTATTAAAAGTTGGGCAGCTAGAAAGCCAGAAAACTAAACATAAAGTATATTGGACTGGGGCTATGGAATAGAAGTTCTTTGGATGGCTAGTAAACTTTCTCCCCCATTTTAACCAGACATGGCATAGATTTTGACACTGTTTAACATCCCCCCACAGTAGGTGAGACTGCACGCTCCATGAGAGCAAGGAAATCAGCTGTCACTCTCCCGTGCCTAGTTAAGTGTCTGGCACATAGTCGGGATCCAATAAGAAGTGTTAAAGAATGAATGAATGAATGAATGAGTGACTGAATGGAAAGAGAATGACTGATGGGAAGATGAGCAAACCAGTGTCACAACCAAGGGTGATATTTAGATTCTAAAGCAGGGGTTGACAATCTATGGCCCACTGGCCAAATCCACCAAGCAGACCATTTTATATGGCCCCAGAAACACAGCCACACTCATTCCTTAAAGTATTTATTGTCTGTGGCTGTTTTTCTACTACAAGAGCAGAGCATGTGGCCTCCTTGCCTGCCAAACCTAAAATATTTACTAACTGGCCTTTTACAGAAAATGTTTACTGACCCCTGCTTTACAATATATATGGTAGCTCATCAGAATAATCCTGGGATCTTTTATATGCAGCTTCCTAGGCCCAGGATCTGAATTTCAACTAGTTTCCCAAAGTTTGAGAATCCTTGAACTAAAAGGGTAGTGACTTGATTTCACTAGGGCAGTGTTCTAAATGTTTAGATTGAACCAGAATCACCCAAAAAGTTGGTTAAAGACACAGATTGTCAGGCCCTGCCCCCAGAGTTTCTGATTCAGTAGGGCTTGTAGGGGACTGAGCATGTCCACTTTCTAGGCACATCCCCAAGTGATGCTGTGCTGCTGGTCCAAGGAACACACTTTGAGAACCACTGCACAAGGGTTACCCAATGCCCATCACTGTTTAGAAGTCACTCGTGAAAAAAAAAAAAAAAAAGAAGAAGTCACTCGTGTTCCACATGTTAGCAGTAGATTCTGGGTTGAGTATGTCCAACATTTGGAAATTTGGAATGAATTCTTCCTGCAATGCTGTGGCAATAAAGAATATGAACTGTGAATGCATTAGAAGGCCAAGGAAGCAAGCTGTCAGAGAGAAAGGCACTGTGACTGGGGCATTGGTGACTGTGGCTGAAATACTTTCTATGGTGTTTTATCACCTACGAAGTTGATTCCTCATCTACTATCTCATTTAGACCCCAGAACACCCCTGTGGGGAGGCATTATTATGACATAATCCTCGCCCCCATTTTTTAGAAGAATGAGGCTCAGAGGGTTAAAAACAGAGATAAGTTCCTCCTCCCTCCACTGCACTCACCTGTTCAAGGACAATCTCTCTAAGTCCCGTCCTGCTTTGTTCTTTCTTTTCTCTCCTTATCTACCACCTCTTCTCCTCTATTGACTCTCTTACACTTGGCCTCAAACCTGTCCAAGTCTCTCCCTTCCTAAAAATACACCCTTTGAGGCACTGTGTCTTCTCCTAGATAACAATGCCATCACTCATCTTCCCTTTTTCTGCCCAAGGGCAAGCAATCCACACTCTCCAGTGGGACCACTTGTCCTCCCTTTTGCCCAAAGAGCAGTCCGCTCTCCCACTGTGCCTCCTCAGCTTCCACTCACTCCTCAACTACCAGCTGTTCCTAGTCCTTCCTCCTCCACGGAAACTCTGCTCGGTGTAGCACTGTCCGATAAAATACAATGCAAGCCACATAGGTAATTTCACATTTTATTGTACAAACAGGCGGAATCAATTCTAATAATGTATCTTATTTAACCCAACAGATCCAAAATATTATCATTTCAAGGTGCCATCACTATAAAAACGATTAATGAGGTATTTTACATTCTTTCCTTTTCATAGTAAAGCTGAAATCCAGTGTGAATTTTACATTCACAGCACACCTCAGCTCGGTCTAGCTGCATTTACTCTGCTCAGTAGCCACCTGTGGTCAGTGACAGCATAGGGCTCTGTGTTCAAGATGACCTTCTGGTAGACACAGCCCAGGAGTCTATGTCTGGTAGACATAGCCCACCAGTCTTTCAGACCTGGTGTTAGTGAATCTTTCTTCTGCCGACTGTTACCTCTTTTTTCCTCCTTGCCCACTCTCCTCCACTGTTTTCCGAGACACTTTCTTCTCCTTGTACTTCTCCTACATTCCTGATCATTCCTTCTCATGGGCACCTCTTCCTTCACTTAACTCTTCAAGAGTTGGTGTTCCCGAAGGTTCTGTTTTCTATCCTCTCTCAGTGCATTTTATACATTCCTTATGATTTTAACTATATGCTGATGGATCTCAAATCCATATTTCTAGGCCTGATCATTCCATTTGGCTTCTGTATACAAATGACTGGGCATTCAAGGTACCGTATAAGCCACTTGAATTCAACAGACTCTAAAACTAGGCTTATAATCCACCACCTGAACCTGCTCAGTGAATGATACATTAATCTATGGGCCATCCAGACCAAAAACCCTAGAGCAATGGTTCTAAACAGGGGGTGATTCCCCCCTCGGGGGGACATTTGGCAATGTCTGAAGACATATTTAGTTGTCACAGCTTCAGAGGAGAGAATGCTACTTACATCTAATGGGTAAAGACCAGAGATACTATTAAACATCCTACAGTGCACAAGAAAACTCCCACAACAAAGAATTATCCAGTGAAATTGGATCTTTATCTTATACCATTCACAAAAATCAACTTAAAATGGAATAAAAGGCTTAAATGTAAGACCCCAAACTGTAAAACTCCTAGAAGAAGACATAGAGGGAAAGCTTCATGACACTGGTCTTGGCAGTGATTTCTTGGATATGACACCAAAGCACAGGCAATGAAAACAAACATAGATAGGACTACAGCAGCCTAAAAAGCCTGTGCATAGCAAAGGAAAAAATCAACAGAGTGAAAAGGCGACCTCCAGAATGGGAGAAAATATTTGCCAACCCTATATCTGATAAATGGTTAATTTCCAAAGTATGTAAGAAAATCCTACAATCCTAAATAACCTGATCTAAAAATGGGCAAAGGACTTCAACGGACATTTCTCCAAAGAAGACATCTCTCCAAAGGCCAACAGGCGCAAGAAAAGATGCTCAACATCACTAGTCATCAGGGAAATGCAAATCAAAACCACAATGAGGGCTTCCCTGGTGGCGCAGTGGTTGAGAGTCCGCCTGCCGATGCAAGGGACACGGGTTTGTGCCCCGGTCCGGGAAGATCACACACGCCGCAGAGCGGCTGGGCCCGTGAGCCATGGCCGCTGAGCCTGCGCGTCCGGAGCCTGTGCTCCGCAACGGGAGAGGCCACAACAGTGAGAGGCCCGCGTACCGCAAAAAAAAACCCACAAAAAGCCCCACAATGAGGTATCACCTCATACCTGTTAGGATGTCTGTCATCAAAAAAACAAAGGATAGCAAGTGTTGACAAGGATGTAGAGAAAAGGAAACTCTGGTGCACTGTTGATGGGAATGTAAATTGAGGCAGCCACTACAGAAAACAGTATGCAGGTTTTGCAAAAAAATAAAACACAGAATTACCATACGATCTAGCAATCCCACTTCTTGGAAACTGAACAAAGTTACTGAAATCAGGATCTCAAAGAGATATCTGCACTCCCATGTTCACTGCAGCATTTATTCACAATATCCATGATATGTTGACAACCCAAATGTCCATTACCAGATAAATGGGTAGAGAAAATATGGCATATACATACAGCGGAATACTATTCAGCCTTGAAAAAGGAAATGCTGCCATTTGTGACAACATGGATGAACCTGGAGGACGTTACACTAAGTGAAATAAGCTACATAACAGGACCAATACTACATGATATACCACTTAAATGAGAACTCTAAAATAGTCAAACTCACAGAAGCAGAGGGTAGAACAGTGGTTTTCAGGAGTTGGGAGAGGGGAAATGGGGAGTCGCTGTTCAATGGGTATATTCAGTTATGCAAGATCAATAAGTTCTAAAGATCTGCCTACAAGATAACGCCTATAGTTAATAATACTGTATTGCAGACTTAAAATTTTGTTAAGAGGCTAGATCTCTTGTTAAGTGTTCTTACCATGATAACAACAAAAAAAGAATTACCCAGTCCAAAATGTCGAGTTCCACTGTTGAGAAACACTGCTTTAAAGCCTTTCCACTCAAAGAGTAGCCATGGACCAGCTGCATCAGCATCGTATGGGAACCTAATAAACATGCACCTTCTTGGACCCAGACCTACTGAACTAGAATCTCTAAAGTGGGGCCCAGAATCAGTGTTTTAACAAGCTCTCCAGGTGATTGTTACGTACATTAAAGTTTGAGAATCATTGCTCTAGGTAGAGACAACTTTAATGCCAAAGACATCCATTGAGTTCTTGTTCTGTGTAAGCAACAGAATAGTTGATACAGAAAAAGAAGTTCAAATTCAAAGTTTGAGTGAGCACATGACTTCAGCCTTCAGGATCCAACCTCCTAGGCCCCCAGGTGAATCATTGAACTCTTTTCTCCCTTTATTACACTATTCCAGAAGAAATTAACCTATAAAGTTCATGGTCCAAAGCAACAAGTATACGATACACAGTATGCTTCTTATTCCTGGAGTTCAGAGTGGATTTCTTCAAGTTTGAAACTAAGAAACAGAGCAGTGCTTGCTGCATTGCCCATTAGAGAGACTGGAGCAGAGACCAATGCAGGACAATCCTCAACCCTTTTCACCCTGTTAAACTCAGTTTATATTTTAAAACATGAAAGAAAGTGATCTCGAGATATGTGGATAAAGATATAAGCTGGATATACTAAGGAAGAGAGGCTTTGAGGATTGCTGAATTTCACTCAGCTGCTGGCGAGTCCTAGAAAGAATTAACCTAGAGGGAAAACAAATCTGGAATCCAGTTCTGGTTCTGCCTTAACTGTGTGAAATTAAAAAAAAAAATCATTATAGCTCAGGAATATACATTAAGCATCCCTGATGAGCCAGGCACGAGGCTAGGCTCTGGGGATATAGTAAACAAAGCAGTCAATGTCTCCAACCTTAGGGAGGTCACAGCCAGTGAACTCTCAATGGGAGAAGCACTGGATGTATCAAATATGGTTCCTTCCCCTGAGAAACTCAGACTAGGTGATGAGGAAGACAAACACATCTTACAATTGCAGGACGATGTGGTAAATACTAAAGTATGGAGATGGAAAGGTCATTCCCTCTGGGAGACAGAGGAAGGCTTTCTCAAGAAGGCACGGAGTTGTGCAGATAGACCTTTGAGAGAAGCAAGACTGGAGGGACACTGGAGGAAGGAGGGGACAAGTTAGAAGCTATTTCAGAGGTCCTGTAAGGAGATGATGAGGGCATGAACAAACGACATGGTGGCAAGGACAGAGGGGCAGGCAGGGTCAAGTGGGGTGAATTAAAGGTGGCCGCACATTTCTTGCTAGCCCCCCCCCGCCAACGGCAGATGGGTCCTTTCTCCTCCTCTTGAATCTAGTTGGTCTCATGACTGTGTGGCCAATAGAAAGTATCTGAAATAAAGAATTCACTGGGTGGACTTAATATGAAAATGGAGATGACGTTAGAAAGAATCAGAGAACTTCAAGATACATCAGTAGAAATGACTCAATATGAATGAGAGACACTTTAAAAAATTAGCAGAGCAAGGTCTCTGAAAGAGAGAAAATGGGATAGAAAAAAATATTGGAGAATGACAGCTAAAAGCTTCCCAAATTTGGGGAAAAACCTAAATTCAAAAAGCTCTGTGAACCCCAAACAGAATATATGTGAAGAAAACCATGCACATCATAGTCAAACTAATGAAAATCAGAAGAAAAATAAAATCTTGAAATTAGGAAGAAAAAAATGACATATTATATACAGAAAACGATGATTCAAAAGTTTCACAGGTTTAACAGAAACTATAGCGTCCAGGACACAGTGGAATAACATCTTTAAAGCACTGAAAGAAAACTCCTCAATTCTGTATTGGGTGAAAACACCTCTCAAGAATGAAATAAGTAAAAAGAGTGGATATATGTATAACTGATAAACTTTGCTGTACAGCAGAAACTAATGCAACACTGTAAATCAACTATACACTAATAAAAATTTAAAATAAATAAAATAAAATGAGTCTTAGGTTTTGAAAAATAAAAAAGAAAGAAAACAAGTTAAAGACTTTTTAAATAAAAGAAAACTAAGAGAATTCACTGCCAATAGACCAATACTTCAAGAAATGCTGAAGGAAGTTCTTCATGCTGAGGGGAAATAATACCAGAGGGAAACCCAGATTCTTTCAGGAACAAATGAAGAGCATTAGAAACAGTAAATATCTGGGTAAGTGTAGATTATTTTTCTTCTTAATTTAAAAAATACATATGCATATGCCTGTTTAAAGCAAAAATTCTTACATTGCAAGTTTTAATGTATATAGATTCCGTGGACATCACACCACAGCCTAAAGGATGTTGAGGGGTGGTAAATGGGTACATCCAGTAAAAGATTTCTGCATTTTACCTGAAGTGGTACAATATAAACTGACGTAGCCTGTGAAAAGCTAAGAATGTTTCAGGTAATCCCCAGGGCAATCGCTTTAAAAAGGCAAGAAACATAGCTAAAACCAATAAGTAAATTAAGATGGAATTCTAAAATATCCTAAAAAAAATGTTTAAGGTAGGTGTGGCCGGCAGAATAGTCCCCAAAGATGCCCATGCTCTAATCTCTAGATCCTATGAATATATCATTACATGAAAAAAAAAAAGATTGCAGAAGTAGTTAAGGACATTAAAAAAAGGAGATTAGCCCACTGAGCCCAATGTATCACATATCCTTAAAAGCAGAGAACTTTCTCCAGCTGAAATCAGAGAGATGTGGCAGAGGAGTCAGACTCACTGAGTCAAAGGGTGAGAGGGACAAGACCAGCCATTGCTGGAGGGGGACATATAGGAAGCCTGAGAAGGAAAGTGGGTGCCTCTGGGAGCAAAGACCAGCCCCCAACCCACAGACAGCAAGGAAATGCAAACCTCAGTCCTGCAACCCTTACGTCTGTGGTCATTTGTTACAGCAACAATAGAAAGCCAATACAGAAGAGAGAAGAGAAGAATAAAAAATGGGAGAAATACAGAAGACAAAGTAATAAAATGGTATACCTAATCCATACACATCCACAGTCACATTTAGTGGTACTGGACTAAGGGGCAGAGATTATCAGAATAGGTTAGAAAAAGCAAGACCAACTATTTGCGATCTTTAAGAGATGTACTTTAAATATAAAGACAGGCAAATTGAAAGTAAATTAATGGAGAAAGATACCACACAGCCAGTAAGCGTTACAAGGCTGGAGACTTCAAGACACAGAGTGTTTACCACAGGGACATTTCATAATGATAAAAGGGTCAATTCATCAGGAAGATAGAATATTCATAAATGCTTATACACTTAATAATAGAATCCCCAAACATATGAAGTACGAAAAGGAGAAAACAGACAACTCCATAATCGCAGTTTCCCTTCAATCACAGATATTTGGGATTACTTATTATTTGTCTATAAATCAACTCAACTTTTGAAGTGTAATTAAGCTATTTTAAGGGAAATTTTATAGCTAGCATAAATAAGAAACTCTGTCACTTACATAAGTTATCACCTTAAAAATAAAACAAACCATATTCTTATATCCCAGCATTAGTGCATGCCCACTCTGTGAGTCCACGTTCTTTCATGCTGGGGCTATACCACCTAAAAGCATCTTATTCACCTGACGCATCCCACATTCTGGGAAACACTGATGCAACCCAACTCTCTCATATGTGCAAGGGAGATTAACTGGTCTCGTGTCACAAAACAAGGGACTATCAGACGCCCCGTCTTCTGATCCTTTGCTAGAACCCAACAGAAAACCCAAATCCAAAATCCTGAACCAACTCACAGAGTTACATGTGTATATTATACATATTTTTAATTCTCTATATATTATGATGTTTTGACATCCTTAAAAGCTTTTCTGACTTTTTAACGGGAGAAACTGCACCTTCTGGGGTATCCAATTCTCAGATATGGCAAGGACTGAGGAGCACACCCTTGATGCAAACAAAACCAATCTGGAGCCACACAGCCTCTATCTGGCCCATAAATTCCAGGAGGCAATATTGCCTTAATCATCCCAGGACCAGGTGCTGAGCAACTACACACCACCCCCATAGTGTAGAGCCCGCCAAAATTATTCAAAGTAGCTAGTCCCAAGCTGTTTTACACTGTCTTGCCTTTCCCTTGGAAACCCCAATAAAAGGTCTGCCCTAAAATTTTCACTCCTCCCAGCTTCCGCTTCCCGACCAAAACCAGGTGCTCTCCTCCCTTGGACGTGCTGTGTCTCTCGTTTCAGGAGAACCATGAATAACATGAAAGTTTTCTTTCAATGGCACTGGCATTCCCATGTCATCCATCAGTCACCTTCATAAATTAAGACCCAGACCCAGACCAGTGTGCTGAGAGCAGTTAGCATCCAGGAATACTCAGAGCCACGTTTGTTTGTCCAACAAGACTGATGTCATCAGCAGATTTACAGAAAACTGGGAGGGAGTACTCTAATTCCAGTAATGGAATCTCAGGCAGGTGCCCCTACACACCCACCCCCCCACCTCATAGGAGTCTCACAAAGGATGCAGGTCCTCTGAAGCTGTTCAGCTGGTACGACTTGCTAATTCATCCCTTGGAGGGAAGCCACTATCCATCAGGTGGCTGGCCTGGCAGCACACTGGGTGAGGAATAAGATCTCGAAAGCCATGTGTTATCAGGGAAAGGCTGCCACATTAATGGAATACAAAATAGTCTATCTTGCCTAGGCTCCGCTCATTGCTGTAAATGAACTTTGTCCAATTTTGCCTCTGCTTGCAACAACAAAGAAGAAGTTAACTCTCTGCATTCCCTAACTGAGCACGGTGATTAATCCCTAATCGACCAGTGTGTTACATGGCGCCCATTCAACGTGAAGCTGGCCTGCAAGACCCCAGTTTCAAACCTTAAACAGATCTGGATTTGAGTCCTTGGGTATTTGCTAATTGATTGATTTTAGGAAGTTAGTTAAATCTCTAAATAATTTTTTAATCTGTAAAACTGAGGAAATATTATTTACCTCATTCTAAGTGAGCAAATTATAATAAAAATTAATAGCATTCACGGCATGCCATCTGCCAGGTGTTGTGTAAAGCCCTTTATGTGTCCTGGAGCAGGTATGTAGGCTGTAAAGAAGAGCTGTGTGCACGTCTAGCTGCTCAGTGTATAGAGTACCACCCACTCCAGGGTTGAGAGTTGAAGGCAGAGCTCAAGCACATGTTTGGGCAACTCTGCCACTGAATTTTAACTATTGTAGCAGAGCAAAATTTGCCACCCCCAAACGTGCCTCTTTGGCATGCGAATTGCTTCAAGCTAAAGCAATCAAGGCCCAAAGATTCGGGAAGAACCTTTGACCTTCCTCCTAACTGCCTAAAAGGATTTAGATAGAGGACCTATTCCAGAAAGAACTGTCACACAGATAATTATGAACTCGGTGTATGGTAGCATATGAACTCGGTGTACTAGACAGGAAGGAACCTAGCAAGACTGGTTTGATCAAAGTCCTCGCTCTGTCTGTAGGTGGCCCAGCAAACATTTGTTTACCAAACATTTGCTCATTTGCATCTTCCTGTAAATTGCCTTCCTCCCAAACCCCTATCCTCTCTCCTCTCAGATAACATATAAGCGTCAACTGCCTGACTAGTCCTTGGGTCCTTATTCTTATGGAGCCCCCGTACACATGCAATTAAATCTGGTTTTCTCTTGTTAATGGGTCTCATGTCAATTTAATTCTTAGACCAGCCCGAAGAACCTAGAAAGAGCAGAGGAGAATTTTTCCTTCCCCAACACTAGCACATATGTAAATGTTCTCAGTGCTACCTCTATCCCTCATCACACGCATGTGCGTGCGCGCGCACGCGCGCGCGCACACACACACACACACACACACACACACACACACACACTTCAGTCTGTTGACTTTCCCCAGGGAAGCAGACTTTGGTGAATATATACCTCTTATAATCTCAGTTCCAACTATAAGCAAACTGAAAATCCTTTCTAATTCACAAAAGAAGGAGGTTCTCAATTATGTTGATCCTGGACCTTGACCACAGAGGTATCGAAGAAAAAAGAGCTTTGGCAAAAACAAGGCAGCAATGGTTTGAGAAGGCAGTGGACTTGGAGTTAGAATTTGGATCCTGGCTCTGCTGCTTATTAGCTGCGTGAGCTTGGACACATTCTTCACCTTTCTGAGCCTCTTCTGTGCAACGTGAAACAATTGGATGCTACATTTTTTGGATGCTACATTTCTAGAACACTGCAAAGCACCAACCACTCACATTTCAAAGCATCCATGGAGAAACTGTGTGATTCAGGGAATGGGGCTGCACAGGCCTGGTTCAGCTTCTTGTCTGTGTGAACTTGAGCAGGTCTTCTAACCTCACTTAGCCTCAGTGTGCTTATTTGTAGAAAGGTGATTATAATTCCTAGCCTGGCAATTCCTAGACTGGCTGGGCTTTTGTAAGGATTATCATGAGTATGCAGAGCGCTCCATAGGTCTTCTCCCCCTCCCCCTCTTCCTCAAGAAAAGATCTATCCTCAATGACAACATCAAATTTCTCCCACTCTGTGACCTGGGTCAAGTTCACCATGAAAACAACTGTGCCAGTAGAACACTCCTCCAGAAGGCTTTTCATTACTTTTCTCTTTGGAGAAGAGAAAACAGGGAATCAAGAGTAGGCGTCTCTCGGAAGATGAAAGCAACTCGCTTCATATTCTGAGCTGCCAAGCTCCACCGGAACCAGTGATGTCTTAATCTCTGTTCTGATGACATGATGTGGCTCTGGTTCTCCATCTCAAATGGCAGGTTACTCAGTGAGACAGAGGGAGAGCAGCAGATGGATGTGACAGTAAATTCTGCTATGTACCCACAGACACTTGTAAGACATTAAAAAAGTTGTACCCACATTTCCTACTCCTACAGCAAAACCTGTGAAGTAATGCTGACATCGGTTTGAGAAGCAGATGGAATCTCACTTCTTTTTTCAACACAAGTCCCTCCTGCTGGTCGTGCCATGCACAGCGTAAACTGACCTCTCTGGTTGTAAGAGGAGTGAGGCAAGAGGAGACTAAGACTATTGACAGGTTTAAATACAAAGGTTTATAAGAGACTACTACAAACAACTTTATGCCAATAAAATGGACAACCACGAAGAAATGGACAAATTCTTGGCAAGGTACAATTTTCCAAGACTCAACCAGGAAGAATTAGAAAATATAAACAGACCTATCACAAGTAATGAAATTGAAAACTGTAATTAAAAATCTTCCAACAAACAAAAGTCCAGGACCAGATGGCCTCACAGGCGAATTCTATCAAACATTTAGACAAGAGCTAACACGCATCCTTCTCAAACTCTTCCAAAAAATTGCAGAGGAAGGAACACTCCCAAATTCATTCTATGAGACCACCATCACCCTGATACCAAAACCAGACAAAGATATCACGAAAAAAGAAAATTACAGACCAATATCACTGATGAACATAGATGCAAAAACCCTGAACAAAATACTAGCAAACAGAATCCAACAACATATTAAAAGGATCATACACCATGATCAAGTGGGATTATCCCAGGGATGCAAGGATTGTTCAATACACGCAAATCAATCAATGTGATACACCATATTAACAAATTGAAGAATAAAAACCATATGATCATCTCAATAGATGCAGAAAAAGCTTTTGACAAAATTCAACACCCATTTATAAAAACTCTCCAGAAAATGGGCATAGAGGGAACCTACCTCAACATAATAAAGGCCACATATGACAAACCCACAGCAAACATCATACTCAATGGTGAAAAACTGAAAGCATTTCCACTAAGATCAGGAACAAGACAAGGATGTCCACTCTCACCACTCTCATTCGACTGTAACAGGTTTTAGTTTATCTGCTTGGAGGAACACCAGTTCTGCAGTCCGATGAAAGGAATCCGAGCTTCTGTTCCGTGACTTACTAGCAATGACACAAGAAGGCTGCCTTGGTTCTCCCATCTATGAAATGAGAGGAGCAATAAGGACAGACGACACGGTTATTCCGAAAGCCAAATTAGATCGAATTCCTTGGGCCACTCTCCCTCTCACTCACTGTTCCCTAACCACAACAGACCTCGACAGTTTCCAGACTGTGATCAGCTTTCTCTGGCCTCAGCGTCTTTGTACTTGCTGTTCCGTCAGCCTGGAATGCTTTTCCCCTGACTCTTCCCATCTTTAGTGGCTCCTTTTCATCTTTCATCTTAAGTGTCATCTGCACTGAGACATCTTCCTTTTCTAGAGAAGGGTCTTTGCCCATTAGTCTTTACCATGGCTCTCTGCTTTTTTTCTTCCTCCATAGCACTTTTTAAAATCTATGATTAGTTTTTTCTCCTGTATATCGGTGTCTGAAGCTGGGGTCTTTTCATACTGTATCCTCATCATCTGGTGCAGTACCAGGCATCTAAGCAGTCAATAAATAGCCACTGAATGAATGAATGTATTCAAACACACTTGGGAACTATAAAGTTCTGTATACATAGAGGAGACATCTGATATATATATGTATGTATACGAATACACACACACACACACACACACACACACACACACACACACACACACACACACACACACACCCCACATAGAAAGTGAAATCTGATGATATTGCTCTTAGTATCCTTATTAATGCCCAAATTGTTCCATCTCTGGCCATTGGGGACTTCGGGTTGGCTTCTGGGTTCTTTTGACCTTCAGTCTAACTGCTTTGCTCTCTGCTCTGAAATGATGCTCCAGGAAGGGTCAGTCCCCACACCTTGAAAGAGCTACTTTCCCAGTGGTTTCTCTCAATGCAAAATAGTATTTGAAACCAAAATCTGATTCTAGAGGCGCTTATTGTTACGAGGTTGACTAGTATTCCAGAGTATATGTATTTTAAGTTAAAATACATCATAAGTTCATCCTGATACCTTTTATTCAAGTTCAGGATTCAATCTCACAGATCTCTTCTTTCTCTTACGACAAAAGGCTCATTCTCCATGTCATCAACATAATTACTAATTTTCTTTATCCCACACTATACGCATACAAGGCTCAGAAAAACAATATTATTATTACTATCCCTGAAAATACTGAAAACAAGATTTTTTGCTATTCCTTTTGTCCTTAGGATGCATTATTCCACCTCGTATATACAAAGTTCTGTTTTAAGGTCATTTGGAATAGTTCTTTTCTGCGTGGTTATTGCAAAAATTAGATTTACTTGTTTTACTTTACTTTTAGTACTTAGGAATTGCTTTTTATTTCATTTCTCATAATTAGATAAATATTTAAATATTTCTAAAATCAAATCTATAAAAATAGCATACGTTCAAAGAAGTCTAGCTTCTACTCCACTGTATCCTATTTCCTCCTTCTTTCATAGGCAGCCACTATATTATACATACATATACAATGTGTGTGTGTATGTGTAGACAGATCGATAGATAAATAGGCAGGCAAAGACTCTTTCACTATGTAATTCTCTTATTTTTTCAGTATCATTATTCAGTGTACATTTTCATACGTAGGACGATTTATCTTTATATTTTGAGGGTTACTGTTAAATAATATGCCTCTTATAGGTTGAACTGTATCCCCCACCACACCCCCAGAATCCATGTTTAGTCCTAACCCCTCTTACCTCAGAATGTGGCCGTATTTGGAGACAGAGTCTTTACAGAGGAAATCAAGTTTAAAGTGAAGTCGTTAGGGTGGCTGCTGTCCTTATGAAAAGAGGGAGTTTGGAAACAGACACACACAGGGAGAACACCGTGTGAAGATGAAGGAAGAGACAGCTCAGGGTGATGCTTCCACAAGCCAAGAAGCACCAGGATTTCCCTGATAGGCTTATTCTTGATGAGACATTCTTTCAGCTACAAATGCACACACACCAGTATGTGTGCCTTCCCTCACATGTACACTCATGTGTTCACACACACACACACACACACACACACACTCTAAAGAGTAACCTGACTCTCCATGAGGTTCTGCCAGAAACTAAATTATTGGCAAAAGTTGCCTGATTTGCCCGATTCTGAGTATGTTCCTCCGGTAAGTGGGCTAGCTAGATTCCCTTGCCATCAATAAGAATAAACCAAATGGTGTTATTACAACATCCAGCTATGGGGCCAAATAATTTACGTGTTCATTTCTATATGGTTCTCCATATGGAAAGGGAAGAAACTTCAATTTATCCTTCTGGTTCTTATCTGTCTTCATCATCAGAAGTGATTATTAGTCAGTATTTTAAAAGGAAAATACATTGAAATGAGGTCATTATCTGGCTAAAACCATAGTTAATCACCATCATCTAGATTCTGGCAAATGGAGGGTTCTTAATCATTTGGCCGGAGTAACAACTTTGAAGGAGAAATAGCATTCATCTTTCTTTGGAAACAGAAATCATCAACACCACTGTTCTACCTGAGTACCAAGATACACTGATAAGAAAGAATATTCTACAACCAAGAAAAGAGTGCTTATGGAGAGGTTGTAATAACATGGGAAATGTTTAAGTTTAGACATTGGGTGAATAAAAGCAGGACACGAACATGCAAAAGACGACCGTCAAAGATACTCATGAGGAAAAAAAAAAGTTGAAAAACTATACATTGAAAAACAAAATATTATGGTAGTGATGGGATTACAAGTGATTTTTTTCTATTACATTTCATAGTATTTTCTATTTTAAACAACCAAAAGATTTTTTAAAGAAATAAAATGTGCTAGTTTTTTTAATTGAAGTATAGTTGATTTACAATGTTGTGTTAATTTCTTCTGTGCAGCAAAGTGACTCGGTTATACATATATATACATTCTTTTTCATATTCTTTTCCTTTCTGGTTTATCACAGGATATTGAGTATAGTTCCCTGTGCTATACAGCAGGACCTTACTGTTTTTCCATTCTATATATACCAGTTTGCAACTGCTAATCCTAAACTCCCAGTCCATCCCTCAATATGCTAGTTTTGTCAGTTTATCCTGCAAGATCTAGATATCACTCTTCCTCTTCCAGAATCCCTACAATCTCACATAGGGATTTTCCGTGCTCCAAACTTTTAGAGTGCGGGAGGCAGTAATTTGATAATTTGGTGAGCATCAGAATCACCTAAATGAGCTTTTTAAAGGCATATACCTGAATTCCACTCCAGCCCAACTCAGATTCTCTGGATATGGTGCCCGGGAATCTGTATTTTGAACCCGCATGTCTGGTGTTATTGGTGCAGTTGTTCCACGGACCCCACTCGGAGACATTGTATTAGGGACTTGACTTTTCACTGGGCACATAATTTGGTGCCTGCCACCAGGTTACTAATTATGGAAAAAACAGCCATGGCTTGTCCCAGAGCTCTCAAAACTTTACTGGTGAAAGAACGATAAAGATGACCCAAACACATGCTACCTCTTCCTTTTTTAAAAATATCTGTTATGTGGTTGCATATCATAGTCTACTCACTTCCATCTGTAATTCAGAAGAAAAAAAGCAACTAGAATAATGTCATTTTCTTTGTATACCGTTAGGCACTCCTGTGGAATTCCGCCTATTCACTAAGAGTAGTATCTACCTGATAATGGCTACTTTATACCTTGGCCAAATGCAGCAAAAATAAATGAGGGCATATGAAAGTAAACACATGTGCCCACACATATTTAAAAAGCAGCATACTAAAAATACCTAGTCACCTCCACCTTGAGCTACGCTGGGAAAATAAAACCAATGACCCCAAACAGAAGCAAATGACTAGACAGTCAAGTTGCACACATTTGGCTTAAATAAAGGCAAAGAAAGAGAAGTTCTCACTTACATGATATCTGTTTACTCTACTTACCCAGTTCAGAGATAATGGTCTTAAATAGTTCTAGGAGGATCCTGGTGAACTCAGATCTAGGTTGGGTAGACACATCCATTCTAGAAGGGGTAATTCCCAAGCATGGAACCGATTTCCTAACTATCAAAAGGTTGCTCTACAAAAGTCAATGTCTTTTCAGACTGGGGGCAAGGAGTTGTGTCTGCCCAAGAGATGAATCCAAAAAGTGCAAGGCTAATACTAAGAACGGTTTACCTGAATCATCTCTAATTCTCACAGCAATCATTTTGCAGACAAGAAATCTGAGGCTTATAAAAAAAATACACCCAAGATGCAGACACTGGTTTCTCTGCTTCTG
This sequence comes from Grampus griseus, assembly GCF_964374135.1. Classification (NCBI taxonomy): domain Eukaryota; kingdom Metazoa; phylum Chordata; class Mammalia; order Artiodactyla; family Delphinidae; genus Grampus; species Grampus griseus. Next base: position 30,981,571 of record NC_139008.1, on the reverse strand, counting down.
AAGTCTGCATGTCTCCCACTGCACCACCTGACGGAGGCAATGGAAGAATACCAGGTGCACAGAGAAACGTGGGCCTGTCGGCAGCAAGAATCAACATGGAAGGAAGGAGATGCCAAGATGTTTTGGGACTGTGTCTCCACTGGACATGGAAAAATAGAGGCCCTTGTTGTAAATATGTATTTGTGTGTATGCATGTCTCACAGATACATTTTTAGTAAAATTTTAATACATAAGAACAGTGGACAAATCATTATGGATTACCACTCAATTAATCTTTTACAATTTGAACATACCCATGTAACCACTTACCAAATCAAGGTACAGGACATCACCAGAAACCTCCCTCCAAGTCTATTCCCCCTAATGGTTATCTTCTATCTCCTCTCCCATTCTCTCTCTCTCTCTCTCTCTCTCTCTCTCTCTCACACACACACACACACACACATTTTAAACAAGGACAAAGAATAAAGAACACTTTACACAATACCAGAGCCCCACAGTACTCCCACTTCTTATATAATGTAGCCCAAGATCAATAAGAATCCAATGTTGTCAACCAGAAAGATGAGAAGGAAGAAAGGTATAATCAATAGACCTATCTAGCTAACAGTTTTCATCCTATAACTAACCAATATTTTCCCTTCAAGTCAATGTTGAAAACTTAATCCGTTGGTCCATTTCTCTGCTTAATAAGGAGATGATATCTTGATGCGTGTTGAATCTTGATGTGTGATGCTGACCTTGGCAGGGTTTTGGTACCATCACCCTGAACATCAATAATCCTTGCCCAAAGATCAATATTATAGGGTTGAGGTAAAGATGAATGCTGATCGTAGACTCTGCCTAGCGGTAGAATTTTGAAAATGTTCTTTCTATTGGTATTTCTTTTACCTGTCTCTTTCTCATAAAGGTCAAGTGTAAGGGAAATTTTGGCTAACAGAGCTTGTAAGGTAGTTTTTGGATAATACAGTTTTCTTGTTTTAACAAATGACCTGACACTTATAAGATGCCAATGTCCTCATTAAAAACAAAATGGAAAAAAAGCAGATGTCTGGCATTTCTTAATGAGGCACTGCACTCAGCACATTACAAGAGTTATCAGATTTAACGCTCCCAATAATGTAGTATCAGGTACTATTAACTCAGTTTGCAGATTAGGAAAATACTTCCCAAAGAGGAAATGACGTCCCCAGGGTGGAGAAACAATTTAATCTTGGTCATCTAACCCCAAAGTCTAGCTCTGAATTACTAAATGATCCAATTGGTAAAATAAATGATGTGATTTCAAGTTGTAATCATGGTTCTTAATGTAAAGGCCTCTCAGATGATAAGACAGCTTATAAAGAAATCTGGAAGAATGAAGAGAGGGATAAATCTATCTAGAAGCTCTGGGAGTTTATGTTCCCATGTGAAGATGGAATAGGGATGAGATATTCTATTTGCTCAGCAGAAAAAGGGCCAGCTACACTCTGCTAGTTCACTGCAAACTGTTTATGTCCCATTTCTTTGAGCCATCAAAGGTAAGAAACAGGGCTTCCCTGGTGGCGCAGTGGTTGAGAGTCCGCCTGCCGATGCAGGGGACATGGGTTCATGCCCCGGTCCAGGAAGATCCCATATGCCGCGGAGCGGCTGGGCCCGTGAGCCATGGCCGCTGAGCCTGCGCGTCTGGAGCCTGTGCTCCGCAATGGGAGAGGCCACAACAGTGAGAGGCATGTGTACCGCAAAAAAAAAAAAAAGGTAAGAAGCAGGTCAATATATTTCTCAGTGCCTGAAGTTAGGGAGAAGGTATCTATGGCTAAAATAACCCGCCCTGTTTTAGCCTCTTCAACCAGAGGCAAAGAAAAGGACCAACTAACTCATTTATTGTGAATGATGTTCTGGATATTTGCTGATGGGGAAGGTTATAAATTGTTCTTGATTTCATACAGAGGTTAGCTTTGCATCAACCAAGGCTAATAAATCAGGCCAAAGAGGAATCAAAGCAACCACGTGAAATGCAGTTCACAGGGAAATGTTGATACTGAACAAATCTGAGACAGGCAATGCTCGACTGAGTGACAGTACATAATAGGAAATACAACAGGAGCTATTCTCGAGCCCTAATACAACTCCTTTCAATCTTGCTTCCAACACTATATTTTCCTTCAGTAAGTAATGATGATAAACTCTCATAGTTTTAAAACAATTGTTTTGTTTTCCCTAAGAATTGAGACTCTTCCATTTCAAACCTCTCCTGTGCGTGGGATGTGTCTCCATCCTGTATTGAAGGTGGGGAACCAAAGACACAGAGGAACTGGGTGACCTCCTCTAAGGCACCCAATCACTCTGTCAAAATGGAGAACTAAGGCCAAAACCTAAATCTGCCCCATCTCCACTCCCACCCTCTGGTAAAGACCCCAGGTACCAGGTCAACAGGGGCAAGAAACCTCAAGGTACATCATGAGTCAGTGTAGATGCTTGTGGAAGGAAAGGGTTCAGCAGTTGTTCTCACTACTGTCCCAGATTTCAGAAGCATCATTGCAGTCTCTTGGTTCTGCTGCATGCTCATGTCGACTCACTTGCAAAGAGCCATTTGCTACCTTACAGGAATTGCAGATGGATACTTATTCTTGAACATTCTGGAGCAAGGGAAGAAGAAATTCACTACACGGAATATGATCCTGGGTGCTATCATCTCACATCTTTGGCACAAATACTCAGCAATACCCCACTTAAATAAACAAAATGAAGGGACTTCCCTAGTGGTGCAGTGGTTAAGAATCCGTCTGCAAATGCTGGGGACACGGGTTCGAGCCCTGGTCCCTGGCCCGGGAAGATCCCACATGCCACGGAGCAACTAAGCCCGTGCGCCACAACTACTGAGCCTGAGCTCTAGAGCCGCGAGCCACAGCTGCTGAAGCCTGCATGCCACAACTACTGAAGCCCATGTGCCTAGAGCCCGTGCTCCGCAACAAGAGAAGCCACTGTAATGAGAAGCCCGCGCACCACAATGAGGAGTAGCACCTGCTCACTGCAACTAGAGAAAGCCTGCATGCAGCAATGAGGACCTAATGCAGCCAAAAATAAATAAATTAATTAATTAAAATAAAAAAAGAAAACTCTCACTCTTCAATGACGAGATTCATTTTTTTCCAATTCCCAAGGCAAACTGCTGAAGAGAGCCTTGTCCCTGTCAGAATACAAAACCCATTTATCAGCTCCTGGAGAGTTTCTTTCTGTTATTTGAGGAGGTAACTTCAGTTACCTGTCTCATCTCGCCTGTGCCCATGCTTTCTATCTCCTTCTCTCCGAGGCAATAAAGCAAAATGTCATTGTTTGGGGGATGGTGGAGCCCTCCACAATCCCAGGTGAGAGGTGGAATGAGAGGGTCTCAGCAACGGGATCCAATCAATTAGGAAGAAAACACTGTCTTAACTAAGTTCTGTCCCAAGGATTGACGTCCCCAAAAGGCTAGCCTTTGTGTGTCAAAGAAGTGGGGAGACTAGAAAGTTGATTCGCTTTTCTAAATGCAGGGGCAAGAAGAGGGGACTATTGACTTCTATCAAAATAGACAGAGAGCAAATAGAAGAGAAGACCACAGACAGGGGAGGATTTGAATACAAATGGAAACCACCATGTATAACATCGAGAGTTTCTGGATGAAGTTTCAGGCCAGGGGCACCTACATCACCGCACACACAAAAAAATTAAGCAACATTCTAGGCTCAACATCTGCATGTCATTGGACTGTCTTTATCCTGAAAATGTTTCCTATTGCCTCCAGCTGCTGGTAATGGAGGTGATCTTGGCCAAGATCTTGGCCAAGATCTTGATGACAACAGATAAGCAAACAAGCAACCTCATTTCAGCTAGTTTTATAAGAAGCAGATAAATGTAAGCTGACATGACAGTGTGTGACAAAGGAGGGACACCACCGGGGACTGAGCTGGCAGTACAGATGCCCAAAAGGTCCAGAGAGATGGGTTTCAAGGAGCTGAAAAATCTCCTGAGATTAGAGAAAATGAAAACTATTATATGTATGTGCATGTTCCTGTGAAGAGAGTCCTTGGTTTTCAACAAATGCTCCAAGGTATCTTTTCCACCTTACAAAAGGTTAGAAATAACTTCAAGGGAGAATCATGACAAGGCCACTCTGAGGACCCAAATGATAAGAAGAAACTGGGCATGTGAAGACTTGGGGAGGGTTGGGGAAGGGACAAGGGAAAGTAAGGCTAAGCTGATGTAGGTGATAAAGAAACAGTCCAGAGAATTTGAGGAACAAATAAAAGATGAGAGGTTTTTTTTGCTTGTTTGTTTGTTTTTTTGCAGTACGCGGGCCTCTCACTGTTGTGGCTTCTCCTGTTGCGGAGCACAGGCTCCGGACGCGCAGGCTCAGCAGCCATGGCTCACGGGCCCAGCCGCTCCGCGGCATGTGGGATCTTCCCGGACTGGGGCACGAACCCGTGTCCCCTGCATCGGCAGGCGGACTCTCAACCACTGCGCCACCAGGGGAGCCCAAGACGAGAGATTTTTAAGCAGGTTCACGGAAGGGAAAATGAGGAACTAGGATTATTTAAAGACTTTCTAGGTGTTCACCCCTCAGGAGGTTCAATAAAGACTAGAATTTTGTTGTCGTTGTTTTGCTGAGATATCGTGAGGAAGTCTCACTCTTTCCAAACACACTGGCACCGATACAAGGGTGGGGGGGGGGGAAGCTTGAAATTATGTGAGCAAATGAAGAAGGGCTTCAAACCAGTCTGACCCAGAATGAAATCTCCCAAACAGATAAACACACCCAAGGTCCTGGTCATCTGATATCAACACTTCCCACTTCCTTGTCTTCTCCCCACCTCCAACACACACACACACACACACACACACACACACACACACACACACACAACCATACACTGTGCCTATAAAGTTAATGATTCTTGCATTCTACATCTCCCAGTCAATTTCCTTTGAGTGGTTCCCCCAATCCTATATCCTCAGAATGCCTTTTCAGTGCAAGGGGTAAGTGGTCCCTATGACCCTAACTGCCATTTACAGAGGGATAAGGGAGTGATGTGTGTAGAATTCTCATGGCACCTTCAATGGATCTAAGATATAATGGGGGAGGGGCTTGTAGGGAGGTAGAGAAATAAAAGAAACAAGGAGAGTTGGAAGTACAGTGAAGAGCAAGCAAAGAGGTAAAATAATCGACTAAGGAGCTAAAATAACAGACTAACAGGAGGGACCAAGAGAGAGCAAGGAGTAAGAGGGTTGAGACGAGGAAGGAAGAGAACAGAAGGCAACAGAATGAGAAAGAAGGGCTTAGAAAGGAAAGAAAGGAGACACAAGTGTGGGAATAAAGTAATAAAAGGATGGAAGAAAAGGATGCCAGAAAGGAAAGAAGCAAGACAACCAAGAAAATGGCAGAGTGATGCAAGGTGGAAGGTCCTCTCCAATAATTACATTCAACTGCATCATCATTTGCTTCTTTCTGCCTTGATGACTCAGCTGCAGAAGGAGCTAGCCTCAGTCTCTTCCAGGATGTTGCACTGTGTGAACGCACTTCTGCTCCCACTGCTATGATGCACACTCCCTGTGCTCTCCCAAACAGAGATTCTTTCAGACTGAGGCACACAAGGAAATTGAGTTCAACTAAATGCAAACTGAACTTCAGAAGACCTGCTACTACCCATTACCATAATCAATAAGAGAAAAAATTAATTGCCTGAGGCCATAGTGTAGAAATCCAACTAGACATCTTCTCCCAAGTGATCAGTCCCTGAGTGGATTTTGGTGGGCACACCTGTAAGTAATTTTCCAAATTCATTTGTCTACACAGAATTTCCTTTGTCAGGATTTGTCATCACGTATACATAATTGTTTTAGTTGTTGTTGAACATCTGTCTCCCCCAGTGCACTATAAACTCCATCCATGGAAACAGGCCATGCCTATTTTTTAATTCCCTAGCATTTGGTGCATAATAACCACTCATTAAATAATGCTGATGGATGGACCTAGAGAATATCATAGTAAGTAAAGTAAGTCAAGCAAAGAAAGACAAATATTATATGATATCACTTACATGTGGAGTCTAAAGATTAATAGAAATGAATCTATATACAAAACAGAAACAGACTCACAGACATAGAAAAAAAACTTATTGTTACCAAAGGGGAAAGGGATGGGGGGCAGGGATAAATTAGAAGTATGGAATTAACAGATACAAACTACTATGCATAAAATAGATAAGCAACAAGGATTTATTGTAATACAGGGAATTATATTCAATATCTTATAATAACCTATAGTGGAAAATAATCTGAAAAATATATATATATATATAACTGAATCACTTTGCTGTACAGGAGAAATTAACACAACATTGTAAATCAAGTATACGTCAATAAAAAATAATCATAATCCTGAAGAATGGGTAAATGAATTGGGGGAGTGAGGATCCCAAACCAGAATTCACAGTTCTTAACAAGGAAAAAAATACTGCTCATTTTTCTGGTCTAATTCCTCCACCAGGTTTTTTTTCTTAATCATAAAATTATTTCTCATGCATTGAATACTTAACTGCTATGAAGTTTCAAGCAAAAGACACCAATCTTTACACAATTCCTTAAGCTATGCTCTTCCATTCTTTTAAGCAAATCACAATTTTTTTTTTAATCACCACCATCTTCAAAATTTATCATACTGACAACAAAGAAAGAACAACTTGATTAAGCTTGAAAAACTTTCTCTAAAATCGAAACACTGATTGCCGAGTAAGACTCAACACAGTAGCTTCATCCTGAACTGGCCTCTAAGACGTCCTAACACTGGAACAAACCAATAATCACCAGCGTTTGAGATGTTATGGTTAAATTCGGTTTATCACAATGGGGAGAAGATGGAGTCTGAAAGCCCTCACTCTTCAACACTCCCCACACATGCTGTTCAGAACGCTCCAAGAGTAGAGTTAATGTTGTGATGAACAATTTCACCCAAATTCCACCCCAGGGCCTCTCTGCCCCACTGTGGCCTTCTCCCTGTGACTTTTTCTCAGCATTGTTGGTCTCTTTCTCTCTTTCACTCTTTTTCTTGTTTTCTTTCAATTCCATCCATTTATACGTACACATTCAATATATGAACATATTCTCCTGTGGCAAATCCAAACACTGATCTCTTGACCTTGACTTCTTGATCCCTTGACCATCACCCCTAATCCCAGAGCAACTGCTGCAGTGTTATAAGTTTGTTGTGTTCCCATCCAAACCTCTGCCTGTGCATTTATGAGCCTATATTTATATAGAGAATTATAACACCCTGTTTCATAACTTTTTACATAAATAACCAGATATGCTTTTTGTTCTATAACTAGCTGTTTTCACCCAAAACAACGTCTTAGAGACCGCTCCATATCAGTATAAGACCCTATTTCGTTCTATCAAGTTCTTTTTTCTCATGGTACAGGTGAGTTACTGACCTACATGTCTGGTTATTTTTGTTGCCATTGCTACAGGCCACACCACGGATGAACCTCAAAAACATGCTAAATGAAAGAATCCTTACACAATATTGAATGATTCCATTTGTGAAATGGCCAGAATAGGTAGATCCATATAGAGGGAATGCAGACTGACGGTTGCTAGGGGCTGGGGGAGGGGGGAACGTTGAATGCCTGCTTAATAAGTATGGGGTTCCCATTTGGGTGATAAAAAAAGAGTTCTGGAACTAGATAATGGTGATGGCTGCACAACATGGTGAATGTGCTTAGTGCCACAGAAGTGTACACACTTTAAAAGTAGTTAAAGTAGTAAACTTTACATTATGGGCATTTTACTGAAATAAAACAAATGCAGACCTGCTGAATCGCAGAGTAGATGCTCTTTTGATTTTAATAAAGAACAGCAAATTGCCCTGCAAAACCTTACTTCTTTTCTCTGTGTTTGTATTACTTGTAGTATATGCCTTTCTATGTCTCATCCTCAATTTATTTCAGTATCCGTCTCTCCCTCTTCCTCCCTCTCTCGGCCCTTCTCCCTCCTCTTTCTCTCTCCTCCTCCTCTCTCCCTTGCTCCCACCCTGCCCTCTCGAGGCTCTATTTCCTTTTCAGGATTGTGGGGAACCCCTTCCGACCTTCCTCTCCAACTCCACGAATGGTTCTGATGATAGTCACCAATACTTCCGCAATTGCCCCCCCCCATTCAGGTGTTGTATCTGTTCCAATGACATGCATGGCTTTCCCCTTCCTGCTGCCCAGGGATGAATTCCTAGATGGCTACCTGAGGAACACAAACATACTGGAGGTGGACGGGGTGGGCGGTCTGAGTGTAAGGATGCCTGGAATCCTTATCCCTGCAGTCAGGTCAGAGCCAATGGAAGCACGACATCCACAGAACAACCAAAGTTAAGTTAGTGATTCCAATGTATCACAATTCCTATGATACGAGTTGAGTACTTCCCTCAGAACAGCACAGAACTTTACACTTAAGGCAGCCTCCCAGGCACCTGATGGTCCAGGAAGGACGTTTTTATGTCTACTACTTCCCAGCCGTGTTAGGGAGGTAGCAGAGAGCAGTGGTTAAGGGACCAGGTTCAGGTATCCGACTGCCTAGGTTCAGATCCTGACTCAACCACTTAACTAATGAAGTGACCCTACGTGTATTAACTTACCTCTCTGAGCAGTATTTTGTCGTCTTTACAATGAAGGATTGATCAAAATTAAGCAACAATATATGCAATACAATGAGCACAGGTCCTGTCACAAGACGTATTACTTTCCATTTGCTGCTGTAACAAATTACCATAACTTTAGTGGCTTGAGACAACACACATTATCCTGCAATTCTGGAGGTCATAGGTTCTAAATGGGCTTCACTGGGCTAAAATCAAAGTGTCCACAGGGCTGTGTTCCTCTGGATGCTCTAGGGGAGAATCCATTTCCTTGATTTTCTCCAGCTTCTAGGATTTACCACATCCTTTGGGACACGTCTCCTCCCAGCAATCTCATTACTCCGACTCTGCTCCTTCTGCCTCTGTCATCACATCTCCTCCTCTGTCTCTGACCCTGATGCCTCCTTCCTTCACTTCTGAGGACCCTTGTGATGACATTGGGCTCCCCTGAGGAATCCAGGATAATCTCTCCATCTCAAGATCCTTAACTGAATCACACCTTCCAAGTCCCTTTTGCCACGTGCAATAACACATGCACAGATTCTGAGGATTAGGACATGTACATCTTTGGGAAGCCATTATTCTGCCGACCACATGTGGTAAAATTCATGTATTAGTTGCTGCTGCTTCTTTTCTACTCCTACTAGTACAGAAGAAGAAAATTTCTTGTCCTCCTAAAAGGAAAATGAGAAGCATTCATGGCTCAGCTATCAAGAGAGAAGGTAAAAATCCAATATCCTTTCATGAGAATTCCTCTAAAATTACTTGATACAACATCTCTTTCCTTTTTCACCAATGGGCCACTTGTTTGAAGTATCAAGCACTGAGTTATGTTCCTAAATCTCTATTAAGTGACCCTAAAGTCCTTGAAGGTACTTTGGCATGGAATATTGAGAGAAACAGGGAAGAGAGAAGCAGCATTCTGGATACGTTGGACAATCTTATCTACACAGATTTCATTTTGTCGAGGAGAAAGGCAAAGATTATTCTCCTTTATCATGCTTCCTTTGTTTTGGACAGCATCTCATGAGCACTTTTTTCCTCTTTCTCTCTCCTTTTTCTACTCTTTCCCTTCCCTGTTGCCCTTGCTCACTCCCTTCTCTCTCTTTCTCCAAAAATGGATACAATACTGGGTATCTTCAGCTTTTCATCCCAATGGCTTTGATCCTAGTCTTAGTTGCAACACAAAAGGCAGACTTCACAAGTGACCTCCAAACTCCTGTTGGCCCCAGAAGTTTGTCCCATCACTTGCTGTATCCATGATCTGCAGGCAAGGGATCTGAATCCCTGAGAAAAATCCATTTAACAGAAAAAGGAATAAAGTTGCTGTGATGCGAAGAGCAGTGCACTGGGTTCAGCCCACCTTAGACTTGAACCTCACTTTACTTGGACAAGTTACTTTTCCTTTTTTGGCTTCAATTTCCTTGTCTGTAAGATCAGAGGCTGAGTGTTATGATCTCATGGGTCTCTTCCAGCTCTGAGATTGTGATTCTATCAAAAGAAGGTCTATCTAAATCAAGCGTAGAAGAGCAGAAATGGCATAGACTTTGGAACCAGACAGTCCTGGGTTTGAATCATGGCCTCATTACTTACTAGCTGAGTGTATCTACCAGTTAGGATTCACCTGGTTGCAAATGACAGAAAATTCAAACTATCTTAAACAATGGAGAAGATTTTATCTGGGATTAGCAGATGCAAACTATTATATATAGAATGGGTAAACAACAAGGTCCTACTGTATAGCACAGGGAACTGTATTTAATATCCTGTGATAAACCATAGTGGAAAGGGACATGAAAAAGAAGGCAAATCTACGTATAAATGAATCACTTTGCTGTACAGCAGAAATTAACAAAACATTGTAAACCGACTATACTTCAATAAAATAAATTGAAAAACTAAAAAGTAAATTTTTTTTTTAATTTTCAGAAGAGATATTATCAGCTAATGTAACTAGAATGACTGGTGACAAAGATGGCTTCAGGATTATTTTGAGTCGTTGGACCAATGATGCCATCAAGATTTTGTCCTTTCCAACACTCCGTTCTGCATTCCCTGTTAAAACGACACTATGGACACAAGATAGGAACATGTCAATCATTCCAAGAGCAACATGCATGCTCTTCTTTGTCCTCAGTAATAAGAAGAGGGTCTATTCAGAAGGTTCTCAGAAGCTCCCCCAACCAAATATTCTCCAATCTCATTGTTCTTAACCGTGACTCATACTAATCAATAAACCATTTGCTGTGGCCAGTGAATGGGAATTGTTCTGATTGGTTTAAGCCTGAGTTACACGGCCTGCCTGTTCCAAAGGACACGAACTGCATGGGGTAGGGGTGGAAACCCAAAGGAAAATTATGGCAATTACCAAAAGACAGAGGAAGAATCTGGGGGAGACAAACACTGTGGCCTTTGAGAATATATTTAACCTCTCTGAGCCTCAGTTTACTCATCTATAAACTAGGATAACACCTACCTTTAATTAAGATTAGATACAATGATGCTTATTAATCATTTTTCCTGGCATATGGTTTTCCCTGGCAGCCGTTTTCCAATAAAAAGTAGCTACTATTATCAACATTGTTATCAATATTATTATCACTATAAAATTAACATATCTTCCTTTGGGTCTTCCGAAGTGAGCCTTGAGAAATCTCTCAGATGGCCTCACATATCAGATGAGCTTACAAATGGCATCAAATAACCAGATCAAGAATGTTATAGGATGAGGAGGGATCAGGGTTCTTGCTGCTTTACAAGGAGCACTGTACAAATGCTGAACTGACAGCCCTTAGTAGGTCCAAGCCCTTGGGAATTCGGTGGATATCAAGTTTGGGAGGAGTAGAATAATCCAAATAGATGACCCACAAGTATAACTCCAACCAAGGGGTGGGACGACGTAAGAAATGAAAACATTACTTCAATCTGTGGAAGAATTTTCTTCCAGGCAGAACTGATTACAGAAGGAATAGTTATGTGGGAGGGCAATGAACACTTCATCTCTGGAGACCAAATAACCAGTATCAAGACACAGAAAAGAGACATTTACAGATCAGGTGGGTAAGGGAGGCTCTGGGGGGAAATCCATTCCCTAAATCCATCTCTAGCTCCTAGAGCTGTAGTCAATGCATCCCTTGGCTCATGGCTTCTTCCTCTGTCTTCAAATCAAGAAGCATAGCATTTTCCTTCAGCCATCAAATGCCTTCATCTTCTCCTTCTCCCTCTGTTATCCCCATAAGGATATTTGTGATTATATCATTGGGACCCTCTGAATAATCCAGGATAATCTTCCTATCTAAAGATCCTTAGTTTAGTCAATCTGCAAAGTCCTTTTTTCCATATAAGGTAATATATTAACATATTTACAGAGTCCAGAGATCATGACATGGATATCTTAGTGAGTTATTATCCAGCTTACAACATGGGGCAAGAGAGCAAAAGTGGAGAAGAAAGTCAATTTTAAGAATTGTTACTTAAAGTGCATTATAAACTAGATCCCCATTAATGTTGTTGGAAAGATACAAATAAGAGGAAAATTTCTTTTTAATAATTGATAACTGTGTGTCTCTGAATTTGACACGGTTCTGAGGCTGGACCACAAGGGACATTGGCCAGTATGTAGGTTATAAGCACTAATCAATGAAAATAATCATTTGAAAAAAATCACAGCCAGCAACATGCATCACTTAAAGTAATCATCAAGTAATTACTTCTGTGCAAGCACTTATTTTAAGTAAGTCTTGATGCATAAAGTAGCAGGAAATATTTAGATATCAAAAGCTACTACTATTCTGAGCCAATGTAATCTCAAATGTTGATTCCTCACCTTCTCTCTCTCTCTCAGAGAGAGATTTGTACTGGTAAACTTGGGCAATTACATGAATTAACGAACATGGATATATCCTTTTTTATTAGTCACATTACCTGCTATTTCCCATCCTGTGACATAAGTGACTGAAGTGGTTCAGATGGGAAAAGTGGCAACCTGAAGGGTACGGACCCTTCCTAGATAAAGAAGCCACTACTCACATCTCTCTCATTACTGCTGTTTCAAAATGCAGTATCACCAGAACTTTAATTTTTAAGAGAAGCCAAAAACCCAGAATTTCATGTAGTATTTCCAGATTTTAGAATGTTGGGGGCTAAATCAGGACACTGTGCAGGCCAAATAAAGCTCATGAAACCTGTGACTTGACACCTTGCAAACTCCATTATAAGTTGTTAAGTACTTTTGACTTTACAACCTGAGAACAAAAGGGGGAAGGTTTCACTCAGTGGCGGCACGATATGGTTGTATCTGTATTGAATGTTTATCTCGTGTGCGCACCTACATATACACACCTACACAAACCTATGATTGTGTGAATGAATTATTTTTGAAACCATAAGTTCTTAAAGGATAGCTTTTAACCTCATCTTACAGCTTTGGCCAGCACCAAACTGTTTTCCCTTCAGTGAAGATCTATGTAGGGCTGCAGGTTGTTGCAATAATTACCTACTTCCAGTGAGAGAAGACAAGCCGTCCAAATGCAGTGTAACCAGCCTCAGTGGACAATCTAAGCAAAAAGGTCCCAGGAACCTGGGACACCATCCCAATTGCAACCAGAGAGGTCACTGGTCACATCCTCCCAGGCTAAGGTCAAGGCTTGCATGGAACTACAAATAAACAGTTTACCCAGATTTTAAAACACAGTTTTTAAAAAAGCAACCCCAAAGTCCACATCAACAAATAAAACATGTGAGCAACAAAAACAATGTTTTCAGATTGTGGGAAGAGCTGTCTGCAGGAAAAAACAGGGCAATGAGAGGGAGTGTGATGCAAGGGAGAGGCAAGAAAGATGTGGCACCCCTGAGGAGGTGACATCTGTGCCGTGGCCAGAAGAAACCAACTGCCTATCACTTAGGGGCTAAATGTTCTTGACTGAGGGAAGTAGAAATGCAAAGGCCCAGGGTTAGCAATGAGCCTGTGTACTTAAGAGGCAGAAAGAAGGCTATGGTTCCTGTATTGAGATGAGAGGAAGAGACAGGGATTAGGATTAAACTGGAGCTATGGGCAGAGGCCAGGTGAGAACATCGGAAGGCTTTACACTGGCAGGTCTTAAGCTGGAAGTGACTTAGTCTTATTTACATTTTTAAAAAGCTTACTCTGAAAGTCATTCCACCTCTTTGAGCCTCTGTTGCACTCTCTCCGAGATGCAGCTAATGTTCTTGGACTCTTCAGAAAGTTCAACTTGATCCTGGGGAGAAGCATCTGACATACAGTAAGCACTCCGTGAAAGGGAGCTGAACCTGAACAGGTTGGGGAGCGGGATTGTAAGAACTCTACGAGAGAAGGCAGGGGCTGCAGGTAATGGAGGAAAACGGGTCACTTGAGCCCTGACGGCTCCCGCTCCTAAGAGAAACTGATTTCATGGCCGTGTCTCCCCCCTCCCACGTTTTGATGTCTCCTGCCTATGCTGCAGCTGTGCCCCAACTAGCATCCTATGCTGGCTTCCAACGGGAGAACTAATTTGGATGTATCATGCTGAGAAATCCATCTTCTAATACAAACGTAGCAGGTTAGCACACAAGGAACGGACTGCCAGTGACCCCAGGGGTTACCAAGATAGACTTCTAGAAGCTTGAAGCGTGCGCAATAACACCCCCCTCCCTGTGTTCTGTAGAGCCAAGAAAGTGGGTGGGCTGTTTCCAGCAGTAACAACCGAAACATCAAATACCCACCCCATGAGAATGAGGATTCCTCTCTGGGCATCCATTGAAACAACTAGGCAATATCTACTCAAAATAGCAAAAGAGATCACTTGCTGCAAGTAATGAATCTTTCCTCCTCCAGCTCTTTGGCTTGATTATGTCTACTGGCTCAACACCCACCAAGAGGTAAACCCAGTTTTCAGGGTCTTGGTGCTCTGACCAGGTGTCAGGCCTGAGCCTCTGAGGTGGGAGAGCCAAGTTCAGGACATTGGTCCACCAGAGACCTCCCAGCCCCATGTAATATCAAATGGTGAAGGCTCTCCCAGAGATCTCCATCGCAACTCTAAGACCCAGCTCCACTCAATGACCAGCAACCTACAGTGCTGGAGACCCTATGTCAAACAACTATCAGGACAGGAACACAACCCCACCCATTAGCAGAGAGGCAGTATAAAATCATAATAAGTTCACAGACACCCCAAAACACACCACTGGACGTGGTCCTGCCCATCAGAACACAGGCACCAGTCCCCTCCACCAGGAAGCCTACACAACCCACTGAACCAACCTTACCAACTGGGAGAAGACATCAAAAACAACGGGAACTACGAACCTGCAGGCTGCAAAAAGGAGACTCCAAACACAGTAAGTTGAGCAAAATGAGAAGACAGAGAAATACACAGCAGATGAAGGAGCAAGGTAAAAACCCACCAGAGCAAACAAATGAAGAGGAAATAGGCAGTCTACCTGAAAAAGAATTCAGAGTAATGATAGTAAAGATGATCCAAAATCTTGGAAATAGAATAGAGAAAATACAACAAACATTTAACAAGAACCTAGAAGAACTAAAGAGGAAACAAACAATGATGAACTACACAATAAATGAAATTTAAAATTCTCTAGAAGGAATCAATAGCAGAATAACTGAGGCAATAGAATGGATAAGTGACCTGGAAGATAAAATAGTGGAAATAACTACAACAGAGCAGAATAAAGAAAAAAGAATGAAAAGAATTGATGACAGTCTCAGAGACCTCTGGGACAACATTAAATGCACCAACATTCAAATTATAGGGGTCCCAGAAGAAGAAGAGAAAAACAAGGGACTGAGAAAATATTTGAAGAGGTTATAGTTGAAAACTTCCCTAATATGGGAAAGGAAATAGTCGATCAAGTCCAGGAAGCACGGAGAGTACCATACAGGATACATACAAGGAGAAACACGCCAAGACACACATTACTCAAACTATCAAAAATTAAATACAAAGAAAAAATATTAAAAGCAGCAAGGGAAAAGCAACAAATAACATACAAGGGAATCCCCATGAGGTTAACAGCTGATATTTCAGCAGAAACTCTGCAAGCCAGAAGGGACTGGCAGGACATATTTAAAGTGATGAAAGGGAAAAACTTACAATCAAGATTACTCTATCCAGCAAGGATCTCATTCAGATTCGACGGAGAAATTAAAACCTTTACAGACAAGCAAAAGCTAAGAAAATTCAGCACCACTAAACCAGCTTTACAACAAATGCTAAAGGAATTTCCTTAGGCAGGAAACACAAGAGAAGGAAAAGATCTACAATAATGAACCCAAAACAAATAAGAAAAGAGTAAAAGGAACACACATATTGATAACTACCTTAAATGTAAATGGATTAAATGCTCCAACTGAAAGACATAGACTAGCTGACTGGATACAAAAACAAGACCCATATATATGCTGTCTACAAGAGACCAACTTTAGACCTAGGGACACATACAGACTGAAAGTGAGGGGATGGAAAAAGATATTCCATGCAAATGGAAATCAAAAGAAAGTTGGAGTAGCAATTTTCATATCAGACAAAATAGACTTTAAAATAAAGACTATTACAAGAGACAAAGAAGGACACTACATAATGATCAAGAGATCAATCCAAGAAGAAGCTATAACAATTGTAAATATTTATGCACCCAACATATGAGCACCACAGTACATAAAGCAAATGCTAACAGCCATAAAAGGGGAAATTGATAGTAACACAATAATAGTAGGGGACTTTTAACACCCCACTTTCACCAATGGACAGATCATCCAAAATGAAAATAAATGAGGAAACACAAGCTTTAAATGATACATTAAACAAGATGGATTTAATTGGTATTTATAGGACATTCCATCCAAAAACAGCAGAATACTTTCTCCTCAAGTGCTCATGGAACATTCTCCAGGATAGATCATATCTCAGGTCACAAATCAAGCCTTGGTAAATTTAAGAAAATTAAAATCGTATAAAGTATCTTTCCCGACCACAACGCTATGAGCCTAGATATCAATTACAGGAAAAAAATCTGTAAAAACTACAAACACATGGAGGCTAAACAATACATTACTAAATAACCAAGAGATCACTGAAGAACTCAAACAGGAAACCAAAAAAACTAGAAACAGGGCTTCCCTGGTGGCGCAGTGGTTGAGAGTCCACCTGCCGATGCAGGGGACACGGGTTCATGCCCCGGTCCGGGAAGATCCCACATGACACGGAGCGGCTGGGCCCGTAAGCCATGGCCGCTGAGCCTGCGCATCCGGAGCCTGTGCTCCGCAACAGGAGAGGCCACAACAGTTAGAAATAAATAACAA
Organism: Grampus griseus; assembly: GCF_964374135.1. Classification (NCBI taxonomy): domain Eukaryota; kingdom Metazoa; phylum Chordata; class Mammalia; order Artiodactyla; family Delphinidae; genus Grampus; species Grampus griseus. Next base: position 30,964,619 of record NC_139008.1, on the reverse strand, counting down.
AAAAAACCAAAACAAAATAAAAATAAAATAAACAAAAAAACCCCCCAAAAACCCCAAAAAAAACAAAAAAATAAAATAAAATAAAAACAAAAAAAAAAACAGAATCAAATGACAGTGAAAACACAATGACCCAAAACCTATGGGATGCAGCAAAAGCCGTTCTAAGAGGGAAGTTTATAGCAATACAATCCTACCTCAAGAAACAAGAAACATCTCAAAATAAACAACCTAAACTTACACCTAAAGCAATTAGAGAAAGAAGAACAAATAAATCCCAAAGTTAGCAGAAGGAAAGAAATCATAAAGATCAGATCAGACATAAGTGAAAATGAAGGAAAAGATAGCAAAGATCAATAAAACTACAAGTTGGTTCTTTGAGAAGATAAACAAAATTGATAAACCATTATCCAGACTCATCAAGAAGAAAAGGAAGAAGACTCATATCAATAGAATTAGAAATGAAAACGGATTAGTAACAAATGACACTGCAGAAATACAAAGGATCATGAGAGATTACTACAAGCAACTATATGCCAATAAAATGGACAACCTGGAAGAAATGGACAAATACTTAGAAAAGCACAATCTTCTGAGACTAAACTGGAAAGAAACAGAAAATATAAACTGACCGATCACAAGCACTGTAATTGAAACTGTGATTAAAAATCTTCCAACAAAGAAAAGCTCAGGACCAGATGGATTCACAGGCAAATTCTATCAAACATTTAGAGAAGAGCTAACACCTATCCTTCTCAAACTCTTCCCAAATATAGCAGAGAGAGGAACACTCCCAAACTCATTCTACAAGGCCACCATCACCCTGATACCAAAACCAGACAAAGATGTCACAAAAAAAGAAAACAACAGGCCAATATCACTGACGAACACAGATGCAAAAATCCTCAACAAAGTACTAGCAAACAGAATTCAACAGCACATTAAAAGAATCATACTCCATGATCAAGTGGGGTTTATCCCAGGGATGCAAGGATTCTTCAATGTATGCAAATCAATCAATGTGATACACCATATTAACAAATTGAAGGAGAAAAACCATATGATTATCTCAATAGATGTAGAAAAAGTTTCTGACAAAATTCAACACCAATTTATGATAAAATCCCTCCAGAAAGTAGGCATAGAGGGAACTTACCTCAACATAATAAAGGCCATATATGACAAACACACAGCCAACATCGTCCTCAATGGTGAAAAACTGAAACCATTTCCACTAAGATCAGGAACAAGACAAGGTTGCCCACTCTCACCACTCTTATCCAACATAGTTCTGGGAGTTTTAGCCATAGAAATCAGAGAAGAAAAAGAAATAAAAGGAATCCAAACCAGAAAAGAAGAAGTAAAACTGTCACTGTTTGCAGATGACATGGTACTATACATAGAGAATCCTAAAGATATCACCAGAAAACTACCAGAGCTAATCAATGAATTGGGTAAAGTTGCAGGATAGAAAATTAATGCACAGAAATCTCTTGCATTCCTACACACTAATGATGAAATATCTGAAAGAGAAATTAAGGAAACACTCCCATTTATCACTGCAACAAAAAGAATAAAATACCTAGGAATAAACCTACCTAAGGAGACAAAAGACCTGTATTCAGAAAACTATATGGTAGAAAACTATCATATAACTGATGAAAGAAATTAAAGATGATACAAACAGATAGAGAGATATACCATGTGCTTGGGTTGGAAGAATCAGCATTGTGAAAATGACTATACTACCCAAGCAATCTACAGATTCAAGGCAATCCCTATCAAACTACCAATGGCATTTTTCACAGAACTAGAAGAAAAAGTTGCACAATTTGTATGGAAACACAAAAAACCCTGAATAGCCAAAGCAATCTTGAGAAAGAAAACAGAGCTGGAGGAATCAGGCTCCCAGACTTCAGACAATACTACAAAGCTACAGTAATCAAGAGAGTATGGTACTGGCACAAAAACAGAAATATAGATCAATGGAACAGGATAGAAAGCCCAGAGATAAACCCACACACATATGATCACCTTATCTTTGATAAAGGAGGCAACAATATACAATGGAGAAAAGACAGCCTCTTCAATAAGTGGTGCTGGGAAAACTGGACAGTTACATGTAAAAGAATGAAATTAGAACACTCTCTAACACTGTACACAAAAATAAACTCAAAATGGACTAAAGACATAAACGTAAAGCCAGACACTATAAAACTCTTAGAGGAAAACGTAGGCAGAACACTCTATGACATACATCACAGCAAGATCCTTTCTGACCCACCTCCCAGAGAAATGGAAATAAAAACAAAAATAAATAAATGGGACCTAATGAAACTTAAAAGCTTTTGCACAGCAAATGAAACCATAAACAAGACAAAAAGACAACCCTCAGAATGGGAGAAAATATTTGCAAATGAAGCAACTGACAAAGGATTAACCTCCAAAATTTACAAGCAGCTCATGCAGCTCAATATCAAAAAAACAAACGACTCAAAAACGGGCAGAAGACCTAAACAGACATTTCTCCAAAGAAGATATACAGATTGCTAACAAACACATGAAAGAATGCTCAACATCACTAATCATTAGAGAAATGCAAATCAAAACTACAATGAGGTATCACCTCACACCGGTCAGAATGGCTATCATCAAAACATCTACAAACACTAAATGCTGGAGAGGGTGTGGAGAAAAGGGAACCCTCTTGCACTGTTGGTGGGAATGTAAATTGATACAGCCACTATGGAGAACAGTATAGAGGTTCCTTAAAAAACTACAAATAGAACTACCATATGACCCAGCAATCCCACTACTGGGCACATACGCTGAGAAAACCATAATTCAAAAAGAGTCATGTACCACAATGTCCACTGCAGCTCTATTTACAATAGCCAGGACATGGAAGCAACCAAAGTGTCCATCGACAGATGAATGGATAAAGAAGATATGGCACATATATACAATGGAATATTACTCAGCCATAAAAAGAAACGAAACTGAGTTATTTGTAGTGAGGTGGATGGACCCAGAGTCTGTCATACAGAGTGAAGTAAGTCAAAAAGAGAAAAACAAATACCGTATGTTAACACATATATATATGTGGAATCTAAAAAAAAAGAAAAAAAAAAAAAGGTTCTGAAGAACCTGGGGGCAGGACAAGAATAAAGATGCAGGGCTTCCCTGGTGGCGCAGTGGTTGAGAATCTGCCTGCTAATGCAGGGGACATGGGTTCGAGCCCTGGTCTGGGAGGATCCCACATGCTGCGGAGCGACTGGGCCCGTGAGCCACAACTAGTGAGCCTGCGCGTCTGGAGCCTGGGCTCCTCAACAAGAGAGGCCGCAATAGTGAGAGGCCTGCGCACCGCAATGAAGAGTGGCCCCCGCTTGCCACAACTAGAGAAAGCCCTCGCACAGAATCGAAGACCCAACACAGTCAAAAATAAAAACATAAGTAAATAAATAAATAATATTAAAAAAAAACAATAAAGATGCAGATGTAGAGAATGGACTTGAGGACACAGGGAGGGGGAAGGGTAAGCTGGGACGAAGTGAGAGAGTGGCATGGACTTATATACACTACCAAATGTAAAATAGCTAGCTAGTGGGAAGCAGCCGCATAGCACAGGGAGATCAGCTCGGTGCTTTGTGTCCACCTAGAGGGGTGGGATAGGGAGGGTGGGAGGGAGACACCAGAGGGAGGAGATATGGTGATATATGTATATGTGTAGCTGATTCACTTTGTCATACAGCAGAAACTAACACACCATTGTAAAGCAATTATACTACAATAAAGACGCAAAAAGAAAAGAATTTTTTTTTGGAAAAAAAAAAGCAACACAGCCTCAATTAGAGATCATGATATGTGGAATCAAAAGAACTAGGGTTGGGCTTCCCTGGTGGCGCAGTGGTTGAGAGTCCACCTGCCGATGCAGGGGACACGGGTTCGTGCCCTGGTCCGGGAGGATCCCACATGCCGTGGAGCAGCTGCGCCCGTGAGCCATGGCCTGTTGCTCCGCAAAGGGAGAGGCCACAATAGTGAGAGGCCCGCATACCGCAAAAAAAACCAAAACAAACAAACAAAAAAAACAAGAACTAGGGTTTGGGTCCTGATTCTATCCAGTCTGTTTCAGCTTCCTGCCCTTGGGTGAGTCATTTATCAATGCCTTTTTTTTTTGAGGCAGAGAGAGCAGTACTCAGTTTTTTGACTGCGTGGGGGTCAGCGCCCCTAACCCTGGCATTGTCCGAAGGTCAACTGTACTGACAACGAACAATTTGAAACACAAATTGTCAAATGAGGAAGGCAAGTTGCAGAACAGTGTATAGAGATGACCACCACGTGTGAGTGAGTGGTATATTCATTTACTGATTGAGAAAACTTAAGGTGCCAGGCACAAGGGACACAGCAGTGAACAAAACAAGTCCTGGTTCCATGGTGTTTACAATCTGATGGAGAAACACAGATAATACACATGACAAAAGGCTACATATCATGTTGCAGTAAGATACAGGTCCCATAGTAATGCCTGAATTTCGCTGAACCACGTGAAATCGCCAATATGCGACCACTTTGACCTATAACAAGGTAATTTCATAAGGTCTAACTTAATACATACACAGACAAAATGATGTAAAAGAAACGGACAGTGGTTCCTCCAGGAAGGCAGATGAAGGAAGGGAAATGCTTGCTCTATCCATGGTGGGTTGACTAATTTTTTTTATCACATGCATGTACTGCTTATTCAAAACAAATAAATATTTTTAAATATATAACCGTAAGAGCACAATAAAGTCGGCACACAGAGAGAGGCAAAAGGTAGATAAGGATGGAGTGAGGATTAAGAGCTAAGAGGAGGCAGATTTTTTTTTTTTAATGCAAAAGTAACCAGGTGACAGTAGGCAGGTGACATACCATAGAAGGGTTTGCTCAGTTCGAAGCCATAAGTGGCCATTTATTTTGATTCAACTCAGTCCCTAAGGATAGCACAATTCCTAGACACAGATCAGGAGAAGCTAGTGGAAACCGGGGAGAGACCTGGATGGGACGAGATGCAGTGGAATCCATACCTGGACTCACCAGCATACCTGCCCCAGGTGATCCTCGTGGGTCTTTCTTATCTGCACTCAATTCACCGACACAAGCACGGATTACAAAAGGCCACTTCCCATCACCACCCTCCATGTTCTCAGAGTCTCCCCTAAATGAGCAAAACCTGCCAACCTGATCTTTCCTGAAGGAAATGAATGCCAGTGTATCATTCCAGCACAGAACAGAGAAGCTAGGTCACGTGGCCAGAGGCAAACCCAGCAGGAAGAGATCATACGGGACAGAGATAACCAAGAGGCAGCCAAACACATAAAGACTGGAACTGAGTTTCCTAAAGATGTCGGCCTGGCATGGAGTGGCCACTTATTTTGGGCCAGACACAGGCCCCTCTGCTCTCTCTGAGTGTCCCCTCTGAGCAGGCACGTATAACTTTGAACTCAGCTCGAATTCCTGCTCTCTACGTCCTAGCTTTGTGCCCTGGGGCACACTGATCAATATCTCTGAGCCTCCATCCTCCAGGCAGATAAAATAAGGCCTACCTGGCTAGTGTCCTTATTTTATTATTAATTATCTAGCTGTTCATTTTGGTATATATGTCTAGCTTTTTATATTACCCTGTAGGCTTATGCAAGAATAAGCCCACCTAGGGGAATTCCCATCTGCTTATTTTTCTGAGTCCTCCAGAACTTTCAAGATCAGAGTTTGTTCCAGAGACAAGAGTGTTTAGTCTTAAGAAGATTGAGTGCCTACCTCTGAAAATTATTGTAAAATTAAATGAGATCATGTGTTTAAGACAGTTCCTAGCACATAGTAGGTTCTCAACAAATGCTTCCCACCATTATCATCCATCCATGAGGACCATGGATATACAGCATTAATAAGTGATGACTAAATAAAAGGGCAGACCTTGAACCCCAGGTGGTAAAGGGTCTTACCTTGTCTGTTTAGGGCTCTTACCTTGGTCCCCAGGGATGACATGTATTAACACTGAGCTAATCTCTCAGCCAGGACTGCCACTTTGCATAACTACAGGGGGTAGTATTCATATTGTATTCCATAAGCATAGTCTCCCACTGGCATCTGGAGTTGAGCAACATGGCAGCTCCCCTGTGCTAAAGTTTCAGGTTTGCTGGGTAATCACTGTAGCATTGTTTCCATGGTATCCCACCCCACCTCTTCATGGCCAGTACACTCAGCCATTAATGCCACACTCTTCCTTGGCAACTGCCACCCCCACAAGAAACTAGGGAGATGCCCACCTACCACTCCCCACTTTTTCTGATTCATGAATCAATTTGAAATTATAGGGAAATATTTGTGCCTTTACTTTGAAGATGGTTCTTATCATTAATTGTAGGTAAATGTTAAACTAACTTTTTCAGTGCTAAAGTTATCTGCCCAGGGCCTTATGCTAGATAGAATTCTAGGTTTGGAGGTGAGAGGGAACTTAGAGATGCTCTAGGCTTCCGTCATTTGTTTTAAGAGAATTTGAGTCTCAGAAACGAAAATGGACTCAACCAAGTTTGTTCAGCTCATGAGCAGCTCTTTGCTATCAATATCTCCAGTCCACCCTTAAGTACTTAGCAAGATGCCAGGGGACCTACGATTGCCTGGGCCTCGATTCTAACAATCATTTCAAGTAAAAAGGTACTGCTGACATCAGTATCCAATCCTTCTCCTGCTGGTAGCAACATTCTACTTCCTTTCGGGAATCACTAACTCTCCCCAGTCACATTGGTGAGGGCATTAATCAAGGCAGGTGCCCTCCCCAGGTCAAGGTGGAACCGAGATAAACCAATCAGACTCATTCCCTTCATTGCAATCAGCCCATGGTCAGAGCTGATTCACCCTGGCTCTGTGCTGAAATAACTGCCCATCAGATCCTGCTTCCTAGGTCCCCAGAGAGACTGTCCTTCCTGTTCTTGCAGAGACATGCTTTTCCAGAGCATCCCTGAAACCTACCATTGAAGTATTTTTCAATCCAAGTTACCCAGAGTTGGTTTTTTCTCCCTGCTCTCCTATTGCAGAACCAGAAAGCAGGTATCTGCTTTGTGATGGGGTGGTATTCACCAAACGTCCTTCAGGGCGGGCTCACCATCATGCCCTCCAAAGCCACTTAGCACCTACTGTCTGGACCACGCATGTAAGTACTTAACCACACACAATGCTATATTGCTCTGACTTTCACCGTAACACTTATCTCTGCAGACAGACAACAATCTTCCTGAAGGCCAGAGACCATATCATACTGAGAGATCTTCCATCCCAATGGATAGTGGTCAGCTATGAGGTGTGACACCACTAATTTGTTAGAATTCCAGTTCAAACAGTGGCATTTGTGATTTTGGCTTTTTTGTAAATTATAGCACATTCAAAGTCATTTCTATAATCACATCATTCTTGTGCACCTGTGTTCTGAGATGTTTTCTTGAGTGGGAAAGAAATGAAAAAGACTTCTATTTTATGCTTTGTCTTCCATATTTTCTAATCCTGTAAAGAACAGAGCACGTGCTCAGTAATATGTTGACCTGAATTGATTACGTGACATCTTGCAAGCAATAAAATCATATTTCTAAAAAACGTTTAAAATTCTCCCTCACCTCCTTTTCTCCTGGTTCCAGTCCCCCAAGAAAGAAAGCTTTTATTAATGCAGATAACCCTCATTCATATGCTAAACTCATTTCTATTTACAGAATAATTGTAAGAAGACTAGTCATCTAGCCAAGGCTTTTAACTCAGGGATCACAAATGCAGTGGAGAGACAGTTAAAGAAACCACATAAAGCCCATTCAGTAGAGTCTAAGAGGGTGGCCATGTGGGTAGGCAGAATATTGGTCCCCAAATAATGAGGTCCACATCCTAGTCCTTGGAACCTGTGAATATGTTACCTTACATGGCAAAGGGGACTTTGCAGATGTGATTAAAGTAAGGATCCTGAAATGGGAAGATGGTCCTGGATCTTCTGGGTGGATCCAATGTAATCACAAGGGTCCTTAAAAGAATCAGAAAGGAGTAAAATGAAGAATGGAGTCAGAGAAAGAGATTTGAAGATGCTATGTTGCTGGCTTTGAATATGGAGAAAGGGGGCCACGAGCCAAGGAATGCAGGCAGCCTCTAAAAGCTGGGAAAGGCAATAGAACAGATTCACCCCTAGAGCCTCCAGAAGGAACACAGCCCTGCTGACACCTTCATTATAGCCCAGTAAGACTCATTTCAGACTTCTGACCTATAGAATGTAAGATAACAAACTTGTGTTGTTTCAAGCCACTAAGTGGATGGTAATTTGTTAGAGAAATAGGAAACTAATACACCCAAGTATCAGCTTCAAACAACTGCTGCAGTTCTGGAATGCTGATTCAATTTGCCAGTTCTTCTAGTTTTTAAAAAGCAACTCAAACCTAGATAGTTTAATGAAAACTAATTTGACTTTTTAACACTCTGAGCCCCAGAGAATATCTGTGGGCTAGATTCAGCTCACAGGCTGCCTCTCAACCTCTTCTCTACTCCCGTGAAAGCATTCTCCTTGTGTGATCATGGAGAATGGTCATCCTGCTTCTGCCTAGACATGTCACATGATGGGAGCTGACCGCTTTCGTAAGCATCATCCCAACGCCCAAGAGCTTTGATCTTTCGAAGGATCTGCGGTCTCTCTCCCACAGAATAGTCCTTTAGATGTCTGAAGACTGCTTTCACGTGGCCTCTGCCATTCTTCTTGAGACCCTTCCTGGAATCACAGTTCTCTCTGCTCACATTCCGAGTTTTCTCATGCCCTTCTAAAATGTAGTGACCAGTACCAACCAGCATCCCCCTGCATCAGGACCAAGGACTCAAAACCATGGCAGCCTCTCTTCTGTATCTTCTCAAATGCAGATAATATAAACTATGCTTCAAATTTTTCAATCTTTTCCTAGATAAAGACATCTTGTCCAGCAAAGAGAAAATCACTCAAAGTGACCGCTGTGTGGTTTGGCATACCACCCCCTCCAGCCTCCTTTCTCCTCCTGGAAATTATCAAGCTCTTGAGTCAACTTCTACTCATCCCTCGAATCTTGCTCAAGCACCACTTCCTCAAAGAAGCCCTCCCTGACCAGCTACAAATCTGGGTCAAACTCTTCTGCTGAATGCCCTCTTCCTTTAGAACACTCTCTCCGTAAGTATGCACAGTTACTATGGCTAGCCGTTTAATGTCTGTGACCCCCACTAGATTATAAATTCTGGGGGGGGGGGGTAGGGTCTAAACCTATGTTTGCTCATCATCCTCCCTGGTGCCTAGTCCAGCTAATAAATGGGTGGGTGGGTGAATGTGTGGGAGAATCTAACTTGTCAATATTCTGCCTTATTATTAACAGAAATGGAAGTTTCGGCCTACTAATGTCATTTGGTCATTTTTTCATGGATGAATACCACCACCTTTTCAACCTAGCACTTGTGGAATAAATTTTGTAAATGATATGCAAGACTTCAGTACTTATGTCACTTGAATGATAACTTCATTCCACATTCTAGGTCGGTGACCTATATTTGAAGCTTGGTTTCACTGGCCTTTATATGTTCTTTCCTCCTGGCTTTGGCATTTACTAATCTGTTAAGAAAACCTTGGGTCTTCATTCAGTCAACAAACACAGCCTGAGTGGCTACTATGAGCCAAGCCCACAGGGCAGCTGAAGATAAGCAAGTGAATAAAGCATGACCCCTGCCCTTAAAACACTCACAATCTAGTAAGAGAGACAGAGACATAAATAGATGACCGTGTAACCCGTGTAACCGTGTTAAGTGCTATTATTAAAGAAAGCTGGGTTTTGTGGGAATAGCAGGGTTTAACTGGTGAGAATGGGACAGGAGCCCCAGACAAATGGAAAAGCATTACAAAGGCCTGGAGGTATCTCAAGAAATGACAAGTATTTTAAGTGGTTGAAACATAGGTGAAAGTGAAGAGAGACAAGCCTAGAAGGCTATGAATGGAGGGAGTTGGGCAGCAGATTAAGTGACACAGACTTTATCCACAAGTAATGGATTATTAATAGGAGCATGACATTTGCATTTCAGAAAAAAATTCTAGTGTCTATGGGAAGATGCACGGATAGAAAGGTAAGAGGGCATTTCAAAGGGTGTTATAACAGCCAAATGAGAAATAATTGGAGTCTTATAAAGGATAGGAGGGACGATAGAGAGAGAGCCATAGACTTGAAAGATCCACAATGTTTTATAAAACAGACCCAAGTATAGAGACCTGTGGCATGCCACCAGAGACCTGCTTCCAGGTGACTTACTTCAAATTAGTAGTGACAAATTATTAATGACTAGTTTACTTAAGAAAAAAAAAACGGACTCCCTGCTGATTCTGAAAGTACTTCAAATTTCGAGTATACTTACATTTGGGAAGTTGCTTTGCCCTGTGTACGCAGTTTGCACTAGATTAATTTGTATGCATTTAACATTGCAGCATAAGCTTACTCTCAAGTGTTTTCACCTGCTCAATCATCCATTCACTATATTCCTTCAACAAACATTTACTGAGCACATACTATTTACCAGGCCCTGGTAACTGCAGGGGACGGGGAGGTAAAACAACTCTGTCACTGCTCTGAGGAAGCTTGTGGTTGATGTAGGAAATGAGCACCCATGCAGACCGTCACTCAATAACATGGTGGGCATGCCCTGGGAAAAGGAAGCCCAGGGGGTCACAGGGGTACCTAACCCAGCCTATGATAGGGTAGGGGACAGTCAGGAAAGACACTTTGGATATTTGAGAGTTGTTCAGCTTCTCAACTGGACAGTGGGCTTCTCATGGTGAGTGTTCCCTCCAATCACCCCAGGCGATGCTCAACATACGGCTTGACGGGACAGGTTCAGACCTCTACTTCCTGCACGCTGTGTTTCCACACATGCTTGGGAAAGCAAAGGACTCTTGCTCCATGGATGCGCTGCATCTAGTATTTGTAAGGGGCTACAGCTGTGCGCCAATCACAAACCCATTTCAGTGCACAATGCAGATGGCAGTCAACAAATCATGCACCTTATGAAGGCAGGGAGCCCTCTCCTCCTTGGTCACTGCTGGGGCCAGAGCGTCTGGCATAGCCACTATGAGATGAATGGATAACCAAGAGGCTGGGAGTTTAGCTGAGCTGCAGTTTTGCAATAATTTCTCTCCCCCTTTGAGTGATTATGTTGCTCTCCGCCACATTAGGGCAACGTAGGCTTATGCATCTCTGACTCAACCAGAACCACCCCTGACCTCACCAGCGTCCCTTACACAAGGCGGCAGGATGGAGCTGGTCTGCCAGACGAGCCTTCCACACCTCCTCTGCTGAGTCTTCAAATATCATCAGTCATACTGGAAAACGGCCCCAGCCCACTGTTGGTTAATGGACCATGATGGATGAACACAAATGCAGGAAGATGCCTCTTTCTGTCCTCGCAGAGGTGTTTCTATGGGGGCAAACGAGGCTGTGTCCAGAGCCAATCATGACCACGTACGCAAGCCCGAAGCATGCCATGAACTTCTCCTCTTTTGGCCACAAAGTAACCAGGGCAAGATGAAGAAATGGCCATCTTTAAGAGGCTCCATGAGGAAGACAGACAAGTAAATAGATAATGATCACATGCTGTTGGAAGTGCTGGGATGGCACCATCACAAGGCATCTGATGAGTCTGGGGGTCACAGAAGCTACCTGGGGGAGACAATGCCTGACGGCAGGACTGGAAATTACTTCTGCGCAGGGTATGATCACCCAAGTGAATGGTCTAGAGCCAAACAGCCTAGGTTAGCATCTTGGTTCTGCCTCTTTCAAACTGCGTTAGTAGCAAGTTACTACGATTACTCTGAGAAACGTGAACGGTATCAACTCCTAGTTCATGGGGTTGTTGTGTGGACTGTGCCATAAAAGGCATGAGAACAAGCTCGGGACCCCGTGGGTGCTCGGTAAACACTGGCCATTAATTATTACCAGGGCTGGGACCAGGGCAAAGTGAATGAGATTCTTGCTTTGGATACAAAATTTAAGGTGTCAAAAGACTCAGCACTAAAGATAAGAGTTTAATGCCACATTTTTACAAATCAAAATAAATGCAGGAAAATCCATGGTGAAAGAAATATCAGAATTTGAAATAAAGACAGAATCTGGCCCTGCACTTGCCTGACCCGCCTGGCTGGCACTGAGTCCTGGTCCTGTTGGATCCTCTTTTTATTTAAAAATTCAATATATAGCTCATCATAGAATTCTTTACATTAATTTCTGTCCTTTTAAGTACTGCATTAAAATAGCATTTATTTTGATAAGTTTTTGGCGCCCCCTTGAATTCTGTACCCGAGGCGAGTGCCTCACCGGCTCACCCAGTCCTGACCCTGATGCATTTCTTTCAAATTTTTCTATTATACTATGAACATACGTCACATTTATAATTAGAAAAAACGGTAAGATGACAATTTTAAAGAGATGAATTGTTAAAAGGAGACTTGAGCAGGAGTCACTTCAATCAGCTTGGGAGGCAAAGCAAAACATGTGAGCCATTTCAATCACAAAACCATAAAACAGCACACGATAAAGTACCTGCTAAGTGAAACATCGGTGGATGTTGTAAGAATTCTGATCAAGGGGAGAGAAAGGAAGGCTGGTGTTTTCTAGAAAGAGTCAGAAGAGAAGGAGGTGGGGTTTGGGAGGTAGCACCAGAAGGCACACATCAATCCCATCATAGCTGACATGCCTTCCAGCCCCTGGAGAACAGCTCACCTAAATGTGGAAGGGACAGCCAGCGCTTGTACACTGTGGTGGTCCAGGTCTCAGCTCCACTCTGCAGCCAGACCTGCTTACAGACAGGTGAGAGGATCCTGGAGGCTGTTCAGGCTGTTCACCTGGGGCATACTTTCACAGAGGGAGTGGGGAGCCTCCGGGCCCGCTAGTGCTGAGGCTGCATGAGGGGAACTCAGTCAGGGAGGTGGCTGTCCTGGCGCTGCGGCACTCCGCTCGGCCCACCTGTCACTGCATTCGCCCGTAAGCAGCGTGCCCAGCTCTGTGCTGCACCGTGAAGATGAGCAGGAAAGAAACTCGCCTCTCATCTCTGGGCTGCTCTGACTGTCCAGGTCCCAGATTCATAAGCACAGACGCTTTGGAAACCCTGATTGTCACAAATGAGAATACATTCAGAGCTACAGCTCCAAACGCTTGGTCTGGGCACTGGCTGGGGCCTGCATTCAGTGATTGTGGACTATACCAAGGCTCGGACCCCACTTTTTCTCCCAAGTCCCTCCAAGCCCTGACAAAAAAATTCCATTTTTAAGAAAACATGTTTTTAACAAGATCCAATGAGATGGGATGGTCCATTCTCCGACAAGGCCAAGGAAGTATGGATCTCTGAGAAAGACCTGGACCCCAATTTAAGCTTGTGATCTTCAACAAATTGCCAGATCATGTGTCTCAGTTGCCCCAACAATAAAAAGAGGGGAATCACCCCACTGCTGATACCTTATTGGTAAAACAGGGAGACTAACAGTCCTTTCCTGTGTAGCAGGTATGAGAATAAAACGAGATAGTGTAGGCAAAGCAAGCATTCAGCACAATGCCTGGCATATGACAAGTATTCAATATATGAGAGCTATTGTTTGTTATCATTTTATAATCATTGCTGTCATTATTATTGTTATTATTTGGTTGTAAGGATTAGAATCAGATCACGCACGTAAAGCGTCCATCACAGTCTGGCACGCGGCAGGAGCACAGTAAGTGGTAGGTATTGTCATAAAGACGGCCTAGAGGAAATGCTAAAATCTGCGAGGCATTTCAAAGAGGAAAGCTAAAATAGTATTTCTAAGCAGAAATCCGTGGGCACACTTCAATGTAAAGATAAAACACATTTCTAATCAGCATTATTTGCATATAAACAATTTATCTACCCAAGGCAAGAAAAGAATTTGCTCTCAAGTGGATGAAACCACCCCTACCCCATGCCCCAATTCCCTTCTTGCTACACATTTGCTTGGCAAATGTTTTCTTCTGAGATTGCAGCCGGGTCAGCTTCAGCCCAGGCCAGAAAGGACTCAGAACTACAGGCATCAGGAGTAGCGGCTCCTGGATCTACCTCGCACTGACTTCCAGGCCGAGCTGGAAATTACCTTGCAGAAATTAAAAGCCTCTCTAGCTCTGGGCTCACAATCTGAAACCACAAATTGTACTTTTCCCCCATGGGTGGCTGGTTCAGAACATTTAGTCTCCGATCTTAAAGGAAACTTTTTAATAGACTCTCCTTTGGGCCAGAAAAGGGTAAATGCTCAGTCTAGGAGACAGGCCGGTCAGTGTTGTAAAACAGTTCTCTGTATTTTTCTACATGTTTGCGGTAGTGTGTAAGCAAAGAGGAGAAGAGAGAGAAGCAGGCTCATGCCAGCCAGGCTGCTGAGCTCCGTGATGTTGTAATCACAAAACCCTCCACAGGCTGGCTGGTCCAAGCCCTGCTTCCCTGCCAGTCACTCACGATGTATACAAACTTCCCTACAATTCCAGATGCAGCTTCGGCCTCAAGGAGCTGCTCAGACATTTTCTTCCTGCCCGGGCACCGACTTCCTCATTCTTTTCCCTTTCCCACCATCCAGCCAGGGGTCTTGGGAGTGCATGAGGACTCCCATTGAATCAGGCCTTAAGCAGATGGGCTTCCAGGGTCTTGTAGGAAGAAGGGGGCTTTCTCTGGGGTACCAGAAGAACAGCAAGAGCCCTGAGCTGGGACTCGAGACACTAGTACTAGATCTGGCTCGTGAACCCAATCTCTCTGGCCCTCAGCTCTCGGTCAGTAAGAAATGGAAAAAATAGGGAATCATCCCCACGTGCGTCCTTTAAAAGAAGGTTTCAAGTGAAATAATGGACATAGACACTCAAAGGCCACCTCAACCCTGGCTACATGTTAGTACCACGTATAGTACTTTTAAAAAATTCAGATGCATAGGCCCCACCCCAGAACAATTAATTCAGAGAACTTTCTGGGGATGCGATGTGTGTGTAGGGGTGGCAACCGCAGGGCAAGAGAAAGAGGATGTAGTGGAGAAGCAGTGTGTGTATCTCAAGAAGTGTTAGCTACTCAGAGTGGACCTGTTATTATGGGTCCATGACAAGAGGAACAGGAATTGAGAGTTAACTGTCTAGACATGTTTATAGCAATCTGGCATTGCTGCAATGTCCAAGTATTATAAGATCATTTTTTCTAATAAATATTTTTATTGTATTTTACAAAAGCACCTGACAATAAAGGATTAATAGGTTTTTTAGACGTGTATCCCACCACTGCTGCTGTTTTAGAAGCACTGGTGTAGTGAAGCAGGACCAACCTTGAAGTCAGGTGGCCCTCCACTGAAACCCAGGCTCTATCCTTCATTCACTGCATGCACTTCCATGCTCACTGAAGCTCTCTGGGCTCAGTTTCCTCATCCAGAAAATGGGAATCCTCATACCTGCCCTGCATTATTTTTCCAGGAAGTCCAGAAATCAATTATGTAGAAAACACCTTTCACGGTGTACGTGACCAATAAATATAAAATTGAAGGTCTGCATATTATGATTTCAGTACAAAGTAGGAGTTTAATGTGTAGGCACAGAGTAGATGCTCAATAATATAAGATTAGAGTTTTCCGTATTGAGTTCTTGAATAGTCAAGGAGAACATGGACTCTGGAGCCAAGAGATCAAATGTGCTTACTAGCTATTTTATATAAGGCCAATTAATTAAGTATTCCAATACTCAGTTGCAAAATGAGGGTAAATAATTACAGTGTAACCCACGATGTTGTAAGAATGAAATAAAATTAAGTACATATAAAGCACCATGCATAGTGCCTGACCTCTATTAAATGTTCAGTAAATAGCATTATTTTCCTTTCATAATCATCATCATTATTATCCTTGCTACTCTCATGCCAGGTATAGCAGGAATCATACCTGTGTCAGCCTCAGCAGAGAGGACCACAGCTGCAGAGTCCAGACACGTCACTGAGCTACAGTGGGTCTCGGTCAGGCCCCTGCACTTCTGTAGCCTGTGCATGATGCCACTACATCCCATAAACTTCTCCCTCTTACCTCTGAGTATGTGCTGAACAGCCTACCAGGGCTTCAGACTCATTAACATCTAATCCGTCCTAATTGGCTGTGATTCAACAGCCTAGGCTCTGGAAGAAGTCCACCAAGGGGCAGGTGGCTGCCAGAATCCTCACAGAAGCATATCCACAGCCTATGGGGACCAGCCACTAAGTGGGTGGGGGAAGGGAGACTAGAGTAGGGTCCTCTAAGAAACCTGTGCCTTCCCAGCTCTAAGGTATGCAGGCATTGAAAGACGGATTACATGAACAGACTGACCAAGCATGGATCCATTCAACACATATTTATTGAACACCTACTATATTTCAAGCACTGTCCTAGGTGCTGGAGATAGCCCTCATTGAGCTTAATCTTGTGGGAGAGGTACAACAAAAGGCAAGTGAGTGCACTCAAAACAATGGTCAACATTTATTGAGCACCTATTGTATGTCAGGCTCTGCCCTCCTAGAAGCCCTTCTGGATGATCCTATAAGGTAAGATCTATTATTATCCCCATTTTAGAGAAGAGGAAAATGAGGTCCAAAAAGTTGGCCCAAAATCCCAGCAGTTGGTAAGAGGAGAAGCCAGGATTCTCACCTCAGCAATCTGCTGCAGAAAGAACAACCACTAGACACTGAGATGGTAGATTCCAACTGAGTTCTCCCAAGCTAACCTTATACCACAGTGTAAACAAACAAAATGATGATTGCCAGATGCTCCTGGTATTCCAGTTGCATTCCAAAGCTACAGAATGAGGTATTTCCAAATCAGGAGTAATTCAGCCAACTAAGGCATTGGCTCCATAAACACCACGAGAAGCCAAGCAGAATATATTGGACAGATGTCACATTGTCTACTGGCAATTTTCTATGGTACTTGTGTCTGTGTTTATCTGGGTCCATGTAAGTATGGTTTTCATGATGACTCTTCAAAGTCAGTATTATGATTACAACTTTATAGATGAGAAACTAAGGCTGAGATTTACTTAGAAATCTGACACAGATCTTAAACCAGTAAGGGGGCTTACCAGGATCGGAACACCAACATGAGCCCATTTTCTACTATTACCACTGATGGTGAGAACTGAAAAGTCCTCAATTACTATTGATAAAAGAAATAGGTATGGTGGAATTAAAGGTCCCAAAAGAGCCTTCTGGTACTTCCTCTTGCCCTGGTTCAATGATCTCTCATGAGATGAAAGTTTTCAGTGTATGTTGATATAAATGGGCATTCTTGTCTTGCTAGTTAAACCTGCAGACAGAAATAATACAAGTGGCAACGGATCCACTCATTTCCATAGGCCTTCCAAAGAGGTCATCAACATATGGCATCCCAGTTAATCCCCCAATGGCCCTGGGAGTGAGCACTGGTGTAATTTTACATACAAAGCAAATGAGATCCCAAAACAGTGATGACATATTTATTAAGCACAGGCCTGATGCCAGGCACTTTGCACATTACACCATTTAATCCACTCGTGTGAAGCTGTCATGGTGCTCACTGTTCAGAAGAGCAGGTTGGGGCTCAGGGAGGTTAAATGACTTACCCAAGGTCATATGGCAGGTCATCAGAGCCATAATCGAACCCAAGGGCCTGCTCTCAACCACCATGGCATCCAGCTTCTCCCCAGGACAGACAAGGGCTCACACTAAGCCCATCAGATTCCCATCAGATACCTGTCCATTCATTTGGACTTGTCACTCATTATAGACCCTTGTGAAGACTTTGCTGATGCCATACACAGTTCAAAGCAAAGATGTGCTTCAGACTCAGATAGCCTATGTCCTCACTGCCTCTTTGCCTATTTCCTGTTGGAAAGCACATAATATGCTATGGTTTTCAGACTCTCATTTTGCAATCCAAGTCACAGAGTTAGAGTGATATCACAGAGTTAGAGTGATATCAACATGAGGACACTAAACAACAGTGGAAAGACCCTCGTTGAAGCATAACCCCCCACTCCTCACTCACTGAAGGCAGGCACAATAGCTCTCCCCCTGCTTAGCAATGATTTTATGTCAAGTAGGTGTCATTGAGTGGCATGAGAGACCACCTGTAGACACAGAAGAGCTATTTGGTTGGTTGGTTGCTCATTTTTTTGAAGAAATGAAATGAGCTTTTAATTCAAACACAGTCTCCCACAAAATAATCCAAGAGTGAATGAGCCATGAGTTTCAGGAGTTGACAGTTGAAGTGGACAGAGGCTGAGGAAGCCAAGAGATATGGCTAGGGGGAGAAAGTGAGAGGAGGAAGAGGAGAGGGAATGAGGAGGGGAGAGGGGTAGAAAGAGAAATGGGAGGTTATGGAGAGAAGGGAGGAGGCCAGGGAGAGAGAGTGGAGGAGGAAATTGAGAGATATGCAGAGAATTAGAGGGGCTAAGAAGGAAAGGTAATTATTAGTGGTACAGCTGAATCATAAAACTTTCATGTCTATAGGAAACTCATGGCTCTAGGGTTTAACAAAAGGTGTTACGTCTCAAACCTGCCAGACTGGGGAAGCAGCAGGACTCCTGGAATGTGTTAAAGCAGGGAGGCCAGTGTGCCTTCTTATTTGACTCCAGGAAAACAATTTGCGCCAGGGGTGAAAATAAACACGCAAGCCTCTTGGGAAAGGTCCACCCAAGAGTACTGACAAGAGCCATCCCCCCAGCGTGTCACCCTGCAGTGAGAGGCCGGCTAGGGAATGCACAGGCTCACAGGCGGAGATACAGCCTTGCTTCAGAGAAATCTTGCTGCAAACCCTGGAGGCTTCCAGACTAGGGCTTTGGACAGAGTTGCAATGATGTTGTGTATCCAAGGCAGTGGAAGTTTCCTCCAAAGGAAAAAGGGAGGCAAGTGGCTTAAGCAAGTCTGGCAAAGCAAGCTTGGCTGCCAGAGTCCTGGAGTCAACCCTCAGCAGCCTCTCCGCCTCACACAACCCTGTCTGGTTCCACATCATCACTGTTCTCAGTCCAACCTTCTTCCTGGTTATAGAAGCTCTGTACACCCACCACAGAAAAAATATGCAAAGGCAGAAGGATGCAAAGAAGACTTCCAGAATCCCCCACCCAATGGCAGCCACTAGGACAAAGGACTGCTTGGTGATTGAGAGCAGGGTTCAAATCCAGACGTAGGTTCTCACTACCTGAATGATTTAGGGCAAGTCACTTCACCTTCCTGAACCTCATCAGCATGACAGAAGTAACAAAATGTGAAAAAATAAAACAAAATCCTTGATGCACTGTCTACCATGTACAGGAAGCTATTGCTATTATTTATTATTGTTATTTGAGTGGATTCTATCTTTTTTCTCTGCATTTGAATGTGATCTGTGCAATGTACCCAACACAGCCAGAAGGATTTTTCTAGACGGTTTGGGGGGAGAAAAAAAAAAACCTTCCTAAATTCAATCTTCAGATCACTTTGTCCCCTGATCCAAGAAGAGCATAGGACCAGTCTCTGACTCTCCCTTTCTATCAACTGAAGAAACTGGTGATGCTCCACTCGGCACATGGTCAAGCCAGGAGGGACTACAGAGAACACAGAAAGCAGAGCACCCCCAGCAGACACGGGCCATGACAGCTCTTAACAATGATCCCAGGAAAAACCACCAACTCCACTCAATTAGAGACATGTTGAAAAATAACCACATCTATTCTTCTCTCTCTTCCCTCCTCCCACCAAAAAAACTGCAGAACTGTGAAAGCAGGTCATTTCAGGTTCTTCATATCAGCTGGAGGAATCTCCAGACCTTTGCACATGCTGTTCCCTCACTTATGATGCTCTTCCTCAGGCTCCTGGCGGGGATCAAACCCTCTCCTATGTGACTGGTCTGTTCTCAAATGGCTCCTTCTTAGTGAAACCCTCTAATGACTCTATTTAAAATTGAAGCCTCATTGCACCACTACCCTAACCCTCTATTTTGCCCTTCCCTGCTCTGTTTTTTCCTAGGGCTTATCACCAGCTGACATATTACGTATCGATACTTTGTCTCCCCGCTTCACACCCTAGATTGTAGCCACAAAGAAGACAGAAGGTTTTGCCTGTTTTGTTGACTGCTGTATTCACAGCATCACAGCCTATAGAAGTCTCTCAAATAGTATTTGTTACATGAAAGAATGAGTTGCTCATATCTGTCCCCAACCCCTGGCATATGCATGAAGGTGTAAGGGATATTAAAAAGAAGTCATCCATATTACAGATGAGAAAACTGAGACCCAGAGAGAAGGGACTTGTCCAAGATTTCTCAGCAAAGTTTAGCAGTTCAGCCGGCAAGAATATCAATGTGTGTTAGAATATCAATGTTAGAATATAATGAATTTCCTCTCCAAGGAATGTTCTATCTTGCCTTGTCTCGGAAACAACCTCCATAATCACAAGAGCAGGGTAGGAGCATGGCTTCCAGTCCTGGGTCTGCGTTGATTAGCTGTGTGAGGTTGGCCTGTCTCTCAGTGATTCCACCTTGCCACCTCTAAAATGGAACAATAAATCCTGCCCTTACCACCAACCAGAGCTGCTCTGAGCATCAGTAGAATATTTGGCTTCCATGGTGAAAGGCGTACCTCGTGAGACAGGAGGGGCCCTTGTGGTGTGTTACTGGAAGTGCTAAAGTTCCAGTGGGGGCTGACCCAGTGCCTCCGTGCCTTCCCATTCAGACACTCATCACCACGAGTCACAAGCAAAGGATGCCATCTCTTAGTAAAGAACAGAACCAGAGATGCTGCTGCACCCATAAACAAAGCACTCTGTCTGCTTGTTCTCTCCTCGAGGCCTCCTCCTAGGCATTGTGCCTTGAACAGAGGACCTTTTCCACCCTCTGTCTGTCCCCACGGCCTTGGCCTGGACAAATCTCTCCAGGAGGCATCCCCTTTCACATCCACTCAGCTTCCCCCAGAGAAGCGCAGGTGGTTGGGAACTATTACTAAAGGATCTTGCTGATTTTCTGTTTGTCTGTGGAGTCACTGGAAAGCCATCATCAGAGCTGGCAACTGGCATTTGTCCTCTGTATGCCCCACGCCACACGTGTGCTATGGACAGCATGTAGTACCACTCACTCCTCGCAACAACTTTATGAGGCAGGCACTAGTGTCATACCCACCTCAGAGATGAGGAAATTGAGGCAGGATGTTTCATTACATTCTCCAAAGTTTCACAGTAAACAAGTGTCAGAGTGATGATTCAAAGCTAGGCATCCAGCATAGAAGGATAAGAGATGACAGCTATCTGTCCAAAATAAATGTGTGCTCTCCCCTTTACATAAATAGTGTGGTGCTATCACTGGGAGGCAGCTGCCCAGCCAGGGACTACATTTCCCAGCACCCCTTGCTGGGTGTGGCCATGTGACTAGTTCTAACCAATACGATGTGAGCCAGCATTTTTAAGAGGTGAAAAGTCTTCTCTCCTTCCCGCCTCTGCCTCCACTGGCTGGCGGTAGAACAGTCTAGAGGATGGCAGAGCCCCAGATGGTAGGGACTGGGTCTTTCATTGCCCCACAGTGAAAAACTGCTTGCTGATCTGCATTGGACCATTGGATGAGTGAGAAATAAGCTTTACTGCCAAGTCAGAGGTCAGCCAACTTTTTGTATAAAGGGCTAGACAGCAAATATGTTCAGCTTTACGGTTCGGTTCATATAGTCTCTGTCACAATGACCCAGCTCTGCCCTTGTAGCATGAAAGCTTCCTTAGGCAATCTGTAAACAAACAAATGTAGCTGTGTTCCAACAAAACTTTATTTACAAATAGAACAGACAGACAACCAGACTTGGCCCTGGGCTGTAGTCTGGTAAACCCACTGAAATTGGGGGTGGCTGAGTATCTGTCATTGTAGCTAATGTTAATCAAGTAACATGGGGGAGAAGAGTGGAACGATGATAAACAGTCCTCATTGGTCCCCCAATCATCCATGACCATACACACAGGAAGGGATCTCCCGGTCCCAACCCCATCTTCTCTTCCCAAAGCCTGAGCGGGCCATGAATCCAGGCCACAGTCTTCACTGCCTGTGTAAAATCAGAAGGGGGAGTCCTGAAGAGGACATTTCCTAGCCTAATCACGCATCTTCCCAAAGGCTGCAGTCATGTAGATTCAAATGAAAAACAGCATTTTAAAAGGAGGACAGAAATGCTGAATAAAACATTAAATAGAAAAACCCAATGCAGCACTTAAAAGTTAATGCCCCAACATTTATTTTGGGGATGAAGCATATGTCTCACCTCATCTGTGATTAAAAGGTTCCCTGCCTTATTCATGCAATGGCTTTTTTCATTGTTTGCATAATGCAGCCAGTCAAAGTAGAAATTCCACAGAGGCTGCTGGGTTCTAGGAGTTTACTGTTGGTCGTGGAAACGGATCGTGGGCAAGGTGCTATGCCGGACAAGAGGAAACCATTTCAGACACTTTCCAAGTCATCTTCACGTTCTTGGGTGAATTTTTTTAACCATTAAATATTATACAATGGCATTTCTCTTGTCACTCAATATTACTGTCAGTTCCGGCAGAAAATATAATAGATACATTCTGGGTTTCCTTCCCCCTTCTCTGCACCAGACAGTGATGTGACTGCATTAGCAGCATCCTTACAACTGACATGCTGCCCTTTTGGGAGGCACTGAAGTGGTGTGGCCACAGCTCTCTCCAGCCATGTGCTCAGGCCTCGCCATTGCCATGCGGATGGGGTGGGGGTGGGGGGGTGAAACCCAGAGGGTATTAGTTGTGGTCTCCTGCCTGCACTTTCTCTTACCGTGGGTAATTGAGCTGGCACCTGGAAATCCACACGTCCTGGGAAGGTCCTGCACAGGACCTGGCATTTTCAGACGGAAAGGTTTCTGTCATGGATACTTCCTACTTGCATTCTGCCTTCAGCATCAGGCGTTTTTCCTTTTGGCCTTTTATACTGGTGAATTACAGAAGGGCCTCTCCCATCTTTCTCTTCTTTCTAGCCTTCCCCCTCCTCTTCACTGATTCTCTGCTCTCAGGCCAAGAGACATTATTTAGAAACTTAAGTGCAGGGTGATCATCTATTAACTCAGCAAGCAGTTATTGACATCTACAATCTCAGATACTGTTTAAGCCTCAAGGGAGTTAGCAGTGAGCAAAACACAGTCGATGCCATCAAGGTACCTACATTCTAGTAGGAAAGACAATAAACAAGTTTATAATTTGTCTCCAAAGATTTTTTTTAAGTAAAGCCTATTTGGTTTTATGTCTCATCCACTGTTCTGCGGGGGCTCTACAACAGTGGCTGCTGACATAAAAATATGCTAACATTCATGAGGCCAGGGAGACATCTGAACTTGGGAAGGTGGTTTGGGTCCCTGGAATTAGAGGAAAAGATTTCTTCTGTCACTCAGTTCACATCATTTCCCAGCTCTCCAGCTTCCAATGGCATCTCGTCACTCCCTGAATAAAATCCAAATTCTCAACGTGGCCTTCAAGACCCCACATGAGCTGCTTCTGCTACTTCGCTGAATACATCCTCTATTCCTTCTCTCCGGCCCATTGGCTTCTCTGCTGTTCTTCAAAGACACAGAGTCTGTTCTCACCTCAGGGCCTTTGAACTTGCTGTGCCCTCCACCTGATTGCTCTTCCCCTAGACATTCACATGGCTGCCGCCCTCACTTCAAGAGGTCTTTCCTATCTAAACGGCAGCCAATACTTTCTATTCTTTGCCCTGATGCTATAGACTGCGTGTCCTGGGGGACAGTCATATGTTAAAGTCCCAACCCCCAATGTGATGATATTAAGAGGTGGGGCTTTGGGGAGGTAATTAGGTCATGAGGGTGGAGCCCTCATTAATGAGATTAGTGCCCTTATAAAAAGGCATTAGAGAGCTTTCTCCTGCTCTCTCTCTCTTGCTCTCTCCCCCATGTGAGGACACAGCAAGAAAACAGGCATCTGCAAGCCAAGAAGAGGGTCCTCCAGGAACTGAATCTGCTGACACTTTGATCTTGGACTTCCCAGCCTCCAGAGCTGTAAGAAATAAATGTTTGTTGTTTAGGCCACCCAGTCCATTTGTCAGAGCAGCCTGAACAGACTAAGACACCTGCTTTCAGTGTTTCTTCTCAGCCCACACTGCTCCGTGACACAGTCTCTATGCATCTGATTGTCTCTGCCGTCTGTCTTCCTCCACTAGGGCACCAGCTATCTCAGGCTGAATGATGAATGCCACCTAGCAGCTGTAACTTACTGCACCCACTCTGCTCCCCTCCAGTCAGTTTTCCATGTGGCTGTCAGAGGAGGCTTCTGGAAGGTAAATCAGATGCTTACCACCGCCTCCCACCATGGTTTGGAAATCTTCATTGCTTTCTCTCTGATCTTAAGATAACGATGCAACTCCCCAACATGGCCTGCAAATCCCTGCATGCTCTCACACCTGCCCACCTTCATCCTCACCCTCCAATCTCCAGAATCGCCAGCATTTGCTCAGACCTTCATTTGGTCCAGTCCTTCCTGCCACAGAGCCTTTGCTCAGGTTGTTCCCACCTTCTGGAACACTCTTCTCTCTCCCAGTCACCCTCTCTGAGTCTTCATATCTAAGTTTCAGTCCACATCCTCAGGCAATCTCTCTGGCCTCCCTGAGTGGGTCAAACCCCCAGCCTGTGCTCTCATAGTCCTCGTGCTTCTACAGTACTGAATACAGGGTACTGGATATTTATGCGGGTGACACATTTTTCATATCTGCCCCTCCCCCTCTAGACTATACGCTCCAGGTGAGCAGAGAAAGCATAGTTTTTACTCCTATTTTTACTCTCAGAGCCTAGCACACAGTTAGGTTTTCAAGAAATACGTGAACAAATAACTAAATGAACATGACTTTCAAATAAGCTACTTAAAGCTTTCTGAGCCTCGGGCAATGACAGCTACACCATAGGGATGGAAGGCCTCCATGAGATAAATTAGGATGATGCTTCGTAAATAGAAATGCGCACAATCTGTACAAACTAAGCGGTTGTTTAAGTACTTGGGCCTGCCCACCTCTAGGTCTCTCATCTGATCCACTGAATTCGAAACCTTCCACAGACATTTTAATCCAGATACCACATCTGCTGACTTTCTTTAGTAGCCTTTGCACTATTAAAAGTCAGTATCTCGGGAGATTGGGATTGACATATGTACACTAATATGTATAAAATGGATAACTAATAAGAACCTGCTGTATAAAAAAATAAAATAAAATTCAAAAGAAAAGTTAGTATCTCACAGGATCTTCTCATCAAATCAGCAAGTTGGGCATTTACTATGTATTTTAAGTGCTTTATATAAATTAACACATTCCTCCCTGGCAACCTATCAATCTCCCCATTGTAGAGATGGGGAAATTGAGGCATGGAGGAGAAAGAGAACTTCCCAGTAGACACACAACTAGAAAGTGGTGAACTCCGAGTGTGAACCCAGGCATTCTAACTCCAGTCCATGCTCTGAACCATCCTGCAGCAGCGGTTAAGTCACACACAAATGACAAATGAGGAAACTGAGGCCTAGAAAGATTTCGTCACATGTTCTGCTGACTCCCAGCTGAAACTCTGAACACCAGGCCTCCACTTGCATGAAAGAGACCAATATCCAGTGTCCTTGCCCAGTGAGGAGTCCCTTGAACCCATCATCACGTCATGTCCTCCAGCACACCAGGCTCCCAGGACACACGAAGCCCCAGCTGGGCTGTACCTAGGGGTGCAGTTTGCCCTACACTCCTGGGCATATGTTTATACCTGTAATGGATGAGTTCTGGTGACCTTCTCAGGTGCATATACCTGGTGCCCTTAACCTGACATGCCAACTTTGGGCTGTAAGTCAATTCCATCAGCATTTACCAATATTCTACCACATGGAACTCTGCAGAGAGCAGAGGTTACAGAGTGAAGCTTTAGTCAGACAGGCCTGGGTTCAAATCATTCACGTACTCATTCATTCATTCACTCATTCATTCATTCTGTTAACAAATATTGTGGAGCCCTGGCTCTGTGATGGGGCTTCTCATGCACTCGGGATACAAGGTGAACCCAAGAGACAGGGGCACTCAGAGCCTGGTGGGACAGACAGACACCAAGACACTAAACACGTAAGAAAATTGGCAATTGTGCTACACATTCAATGACGAAAATAAATAGGGAGATGTGGTAGGATAAAACTGAGAGTAGAGGGTTGGAGAGGCCTTTAAACCAGGGCCGTGATCTGCCCCTGACAAGTTTCATGCCTTTGGGCAAGTCTCCTAACCCCTCCAAGCTACAGTTTTCAAATCCATGAATGCGGATGGTCATATCTACTCCATATGTAAAATGCTCAGAAATGAAAGCTCTGCTTTTGTTAAGCCAGGTGCTAGGTATTCAAATGTAAACAAGACATCGTGTGCAATCCGCCCCATTCCTCCTGATGCAGCCTTCTGTGCGCTGAGTCCATGCTTGTTCACTGTCCACCAAGACAGGCACATCCTGCAGCCCTGTCCAGCCCAGCGGCCAACCGTGAGAAAGGCAGACAGGAGGCATCTTCCTCCTCCCACCTTGCCGGGTCACTGAGCAAAGAGGAGACAGAGGCAGATGGGCCCACTTTCTGCCTCTTTTTTATTTTTTCCTATTGCCCCAGGCACAACAACCAACAAGAAACACTGGCTGGAAGAGCTTGCAGGATGGGCCAGAACCCTGGCATAGATGGATGGCCTCCCGAAGCCAGGCTGCCATGAGAGCCGAGATTAGTGGAGTAAAGGGCAGACAGTTCTACATGCTATCTGACCAAATCCTACTGCTCCCAGAGACAACGGCCCATCATTCTCTGCCTTCAGGCTGGGTTGGTAATCAGGGGAGCTTAGCAACTTGGGTCAAAACTGGCTCAGAGATGACGGAACCAGGCTCTGGGGAGAAGAAGCATGACTTGCTGGCTAATGGGCAAGGTCAAGAGATAAAGGAGTCACTTGTCTTTTAACAGCCCCAGGTGAGAGAAAACTGAAATATCTGTTCAGGAGATTTGTTGGCCCTTGGCATTCTTTTTTTTTTTTGGGGGGGGGCCCCTCACTGTTGTGGCCTCTCCCGTTGAGGGGCACAGGCTCCGGACGCGCAGGCTCAGCGGCCATGGCTCATGGGCCCAGCCGCTCTGCGCCATGTGAGATCCTCTCGGACCGGGGCATGAACCTGTGTCCCCTGCATCAGCAGGTGGACTCTCAACCACTGCGCCACCAGGGAAGCCCCTTGGCATTCTTAAAGAGCCCCAAGTTCGAGGTATCCGCACCATATGCATACATACGTATATTTTATATACATATATAGGCACATATATATGTATATACTTACACACATATAGTTACACATACAGACATGCATATATATAGACACAAACATGTATGTATATATGCATGTATACATATATAATAGAGACATACATAGACACATATGTAAATATAGAGATATACAGATGTATAGACACAGAGAGACACATTCACATATGTGTGTAGAGAGACACACATGTATGTACACATAGATACACGTATGTACTGCTGATATCACATCACATTCACTCTAAAAAAATCTTCAGTGGTTCTGCATGAAGAATAAACTTATCCTAACCCTAAAACCCCTATACTTTGACCTCACCCTCCTTACATACAACCATGCCCTTCTTTACCACTTACACTTTTCTTTTCATATTCTACACTGGTGTTTTCCCAGCTTCCATCATTCCAAAACCATCTTTGTGATTTTTGCCTTATCTGCGAGCCACCTATGTTATTAGTAACTTAATATTTTACAAATTACGTTAGTTTTCACTTAATTTATTCTGAAATATAACTTTATCTGTAGCACCATAAACGTAAAACGAGTGTCATTCATCGTGACATAAAGGCAGCTACAAAAATAAATACAATGAATTACAAAATAATGCTGGTGAATTCTAGCGGTAACAGGAGCCTGAAGAAAACCTTTAGCCAGAGACTTACTTAGAGATTTTGTTAAGAAGGGAGAAAAGCTGATGCTGGAGAAATGATACCTCCAGCTAAGACTTTCCCCTTGACATAACCTGGAAAACTGGAAGATAACTAAAAAGGGGGTCTGTGATTCAGTCCATTTAACTTGGTGTTGGTGTGACCCCTCCATTCATCTCAAGAAGCACCAGTGTGCAGCCCACACTTTGAGAAATACTGGTCGAGTATTCAGTGATTTGCTGGCTGGGAGCATCCTAACAAGGATTTGAGTGTCACGCATACAAATCACACACGGATGCAGCATCCTAGTAACTGTCCTCAAACTCCTGCCAGGTCTCCCCATTAGGCATAAACTCATCCTGGCTTTCATATCCCATACAACATAACATCTTTGGCTTCCTCCTCACTTCCCACTGTGTGTCTGTACTTACTTTTTCTCACACTGCTCTTCGTATATGTACTCTACCCCTGGGCAAACCAGATTGCTCCATTTCCCCTAAATAAGCCTCATGCTTCCACACCTCCCTGCCTCTGCTCCATCTGAAATGTCCTTCCCCGGCTCCTCCCGAAGCCCTACCCATCCTTCAAGGCACATCTCAGGTGTCGCCTCCCCCATGAAGCACCCCCTGCCTTCTCCAGGGTCTCCCACACCTAAGCCAGTGACTCTCAAATTTGAGTGTCCATCAGCGCCACCTGCCAGATGATGCTGATGCTGCTGGTCTGGGGACCACACTTTGAGGACGACTGCATTAGGCAATCAACAGATTTCTGTGGAATTTAATTTCCTTTCTGCCTCCTGCTTCAGGTGAAAGTGGTGACTGAATGGTTGTTAGGTTCCCCACGAATAACCCTTCCCTTGTGTTACTGAGAGCAAGAGGTCTCTCTGCAATACACGAGGCCCTCCCCCTTTTTAATCACTCTGCTTACTCTGATTGTAAACAGTTCCTAAGACTGATGTGGCAAAGAACCACAAACTGAGAGGTTTAAACAAAAGAATTTTATTCTCTCATAGCTCTGGAGGTGAAAAGTCCAAAATCACAGTGTCGGCAGGGTTGGTTCCTTCTGAGAGCTATGAGGAAAAATCTCTTCCATACCTCTCTCCCAGCTTCTGGTAGCCTCAAGTGTCCCTTGGCTTGCAGATAGCACTCTCCCATTTATGCCATAATAAAAACATTAGTACTTACTATATTTAAAAAATTATATGTGTCTCCACATCATCTTCTCTGTGTATGTGTCTGACTCTGTGTCCAAGTTTCCCCTTTTTATAAGGACACCATTCATTTTGGATTAGGGTCCATCCTGATGACCCTATTTTAACTTGATCACCTCTGTAGAGACACTGTCTACATATGAGGTCACATTCTGAGGTCCTGGGGGTTAAGGACTTCTACATATATTTGGGAGGGGGACACAGTGCAACTCCTGACACCCTGTCAGGTAACCTCTGATCCCTGGAGGATCCATACTGTGGAGAAAAACAACTCACTTGCCTTGATGACACATCATCTCATAGATGTCCCTCGTCACCAATCCAAGCATCAGAATTTAGGCTACTGAAGAATTCTGCTCTGGTGAGCAAAAGTGAATGGCTCATGTTATTATGCAATGTGCTGACCTAGCAGGTAATTTAAATGAAAGGGCACTGGTAGCCATGAGAAACGTTGGATACACATCTCACCAAGGCTTTTCTTCCCGTAGCTTGCTTCATGAAATATAAAAACAACCCTGTTATATAACCACATTCCACCGCACTGAGTTAACTAATGGATTTGAAGCCCTTCTGTGGAAACACAGTGATGGCCTCTCCACTTGCTGCATTAACAGCCTCCACTCTGCCTCCACACAGGCCCAGCCCTGCCCCGCTCCATCTCACCTGCCGCTCAGTCTGCAGCCTGGTCTTTCTAAAAAGCTTATCTGACCATGGCACTCCCCCGCTTAAAACACTTTAATGCTCCCCCTTGTCCAAACTCCTTAGCAGGGCATTCAAGGGTCTTCATTATTCTGCATATAACAATGTCTCGATTCCCATTTCTTAGTTCGCCCGCCACCTAGCCGTCCTCCCAGGCAAGCCCAGCATCCTGCAGCTTTTCTCAGTCCCCATCACACTCCCTGGAATGCCTTTCCCTCCTGCTCTGCCTGGACCAGGGCACTGCTATCATTTGGGGTTGGGATAATCCTGCCTTGTGCAGGGCTGTCTGTGCACTGCAGGGTGGTCAGGGTGGTAGATAGCAGGGTGCAGTGGGTAGATGCCTCCCTGGCCTCTACCCACTAGATGTTAGTAGAAATTCCTCCCCACCTCCAGTTTTGATAACCAAAAATGTCCCTAGACATTGTCAAATGTCCCCTGGCCTAGATAATTCCAACTGATCCTTTGAAACTCAGGGCAGAGCTTCCAGGAGGCTCTCGGGCCCCTCCCCCAGGTTGCATGGTGTAATGTCCACGTTTTACCACATCGCTCACAGTGCAAATTCACTGTGCGTTTACTCTGGGTCTCCCCCAAATTAGCCTGGACCACGTCTGCTTCTATTATGTGCCTCTGGTGCTAGCACAGGGCCTGCCTGGGAGGGGGCCTCCCATTCTGTTTGTGGATCAAGTAAATGAAAAAGCAAGTGAGTGGAAAAGAGAGAGGAAGAGGGTGGTCCTGCCCCTGGTGCCAGGACATAAAGAGGTTTCCCTGAATCCAGCATGTTTTCTCAGTTGTTCTCACACTCACCACTCAAAGGTGAATATGAATAAGAATGTACAAACACAGAAGGAGCATATATGACTCACACTCCAGCCTGGCACCAAATCCGCTCTCCATCCCCGGGGTCTCAGATGTTGTTTTGTTAAAACCACACTCTCTAGGTTTCTTTTTTAAACCTTAAAAGATAGACTTTTTTTTTTTTTTAAGGCAAGAAAGCTTAAGTCTTTTTTTCTTTTTTAACATCTTTATCGGAGTATAATTGCTTTACAATGGTGTGTTAGTTTCTGCTTTATAACGAAGTGAATCAGTTATACATATACATATACCCCCATATCTCTTCCCTCTTGCGTCTCCCTCCCTCCCACCCTCCCTACCCCACCCCTCTAGGTGGTCACAAACCACGGAGCTGATCTCTCTGTGCTATGCAGCTGGAAAGCTTAAGTCTTAAAGACGTTTGCTAAAGCTAATCGTCCCAGAAGCAAGGATGGGAGCCAGGCTTACCAACGCTGCCACCTACAGAGCAGTGGGGCACCTAAAGCTGAGTGCAGCAGAGGGAAGAGGCTGGAGGGGCAGGGGAGGGGCACCTCCAGAAGAAGGGCCAGGGGTCAGCGCAAGGGCCCAGCTCCTGGCTCCTTGGCCAGTGGGAGGAGAATGTCTCTGCCAAGAGCTCTGAGAACCCGGCGCCAGACAGAAATCGGTCCCTTCTCTCAGCTGCGAAGGAGCTGGGCTGAAGGAGAAAGAAGTCCTTTCTCCACGGGCCGCACACTCACAGCACACATACAGACTCACATACATTCACACCACCCACACACCCACTACACATACACAAACACATACACCATAGGCAAACCATATGCACTCCCCACACACACAAACACACACAAATAGGTGCTTTTACACCCTCACACAAACACACAACCCTACCTACAGCGTATATACAAACTCACAGACTCACAAATACACACTCACAGACACACACATTCACACCACACACACTACACATAAACACACATATCACAGGCAAAACATGACACATTTTTGCACACACACTCACATAGATACACACACATACAACACACTCATACATCTGTGCCTCTAATTCTCTTTACATCTGCCTCTGTTCCTCAAAAAGCCATTCTGGAGACTAAGATGCAGCTGTGGGGAGGATACAGCTGTGGGGGGATGCAGCTGTGCGAAGGATGCAGCTGTGGGGGAGATGCAGCTGTGGTGAGGATGCAGCTGTGGGAAGGATGCAGCTGTGGGGAGGATGCAGCTGTGGGAAGGATGCAGCTGTGGGGAGGATACAGCTGTGGATGGGGGAGAGACTGGGAGGTCCCACAGTGCCCCTGGTGAATCATCCTGACTGTTTGGCAGGAGCAATCTCAGGCTGAAATGTTCCCTTGTGTCTCAGGTTTGGGGAGGGGAGTTTTCTCTCTGCTTCCTGTAAGCCCTTCCCAGCCTCTACCTGACACCAAACCATCTTGACAAAGTAACCATGGCTGACTCACTCCCCTCTCCCTCCAATGTGCACTTCCTGTACACAGTGCTTATCTGAGTGGGAGGAGTTCCAGGTGTTAATTAACAACAATTAATTTTTACTTCAATAAAACTTATCACTTTTATAATAAACAAAAAGCAAATTTAAAGACCTCACTTCTTTCACGAGACTGTTCCAGTTTTACAAGTGAATTTTTACAAGCTAATTGTTCCAACAACCCAGCCTACAAGAGGTATAATGCAGAGTAGGAATTCCAGGGGGAGAGGTATGCAAAGTTAATCTTAATAAATTTTGAATCATATTTTCAAAGCACTGGGTGGGGTGTGGGCCTGATAATTAGGGAGAATATTCAGTAAAGTTTCAATAAAATGACAAAATCTTTTGTAAAGAGATTACTCACTCTGCTGTACCTACTCCCTAAAGCTAAATTATCATATAAAAGCCTGACTTTGAACAAGATAGCCAAGTTTCTTAAGGCAAGACATTGTCCCCCAAGTTCTCTGAAACACAATTATCCCTTAGGCAAGCACCTGAGTGGGGCCTCTTACTACCTACAGGTCCTCTGGGGGATCACTTTTAACATCTCTGAGCTTGTTTCTTCATCTGCAAGATGGGGATAATACTGCCTGCCTCCCAGGAGTGTTATAAGGATTAAAAGATACACACACACACATACACAGAATGTGGTACCTATTAGGTGCTCAATAAATGCTAGCTGACACCTTTGGTATGATCATGCTCTTCCCCAATGTCAATCCCCATCTCTCCATGTGTAACTCTGACCTTTTCCGTGGAGCTCAGTTCAGATCCCACTTCCTCCATGAAGTCTCTCCGTGAATGTGCTCATTGGAAGTAAACCATTTCCGCCTGTGATCTACACCCACCTTCTGGCACTTTATCTGTCCCTCTCCTGGGGCCCACTTAGCTTCTGTATTGTAATGTCACCTCCAGCACACCTTATACTCCCCCTGTACCGTAATTACCAGGGTCCATGTCTAACTCATCCCTGTGTGCTCCTCGGCACCCGGAACAATGAGATGAACGCAGTGGGCACTCCGGTGGGTTGTTTATGTGAGTAAGTGACAGCATGGCAGACCTGTGGTTGGTTCCCCAACATGCATTCTACCCCTGACCTGAGAAAATTGTTCTCAGACAATATGGAATTTCTGTTGCACTACTCATTTGGTAGTTTTTAAATATGTCCACAATTTTTTTACACTCCTCCCCCTTCAAAAGGTGGAGCCTGATCCCCTCCTGTGCACTCAGTGATTCATTTCTAATGAATGGAATGTGGCAGAAGTGAAAGTAGGTGGTTTCTGAGATGAAATCAACAAAAGCACTGTGGCCTCCATCTGTCTCTCTTGGATCACTCACTCTGGAGGGATCCAGCTGCCATGAACATGAGGACACTCAAGTAGACCCATGGAGAGAGTGAATAAATGAGGCCTCCTGCCCACTGCCACTGGACTGAGCCATCTTGGCCACAGATCTTCCAGTCTCAGTCCAGCCTTTATATAACTGCAACCTTGTGAAAGACCCCAAACCAGAATCCCCCAACTGAGTTGCTCTTGAATTCCTGACCCACCAAATCTGTGAGATAAAGGTGCTTGTTTCAAAATGCTAAGTTTCGGGATAATTTGTTATACACCAATAGTTAACTAATACACTCCATTGGTACATGGTTCAGGAATTTCGTCCAATCCTGGAAAGCTGTACAGTGAGAGGAAGCTGCTAAGGGAAAGGTGGGTTCTAGGGAAGGCTTACTTACTCACTCCTAAGGGGGCCAGAGGAAGACAAAGTCTCTCTTGTGCTACCAGACATTTGTGGCTGGATGTGATGCCCCAAACCTCAGAAATCATTTTGGTACCAGCCTATGAGTGAAGCCAACAGCAAGGACAGTAGGGTAGAGAAAGTAAGCAGCTGTGTTCTTGATGATGACACTGAACCACTGAATCTACCAATTCCAAAGCCTGATCTACTTCAGAGTTTCTGGTCATGTGCGATAATAAACTTATACACACATTCTCTTACTTGTAGGTAAACACATCCCAACTCATTCAAAGAGTTACATTTAATGGGCTACCTGCATTTTACATCAAGCACTATCTATGACACTTCCTGCAGATGATTTCTAATCTCTCCAGGATCCAACAATTCGGGTATTCTCATCCCTATTTTAAAAATGAGGAAATTGAAGCTCAAAGCAGTTGAATAACTTGTCTCAGGTCACATAGCTAGTGAGAGATTGGATTCAGTACATGCCTGTTGAACTCTAAGTCCACATTCTTTCCAACACACCACGCTGACAACGAAAATGTCATGCTGAGATAGCGCCCCAAGATTCACTCAGGAAGACAGCCAGGACTACATCAGCAGCAAGTCCAAACCTTAAATGCTAACTCCTTAGCTTTGCACAGAGCCATACATCGCCTTCTGCCATGTAGCCTCCCGAGGCTGGACAGGTCTTGATGTGATTTTCCACTTCTCACTGTATAAGGTATTATTTCTCAATATCCTACAAAGGCACCACCAACCTTCAATTATCTCAGCTGGGAACACTTCTGCAATCATTCTAGCCCATGGTGTAGGCTCCCTGCTCTGAACCCCTATTGCACTGATAACCGGAACCATACAGTTTAATGCTAAAGGGTTTTCAAATTGTTTCAAGCATCCTAACCTGCCCCCATCAGCCCAGCTGTCTGCTTCTTAAGATCAAATCCCTGTGCCAAATTCTTCTCTTGCTCAGCTCAAAGTATTAGGCACAATGTGGGTGCCTAATATACAGTTTCATCTTGTCTGATCAACAGGCAGGGGCTGCAATATTATTTTTGAAATCATGTCGATATGGCTTTTTGCTGCATTGGCAAGTTTGACCTGCCTGCCCGCTTTTATACCTCTTCTTTCCTTCATGCTTTTGCTCAATCTTTGTGAAGTCTTTCTTAACAACATCTCAAAACCCCCAAATTAAGTCACCCTGCTTTTAGACCATCATTGTGTTCTGTAAATATCTTTAATAAAACAAGAAACTTAACTGCTTTATGATTAACTGCTCTTGAAAAGCCCTTGGGAAATCAGCTATGTAAAAAATCACATACTTTCAAGTCCCCAAGTACCAACAGTTGGTATTAGTAGAAGTTCAATAAATCTTTTTTTTTTTGAGGTATAGTTGTTTTACAATGTTGTGTTAGTTTCTACTGTACAGTGAAATGGAGTTCCCTGTGCTATACAGCAGGTTCTTATTACTTATCTATTTTATACATATTAGTGTATATATGTCAATCCCAATCTCCCAATTCATCCCACCTCCACCCTTGCCCCGCTTTCCCCCCTTGGTATCCATACGTTTGTTCTCTACATCTGTGTCTATTTCTGCCTTGCAAACTGGTTCATCTGTACTATTTTTCCAGATTCCATATATATGTGTTAATATATGATATTTGATTTTCTCTTTCTGACTTACTTCACTCTGTATGACAGTCTCTAGGTCCATCCACGTCTCTACAAATGACCCAATTTCGTTCCTTTTTATGGCTGAGTAATATTCCATTGTATACATGTATCACATCTTCTTTATCCATTCGTCTGTCGATGAGCATTTAGGTTGCTTCCATGACCTGGCTATTGTAAATAGCTATGAACTCTGGGGTGCATGTGTCTTTTTGAATTATGGTTTTCTCTCGGTATATGCCAGGTAGTGGGATTGCTGGGTCATATGGTAATTCTATTTTTAGTTTTTTTAAGGAACCTCTATACTGTTCTCCAAATAAATCTTGATGAAATGGATGAGTACATTTATGGTTCAAATGATACCCAATGTCTGCTGTGTTTCTGTAACAGTTATCACAGGTCTCAGCCCACTACGTTGCAATAGTATGTTTGAAATTGTCTTCTCTTTTGGACTGTGAGTTTCCAAGAGCAAGGAATGGATTCTCTTCACCATTGTGTCTCTAACCTCAAGGCAAGCATTTAAATATTTGTACATAAATGTGTGACAACTGTTATGTTCAGTTAAGCATTAAACAGGTTACCCATTCCCCAATCAACGGCCAATGGAATTACTGAGTAATGCAAAGAAACTGGTCTTGAATTAAACATTTACTATACATAATCACCTGGCAGAAAATGGTACAAAAATTACTCTTTTGAGAAACATTTTTTGGGCACCATTAGTTGATGTCATAGTCTTCTTCAAGTTGGCAACAGCTCCTTGCCAATTGGCCAAAGCTTCCCTTGGTGCCTTGCATTGCAAGTTTGCAGACCTGACTCAGGGTTTCTGATAAGGTTTGGCCTATGAAAATGTATCCCAGGAGTTCAATATGACAAAGGGGCATTTTTAAAAATACAGACACCAGTAATAGTAATAATAATAATAATAAAGATACCCTCTCCTAGGAAATTATTTCTTTCCACCCAAAAGAAGCAAGTTAAAACCGTTCTTCCTTCCCTTATGTTCACCAGGGGTCTCTGGCTAGTTCACATCGTTTTGCATCACAGGCTTCATCTCAGGCCTCTTGAAAACTGGTCTGCACAGCTCAGGCTGCAGAAGAGAGAGGTTCAAAGTGGGGCACAGCTTCACCATCAATTAATCCTGACTGATCTCCTGCCAGAGGTGACATCCTATCCTCAGGGTTTGGCAGCAAGCCTGATGGAGATAAGAAATGCCAGACTGGGTCAGACCAATGGCCTGTTCAGGCCATGGCACTGTCTGGCAGAGGCATCCAGAGATGTTTTGTAGAAAAGAGCTGCACATGTCTCCTATGACATTAGTCACAAAAAATGTGCAAAAAGTCCTTCTGCAGCAGATCATCTTAGTGGTCCTTCCAACTTCTATGCCCCTCCATCTTCCACGTTGATGGAGCTTCCATTTTATTCAGATGTCTACCTCTCCTCCATGAAGCTCGGGAAGAAATCCTTTTTGCCTTACACTAGGGTTTCTCCACCTCTGCACCACTGATATTTTGAACCAGATAATTCTTTCCTGTGGGGACTCTCCTGTGCATTGTAGGATATTTTGCAGTATCCCTGGCCCTTGCATGCTAGATACTAGTAGCAACATCCATTTTTGTGACAACCAAAAATATCTCCAGACATTGTCCTTAGGGTAGAGGGAGACAAAACTGCCCCCATGGAGAACCACTGCTCTAAACCAACATGGTAGCCCCATTGCCTTAGCCAGTGATTGGTTGGTTTAAACCAATGAGACCCAGGGAAAGGCACCTTGAGGGCTTCTAAGAAATGTTTTTTCACTCTTAAGAAGCTATGAAATAGAAGGCCCCTCTTCTTTTTCTGGTTGCTGACATGTCTAGATCTGACACCTGGTACTGTAGCACACATCTTATAAACACCCTGAGGATGCCAGCCAACAAAAGGGATGAAGAAGATGAAAAAAAAATGTTTTTAAGTCATGGCTCCCCAATGTGACTTAACCAACCCAAGGGCCGCCATACCGCAAGACTTTTTGTTACATGAGATAACAATGTCCTTATTAACAAAACATATCTGAGTTGGGATTTCATTACTTGCAGCCACAATCATCCTAACTGATACATCTTTCTGTCTTCTCCATAACCACCCACTTTGCCTCTCTCACTCATAAGTAGATCAAAACATCACCCTTAAATGCACTGAGAAGCTGTGTGGGATAAAGAGCCCTGGATTCTGAGTCAGACAGCGCTAAGTTCAAGCAGCAGCTCCACACACACAGCTCTGGCGTCTTCAGAAGTCACTTAATTTCCCTCATCTTTACAACTGTAATCCCATCAATTCTGCACTCCTTTGGGATTTTATGATGATCAAATGAGATAGTGCATATGAAAATGCCTGGTGAACTCTAAAGTCTTCACGAGTACCATTTCATTTTCAGCCCCTTCCACCCTTTGAAGAGCGGCACATCTACAGTCACCACCCAACAGTCAGACATTCCACTAAGATGGACAATAAATATTAAGCGTGTGTAGATCAGGTTCCCAACCTCAGCACTCCTGACATTCTGTGCTGGGCAGTTCTGTGTTGCGGGGTCTATCCTGTGCACTGTAAGATATTTAGCAGCATGCCCGGCCAGTCATGACAACCAGAAATGTCTCCAGACACTGCCAAAGGGGGGACATTCATCCCCGAAGGACAAAATTGCCCCTCATTGAAAAACAACGGTGTAGACAATGGGGACATACAGACGAAAAGATTTATTCCATGACTTGAAGGAATTTACATTCTTACATAAACAATCTTTTTTTTTTAAACTGTAAAACTATCACAACCATCATTAGGTAGCAGATAGATCACAGATTTAGATTCAAATGTAGGTTCCCCTCTCTACTTGCCTGGGGCATTACTGTCTCAGTCTCAGCTTCCTCATCCAGAAAATGGGGATGAGAAAGCCTACCTCTCTGGAGCATCTTCAGACTTAAATAAGATAATGAGTGCAAAAAGCCTAACAAAATGCGTGGCATACCATCAGTACTTAATACATGTTAGCTTTGCTTATAATTGTGCTCCTGGTTCAAAGATTATTATCTGGCTTTAGGAATTAGGACCTTAGCTCCTGTTAGCCTTCCTCACTTTGTTCCACTGTTATACAGACTTGAGTCCCACACCTGATGCAGATGCTGTTGGTTCTCCACTGAAATGCCCTCAGATCTTCTTACCATTTCAGCAAGGCCAGCTTGACTTCCAAGAACCAACACCTGCATCTTTGTTAGAGAGCAACTCTGCAGATGTTAGGCCCCTCTTTGCCTGGACACTTCTGATCCACCATGCATACTCCACCCTGGAACAGCCTTTAACTGATGCCTAATGGACACGGGAGTATAAATAGCCCAGCTACCTCATTCCTCAGTAGGGATAATTCTCAGGCATGTATTTTGCATTGATTCCTAGAACTTTCCTGCAGGAATAAGTTTCAGTCACCCACCAATTTCCAAACACAGTCAACAACAGCAAGAAGGAGGCTTCTCCCACTTGCCCCAAGCACAAGCCCAGCCTTCATTGGTGAAGACATACGTGGGGATGTGTTGCTTGCAAACTGCCTGGATTTCTGAACTTGAATTAGTACTCAAAAACTATACCTGGATAGATCCGTACCTGCTGAATAGTCCCTCCGTCCTGGGAAACAGACTGAGACATCAGTGTCCCAAATGCTGATATACCCCAGCACTGTGCCCTGCAGACACGAGCGTTCCCCAGGTTATGGAATGGGCAAGCAATAGTCCATACCCCCTTGGGCTGGTGCTCTAAGTGGCCCAAAATATCTCAATCCATAAAGACTTTCTCTCCTCACTTCCTCTCTCCACTTCAACCTTGTAGGGTTTTTGTTTCCCAAAACCTGTCTACATTGCAGAGGGGTGACATAGTTAGATGGGTATCTTATAAAGACTGCACTTGCAGCAATGTGGACCTCATAACAATGCATTTTCATTTCTCAGATCACCATCAAATGTTAAAAACAAAACAAAACAAAACCTCTTTCATTTGTGCTGAGATCCCAAGCTACTTGTTTTACTGATGACTTCAGTAGGAAAACTGCAGAATCATAATGGACTGAAAAGATAAGTCCCTAAAGGACAAGAATTGAGGCCAGAAGATATCACGCACACCGAAAACATGTTGTCAGGAAATTTGTGAGGCTATTAAATCTTACTGTGGAGGAAAATAACACAAATATAATCCTAATGATAGATGTATTCCCGTGATGATCTAAGCTATTCCGCATATGGAATAGGAGAGAAAAGGAAACTACTTTTCAAAGAACCTATTACATTTAGTCTTCCCCTCAAGACCTGCGAGGTGGACAAAGCTAACACCACTTTAAAGTTAAGCCTGAGGATCCACTATGGAAAACAGTGTGGAGGCTCCTCAGAAAATTAAAAGCAGAACTACCACAGCATCCAGCAATCCCACTTCTGGATATTTATCCAAAGGAAATGCAAACAGTGTACTGAAGAGATACATGCTCTCCCGTGCTTATTGTAGCATTATTCACAATAGGCAAGATGTGGAAACAACCCAAGTGTCCACCAACAGATGAATGGATACACAGAATGTAGTTTATCCATACAATGGACTCTTATTCAGCCGTGGAAAAAAGGGAAATCCTGCCATTTGCTACAACACTGATGAACCTTGAGGACATTATAAGTGAGGTAAGTCAGACAGTGAAAGACAAACACTGTATGATATCACTTACATGCGGAACCTAAGAAAGCCAAACTCATAAAAACAGAGAGTACTATGGTGGTTACCAGAAGTGGGGGTGAGGGACTGGGGAGATGTTGTTTAAGGACACAAACTTGGAACCAGTACATAAATAAGTCCTGGAGATATAACACACAGCATAGGATTATAGACAACAATGCTGTATTATAAACTTCTAAGTTGCTAACAGACTAGGTCTTATTGTTCCCACCACAGAAAAGAAATGATAATTATATGAGGTGACAGAGGTGTCAGCTCACACTACGGTGATAATCAATATTGCAATATATAAAGGTAGCAAATGAACATGTTGTATACTTTAAACTTACACAAAGTTATATGTTAATTATTTCTCAATAAAAATAAACTTAAAAATATAGGGCTTCCCTGGTGGCGCAGTGGTTGAGAGTCCACCTGCCGATGCAGGGGACACGGGTTCATGCCCTGGTCCGGGAAGATCCCACATGCCGCGGAGCGGCTGGTCCCGTGAGCCATGGCCACTGAGCCTGTGCGGTCGGAGCCTGTGCTCCGCGATGGGAGAGGCCATGGCAGTGAGAGGCCTGCGTACCGCAAAAAAAAAAAAATATATATATATATATATATATATATATATATATATATATATATATATAAAAATAGACTGCGGAGGTTGAGCCAGGTGTATCAGATCAGAGCTGGAATTTGAACCTGGATAAGTACGAAGCCTGTGCTCCCTGCCACGCTCTTGCTAAGTTCTACTTATCGTCCAACAGGAGGAGTCAAGTTGGAAACAAGACACCAGCCCAGCTGGCTCACCATCTGCCTGAGGGGACAGGAATGACACTGGCTTGCCCGGGAGAGGAGTGGGCAAAGACACAACCTGTCTCACAGTTGGAGGGGAGGGCAAGGTCACCCAGGGCTGGCTGGTGGGAAGGACCTCCTGGAAGACGTGGGCCACGTGCTAGATGTAAAGAAGGGTTTGTTAAGGCAGCAAGTCTCCACCTGGGAGCTTCTACTAAATGCAGACACTGGGTCCCATTACCAGTAAAATCAGACAGTGGGTCTGGGTGAAACCTGAGAATCTGCACATTGAACAAGCCCCACAGGTGATTCTGATACAGCTCAGGGCCACGCTTGCAGAAAGAGTAGATGGGGACAGGTGGGGTAGAGGCATTTCACCTGGAACTTTCCAAATTCAAGAAAATCAGATGGACTGGGACAGGTGGTTTCCATAGGTGAGTAGCAGAGGATACCACTGAAGGGCTCATTTGACTTAGAGGACTTTACATGTCAGGCTAAAACGAAGGTAATGTATATTTATTGAGCATCTGCTGCATATCAGATTCTCTAGGCATTTTGCATATATCGCTTTAATATTCACAAAAATCCTACAAGGATGTCCCATTTTAATTTAATTTGCCCAGAGACAGACAGCTAATAAGAGAAGAACTGGGATCAGAGTCTGAATGTTTGTACCTCTAAAGCCTGTGTTTTTCCTGCTATATCCCATCTCTCCTATGGACTCTAAGCCACAAGCCGAGTAGAGTCACTGATGTCTTTGGAGCAGGCAAAGCAACAAGTTCACAGGGAATTTTAAGAGACCAAAACTTGCGTTAAGTTGGATTGGCCTGGGGAGAGAATGGAGCCAAGACTAGACCCCTTGACCTCATCTAAATCGTACCTCCTGTAGTGCTGATCAGGGCCAGGAAGGAGTGGAGCCAGAGGTCTCCTCAAAGAGTTCTAGGTTAAAAACCTCAACCTCATGCCCTTAAAAGACAAAGGGTGTTTTAATCTAAGCTCTGAGCCAGGTCACCTGTTTGCCTGTATGCTATGCTAGTCTTTGCATCACCTAGAATTCTAAAGAGAACATAATTGCTTATGCAGCAACATCTGAGAACAGGGATAGAGAGGTGAGGGGCCTGATGTACAGAGTCCCTGGGTGCAGCTGTCTGAGAAAAGCTTCGTGTTCCCTTCAGCTGGGGTGGAGGATGAATTTGGGATGAGCAGAGAGAACACAAGGAAATCGGTTAGTCCCTGTGGCAGTAGTCCAGGTAAGAGATGATGGGTAGCCCAGTGTAGGGCAGCCGGCAGTGGGGATGAAGAGACATGGACTAATTCTGTAGGTAGAACTGAGACCGTCAAGTTGAAAGGGCAAGGATTTTCTTGCACATTTGGTAACTGAGGAGGAAACTGAGTCACAAGTGGTCAAATGACAAAAGGTACTTAGCTAAATGACAGATCTCCTGACTCAGCCATGGTGGACTGAGCTCTTACTGTGGGGTGAGCATGCTGCATAGGGTTGGGGGTACAAAGGAGAAGACTATAAAGGCAGTGTTGCACGCAGAAAGGGGAGAACAAGGAAACTCTTGAAGGCGATGGATATGTTTATTACCTTGATTGTGTTAGTGGTTTCACAGTTGTATGCATATTTCCAAACTCATCAAACTGTGTACATTAAATATGTACAGTTTTTACATATAAATTACACTTAAATAAAGCTTTTTTTAAGATTTCTTTGATGTGGACTGTTTTAAAAGTCTTTATTGGGGCTTCCCTGGTGGCGCAGTGGTTGAGAGTCTGCCTGCCAATGCAGGGGACACGGGTTCGGGCCCTGGTCTGGGAAGAGCCCACATGCCGCGGAGCAGCCTGCCCCGTGAGCCACGATTACTGAGCCTGCGTGTCTGGAGCCTGTGCTCTGCAACAAGAGAGGCCGCAATTGTGAGAGGCCTGCACACCACAGCGAGAGAGAGCCCTCACACAGAAACGAAGAGCCTACACAGCCATAAATAAATAAATAAAAATTAAAAAAAAAAAAAAAACAAAATCCCTTAAAAAAAAAAGTCTTTATTGAATTTGTTACAATATTGCTTCTGTTTTATGTTTGGGGGTTTTTTTTGTTTTTGTTTTTTTTGGCCACGAGGCATGTGAGATCTTAGCTCCCAGACCAGGGATCGAGCCTGCACCCCCTGCATTGGAAGGTGAAGTCTTAACCACTGGACCCAGGGAAGTTCCCCATACAGATTTTTTTTTTTTTTTAAGCAGTGTTACATAGTAGTTAGGAACCAAGGCTCTGGAGCCAGGCTGCCATAAGCCTACCTACTATTTGGGTAACCTTAGGCTATTCACATAATCAGTCCAAGTCTCATTTATCCCATCTGTAAAATGGACACATCTCATAGGACAATAGTGAGGATTAAATCAGATGATGCATATAAAGTCCTTATATTTTACTTCTACTTAACACTGAACTGGCAGTCCTTGTCTGTGTAATCAGTCAAGAAAGATTATTTAAGAAATAAGAACATTAGAAAGATAAGAAAATATCAACATTCACAAACAATATGATTGCCTACATGGAAATATCTAGGATGATTTACAGGTAAATAATGAGAACTAATAATAAATTCAGAATATTTTCAAAATAACCTCCATACACAGAAAACAATAATGTGCCTACACACCAGTAACTATCAAATAGAAAATGTTTTATCTATGGCTAGAGCTATCTATCCCACTGAAAATACTTTTTAAAAAATTATAAA
The DNA here is from genome assembly GCF_964374135.1 of Grampus griseus. Taxonomy (NCBI): domain Eukaryota; kingdom Metazoa; phylum Chordata; class Mammalia; order Artiodactyla; family Delphinidae; genus Grampus; species Grampus griseus. Next base: position 30,920,745 of record NC_139008.1, on the reverse strand, counting down.
GCACTCACGAATGTCAAAAATATGTGAGACAGTTATGAAGTTTTAAAACTTCGCTAAATGACTTAAGATATGTCCCAAACAAGTGAAAAGGCTGTACACCATGTCCATGAATAGGAAGATTTCCTATCAAATGCTGATTTGCTCTATATTAATCTATAAATTCAATACCACATTAATTAATGAAGGTAATCAATAGAATTTTTTATAGACTATGACAAACTGAGTGCAAAATTTATAGCTAAGGATAAAGGCCTATGAAGAGAAAAGGAAATTATGATTAAAACAAACAAGACAGAAGCACTTACCCTCTCAGAAATCATCTTATTATAAAGCTACATTAATGCAAAAAAACCCAACCAGTATGAAAAAGGTATGAGGATAAACAAATAATCCAATGGAACAAAGCAGAGAATCCAGAAAGAATTATATCACTGAGGAGTTGTTGAAAATTGGGAGAAAATGGTGAGATATTCCACAAATAGTGCTGAAGTCATTGGCTCTCCACATGAAAAGTAAATAAAATTAAATCCTTATTTCACAACACATACAAAATATATTCCAGGTGGAATAAATATCTAAACGTAAAAGGCAAAACTTTACATTCTGAAGTATCTATCTTTATGTCACTGGGGTAGGGAATATATTTTTTAAGATGTAAAAAGCAAAATCTATTAAGAAAAAGTTCAATAAATTTGTATTTGTTAAAATTTTTAATTTTTTAAATTATGAGACCCAATACATAAAATTGGAAGACAAACTGAAAGCTCAGATTGTAAAGAAATTCTGCAATACTTTTAATAGATTCAAAAATTAGTATCCATGACATATAAAAAAATACATTCAAATCAATAAGAAAAAAATGATCACCCCAATAGAAACGAAGACCTAAATGGCCAACAGACATGAAAATATGCTCAACTTCCCAAGTAATTAGATAAATGCAAATTGAAAACAATAATAAGATTCCATTTCACACCTATCATATAAGCGAAAATGGACAAGATTAATAATACCAAGATTTGAAAAAAATATGAGAAAGTTGGGTCTTTCCTTCTTGGCTGTGGGAGCATAAACTAGCTCAGTCATTTTGCAGAACATATTGGCAATCTCTAGTGATACTGAAGATGCCCACATCCTATGACTCAGAAACTCTACTTACAGGGATATATTCTTTTTTTTTTTTTTTTTTTTTGCGGTACACGGGTCTCTCACTGTTGCGGCCCCTCCCGTTGCGGAGCACAGGCTCCGGACGCGCAGGCTCAGCGGCCATGGCTCACGGGCCGAGCCGCTCCGCGGCATGTGGGATCTTCCCCGACCGGGGCAGGAACGCGTGTTCCCTGCATCGGCAAGCGGACTCTCAACCACTGCGCCACCAGGGAAGCCCACAGGGATATATTCTTAAGAAAACCTCTCATATGTGTAAGGATGTTCACTGCTTCACTGTTTCTTGTTAAAAAAAAAAAAAAGAAAAAAGGTACCCAACATTCAGTTTAAGGGTAAGTAAAAACTATACATCTGTACAATGTATGCTATAAACTAGAGCTATATTTTTAAATATAGATGAATCTCGATAAGATACAATTAAATAAAAAAATAATTGCAGAAGAATATATACAATGTAGTACGGTTTATAAAGGGCTTGAAAATACGAATACAATATACTCTTTAGGTTTGCATGAGCATATGGAAAAACATGCCTGTCAGCTTCGGGTTAGTGGTTTTGTCTGATGAGAGAGAGAAGGGAATGGAACCAAGGTAGCAGGATTTGACAACACCTTTATTTACATTTTAAAAATCTGAAATACACGTGATAAAAGTGTTAACATTTGTTAAATCTGAATGTTTGGTACATGGGTGTTTGTTATTTTATTTTCTTTGCTTCTCTGTACGTCTGAAATATTCTAGCATTTATAGATCTTTTCTTTTAAAGGACAAAGAAAAGTTTTCAACCACAATGATATGACTCCTCTGAGATTTCTGAGTTCATCAGAGATATCTGGACCAACACTAATGAATGCTCTGAGCAGACAAAGCATCTGAGATCTTTGGCATCTGATGAAGTGAATCCATCTGGCACCAACATGCAAACCTCTTATTAAAAGAGCATTGGCAAACTCAATCACTTACATAGACAAAACCAGAATCATTGCCTTGCAATTCAACTAAGTTCTTCCCTAGACAAAATAAAACCTTCAACAGAAATCAATACCCAAACTTTAGAATCACCAACACTATAACATTACCCCTGTCCAATCTGAAAAAATGAAAGCAATTGTACATGCCTAAGGCATATTTATCTAACATCATGTTTAAGATTTTAAAATATACTGAGATATGAAATAGTGGTGTTTGTATATTTTTTATTCCTGAACAGCGGGAATTATACCCAACACGGTATTTCTTTCTTAGAGTTGTTTTAGGCACCAGAAGCACATTGTAGGCTGGACATAGACCCAGAGTGGACGGTGCATCAAGTAAATTCACACATATACCCTTCTCCCCTGGAAGTTCACAGCCTAAGAGAGCTGTCAGTAGTCATTCCAATGAATAGAAATTGTGCAGAGAAAACCAGATAACAAATATTTAACAAGCACTTCCTAAATGCAAGCTGCCATACTAGGTAATAAAGAGAAGAGAAACATATATGCCACGAATTCTACTATGATGTTTATAATCCAATCAATTCACCTCTACATTTATCCAACCAGCCAATCATCCATCCCTCCACTCACCTTTCCTCCCATCCAACTTTCCACCCTCTATCCCTTCAATCCTACATCTTTCCACGCATCCATACAACAACCCTTCACCCATCCACTCTTCCACACTTCCAACGACCTTGATCCTCCCTTCCATCTCCATTCACCTACTCAACTACCTTCTACTGCTCCACACATCCATCTCGTCAACTCTCTAACCACCTGTACTGGATTGAATAGTGTTCCCCCCAAAAGTCATGTCCACCCAGAACCTCAGAATATGACCTATTTATTTGGAAACAGGATCTTTGCAGATGTAATTAGCTAAGTTAAGATGAGGTCATACTGAATGAGAGTGGGCCTTATTTCAATGACTGGTGCCCTTATAAGAGGAGAAAACAGAGACACACATACACAGCAGAATGTCATCTAATGATGTCAGAGATTAGAATGATGCATCTACAAGTCAAGGAAGGCTAAGAATTGCTGGCAACCACCAGGAGCTAGAAGAGGCAAGGAAGGATCCTTCCCTAGAGGCCTCAGAAAGAATATAGCCCTACCGATACCTTGATTTTGGACTTCCTACCTCCAGAACTCTGGTAAAACAAATTTCTGTTGTTTTAAGCCACCACATTTGCAGTACTTTGTTTTGGCAGCCCTACGAAACTCTTCCCACCAGCCACCCCTCTCCACCTCTCCAAGCCCCAACGAGTAAACCTACCAACTAACCAACCCCCAAAGAATCCACCTCATCAACCATTCATTCCATCCATCCATGGTTTATTTAGAGTCTACGTGCCAGGCATGGCTCTGAGTGCTAGGTATACAATGGTAACAATGGCAGTAGCAAAATGTCATGGGTTTTGCCTCCCATGCATGCTAATATCCCCATTAATATCACCAGACTCCAAGTATAAATATAATCTAAATAAACACAATGGGCTTGGAGAAAATTGAGCTTCAAGGCAAGTTCCCAAGCCATCCCTGCCACCCACAACATATTAGTGGCACTTAGGCCCTTTCAATATAGAAGCTCTGAAGCCTCCACTAGGTGATAAGCAGTCTCTTCCCCAATGTACATATGGACATTAAACAAATAATCATACAAATAAATATGTATTTATAAGTTGTGCTAAATTCCACGAAGGATAAAACTCAGTTCTATGAAGAAGACTATAACACTGCAGGGGCCAAGGCACTAATTATGGTTGGGAAGGCTCATAGAAGTGAAACATCACCTCCCAAAGGGGCTTAATGCAGGATAAGGGATTTACTGGGTTTGCCAAATAAATGAGTAAACACTAGACACTCTCAGAGCAGTAGGAGCCCAGTGCAGGCTTCAAAGGCTTATTGGATAATTGGGATTTAAGTAATTGGTGCTTGGCGAGGGAAGGGGGGTAGGGGTCTACATTTAGAATGGTTCTCAATAAACAAAAGTACAGAGGTCATTCATTCATTCCAAGAGATCTTGACATTTTTGTGCCAAGGACCGCTTTGGCAGGCTGGTGAAGCCTTCAGATTCCTTCCCAGAACAAAGCTGTTAGATGACTGAAAATCTGCCGAATTACAAAGGAAACCAATTATATCAAAATACTGTCATAACAATATTTTTAAACAAACTTGTGATATGTATATAAGCTCCCATTGAAATGTTAGATAACAAGATCTATACTATGTTTACTAACTACTGTCATTTCAAAGTAATTTGATGAAAGTAAACAATAATTCTAAGATATCTGCAACCATGGTAATGTGATATGAAAATATAAGTGATTTCTCTTGGTAAAAAAAATCAGAGAACTGCTCAAATTAGTGTGGTTCGTTGCTACCATTCAAAATCAAAGGAAATAAAATTTTCAGTTATGGGTGAGTAAAAATAGGTAATTTTCCCACTTTCAAGTTTACAGACCACTGAGTTCTTTCCACAGACCCTTTGAGGGCCCATGAACCCCAGGATAAGAACTCCTAATTTATCTGCTTAAGTCTTTATACACTGATTCATTCATTTATTCCCTCATTAGTTCCCCAAATCCTGAGTGCTTATGACACACTTGACAATGTGGTAAGTGCTAGGAACACACTGGGCAAAAAGATAGATGTGGTCTCTGCCCTCGTGAGTTTATATTCTAGTGGGCAGGAATAGTCAAGAAGCAGGTAAATAAACAAGACAGTTACAGACTGAGATAACTGCCAGGAAGGGAGTCCACAGGGCTATATGGTAGAGATAAACCATGGTGAGGGGACTCCCCTGATGGCGCAGTGGTTGAGAGTCTGCCTGCCAATGCAGAGGGCCCAGCTTCCATCCCTGGTCTGGCAAGATCCCACATGCCGTGGAGCAACTAAGCCTGTGCGCCACAACTACTGAGCCTGCACTCTAGAGCCCGCATGCCACAACTACTGAAGCCCGTGTGCCTAGAGCCTGTGCTCTGCAACAAGAGAAGCCACTGCAGTGAGAAGCCGAGGCACTGCAATGAAGAGTAGCCCCTGCTCGCCGCAACTAGACAAAAGCCTGCATGCAGCAACGAAGACCCAACACAGCCAAAAATAAATAAAGAAATAAATAAACGTGGTTGGGAGAGGAGAGGTACCCTTGGCATGACAATCCATGGGAAGCAAGCCACGCAAGAGCCTGGGGAACCACAATGCAGAAAATTCAGAACACAAAGGCCCTATGACCAGAGAGGAGCTTGCAGAGGTAGAAGATGAAAGCAAAGATGGGGCAGCTGCCAGGTTATGCTGGACCTCATAGACCCTGGGTCACTGGGGTCGCACTTTAAGTCCAGGGGGCAGTACTGAGGCAGCTTAAGCAGTGAAATAACAGGATCTGATTACGTTGTTTTAAAAGATTTCCTTGGATGCTGAGTGGAGAATGGATTGTAGAGGAAAAGATCGTTGGCAGAAGCAACCAGCTTAGAGGCCAGAGCATTCACCCAAGTGAGAGGCAATGGTGACTTGGGTCAGGGCTGGGTTAGGGTGAGGTATCTAGGGTACAAAAATTAAGGAAACACTCACTCCCCAGCTTGCAGTGGTGGTGGGCAGTTTGAAGATATCTTTTGGAGATAATGGGCAAGACAGAAAAAAATGTATTCTAAGACTGCCTAAAGTTCAGTAGTGAGTAATAATTTTAGGAAGGAGCTTACACAACAGACTGTGGAGGGTATGAATAACAGAGGAAGGACTTTTGACTTTCTCCTGTAGCTAATAAAGAGTCACAGAATTAAATAAAACTTTATACACTGTCCTGACAAAAGGCTGTGGGGCTCCAGCAGCTCCTTTGGACCATGAAGCAACTTTGAGGATGCAAACCGTGCGTTTAGGAACAAAAGCGTGTACAGAGGAGTCTAGATGTATGATGACACCGTGAAGCCACTCTGCCAGCCTGAACCACACACCCCCAGACTGCTTTAACCCAGGAGGAAATAAACTTCTATTTTGCTTTAGCAACTCATTTCCAGACCTGTCTACTGGCAAACACAATTCCTAAACAATGCAGAAACTGGTCCACAATGCTTACTAAAATCCAAATGAATATAGATTCCTCTATATACTCATTTCCACTCATTCACTCCCGTTTAAATACAGTCGACTGTGTGTCTCACTTTGGTTGACCTAGGTGCCATCAAAAGGAGACTTTTCTCCCTTGTTGTTTCTGAAAAAGACTCTCAAATCCAGTGAAATAACTCTGGAGCAGAGAGGTTGTGTGATATTATATGTCATTATAAACTCTAAGTGCCTCTTTTCTGACTCTGAGAAGGCTAGTAGTGGCAAAGGCACCAAAAAGTCATGGTGATGAACAGAACATGTTGGAAGCTGGCTGAGGAAAGTAGGAACTAATGAATGTCGGCTCCGACAAATGTCAACTGTCAATCAAAAGTGAAGAAAGGGGGGCTTCCCTGGTGGCGCAGTGGTTGAGAGTCCGCCTGCCGATGCAGGGGACACGGGTTCGTGCCCCGGTCCGGGAAGATCCCACATGCCGCGGAGCGGCTGGGCCCGTGAGCCATGGCCGCTGCGCCTGCGCGTCCGGAGCCTGTGCTGTGCAACGGGAGAGGCCACAGCAGTGAGAGGTCCGCGTATCGCCAAAAAAAAAAAAAAAAAAAAGAAAGGAATGTGTTTCCTCCAAAAGTAGTGAAGGGGACACCTTTACAAACAACACAAAGATAACTCCAGCTCGGCAGCAAAATGGAGTGTATTCAGCTAGTGCCTGCCATTTTGCAAAGCTGTAAAATCAGCTTCTCTGCAGCATCAGAGAAGTGCTGGAAGGAGCTTTTGAAATCATTTTCCCACTGCCCCCAGTACAAAGTGAGGCGCTTGAGTCTCAGACAGGGTAATGGAAGTTGATTCCCAAAGGCACACAGAAAATTAGTGGCCGGGATGGGATGGGATGCTGGGTTCCATACACACTTCCTTAGGGATTGTTTAGAATCAGATTTTATCTAAGGCAGGGGTTGGTAAACTTTTCCATAAAGGGTCAGATAATAAATACCTTGGGTTTGCAGGCTACAGAGTCTCTTTCGAAACTACTCAGCTGGATTTGACCCGGGGGCCATGGGTTGCTACCCCCTTACCTAAGGCATTGTATCGACGTGATCCCCAGACCAGCAACATCAGCAGCATCTAGAACTTGCTAGAAATGCAAATTCTCAGTCTCTCACCTCCAAACCTAATGAATCAGAAATCTCAGGGGTGATATCTAGAAACCTATTTTCACAAACCCTCCAGGTGATTCTGACACACACTAAAGTTCAAAAACCATTGAGGTAGAAGCAGAGCAAATCACTGTCTCACATACCACTTCTAGTACATGGTCTGGCGTGTGGTTCCTAGTAGTCACCTTTGACAGCAACTACTAGCTTCCCACCCCAAAATCTGTTCTCTTCTACTTCCTTATTATACAATCCCCAGTCTCAGCTGGACTTATGGCTAACCAGAACAAAGCCTACATTCTACACTTTTCAGGCACACTTGCAGTTAAGTTTAGCCATGTAACTAAATTTTGAGATGTAAGTGAGATGTAAGATAAGTATATGTGGCAGCTCCTGGGGACCTCCAATAAAAGACAGCTTATATACACCTATTGCCTCTTTCTCCCCTTTTCTCTGTCCAGCTGTCCAAAATGTAGGCATAATGGCTGGAACTCCAGCAACCATATTGAACCATGAGGTGACCGGGGTGGGGGCATAGAAGCCATCCAGTAAGGAACAGGAGAGAAGAAAATTGTGTCCTTTCATTGTGTAGCCACCTTACAGGCATTGAGCTGTCCTCTGCCAGGCTTCTTTCATATGAGAGTGAAATAAAATTCTGTCTCACTTAAGCCATTTGTTAATTTGAGTTTTCTGCCATAAAGTACCAAACCTAAATCAACTGGTCCAGCGTCTAGTGAATATTTTTTGAATGAATACCTCAGTTGCAAGCAAATAAGATCTGGGTCTCAAGTTACAGGTAGATTTGACTAGTAGAAACAATTCTTCCAAACACAGTGTCCGTAGGGGCCAAAATAATAAAAAGAACCACATTAGGTGGTGAAAACATTAGAAACTTCTATACATACGGTAGCCTTCATTTCTCACATTGCCCAAAGCCTAGCTGGTAATGGAGCAAAAGCCCACTTCTCAGGCTCCCCCAGGAGGCAGCCACCATATCCATGACCCACAGTCACCTCTTCCTCGAAGCCTTTCCTAATCAGAGCAGGCCTAGCGTTCTGGGGGTTTGCATCTCACAGCGAAATGTATAGGATTGTTCTGTCCTGTTTCATTCGATTCACACTGATGTGTCATCTTGCAATGTTTCTCAAGTTACTTCTCAAGCAGAGTGTTTTTCTTACCCATGGTAGGCTCTCAATCAATACCTGTGGAATTGAACTCACTTCACTGGTGAGTGTCTTTTTCTCCTGCTAGAACAGAAATGTCTTGAGAAGCTGGGGCTGACTTTTCTATTTTTCAAACAACCCCCCACTAGCCCCAACACCGTGCAGGAGCCCTGCACCTGCAGACACTCCATGAATACTGGTTAGTGTGTCCCAGGCACTTCCCCATCTCTGCCCATGTTGATGCATCAGGAACAGTATCAACCCTGGCCCCTCCTCATTCTCACTTTCTGGGGACTGAGACCTGGCCTGATTCCCAAAGCCCAGAAACAGAGATCCTCAAACAGCTTCAGTGAGGACCTTATTTATCAACCAGAGAAAGATGAACGGTTTTGCTCCATAATATCCCAAAAGCAACACTGAACCAATGCTTACTTCTGCTCATGCCTTCACATTAGTCTTTCTCAAGCTTTTATAACCCGTGCCTCCTTGATAAACATTTTTTAATCAGCTTTACTGAGATATAAGTAATATACAATAAACTGCACATACTGAATGTATACAATTTGATAAGTTTGGAAACATGCATACACTCATGATGCCATCACCACAATATCAAGGGAACATACATGTCTGTCACCTCCAAAAGTTTCCTTGTGTCACTCTGAGGTTTCGTGTGTGTGTTGTTTCGTTTTGTTCATAGTAAGAATGCTTAAAATAAGATCTACCCTCTTAAATGTTTAGCACAATACAGAATTGTTGACTAGAGGCACTACCCTATACAGCAGACTTCTAAATGAAGTCATCTTACACAACTGAAACCCATACCAATTGAACAAGTCCCATTTCCCCCTCCTCTTGGCCCCTGGCAACCACAGCTCTATTCTCTGCTTCTATAAGTTTGACAATTTTAGGTGCCTTGCATAAAATTTGTCTTGCAAAAAATTCGCCATGCAATATTTGTCCCTCTACGACTGGCTTACTTCACTGAGCCTAATGTCCTCCAGGTTCATCTATGTCATCACAAATGACAAGACTTCATTTTTAGGGCTGAATAATATTCCACTGTATGTATATACTGCCTTTCCATTACCCATTTAGCTTGATACATATTTTTAAACTTGCCTTTTCCTCTAATGGTATTTCAAATTTTGAGATGAATTAATATTGCAGCTAAAACATATCAAGTCATGTCATTGTTCAGCGGGCCCTGCTATCACCACTCCAGGAATATTATACACATATGTCTCAAAAGAAAATCTTTGCTTCACATGCTAATCTCTGACTCTTGCTGGCTCAGTCTCTGTTTGGACTCCACACACTTTGGTGAAACACAAATTACTATTTGATCCCTTGGACTAAACCAGGGGGCAACCTCCAATATTTCACAGCAGGATTGATATCCAGCCAGTAGCTGATGGCTGGCATCCATTCAGTTGGCCAGTGCATCCATCCAGACTGACCAGCACCTACACCTGACCAATTGTTAAACTTTTTGAATATCACTTACCTACAGAGACCAGAAGGTAACATAAATGGGAAATTCCATAATAATTTAAATGAAAGAGAAGGGTGAAGACCATGCAAAAAATTACATGTAAATTCATCAAAGTCTGGTGATAACACATAAGAAGGCTCTCCACACAGCATCTCATATTTTGCATCTCATACAAAGTAGGAATTTAATAAATCTCCGGTGCTGTTGTGATTCACAGATGCCAATGAGTTCTGTGCTTTACTTTAATGTAACCCACCTGCCTGGCATTAGTTTGGAGAATTATTAACCGTCATTATATAAATATGTCCCTTCTGCCACCCACCTAGGAGCCCACTGTGTGGAGGTACCCACATGAGAAACAACTTGTTAGCACAATAATGAGCCTGAAACTCAGAGTGTCTACCCTTATGACTTTCTATTTAGGGCTCCTTGTTAAAACCAGAGTTTTCTTTCCCCATCTATGAGGATTTAATACGAATGTCACAGAGGTCTCTCTACTTCAGGCTAATCACTATCCATCTCTCCAAGGTGCCTCGAGGAGCCACCCACCCCCAAAGGGCATTTAATGTATGTTTAGATTGCTGTCATCTGCTCCCTGTGTGACTTTGCACAAGTTACTCAACCTCAGTTTCCTCATCTGTAAAACAGGGCTAATAATAGCTCCTACCTCACTGGGCTTTTAAAAGGATTCAATGAGATCATGGATATAAAACACCCTGCATGGAGCTTGGAATGTAGCAGGTCTTCAGTAGTGCTAATAATTGTGGAAGATCTCAATGGCCACCAGGTAGAATGCTAAGCTGGAAGAACGATAGCTACATCATTTACTCAAGCCCCATCCCACACCAAAACTAAACTAATAGCATGCTGTTAAGTTACCTGCCCACACCTTAAAGTTTCTTCCTTGAGAGAGAGCTTTGGGAAATGGATTTAGACATCACGGCTTCAAGAAGCAGAAATCATTCCTCCTTGTCCTCCTGACACCTCACACCCCAGCCACTCACACTGCAGCCCCATATTAGGAGCTAAGTGGAAGCGTCCTTCAGGCTTTAGAAAGCAGACGCTGCTCTGTCCTGACACAGGACTTCATCTCTCCCGGCATCAAAGCAGAAGCCTGACAGCCTTTGAAGTTTGGGATGTGTGTCCCTCTCTGCCTCTCGGGGGTCTTTACTTCTGCTGCGCTGCACTTCTAGGGAGGGCTAGCTGTGCACTGGCTCACGAAGCAGCCCCCAGGGTCTTTCCCAGACTTGGATCCTGTCTGTCTCATTATGTCCTTCTTCTGGAGAGATCACCTACTTACTTATCTCTCTGTCATGAAAAGGAGAGAGGGAAGGAGCAGCAGAGTCTCAAGGTTAGCCAATGTTTGTGCAGTACAAACGGCCTGCTGAAGGTAGCTGTGCTGAAGGAGTGCTACGCAAATACAGGGGGTAGCACAGCAGAGACAAACTATGGGCCTTCTCATTTTCCTCACTGAATAAGACCTCACTCACAATCACTGACTCTGTTTATAAAATGATGAGCCTCCAAGGGACAGGTGTTCTCACCCAGGATCTATCACTCGGAGACCCTGGGACAAGTGACTGAACCGTGTTAGGCCCCCCTTCCCAATGTCTGTTACACGTGATCAGAAGGCCAACCTCACATGGGATTGAGACAATTACACGAGAGAATGTGTGTGCCGCGTCCACCGCAGTCCTGGCCACACAGTAGGCACTTAGTAGCTCTTGGCTTTCATACCGATTTACAAGGCCAGCCCATCACAGCAGCACTATCCACAATAGTCACAAGGTGGAAACAACCCAAATGTCCATCAGCAGGTGAATGGATACACAAAATGTGGACCATCCAGGCAATGGAGTATTATTATTCAGCCTTAAAAAGGAAGGAAATCTGGCCACATGCTACAACATGGATGAACCTGGAGGGCATCACACAAAGTGAAGTAAACCAGTCACAAAAGGATAAATACTTATGGTTTCACTTAGTGGAGGTACCTAACAGAGTCAGATTCACAGAGACAGAAAGTAGAATGGAGGTCCCCGGGGGGCTCGGGGAGCGGGGAATGGGGAGTTGCAGTTTAATGGATATGGAGTTTTGTTCTGTGAGATGAGAAAGTTCTGAAGATGGGTGATGCTAAAGGCTGCAGAATGATGTGACTGTACTTAATGCCACTGAGTAGTGCACTTAAAAGATATTTAAATGGTTAAAAAGCGGGGGAAGTCCAAGGAGTCTGAGACAACCCCTAGACGTTGGCAGGGAACTGAGGGACAGGGGAAGCATCAGGGCTCTCTCCTCATCGTCCACGTTGAGCTCTAAAGCAATGGGAACGTGGCCCTCACCAAAATACTCACTCAGAAAACCAGAAAAGATGCAGATACCTAAGGTCATGATTGGGGGATGCAGAGCACAGTCAAAGCTGGAGAGGCGGTGTATTCTGAAGCTGATGACCACCACTGAATGCTTACTAGGATGGCTCAGGCCCCACCCAAGCAAATCAATTACAACCCCAAACTCTAGCCTAGGGATCCTCAGGCTGATTCATGAAGGGCGTAAGGAGAGGCACTTCCCTCTTCAGAGGAGGAAGAGGAGGATGGAGGCCAAAACTGGCTTTGCCCAAAACCAAGGAACTGTCGCTACGTTAGCAGGAGAGATCCGCGTGGGTAACAATGATATGGAGCAGGTGCCGGGTACCAGAAACCTCAAATACATTACCCCGAATTGCTATAACAATCTTAAAAGTAGGTGCAGCCATCCCCCACCTCCCTGGGCCTCAGCGTCCTCTGAATAGTGCTGACCTCACAGGGCAGCTGTAAGGGCTGACTGAGACTACCCACGAGCATGCAGAGCACACAGGTAGCTCTAAAGAAACTAGCAATGGTCGCAGTAAGCACACACAACTCAGCCTCTGCCCTCTTCTAAGTTGCCTGCTGGAAGTGAACAACTCTCCACTCAAATGCATTTGCTGTGGCTAGAAGGAAGGATGAGGATTGCTATGGAATCCCTGGCTCACTCCTTCCAGGAAGTTTTCCCTGATTACCACCCCTCCACAACACTGGGCCAAGGGGTCTTCCTCTGGCTACTCTAGCCCCTGTGTTTCCCTCTGTGCCAGCACGTGACACCCTGTGTTGTAATGTAATGATTGTTGATTTGTGTGTCTTCCACAAAAACACCTAGAGAGTGGGGACAAATCTGTGCCCAGCCCCCAGCACCAGCACACATCCTAGCTCATAATATGCTGGATGGAAAGACAGCTGGATGAGCAGATGGACAGATGGATGGGTGGGTGGATAGGTGGGTGGATAAGAGGATGGGTGGATGGGTAGATGGATGGGTGGATGGATAAATGGGTGCATGGACAGATGGATGGATGGATGAGTGGATGGGGTCATGGGTGAGTGGGGAGATGAGTGGATGGATAAGTGGGTGAATGGATGAGTGGATGGGTAGATGGATGAGTGGATGGGAGGATGGATGGAGGGAATGGGTGGGTGGATGAATAAGCCAAAAAGGGAGCCCTACCTCTAAGTGGATCTCCTGGCTAGGAACTCACCCGGATTTTTTTTCTCTAATGTACACATGCCTCTTTTCTATTCCTTTCTCTCTCTTCATCCCTTGTGCTTAAAAAGACACTTGCATTTAGGGCTTTTTCTCTGTCAAAAAAAAAGGTGGGAAGTAAATTTTTACTTTAAATCCACATAAAACACCCAAGAAAAATTCACACTCTGTCTCTCAATGAAGAAAGGCTAGGAGGCCAGGCTGTTCCAGCGGTGGAGCCACAAGTCTGTTGTGACAAGTTATCTCCTCATAAACATACTAGTTTATCTCATGCTAAACATTCAGATGTGCTATCTCGGCAAAGGGAAAAAATATATTGCACATTTTCTAGACAGCCTGTCAGCATCCATGCCAGTGACACAAGCATCTGAAACACGGGGCTGACACTAAATAAACCAGAAGAGCAAATGTTTGTTGCAACACTTGGAACTTCACCATCCGTTTGCTTCATTGCCAGAGTGATGCACAAGGAGGACTGTGGGAAATGATGGGGTGAGGGAGAGTCCACGAGAAAAACAGCAGCTCTCCGAGAGGATTGAGATGGTGAAGATCGAAGTAGAGGAGCACAGGGGAGGCTGAAGTTATCCACAGGCCAAGCCAGTGGTTCTCAACTGGAGGCTGGCTTGGTCCCCAAGGAACATTTGGCAGTGTCTGGACACATTCTGGTTGCCAGACGTTGGGGAGGGTGCTACTAGCATTGAGAGGGTAGAGGCCAGAGATACTGCTAACTGCCCTACAGTACACAAGACAGCCCCCCCCCATTACACAACAAAAGATTATTTGACCCAAACATCATAATGCCAAGGTCAAGAAACCCTAGGCTAAGCTCGAGCAGGGTGCAAGCCAGCTACTCAGTAGCTGTGTAGCTGCAGCAGGTGAATCCAAATCTCTGAGCTGCAAGATGAATCTTGTAGCAATCAGTGGGATAGAGTAAATGAGAGGATAGGTGTGCAATGAACACAGCACGTGCTTCAGTGAATGTTAGCCTCTTTTACGCACTCCTCTCTGCCCTCTGCTTTCCTGAAGCTTATTTATTCTTTAATTCACTCATTCTTGAACTAATATGCATTGAATGTGTACTATGAGCCTGGACCTGGGCACTGGGTATTCAGCAGTACAGAAGAAAGGCAGGATCCCTGCCCTCACGGAAGCAATGAAAAAGGAGGGTTTATTTGGGGGTGGGGGAGGGGTGGTGCCAGGAAGAGGGAACAGAATATGCAAAGACTCAGAATACATGGGGTGTGTCAGAACAGGCAGCCTGGTGGCACTCAGCTGGCAGCGGGGAGAGGGATGAGAAAGGCAGGGCCTTGCAGATCCTGAGAAGGTACCTGGGTTCTAGCCGAGATGTCATGAGATGTCTCCTTGACGGCTATTAAGGAGAGAAGTGACCCAGCTACAGTGGGAAGGATGGATTGGAGAGGGATGAAGGTGGAAGCAGGAAGACCAGTTAGAAGGCTGTTCCAGAGGTCAGGTGGGAGATGGTGGTGGCAGTGGAGGTGGGGAAGCATTTGAAGGAGAATGATTATAAATTGCACTAGGCTGGGTATGTGGTTAGAGAGAAGGGAATGGTCTACTGCTCCATTAGGGTCAGGCTGTGCAGTCAAGGTTGAAAGACAGATAAGTGACACTCAGGGAAGAGATCAGTGCATGATTTGAGGTCACTGGGAACAGGCAACACACACACTGGGCTCGTGTGGTCCAGCGCTTACTTGCAGAAGAGGAGTGAGAACACACAAGATCCAATCCCTCGCAATAGGTTGGTGCCCCATGGTCCGGGGTCCACCCCGAAGTCCATGCAGTGGTGTGGCCGCATGAACCCCACTTTGTGCTGCAGTGGAAAGATCCCAATCCCTCCCCGTGGGAACAGATACAGCGGCAGGGGCTGGCCAGGTGCCAACACAACACACACGCCTAGGCAAAACAAGGAAGTGCACGTCAAGCTCAGAGCTGGGAAAGATATGCCCAAGCGAGTACGTATGTCCAGCACAGGCTGCGAGGTCTTGTTTTCTCTTTGCAGGAAAACACTCGAGGCCCAAGGCTGCTCTTAAGCAGCCATGCAGGGGTTACGCAAGCTGCACACAACTGCCTTTCCCAACAGGGAAAATCTAAGGACAGCTCCCAGCTCCCAGGCTTAAGCAGTTGGGTGGCTGGTGGGTGCAATTATTAAGGAGAGAAAGACTTGGGAGGAGACAGTTGGGGGCAGGAAGCAGAGGAAAAACAGTCAAGAAACACTCAATACCTGTGGGTTCCCTCCTGCCTGTCCACTCCCCACCCCGCCTCCTCCCTTTCTCAAAGCTCAATGACAAGGTTCGTAACTGCAATCTTTCTCTTCTCTACCTGAGACACAGATAGAAAGGCTGTCACCTAGGGGGACCCCCAAGCCCTCCCCTTGACGCAGGCCCCAGAGATGCCGGCAGTGCTTTCTCGACACTCCAGCAGCTTCCACGCTACCAGGAGGCACCTCCACTCAGGCCTCCCTACATCTGTTTACCAAGCATTCCTCTAGCCCCACCACTCACAGTGTGGTCCATAACCAGCAGCATCTGCATCTCCTGGGAGCTTCTTAGAAATGCAGAGTCTCAGGCTGCCCCTCCACTCTGCTGAACCAGAATCTACATTTGAACCATATCCCAGGTGATTCATGTGCACAGGAAAGTCTGAGAAACAATGGGCTACAGCTCAGAAGGCAGCCAGCCATAACACTCTCGTATGGTAATTTTTTGTAATTACAGTAAAAAAAAAAAAAAAAATGCTACCGGCATGGCCTGAGATGACTTGTTCCTAAACCTCAAGCACCACCTGGCGCCCGAGATCCTGGCGGCACTGAGATATTTATGAACGTTTCCCCTTCGTGCTCCGTGATCACCAATCAGCAGATTTTCTGGGTAGCAAATTTTAGATAGGCGCTTCTTTTCCCTCTACTCCTGTCTGGACCTCTGTGGCTCCTCGTTTAGATTTTGTGAACTGGCTGTAAATCATTCGGCAGCGGGGTTAGCCAGCTCTGCAGGCCACCTCATACACAGGTCATCTGGACCCGATGGTTTATAGGAGAGACGTGTTCCAAGTGCCCCCTCTCCCTTGTCTGCTTTTCTCCGGGGCCCTTTCCCCTCCAAGGAGTCAGCTCCCTTTGTCTGTTCTGGTTTCCTTTTTTCTCCTCCTCTCCCCACGTCTCTGTGTTTGGGAGAGCAGCTAGCATCCACATGGCAACTACTTGGGAGCCCTGCCCTGGAGATCACAGGACTCTGCACCCTCCCAGAGTAACCACTGTCATCTATCCAACACTTCCCTGGCCAGCAATGGGTGGTATTGATCAGAAGGGAAGCTCAGGGAGGGCCAGTAGCTCACCCACCCAAGTGGTAGAGCTAAAATTCAAACCAGGCCACCTGATCCAAAGCCCACACTCTTGACCACTTTGTAGGACAACCATTTCCAGAAAGACCCTGGTGCTACAGGTTCATGATCAGAAGGTGACAGTCCCTCTATTTGGGGGGCCTGTGACATCAATGGCTCCCTTAATAAGTCCAGGTCAATCCAGCATCATCATGAGAGTGAGCAAAGATGCCTCAGTCTGTATCCTGTGTGGTCAGCCAACCCCCGCTGCAGCGAACTTGGAGACGTGTGCACATTTCCACTCTTGCAATTCTGTGCCCTCAGTGTGCAGCAAGAGAATATAAAAATAATTGCAGCAGGGGGAAAGAGAAGGGAGTGAACTACCAAATCCAGCTGACCTGAGTGGGTTAGAGGGCTCAGCAAAGGGAAACAGCACGTGCAGTGCGATGGCCTCCAGTCCCAGGTGGTTATATAACCTCTCGCTCCAGCCTTAGCTGCACCTTGGAACCAGCTGGGGAGCTTTAAATACTACCGACTGATGCCTGGGTCCCAGGCTCAGAGATTCTGATTTGACTGGTCCACGGTATGACCTGGATGGGGAGAGGTTTTAAGTTTCCCCAGGTGATTCTAATATGCAGTCAAGTTTGAGAACTGCTGGGATCTCAGATTTGGGTGGGAAGGCTTCTAGGCTAGGGCAGTGCCTCTCAAGGTGTGGTCTGTGGACCCCCAACAACTGAATAATCTGGAGATCTGGTTAAAAAATGCACATCCCTGGGTCCTACCCCCAGAAATTCAGATTCGGTGTCACTGGGGAATGGCCCAGGAATCCTCATGTTTGATAGCACGCTTCCTGGGTGGTTCTGAGACACTCTGAAGTTTGGGACCTTCCAGAATTGGATGTCGTCAGAGCCTGAAGCTGGTTTTTATCAAGGCAGCTGTGGAGAAGCAGGAGGAAAAATGAGCTAAGATAGAGGCAGAGGCAGGCTCAGGGAACTCGGGGACAAGACCCCATAATTCTTGAGCATTCCTGACACCTAGAGAGAGATGGAAGGTTCTTGTAGGCAAGGCCCAGGGGAGACAAAAAAAAATTTATAGACTGTTGCCTCTAAAGATTCAAATGGGCTGTTTCATCACACACTGAGGTCAGGTAGGGGTGGTCCGGGAAAGGGACCCTGAAGCCAGGGGCAGTGATGGTGACCACCAGAGTGATCACCAGCCTCGACTGACCGCTTGACGGTCCTTGTCCCTCCTCCCCTCTCACCCCGAGTCAGGGGTCTGACAAAGCACAGAGGGCTGGTCTGTTCTTCCCCACCCCCAGAACCAGCATGGCACTAACAAATTCCTAAACCACTGTGATGGCTGAGGATAAAAATGTGGGCTAGAGGGGGAAATGGATCATAAACAATAATGCTAGGCATGCTTCATCAGAATTAAAAACTTTCCGCATTAAAAAACACTCTCAGAAAGTGAAAAGATAACGCACAGAATGGAAGAACATGTTTGAAAACCATATCTGATAAGGGTCTACTATCCAGAACATATAAAGAACTCTTACAACTCAACAATGAAAAGACAAATAAGGCAATTAAATAATAGGCAAAGGACTTCAATAGACGTTTCTTAAAAGATGATATATAAATAATAGCCATTAAGCACATGAAAAGACGCTCAGCATCACTGGGGATTAGGGCAATGCAGATCAAAACCACAGCAAGATGCAACTTCACCCGCACTTCTCTGCAAACAGGTAAGGTTAGCAGAATGGAAAATAATACACGTTGATGAGGATGTGGAGAAAAAGGAACCCTTGTGCACTGCTGGCAGAAATATAAAACGGTGCAGCTGGTGTGGAAAATAGTCTGGCAGCTCCTCAAAATCTAAACATGGAATTAGTATACGACCTAGCAATCCCACTCCTAGGTATACAACCGAAAAAACTGAAAACACGTGTCCACACAAAAACTTGCACGTGAATGGCTTATAGCAGAATTATTCACAATAGCCAAAAGGCGAAAGCAACCCAAATGTCCATCAACTCATGAATGGATTATGAATGAATAAACAGAATGGGTTATGTGCAAACAATGGAGTATTATTAGTCTATAAAAAAGAATGAAGTGCTGATACATGCTATAAGTAGACGAACCTTGAAAACACGCTGTGTGAAAGAAGTCCGTGTATTTTATGATTCCGTTTATACGAAATTTCCAGAACAGAAAAATCCAAGAGACAGACAGTAGATTAGTGAGTTCCAGGGGCTGGGGCAGAGGTGTACGAGGAGGAACAGGGAGTGAGTGCTAATAGGTACAAAGTTTCTTTGGGAGTTTTTGGAAACGTTCTGGAATTAGACAGCAGTAACAGTTGTACAATATGGTGAATATAATAAAAAACCACTGGAGATGAAAAAGTTTAAAATTGTATACTTTATGTTATGGGAATTACGTCTTGATTAAAGATTTTTAAGAAAAGTTTTTAAAACATTAAAAAAATACTAGATATCTGAGCTAAGTTTTATACATATATCAAATAGCGTGTTTCACTCTTAAAAGAATCCTCTGAAGTACTATTGCTGAGAGACTGCTCTGGAGCCAGACCGCCTGGGTTAAAATCTCATAAAATCAGCATCTTGAAGAGATATCTGCAACCCCATGTTCACTTCAGCACTATTCCCCAGAGCCAAGATATGGAAACAACCTAAATGTCTATCGATGGATCAATGGATTTAAAAATGGAATATTATTCAGCCTAAACAAGAACGAAATCCTGCCATTCGTGACAACACAGATGAACTTGGAAGACACTATGCTGAGTGAAATACGCCAGACAGAGAGGGACAAATATTTCATTATCTCACTTACAGGCATCTAAATAATAATAACAAAAGCCAAACTTATAGGAATAGAGAGCAGAATGGTCGTTACCAGAGGCAAGGGTGTGAGGGGAAAGGGAAGATTGTTTAAAAAGAAGAAAGAAAAAAATGTTAGTTGCCAGGGGTTAGAGGGAGGGGGTCATGGGAAGTTGGTGTTTAATGGGTACAGAGTTTCCATTTTGCAAGAACAAAAGAGTTGTGTATGGATGGTGTCGACGGTTGCACAGCAAAATGAATGTACTTAATAACACTGAATTATACACTTAAAAAGCAGTTAAGATGGTAAATTTTATGTTATGCGCATTTTACCACAACAAAAAACTAGGCAAAAAAAAAAAAATCTCAGCCCTGACCTTGCTGGCTGGGGGGCTTTACCTTGGTCACTTCATGTCTCTGCACCTCAGTATCCTTTTCCATATATTGGGGAAAATAATCGTACCTTGTGCCTGGCACATAGTAAGTACCTAGGATGTTGACTATTGTTATTTTCACAATCACACACAATCAGATTAGGAAACTGAGACCCAGAGAGACGAGCTGTCTAAGGTCCTGTAGCTGGGCTATGAACCAGACAAAGTCTCTAGGCTCCTAAAAGGACAGTGAGGAAATTCAAGCCATCCCCTTTTTCCCCATTTGTTCCGACAGAGTTCATTCTGAGACCCATCTGCAAAAGTAAGAAATGTGCCCGTTGAGCTGCCCATGAGAAGGCACAGAAAAACGGGAACGTTCCCCGTGTTCAGACACAGAACTGAACAGACCTTTCCCCCAGCCCCACACCTGGGATGTGAGTAAGCAAAGTGGGTGGAGGATCCCACCCCACAGGCCTTCCTCTGAGTCACCGGCAGGAAGTTTCTCCTTGCTGCCTGGGTTTGCTTCCCCTCTCTGCTGCATTAGGCACTGCTAAGCTTTGCAAATTGACTCACTCTGGGATCCAGGGGGCTGTGGAACTGGGCCTTGACCCAAAAACCATCCACAGGAGAATGTTCTACGCAGCAAGATCTGCTGCCTCCAGCCCACAGAACCCCAAACCACGTACCAAGTTCACACCCAGAGTGACGGAGGTGGGGACCTGGAAGCTGCAACAGGAGTTTGGGGCGGGGGTGGAGGGGGTCTGCCGTCAGCTATTATGAGGCCGGCGAACGCAAGGCAGGGCGGAGAACAGGGGTCAGTGGACATCCTGAGAGCAAGGACCTATGTCATGGTCCTTGCGTAAGAGATGAGTTTGGTTTAAATTTGGTTTCAAACTATATTCATGTCACAGACTATCCAGAACTGTTTGGGGTGTGGCTCTGAGAAACACAAAGAGGAAAAAGGCTCTGGCCTCCCAGGGCTCAGAGGCGGGAGGAGAAAGAGCCGTGGGACTGAACAAACACAAAGTGTGAGTCTGGAAGAGTCCAGAGGACTGTGGGCTCCCCGCTAAATCCAGATGTAAACATCCAACTGCCTCTTAGCGCCTCCAGCTGGATGTATGTGCCAGATGGCAGAGGAAAGCCTCCCAGACAGGCCCTAATCCCTGGAACCTGTGAGTTTGTTACCTTACGTGGCAAAGAGGAAGTTGCAGCTGCAATTAAGTTAAAGCTCTTATGATGGGAAGATTATCCTGGATGATCCTGATGGGCCCAATATAATCACAAGCAAAGGGTTCCTACAAGTAGAAGACCTCTCCCAGCTTTGGTGTGAGGGAGACGTGACTGCAGGAGAAAGGCACAGAGAGATGCGATGTTGCTGGCTTTGGAAGTGGAGGAAGGGGCCACGAGCCAAGGGAAGCAGGCAGACTTCAGAAGCTGGAAAAGGCTCTCCCCAGAGCATCCAGAAGGAACACAGCCCTGATGACACCTCAACTTTAGCCCAGCGAGACCTGGGTCAGACTTCTGGCCTCCAAAACTGGGAGATAAGAAATGAAATGTTTCAGGCCACTAAGTTTGTGGATATTTGTTAGGGCAGCAGTAGAAAACTAACACAACATCTGACGAGCATCTCAAATCTACCATCTGTCTCGGTCAATAGCAGTTCCAGGTGCTCAGCCCAGGCACTTCGGAGGTACCTCTGACTCCTCTCTCCCGCTCACGCCTGGAATCCCATCCATCCACCCCACTCTCACCACTGCCACCAGCAGCCTGTCCATGCCACCGTCCCCTCTCCCCTGGATGACTGTCCCCGGTTCCACTTGTGCCTCCTTACACTTCAGTATCAACACAGAGGCCAGCACAGCAACCCTGTTAGTTCGCCTCCCTTATTTTACCCAAAACCCTGCAATGATTTCCCAGGCAAGACCTTACTCTGTCCTGCAAGGCCCTTCACAGTCCAGCCAGCCTCCAGTCACCTTTCTGCCATCAGCTCCTTTCCTTCCCCAGCCGTCTTTGTCTCTTTAGTGTTCCTCAAACACACCCCAAATGCCCCTACCTCAGGGCCTTTGCACATGAATGGTCCATCCCCTTGCCTGTTTTGGGCCTTTATTCAGATATCATCTCTTCAGTGAGGCCTTCCTTGACATCGTATTTAAGGCTACAGTCTCATCCTTGACTTTCCTTGTCTCCAAGGTGAACATATTATTGTCCAAACTGAGATGGTTTTGAAACTATCAGTAATTACCCTGAAATAGCAGATTTAAACTGGGACAGACCCCAAACCCTCCCTCCCTGATTTATTTTTCTCCATAGCACCTGCTACTTTTAAACTACATATTTTACTCATACATCTTATTTATCATCTGCCTCTTCCCCTCCTCCTACTCATAACAGCAGGGATTTCTGTCCATTTTGTTCATCTCCCCAGCACACAGTAGTTGTTCAATAAATACGTGTTGGAGGAAGGAATAAATGGGCCTCAGAAGAGGAAGTCTTAACCCAAAGGGTTGGTCACGTTGCTAGGGGAACCACTGACCGAAACCACCTGCCCTGGCCAGGCCCGATAGTAACCACTTGCGTGAGTTATCTCACAACAGGAGGTCCTGGTAAGGAACGCAGAACTAACAAGCTACCACCAACTGGAATAATTCGGGAAAGGTCAAAAGGAGAGAGGAGACACCAGTCCATATGTCCTACCAACCTCCCAGAATCCTTCTCACTGGAATCCATCTTGGCTGAGCGATGTGTGTGCCACCAGTAAGGACCCTGAGTCAGAATGATTGGCCAGAGACAACCCGGAAACTAACCCCATCACCATAAAACCCAAGACTGCGAGCCACGAGGCAGAGCAGTTCTCCTGGGTTAAGACTCCACAGCTCACCACCCGGGCGCCCCTTCCCAATAAAGTCTCTTGTTTTGTCAGCACATGTTATCTCCTCCAACAATTCATTTCCGAGTGTTAGACAAGAGTCCACTCTCAGGCCCTGGAAGGGGTCCCCCTTCCTGCAACAATATCAGAGATGGCTTTTGGAGAAGGCAATACCTTGAAGGGCAAGCAATAAGATAGTCATATGGTAGAGAAGGAGGAGAAAGAGAGGACGAAAGGACAGGTCTAAGAAAAGGGACCAGCTAGGCAAAGTGTGGTGTTAATAAGAAAAACAACCACCAATAGCAACAGTGACAGCATCACTATCTCCTGGGTGCTTTGCTCTGGCCTTGGCATCTTGCTGGGCATTTGTCATGTGCTGCCTCATTTAATGCATGTAACACACACACATGATGGATGAAATGCAGAGCCCAGAGATTAGGTAACTTGTTCAAGATCATGCAGCTGGTAAGCAGCAGGCAGGGAATTAAACCAGGCAGCTTGACTCCATGGATGAAACAGGTCGAGGAGACGGAGAAAAGATACTGTGGAGAAGAGAACAATCTAAGCAAACACATGGAGTCTAAGGAAAGCCTCCAAAAACCAGCAAGGTTTGAAGGAGCCGAAGTACAGTCAGGAGATTTTGGGGAGGGGGGAGCTAACCGTGGACGGGGCCCAGGTCTCATGCTTTTGCAGCTTCCAGGACCCCCGCCCATGTCCAGCATTCCGAGTCTCTGAGGACTGGGACACTGTATCTAATAACATCCATGAGATTTTCCGAAACGTTCCCACGTGGCCCTGAGTTGAGGGGACTGGCTTTGGTCTCTGGGTTGTGAATGCATCCAGCACGTGGATCACCCTCTGGAAGACTGGGTGCTGTCCATCTTGGTGAGCTACCTTCTATCCTCACAGAGCTGCCCATCCCGTCGTCAAGTGAGCTCCGTGATATGGTTTCACACATGGAGGGGGCAGGGCAAGAGTTTCGCTGTGGGTGAGCTGACCAGTTAACACAACTCAGGATGTCTGGCTCCTTAGCTCTGCAAACCTCCAAAGTGTGAGCAGTCAGGCCTCCTCCAACATCCCTGAGCAGGGAAACGTCCGCTGCAGTGGAACAAAGGCTAGGAGCTCAGGCCCAGATCAGACAGCTCTGCCTCTGGCTGTCCTTGGGATCCAGGATAAGGTATTTATGTCTCTAAGCCTCTGTCTCCTCATCTGTAAAATGGGGATGTGGTAGGAACTGAATAAAACTGTGGTGATGGCTTCATCAGTTTATGCATATGTCAATACTTAAGTGCGGTTTATTGCAATGTCAATTAGGTCTCAATAAAGCTGTAAAAATGCACATTTTAGTAACAATAATAATGGCAATAATAATTATAAAGTGCTTAGTCTAACGCCTGAAACATCTTCATTAAATGTAAGATATTTTTGGTTTATTGTCATTAGTGGGATGGGGCCAGCACAGCAGAGTTTCACCTGTTAAGTGCTGGGAACTGTGCCGGGGAAATGACAGCCCCATCTAATCCTCATGACCACCCCATCAGTCAGTGTAATCCCAACTTCACACAGGAACAAAGTGAGACTCAGAGTCCACATAGGTAGAATGTTCTAGAACAAGCATGCACTAGTGGCAGGTGAAGCCAGGCAGAGGAGAAGAAAGCAAATTGAAGGGGAGGCAAAAGGAGGCCCTGAGAGGGAGACAGCCGACAGCATGAGGGAATTCTCTGAGCTCCTGGGAGGAGGGGACGTTGGGCCACAGTGATGTGCCCGAGGAGGACGCAGCCTGCATCCTCAACTCTCTGCTCAGTCACTACTGCCCTGCAGAGGCACCACCCCAGGTCCGGATCTGCTCCCTTTCTGTGCCTGCAGCAGCTGCGGGGAACAAAGGGCACAGCCCCCTCCAGTCAACAGAGGTGGCTGGGGTGGGCGAGGGGAGCTGTCCAGGAGCTGATGCCTCTGTTATCTGTGCAGAAACCTCCCGAAACAGAGCCCCTGAAAGGGGCCGGCGTTGAGCGACTCTCAGGTCGAGGGTGCGTTGCAATCACAAGTGTTAAGTTGTGCGTTCTGCATCTCCGGTGTCTTTCCCCTTCACCAGCCACGGTAATGACAGTAATAACAATAACCACACAGCCTTGCACTCATGGCTTCATCCATTCTAACAAGGAGGCATCAGGGATATTCCGCACCTATGTGCCTCCTCTGACCGCCCAGCGAATATCTACGGAGGACTTGCCGGGTGCCAGGCTCTGTCTTAGGGCTGCAGACACGGAGGCAAATAAGACATACAAGTTTCATGGCTTTGGGAGCTTAAATTCTAGAGGGGATCCGTGGGGAGGGGCATATGGATAAAAGCAGACAGTCATGGTAATGTCACAATATGATAAGGACCGTGAAGGAAATGAAGTGTTGGGCTAGAGAATAAGAGGAGAGAACTTACTGGGTGGACAGCAAAAGCCTCTTAAAGAGCTGGCCGTTAAGCTGAGACCTGAAGGATGAGAGCAAGGCAATCATGTTTCAGGCAGAGGGAAGTGCAAAGCCCACAGGGAGGAAAGAGCTTGGCACGTTCTGGGAGGTGACAGAAGGTCACTGGGTAGCACTGTGATTTTTAAGTGTGTTCATATCAGGTTCAACTCCTGACACAGCTACCTACCGGCTTGTATGAGCTTGAGAAAGCTGCTCTCTGTGCCATAATGCTCACAAACAAGGGTGACAATGGAATCTAACTCATGGAATGATTGGGAAGATTAATCTAGTTGATTCACGTGAAGTGCTTAAGACACAGCATATAGTAAGTGCTCAATAAATGTCAGCTATTATTTTTAATCATCTCCCTGCCTGGCTACCAGGATTCAGCAGCGAAGAGTACATTCAGGGCTGAGCATTTAGATCAGATTCGCCTCTGCAAGATCCCACGTTGCGTTTCTTACTGGGGTTCTCACTCACAAGGCAGTCAGCAAATATTTGTTGAATGAACAAATAAATGAATGAGTGGGCTTCCTGGTTCCCTTATCTCTGAGCCACTGAAATGCACTGTCAGGCCTCCTTAGGATTAGGTTTCCTTTATAAGCAATGTGATCTGGCCTGGAATTTTATGTTCCTGGAATTCTGCAGAAAAGAAAGGTGGAAGGGAGATGACTATTAACCACTGTCTCTGCAAACACCAAGCCATCTGCACCCCGTTACCTAAGCACAGACCTCTGTGGGCGCCGAATTTCAGAGCCCTGAAAGTTGGAAGGGATTCCGAGCTTGGATCCCTCAGGCTAGGCTATTCTTGGAAGCTGAGCGCCATGCCTGCCACAGGGAGATGAGTCATGCAGAGGGTGAAGGCTTGATGGATTTCTCCACGGTGGCAGCTATTTATCAGGGTACATCTCTAGACCACAGAACACAGAATGTGAAAGGAGGGATGGGCTTCTGACTTGATGCTACTTAAAACATTATCACCCCCACCTGCATCCTTGCATCGTAACCAGATGATAACGCTGGGACCCTCTCACCATGCAAACTCCCACTTCAAGGAGGTCAAACACTGTCCCTTGACATACTGTCCCCTGTCATGTTTGAACAGCCCTTGGAAGAGCTTGTAAAGTGGTTCCCAGACCCCTCTCCACCCTCCAAGCTTGGGCAGCCCATTCATCAATTCTTATCTTGTGTATCCCGTCCCCAAGAATTTCTTTGTCTCTATTACATCTAAGATCTTGGAAGATCTTGTATTACAGAATTCACCCTTTCTCATAAAACTTGAGCTGTGCCTGAAGGCAGAATTACAGAGGTCTTATTTCATTTTGTTTTTGCAAAGTCCCAACTGTGAAAGAGAGTGACATGCCATAAACAGTTTAAACGCCAATAATATAAATAGCCGCTGTGGGGCAATTTCCTCAGATTTCACACGCTCTGAGTTCACCATGAGGCAACGGGACCCACTGCTGAGCCTTTGCACACTTATTACAAGGGACAGCGAGTGGGGATGGAGTGGGAGCTGTCGCCCCGCATTCCTGGCACCTGGTTAATTCCGCTCGCCTGGCTTCCTTTGTTCTTCCCGAACTGCCTGGAGATGTTTCTCAGAAGTCAGCCTCAGCTCACACTTTCTGAAGTTCTGCTCCTTACATATGCTCCCAGAAAGTTGCTCCAAGTGAAGGCAAGTTAATTAAAAACCATATTCAATCAAACTGTCACTTCATTTATGAAAAAGTGTCGAGTGGCTGGAAATGGCAGGCACAAGCACTGAAGATTAATGCTCAAAATTTGTTCTGATTAAAAGTACGATCGAGGCATTAAGAAAGCAAGCACCGTGAACCCAGGGGGCTCTTAAGCCCCACATTCTTCCATTTTCAAATACAACTGAGGACAGTTATAAATACAAATAGAACTTCTCTCTGCCCAGAAGGCAGAAGAAGACACAGCGTCTAGCCAGAACTGGTTATTTTGGAAGGGGAACATACTTCAGACGTGCTAAGGAATCTCTCCCCACACCTGCCTGTTTCTTAAACGGTGCATACTCCAAATGTGATGTTCCCTGGATCTGAGTCATACTGTGGAACTGATACTAAGACAAGTGGGAACCTCAGAGACTCTCTGACCCTACTCCCTCATTTTTCAGATTGGGAAGCTAAGACCTATGGACAGAAAATAGCTTGCAACAACATGGATGGACCTTGAGGGCATTATGCCCAGTGACATAGGTCAGAGAAAGACAAATACTATATGATCTCACTTATATGTGGAATCTTAAAAAAGAAACAACTCGAAGTCATAGAAAAAGGGGTAAGATTTGTGGTTACCAGGGGTGGGGGGAAATTGGAGGAAGGTGGTAAAAGGTACAAACTTCCAGTTATGAGATAAAGAGGTACTGGGGGGTATACACTGCTGGGTGGTATATTTGAAAGTTGCTAAGACAGGAAATCCTAAAAGCTCTCATCACAAGGAAAAGAACATTTTTTCCTTCTTTCTTTTTTTTTTTTTTGTACCTATGAGATGACAAATGTTAAGTAATTGTGGTAATCACTTTGCAACATATGTAAGTCAAATCACTATGCCGTACACCTTAAACTTATACATTGCTGTATGTCAATTATCTCAGTAAAACTGAAAGGGGAAAAAAAAGAAAGAAAATGAAAGAAGAGGACCTGGAATCAGAAGGTCTAAGGTTAGCGTCACTTCCAGAACTTGTCAACGTCCAGAAACCTTATTTTTCCACAGAGCTACGAATCTGCTAGTCTATTTTATCCAGCAGAGAAATCAGTTCTGACAAAGCCCACCTAGAAACAGGTGGCTTTTACCTGCCTCTGCAAACAAGGGATGCTTCTCCTGTATCCAGTGGTTCCACTTCACCCAGACTTGAAACATCCAAAATGTCATATGGTCACACCCACCTCCTCTTAAATGAAATTATAAGAGGGCTTTGGAAAACAGCTGTTCTCCAAGCCCATAAGCTGAATCCAAAGATCAGGAAGAACAGTATAGAGTCTCTCACTTGGATTTGGGTCACCAGCCACGGTAGGCAGAATTCTAAGATGACCAACAATGACCCATACCCTTATATGATCTCCTCCCCTTGAGTATGGGTGGAATCTGTGAATATATGGGACATCACTCCTGTGATATTACACTATGCAATAACAGCAAAGAGGTTTTCAGGTGTCACTGAGGTCCCTAATCAGTTGACGCTGAGTTAATCAAAAGGGAGATTATCCTGGGTGGGTCTGACCTCATCAGTTGAGAGCTTTAAAAGTGGGCTGAGACTTTCCCTGTGCTCGGGGACTGGAAGCAGTGAGAAAGTCAGTCTCTTTCTCGCTCTCTCTCCCCCATCCCTCCCTCCATTGCTGGTTTTGAACAAGGAAGGCTCTGTGAGTTCTACAGCCTCGAGGACATGCATCCTGTCAACAACCACGAGACCTTGGAAGAGCCCCTGAGGCCAGATGAGACCCCAGCCCCAGCTGACACCTGGATGGCAGCCTTGTGAGACCCTGAGTAGAGAATGCAGCTAAGCCACACTCGGAATCCTGACCCACAAAATCTGGGAAATAAGAAGTAGGTGTTAGTCACTAATCTGTGGGTAATTCATTACACAGCTAATATACAGCCAAGAAACAACAATTCCTAAAGAGGTCACGGTGGGGGTGATGTCAGTGGTAGCTAAATGAGGAACTAGCACTAGACATTCTACCATGTGGGCCTCCTTTAATAATAATAAACCAGAAAAGACTTCAAAACCTAACTGGCCCATTTCCTTTGCCTGTCATTCACTTTTTGAAAGTTAAAGGCCTCCATGGGCACCCTGGGCTGACGTGATCACACCATGATTAGATAAGCTTCCAAGTGCTAAGGAAAAGAGGACTCTGCCGGCATAGGAGGAACAAGTTGCTCTATGAGGAAAAAAAAAAAAAACAACCATCTTTTCAAAGGAGACGTTTGAGTCTCAAACCTAAAAAAACAACAACTTCAGCCAAGAAGTAACTCCCACTATTTGGCATTTGCAGGAGCTGGAGGAGAGATGATGCAAAAGGGAATTAGTTCTGGGTGTGCAAATCTCTTGACAGGTGTGCAGGGCACAACAATCCTTGTGTTAATTCCCACCATCCCAGACCCCAAACAGGTGCTAGTGCACATGAGAATGAGAAGACATGCCTGGCTGCTGCGAGATGGGATTAAACGTTACAAGACAGTATTTAATTAAGTGTTAAACTGTTGGTTACTGGGTTTAAGTGGTAAACTTTATGTAAAGCCAGTTTGATCATGGGACCCTTCCCTTTCAGAAATTACTTGCATGGTTACCCAATGCCATTAAGATAAAAATCTAAATTACTGAACAAGGTGTACATAGCCCCTTATGCTGTCCAACGTGCCCTCCTCTCCACCCTCATCTTTCACGATTCCCCAACCTCTATTCTGTACTGCTGACTCACCAATCTCTCTCTTTAAGCTGCTTCTCTGCACCCCCTTTCCTACCTGGACAGCTACTGTTTGTCTTTCAAGATATGCTTCAAAGTCACTGCCTCCAGGCAGCCTTCTCTGACTCTTCCTATGGTGTGTTAGATATCCCAGGAGAGCCTGAGCTCAGTCTCTTTATCTGATCAACGGGGATAAAAACAGAACTTTGGTTGTAAAAATTAAATAAGTTAACATACATCAAGTGCTTTAGAACCTGGCAACATGTCATTGGCA
This sequence comes from Grampus griseus, assembly GCF_964374135.1. NCBI lineage: Eukaryota > Metazoa > Chordata > Mammalia > Artiodactyla > Delphinidae > Grampus > Grampus griseus. The sequence continues at coordinate 30,890,614 of NC_139008.1, read as the reverse complement.
CATAACAAGAACCCAGTGAATATTTCTGTTGTTTGCTGAGCACCTACTCAGTACTGAAAGTCATGTGGACAGATAGAGTGCAAAACAGGCACAGTCCCTGACCTTTTCCCCAGCGCCTTAAGAGTGGGGGCTTGGTACAGTTCCTCCTATAGGGCAAGCCCCTTTTCATGTCAGTCTAGCAAGGACATCAGTCCTCTCCTGGAATCTGTCGGTGGGACAAAAGCCTTCCTGGAACCCTGAACCTAATACCCAGATCATTAAGACCAGAAATAAGCCCTGGCTTCTGACCTCACTTGGAATCCCTATTTAAAGGAAGCAAGAAAAAGGGAGATGTGACAAACACGCCTCCTGAGGAGAATATTTCAATGTCCCGGCAAAATCTTGTTTTGGAATTGGATGTTGTGTGCATGCTTCACACGACCACATCTTCATCTCAGCAGATGTCATCTCCTCTGGGGAAGTTTTCATAATCTCTGATCATTAGGAATTAACCTCTCCTCATCTGACTTCTCTAGAATCTGACTCTTGTGCACTTTTCTTCCAAGACTTCATCACCAGCTGATGCCTGATATATTTGTTTGTTTTATGTCTCCATCCTCTGAAACATAAGCTCCACAAGGGCAAGGATTTGGGTTTGGCTCATTGCTCTGTAACTAGGGCCTAAGTCAGTACTTGGCATATAGTAGACACTCAATAAATATCTGTTGAATGAATGAGAGGTGAAGTAACCAATGCTTTGATAGCACTTCCTATGCACCGAGACCCGTTCTGAGTGCCTTACGTATGGTAACTCATTCAATCCATACACCAACGCTGTGAGTTAGGTACTGTCATTAGACCTATATTAGAAAGGAAGAAGCTGACGTATGGAGCATATCAGTTACTTGTCCTGTCATGCAGCCAGTGAGCTACAGAGCAAGGGTTCAAACTCAGGCAGTCAGGCTCCAAAGTTTATGCTTTTAACCACAACACTAGAATGAACAAACGAATGAATGAATGAATGAAAAATGTTAATTTCCTGTCAATGTAAAGTCTAGGGTTATACTGGGGGGTATGCGCATCTGCTGCCCATGTATGTCCTGGAACGTTGTAACCTCTACATGAAGCAAAATCCTATGCCTTGCACACAGTAGGTGCTTAGGAAGTATTTCTTGAATTGAATCACACCTGAGTTAATGTTTCCGGATACTCTAAGTACCGTTTCATGCAAATCCCCAGCTTTCCTTCCCAAGGAGATTCACTACAGCTCTGTAACAAATTGCAACATTGCTGACACTTACTGGGAGCTTTTGACAGTAAGCAATTCAAAGCCACCATGCCTCACGGTGGCACTACCACCAGTTTCTGGGCCATGAGTGTTTGGTACATGTGGATAATGAGTTTGGAGGAGCAGTGATGCCAAAAGAAATCACTGCTTCTTGAGCCCTCTGAATTCTATTACGCTGCCCAGGAGAGGAGGCAAAGCTACAAACACATAAGACATCTGTGGCAAGAACCAGCAGCTTCCTGGCCAGACTTAACTGCAAGTGAGCAAATCCCAGCATCCTCGGTGGCTCAGAAGCAGCTGCCAGATCATGGTGGGTCCCCAAGAGAAGCCACACCATGCAAAGGGGAGGAGCGGCTCAGAAGAGGAGGGAAGCAGAGAAAAAAATCCTGGCTGCGTATCTACCTGGGACAATCTGTTTTCTCAACAGCAACAGAGGACTGTGTACCAGGACCAGGCAGGCAAAGCGTGGGCATATGCCACTCCTGGGTTAATCCACGGGCCGCGGGGAAGAGCAAGCAGCACTGCAAGGCTGCTGAGCTCTAAAAATACTCAGCACATTCCCAACATGGCATGAGCGGTAAGCTCTTAGCGGACAGGAATCCTGCCAAACAAATGCCTAACTGGACACTCCAGATTGAGTCCCAAGGCTGGGGCCTAGGGAAACGGGGAACCCAGCTAGGGAAGTGGTTTTCTCTTGAGCATTGTCAGAGAGTGATGAAGCTTTAAGAGATTGGTGTGTTTGGCTTGCCAGGGATTGAGGGGTGGGAAGAGAGGAGAGAAGAAGCCTGCTGCTACTATAGCCCTGGAGGTCAGGATCATGCAGGGGTTAAAGCCACAGGCTCTGGAGCCAGACTGAGTCCACTTAGATCCTGGATCCATTACTTAATAATTATGTAGCACTAGGGGGAAATTTAATCTCTCTGAGCCTCAGTTTCCTCATCTGTGCAAAGGGAACATTAATAATAATCACCACCATCTACCTCATCGACTTTCATAAAAAATTTAGTAGATTACATTATTGTTCAAATATTCACTGCCCCTCTCTGCAGGATCCCCCCCCTATTGGGCAACTGGAGTCCCCATTGGTGCCAGGCTCAGAGTCAGTGGAATGTGAGGTGTGCCACTTCCAAGAAGAACCTTAAGACCCATCTCATGGTCTACACCCTTCTCTTTTATCTCTGCCATGAGACTAGCAATGACGCAGATAGAGGCTGCTGCTTCAGCCTGAGTCCTGGCTCTAAGAGATAAAGCAGAGCCACAACTAACCTAACATGAACTATGAGCAAGAAATAAACCTTTGTTCTGCAAGCCACTGAGATTTGGGGGTTGTTTGTTACCGCAACATAAAAAAGCTTAAACACCAACTGATACCAGGATTAGATGAGATCATCTGTATAATACACTAACACATATCTAGCATTTCCTAAGCATTCAGTAAAGTTTATTTATTATTACTAATATCAATATCATCATCACTGGCTCTCACCCTGTTTGGAGACATCACGTACCTCGTTGAGAAGCTAATGAACGCTTTTACCCTCTCCCTTGAGAAATGCACACACAGACACAACTATGCATCCACCCACAGGTGGTTCACACATCCGACGCTCACAGCCCCTGGCAAAGGTGCCCAGGTTGAGAAACTCATCTTACTATCCTGAAGTAGGTTCCCTAAGCTTCAGCATGGAAACTGCCACCATAGACTCTCTGGGGTCACATCAAATGTCACTGTACTCTACCCACACCCACCCCAAACCCTCAACAGACACTGGGGGCAATGGTCTCCAATAGCTGCAACAAATAAGATTAAAGTAAACAGCAGGGGAAGCATTCAAGTAAAAATAAAGGCAGTTTAGTAGGGAACACCATGCTCTCGATGCGATGGAAGAGGCCCTGTAGCACCAGAAACTCACTTTTTCTCTGTAGCAGAACTTTGGGGCTCAGATTGGATTAGTGGTTCTGTAAGAATTTTAGGATTGTTTTTTCTATGTCTGTGAAAAATGCCATTGGAATTTTAAAGAGATGGAAACATCCTCAACCTGATATAAGGCTTCTACTGAAAACCCACAGCTAACATCACACTCAATGGTAAAAGACACTGCTTTCCCCCTAAGACCAAGAACAGAGCAAGGGTGTTCACTTTTACCATTTCTATTCAATACTGTGCTAGAGATTCTAGTCAGTGAGATTTAGTAAATAAACATAAATGACTTGATGAATTAGTTTATTAACTAAAGCCATCCAATCCAGGTGGGAAAGGAAGTAAAATTTTCTTTATTCATAGGTGACATAATCCTATATGTAGAAAATCCTAAAGAATCCATAAAACACTAATTGAACTAATGAACAAATACTATAAACTATATTTAGAAAAGTCCATTCACATTAGCATCAAAAGGAATAAAATACTTAGGAATAAATGTAACAAAAGCAGCAGAAGATTTGTACCCTGACAACTACAAAACATTCTCCAAAATTATCAGAGAAAATCTGAATAAAATGAGAGACATTCTATGTTCATGGATTGGAAGACCATTAGATTCAATACAATCTCCATCAATATTCCAGCAGCAGGGTTTCTTGTAAAATTTGACAACCTGATTCTAAAAGTTGTATGCAGATACAAAGGATATGAAAGAGCCAAAATAATTTTGAAATAGAATAACAATGTTGGAGGACTTACACTACCCAATTTCAAACTTTTTATAAAGCTGCAGTAATCAAGAGAGTGAGATATTAAAGTAAGGACAGACATATAGATCGATGGAACATAACTAAAGGTTCAGAAATAAACCCTTATATTAGGTCAATTAATTTCTGACAAAGATAACAAGACAGTTCAATAGGGAAAGGTTAATCTTTTCAACAAATGAGGCTGGGAAAACTTTAAATCCATAGGTAAAGAAGTGAATATAAATTCTTATTTCAAATCATGCACAAATATTAACTCAAAACGTTAAGTGCTGAAACTATAAATCTTTAAAAAAAAAAAGATTAGAGAAAATCTTCATGACCTTGGGTTAGGCAAAGAGTTCGTAGACACAGCACCATTTTTTTATGAGCATAAAAGGGGAAATGGGTAAATAAGACTTTATTAAAATTAAAAGCTTTTGCATTCCAAAATACACAAGAAGAAAATGAAAAGACAAGCCACAGACTGGAAGAAAATATTTTCAAATCATTTATATGATAAAGGACATATATATTAAGAAATACATAAAGAACTCTTACAATTCTATGATAAGAAAACAAACAACTCAATTAAAATATGGTTAAAAGGCTTAATAGATATTTCACCAAAGATGACCTACAAATGGCTAAGTACATGACAAGGTGCAACATCATTAGTCATTAAAGAAATGAAAATTAAAACAATGAGATATCACTTATATACTTAGTAGAATGGCTTACTAAAAGGACAAGTAGGGCTTCCCTGGTGGCACAGTGGTTAAGAATCCACCTGCCAATGGGGTTCGAGCCCTGGTCCAGGAAGATCCCACATGCCACGGAGCAACTAAGCCCACGCGCCACAACTACCGAGCCTGTGCTCTAGAGCCTGCGAGCCACAACTACTGAGCCCGCATGCCACAACTGCTGAAGCCCGTGTGCCTAGAGCCCATGTTCCGCAACAAGAGAAGCCACTGCAATGAGAAGCCTGCGCACTGAAACGAACAGTAGCCCCCGCTCACCGCAACTAGAGAAAGCCCGCATGCAGCAATGAAGACCCAACGCAGCCAAAAATAAAAAAAATAAAAATTTTAAAAAAGCAAGTATTGGCAAGGATATAGAAAAACGGAAACTCTCATACATTGCTGTGATGGAAATGTGAAATGGTAACAGCCACTTTGGAAGACAGATTGGCAGCTCCTACTCTTAGGTTTCTACCCAAGAGAAATTAAAACGTTATGTCCACACAAATTCTTGTACGTGAATGTTCACAGGAGCATTACTTATGACAGACAAAAAGTGGAAGCAACTCAAATGCCCATCAGCTGGTGAACGGTAAACAAAATGATGTATATCCATACAATGGAATACTATTTAGCAATAGGAAGGTATGAAACGTTGATACATGCTCCAACATGGGTTAACCTCAAAAACATTATGCTACGTGAATGAAGCCAGACTCGAGAGACCATATATTGTATGACCCATTTATGTGAAATGTCCAGAAAAGGCCAATCTACAGAGAAAGCAGATCAGTTGTTGCCTGGGGCTGGGAGTGGAGAGATGACTGACTACAAACAGGCTTGAGAGAATTTTGTAGGAGTGATAAAAAAACGTTCTAAAACTGTCTTGTGGTGCTGGTTGCAAATCTGCATACTTACTAAAAAATAACTGAATTTATAAGTAAATTTTATGATTTGTAAATTATGGATCAATAAAACTGTCAAAATAAAGTAATTATGCCCCCACCAGCCCACCCGATAGTCTAGTCACATACAAACACTGTACCACCAACCTGGTCCTTTCAACAAGAGGTAGAAGAGTTTGGTCAGAGGCGTGGTGTTTGAAGTTGGAGAGGTTCTAACCTCTTTCTCTCTGAATAATCCTGCCCAAGCAATATTTAGGAAGAGTTAAAAAAAAAAATAAAGTGACACAAACAGCACGATAGTGTCAGTACAATATCTACAGGCATATATTTTTAATCTCTTCAATTTTAGAAAGGGAGTCTTTACAGTCCAGGGAAAATCGGTCTTTATGCTGAATAATAAATTTGCATCTCAGCAGAAAGGAACTGTCCTGTGAGACCTTCCTACGTAAGCAGTTAGGCCACCCGGGGACAGCAGCGCCTCCTGCGCCTCCAGGCAAATGAGGCAGCAGTAGATGGAGACTGTCGTGTCTTCACTTCTCTCCAACGTCAGAACAGAAGGAACGCTGCTTTGTCTGATAAAATAATAGCTTCCCAGCACCAAAGGGAAAAGTAGAAATGGGCAATTTTTTCTCTCAATAATTTGGCCTTCAATAATAACTAACTGTTAGGAACTGCTTACCATGTGCCAGGCACCGTTCTAAGCACTTGTGTCTTAACTAATTTAATGCTCATAACAATCCTATGAGGTCAGTTCTTTTTTATTCCCCTTTTAGAGATGAGGAAACAAGCACAGAGAGGTTAAGTGACTTGCCCAAGATCCCACAGCAAGTTAGTATAATGGAGTTAGGATTCAAATAAAGCAGATAACTTTTCCTTTTTTTTTTTTTTCAGATAACTTTAGAGTCCCTTCTTTTAAGCCCTCTTCCTTTTGTACTCAAAGGCACCAAATAGCAAGGTTTGGGGAAAAGAGAAGTAAATTTTAATGCCATCTCCCACTCTTCTGAGACCCTGAGAGGAAGAAAAGCAAGGAGCTAAGAGTTACAGTTTCTTTCCACCGCAGGCAGTATCTGTGTCATAATGGCAGATGGCGGTGGGATACAGTTGTTCTAGCAGCCTGCAGGTCCCAAAGGAAACTGTATCCTTTCTTCTTGCCTGGTCCTGAAAAGAACAGCCTCTCTGTCAGAAGATCTCAAGTATCAGAGGCATGTTGCAGATGTGTCTCCTGTTTCTCATCAGGCCTCCCCATCTACTGGACCACTGAGTTCAGTCCTGACTTGTGGGAGGGGCCGGGCACACAGCTAAAATTCAATGTCATTCCTCCTTTTGCCATACAGCACTGACACCTGAGCTCAAGGAACTATAATACAATCAAGAGGCATCAACGGGCTTTATATTTAAAGATCTACAGTCCCTGGCTATTTTAGGGGATACCCTAACAACCAAAATAATGGGGGGAGTCTTCTGTGGGAGATTGCAGCCCCGTCCCAATTCTTCACTCCTTACTGTATCCCTTATCATGCTATTCTGGGGTCCCTTCCATGGAAGGAGCAAACAGGTCATATTTCCCCTCTTCTTTCCTTTGGTTTGGTCACATGACTTGGTTTGATAAATAAAGTGAGGCAGGAGTGACAGTGGACGGGTTCAGAGCCTAGGCCTCAAGAGAGGCCTCGTATGTTTCTGCTTGTTCTCTTAAGCCACGATTATTATCACAAGAGCAACCTCCCCTGATAGCTGCTGCCTTTTCAGCCGAAGTCACAGAACAAACACACCAGAGCAGACCTGAGCCCAAAGCTCAAGGAGGAGCTAAGCCAGCCATCCGCATACTTGAAATGTCAAGGAGCTTGCCCAGCCAAGATCTGCCAGCTCCTGCCAACCCACAGGTGTGTGAGTGATAACAGATCATTATTGTTTTTAGCCTCTGAATTTTAGGGTGGTTTGTTACACAGCAATAGTTAACTGATACACTTTGTTACAATGTGGCTTTTGCCTAGGGGGCCCAAGACTCCAGAGAGGGGATGGTCCTGGGGCCCTCTGACCACAGAGCTCATGTATTTTGGCTTCTCTCCTTCTATAAATGAGAAATGTGGCCTAAAAAGGAGGACGGATGTGTTGCCCAGTGAGTGAGTGCTAGAGGTGTGGTGGAAACCTAAATCTCCTGTCTTCCTAGCCCAGAGTCCCAAGATCTGAGGCCCAGATGTCAGTCAAATAATCTGAAAAGTCAAGATCTTACTGAATAGTGTATTAGTTTGCTTGAGCTGCCATAACAAAGTACCACAGCCTGGGAGGCTTAAACAATAGAAATTTCTTTTCTCACAGTCCTGGGGGCTCAAAGTCCAAGATCAAGGAGTCAGCCAGGTTGGTGTATTCTGAGGCCTCTCTCCTTGCCTTGCAGATGGCTGCCTGCTTGCTGTGTCTTCACATGCTCTTCTCTCCGTACACCTCTGTGTCCTAATCCTCTCTTCTGAGGATACCAGTCAGATTAGATGAGGGCCAACCCTGAGGACTTCATTTGAACTTAATTACCTCTTTAAAGACCCTATCTCCAAATACAGTCACATTCTGAAGTCCTGGGGATTAGGATTTCAACACACGAATTTGGATGGGGCAATTCAGCCCATAACAAGAAGTTACCCTCTGCTCAGCACTGTGACAAGTGTGATGCAGGGGGCACATTATAATCGGGGACCCAGTCATGCCCTTGATTGGCATCTCCCCCACAGCCCTTGCCACATTAACCTGTGATGGGGTGAATGAGTCAGACCCCTGAAACAACGAGACACTTACACGTGAAACAGGGGAGAGCAGGGTTTAGGTCTTAAAAAGCACAGGACTTGGAGTCAGGAGGTAAGGGCTGTAGGCTCAGTTCCGTCACTCACCTGGTATGTGACTTTCTATAAACTTGACCTACATCAAAATATACAGTTTAAAAAAGTATACGGCAGGGCTTCCCTGGTGGCGCAGTGGTTGAGAGGCGCAGTGGCCTGCTAATGCAGGGGACACGAGTTCGAGCCCTGGTCTGGGAGGATCCCACATGCTGCGGAGCAACCAGGCCCGTGAGCCACAACTACTGAGCCTGCGTGTCTGGAGCCTGTGCTCCGCAGCAAGAGAGGCCGTGATAGTGAGAGGCCCACACACCGCGATGAAGAGTGGCTCCCGCTTGCCACAACTAGAGTAAGCCCTCACACAGAAACGAAGACCCAACACAGCAAAAAATTAATTAATTAATTAATTCCTACCCCCAACATAAAAAAAAAAGTATATGGCAGGTCCCATCTCAGACTAATAAAATCAGATTCACTAGGTGTGGAGCCCAGGCACTCATGTATTTGTTTTTATTTTTGTTGTTTAAGCCCCTCAGGTTATTCTAACATGCTTCTTGGGTTGAGAACTCCTATGGGTCTTAGAAGAAAATTATATTCTGACATTCTCTGAACTGGTGAGCACCAGGGTGAATAGTCTAGTGCAGTACAGCTCACAACACATCCCCAACCAGCAGCAGCATCACCCGGGAAGTTGTTAGAAATGGAAACCCTTGGGCCTCATCAGACAAAATGAATCAGACTCTCTGGTGAAAGGCCAGCAACTGTGTTTTAACAAGCTTTCAAGTGGGCTGTTATGCCCACTAAAGTTTGAGACCCACAGTCTACACTGCTTCTCAATTATTTGCAAGTGACTAATAGTGTTCCTCTTTTCATTATTAGTTTATTTTTAATTGTGGTAAAAAAAAAAAGTAACAAAATTTACTATCTTAACCATTTTTAAATGTACAATTCAGTAGTGTTAAGTATATTTACATTGTTGTTGCAATAGATCTCCATTTTCACCTTGCAAAATAGAAACTCTATACCCATTAAACAACTGCCCATCTCCCCCTCCCTGCAGCCCCTGGCAACCACCACTGTACTTTCTGTTTCTATGAACTTGATGACCTCATACATGTGTGATCATACAGTATTTGCCTTTTTGTGATTGGATTATTTCACTTAGCATAATGTCCTCAAGGTTTATCCATGTCGTAGCATGTGACAGGATTTCCTTCCTTTTTTAAGGCTGAATAATATTCCACTGTCTGTATATACCACATTTTGTTTATCCATTCATCCATGAATGGACACCTGGGTTGTTTCCACCTCTTGGCTACTGTGAGTAATGCTGCCAGGATCCTGAGTAAGCAACTTCAGTTTTAGTATGTACACAAATCACCTATGAATAGTGTTAAAATACACAGTATGGGTAGGGACCTCCCAGATTCTGCATTTCTAACAGGCTCCAAAGTGATGCTGATGCTGCTGGTCTGCAGACCACACTTTGAATAGCAAAGGTCTAGACCCAATGAGAAGAGAGAAAGGAACTCAGAAAAGTTTTAAATCGGTGTAGACATCAAGCCCCAGATCACCTTCCCTAAATGTCCCTGAAGGACAAAGTCCAGGAACAACAGTGAAATTGTGGATTTTACCTCCACTCTTCCAAGCCACGCCCGATATCCTCTATCCTTCCCAGACACCCCGTCTCTTTTACTTCTCCTGCAGGTTAGCACCACATGCACAGCCCTGCTGCCACCACCGCTAACTCACTGAACTAACCCCTCTCTCCTACATCACTCTCATGCCAGGTCCCCGGAGCCTGGAAAGAAATAACCAATCTACAAAATTAACTAATTCAAGGGCATCTGCTAGAAAAAGGCTGAAACTCTTTCCCAAGTGTGAGGCTGTAATAGTGGTACTAACTGTGATGATTTTTAGGTGGTTGGTACAAGGATACAGAATTAAATAACATCAAATCACATAGTGAGAAAACGGCTCCCTTTCAAGTCTGTTTCAACCCTCCTGAAAACGTCAAGGAAAATGTCCCAAACACCATACAACACTTGCTAATCTCCCTTTTTAAGAGATCAGGCCTGGGGCTCAGAGCCTCAGGCAGGCAGCAGTCTCCAGCTAGAAATAAAAAGCACTGTTTGGTCTTCGTTGTATTTATTTTTGCACTTACTTTCTATTTGTGGGAAGTGATACTGGTTTTCCATTTATGGTTCTGATGCCAAGTTGCTTTTTTAAAACAAATGTACTTAAATTTAAAAGGGAGTGATTTAAAACACACATTAAACAAATAATCGTAGAGGAGATGTTTAAAGTTGGAAATCTTAGAGGAGGAGGACTCGGGCCTCTTCCCTGTGAAATTTTCACATCACACATATCATCTTGGCGTCTTAGAGACTGCATCCTCCATGATCAAATCTATGAGGCATCCAGGAAGGAACAGAGCCTCCAGCCAAACTGGAACACTAGGCCCAATAGAGGGGCCAGTAGAACCAGCTTTCTCCCTTCCTTCTGGTCCATGAAATCTTTCTGAAACTCAGGGGCTAGAAAGGGACCCTGACCAAGTCTGCCACTGTGGGAAGATCCTGGATTCTGTGGAGCCAGACACGGGCAGCAGTGGAGACAGGAGATGGCTGATAAACATGGTTAGATCCTTAAGCTGTACTTTCCTTCTTAAACTCCCCCATCCACAGGAATTTGGATCAAAGCAAAGAGATTTCTAAAATTCCTTGCGCATCTGACCAAAGATTTCCTCCTTGACCTTAAAGCCTTATAAAGGGCGTCGTTAAGGGTAATTGCAAAACCATTATGAAAGTCAACTACCTATTTTGAGACGATATTCCGTATAAAAGATACTTAATTATCACAGACGCAAATAGACACAAATTGTAGCAAGTGTTATTCAATCACAGGAAAAGAATTTACTAGTCAGGAGTGATAGTGGAAGGAACAGCAGGTGCAAAGGGCCTGCATCAGAAAGAAGCAGACGAGCACGTGGGGAACTGCAAGAAGGCCCACGGGACTTGTGCAGTGAGTGGGGGGCAGGTAAGAAAGGCAGGTGGAGAAGTAGCTGAGGTCAGCCAAGCAGAGCCTCGATGATCACAGAGACAATTTTTATTCTAACCACCATAGCAAAGGAAGCCAGCAAAGGGGTTTAAGCAGGGGAGAGACACAGATTGTATTTGGAAAGATCCCATGGGCTTGCTTCAGTGGAGAGAACAGGTTTGAGAGAGGAGCTGAGATGCATGCAGGAGGGCAGCCTGAGGACCTGCGGTTGTCCTGGCGAGAGATGCTGAGTGCTGGGCACAGAGGTGACAGTGGAGATGGAGAGAAGGATTTCTACTGGTTGTATGATGTTGGCCAAGTCACTTCCACTCTCTGAACCTCCACTTCCTCATCTGTGAAATGGGAATAATAATGCCCACACCTCTTAATGAAATGAGAGGACACATGGAAAGCACCTGGCCCATCATGAGGATTCGATAAATGACAGCTATTGTTATAATGATGATCTTCTCTGCACCTCTCCTAAGACCCTTGTCCATTTTTATCTTTTGAAATGGTTGTTTGTCCACACTTCTCATTGCATCTGCAAGGCCTTCTGTTCCTTGAAGGGATGGTCCCTGCTGGATTCACCACATTGCAAAGTAGATTGCTGAGCAGGGTGACCAGCATCCAGAAAGTGTAAATAAATATTTGTGGACAGAACCGACTTGAACGGCCCAGCTGATGGCACTCAGCTAGGCTCCCTAATCATTTGAGTTTGTATCCATCACAGACGTGCTGGTCTCCAGGAAGTACCATTCCGTGGAATCTTCCTTCAAGAACGAACGTATTGTTCAGCCACTAAGAACACACGTCACTGACAGCTTCCAACTATAGCCTTCAGGATCGGGTTCAGCTTTGGAGCTGAGGCCACACTCTTCCCAAGTGATGCCCAGCCAGTGACTGAGCATGGTGGAGGTACCGGGGCCTGGCCGTTTCTGCCCAATGTGGGGTTTCACTATCTGTGCGTTGTGGTCTGAGACTGTCACTTGCCCGATCCTGCTTCCTCCCTCCCTCATTTTATTTTCCACAGGCATTTACACTCCCTCTCCCTGCTCCCTAAAACCTCTTGCACTCCTGAGTCCCTCTGCTTCCTGGAGGGTCCAACGGGCACACCTTGGAGAGAAGAGGAACTAAAAGCTACTACCTGAAGCAGCATATAAAAGAAACAGAGATAAGTTAAGCAACTCAGAGCTGTTTGCTATCTCAAAGGATTAAAAACTCCAAGAGCTATGAAAGAGAATGGTCTAATTACAGTGGCTCAAATTACCAGGAAGCTTTCTGAATAAGAGCAGATGTTGGGGTTCCAAGAAAGATTGCTCCCTGGTTTTGGCCGGAATCCCAGGGGTCATTCGGGCCTGTGATTTAGCCTGTTCTCCTCTCCTTCTGGCCAGCACCTCTCAATCCATTATTTTGGATACCAATTATAAACCCAGGACAAGAGCCTAATCTTCCAGCAAGGAAAACCCAGGGATGTCAGTCCACTTTACTGCTCCTTGCCTTGAAAATCAGTGTGGGTCTCAAGCTAAAAGAAATCAAATGGAGACAAGAAAATACACACTGCACCAATCAGGATGCAAGTTGCAGACATTTTTCAGAGCAGAAAATGTATGAGAAAATGCATACAGAAAATGTATCTGAAGGGCAGTGATCAATCATTTCAGCCATCATGAGACCAGAATAGATACAAAGAGAATCACAGCCGCAGAGAATTCTAACAGCCAATTCTAACAGGATGTTAACTAACCTCCAGAATATTTCTTCTTAAAATCCGATGGCCAAGGAACTTCCCTTGTGGTACAGGGGTTAAGAATCCACCTGCCAGTGCAGGAGACACGGGTTCGATCACTGGTCCTGGAAGATCCCACATGCCGTGGAGCAACTAAGCCCGTGCGCTACTACTGAACCTGAGCTCTAGAGCCCACAAGCCACAACTACTGAGCCTGAGACCTGCAACTACTGAAGCCTGAGCACCTAGAGCCTGTGCTCTGCAAGGAGAGAAGCCACCGCAATGAGAAGCCCACGCACTGCAACAAAGAGTAGCCCTGCTCACCACAACTTGAGAAAAAAGCCCACGCACGGTAACAAAGACCCAACGCAGCCAAAAATAAATTAATTAATTTTAAAAATTTTCAATGGCCATGGTTCTAGAATTGGGAGAGGGTATAAGGAGATGCTAGTTTAGGCAGCTGAAGAGATACCTATCTATATCATGGGACTGTTGCCAGAAGTCCTAGTAACCTCACAGAACCTGAAGGACAAGAAAGTTCATACACACCCATCAAGCCTAGTGCAAGCATCCCTGCTGGATTCTCTGTGACATATGCTTAACCTGCCTGATGACCCTCCAATGACAAAGGACTCAAACCTAATGAGTCTACCCATTGCTCTTCCTTATTCTTTCTGGAGACAGATTCTGTCTCCTCTGGACTCTACGTCTTTAGATTCTAGAGCAACACAGAACATATCTGCTCCATGTTCAACATGGAAGCCCTTCAAATAACTGTATACAGCAAGCTACCAAATCCTCTCCCTTCCCCATTTTTCTCTATTCCCAGAAACACACACACTTATCCTTCCACTGATATTCTTAGTGAACCATTTCCAGCAGCCTGCACCTCCCCTAGTCATCTTCCTCTTAACAAGCCCAGTTTATCAACATCCTTCTTAAAATATGGAACCCAGACGTGAGCATAGCCAATGATAAAAATATTTGTGAGATGGCTTTAAAAACCATAATATGTTAGGCAGAAGCAAAGGAATTTTTCCCCCTCTCTGGAACCAAGCAAAATTATAAACTACAGTTCTCTTAACACTAACTAGTTTGAAAAAACTATTAAATTCATCATTCATTCATTTGTTCATTCATTTCACAGATCTGTGCTGATTCTAAAACTATGGCCTAAGAGAAGGGCTGGGCATATAATGGTAAATAAACTCAATTCTTACCCTTTAGCAATCAGTCAAGGCTCAGTCCATGGCCCTCTTCTCTTCCCACAATTTTCTCTCTCACAGGGTGATCTTATCTTCAAGGTTGAAGCTTCCCAAATACTCACCTGCTACCCAGCTCTAGATTGCTTCCCTGACATTTCCATCAGGAGGACTTGCAGCCTCCTCCAACCCAACGTGTTTTAAAAAAACTCATTACTTTTCCCTCTTCAGACTCACGCTCCCCTTCGGTGCATGGCACCACTACCCTCCGAGACGTCTAAGCTGAAACTCTGGAATTCTTGCCACCTTCCTTGCCCTCACACCCTATGCCTGGTCACTCTACCTCCGATACATTATTTATATCCATCCATCTACTATTCTGTTTTCTCTTCTGGCCTAACTCCCTGTAATCTCTTACCTGGACAAGTTCAATAACGTCTTAGCTTTTCTTCCTGCTTCCATTGTTGCCTCCTGTAATTCATTCCCCATCCAGCAGCCAGAGAGTTCTCTTAAAAAAACAAAAACCTGTTCATGTCTATTTACTACCTAAATAAAACCCTTCATGGATCTCCCCAAAGTAGCCTATTTTCCCCTGCATGGCCTCTTCTGACACCACCTCTTCTAACACCACCACCATCATTCCATTCCTCTACTCCCATTCCTGGATCTTTAGTGTATAATCATTCTGGCCTTCCTCCAGTTCTTTAAAGAGCCCATAGTCCTTCCAACCACAGGGCCTTTGCACATGCTAGAATGCTCTGCTCCTCTGCTACTCCCTCCTGCAACCCCTGTCTGTCTTCACCTAGCTAACTCCTCATTACGCTTCAGAAACAATTACTATCTTAAAGAAGCCTTCCTTGAGCACTGCCCCCACCCTGAGGGCCCCTCTGATAGCAGCCTGTAATTAGCAGTCATTGCAATTTTGGCAATTATAATTATATAATTTGATGCCTCATTCATTATTTGGTGTTTTTGTCCAATGAGACTGTAAGCTTAATAAAGCCTGAGACTATACCTGTCTTGCATTCCTACACATCCCTCATTGCTAGCACCTTGCACTGTACAAAACAGGTGACCAATAAAGGGATAACTTGGGGTGCAAAGTCAGAAAATACAGATATGGCTGTATTTGGACAGCCATACATGGCAGATGTTGACAAGGAAAAGAAGTGTGATTGAATTCCATCAAAAATGGTTCTTCTGGAAAAGGTACAAACTTCCACTTATAAATAACTACTAGGGATGTAATGCACATGATAAATAATTAACACTGCTGTATGTTATATATAAAAGTTATTAAGAGAGTAAATGCTAAGAGTTCTCATCACAAGAAAAAATTTCCTATTTCTTTAATTTTGTATCTATATGAAATGATGGATGTTCACTCAACTTACTGTGATAATCACTTCAAAGTGTATGTAAATCATATCATTATTCTGAACACCTTAAACTTACATAATGCTGTATATCTCAATTATATCTCACTAAAACTGGAAGGAAAAAAATGGTTCTGTGGAGTACAAAAACTGGGTAAGGAAGTTTGAGTTTAAACTTTTCCTTTTAACCAGCTTAGGTATATAGACAGACACAGCCTTGATTAGTGATTCAGACATGGTGTGAACTATTTATATTTCAACTTTAGACTCTCAAAGGAATCTCACCAAATATAACGTCCATTTTTCAGAGCTCCTAAAGAAATTCTCTTTCCCCATCCTCTTCCAATCTCCAGAAAGAAAGAGAATAAGAGATGGGTAAGAAGGAAAATACAAGGAAGGGCAAAGTGGGAAGAGAACCCACAACACGATGTTTGCTTGGACTTCTGTTTTGTTTTGTTCATTTGCCAAGTACCTTGCATGACAGTACCGCTCATGCCTTCATCATTCTGTACTCCCGCTGTGGACGAGACTCAATAGTTTTGTCTGTTTTGTTTACTGATGTATCTCCAGCACCTCAAACAGCAATAGATACTCAATAAATATTTGCTAAAAGAATGATTTCAGATGTGAGCACTGCATAAGGATGAGAACAAAGTCTTTTCAACTTTTTATCCCCAAAGTTCGTGGGAATCCAATAAAAAACTACCGGAATAAATGATTTGATGAAGTAATTAAATAATAAATATGGAAGTTATATTAATTCTGCTCTGCCACTGGCTTTCCATTTGGTTAAACACATTCCTTTGTTTGGGGAGCATACATGAGTGATTTTACCAAGCTGTAAGGAGGAATGGTATCATATATACTTTTTTCCAATTACTGGATTCTTTGGGGCACCCACATGACAATGCCAAGTTTCTACACTGAGTCCTGATTCCCTAGTGGAAAAGTGCAAGGAATATCCATAAATAAATAAATGCCCAGCCTTAAAAATCAATACAATGATCCCTGGGTTCCAATCAAGTCAACATTTTAGACACCACTGTATATTCAGGTACTCCACTAGGTGCCAGGAAGAGAAACGGATCAGATTTCCACATCCTTCATGAGATCAGAGTCTATAAGTAAGACTGAGGAGCAAGCTAAAATAAGATAAAATAAAAAGACAATACAATGTGATAAACGATATAACAGAGGCACCTGCTAAGTGTCAACGGGGCACAGAAGAGGCATAAAATAAAAGAAGCCTAAAGTAAACTTTTAATTAGTTGCCAAAAAAGTCTTTGGTCTTCTCTGCCAAGATTAAGGCAGTGCTGCTCTAGGTCTGGTGCCTGTAGTCGTGGTCCCAGAGGAGCCAGAGTTCATCCTGAATCTTTTCCATGGATGGAAGCTCAGACAAAGAGTTTAGTGGAAGTGAGAAGGTTCTGAAACGCTGACAAAAGGCCTAAGGGTCTTTACCCAACGATGCTGACCGGGGCAGTTAAAGCTTGAAGCCAGTTCCCCAGAGAAAAAAAGCCTTGCCCTTTAGTGAAGCTGCCAAAACCCTCCAAAGTTAACAGCTTATACTGTGTCTTTCTGCAGACACAGAAAAATGAGAGGGGAAATCTAAAGGTCATATCAGGGCCAGGAGAGCTTTCAATCCTGGGCACTAAGACCAGCTGACCCAACATTAATAGAGATATTAAAAATATACAAACATAAGGAAACCACATTTGAAAATCACAATGGGAGGGTTTAGATGCATGTGAAAAAAGTTATATGATAGAGTATCTGGCAGCCATTATAAACATAAATAATTTTAAGGATATAGGAATTCCTTATGACATTCTAAATAAATAAAGCAAAATAACCAGCCACTATGTTAAAATTTTTGGCACATATTATATATGGAACCATGTAAGGAAAAAGACTCGTACCCCCAAGCTCTCTAGACAGCATAGATAAAATGAGGCATGCATAAATCCCCACCTGAAATATGCAAGATGATGAACATTGTAGGGAAAGAAATTAGTGGAAGAGGTATTTTGATTTGGGGCCTTTTTTAAACTTTTTTAAAAATTTTTTAATTAAAAAAATTTTTTTCCGGTTAAAATAATTTTTATTTAAAAATAAGAAAAATGCTCCAAACACCAACACCTTAACACCACCATGCTGACCCTACCATCACACATGGCATTGCTATAGCCTCCTGCTCTGTGGCTGATGCTAAGTTCCTTGAGGGTAAGGAGCATGACTAGTCTGTCTCTGAATTCCCGGTGCCTGGAAGCAGCCTGAAACCGAAAAGGTACTCAGATGGTGGCACAGTGGTTAAGAATCCCCCTGCCAATGCAGGGGACTTGGGTTTCATCCCTGGTCCGGGAAGATCCCACATGCTGCCGAGCAACTAAGCCCATGTGCCACAACTACTGAGCCCACGTGCCACAACTACTGAAGCCCGCGTGCTGCAACTACTGAAGGCTGCACGCCTAGAGACCAGGCTCTGCAACAAAAGAAGCCATCGCAATGAGAAGCCCACGTACTGCACTGAAGAGTAGCCCCCGCTCGCCACAACTAGAGAAAGACCGCGTGCAGCAAGGAAGACCCAACACAGCCAAAAATAATGAATAAAATGTAAAAAAAAAAGGTGCTCAGATGATGTTTGTTAGATGAACAAATGTGAAGGCACAGGAAGAAATGGAATTTTTTAACAAAGTAAAAGGGCATTCCAAGAAATGTTGGGAAGTTAGCTCCTTCACTTCCGGAGAAAGAAGGAGAATGAAGCAGGAATGCAAAATACTCTTGTGAACAGCAATGCAACGGGCAGAGTGGGAGATGGGGGCACTCCTGAAGGGAGAGGAAGAAGGTAGGAAAGATGGGCCGTGTATAGAAAGCTAAACCTATGCATCACTCTTTCCTCCTCAGAACCTCCCAAGGTAGACACTGCCTTCATTTCCATTTTCAGGTAAAGAAATTAAGACAAAGGAACTGGACTAAAAACATAACATTCACAAATGGACATGTGGAGATCTGAAAACAGGTCAGTTGGCTTCGAACTCAGAGAAGTCTACCCCTAAAGAGATTTTGAGAAGCTAGCGAGCATGGTGTGGGGTGGCAGGAGGGGGGGGACCAGACTTTCTTATTGAAGGGATGTTGAAGTACAAGCCTGTGTACTTCAATCCTAACCACACAGAGGGAAGTTCCCTCTGTACTGGGAAGAGCCAGGCAGGAAATCTCAGCACGAGCCTAAGGCCTTGACTATCCCCTGCTTCATCACTACATAACAGGATAAGTTCATGTCAGAAGATGGAAAAGAAAAGAAAGGTGGATCTGCTTGCACCAAAGGAAACCAAGGGGTATAAACAACGACAGCAGCCCCCAGAGAACATGATACATACCACCTCTTTCCTGCAACTCTGGTATGGAAACTACCATGAGCCAACTTTAAATTCACTGCAGGGTTTTGCACGGGGAGTACTCATGGGGTCCTGCTGAGTCTGCCTGTGTCCTGTAGCCTTTGACTAAATGCCCACACTCCTGCCAGCCCAGCTTAGCCAGCAGCCCAGCACCATCTCTGGAATTTGCAAACCAGAGCCAAAGGAAGGGGGACACACGTCTGTGAACAAGAACTGTTATTTTTTCCGGAGTTCAGAAGATCCCTGAAAGTCCTGTCCCTCCCTGGGGATCCTGGCAGTCCAGAAGATTCCTGAGACGAAAATTAGCAGCTCATCTGAGATGAGCAGGTGCCAGCTGAGATAACCAAGGCCTAGATTATTGAGGATATTGTTTTGCTGCTGAGCTTCAGAGTACCGAAGTCAGAGGCACAGATTTAATAAACAAGAAGAAGAAGAATCGGGGCTTCCCTGGTGGCACAGTGGTTGAGAGTCCGCCTGCCGATGCAGGGGACACGGGTTTGTGCCCCGGTCCAGGAGGATCTCACATGCTGTGGAGCGGCTAGGCCCGTGAGCCATGGCCGCTGAGCCTGTGCGTCCGGAGAGTGAGAGGGCCGCGTACCGCAAAAAAAAAAAAAAGAGGAAACTATGCTGAGAAAATCATGAGAAATATAAAAATTTATGTACAAAGATGTTTATCACCATGTTATTTATATTAGTAAAACTTTCCATGAAAACAACCAAAATATCCAACATTGGATAAGTGGTTAAATAAGCACCATGATGATATGATCTTATTAAGGCATTAAAAATGATGCTTGCAGAGAATTTGATAATATGTAAAAAAAAAAAAAAAATGCAGATACGAACTCCATGTTTAAATTTTTCTCAATTATCAATATACATTTATTGATAAATATTTATGTTTCTGTATGTGTGTACATAAACACACACACACGCATACATACATATACACACTGCTATGGACTGAATGTCCTGTCCCCCCAGAATTCATATGTTGAAAACCTAACACACAAGGTGATGATATTAGGAGGTGGGGCCTTTGGCAGGTGATTAGGTCATAAGGGTGGAGCCCTCATGAATGGGATTAGTGCCCTTATACAAGGGATCCCAGAGAGATCCTTCCTGGTTCTGCCTTGTGAGGACACAGGGAATAACAGCACCATGAACAAGGAGGCTTGACCTCACAAGACACCAGATCTACCAATGCTATGATCTTGGACTTCCCAGCCTCCAGAACTATGAGAAATAAATGTTTTTTGTTTATAAGTCAGGCAATTTATGGTATTTCTGTCACAGCAGGTTGAAGAGACTAAAGCACATATATACACACACCAATGTACACATACATAGAAGAAAACTGAAGGAAAAATACTTTTGTGTTTAATACACGTGACAAGATTATTGATAATTTTAATTTTATTCTATATTCCCAAAACAATGGGCATATAACATTGGGATCAGATAAAAATAAATACAACGAAGATTATTTTCAGTTTTTTTTTTAAAGAAGATTCGTTTTTATTTATTTATTTTTGGCTGTGTTGGGTCTTCTTTGCTGTGCACGTGGGCTTTCTCTAGCTGTGGTGAGCAGGGGCTACTCTTCATTGCGGTGCGCGGGCTTCTCCTTGCTGTGGCTTCTCGTTGCAGAGCACGGGCTCTAGGTGCACAGGCTTCAGTAGTTGTGGCTCACGGGCTCTAGAGTGCAGGCTCAGTAGTTGTGGCGCACAGGCTTAGTTGCTCCGTGGCATGTGGGATCTTCCCGGACCATGGCTCGAACCCGTATCCCCTGCATTGGCAGGCGGATTCTTAACCACTTCGCCACCAGGGAAGTCCCTATTTTTAAATTTTTAAAAGCCCATCTCATGACCTTGAAGAGTAGGGTCTTGAAGAATGAAGAACACCTTAAGAAGGAGAACTGGTTCAATCATCAAACTACACCCCAACACTTCATGGGACTGTGCTTTGCAATGCCGATGCTGAAATATGGTCTCAGGAAAGCCCCACAGGGGAACTGCTTGGCTACTTGAGAGAGAGTTGAAGGGGTTGTTTTCAATTTGCCCAATGGGGTATGGCTGTGCAAAGCCGAGAAAACTCCAGACGTGGAGGTTCCAGCCTGGATGAAATGAACCAAATCAAGACAAGCAGAGAGCGGAGGCTGCCGGCCCATCGCCCACAGAGTAATCATGACCTTTGAAAGCCGACTGTGTAAACGTGGGAGAGGGAGGTGGAAGATGTATCATGTGTCCCCAGCAGTCCCCAGACACCTGCCACATGGATCCCAGGATATCCACAGCTAGTCTGTTTTGGGGAGTTAAGAACACTGCCCACTCAACCAAAATAAGAATGACCTCTGCAAACAGTTATGCATCCACTGATTCCTCCAACAAGTATTTCCAAAGCCTAATCCAGACCCTGTGCTCAAAGCTGTAGTGATCTCACCCAGGAATCACAAACTAAAGTGTCCTACAGGAGCCAAGAAGAAGCAGCAGTGGCAAAATGGAGAATTCATGCTTCATTTGATGGGGCAAAGTCAGCCCCCACCCCGCCCAGGCATCAAACCTGCACATTGTTTTTAAAACTTTTTTGTTTAAATATT
The DNA here is from genome assembly GCF_964374135.1 of Grampus griseus. Classification (NCBI taxonomy): domain Eukaryota; kingdom Metazoa; phylum Chordata; class Mammalia; order Artiodactyla; family Delphinidae; genus Grampus; species Grampus griseus. The sequence goes on along the minus strand of NC_139008.1, from coordinate 30,868,879 downwards.
TCTTATATAAAAGTAAGGGTTTTCCTTTTTCATTTAAAAAATCCCAATTTCCAGTTTTCCCTGAAAAATTGGACAAGCTGACAACAATGGACCCACATTTCCAGGTAGCGTTAATCAGTTCACTTGCCTTTTTTCACTTATTTATAATTCTCAGCTGGTTCCTTTAATTTTTTGAGTTTGAAGCTCCTACTACTGATGTTCCCTTCTGCTTCAAATGTGGGGCTTCCAATCTTCTGTTGGAATTGTGTGCAGAGGAAGAGTAACCTAGCCCTGAGTGAGAGTCTAAGAGGATTTTCCTTTGAATAAAGCACACAGACTTTGAGACTGTTGTTTGCATGATCTAAGATTTTTTTTCTCTCAGCTTACTTTGTGATTTCCTTATAGGTTCAAGATGCCGGACAACTGGTCTCCAGAAACAATGCCAAGTCTCTTTATTGAATCTACTTGTTTTATCACCAATTTAGTATTTGTTTGCATATGTGTTTTAATTTGTAGGTAGTAGGAAAGACACTTGAAAATGTCTCACAGAGACAGTAGCTCTTCTTTGCGTTCCCCCATCAAAAATGCCAGAAATCTATCTTGAGGATAAACAGAGCATCCTGCCATGTGCACACCCAGGGGCGGCTCCCCCTGCAAATCATCATCTGAACCATCAGGCAAAGCTGCTGGGGTATCCATATTAGTTACCACAGTCTGGCAGTTGTGCCCAGGTCAACAGCACCTTGATCTTATTATGCTGCAGGTGAAATTCACTGCATAACTGGTATTCCTGAGGCCTGACTTCTGCAACTGGATCCTAAGACTGGAAACGTCTTGTGTTAATACTGGGTCACAGGCATTGAGGGGAAACACAGTTTCCCAAAAGTATCCATTATTTCATATTCCTAGCAAATACTGAGGGTGGGAAATATGGGGCATAAATACTTAGTACTCTTTTTTGCTTTTTTTGAGAGTGACTGGAGGAAAGGGGAATGTCTCCGTTGAGGCTTTCTCTAAAGCAGACCCTGAGATGAGAAGTCATGGGAATGTGGTTTAGTTGGGAGGTGACCACAGGTGATGTAGTAGGAAAGTAAGACAAGAAGGGGAAGGAAGCCAACACAGGTGCATTAATGGGAGGGTTACTGCTGCGGCAACTGGGACTCAATTCCACAGGGGACCTTCTGACACTCGGTGGAGAACATGCCTCAGTATTGTCTCCTTGAGCCACGAGGAAGCCAAGATATCTATACACCAACTTCTGCTCCCCATGGTTGAGGGTGGCTCTGGGGAGCATTTAGTCCCTTCCACTTCTGGTCTGCCATACGCAGGAGCCAAGCACAATCCTATGGCCAGAGAAAGCCCTCAGGCACAGAGGTACCCATGCTCAGGGTAAGGAGCCATCATTGTTTTGGGAACTGTCCACCTAAGCTTCATATGACCCTCATGGTGGTCCAAGACGTTATGGGCAGGACACCAACAACATAGCTAAAAGGGATATGCTGGCTCACCCAACTTAAAAAGAACAGTGGTAAAGCTGACTTCATGCACAGCTGAATTCAGGGCCCAAAATCTGTCATCAGGACTTAGGTACTCTCCTTCTTTCTACTCTGCCATCTTCTGGTTGGCTCCAGTCACTGCCTCCAAGTGGAAGGAAGATGGCGGCAGTAACTTTATTCCCTACATCTTTTTAGATTCCCTTATTAACTGGAAATACCATCTTTTCCCCCAAGAGCTCTTACCTTTAGAGATACATACTGAAAAATATATAGATGAAATGATACAATGTTGAGAATTTGCTCCAAAATAATCCACTGTGGTTGGTGATATAATGAATCAAGATTGTCCATAAGTTAATAAATGCTGAAGCTGGGTGGTGGATACATGAGTTTCCTCTGTGTATTATTATACTGTTACCTCTATTTTTGTGTATGCTGGAAAGTTTTAATAGTAAAAAGTTAATCTGGGGGGCTTCCCTGGTGGCGCAGTGGTTGAGAGTCCGCCTGCCGATGCAGGGGACACGGGTTCGTGCCCCAGTCCGGGAGGATCCCACATGTCGCGGAGCAGCTGGGCCCGTGAGCCGTGGCCGCTGAGCCTGCACGGCCGGAGCCTGTGCTCCGTAACGGGAGAGGCCACAGCGGTGAGAGGCCCGTGTATCGCAATAAATAAATAAATAAAAGTTAATTTTGAAAAAAGGATCTCTTTCACTCAAGTTTCAGCTAACGTCTGATTTCATTTCATCGGCTACTCCTGAGCCACTTAACCATCCCTGAACTATTCACTGTGACCAGGGGAATATAATCACCCCAGTGGCCCAGGCCTGAGCCACATGCTCCACTTCTGAACTGGGGGAAATCTCCACAAGAAGCTCAGGGGCCACAGCAGGGAAGGGACTTAAAAGAGGTTAATCAGATACAATTGCCAGAAGAATGCTCATGAGTGTGAGGTGCAAAATATAGGGTTCCACTGTATAAGAGGACTGGAAATAGAGTGGACATCGGGTATCTCTGCCCATCCAGCACCACCTCCAAAGCCTTTTGCAACAGCTTTCCAGGTTTTCCCTAAAGAACTGTCCCTCTCTGCCTCTCAATCCATGTGCATTGGGAACCCCTCGTTCCAGCAGTGCACATGTGACCTGGTCCAGCCAATGAGAGGGAAGCTATTGGTGACTGGTGCAAGGATGTGCACATGACACCAGACTGGCCAATGAAATTCAACCCTGTGACATTCTCTGGAGCCCTTCCCCCTGAGGTGGCTCAGCTGAATGATGAATGTCTGCCCCTGCTGGTGACATCTTTGCCATCACTTGAAGAGAGTCCGCCAAAGAATGTCTGACATAGAGGAAGGCGGAACCAAGAAACAGAGAAAAAGAGGTTCCTGATCACATCGTCGAGCATCTGTACTCAGCCCTGCTGGAGACCAAATACCCTGCACTTTTTAGTTATATGATCAAATAAATATCCCTTTTTATCTTAAAGCTCTCTGAGCTGTACTTCTGACACTTAGATCCCTGGCTAATAAAGTATGATCACCCCCAATGCAGTACTTGGAGTTCGTCCTGGCCTGACATCGGCGTAGAGCTGGGGGTACAGTTCTACAAGCACATACCTTGTAATTTTCAGGTTAACAAGTAAAACCTTGTTTGAATGTGTGCTTCTAAAGGTGTGAACAATATTGCTCATTCTTTCATGCCCTCTGCAGACATTTACTGAATGCTTTATATGTGCCCAACCCCGTGCTAGGTATTGGGGATAGAGAAATTAACTATGTACCATCCATGTCTCCAATCCTGGTAAAGGAGAGAAGAAATGCAAAGAGAGACAGACTGCTGAACACAGAGACCTGGCTTCTTACCCCAGCTCCCACTCTAACAGCACATAGAGAGGGACTCTATGCAAGACTCCCCCCATGTTGAAGAAAGCACTCTACATCAACAGGCTCCTAGGGAATTTTCCTGACCAGAGAGTATCACAGAGTTTGAGTCAAGATGAGCAATTCAATACCGATTCATTCTGTCTGATCAGAAACCATCAGGAGTCTAATTTTCAATGGGAAGTGAGCATAAATAAAGTGATATCCAGGCCGAGGCTCTTAAGAAGAGGGCATGCCTTCTCCTTATTCTTCCTTCTGCTGATTGGAAACAGAGGACAGTGAGATCTTGGGGATTGGAAGAGCCACAATGTGGCAGAAGCCTGGGTCCCCGCATCACCATGTGGAGGAAAGCCGTTCACCAGTCAGGAAGACTGTTACATGAACAAGAAACAAACTTCTACTGTGTTAAACCACTGAAATTCTGGGTATTTTTTATTACAGCCTCTACCATTATCTCTACGTACTTTGAATTAGAATGTGTTTCACCCATTCCTCACAAATGGATATCTTTGCTGTTCTTCAAAACCAAGAGGAAGGGATGTTCCAGCTTTATTTGATCAGCTGTTCTCATTCGTATTTTCCAGGAATCTGTTAGTGCCTACAAGTCAGAGTCTGTGCCTTATTCATTTCTATAGCTTCCACACATTTCACAAATAGCAGATTTAACAGGAAAGGAAATAACCTGTTCAAGGAAGGAAGGAAGGCTTTCTTTTTGTCTAACCCAGTGCTAGGGGCCATTTCACCACAGAGGACATTTGGCAATGCCTGGAGACATTTTTGGTGTCACAACCGGGGATTATTACTGGCGTCTAGAGGGTGGAGGCTAGAGATGCTGGAAAACCTCCTACGATACACAGTACAGCCCCCACAATGAAGAATTTCCTGCTCAAAATGGCCATAGTACTGAGGGTGAAAAGCCCTGGTGTAACCTGAGGTCACCTCCCCAACTTGATCAATTAATCACTGCATCGCTTTTTCAGGCCTCCTTCTCTTACTGAACTCTGCTGGGTCCTGATGCCAGTGGACACTTTTCTCAGCTTCCTAATTCATGAAACATTAATTTTCTGGATGTGTCTTAGAATTTTGCCTCCTGATAAAAGTTCTCTCTTTTTTAATTCATTAAGTGAGAGAGAGAGAGAGTGTGTATGTAGGTGGGTGGATGGGTGGGAGGTGAGCAGACCAGAAAGACTCCACATTTAAACACATGGGAAAACAGATCTCCTGTCTGAAATACACTCATGATCTCTTTTTTTCCCCCTCCCTCTTCCTATGCAGGTGTTTTGGGTTGCCAAAAAAAGAGACCCATCCCAGTTAGTTCAAGGAAAAAAAAACCCTGTTTATTTGTAAGGACACATGCAGCCTGCCACTGGAAAACCTCTGTATTCTTATCCTCTCTCTGTCTCTGTCTCCCCCTCTCCATGTTCTCTTTTTCTGCCTCCCTCTGGAGTCTTCACCCCACTGTCCCCACCCACAGACTTCGCTTGATCAGCTTCTGGCCGCATCCCTTCAGCTCCCATATCAACTAGGCTAACTGGAAAATCCTATCCGATTTCTAACACAAAACCCCACAGTCAAGTTCTTTTCAAGCCCAGCCACAAAAGTCATCAGTCATCAGACAGTCTGTGGACTGACTGCACTTCAATTAGTGCAAAACCCTGGTCAAACCAGCCCTGCAAAGGAAGAAGGGACGAAGCCTCAGGAAGCAGGTGCTATGAGCTGGCAACCATGACAACTGGCCTCCCTGGTACACTGTCTCTCTCACATGCTCCTACCCTTCGTCCCAAGTGATGACAATCACGGAGTTAAACTGAGCTACCAGCAGGACGAACCTACCTCCCAGGCCCAAGAGGTCACCTAATCATTTTGCCCCTTGTATGGGCTTGCATCCCTGCTGAGGGACGGTCGCCCACCTTGTCTGGGAATACTTTTTTAGAGGATCCCAACTCTTGGTCCTCAGTCTCAGCAGCTGCGAAGGGGAAGGAGATGGGGCTTTTCAGAATAACATTTAGATTACCCCACAGATAGCTTCCTCCCCTGGAATCGCTCACAACAGCAGCATCCACCATAGGCTAGGGCCCACATGTCTCGTTCCGGATCCCTGTGACTGTGGAAATCAGGTAGCTCTCAAGAAACCCTGGAACACAAAGGCAGAAGCTCATCCATTGCTATAACACCAATGCAAGAGGCTTCCAATGCAAGCGCAGTCACCGCTGGGTCCAGCCGCACTTGGCGGGGTTTCCAGGCCACCCTGACTGAGTTGAAATCATTATGCTGTTTCTTTCATTGCACAGGAATGTGGGGGTCTCTCTAAACTATGGCTCATAGCAAAGCGCACAGGCAAACATGACAAGAAACCTGTTCTCCCTGGGAGAGGAGGGAGAGCAAATGCTGAAACTTTCGACACTTTAATATAACACCAGCCTTGGCGAATTTTACTCAATATGAAAGATTTCAAATAATGGGAACACTGTCAGGCAAAAAGAGAGGTGAAAAAAGCAGAATGTGCGTAACATCTCACATAACCCTAAAAACAAGAGGGAAACATGGTTTAATTAAAATAAAGTAAAAGGTTGCTTCTAGGCTCCTGGAAACCCTTTTCAGAAAAACTTCATGTTAGACGAGCCTCAGTCCAGTCCAGCTGGAGTTCATTCAATGCCCTTTCTTTTGGACGCTACCAGCTGTGAAATGGGTAAACTATTGACAAATATGTTATTTTTCCAACTGCACCCACACTCAAGAGCTTAAGCAGCAAAATCCTCTAATAATATTTGGCCCCAAGTCAGAATGCATTATACACTTCCTGTAGCCAGGGCCAAAAAGCTCAGAAGAAACCTTGGCACCCTGCAAAAGGTCCCTTTTTAGCATCAGCTGTCCCCTTGGCAGTTTGTTAAAGCTGGAGGAGTATTAATCCAAGTGAAATCTCTTTCAGGAGACTCTTAGTAAGGAAGCTATAAGACGGGGGTGGGAGGGGACGGCTGCAAAGTGCAGGAACACTGCAGCAGGTTAGGCTATTCAGAAAGAGCTATTTTCTCCCAAATCCTGTAATTGCCTGGAGCATGTGATCTTCTTGAAGGTCATTGAAGACATGCTGCTATCAGATTCCTCCCAGAAAGTTTATGCTTTGATTAGTTTCCTGATGCTTATTTCCTAAAAGGTTCTTTTTGTCCCTCAAAAGAAAAAAATGAGGAGCATTAAAATTTTTTTAAAGGAATTAGATGAATAACCTGCTAAATGTAGCTTGGCAAGATGAAAGGAAACAGCAAAGATGAAAATGGTGCTGGCCTTCCTGGGGTCTGCTGCTAGATGGACGATGCATGGTCAGCATATCCCCTCCCCGAAAATGAGGCGCCTCAGAGGTACACGACATCAATCATCTTCTACACCACCACTCATCTTTTGACTGGAACACAACCACATACATCATTGGTAAACCCCATGTAAGCTTCCTGTGGCCCTTGGGGCATTTATAGATCCTGAAAGGTTAAAACAAAAACAACAAAAAACCACCTCTCCTTGTCTGTAAGGATTCAGCTGTCTAAGGGAACGTCTACAAGGACTCAGTGAGATAAAGAAGTAGAGCTGGATAACTGCCCAGTGAGTGACAATGATTAAACATATATATAGCTCACAATGCCAGTGTTTCGAGTCAAAGAAGGAAATCAAAGTATTTCCCCCAACACAGTAAGATGCAGCCAGTTTCTCTTGGATCAAAGGCCCCTTTTGTCCTCACCATATTTGCAGATGTGTGAGTCACAGGCAGACCTAATGCGGTCATTACCTTCCCCATTTGTAGAGACGTTATTTGCCAAAGCTTCACCTGCAATCTGGACACCTTCAGCCATGCTGGCTCAGGGGCTCCCTGGTCACTTAGATGTAATACTATAGCAATAGTATCCTGCAGACAGCAGCTGCCTCTTTTTATTATTTTTTTTAAAGCCCTGGATCAACTCTGTAAGCTCATTTTGCTTTTATTTTTGTTGAAGGTACTAAATTAGTCATCACTCATCCCCCCAGCAAAGGAGGCAATGGCTCATTAATGCCATAATTTGTAAGATATTGAAATTGCAGGCTGTCTCCGAGAATCCACATGCCCTAAATCTCCAGTTTTTGACTTCGGAAATATCACACTTAGTTCACAACCACACAGCTTCTGGAGCAGCATGTCTCAAACTTTACCACAGACTCGAATCACTGGGAGACTTTGTTACATGTAGATTCTGACCCAGTCAGTCCGGGGCGGGGGCCTGAGCGTTGGTATTTCTAAAAAGCTCCCAGGGGATGCTGAAGCTGCTGGTTCCTGGACCACACCTTGAATAGTGAGGGCCTGGGAAAGCTTTACTTATTTAACCAGCTAGTAGATAACGTGGTGGTTGAGCCCTCAAGCTCTGAAGTCATATTACCTGGGTTTATAGCCAGTCTCTGCTATTTACCCTTTCTAACTTTCCTTGTGCCTCAGTTTCCTCATTTGCAGAATGGTACACAAAATAACAGCAAAAATAGAGTTGCCATGAGGATTAAATGCAGCAGTAGGTGTAAGGCTCTGAGCACAGCACATGGCACATAATAAACAGCCAAGATGTGAGCTGTTGCTGCTCTGGTTTCCTCTCACAGGTCCCCTGGGTCCACCTCCCTCCCAGCCAGAGGAAACCCAGGAGAGTCCCCAGAGACAGAGGATGTGAAATTGAAAGTTTCTAACCCTCACAATGCAAACTACCAGCTTAGTCTTTTTAATAAGAAAGGTCTTGTCAGCTCATTCTACCATCATAGTTTGAGAAGGGCTGTGTATGCATGTTTTCCAAAAGCCAGGCCATGTTGTATGGTGGAAAAAGAATATGGGTTTTGGAATCAGGCAACCCAGTGTGCAAATTCGTCTCTGACAGCCTCTATTTACTCACCCATAAATGGGGATAATAAAACCTACCATACAGGGATGCTGTGTGGATCAGGGATAATGTATGCAAAGTGCCTGCCCCACGTGCAGTAGGCACTCAATAAATGGAAGCTGTTATTATTATGTTACCATCAAAATTCCATTTGCACAATGACAAGCAGGAGAGGAAACCAACAAAACTGGCAACTTAGCCTGGATGATGCTTTGTTCATCCAGGAGAACAAAAGCTATTTGCTAACCTGAAATGGATGATAAATGAGGACAAGACTGCTCAGTGCTTGGGTGCAGAGCTTTTCCGCGGCCTTAGATACAGGGGATTGAAGTTACTGGATGCAAGAGGCTTTTCCATGTGGCCCACAGTATTGTGAAGTTGGCCATGTGTCAGCTGCTCTACTAGACATTCAGTGGTGACCCAGACAGAGGTCCCACCCTCAACGAGTGCCCACCTCATGGAGGAGATACAATCACATAAATGAACAGATAAAAGTTAGAGCTGTGCAAGGTTCCTGAAGGGCAGGCTCCTAAGAGAGCAGTTAACAGGATTCTCACAGAAGGCCTCTCCGAAAAAAGATATTTAATCTGAGTTTTGAAGGATAAGAAAAAGGCAATCAGGTGCAGAGCAGTGGAAGAGCATTCTAGGCAGAGGGAACCGTGAGTGAAAAGGCTCTGGGGTTAGAAACAAGGAGGAGGAGAACGGTAGAAAATGAAGGCAAAAAAAGCAGGTAGCAGCCCCATCACGCAGGGCCTGGCGGTGAGGACACTGGATGTCATTCCAAAGACCATGTGATGCCAATAAACAGGGGATGCCACACATCTGTCCTACAAACCCTAGATGGAACACTGAGCAAATCAAGCCCCACGGTGGCTTGAGACCATGGGGTCAGGACTTGACTTCTGAAAGCCTTCTGCTTCCTACTAGAGATTGAAGGTCTTTGACCCTGGGGACACCCCTCCGCCCCAGTGTGGAATTTCTTAAAGCCTTTTGGATTCATTGCCAAAACGGCAGGGGAAGCAAAGAACATGCGGCTTTACCTGGAAGTACCAGGAGGCACTGGATAGAGACACCCCAAACCCTTGTTAGGAGAAGTCAGAACCTCCAGAGACAGTGCTGAGTAAACACACTATTGACCAGCCTGTCCCTCCACCTCGGGCTCTGCACTCCTAAGGAATAAGTAAATCCCAGACATAAATTGCCCCCGGCAGCCTCCCTCAATTACACAAATCCAAGAAATGACAGGGAGAGGCAGAAATTCTCCTCCAGTGAAGCTGAAAGCCGAGAGCAAAGCAAGAGAGCTAAAATATAATCCCCATGCCGCGAGCAGCCAGAAGGAAGCAGGGCTCCCCGAGTACCCCGGTCCCCAACTGCTTAGCTAAGTCTGTCTACACAAGGCTGAGTGGCCAAGAGCAAAGGAGACGCCTTAACAACTACAGGGATGATTCAGGCACCCAGGGACAGGAGAGGGAGGGTACCTTCTTCCTCTGCCAGGAATCTAGGCATAATGCAGGACGGGGCAGGAGACGGGGTAAGAGGAGGCTTGAGGCCAGTCTTTCCCTGTCCTCAGCTCACTAGATAACAGCGAGAGTTCTCGCATACTCAGAACAGAGGAGGTCTGACACATTCACACCTGCAGGGGAGCCGGGGTGAAGACAAAATACAGACAAGGAAGCAGCCAAATCGCAGAAGGGAGGGGCCCAGACCTCCCTTCCCCCTGCCACCCCATGATTCCCACTAAAATGAAGTAGGACGCCTCTGAGAAAGCCCCTTCCAAGTGCCCTGTTTCACTTCCTTACCTGTGATTTTGCTTTCCTTAATTATAAAAGTAATTTGGAGTCCCTCTTAACACTTCTGGGTTCTCTGATTGTCTTGGTTATTTTATTTTAATATTTTGTATTATTAGTGGGTTTCAACATTTTCTCAGGGGTTTACTGACCTTTTGTGTTTTTCTCCTCTAACCACTTAATTTTCCTAGTCAGTTTTTCTTTTGGTGCATTTGCCTTTTTCTTAATTTGTAAGTAATCTTTTTATATGAACGATATTAACCCTTTGACAAACTGCCAACTTTTTCCCCTCCCACTAGCTGGTTTCTATCAATTTTTATGGCATTTCTTGAATTCTCTGAAAGGACCACAAAGCAGCCATCTAATTCTGCCAAAAATATTCTCTGCCTTTGAAATAGGGTTTCTAGAATCTCCGTGAATCATCTGCTCACGTGCCCAAAAATGTCTCAGAAATCCTTTGCTTTTATAAACCACACCATTTATAAACCAAACCTTTGGCACCAATCTACTCTTTTTCTGCCTGTGTAGAAGCCGCGACCAGATCTGGGAAACTTCTGAGTCTGAGTATGCTGAGGTCACCGTAACCAAAGCACAGTCTCTTGATGGCTTGGAGATGCCCTCAGTCACTATAAACACCAAAGTTCACACTCGTCCGCCCCACTCAACCCCTTTCATTCACCTCCATTCCTTTTAGTCTAAAAGACTCCCTGACAGCAACAGGTGCCAAGCATCCCTCACAGGAACTTCATATCAAAACCTGACTCCACTGGTACAAGACGGAGGAATCCGTGATGGTGTTTATTGACTATACGCTCTATGTGAATCACCTGTGAGCTGTGCCATCTGAAAAAACGGAGCTCTTCATGCTCATCGTATGCTTTCTCACCCCCATACCTTTGCAGGTGATCTTCCTCTACCTAAACAACACCTCCCCACTTCCATACGTCACCCAGGTTGGCCAACTTCTAATCATCTTTCCAATCTCAGCTTAACCATCACCCCCTCTTCACCAGCAGCCAGGCTGGAACAGACACCCCTCCACCAAGAACCCTTAGGATCATTTCTAGCACAATTGTATAATTATGTATAATTGCCTGTTTACCTGTCTCCCCGGCCCTTGAAGGCTTGAACTGTGTCTTTCACCACTGTATCCCCAGCAGTGAGCGCAGAGCCAGGCTCATGGCTCACAATCAGTACATATTTGTGGAATCAATGGATCATTTCAAGTGTTAGAATAAGAAAAGGGGGGGGCTTCCCTGGTGGCGCAGTGGTTGGGAGTCCGCCTGTCGATGCAGGGGACACAGGTTCGTGCCCCGGTCCAGGAAGATCCCACGTGCCGCGGAGCGGCTGGGCCTGTGAGCCATGGCCGCTGAGCCTGTGCGTCCAGAGCCTGTGCTCGCAACGCGAGAGGCCGCAGCAGTGGGAGGCCCGCATAGCGCAAAAAAAAAAAGGGTTAGCCCCATCGCTATCTGCAGAGGTCCATACCAGGAGTATGTATAAGAGTATTTAGCTCTTATACAGTGAAGAATTAAACCTTTCCCCAAAAGAGGGTTGGGCTTTCCTTTGGCTTCTCAGTAAACCCTCGGAATGTTTTTGTTTGCACAGGGGACTTGAATAACACTGGATATAATCTAACAATGGGATTTAGGGTGGGGGCTTTGAGTTACATAAATCAGCTCAACTGGGGACTGAAATCACTCATGTAGGCAGTCAACCATAGACCCAATAGTTGGAGCATCAAGGCTTGGCAAGCTTCCCTGGTTGCCAGTACTGCATGCTGTTGTCACACATCCCTGCTGGGAAAGTAGCACCGTCCATGACTCCATGGGAAGAAGACAACTGGAAGTTTCCATGTCTGGAACTTTCCCGGACTCTGCCCTATGTGCCTCCCTTGGTCGCTTTTAGTCTGCATCCTTCACTGTAATAAACCATATTACAGCTTCCAGTGAGTTCTGTAAGTTTCTAGTGAATTATCGACACTGAGGGTGGTCTTGCAGAACCCAACACTTGCGACTGATACCAGACATGAAGGTGGTTTTGTGGACTGTACTCCCTCAACCTCGCAGTTCCTCTCTCTTAAAGACACTCTGAGGGCAGTGGCTGTAATAAGAACTCACCTGGAAAATGTGAACCATAAAGGACAGGCCCGATGTATGGAATGTCAAGACTGGCAAAGCCATCACTGTGGATGCCTCATTCATTAAAAGCAGCCTTGGAACGCAGCACGCTCCTCTCCACTGTCCCACCCCCCTGGATGGAGATGGGCAGCACTCTCCAGGCAGGAGAATGAATCATGAGTGCATACTTGCTGCTCCCCCTCTCTCCGACAGATGACTGGGCAAAAATAGAAGAGAATTCCTTCTCTATAAATATCTTTACATGCTAAATGTCTCTAAAAAGCACCATGTGCCAAGCTACTCTGTTAAGAAACAGATGCAGAACAGATGCAAAGGCCCATGAGGTAGCTGAAAAGTTAAAGAATTTTTATTCAACGAGAGGCAGAAAAAGTTTCTTGGGAGCATAAATATGATCAAGGCTGCCCAAGGCAACTGGAGAGCTATGGACAGTCTGGCTCCCAGCTTGTAACGTAGCATTTCTTACCATGTCATTTTCAAAGCATATATAAGTGTGTGTGTATGTGTTCCCTCCATGGCCACTCTTAATCCATTCATTTAACAGATATTTACTAAGCACCCATTATGTGAACAACTCTCTTCTTAGGATATAAGATACAGGGGTGACCAAGACTAAGTTCCCTGCTCTGAACGGACACACAATGTGTCCCAATGGAAGGAGTCAGATAAAACATAAACAAAATAACGTTTAGATAGACCTACGCTACAGAAGAAAATAGAGCTGACAATATAGTAATGTTGAGCATGGAGGCCACCTGAACTTGAGTGAAAGGCAGCAACATGGAGATAAAACTTGAATCATGAGAAGAAGCCAACCATTGGAAGATCTGGGGGAAGAAAATCCCAGGCAGAGGGGACACAGAGGTGGTGCTCAGGATTGCTCCAGGAAGAGAAAGAAGGGACCAAAGAAAAAGAGAACAGGATTTGGTCTGAGATGTGATCAGGAGATCAGGGCAAGCCTTTTAGGCCATAGCAAAAAACTGATTTTAATTCTTGGTAAAATGGAAAGCTGTAGGAAGGTTTTAGTAAGGATGAGTGTGATTAGATTTATGGGTTTTGTTGTCGTTCTTAATCACTCAGGCAGCTAGGTCAGGCACTGATTGTAGGATATCAAGGCTGGAAACAGAGCCCACTTTGGAAGTTGTTGCTGCCACTGACAGTGGTTCACATAGGGAGTCACAGTGGAGATGGAGACATATTTTATGGCTACGTTTTGAAGGTAGAGCTGGCGGCACTTGCTGATGATTTGGACATAGCAGTTAAGAGAAAGAGACATCAAAGATGACTCCTAGGTTTGTAGTTTGAACAGCTAAATGGAAAGTGGGGTCATTTACTAAGATAGGAAAGGTAGAAGGAGGCACAGATTTGGGGACACGCTAAAGGTGAGAAAATGAAATTCAGAAAAGCCACACAGCCGGGCAATGGTGGAGGCAAGGTTTGAATGCTGGTCCCTGGGACTCAAAATGACAAAGCAAGCTGAATTTCCAAGCCTGGTTCAGAGAGGAGTTGAAGGAAAAATCATATCAGTCCCAGGAAAATTCAGGGCATGCCACACAGCTGATCTATTTTCAGCATCCACTCCTGTGAAGGCTACTTGTAGAATCATATAATTAATAGAATTTTTGAGCTAAACAGATCCTTAGGCTCAAAAGGACACCTGCATCTTTGCAAACATGATTCACAGAACGTTCCCTGAGTAAGCAAATGGGTCGGGCTGCTGAGTAGCCTTTGCTTTGAATGGAGCTCCGGACACAGACCCATCTTCCAAACCATCCTTTCCGCTTCCTCCCCACTGTCAAAAGAAACAGGACATTATATAAACCTTCTGAAATGCCAAAAGGAGGAATTCTATATTTAACTCCCCTCCCAGCATCCAAACATGACGTGACGGAATGTTGAGGATCCAATTCAACAATATTGAGTAACAAGGAGATAACCCAGGGGACTCTCCCCTTCTCCGTTTTCCTCCAACTTCCTGTCTCCAGCCACCCACTGTCATATCTTCATTAAGGAAGTTCAGAAGCGGCTGGCGTGGCTCAGGCAGATCCCCGAAAAAGCAAACAGCTGGGGGAATTGAAAGGATTATGCTAATAGAGATGCTATTAACACTGGCATAGCTACCAGGCAGCTGGAACTCAGAGCCAATCGTGGGCTCTTCCTCCCCTTCAGCAATCCCAAGAAGTGTGGGGACTAAGGAATGAGAGGGAAGGAGGCAGCTTTATAAAAACCAATGCCCTCGAGGCTGGAGAAGCACATGAAATGGAACTTCAGCTACTGCATCTCCGAAGCTGAGACCTTCGTTAGAAAGGTGCTGATAAAAAAAAGTCACGTCTATGAGACTGCAAGAGCTGGGATGATGGCAGGAGCCGATCAAGAAGGCATGCAGTGAGGCTCCTGAATACACTTACTGAGCAGCTTGCATGCTGTAGGCGATCAATAAATATTAAACACACAGCCTGGTGGAGAACAGGTTTTAATGAGACCAGAAACAGCGTACAGAGTGGGCTGCCATGGTGAAGGGCCATGGAGACGCTAGGCAACCAGCCTCATCTCTGCAGGTCCCGTGTCCTCGACTCTCCCCGGGGTGTTCTCAGTTACAAAAAGAAAGCAGGGCTTCCCTGCTGGTGCAGTGGTTAAGAATCCGCCTGCCAATGCAGGGGACACGGGTTCAAGCCCTGGTCCGGGAAGATCCCACAAGCCGTGGAGCAACTAAGCCTGTGAGCCACAACTACTGAGCCTGCGCTCTAGAGCCCCCATGCCACAGATACTGAATCCCACATGCCTAGAGCCAGTGCTCCACAACAGGAGAGGCCACCACAATGAGAAGCCCACGCACCACAGCAAAGAGTAGCGAAGGAGTATGCACTCGGCACAACTAGAGAAAGCCCGCACACAGCAACAAAGACCCAACACAGCAAAAAGTAAAATTAATTAATTAAAAATTAATTTATTTATAAATTAATTAAAATTAATTTATAAAAAATTAATTAATTAATTTTAAAAAAGAAAGAAAGAAAGAAAACCAACTCAAGGGAAAATTCATGGGGACGTTGGAACCTGAGGGAGCCCTCCCTGGCATGGCTCAGGTCTACTGCTCCAGTCTCATCATGAATGGTGCTTCATTCAATCAAAAAAAAAAAAAAGGAAAGGAAGGAAGGGAGGGAGGGAGGAGAGGGAAGGGAGGGAGAGAGAGAGGGAGAGGGACAGAGGGAGAGAGAGAGAGAGAGACAGAGAAAGGAAGAGAGAGGAAGGAAGGAAGGAAGGAAGGAAGGAAGGAAGGGAGGGAGGGAGGGAGGGAGGGAGGGAGGGAGGGAGGGAGGAAGGGAGGAAGGAAGGAAGGAAGGAAGGAAGGAAGGAAGGGAAAGAGAGAAAGAGAGAAAGAGAGAAAGAAAGAGAGAGAGAGAGAAATCCCCAGGACAGAGCAATAAATAAGAGAAAGACTGAGGGGACCTCTACCCTCAGGGAGTTTCCAGGCCCCTAGGGGGGCAACAAGCATACTGGAATAGGAAAGTACCTCATGTTATAAACCCACAGAGGAAGAGCATTCATTCCAGCCGAGATCAGGGACGACTTCCCAGGAGAAGTGGCTTTTGAACAGGAAATGAGGAATCGTAAGAGGGTAGCCAATTTAAGAGGCAGAGAAGAGAGGTCCACGTGGGGAACATGGTGTATGCAAAGGCTTGGAGAATCTGCTCTTCCCTTTGCTTGTAATATGCTTGTGCCCCTTACCTGCCATGGATCCTGTGTTCCTCCCCCCAATATCACTTTGCCTAGCGTTCTATAACAGGAAGAGTAATTCATCATTGTTATTAGTATTTTGATGTTTTGTTGTTACTACTACTACTACTGTTATCATTATTTTATTTATGAGCACTTAGTATGTGCCAGGCACCATACTAAGCATTTTACCTACATTATCCTCTTTTTAGCCCCACGTCCCTATAAGAAAAATGCCACTATGATCTCCATTTATAGGTGAGGAAACTGAGGTCCAGAGAGGTGAAATAACTTGCCCACAGTCACATAGTCAGTAAAAGTGGCAAAGTTGGATTTGAGCCCAGGTAATGTGACCCCAGTGCACCTAAATATCTGGTACACCACTTTCCACTAGGTCATCACACGCACCATATGTAGCAAAGCTTCACAGTGAACTGTGTCTTCATGGCTTTCCAACCTACCCTTTTGCCCACTTCACATCCTTCAGCATTTATCATTCAAGAGTCCATAAACATTGGAACCAGCTGGACATGGGTAAATCCCAGACTTACTAGCTCTATCATTTTAGGCAAGCTACCTGAACTTTTAATGCCTCAGTTGTCACAATCACAACATGGGGATAGTAATACCTACATTCTGAAGGACTGATTAAAAAATTAAACAACATAATATATTTAAAGAGTGTAGCAGAAGGCTGGCCCGCAGATGGTATTAGTTTCCTATTGCTGCTGGAACAAGTTACCACAAACATAGTGGCTTAAAACCCTGTAAATGTATTATTATCTTAGAGTTCTGGAGATCAGAAGTCTAAAATGGGTCAGCAGGGCTTCCTAGAACTTCCTTCCCAGCCCTAGGGGAGAATCTTGCCTTTCCAACTTCTAGAGGTTGCCTGCATTCCTTGGCTCATAGCCACAACACCCTAAGCTCTGTTTCCACTATCACGTCTCCTTTGACTCTCACACTCCTGCTTCCCTCTAAGTACCCTTGTGGTTACACTGGACCCACCCAAATAATCCAGGATAAGCTTCCCATCTCAAGGTGGGAAGAGTTTTAACTTAATCGCATCTTCAAAGTCCCTTTGCCCCCAAAGATAACATATTCTCAGGTTTCAGAGATCAGAAGGTGGATATCTTTGATGGGCCTTTGTTCTGCCTACCATAGTCCACTCTCTGGCCCCCAAAGATTCACATCTGTCCCACGGGCAAAGAACCGTCACCCTATCTCCCACAGTTTCAACCTGTTATAGCAACAACTCAAAATCCAAAAATCTCATCTAAACCTCATCAGCTCAAAAGTCCCAAATCTTATCATCTCAATCATCTAAATCAGGTATAATCCATCCTGGAGCAAAAGTTCTCTCCATCTGTGGTCCTGTAAAACTAGGAAACAAATTATCTGCTCTCAAAATACAATTGTGGGACAGGCATAGGATACCAGTTATAGCCATTCCTGATCTAAAAGGGAAACAAACAATGGAAAGAAAAAACCTAGTTACCACACCCAAGTAATTTTGAAATCCAGCTAGGCAAACAAACATTCGGTTTCAAGTGTGGAGATAATCCTCTGTGTTTCAAGACTGCCTTCAGAGTAATCCATCCTTTTTCACGCGAGGTAGCATGTGTTTGCAGCCTAGTAGTTTAGAAGTATGTTTCTTGCCTGTAGAATTCTGGGAGTGTGGTCTTCTTTCATTTCATCCTCTCTCTGTTTCCTTCGGACTAAATTGGCAATGTTCCCACTAGTATGAAATTTCAAGAACCTTGTGGGTCTCCTGTGTATTTCATAGGGATTCATTCCATTAGACAAGAGGCTCTTCCACAGACCTTTTCTAAATATTCCACTCTATCCCTGGCTTCTGTTTAGACGGCTGAGAGTCACACACCTAATCTGTTTAAAGATCCCACAGTATGATCAAATACTGTGACATTTTGATCATTTCCAGGCACTAATAAAAGGTTATCCAGTCACATCCTTGGCTTTCTCTCCAGAGCAGCTTTCCTGACTGTCTCCTACTTTTAGTATCTTTTACAATTTGGATAGGCTGGGAATTGCCCAAGTCATCCTTTTTGCTTAACAGTCCTTCCCTCAATCTCTCTCTTTCCTCCAGCATTTTACTGAAGGTAGAAAGCAGAAAGCAAGCTGTGCCTTGCACACTTCGCTTGGAAGTTTCCTCAGCTAGCTATCCAAGCTCACCGCCTCCAGCTTCAGATTTCCACACGCCCGTAGAGCACAATGCAGCTCAACCTTCTGCCACATTATAATCAGGATTCCCTTTCTCCAGTTCCTAATAACATATTCCTCATTTCCATCTTAGCTACCCCTCACTGGTAGCACCTTTAACATTTCTATTTCTACCAGCAGTCTGTTGCTAACGATTCAGGCGTTCTCTACGATGATACATGTTCTCTCCATGATGCTCCTCACTTGCTCCGAGTCCTCAGTGGCAGAGGCGTTAGCATTCATATTTCTACTAACAATGTGTTCAAGAAAATCGAGCCTTTTTCTATGATGTGTCTTAAAATTCTTCCAGCCTCTGCCCACTGCCCAATTCCAAGGCCACTTCCACTCTTGCAGGTATTTGTTGCAGCAGCACCCAACTCCTGGCACCAAAATCCGTGTAAGTCAGGGTTCAGTCAGAGAAACACATCAGTAGGAGATATATATTAAGAAACTTATTACAAGGAATTTGCTTACATAACTGTGGGGAATAGCTAGACATGTCTGATATCTGTAGGCCAGGCTGGAATTCTTGGGCATGAGCCAAAGCTTCTGGCCTCCGGTGGAATTCCTTCTTTAGGGAAGCCTCTTAAGCTGCACTCCTAACGCCTTCATCCGATTGACAAGCCCACTCAGACTACCTAAGACAATCTCCCTTAAAGCCAGCTGATTACAGACTTTAGTCACAGCTACAAAACAACTTCACAACCACACCTGGATTAGTGTTTGACTGTATAACTGGAAAATGTAGCCTAACTAAATTGAGGAATAAGACTGACCAACACAGGTGCGATACATAATCAGGCTACATTCCTAACACTCAAGACAGTCTCTCATGCATTTCTATATCCCCTCCCCCAGGTCCCAGGTCCCAGACCCAGAGTAAGAACATGGAAGTCAACTGAGTAAGTTTACAAGTAAATGGGCTTATCCTTTCATCATTACTTTTCATCTCCCTCCCCTGCCCCTCCTGCTCCACCACCCAACCCCACGGATTCTGAAGGCTCTCTGTTGTCCTTCCCTTCAGTGAGTCCATCATCAACACTTTGGGAAGACAATATTGTAAACACTGGAGCATAATAATCCACAGCACAGACCCTATAATCCTGCCTCTCCAACAGATGATGAAGGCTAAAATAATAAGAATCCAAGAATAATTCTCTCTCTAGCCCACAACTAGGAAACCAAGCTCACATATCAATAAAAAACTTCAAAGGTGAGGTTCACTTGCAACTAGATTCTAACGAAACCAGTTCTTCTTCCAAGAAAAGCAAAATGGATAACTCAGAATCACCAAATTAGGATGCAAGAGGCACTTGACTAACCATGGCCAACTGTAGACCTGTTATCCTACCCATGCTGTTAGACAAGGACTGAAGGTTAAAAACACTGATTAATAATTAATAAACTATCTCCTTAAAAAAAGAAACTATTTCAATACTTTCGCTGCACACATTCCAGGTGACCTTTTGTTTCACATTTTTCTTCATAATACTGGATAAACTTAATCTGTCAGTAAATGCCTTGAAGGAATGAGTTCATTCTACCTTCAGAATGATGATGACTGATGATGATGATGGTGATGATGGTGGTGATGGTGGTGATGATGATGAGGATGACGATGATGATGATGATAGCAGCTACCCTTTATTGGGACTTACTTCGTGCCAGGTGATTGCGCTAAACACTTTACATACAGTATTTAATTTGAACATGATGATAACCTGTCATACTTTGAGTTGTCCCAGCAGGAGACACTGAGACAAAGATTTGAATTTCCAGTCACCTATTTGAGAAATGATCGCAGGAAACACTGGTAGGGAAAAAGAGAAATGAGACAGGGAAGGAAAAGGAAAAAGTAAATGGTGCATTTTTAGGCAAGTTACAACTGTGGGCGACTGAACCTTATTATCCCTGGGGACATTGGGAACCTAGCATAAAATATTTACATTATAGTTGTTGCACCTAAGGGGCAAGGGACTGGAGTAGTTATCCACAACTCCCCATCTATCACTGGCTGCTTCCAGCACCTTCACTCACCCTGAAGGTGGGCTGAACCTACTTCTAGAGTCAGAAAAGACCTCACAGATAGCCACGTGTGTTCATAGTCAACAGCCTTTGATATACAGACATGAGGACTGGGGGGGATACGGGCAAGCAAGCACCAGCAGCGCATGCTACACAACCTAGTAAGTAGGTTGTATTAGTCCCATTTTAGAAAAAAATTGAGGCTCAAAGAGGATAAAGTAACTTGCAGAAATGATGGAGCTGGATTAAAATCAGGTCTATCTGCAAAGAAGACATACAAATTGCCGACAGATATGTGAAAAATGCTCAATGTCACTATCATCAGGGAGATGCAAATCTAAGCCACAATGAGATATTACCTCACATTTGCCAAGATGGTGATTATCTAAAACACAAAAGACAACAAGTGTTGGTGAGGATATGAAGACACTGGAACACTTGCACACCGTTCGTGGGAATGCAGAATGGTGCAGCCACTATGGAACAGAATGGAGGGGTTTCTTTAAAAATTAAAAATAAAACTACCATATGATCTAGCAATCCCATTTCTGGGTATTCACCCAAAAGAATGGAAATTAGGATCTCAAAGAGATATCAGCACTATGTTCTCTGAAGCACTATTCACAATAGCCAAATGTGAAAACAACCTAAATGTCTATCTATAGATGAATAAAGAAAGAAACTGTGGTATATACATGCAACAGGATACTATTCAGCCTTTCAAAAGAAGGAAATTCTGCTATATGTGACAACATGAATGAATCTTGAGGATGTTATATTAAGTGAAATAAGCCAGTCACAGAAGGACAAGTACTACATGATTTCGCTTTCATGAGAAATCTAAAATAGTCCAACTCATAGAATCAAAGAGTAGAGGAGTGGTTGTCTGGGGCTGGGAAGAAGGGAAAATGGGGCATTTCTTTTCTTTTTTTGATGTCTATTATTTTTCTCAATTTTTAAAAAATTTTTTACTGGAGTATAGTTGATTTACAATGTTGTGTTAGTTTCAAGTGTATAGCAAAGTAAATCAGTTATACATATACATATATCCACTCTCTTTTTTTTTAGATTCTTTTCCCATATAGGCCATTACAGAGCATTGAGTAGAGTTCCCTGTGCTATAAAGCAGGTTCTTATTAGTTATCTATTTTATATATAGTAGTGTGTATATGTCAATCCCCATCTCCTAATTTATCCCTCCCCCACTTATCCCCTGGTAACCATAAGTTCATTTTCTACATCCACTGATGTCTATTTTTGGCAAATAAAAGTTATACACATTTAAGGTACACAATGTGATATTTTGGTAAATGTATACACTGTGAAATGATTACCTCAATCAAATAAATCTATCCATCACCTCACATAGTTACTATCTGAGTGTGTGTGTGTGTGTGTGTGTGTGTGTGTGTGTGTGGTTGAGAACACTTGAGATGTTACTCTCTTACCAAATTTCAAGTATATAATACACTAACTACAGTCACCCTGCTGTACATTAGATCTCAAGAATTATTCATCTTATAACTGAAAGATCAATCTCTCTCCTTTTTCTCCACCCCACCCCCCAGGCTCTGGTAAGCAGAAGCCAGAGATAGAGAGTATTATCTAGAAAAGACCCATGGAAGAGCCTTTTGTCTATTCTGTGTGAGACACTACATACCCTCTGGTTTCCTCCTCTATGAAATGGGGATAATCACACGGTTGTTGAAAGGATTAAATGAGAGAGTATTGTGCTTGGCACAAAGTACTTGCTGAATCAATGCGAACTTGTATTATAATCACAGCTCAACCAAAAAAAAGTCATTTGTTTCATCCTCAGAGCCTCGGATCTGCCTGTCAGAGCCACATAATACTTGCCACAAACTCCCAGGTACTAGACAGGACTTCTCCCCCTTCTGAGGAGCCAGCTCCTTGAGACTGTGGCCTGTACAGCCTGAGGTAGTGGAAAGAGCCTTGGATTAAGAGCAACAAGCCAGAGCCCATATCTGGTCTCTGTCAATGCTTGACCAATCTACTCCAAGACCTCAGGTCTGTCATTACCAAAGTGGACACAGCCCCTTCCTCATGGCAGTAATAAAAATTAAAAACTCTGTAGATAACGTTTCATGAACAGTACCTTCCTTTCATCAAGTCTAACTCATGTTAGTTAGACTTATCATGGTTAACAATGCAGATTCAGAAGTCAGAGAGAGCTGGGTTTGAATCCAGGTCCAATCACTTACCAGCTGTTTGAGTACTTTGTTTCACTTCAATGAGCCTCAGTTTTCTCATCTGCCAAATGGGGCTAAGAATACCCAAAGCATCACAGAGTTAGCGTGAGGATTAAATGAGATATTTAAAGCACTTGGCACAATGCCTGGCACGTAATGAATTTGCAGTACATGCCAACTATTTTTATATTTAATATGCCATCATTATCAGAACGCTTTGAATATAGATGTGCTTAAGGACAGTTTGCTGAATGAATGAATGCTGAGAAAAGAACATCATCAGCTAAGTCCTGGCAGTGCCTGGATTTCAGAATTCTTCATATGGAAGTTCTCCACTGGGGAAACAAAAAGCCTCAAAATTAAGAAAACTGAAAGAAAATAGAATAGGCTTGGCTAAATTGTCTAAGCCCAGTCGTGTGTGAGATACCTCAGAACACTTGATGGAGAAAACACAGATCAGCCTGAGTCCAAACTGAGATCATGAGACAGGCCTGGGGGCCTGGAATCTGCAGAGGCCAGTGGACCTGGGGGTCCAGGTCGCCTGCTCTCAAGAGGCAAGATCTCCAGCTGCTTAGACTTCTCTTTAGATTCGCAGAGCATCTTTCCATGTCATCTATCAGTGATGGGAGGTCGGGGTGAGCATCTCCCAGGGATGGGACAGGTCTCTATAATGCTCTCCCAGGTGGGGAGAGGCAGGGGACACTGGCTCTTCTGAAAAGGCCTGGGGAAAGGAGGGTAGGTGAGAAAACTTACTAAAAGGAAAACACAAGAGAGGTCAAATCAAAAGCCAATCTGATATATTATTCAAGTGCAGATTCTGATTGTCTGTCTGGGGCAGGACTGACATTTTCCACTTAAACAAGATACCCCAGGAAATAGAGACCCTGCTGATCCAATGGCCACACTTTGAATACCAAGGCTTAGACATTAGTCCAGTGTTTCCAGACTGCCTTTATGAGAATTACCTGGGAGTACCTTGTTAAAAAGGCAAATATTCAGCCTTGTACAAACCCACTGAGTCAAAATGAGTGGTGGTTATGGCAGGTCAGAGGGATACCCCAGAAGCTGTATGTTTAAAAAGCAATCCCTGGTTATTTTTAACATGAGGGAGATTTAGAAAACACTGATTTGGTCTGTGTCAGGTATAGCAAATTCAGATGCCCCAGAACCAAGACAGGTGATATGAATGATCTAAACTATCCAGGTAACAAAAGGATGTAGTGGGGACTGTAGTAAACTTGGAATGGCCCTCCTCAGCGAAAGGAGGCAGCTACTTTTCTGCTCAAATGAGATGTTGCCATGAGGCAATTCACGCTGCATGTTTCTAGAGCTTTTGATTTTTTAGCAGAAACTCTAGATTCAGACTTTTCAGTGAACTACCTTCATGTTTTTTAAGGCTCCTGCAAGAGCAAAACAAACACATCTGCAGGCTACCATTTGTAACTTCCTGGGGTCCAGCAGATGAGAAATAGGGATCTGTGGCTGCCGTTGAATGTTTCAAAAGGCCTGGCAGAACTGGAACTCTGACCTGTAATCAGACATCCACAGCCAATCAGTATACTCCATCCCTTGGCCACAGTGATTGGCTCAGTTATGGGCACATGATCCAGCGGAGTCCAGTCAGGATTAGCCCTGGGTCTTCTGATGGAGCTACCAGGAAGGAAACTCTGCACTCATTCTAGTTTCTCTGGGTCATTTAACTGGCAGAATGAAGGACAAGAGCTCCTGGGGGCCATCTTGCCCCACTGGGAATTGGGATGAGGGGATATCCCCTGAAAATGAAGTTAATACAGAGAAAACCCAAGCTGACATATGGGAGAGACCCATGAATCCTGGATTTACACAGGCTCGAAGACAACTCCTGGTATTTTCAGTTATATCACTCACCTTGTCTGACTTGGTAGAACTGTCATTGGTTAATAATAGCTGCAAAACCAGATTCCTTTTGTGCTGAGATTTAGACTTTACATATAATGTTCATTTGCATTACAGTGTGTCATCCTCAAAGCACGTCTATGAGGTTAAGCAGGCCACGGGCTATTTTCCACACTTTACAGATGAGGTACCAGGGCTCAGAGGGGAGCGATGCCTTGCAGAAGGCCACACAGCTCACCAACGGCAGGACAGGGACAATAAATCTAGTCTTACGACTCTGGTTCAGAGGGCTTTCCACCTGCTCCTCCCCTCCTCCACCTAGAGGCGTCCTTCTCTCCTATAACACACAACAGGGATGCGTTCAGGGGGCCTGGCTCCAGCTCCAAGCTCCACTGCAAAATTCTTCCAGGCTACTTATTCTGAGATATGGGAAAGAAGAAGTGTACAACCCAAAATGCCCATTTCCTCACATTCCAGAGAGCAAAAGGGCACAAGCCCCACAAGGAGCTACCGGAAGATTTACTGAGTCTCAAGGAAACGACAGCAAAGTGCTACAAAGAAGGCAGAGCCCAGGGTCAGAGTCAAGCTGGAACAAATGGAGCTCCACTGCGCAAGTTCAGAAAAGGGAGTAAGTTTTTAAAACAAACAAATAACAAGGATCCAGGGTTCCATCAAGGCAACAGCCCTGACTTACTTCAGCCACCCAGGCTCACGTTCAATCAGTTCAACAAACCGCAGGCGTCCAAACCTCTCCAGATCCCTCCCTACTTCCCACAACCCCTGCCTCAGAATCAGGCACCCTTGCTATGATCTCACTCAATTGTATTCCCATGTAAAATTCTCAGGTCCCGTCCCTTTTCCAGTTAGGTACTTAATACATCTCGATCCTTGTGCCACCACATAATCATTTAAACAGAACACTTAATTAGCTTCTTGGATAAAAATAACATGTAATTTGTTTGGTAATTACATGTTTCCACAACTGCTGAAAGCAACTCATTATAGGAATTTGGTACACTTAGGATACATTACCTTAATTCTATTTTCTGTTTATTCAATTATATCTGTCGGTCTTAATTGTATTATAAATTGTGTTGAGCTGGTGAAGGTGACTATAAAGTGGCTGCTGTTCCTTAGGTTTCGTGGTTGGTTTGCGAGTTCCCAGTGTTTGCTCCAGGCTCTGACTGGCTCTGCCGAAATGGTAAAACGAGGACATGCCAAGACCCTTCACACGAACAGAAAAGAAAGTCGTCAGAACTTTCTGCCGAGGGCCTCCTTAACACGGTGTGTTCCAAGGCAAGGGTACACGGACACATTTTCCTTCAAAGCTTTTAATAATTCAGTAGTTATTCTAATGTGCATGAGAAAAAATATAAGTAGCATTTCCAAACCATAATTTCAAACAAATTGTTACCCGGAATGAAACTTAACTAGGTATTTATGTTTAAAAACATTGAGTCAATTTATGGGCAATTGATGATATGAAAGAATTATTACTTTTTTAAATGTAATAGCAAAATTATGTTTATGTTCAATAAATGGAGTCTTTCTCTTTTAAGATACTTACTGAAATTTTATCATAAAATGATACAATCCCTGCAATGCATTTTAAAATAATCAAGGGGGTGGGTATAAAGGAGGAGAGTATTAAGAAAACAAGACTGACTGTGAATTGAAGCTAAATTAAGGGTCCATGAGGGTTCATTATATTTTCACTCTACTCTTGTATGTTTGATCATTTTCATCATAATAATTTTTAAATTGAGTTAATTTAAAATATTTGATTGAATAATAATATAGGTTGGGGTCAGCACACTTTTCTGTAAAGGGCCAAATGCTAAGTATTTTAGGCTTTGGGGTCCTACAGTCTCTGTGACAACTACTCAATTCTGCTGATGTAGCAAGAAAGCAGCCACAGACAGTCTGTACAAGAACGGGTGCAGTTATGTTCCAGTAAAACTTTATTTACAAAATCAGGGGATGGGTTATATAGCTTGTAGACCCCTGAGGTAGATAATACACTGATATGGCAAAGACCATGAGACGGCAATATAGGAAGGTCTGTAAGAGGGAGAGAAGTACTCAACTCTTGGAACCCTGAGATTCCCTCCTTTGGGATAATAAGAGACCCAACAGAGACACTGAAACGAGGGAGTCAAGGATGAGGCGGGAGCAGAGAAGCCTATCACTCTTCCATTCATTCAACAACATTTTATAAGATCCTCAGGAGGAGGACATCATGTCAGCCCACATCAGGGGATGGTGATTCCTTGTCATCTGCAGCTCCTGCTGAGACCAGCTCACACACAGACACCCCTCGGTTGTGCTGAGCCAATGGGAGAATGAAGGCTCCCCGACAGAGTGTAAATTGGTAGCGCTATTTCCAAGTGAGTGTTATTCATATTATTGTTCTGACTCTGGAAGTCCACTCACCTTTGGGTTTCTGTCTAGAGGTGAAGGAGAGGAGCTGGGGAGGTGATTCCAGGGGTTTCTAGGCACTAGCCTGAATCACAGAATCCACAGTTCATAGCCACACTTGAGATAAAGAGTTTCCCCATCGCTGGTGTCCACCTGCTTGTGGAGACACTACATGACAGTGACATTGCCAAGCTGCTGATAGAGGCAAGAGGTGAGAGACCTCGACACCAGAAACTGCATGAGAAATGACAGCTGTATGTGGTCGTACTCATGATGACAACCACACGCTGCTCTCAAGTGCAACTGCAAACCCTAGACCCTCAACAAAGATGAGGCATGCTGAAGTCTTCCCTAGACACCTCCCTTCCCTCCCCATTGGGTCACCCAGGTATGATGCGGCTTTGTCATTAGATAATCAAACACCCCTCACTCAACAGAATACTTATTAAGCCCTTAATATGCACCAGACACAGTATTAGGAAACAGAGAGACTGAGAAGAGTCCATTTAGTCCCTGCCCTCTAGGAGCTCACATTGTAAATCAGTGGTCATCTAGGAGCAATAATATTACCAGAAGATACATGGCCATGTCTAGAGACCTGTGTGGTTATCACAACCAGGGGAAGGGGTGCTGTTGGCATCTAGTGGGTAGAGGCCAAGGATGCTTCTAAACATTCTACAGTACACAGGATGGCCTTCCACAGCAAAGAATTATCCAGCCCCAAATATAAAAGCACCAAGCTTGAGAAACCCTGTTCTCCTAGAAGAAACAGATTTTAAACAAATGACCATATGAAAGATGTAATTATAGAAGTGTGTGCAGGTACAACTGCAGCAAAAGGAAGAGATCAACTCCGAAATATAAACACAGCTCCTGCCTTAAAAGCAGAAATGAAAATCCTTATTTGACCCCCATAACCCCTCTAGATAATTCTCCATTTCTTTGTTCCCTTTTATAGCAAAAATGATCCACGAGTCATCTATAATGGCCACCTCCACTTCTTCATTTACCATCCTCTACTTCACCAGCTGCAGGCAGGTGTGGCCACCGCTGCGCTGCTGAAGGGCTTTGTGAAGGTCTCTCCACTTAGGCAGATCCGCTGGCCAATTCTCAGTCCTCATCCTACTCAACACTGGACGCCGCACGTCCCTCCTTTCCTTGCCTTCCTAGGCACCATGCTGCCCTGGTTTTCCTGCTACCCTCCTGGAGGCCCCCTCTCAGCCTCCTTGCTGCTTCTTCCTCATCCTCCTGACCTCACACTAAAGGTGTCAGGAGTTGGCAACCTGTGGGCCAGATCCAGCCCACTGCCCAGTTTTTGTAAATAAAGAACTCAGTCATGCTCATTCATTTACGTATCATCTAGACTGCTTTCTCTGTACAATGGCAGAGTTGAGTTGTTGAAACAGAGACCATATGGCCCACAAAGCCTAAAATATTTTCTGACTGGTCCCTACAGAAAAGTATGCTGACACCTAACCTAATTATTATTGTATTTAATCATTCTTTTTGTTTAATTGACTATTTTTTTTACTCATTTTTATTGGAGTACAGTTGCTTTACAATGTTGTATTTGTTTCTGGCTGTACAGCAAAGTGAATCAGTCATAGGTATAATGACTTTTCGTTGTAGAAATGATCAAATATACAAAAGTAGAAAGTTCTATGACATTAAATGCCATGCACATGCTGGGAACAGCATCTCCAGCCCAGGCTCTCCCCTGAGTTCCAGATTCACTTATCCAGCCAACTTAATCGACATCTATCTTCACTTGGATGTAAAATGAAATGATAATGTGGCCAAAGCAGAGCTAGAGGCATCCTCTGCCCCACTACGTCTTCCCCATCTCAACAAATAGCGACTTCCATCCACCTTGTTAACCACATTAGAACTCTAGGGTTCTACCTGTTCGGGCAAACTGTGTGACGAATGTACTGAAATTCCCTGTATTATCTCTGCAACTTTTCTATAAATCTAAAATTATCCCCAAATTCAAAAGTTTAGTAAGTAAAAACCCTAGAAGTCACTCTTTCTCTCTCATTCTTGACTTCTCTCTCACTCCTCATATCCAATCAGTCAGCAAGTAAGAGTGGTCTACCTTCCAAGCATATCCCAAACCTGATCATTCTCACCACCTCCACCAACACTTCCTAGCCCAAGAAGCTCTCCTGGCTTGTCTCCCACCTGGATTATTGCAACAAGGCTTCCCAGGTGCCCTCTTTTCCCCTCTTCACTTCCTTCTTCTATCAACAGAGCAGCTGCAGTGATTTTTTTGAAACATAAATAAGGTCATATCACTTCTTTGTTTAAGCCCCTTCAATGATTTCCCATCACACTTTGGAATAAAATCCAAACTTCTTTTCATAGCCCACAAATCCTATGGGAGCTGCATCTGCCCACCTCTCAGAAACTGTCTCCTCTCACTTTCCATCTCATCTGTCTGCTCAAGCCACCCTGGTCTGTTCCCCAAACATACTAAGCCTGCCCACCCCTACCCCAGGGTCCACACACTTGCTGTCACCCTCTGCCCATCCTCCACACAACTCGCTCCCTTACTTAACTCAGAGAGGCCTTCCCTGGTCAGTCTGTCGAAAATATGCCAGTTCACCGACCCCCAGCCTCACCTTGCTCTGCTCTACTTCCCTGCCTATCACTGATGGCTACCTGAATTTATCTTATATGGTGATTCATTCTTTTATTATCTGTCATCCCCACGAGAAAGTAAATTCATCATCAATCTTGTTTATCACTGCACCTGGTTGCCTTGAACATGCCCGGCACACAGTAGATGCTCAAATATTTGCTGAATGTTATATGCTGAGTGAACAGAGAAGTCAAAGGAAGCTCCCAAGAGGAGATGACCATTGAGCGGAGGCATGTAATGTACATATATTCATTTCTTTGGTGGCATAGCAACCACCACTACCATAAATGCCTTTGGGGAATCCTTACTCTTGCCATCCACCATCTTTTTTTAAAATTTTTTATATTGAAATATATTTGATTTACAATGTTGCGTTAGTTTCATATGTACAGCAAAGTGATTCAGTTATACATATTCATATATCTACTTTTTCAGATTCTTTTCCTATATAGGTTATTACAGAGTATTGAGTAGAGTTCCCTATGCTATACAGTAGGCCCTTGTTGCCATCTACCATCTTGGTGAATCCATTAAATGGCTTCCCCTGGTCAAGATCTGAGACAGCCTTTTTAATTTCAAACAGCATGCTCCTGCCAAGAACTGTGAGTAGTTTCTGTTCCCCTAACTCCAGGACTTGCCTTGGCCCTGCCCCTTCAGCCTCTCAATCTTATGAGCTCCCCTCTCTTTTCCTGGCCAGAGAACGTGTCTGGTGCCTATAAGTGAATAACTGTTCCTGACTTTACCAGTGGGTGGGGAGGGGCCTTCTAGATGCAGGTAACAACTTGTACCAAGGCACTGAAGTATGACACAAAAGGAAATGATGGGGCATGAAAATCAAATGTTCCTTCAAGGTACACATATGTTACCCCAAAATTCTGGGACTCCCTAGGGACTCAATTCAAAAATCAGAGAGCTATTTTCCTAGAACATCTCTTACCTACAGGAAAACAGGGCATTTTGTGCAAGAGCAATGTCTGGCCAACATCATCAGCCTCCATTTTTGCTTCCTTAAAATGAAATCAAGCCAGCCAACTAAAAGCTTCCTCCTGCCTTTATCATAATTACTATCACAGCCATTACCATCTTGTGTTTGTCCAGTAATTTCAGCTATTCAAGGAACATTAATATACATGCTCCTCCAAAGCCTCTGAGTTCAAGGCATTACAGGTTCTTCAGGTGGAAATACCAACCTGTTAAAAACAAACAAACAAAAACCCTCAAAGTCATCAAGGCAGCCCAGCTTCTACTGACCCCCAACCCTCCTCATCAGAGACTGCAGCTTTTATCGAGGCAGCTGCAGGTGAGACATTCATTCAAGCCAACAGGAAGATAAATGCTGAGCCTGCACACTCAGAACCTTCTGCTGACTTAGCATCATGCCAACAGAGATGCTGAACTTGTCACTCATCCTGAGAAGGAGTCACAGCGTGCCTGAGCCAGCCGATCTCAGACATCTTCTCCCCGGCAGTGGCCACCAGGAAAGCTGGTACAATGGTGGTCTGAGCAGGGAAGACCACAGGACTGAGCAAGCCGTTACCGGAAAATCAAGACACCTGGCAGATCCAAGAACATGGCTGGTGCCATTTCCATTTGCCCCAAATTAGCATCGAAGTCAAGAAGAGTTAGGGTTAAAATGCAAACACCCGACGCCTCAACCACACCATCTACATATGGTTCCCCATACACACCGTGTACTTGGCCGCCTACATCTTTATTCATGCTGTTCTCTCTGGATGGATAAGCCCAGGCAAATTGCTTATTTTTGCCAAAGTTAGCATTTAATATGGACATAATTATGGTTAAACGCCATGGATCCCATGTGGCAATCTTTCTCCCAGCTCCACAACTGAAATCTTTCTCATCCATCAAGCCTGTTCTTCCTCCCCACCAGCACTCACTCTGATCTGATTCATTTCCCTGTGGTCTCAGCAAACTGTTCTCTACCGTATCATCCTTCTTGGCTGGGTGTTCAGTTCACCACTGCCTTTATCAGATAAACTCACTCTTCCTCTAGTTAAATCCATTTCATCTTCTTGGCAGGCAATTGCGCTGAAGTCAGCACTCTCTCCACAGCCAAACTCTAAAAGATGCGCAGCCTTCCCTTTCCTTGGTCAACCAGTCCACAAGTATTGGATGTACTGGCCATCCATCACTTGTCAGGCACTATTCTAGGTGCTGGGGATACTCAGTAAAGCAGATAGACCTGCCCCTGCCTTCTTGGAGTGTACCAGGGAATCAGGACAGCGATAAAGTCATTTCAAGTATGATAAAGCCATGAGGTAGACACAGGGGTAAACACTTGTTTTCCTCTTCATATGAATTTTATAAACATTATATGGTTAGAGTGACTTACTTGTTTCTATCTTGTTTTGTGGCTGGAACATAAGATCCTTGAGGGAAAAGCCCTCAATCAAAGGACAGGTCAAAATAAATCATGTAGCCAGAGATAAGTTCAGTAAATTGACTCTAAGTCCTTTAATTGAGAGACTCCAATATCAAACAACCCTTATTTGGGCTGGTTAGATATGTTCTGTTCCTACAAAGGTGGACTTGCCTAAATCTGCCACTTGGGCAACTCACAAATGCACGATGTCCTGGAATTCAAGATGTACATTCAACGAACACCGCCTGGTTACCTACTGGATGTGAAACCCTGTGCTGAGTGCTGAAGGGTCTTTGCACGTGCTGTTTCCTCCACCCCAAGTGCCCCTCCCCCATATCCACATGGCTCCTTTCCTCTCTCATTAAGGTGTCTGCTCACATGTCCTTGTATCAGAGAGAGGTTCTGTGTATTCATTAATGCTGTCCATCAGCCACTCCGGTTCCCCTCTTTCCAGGCACAAGGCAGGAGAGCACCTTCCTCTCCCCTTGAGTTACTTGTAGCCAATCAAATGTGTGCTGAAGCCTCTACAAGCTAGTACCTGACTCATCACACCCCTTCTCTCCCACCCATGACATCAGCCACACTCCATGTGTCACAGGCCCTGTCCATCTGGGTCTCCAAGTGGAGGGATGTGGAACAGAGCTCCGAGTTGACCCTTGGATGGGTATGTTGCATGAATGAGAAATAAGCCCCCATTGTCATAAGCCATTAAGATGCAGCATAACCTAACCCATCCTAGTTGATGCAGCTTTTCTGAAAACCCTATGCTGAAGGGCAGCTCCTGTCACTCTCAGCCTCTTTACCCTGCTTTTATCTTAGCGCTTACCACAATCTAACATTACATATGTGTCACAAGTTCATATTTTGTCCCCATCCTCTTGAATGTAAGCTCTCTGAGGGCAAGGGCTTGTTCTATTCACCCAGGATCCCCTTCAAAAGGACACAGGAGGCGCAGTACATATTTATGGAATGACTCAACGAACACACAAACGGAAATAGGTAAGAATCGTTCCTATTCTCAACAAAAATATCCTTAGCTTCAGAATGAAGCTGCAAAAGCACAGGAAAGGCACCTAATCCCATTGAGGGCAGGGGTGCGAGTTCTCCCAGAGGGATGACTTATGAGATGAGTTTTGAAGGGTTCCAGAGAGAGGCAGGGCTGCAGCACGAGCAAGAAGCCAGGTGTATTGAAACAACTGGAGCACTATTATCATTACATTTTATCAAGCCAACAAGGACAAGCATTGTATAAAAAACAAAAGGGGAGTTTTGTGATTGAACTGATTTAGGAAACAATTTAAACACATTTTAAAAGAGGTCTATAGGGCAGGACTTCTCAAAGCCTTGAATGGGATAACATGTGTTGTAAATATCCGAGGGTTTCCTGACGTTCAACATCTTCTAAACTTGTTTCGGCTCAAACTCTTCTCTGGAGGGAACACCTCCTGGGACTAATATTCCTTGGAACTCTCTCTGGGAAATGCAGGACTAGAGGAAATTGTAAAGGGGGGAGCGAGTGGAGGCTGGAGGTTACAGAGGTGGCCAGAGATCAGAAGTCAGGGTAAGAGGGTTTGTATGGCCAGTAGTTTTACATTTCATCTGAAGGCAACGTGGTGTGCAAGTGTGCACTGAGGATCCCCCATCACAGAAAAAGCATGTCCTTGCTGGTCCTTTCAACAGCACCATCTGATGGACCAGGAGACCCATTAACAGGGAGTCAGGAAGGAGGGTGCCCTCAGCAAGTCCTTGAACCTCTCTGAGCCTCATCTTCCACATCTGCTTAATGGCTTGAGTTAAATACATCCCTTCTATGGTCTCTGTCGATCATTTTGTTCAATAATGCAACTTTGATGCCGTCAACGATTATTATGTTGGGTGTCTAAGGTACCATCTTTCCAAAGGCTCAAAAGATTTCAGAAGACAGTGAATAATCACGCAGAAAATCTGTTGTAAGTGGTAGAGGGACCCTGAACAATAAAAGGGATGGTGTAGCCTTGAGGCCGGGAGAACTGTCTGCTTTCTGTTCCTGCACACACACACCTGTCTCCTTTCCCCTCAGGGAAGCTCCTGTGCCTTACAGTAATTTTCAACACTCTTGTCACTCATAGAATTAACTGTTTCATGGCTCCGCCCAAATCTTCTGATGCAAAGAGCAAGAGGGAGGGGATCACGCCACAAGGCTGAGCTGCCTGCCTTATCACGTGTGGTCAGCTGTGTAGCAGAATATAAATTTTAAAAACCCAAACGATTAAACTGTCACTTCTTATTAGACGAAGAATATTCAAAGACGCAACTAATAAGAGAAGAAAAATAAGGAAAGAAAGTATATTTGTTGGAGCCAGTGCAGCTACAGCTTTCCCACTCCTGGTCTACGCTGGCAACACAGCCTCTCGGGCCGGTGGACACAGCTTTGCTTTTTCAAACCACATATACCAGGCACTGTGTGGGGGCGGGGGGGAGACGGAAATGGCTACAGCAAGGATAAAGAGAGAAATAAGCTCAGTCGTATGGGAGGACATTCTGTCTGTGGGGCACAGGAGGCAGAGGAAGGCAATTGCTTCCAAACTGAGAAGTGGAAAACACACCTTGACATTCAAAATTCAAAGGACCTAAGACAAAGGAGGGCTAGCAATGACCTGTTTTGCATTTGTATTTCTTTTTAGAGTTTTCAGGGTTTCCATAGGCTTATCACGTTTGATCTTTGTAAGAACACTGAGAGGTACATCACCAAGGTGAAGATCAACACAGGTGAGGGTGGAGGAGGGAGGGAAGAACTCAGTGACAGAGTCAGAACGAGGGGCAATGTGGAAGGAAGAGCAAGACTCTCGAGTTCACCTGATGAGTACAGTACGGGAGACAGAAAGAGCGGGAAGGGGATGAGGAGCAGATTGTGCTGATTCTTAGGTGCCTGGCTAAGGGTTTAAATTTTACCCTGGAAATAACGGTGGTGTCACACCAAAGCTTCAAGAGTGGAGATTAATATGCTCAAAGCTCGCCTTTGGTGGTGTGAGCGGTGGTTGATAGTGAGCATATGGGCAGGAAGACTGGAGTCAAGAGTCCAAGTGAAAGGTGATTGGGACCCAGTGACACAGAGAGGAAGGTGGTCACCTAGAGGCAGGTAGTTAAGGAATGGACAGATCCAGAGGACCAGATGTGGTACCAGAGATGGTTTGTCTTACACAAACAAGGCACGAAACAACATTAAAGCACATAGGATAAAACTGATTCTCTTGCAGTCGTTCTAATTAGTTGATGAGAAAGTCTCATTTCGGTGCTAATAGATCTTCAACACCTGTCTAACACTTTCTAATGCCCTTTTGAAATGTTAAGCCTTAGTAGGAAATAGCACCTAGTTATATTTAATAGCACTTCTGTGTTTCCTCTTTTTTATTTTTCTTTTAAGATTTGTGTGTGTGTGTGTGCGCGTAAGAGAGAGATTTTGTTTGTTAGTTTACTGTTGCCATCTATTTATGGCAGAGGAAACTGGTTTCTATTTTTTGTATTGATATAGCATTTCCTTTTAAAATTTATTTTAAGATGTAAAGAAAAGCACTGTAGGAAAAAAAGTAAAAAACAAAAAAAAGGTCAATCTTCAATAAGTTAAATGTAGCATTACCATGTGACCCAGCAATCTGTTGGGTATATACAGGTGTTCAACAATAAAACAGGTTGAAAGAATTGAAAACAGGTGTTCAACAACATAAAATGGTACACAAATGCTCACAGCAGCACTATTCATAATAGTCAAAAGGTGAAAACACCACAAATGTCCATCAATCGATGAATAGCTAAACAAAGTGTATTTATACACAGTGGAATATTATTCAGACATAAAAGGGAATAAAGTACTGATACATGCTACAACATGGATGATCTAGATCTCAGGTCATGGCTGTGTGGCTGACAATTTGTATTTTCGATACCACTACTTAGAGGCAGAGGTATGGTCAGGGAACAGAACCTTTCCTACATGCAACTGAACCATAGATTTTGGCTACCCTAATGAATTCTTTCAACCAATTACCCTAACCCAAATCAACCATAAAACTTAATAGATTCGTTTACGAGATAAAAGTTGACCTCAGTGTATTTTGGAGAAATGCTCAAATTACCAGAGAGCTCATTATTAATTCGTTCTTCCTCTCTTCTCTTCCCCAAGTATCCTGAATTTCTTACCTCTTTTTTCCCATCCAGGTCCAAGAGCAATGGGGAAACTGCTCGTGAAGAATCTGGCAGAGGCACATTAATTGTTCAGACAACTCCCCGTGAGGCCATGTGTGAGCTACATGAATCATCCCTCTCAAAAGAGTATTAAGCGCCTATGTGCACAAGCGTCTGTGCCTTTTGCAATCTGCTTAGTGCCCTTACTCAGTCTGCCGCAGCACTCCTCAGCTGCCAGTGAAGCCAATGGAAAAGTATTAACATCCTCGCACACAAAGTTCTGCTGGGGCTTGACACCAACCCCCAAATAGGAGAACAGATCCCACTGGATGCTGGTTAGATAAAGAGGCAGGAACATCAACCGACACTTGTCTACTTAGAGCTTCAAAGGTTTTGTGAAACATGGGGCCCAAAGTGTAATGAAGACTTCACTTGTTAAGCACCTACTGTGTAGATGGTATTGCACAGTGAGCAGACCTCAAAACCCAGAACCAGGGTTCTCATCCAGGGAACATTTAGCAGGTCTGGAGACATTTTGGTTTGTCACAACTGGGGCTGCAGGATTCCACTACCAGAATCTAGTGGGAGAGGGCAGGGATGCTGCTAAACAGCCTACAATGCACGGAACAGCCCCCCACACACACATTCCAGCCACCACATCAGTAGTGCCAAGGCTGAGAAACTCTGCCCGAGAGCCAAACTAGAACTGGGTTCAAATCCTGGCTCTACCACTTACCACCTGTGTGCGTTCAGACACACACCTTAAGTTCTCTGGGCCTCAATTTCTTCATCTGTAAAATGGGGATGATAATGAAACCTACTTCATCGTGCTGTCGTGAGGATGTGAAGTGTTAATATGTAGGATATATTACTGTTAGCATAGCAGGTTCTACTTTATGTGCCAAGCAAGGTGCTATACACTTTTCACAGGTAATTACTGATCTTTACAACAACCTTGCAAGATTGGTATTACTATTCATGTATTTTATAGATAAGGAAGTTGAGGCTTAGGATAGTTAAGTGACTTGCCCAAGGACACAGAGCTAGTAAGCTGAGGAGCCAGGTTTTGAGCTGTCTGGATTCAAAGCACATACTCTCACAGGATTTTCCAACAGAGGGATGCATGGCCCAGCAGTACACACACCGAGAGAATAAATACAGTAGAACTTCCTAGAGCATCACTTTCTCGTGACTCCTTGGTGAAGGGAAAAACTGACACATCT
The DNA here is from genome assembly GCF_964374135.1 of Grampus griseus. Lineage (NCBI taxonomy): Eukaryota > Metazoa > Chordata > Mammalia > Artiodactyla > Delphinidae > Grampus > Grampus griseus. The sequence continues at coordinate 30,831,856 of NC_139008.1, read as the reverse complement.
ATCTGACAAGTCACTTTACAATTATTTTGGCTTTAATACCATCATAGTTACATTATGAGATGGGCTGCAAATCCCCATGAATTTCTACGATAAAGCACAGAGAGAAGGCATTTGGGGCACAGCCTGCCCTCCAGGGTATGTTTACCAGACTTTCCCCCTGTATTGGTTTCCTAAGGCTGCTGGAAAAAATTACCACAAACTTAGTGGCTTGAAGCAACACAAATTTGTTCTCTTACAGCTCTAGAGGTCCAAAGCCTGAAATGGGTCTCACTGGACTAAAATCAAGGTGTCAGTCAGAATGGCCATCATCAAAAAATCTACAAATAATAAATGCTGGAGAGGGTGTGGAGGAAAGGGAACCCTCTTGCACTGTTGGTGGGAACGTAAACTGATATAGCCACTATGGAGAATGGTATGGAGGTTCCTTAGAAAACTAAAAATAGAACTACCATATGACCCAGCAATCCCACTACTGGGCATATACCCTGAGAAAACCATAATTCAAAAAGAGTCACGTACCACAATGTTCATTGCAGCTCTATTTACAACAGCCAGGACATGGAAGCAACCTAAGTGTCCATCGAGAGATGAATGGATAAAGAAGATGTGGCACATATATACGATGGAATATTACTCAGCCATAAAAAGAAACGAAATTGAGTTATTTGTAGTGAGGTGGATGCACCTAGAGTCTGTCATACAGAGTGAAGTAAGTCAGAAAGAGAAAAACAAATACCGTATGCTAACACGTATATATGGAATCTAAAAAAAAAAAAAATGGTTCTGAAGAATCTAGGGGCAGGACAGGAATAGAGACGCAGATGTAGAGAATGGACCTGAGGACATGGGGAGGGGGAAGGGTAAGCTGGGATGAAGTGAGGGAGTGGCATGGACATATACACACTACCAAATGTAAAACAGATAGCTAGTGGGAAGCAGCCGCATAGCACAGGGAGATCAGCTCGGTGCTTTGTGACTACCTAGAGGGGTGGGAGAGAGACACAAAAGGGAGGAGATATGGGGATATACGTATATGTATAGCTGATTTACTTTGTTATACAGCAGAAACTAACACACCATTGTAAAGCAATTATACTCCAATAAAGATGTTAAAAAAAAAAGGAAAAAAACATAAAAATAAAATCAAGGTGTCACTAGGACTGTGTTCCTTCTAGAGGCTCTAGAGGAGGATCTGTCCCCTGGCCTTTCCCAGCTGCTTAAGGCTGCCTGCATTCCTTGGTTCATGGCCCCTGCCTCCGTCTTCAAAGGAAATCACTCCAGTCTCTGCTTCTGTCATCCTATCTCATCTGACTCTCACCCAAGTCTCCCCCGTATAAGAATCCTTGTAATTACACTGGACCCACCAGATAATCCAGAAGAATATCCCCACTTGAGGATCCTTAACTTAATCATATTTGCAAAGTGCCTTTTGCCATAAAAGGTAATGTATTCACAGTTTCCAGAGATTAGGACATCTTTGGGGGACCGCTGTTCTGTGTGCCATACTCCCTAAGGCTATTGGAGTAAAACTATTTAGGAAGCACTGACGTCCTAGAAGTGTTCTAGGAAGGATCCCAAGACAAGGACTTAGTTCCTCAATGTAGGAGCCCCGCTGCCAGGACAGAAACCTTACAATGAGAAGAACAAAGTCAGTCTTAGAGAAGATGGGGGTCTGGGCTCTGAGCTGGAGCATCTTAACTCCCTCCCAGTACAGGAGTAGAATTAGAGCACTAAGGAGGCTTGGAATTAAGCTTGAAGTACCACCCAACCTCTCTGTATTGGTTTGCTAGGCCTGCCATAACAAAGTGCCATAGACTAGGTGGCTTAAACAAGAGAAATTTATCTTCTCACAGTTCTGGAGGCTACAAGTCTGAGATCAAAGTGTCAGCAGGGTTGGTTTCTTCTGAGGCCTCTCTCCTTGCCTTGCAGATGGCCGTCTTATCCCTGTGTCTTTATACGGTCTTTCCTCTGTGCATGTCTGTGTCCTAATCTCTTCTTCTTATAACAACACGAGTCACATTATATTAGAACCCATTTTAACCTAAATATGACCTCGTTGTACCTTACTTACCTCTTTAAGCACCTCATCTCCAAATACAGTCACATTCTGAGGTACCGGGGGTTAGGACTTCAACATATAGTTTTTAGGGGGACAGAACTGAGCCCATAACACTCTCACAAAATAAACTCCAAAATATCCCAAGTTCCTCCTACCCTCAGATGAAGCCACAGACATGCCTCATTTCCCTGGAAAACATTAGGATTTGAAAACCTCTATGCACCAGGATGGGGAAGGAGAATTTCCCATTCTAGAGGAGGGAGGAACGCCACAGACTCTACACGAATCAAGTACACGATCCCACTAAGGCACATCCATGGCCATCTTTTGAAAGTTGATCTTTAACAAAGCTCATTTATGCTTGGATTATTTCCAGTAGGTTACAAGTTTATTTTTGTGTTTCTGCAAGCAACCACATCACACCCCAAAACCAGAGACTGAAACAGATCCTTTCATTTAATGCCAATGAAAACAGGAGTTGCTTGGGAAGGTCTTGCCCTGGAAGACATGGAGCAAGGGGGTGGGAGGTGGGCGCCGGACGCAAAGCTGGCTTCAGCTCCCATGCCTGCCTCTTACCATGGGAGGGAGGCATGCTTGTGGAGTACAGGTGGACAATTAACTCACAGAAGAGAAGGGAAGAGCACTGGGCTCAGAGGTAGGAGTAGAAGAAAGCACATTTCTATCCATATTTCAAGAAAGGGAACTTCGAAATGTTTTCAGCCCCACCTCCCCATTTCGGGGCATGGCTTGACATATGGCAAAGGAGACAGCCATCCTCTTTCCTGTCCTGGAAAACCACTGCACACACTTTGGCATAAAAGACATAAGAGATCTCACTACTACTCTAGTGTGATATCAAGCTGATACACACGGGTACAACCGAGATGGTTATTAACATACTGAAATGCCTGGGTTCTGACTGCCACAGCCTTCAGGGCCTTCAAGTCCCTCTGCTACTCAGCCCCTCCCTCAGGAACCGCCCCCCCCAACCTTCTCATAATCAGTCACTAGAGGACTAATGCCTGGCACAACAAGAGCTCCAGGATATTATGAAGGAGGAGTCTGCTGTGATTCGTCACTGACCGTCCTAATCCATTTAGGCTGCTATAACAAAATACCAGAGACTGGGTGGCTTCTAAACAGATATTTCTTTCTCACAGTTCTGGAGGCTGGAAGTCCAAGATCAAGGCACCAGCAGATTCAGAGTCTAGTGAGGACCTGCTTCTTGATTCACAGACATAACTCTTCTCATTGTGTCCTCACATGGCAGAAGCTCTCTGGGGAGCTTCTCTGGGGTGTCTTTTATAAGGGTGCTGATCCCATTCATGAGGGCCCCACCCTTATGACCTAATCATCTCCCAAAGGCCGCACCTCCTAATACACTGGGGGCTAGGTTTCAACATAGGAATTTTGGAGGGATGCAAACATTCAGTTCACAAGAATGATCATGCTGTACTAGTGGTTAAGTACGTTGAAGATCCTCCACATCTGTTAATAATATCAACCCTAAATCCCTCGTACTTTCATTTAAAATTCATTTCACTGCACCCACCCCTGCCATGGAAACAGAGAACATCTATTCCCTGCCACTCATGCAATATCCCTTTCAGATTGCAGGGCACTTACTGTCACATCCTTACTCTGCCTTCACTTTTCTAGAGGAAAGAACAAACCGTGGCTTCACATCCCCACCGTGCACCACAAAGCCTGTGACATGAGCACATCTCCAGCCAACTAGGACATAGTTCTGTACCTCACCTCCTGGCAAATCTTAACAGTCAAGTCCCACAAAATGATTTTCTGCTGGGAAATTTTACATTTTAAAGCAATTCTTGAAACAACATTGATACAGACACACCGGTTGAGCAATGCCTGGTGACTAAGAATGAATAATCATAGAACTCCCTGCCAGGCTTCAAAATATTTATTATTTTTTAGAAATTCAAATTATTTCACTGTACTTTATATTGGAATCCATCATTTTCTGAGGTTTTCCATTTACACAATGAGAAACATCAAAGAGGTTAAGATGTGCAGCACCTAGGGAGTATAAAAATGTGACATGACTAAATTAAATATATTTCACAGAAGGTGTCATAAAAGACATGCAAATTAAAACAATGAGATAACATTTTCACAGAGCCAACTAGAAAAATTTTTGTTTCAAGTGCTGGCCAGAGATAGATGACAGAGATACTTTACCATAGCTACTGGAAATGTCAGTGGTCCAATCTTTCTGGAAACCAATTAGCAGTAAAGGACTGTTTAAAAAAATATCCACAGCTAATATAAAAGTAATCTAATAAATGCACATGTTATAGGATTTGTGAGATTCAGAGAAGTATAAAGAAAATAAAATTCCCCTTTGATCATCACATCCACATCCTCATCATCCACAAACAGCTACTATTAATACTTTCATATATACCCTTCTGGTCTTTTTTTCTATATTTTATATACAAACACACATATAAAATATACATATTGATTATATAACTTCATACATAGCTTTTAATTTACTTAACATTGTATCATGTAATTAGTATGTAATTAGCATAACAAATTATTTGTAAGCATTTTTATCTGCTACATTTTCTATTCTATGGACACATCGTGATTTATTTGATAATTTAGATTTCTTCATATTTTTTGCTATTAAAAACAACACCTCGGGCAAACAGCTTTACAAGAAAAAAAGAAAAACAGTTTGTAACCATGTGTGGGGACGAATGTTAACTGGACTTATTGTGGTGCTCATTTTGCAATACATACAAATATCAAATCATTACATTGTTCACCTGAAACTAACATAATGTTATGTCAATTATGCTTCAATTTAAAAAAAGAAAAAAAGAAGAAGAGTAAGTAAGGAGAAAAAAAAAACGAGTACCAACTACCCAAGGCGAAAACCAACAGCAATTAACTAAAGTGCAATTTGACCTTAAAGCTTGGGTCTTCACCAAAGCCTGCCATTTTCAAAATCCTGTTGGTGGAAGCCATGCTCATCAGCTGGCACTAGAGCCACACCAATCATATCATTTTCTACAGCTCACACCGACTTCCCAGAGTTCTGGCTCTGTTCACTCATCAACCAACACTACATTTCCTCAGCCCCACAAATAGCTTTACAACAATTCACTTGGAAAATAAGGGGTCTTTTTTCCTTCAGCCCTAAGTCTGTAGACATACAAAACAATATGGATTTCAAATGCCACTCACTCTTCCTGGCCAGAATTTCCTAATGTGGAAGAGACAAGATAAAGCAGGAGACATTCCGCTGTTTGTGACAACAGAATAGAAATCGGCAAAAAGCTCAATGTTTTGATTGTGAGAACTGCGGTCCAGAAGAGAATTCAGGAGTTGTCAAAGCATCACTGGAGCCTGGCAGCCTTGAAAGACACGTTAAGAGGAGGGAAGCGGCCTCCTCCACTCCATGGCTCATCCTCTGCCACGCTGGATGATGACCTGCAGGGCAGGCACGTGGGTCACGGCCTCTCCTGGATCAACAGTTGTTGACTTTGACTCTAGATCACAGCCCTCTAGGGCATCTTCCCTGACAAACCCCCCACCCTCAGACCTCTGAACGAGGTTCTCTTCTATATATTCTCACAGCTGCCGAACTGTCCCAATCATCAGTGCATCACTCTGGGATTTAACTGCAAGTCTCCTCCAACTAGATTCTGAGTTATTAATACATCGAAGCAAATAATGTGATCACAGATATTATCTACAGAACATTCGGGCCCAGGTTAACAGGCTCAAAAAATGTTTGAAGCATGAACGTGTTCATAAACCAGTAAGTAAATCAATTCCAAGGAGCTTATGAATGGGTTTCTGAGGGTCTGTGTGCCCCTGAAATTGCACATAATATTGAACGCATGCTCTTGAATATGCATTCCTCTGAGGAGGGCCCATAACTCTCATTAGCCTATAAAGTGATCGTGACACCCCACCACCACCAAAATCACTCCATATTATCTTAAATTCCTTGGGTGAGTAGGCAGGCCTAGCTTTGAGCGTGAGTTTTTATTTTGCTTGGGAAAAATAGGCACAGTTGGGGACCAATTTAAAGTGACTAACCTCTTTCAAGTCAGTGAGATTTAAAAGAGGAAAGGATCCTTGTACCATACCAACTTCAGCAAAAAAGTACAAAGGGAAACAAACTACCATTCCAATTAACATTTTTCCTCTTTGAATTGGTAACATGGTCACCTCCATGGAGAGAATAGGGCAACTGAGGATCTGCCGTGCATTCATTAAGCAAATATTCTTTCTCTGAATGATGCATTGTATTATTTGGAATTTTTTTTTACTCTTCACGTGAGTACCTGTTTCTAATAAATGAATAATTAGAAGGAAAACATATCCATTTCCATCTCATGGAAAGTTGTAAAATTTGAACAGAAAGGCAAAGCGTTTGGAAAGAATTTGGGGTTGTGTTTCTTCCTTGGGAGATGTGAGGGGAAAACAGAAAAAGCGGATAAACCATGGAATAGTACCCAGAGCAATTTCAGCCATAAGCAAATGTTCAAAACACAGGGGAGTACAACAGACAAAGGATAATTACCCAACTGAAAAATCAGAGAGAGGTCTGGCTATCTCTTTAGGGTACAAAAGTATTACCACAGTAACAGGTGCAACAACATGAATATACTTTAATAAATAATTATGACTAACTGAATGCAACTGCGAAAACTTCCCTTTTCAAGATCATTGGCAATTATTCTAAACATCGTCTTCTGAGATGTGCTTCTTAGCCAAACACATTTCCACTAGTAAATACGACGCCGGCTGACCTACTTATGTTTGTATTTATATATGTGTGTGTGTTGATATATACATAGGTTTTCTGCTTTTCAAATATGGTCTACCCTTCAGGATGATGTAAAGTCCTTTGGGGATTTGAGGTGATGATGCAGGGATCATAAATTCCTCCCCCATGCCGGGCACATTTATACTGAATTACTCACACTTACAGAAAGTGAAGATGTTGGTTTTCAGCCAAATCCAAGGCCCTGAAGTACCAGGATTTGGGGTTTTTAAGAGGTGGCCCAATCCAATCTCGCCAACGTGAGTCTGACTCTCTATCCTGCTCCTGGCAGTCATTCTCGGCTCAGTCAGGTCCAACAGATACATTATTCTATGAAACATCACAGTCTTCTATTAGAGACCTAATTGCCAAAGCTTATTCTTCATAACAACCTTATAATTTCATCCTCTGGAATCAGTTCTTTCCCCAGAACAAAAAAATTCAAAAACATTAAGACTTAACCTTCTTAATTTGTAAAGGGGTTGTAATACCCCTTGTAACAGCCCATGGGGTATTTGAGCGCATCTCTCACGTCCTCTCTGAGATTTCTCTTCTCCAGGCTGAACTTTCCTAAATATTTCTTCTGAGACTCTTATCATATGTTATTTAGATACTACAAAACCTGGAGGCTCTTCCTCTGGGCACACTGAGGTTTTTCAACATTCATCATCAAATATTACCCCCAAGAACTAAGTCAAGTCTACAGATAATGGTGTTAGTGTTGCTGGAGACAGCATCTGGTGTACCAGGTTAGCCACTGCTCCTACACCTCTGCTAACAGAAGCAAATTTTGCTCCAGTGACAATTATCCATTCTTAGAGAAGAACCTTTATTATTAATCTCTATCAGTGATGTTCAAGGGGTGGCACATGACCCAGTTCTGGCCAATGAAATATGAGAGGAAGTCTGCTCTGCTGAAAGGATAGAGGGCCTAGAAGAAAGCTTCTTTTCTCTCTCTTTTCTTCCTTTTATGAATGCTGGTATGTGAAGATGTGATGGCTGGAACAGAAGCAGCCATCTTGTGACCAAGATGAACCAGCAGCTGAGCAACGCAAAGTAGAAGAATGGAAAGGACCAGAGCCCTTGATGGGTTATTGCGATACTAAACTAGACCTGGGGCTCCTTGTTAAACAATAAAACTAAATGTCTTAATAGTTTAAGCCAGCATTGGTCAAATATTCTGCGACTTGGAACAGAAGGTACTCCTAACAACAGAAAAGGTATAATGGAAATATTACCTCTTTGGATTTGAACATTATATTTCTGGAGATGTGGCCTTTACTTTTTTAAGAGCCCTATCACTCCTTGGGATCTCCTGAGCATCTGGTCAATGCAAAACAAATGAGCAACTAAACAAAAACCCTGTAATTGAGGATCACAGTTTCAAATGCTTGCAGAGACGATGCAGTTAACATAAATATGTGAATCTGGCTAGATGTGAGATAACAGGGAGCAAGGAGGGCTGTAGGGAACTTGAAAATGCATACCTCTCCCAAAGACATTAAAATTCAAGCATTTTAAAGTACTATGCTGGTGAAATAAAATACTAATGCATCTATGAGCCACATTCAGCAGGCAGTCCACCGGTTCATGACCCTTACAAAAATCAATCTCAAGTGAGTTGGAAAGTCACATCTCCCCCTTCCTGTAAGAATGTACATCCTTCTTAAACCCTTCAGTGCAGTCTGTAGTATGGGTTCACCATTTCGTTCTGGAAAGACAGTTTTGAATTTTAATTCCATCATCCAACATCTTAATCATTTCAATTAAGGCAATCAGATTATTAACATCAAAATCTATTGCCCTCTTGAATCTAAGCCCCTTCCCTAAACCAACTGGATTTGCAATCATTACCTTGAAAGGATAACAAAATAAGAGCAAAAGAATAAGATCACAAGGCTTCTTTAATCAAATATCTTTGGGGCTGCCAGGGTCCTCAGGCTATCTCAGAGCCACTTAATCCTTGGCAGAAAGAAAATGAGAAACTATGTATGTCCACACCCTAAAGCCCTAAGCCCAGTGCAAACATGTGTTCCAATTGGTGTAGTTATTTACGGTAAAGGTCACTGAGACGGTCTCCTCTCACAGTCACTTTCACACTGGCCACACTTAGTCTTCCGTTTGCCAGGATAAAGCTCAAGCAAGTCTTAAGAACTCAAAAAAAGCTTCTGGTTGTCCCAGTTAAGAAAATATGAATCATTTCATGTTGGACTCTCCACTTCTAAGAGCTCTATGAGAGTCATTCCCAGTTTCTTGCAGGGAATACCCTCACATCACCACATCACCCTTCAGGCTGTTATAATATTATTATAATATATAATATATGATAATATGATAATATTATCATTTTATTATAATAACCCTTCTGGTTATTAAAAAGTACATGTACTTTGGAGAAAAACAAAAACCACACAGTAACAGTAGCATTCCTATAGTAAGTATTTATTATGAGTCAAGCACTAAGCTACATATTCTATATCCAGTATCTCATTTAAATCTCACAACTCTAAGAAGCAAGTACTATTATTGTCCCCATTTTAAAGATGAAGACACTGAGGCTCAGAGACATTAAGGAACTTCCCCATGAGCACCCGGCACCTGAATTTAAACCCAGACATTCTAACTCAAGGTCCAACTTATAATATTAACCGTGCTATAATGCCATTTTTTAAAAGATGAAAACAGCCATGAATCTACCCCTCAAAGATAACTACGGCTCACATTTTGGTGTGTTTCTTCCCAGTCTTTTCTTGAAGGTGATAAAATTTTCAGAGCTAGAAAGAGGCTTAGAGATAATATCTCCCTAAACTCTCATTTCACAGAAGGAGAAGTTGAGGTAGAGAAAGCTGAAGAGCCTTTCTCAAGGTCACACTGCTGTTTGGAAACGGAATTTAGGTCGTCAGATTTGTTGTCCAAGGTATTCTGGGGTCTTCTGACTTGAGTTGGTTGATAGTGGCTTCCTAGAGGACCGTGTTGAGAAGGATTTAAGGCCTGTGGCCGAAAAGGACAAAATGCTACAGTAGGTCAGTGATGGTGGCCATGAAAGTAGCGGCACGGCCGTGTGCACACCCCAAATTTGCCACCTCCCAAGGAGCAGTCCTGGGAGAGAAGAAGAATGATCGGGAAAGGCCCTCTTAACAAAGACCACCTACTTTCTTCACCAACATCAGGGGTCTCAAACCCCAGTGCCTTCAGGACCAAGTCCGTAACATAAATGAGTGAAGTGGGCAAGTTGGGCCTAAAGAAAGGATGAGCGCCAGCCCCATCTAAGGAGGGAGGGACGCTATTCATCTCCAGCAAACTATCACCGTGGGGAGAAGTAAGCCCAATGTTACCAGGCCTTCTGATTTTTCCAAAGAGGCATGAAATTTGGATTTTTTTTAAAATGTGATATCACCTAACTTTAAAATGCTGGCAACTAATTCAAATTTAAATAATTAAGGGGGAGTGCAGAACAAACCAAACACATTAGTTAACAACATTATAACTGTTCCTTTTCATGATGGCCTTATCAGAAGCCACCAACACCCTATTACAAACCTGAGACCCTCTCTCTCTCATTTTCTCTCTCTTTCTCCCCCTCGCTCTACCTAGAGAAGCAATTTCCATCTGAGGCTACCAAAGAGAAGATGAACCCTCCAACCCCACCAGACCACATCTATCAAGGGTCCAAGTGATTGCCAGTGACCCCCAAAGGTAATCACGTGGGAAGGTAATCATGTGGGAAGGTAATCATGCCTCTCGGGGTGATGCCTGTTGCTCTCCAATGCCTTCTGTGAGGAGGAGTGGATGACTGCATCTGACACGCCTCCCCACTCTCCCAGGAACTACCCGATGCCTTTAGAGCAGGAGCTGAGCGGGCTCCACCAACATTCTGATGTGCAGGTCTCCCCTTTCCATGATCTTTGTGTGTTTAATGGGAAGGCCCGTCACTCACATCCAAACTCAGAGCTGCCAGGTTACAAGAGCACCGACCTCCTGCAGATGAGCTGTTACCCAGCAATGCTACACAGGCCTTTCATATGGAAGCCCCCAATTTCTGTTAATCCCCAGGATGGCTAGTGATTATCTGCCCACTAGAGAGAAGAGGAGACTTGGCACACACCTATGAAATCAGTCAGCATTTGGGAACAAACACTGCATGGAAAGCCCTAACCCACAGCATGGTAAAAGTTCTTCCAGAAACTGCAGTAAGCTGGCATTGAAACCAATGACTTGACTCATTCAACCACCAAATATTTACCAAGAAACAAATGCAAAAAGCAAGATCAGTGCAAGGTGCCAAAAAGAACATACATGTGGACCATAAATCAACCTTACTAAAGGTAGAAAAAAACAGAACAGTTCAAATAACTGTGGTATAAACAGAACATTCTGCAGCCATTTAAAATCATGTTTTAGAAGTTTATTTAATGATAAGGGAAAATTCCAAGAATACATAATCAAGTTTGAAAAAAAATAAAAGCAGGTTGTGAAGTATAACTGGGTCAAAATCAGAGTGAACACATTCAGTAACCCCCCTCTTCCGCTCCTAAGGCATAGAATTTATAGATAAATCTTTAGATATTTCACAATTTATATAGTGCTGCTTGAAAATAAAGGAATCACAGACCGAAAATGGAGGGGACTCCCTAAAAATAAATGAATCAGAAGATGAGGCTCTACAATTTCAGGAGGAATCAAAGTCTGTGGGGGAATGGGTCTGATATGAGCCATGGGAGCAAAGGTCCCAACATCCACCCAGGGGAGAAGGGGCAGAACTGGACAGAGAACCATGCTGCTAGCTGTGAATAAGGATGGAACGTCTGCAGCATCCACCACAAGTCACAGCCACAAGGATGCCCCTGTATGCACGGGGCCAAAATAAAATCACCTACGTGAGACGAGGACCTAAGCCTGCATCACAGAGTATATAGAGCAGAAAGAGAGCTCTGAGCTGAGCTGTTGACAGGAGCTCTGGTTTACAAGCACACACGCTTACAGATATAGGGCAGAAGAAGCCATAAAACTGCCTTGAAAATAAGTTCACAAACAAAAATTAGAGAACATATGAGGATATCCAATGATCAGACTCTACAAAATGGAAGACTTCACACCGGAAGAAGAGAAGATGCTAGAGCAATCAGAGAAGGACTTCATAATAAGTATTTTTTAAATCCTCAAAGGCACAGAGAAGGGATTTACAACACAAAGTGAAAAGAGTTTTTCATAAAACAAAACTAATCAAAAGCAGGAAGGTATGAAAAGGGACCATTATGTATCTTAGAAATAAAGCGAACCATTGTTGAAATTTAGAACTCCACAGATAGGCAAAATAATAAACCAGACACAGATGAAAAGAGCTGGCTAACTGGAATACAGAGTTGAGGAAACATAGCACAAACATATCACAGAGAGAGAACTTAAAAAAATGTTTAAGATACATGGAGAATTGACTGAGAAACTACACAGACAGAGAAAAGAAAGAATGTTAGAGAGGAAACATCCAACAGATAATGGCTGAGATTCTTCCAGAATTCAAGAAAAATCTGGATCTTCTAAGAAAGCCCAAAGGATTCAATGTACAATAAACAAAACAATATGTACATACAATACAATGCTGAATTTAAAACTAAATACATAGAGCTTAAAAGGAAACAGACCCAAGTGTCCACAGTGGTTACCCGTGGTGATAAGATTTAAAGGGAGATTTTTATTTTCTTCTTTAAGCTTTAATATACTTTCTAAGTGCTCTATAATGAAAAGAATTATTTTTATAAGCTGTCTATGTTGGAGGAATATCATTATTTCAAATATACATATTCACTTTTTAAAAAATCTGTCCTCAAGGAACTTACACTCCAGTAGAGGAGATGAGGTATGTATAGAAATAATATATAAAGCAAAACCCACACAGTAACTGACATGGATGGATGTAGCTAAAATGTAAGCCTTACCTTCTCCCCCATGAAGCAGTTAGGAATAAGGGGGAAGGGGAGGAGGAGGTGAGGACACTCAGCAGAAATGTATAGGTCTAGCATCTGCGCCTGATTTACCAGGGGCTGGTACTACAACCAGAGTGTATTTCATGTGAACGGGATCAAAATGGCCAAACCAAGATAACATTAGAACTTTATCTACATTAAGCATTATTCTCGCCTCTAAATTAATTATATTTCAAGACCACCCAGTGATAAAAGCAAAAATTAACATCTCCGTTGTAAATTAACCATAGAAATCTGCCACTTAGCACATTTTCTATTATTACAAAGCTTTGTTCTTTTTTTCAAGGGTCAAGAAGACTGAGGAAAAGGTAAAAACTGTGGGGAGAGGCTCACTTTAACTGATAATCAAATTAACTGTCATTGTAATCCACAGGGACACTATCATGTTACCAATTTAGATGTGCAAACAACACAGGTATGTTCTGGGCTTTACCGAATGAGTATCATCTTAAGAGGGGACAGAGAGGTCTTATCGGTTTGGGGAGATTCAGATTCTGTGGCCATAACACCACTGGCACACCCAACCAAACAAGATGGAGTTTTAGGCAATGCCCACGATGCTCCTTCAGAGCCAAATAAACTGCACTCAGCATTCAGCTCCGCAAGAAACAGGTGGCAAAGGCACAAGCCAACTCAATGTGTTACTAATGGAAGGAAGGGCTGTTCATATCTCAGACAATCTCTTTCCTTTTTTTAACACAACCAGGTTTCTCAAAATACCACTCTTTAACTCAACTCCTCTCAACATCACCTGTACATCCCACACATGGGACCCAACATACACCCAATGTTATCCCACTGACTTCCCTGATTCCCTGCCATCAAGACCAACTTGGAAAGCCCCAACAATAATGAGGAATATCCAGTCCCTTTCACCATTTTTGAGCCAATGGACCCTTTCATTCCTCTCCTCTCCATCCCTCTTAAATCCCTCTCTAATCTTGACCTCTCTGAAAATGTCCTTTCTCATCTTCCTCTTGCCCCTTCCTGATTCCTTTTTTCTTCTTTACTCTTAAGTGGGGTCACACTCTTGTCCAATCCCCATAAGGCAGTTTCATTCTACAGGAGGGGAAGATGCTTCCACCCATACTCCCTGGACTTCTCAAAACTCCCTTCCTAGTACCCCCTTCAAGGGAGAAGCAACTGCTGGTCTAGTAAGTCAGAGCCTGACATGGACAGGGTCACTGCATATGAAGGGGATGCTCAACTATAAGTCCACTTCTTTTCCTACTTCTTTGCCTACAGTTGGATGGCTAAGTCAGGTAAGAGCCGAGCCCCACACCTGCCAGCCCAGCCTAAGCCTCAAGTCACTTCTCCAATTCATTTTTTACCATATTTCTCCAATGATTGTGCTGGGCCCTAGTCTATCCAGAAATTTCACTTTCAAATTTGGCTACTGTTTTTTGGAGGCTGTTGCTCCTTCCGTCAAAACTTCAGAAGGGAGACGAATTGGTGGCAATATTTAAATCCCAAAATCACACTCCAAAACACTGCTGGACAATGCTATTCTTCTCCTTCTTCAGGCCTTCATCAGAAACCAGAGGGCCAGAAAACCAGAGATCTAGTTCCATCACACACCAGGTGGTCTTAGCTACGCCTTTAATTGCTCTATGCCTCAGTCTCTTCATCTGAAAGTTACAGGATGCGCTAATGGCCTTGCCAGTTCTGAAATGGTCATATATCAGTGGCAGGACATGGCTGTTCCCTATTTTTTTTATCCCAGAATGGAGCCCCCAAAACTGAGAGATGGCTGGGAAAATACTCAACCACACATAGGAATCCTGCTAGGCTGCAAACCATTTAAAATGAATGTTTAATAAGATACTGCATCAGTTGTGTACTTCGGCTGAATGTGCTGCAGCCCAGGAGACCTGAAAGAATTAATACGGTTCCCAAAGGAGCTGGTGGGAATTGCTAAGGCAGAAGCAGAATCTGATTTGATGAATGTAAAAGTGCTTTGAGAGTGTCAGAAGAAAAGTGCTATGACAAATGTCTGCTTGCTCCATTAGGATGTCTCCTGCTATCTAAGGAACATGCTACAAGAAGGTCTCAGGTCTGGGGACCACGGCACACAAGTACACTCACCCTTCTCTTCCTGATCCCCCCCATTTCTTTCCCGGGGCTTAGATAGAGGCACAGAGCACCCACAACACCAACCCTTCCCTTTTTTCTCATTCTTCACCTTGCTTCACCTTTCCCACCTGCACTTCTGTACAATTCTCAAACTGGGCCCTCAGAACATCTCAGTCAAATCTTCAAACCTCTCTCCCCTCTTCTCCACAGAAACACTCCCAGCTGGTCCACAGAAAGACCCTCTCACTCTAAGCCAAGAGATCTGGACACACCTTCCTTCATTCTGACACCCTCCGACTACCTTATCAAAACCCATCCTTGGGAGCCAACCCCTCCATCTGAGGGCCTTGGAGCCCCTGTCAGTCCCTCGCAAGGAACATGTAGGAAAACACCAGACCCTCCATGCTCTGGGTCTGCAGTCAGTTCTCCCACTCACGGCCACTCCCCTGGAGAGACACGGTCCTGTGTGCCTTTAGCCCAGGGCTTCTCAAACTTTCCACCCTATTTCCCCTAATTGTAGAGATCTATGGAAACATGACATTTCTCTGCCTTTTTCTGCTTTACCTAAAAACTTTGCATTTTATTCTACAACATTCCCATGTTTAATCCTTTAAAAATAGTTTTAGCTGCTTACCACCATAGGGGGAAAAAATAGACATTTTCCACAACACAAACAGGTAAAACTGATATTATAGGAATATAAGCCTTATTGCTTCACGTGCTCCCGAGCTCATCTCTGTGCACTATTTGGAAATCTCCAAGCATTCCACCACCCCACCATACTTTTGCATTTCCTGAGTTCTTCCTGGCACACCCACGGTGTCTCTGAGTACCCAACTTTCAGAAGCAAGGTAATAAGCATTTCCATTCAATTCCAGGTTGAAGAGGCAGGACCTGGTTCTCACCAGGGTCAGTGGTCACAACCCCCTTTCAGATTAAGACAGAGATCAGGAGCTCCCGAAGACCTGCGGTGGCCACCATATGATTGGCACATGCTCCAGTCCTGGCAGCCCATCACCTCCCAGCCTTACCTTGTCAGCCATGATCATAGATGAGCCCCCGTGGATGCCCAGGATGGGGATGAAAGTCTGCGAGGAGATAAAATCCAGCATCTGGGCCACAGCCTCCTGGTCGGTATCGTCCCCAAACACCAGGCCGTGGATGCGCGCCCCTGACATGAGGTCACACACGTGCGTGATGAGGCTCTTCGGGTCCGTGCGGTTCATCAGCAGTGCTACGACGTTCAGGTCCAGGGGCAGCCCTGCTGCCTGCTCAGGGCCCCAGAGGTTTCGCAGTTCACGCTCCGTCACGTCGTGGCTGTGACCCAGCAGCACTGCGATGTTCAGCGCCGGGGGACCCTTCTCCGCCGCCGCGCCCTGCGCCGGACCGCGCCAGACCAGAAGGGCCGGCAGCACCAGCAGGGTCCAATAACCCAGTCTGCCCATAGTCGCCACTTACGGTCCCTGCAAGGTGGAGAGCAAGAGTGAGGGCCGCGGTGTGCGAGGGTTCTAGACGGAAGGATTTACCGACCCAGCCCCTTGCTCTAGGAGCCAGGTATAGAAAGCACCCCAGCGAGAGCTGTTGGAGTCACTGAATCCATTCCCCATCCTCGAAGCCATCCACGTCCCTTGACCCATCTCCAACTCTATCCACAACTCCAATCCGAGCTAATTCTCCGTATCTGTCCCTAAATCCATCTTCGCATTCAGCCTCCTCTCCATCTCCGACTCTACCCACGTCTCCCACCGCACCCGCCAAGTGGGACCACTTGGATCACTGCCCCTGAAAGTAAGCTCACACCCCGCCCCCTGCTCACTGGGAGCAAACTACAAGCCAGCCCCGGCATGCGGAGGCTACAGAACGACTCCGCAACCCTGCTCCTGCTCTAAGCTAGTTGGCTGACCCCGCCCCCTGCGAACCCGCGGGGTTCAGCACCCACCTGCTCCACTGGACACCCGCAGCAGACCCCGCACCTCTCCTTCAGGGTACACCCTAAGCGCATGGAAGTGAGGACGCTCGCTTGTGTGCCCGAGAATCCCGCGTGCCTGGGGGAAACTTAGGGTCTGCCCCACCTTGCGCAGAGGGGCCATGAAGCGATTTTCACTCCAGTGCAAGCAGCCCTAGGACCAGCCCCCTACACGCACGCGTGCACACGCGCGCGCATATGTACACACACACACTCTCTCTCTCACGCGCGCCATGTGCAATGCAGAATTCTGGAGACCAGGCACGTTCCCCCAGCAGACCGACGCGTGGGAGCTGGCAAAGAACGTGCGTGGTGGGGGGGGGCGGAGGGGCGGGGGAAGCTTGGCTCCCAAGAAGCTCTCCGACGGACGTGAACTGTACAGCGCTCCCCCACTCACCACCCCAGGCTTTCCACTTCAGGTTCTGTTACCAAGTCTTAGGTGCACGTGGGCAGTGGGCTGCACACCTTTACAGGCACGCGCGTATTTCTGCGCACATCCGCAGGCCGCAATAGGGGAGCCCACGGCCATCCGGAGTCCGCACATGTCCTCAGCCAGTGCACATACGTGTACCGCGCCAGGTGCACAGCCGCGCCTGCCTGCAAATACCAGCACAGTCGTGCACGCGAGCACTGGCACGCGCCCCTCGAGCCGGGTGCTGCTGAAACCAGGGGAAGTTAGGGCGAACTCGCACCGGCCTCGGCGTTCTTCGGCTGAAGCACCGCGAGCGCGGAGCCGCAGCGCCCCCTGGTGCTCCTCCCGCGCCTTGCTACCGGCGCTCCCTCTCCCGCTTTCTCTCTCCCTCTTTCCCCAGATCTTTTCTCCCGCTCTTCCTCCGGTCGAGTCTTCCTTCTCCCTGGCCCACCGAGCCTAGGTCTCCCGCTGGGACGTACCTGTAGCCGGAGAAGGTCGAGGATGCAGTGGGGCGCGCTGCGCGCACGAGCATCTCGGCTGCCTCAGCAGCCACCGGGTTTAGCGGGTTACCGCATGCTGCGGCCCCCGCGCGCTCCACTGGCTGTCCCGCGCTGTCCGCATCGCCCCCACGGGGGGCGGCTATCCCAGCCGGAGGCTCTGCATCAGGGCTCTACCAGGGCAGAGAAGAGACGGAGAGGCAGGGTCAGCCCACGGGCCGGGGGAGAAGGATGGGGGGACAGGCTGCAGTCTGCAATGCTCACAGCCCCTCTGTGCGCACAGGGGTCTCGACCGGAGATGTGAAGCTGAAGCTCCGTGCCCGAGACGCCCCCAGTGCGGATCCTAAGACCCTGTGGCCGAAATGGAGAGCTCCACTCTGGGGCGCACAGGAGAACCCGAGCCCCAGGTTGGCCACCCTCGAGAAGCTAACACAGCACCTCTACCCTCACCCCCTGCCACGTCCCCGGCGCCGGCTGCTGGGAGTTGTGCGGCCAGGAGCTGCTCAGCAAGGGGTGGTAGGGAAAGAAAGAGGAGGGAATGGGGGTTGAGTGGGGGGGCTGGCTGAGTTTGCGATGTGCCGGCAGGGGGAGAGGGGGAGGGAAGGACTCCGGCTCCCGCGGTACCGGATCCCCGAGGGAGGTGCGATCTTTCCCACGCAACGACCCTCTTGCGGTCCTGCCGCCCCCTCCTATCAAGGCCTCCCACCGTCCTCTTCCCAAAGGGGCCGCCCAGGCCCCACGTCCCGCACCGGCACTCACCGCAGCCTCTCTCCACATAGTTCTCAGCAGTGGCCGCCCCTGGTCATCTCCAGGGCTGATGGCTGCGGCCGCGACTCTCAGCGCTCACCCGACCCCATGCTCCGGCTAAGCCCTCGGCGCCTCCCTCCAAGAGCCTGAGCTCGGCTTCCTGCCCCACTCCGGACAGTAGCTGCCCGATCCTCTGAGCGCGCCCGAGAGCCCTCTCCGCAGCCCAGGCTCCGGGCTGGTGCGTGTGTGAGGGCGAGTGTGTGTGTGTGTGAGTGGATGTGGGAGCGCGCGCGCGTGTGGCCGGGGATCCCCGCGGTCCCCGGCTGAGAGAGGTGCGCGCGGGGGAAGGCAGCTCTCTCTAGCCCTTAGCTGCGAGGCCAGCTCCGCGCCAGGCGTTCGTTCAGCTTCCGACTCCCCGGCGGGAGTCCGGAGAGCTCCTGATCACCCTGGTTCACAGCACTGGCAAAACCGGGCTCCCGAGGCGTGCTTCTGCTGCGGTCGCCTCAGAGGAAGAGGAGGAGGAAGGCAGGGGCGCCCCCACGCCAACTTGGGGACT
The DNA here is from genome assembly GCF_964374135.1 of Grampus griseus. Taxonomy (NCBI): domain Eukaryota; kingdom Metazoa; phylum Chordata; class Mammalia; order Artiodactyla; family Delphinidae; genus Grampus; species Grampus griseus. The sequence goes on along the minus strand of NC_139008.1, from coordinate 30,812,752 downwards.
TGTTCTCAGTCGGCGAGACGCAGCAGCCCCCGCGAAAGCCCGACAGGCTTGGAGCTCAGGCGAGCCAAAGAGTCTCCCGTCAGCAGCCGCCCCCCGCGGAGGCCGGTGGAGGCAGACCTCGCAGTCCCCCCACAGCCGCAGCGGCGCAGAGAGCGGCCACCGGCTTCCGGAGCGCACGGCGGCGTTAAGGCCAGGATAGGCGGCTGGCTGGAGGCGGGGGCGCCTGCGGAGGCGCGCGCCGCTGTCCTTCGTGCTGAAACCACGCTCTCCGCCCGCTCCCGGGTGTCTGGTGCGGCTGAGGAATCAATTATTCAGATCTTCGTTACCGCTTCCTCCTCCCCCAGTGCCTCGCGCTGGGTGCAGCAATCCCCCTCCACGCACAGGCGCGCCGACACACACACACCACAGAATCTGCTCCAATGCTTCTCCCTGTGCCTCGCCACCCCCGAACAGGAACCCACTCCTCTGATCTCAGGGAGCCAGAATCCTAAAACTAAAGACAGCTCTATATCCTCCACTTGCTTCTTTCTTGTTTTCTAAGTTATACCAAACCAAAGTCGCCCTGAGGCTGTCACTTTTAAGCTACCAGCGGGGGCAAGCCAGAGAGCACAGGGCTGCCTGGGTGCGTGGGGCCTGGCTGGCTTGAATTCTGGTAACTGGGTATGAAAAGCAATGCCAAATAAGGACCTTTATCCCTTTTAAACTCAATTGTATCTCTCCTTCCAACACTCTGCTTTTCTCCCCTCAGGCCCTGGAGGGAAAGAGGTCTTAAATTGTACGGGGTTTTGCAATCACTGTTCTAACCCTGCATCCTCCACTTAATCAGCCTGATTGCTAATCCGGAAAATGGGGAGGACAGTAAAAAAGATCAACTTTTCAGGGTTATTTTGAAAAGAAAATGAAGTAGCTCTTGGTAAAGGAGCCACCAAGGTCCAGCACATAGTAGGTGCTCAATAAACTACAAGGTGGCCTGAGACGGAAGGGACTCCTTCCAGGAATGCAGATGTGGCTACTGAAATGGAAATAGCAAAGAAGCACAGTTCCTGGAGACCTATGTGTTTATTACTAAGCTGGTGGTTGTATGTTGAGTTCTCCAGAGTTTTATCATCCAAAAGACAGAGAAAGGATGGGAGAAATACTGGAGGGTAAATTAGAATGGGGAGTTGTGTGATATAAGACAAAGAATAGGAAAGTGTTCCATTTCTTGAGGCTGTAACTGGGCTGAGCTGGGTTAGGCCCATCCCTTGGGTGGAGATGATCATTTCTTGGACTTTGGCACAGGTACAGGACCCTAATTTGGGGACTTACAGGGAAGTTAGGCTTTTTCTATTTAAATGAGGTATAAATTATACACAATAAAATGCATATCTCTTAAGGATTCAGTTCAAATTTTGAAGTTGTATGCATCTGTGTAGACCATCACCAAAAACAAGGTATAGAATATTTTCATTACCCCCAGAAAGTGCCCTTGTGTCCCTGTGTTGTTAATTCCACTTCCTCCCAGCAGAAACCACCAATATGATTTCTTACACCATGTACTAGCTTTGCTTATTTTCAAGCTTCATATAAACAGAATTCTACATTGTATATTTTTTGGTGACTTTTTTCACTTAACCTAATGTCTGGGAGATCCATCCATGTTGCTGCACGTAACAGCAGCATTTTCCTTTTTATTGCTGAGTAGCTTTCCATTGTATGAATACAGCACACTTTGCATATCTAGTCTCCTATTGATGGACATGTGGGTTGGTATATGTGGAGCTTTTTAAAACACTGATGCCTGCACCCACTTCAGAACTTCTCCATCACAATCTCCACAGGTGGGGCCAAGCATGTTTGTTTTAATTCCATAGATGATTCTGATGATGCCCCGGTTATTAACCACCGTGCTTTCCATCCTTGTATATCAGTGCTGACTCTAAAATAGTCTTTGATGAAAACTACTGAGATGGAAAGTTTGAAGTTATTCGTGACCAGACTTGCAGAAAGGTAGATCAAACAGGTGTGACCTCTTTTGAATAGAGAAAGAACCCAGCCCTTCATTTGAAGGAACAGTCTAAGGAACAGGCAACTGGAGTCGCCCCAGGCTGGACATCTCCCCAGTGTGGAGAACCACTTAGGATCAGGTACCTAGAACTCCATCACATTGTGGATGGAGACTGTAACAGTGTATGTCATCATGACCACTTTATCCTGTGCTGTGATGAAAAGCTAAACCCACCACACAGCTTAGGATGTTGAGTAGGATTTTGCTACTTGAGACTTTGAGATGGAAAACCTTCATAGCAGCTATGCTGGCAAAGGCTATGTCCCCAAAAAAGGCCCCCTAGTCAACAATATTCTGCAGTCCATTTTGCCATTTGCTTTTATCACATTATTTACATCATTAAAGTAACTGAACTAACCTAGTCTGGTCTTAAGGAACAAATTATTTTAGTTGTTCTCAATTCAATTGATTTATCTTCAAACGCTCAACTAAAGAAATGACCCCCAGGGTTGCCATTTGCTTTGAGCCACTTAAACACTGTGGTTAAAAATCAACCACCATAACACACCATTGTAAAGCAATTATACTCCAATAAAGATGTTAAAAAAAATTTTTTAATAAAAATTTTTTTTAAAAATCAACCACCATATCATATCTATGGGAGAGAACTAAAACAAGCCAATCATTGATTATGCATCTCAGAGGAACTCGGTAAAGAATTATAGCATTTTGAAGCTAAAGACCTTTAGAGACTATTGTGTATGGTGTATTTTCTGTTCTCAAGTAAGTCTGGGGAAATCTGCCTACCTGAGTAACTTTAAGGTGAATTCTTATCAAAGATCGGAGATGTTTTGCAGTTTAAAAAAATGTTTTTATTAGTCTGGCAATATTCTAAAAGAAATTAATCATGGAAAACTATTACACATAATAGCTGCTACCATCCGCGGGAATACTATTTCTTTGAATACTTTTTGAGAATCAGTGAGCTGGCCCAACACCTTTATTTTGCATATGGGGAAAGTGAGACTCAAGTGGGACTTTAGTACTAGGAGAGACAAAATGCTAAAGACAAAATTTGGAGCAGGATCCAGAATTTTTGCTTTAATTGTCTGCTGTGTAAAATAAAATATGTGTGTGTGTGTGTGTGTGTGTGTGTGTGTGTGTGTGTGTGTGTTTGCATTCTACAAGGTTATTGGGATCAAGGCAGTATGAGAGAGAAGGATAGAGCAAAAAAATATTTGGGGGGTGGGGGAGTGGAGTAACCTAAACTCCAGACTAGCCACCACCTTTAGGCATTGTTTTGCCACAGGTGATCTACCTTCACCGTCCCTCCAAATTCCAGCCTATGGGCACCAACACTTGAGCTAACCACGGTCCCGGCCTTCTTGACCTTGTCTTTTTAGTAGTGGCAGATGTCCCGTGCCAAGGCAGACAACACTAACCAATTCTTCAAGTGGTTCTCTCAAAGTTTAGACTGACCTTCACAAGCTTGCTCAGTTCAAGGTGTTCTGGGTAGCCCCATCCACTCAATAAAGTTGACTCCAATTTGCCATTTCTAACTTAGCAAGTTCCCAGAGAGTCCTGATTTCAGCACAACCTGACTCTGATTCCCTGTATTTCCTTTACTTTCTCTCAGATCCTAATCTCCATGTTACCTGCTGACCCTAAGGACTTTCTCCTCTTTAGACCTCAGTTCTCCCATTTATAAAAGAAAGGCATAGACTAGCCAGGATGACCTCAAAGCTGCCTTCCACATTTGACATTCTATGATTCTGTGTCTCTTCTCGAAGGTCTTTAACCTGAGATCAACCAAGGCACTAGTTAACCCTTCCATAATATCTTAACCAAAAGGCTGAACTTCCCTCTCTGCTCCCATAACCCATTAAGGAAAATAGTTCTAATCAAAGGGCAAGGCTTTTTCTAAACAAATCTACTGCTAGTCTTGAGAACTAAAATGAAGACAGCAGCAAAAGATTCCATTCCTTGTTGATCTTTACGCAAAGCAACCCAGTGTCCTCCCTTATATCAGAGGTGGCTAGGAGGCACCAAGGTATACCACTGAGAAAAGGATACTGACTTAGGAGTCAGGAGTCCTATAATCTACCATTTTGGGAAAAGTCATTAACCTCTCCAGGCTTCAGTTTCCTCATCAGTAAAATGGGAGTAAAATCACCCTACCTCCCCCAGCACTGCAGTGAAGTTCCTGAAAGGCTATGTCTTAATGCGGATCCCTCCAAGAGCAGTAAAGGTTCTGCACCAATTCCAGTCCCAGGGAAGAGGGGGTAGTTCCCACACTACCAAGAAATTCTCAGACACCAGCTGGGTGTCCTACAATTCAAATCAATTCTGGCACTGTCTACCTGGAGACAGCATCAGATTCCACAGGTTAAGGTCTCTGAACCCCAAGACTGCCCTCTACTGCAGATGCCAATGGCAAGTTCAGGTTGTTATCTGTGCTTCAGACCAACCGAGGTTCTCATGACCCTCTCCTTGGGTTTGGTTAATTTGCTAGAGTGTCTCACAAAACTCAGGAAACCAGTTTACTCACTATATTTACCCGTTAGTTACAAAGAATATTAAAGGATATGAATCAATAGTCAGATGAAGAGATACATAAGACAAGGTATAGGGAAAGGGCGAGGAGTTTCCATGCCCTCTCCAGGCACACCGCTCTCCCCACAACTCCACGTGTTCACCAACCTAGTAGCTGTGCCTTTGGGTTTTATGGAAGCTTCCTTACGTAGGCATGAGAGATTAAATCACTGGCCATTGGTGATTGAATTCAATCTCCAGACCCTCTGCCCTCCCCTGACAGCCAAACCTCTAATCACGTGGTTGGCTCCACTGGCATGTAACCAGCCCATCCTTAGGTGCTTTCCAAAAGACGCCTCATTAACCCAACAAAAGACACCTTTCCAATCTCTTCACTTAGGAAATTCCAAGGGTTTTAGGAGCTCTGTGCCTAAAACAACAAAGACCAAATATATATGTCTTGTTATAAATAACAATATCACAAGCAGACCCTGAAATAGGAGCTAAGAACCGTGATTTATTTGGGAGGTGATCCAGGAAGCCCAGGAGGAAGTGGGAAAAGAAGAAGCCAATCAAGGGTGTGTTAACGGGAGGGTGGCACCTGGGCTCAACTAAGTCCCAATCTAGCTGAAGACCGGCTAAGAGACTGTGAAGACTATGCCCCCTAATTATCCCACTTGGTGGCAAGGAATCAGGGGACTCATCCACCTCCTCATCCTTCATAGGTTGAAGGATTATCAATAGTAAGGGTCACACACAGCCTCTTATTATGTCTTCTTCTCCCAAGCCCAGCCCTTTCCCTACCCGTGAACTCTGTTGGGCGTGAATTCCAGTAGAGGTTGCCAGATATAAAGTCACTACAAATTATTCCTTTGTGGAGGGTGGGGGGACAGTCCTTGGGGACCCCCACTATCTGCATCATAAACTGGTCAGGTCCAAAGGCGTGTCTGGGTGCCCTGGGCCCTTTGAGCTGGCAGTTGGGGTTGGGGGTGAAGAGCTAAAAGAAAGATGACCCAGTTGCTGAGTTCTTCCATCGGTGGAATAACTCAGGGCCTTTAACGATCCCACTTGGAGCAGTTCGTGGTAGTAAAACAGGATTGTCTAGCAGTCGAGAACCGACTCTGCCCAAGGACACCACTAGTAATAGGCAGAGCTAGGACTTGAACCATTTGTGTCTGGCTCCAGAACCTGCACTTTCAGCAAATACATTATCGGCCCAAGTCACTAGCTTGCTGGTCCTCTTTAGATATAGGTCTTTTACCCTCTCTGCGGTTTATTTTCCTCCTCTCTTGGGGTACAAGAACGTCAGATCAGCAATTGCTAGTATTCTAACTTATCATAGCCCCTTCTGTAAGCCACCTCTCACACACAATCCTGACCAAGGGAGCAGCAGAAAGTGGCGTTTGCTCTCAGGTGAAAAGCGGGAAGATGTTGGGGGTCTGATGCTCATCCTCAGCTTCTCCTCATCCCCTCCCCAACCCCACTCACACCCACACCACAGCTCCTGACAGAACTCTGGAACCCGGCTGATGAACACATTGTGAAAATGTGGTCCAACCCTGCAACACACAGAAGAAGAAACTGAAGACCCACAAAGAGCAGGGGACTGAACAGAATTACTCAACAGTAAGAGACTGAGCAAAGATTAGAATCCAAGACTCAGGAGCCAGCCAGGCTTTAAAAAATGGACTCTGAACCCTGGCTCTGAAACTTACCAGCTGCATGACCCTGGCTAAGTCCCTCAGCCTTTCTGTGCCTTAGCTTCCTCACCTATAAAATGTGGCTAATAATAGTACATAAATATGGGGGTGCGTAGAGTACATTAAATGAGACAATGCACACAAAGCACTTAGCATAGTGCCGGCCACAGGAAAGGTTTGACAAATGTTCATTTAACGTGTCAGATAGGGCCCTCTGGGACTAAACAAGAAGTTCCCCTGGGATGTTCTGTCTCCTGACATCCTGACACCTTCCCTGGGCTGTGTGCTGGGGAGGTGAGGCCCGCAGGGTAGAGGAGGCAGCCATTGGCCGCCCTGTTCTCCAGCTCAGTGCGTCCCAGATGGTGCCCGGCAGGGAGCTGGCTGGTGACGCGCTGGCAGATCCTCCCTTCCTTGCACACTTCACCAAGCCACGTGGGGCCCAGGAGCCTCGGGCTGTAGCCCGCTCTGCCAAGGAGGCTGGCTGCCCATCCCGGACTGGTGGAAGCCAGGCCCAGGTGAGCCCCGGGAGCGGCCTGTGCCTCCAGCCTCCAGAGAAGGTACAGGTGAGCCATTTGTCCAGCAGCACCCGCCCAACCTCCTCTGCAAACCCCCACCCCAGCTTCTCTCTGACAGGAAGAGGGAGGGGCTTCATCAGAGGCCAGCATCCACTCCACATGACCCAAGTCCATGCCTAGCTTAACCCTTTGTCTGAAAGTGACAGCTCTTAGACGACAACCATGCGGCGGAAGGAGAAAAACCAACCCCTCACTGAACACGTGAGAAGTCAGTTTCTTCATCTGAAAAAAGGGAGATGATAATAATTTCGACTTCACAGAGTCATTTTGGGGGTTAAAATGATATATTGTATTCAGTGGCTGGACTAGTGTGTGGCCACATGGAAATGTTCAATAATGTTAGCCACTATCCGTGTCTGTATTGTGTTCCTGTGTATCAATACGATAGCACAATGGTAAAAGCACAGACTCCGGAAGCCCTCTGCCCAGACCCAAATCTCGGATGTAACCCTTCTATTTGGGTGGCCTTGGGCAAGTTGCTCAATGCCTGAAGCCTCAGTTTCCTCACCTACGAAATGGGGATGATATTTGTACCCCCCTCCCTGTCAGGACTGCTGCGAAGATTAAATCAGGTGACATTGAGTTGCTCAGCACAGCACCTGGTACATAAGAAGAGATCAATAAGTAGAGGGTATTATTACTATTAATGAGCATTAGCACTGTTGCCCAAGGTCACACAGGCAGGACTGGAATAGGTGTTTCCCGACTCCCTGCTCCAACACTCGCTGCTGCCCCTCACCCAATTAAACTTCCTGGCTCTGCCCTCCGAGAGTCACTGTTCCTAAAAAAGAACTCCATTTTTACTGGGAAGTCACAAAATAAATTGTCGCCAAGCCCAGCGGTCAGATCCAAATTGCATCAAGAACATTTCTCTTCATTAGGCAAAGCCAAGGGTCTGGGCTACAGGGAGAGGAGGAAAGACTGACGTTCACCAACCAGACCCAGGCGCCAAGGGACCTGGCAGGAACCACACTTCTGCACCTGCCTCTAGTTGTGCGAGCGTGGGCAAGTCACTCTGCCGGTCTGAGCCTCAGTTTCTTTCCTCTTCTGCAAAACCACGGTTGTGTGAGAATTAAATTAGGTAAAGCATCTGGCACATGTGGGGTCTTTAATAAACGGTGGGTATTATACTTCCCAGCTTTCTTTCTTGAATGAAGTTATTTGTGAGGTTTGGAGGTTTTGTTTTGTTTTGTTTTGTTTGTCTGTTTGGAGTTTTGTTTTGTTTTGCTCTTAGTGAAAAGGTAAAGGATTTTTGTGATTTCTGCCTATGGATGTGTTTCTGCTGTCACTGGGGCGGGAGAGGGGGACCCACAGCCCCTGGGGGACAGCTGGATCTCTTTCCATTTGAAGAGATGGACCAGGTCAAGCCTAGTGTATCTCTGGGACTAAGGGTACTGGCACCCTGGAGCCTGGGGCCCTGCTTTGGCCAGGAAGGAATCCTCTCCTTTGCTTCCCACTGGAGCTGTTGCTCTAACTGTGTCACCCATACCTGCCCAGACTGAGCACAGAAACACACATGCTCACACATCAACATAACCACCCACTACTCCCTGCCACCTTAGCCCTTTTATTCATGTTGTAAACAAAAGGTAATATATGTGCATGCCAAAACCCTGCAGTGGGACATAATCCCCCTTCTCTCATCTGTCTCTCTCTACTGTCCCCTTCCCTCCTCCCTCTCTTCTCTCCCCGCAGCCACCTAGCTTCCCTCCCTGGAGGCAACCACTATTGCCACTTCCCCATCAAGAGGTTGAGTTTATGAACCCTTGCAACTAGGTGGCTTTTTTTACTCCCTTCACCAATACAGAACAGCAGAGGTGTTGCTAAGTGACTTCTGAGGCTAGATAAAAATGCAGTGTAATTCCATCTTGTTCTCTTGGGACATTCACTCTGGGAACCCAGTCACCATGCCCAAGCAACCAAGGGAGAGCCTGACACAGAGAGAAACCAAGGCCCACAGCCCACGACCCTGGCAGGGTTTCCTGACAACAAGCACACCAACCTGCCAGCCAGGTGCATGAGTCATCTTAAAAGTGGATCCTGCTCTCCCCGCCACGCTTCAGGCTGCTGAGCTCTTCCAGTGACGGCTCCGTGCGACTTAGGCACAAAAATGCCGACTGTCTCAGCGGTCGCGTCCGACTGGGGTGGCCAGAGCAGTGAGAAACCGTGCAGCCAGGGCATCCGCGACCAGAGAGAGGAATCCCCGGAAGCCAGCCGGGAATTGACTCACAGTTATTAGACTCTCAGGGATGGGAAGGAGCTCCCGGGAAGACCTAGAGGCGGCGAGGTCCTTTGGAGTCAGTCCGAGCTGAGGAGAAAGAAGCAGAAGCGACAGAAAAGAGGACTAAGGATTCCGCCTTCTATCCCTACCGAGGAGGCAGTGGCCAAGAGACTGGGAGCTGTGTATTTTGCTTCATCCACAATGTGCCTCGCGTTGCATGGAAGTTGTCTTGCTGGGGGCAGGCGCTCTAATAGCCTGGTCCGTTCCAGGACCCCCTTATCCTTTCATGGGAGTCTTCAAGCAGCAGGCACCCTAATGGCTTTTAAATGCCTTACCCGTGCCCGCATGATACCCTTCAGCCTAGTCCTCAGTTGGAAGGAAGACAGAGGGATCCTCACCTGCTCTGGGCGGCAGTTACTGGGGCAAAGTGAACCGTGGAGCCTTCGGAACACACAAGGTGTGGCCCTGGCCAGAGTTCCTCCGTTGCTTCCACAGCAACTTGCCTGTTCACAGAGGGTCCCAAGGAATGAGGAGAGGAGGTGGGGAAAGAGATGCCCCTGGAGAGCCCCGTACGGGCCACCAAATGTTGTGGTCTGAACGTGGGTTGGAAAAGAATTTCCAGACACAAGGCAGAATGTAAAGAAGACAGAATTTATTAGAGGGAAGGGTCGCTGCCAGAACAGCGGGCCAACTTCCTAGCAGTCTGGGAGAGTCAAGCCCAAACATATGCTATTGATCAGTTTTTATAGCCAGAAAACAAAATAATGGTCCGAGGTGAAAATTTTGTTTACTGATTGGCTGAGGCACATACACCTTCCTTCTATAGGGTACGAGTGGGACAGCCCAGATGCCTTTCCTTATTTGAGACAGGTCCCGTTGCCCAGGTGGGTGTTGCCCAGGTGGGCTCAGGAATTTCGTAACCATCTCAACATGGTGGGGAGGACGATTAAGAGTCCAGTAGGGGGTGTAACACTGCAACTTTCTCAGGCAGGGTCATTCTCTGTCCTTGAAGCATAATTGTCCTTGGAGCACCACACTCATGTCATGCTGATGCCACTGTTTTCTGTAGTAAAGCTCTAAAATTCAAAAAAAAAAAAGTGGATCCTCCAGTCCCCAGCTGAGCTGCCCCAGCAAAGACAAGCCATGACTGCTGAACCCTGCCCTAGTTACAGATTCCTCAGCAAACTAACTGTTGTTGTTTTAAGCCACTAAGATTCGGGGCAGTGTGTTACACAGCAACACACAACTGATACACTGCATTTTTGACAAGCCTCCCAAGTGGTTCTTTTTTTCTTTGTAAGTCTTTATTGAATTTGTTACAATATTGCTTCTTTTTCATGTTTGGTTTTTTGGCCACGAGGCATGTGGGATCTTAGCTTTCCGACCAGGGATCAAACCCACACCCCCTGCATTGGAAGGCGAAGTCTCAACCACTATACTACCAGGGAAGTCCTTCCCAGGTGGTTCTTAATGATCAGAAGTTGAAACTTCGGGATAGAATACCCTCTGTCATCTCTGTGAACTTGGAAAGGACCTTAGTGAGCCATCCCTGTCCGCCACAGGGCATACTTCTGTTGATCTGCACCAAAGCCACCTTAGCAGGGAGACATCAAGAATTCCGTCCTCTACCATGGGGATGATGAGAAAAACCTAGGCCTCTTTTGCACACACACATGTTTGCACCAACATTTCCCAAGAATGCCTAGAGCTCTCCCCACTTTTGGGTAAGCAAAGCCAATTTTCCATCCATATTTTCAGATGTATTTGTTACCTAAGCAGTAAGCAGCCTTGAAAATTCTTAGGTAAATAATACAAGTCCAAGAACTCCCATGCCAGTGGCTACAGGATACAGGAAATGACAGATCTCTTGGGGCTGCTCAGGCACAGTCATAGACTCAGCAAGGGAACCGGCTCTAAGGAGTGTGTGGCCACTGCCACTCTCAGTAGAGCAGGAAGCTACAGACAGGGCAGGGCACCATGATTAAGCACGAGAACTTGAGTTTGAATTCTGGCTCTGTGACTTACTACCTGTGTCTTTGGGCAAGTTGCTTAACTTTTCCGAACTTCAGTGTTCCACTATGCAAAATGAGAAAAATAATAGCTTCTTCGCTGGGTTGCTATTAAGATAATGCATGAGAATCACCGAGCACAGGGAAGAATTTAGTATATACTCAGTAAATAGTAAGACTTACTGTGTTTTAACATGTGTCATTATGATGTGCTGCCCAGATAGAAAAGAGGCAGAGTGGAGAGGTGGGGGAGGCCCTCAGATGGAAGTCAGGAGACCTGGATTCTTGTATTGGTTTTGCTGCTCACTTGCTCAGATACCTGAAGCAAGGTGGTTAACAAAGCATTAGCTGTGAAATGAGGTAGAGGGACCAGGAGATGGTCTCCAAGCTTCTGTACATTCTAGCTTTCTCCTCTGAAACAATCTCAAAACCATTAAGCCTAGAAAAGGAGGAGTGGTTGGCTCAGAGAAGCCAGAAATGGCTGAACGGTCAAACCTCAGGGATGCAGTCAGATCCCAAGGACAACTGGAAGCTGGGTCTCCCGTGTCTCTCTCCCTCTCACTTGCTCACTGTATTCACCTTCCTCACCAAACTGTCTTCCTCATAGTGAGAGAGCATTCATATCAATGCCCCCTATTCCTAGTTTGGACCTAAACCCACAGGAAAGAATGACTCACCACCCTCTTTCACCAAGTCCAAATATCCCAGGGTAACCTAGGTCCATTGCCAAGGCCTTGATCTATCAGTCAACCATGGCTTTGGGGTCCTGTTGGAACATGACAACTTTCCTGGGAACCACATGCTACCTACCTAGACAGTGTGCACATCTGAATTTGCAACTCCTGCAGTACACCCTGGAGAGGAGCTCTTATATCTCTGTCGTTACTCCCACTCTTATCCTCACACAGTCCTTATACCAACCTCACAATGGAAATCGAACTGACAGCTTTAAATCAGATATAATACAGGACACTTGGGCTCAGGGAATCTGGGTGCCATAGACAAAGACACACAGCCTGTCCATGGAAGAGGCAAATCTGCCTAAGGACCCAGGTGCTTGAATGTCCCCTTCCAGTGTTCTTTCCTAAAACACACTATGTACTGCCTGATTTTCCAGAATATTCATGAATGAAGACCCAGGAATGGAATAGTTGGTGAATCCACAGGTCCTTTACCCTGGTAGCTGTGGAGCGTCCCTTTTGAGAGCTGCTTTCTGGGTCTGATGTCTCCTTGCCTATAAAAAACAGACCCAGGGACTCTCAAGCCCAGAAAAGGAATAGCACAACTTCCTAGGACCCTTCCAATCTGCTAAGAATGGACGAAAAGGAAGCAGAAGGAAACCCTAGAGATGCCCAGAGCAGCTCCAAGTTCTGACAGAAGAACAGGTTTAATCATTGCAGACACTACTCCATCGCCTCCCTGCAGACCTGTCCCTGAGCATCACGGGGAATCTGCTTCCTGGTCGTCATGTAGCATCCCCAGGGGAGGCAGAGTTGGTTTCCCTGCCTTCCTTCTTAGTTTGCAGCAACTCTTCCAGTTCTTTTCTTTTTTATTAATATTTATTTATTTGGCTGCACCGGATCTTTAGTTGCGGCACGTATGATCTACGTTGCGGCATGCGTGTGGGATCTAGTTCCCTGACCAGGGATCGAACCCAGGCCCCCTGCATTGGGAGCGTGGAGTCTTAATCACTGGACCACCAGGGGAGTCCCTCTTTCAGTTCTTTTAATACCGCATGGCGGTTAAGCTTGCTGGCTTGAGAGCTGATCTGCTTGACAATTGGGCCTTGGCAAGTAATCTTACTTGTGTGCCTCATTTTCATCATTTATATAATAGGATTGATAAAAAGAGTATTTACGTCACAAGTTTATTATGAGAATTAAATAAGATAGTATAAATAGTATAGTATAAAGTGCTGACTACCATGCCTGGCACAAGGAAAATGTAGTTATTACTATTGCCTACACAGTTGGGAGCATGGCTAGAAACTACAGAGGGGAGCATTTTTTTTTTTTAATCACATTGTTTTTCATATTACAAAAGCAATGCAACCACAAAGAAAAGGTAAATACAGAAGTTGGAACCTTCAACAGAATAACGGTATGGGTCAATGTGACGGATACAAAGGCAGGGCTATGTTATGCTCCATTTACAGAGAATTAGAGACGTGACAACCAAATGTAATGTATGGCCCTTAACTGGATCCTGATTCAAACAAATCTATTGTTAAAAAAAATTTTTTTTGAAGGACAATTGGGGAAATTTGCATATGGATTATGTACAGGCAGACCAAGGAGATATTGCTGGTTTGGTTCCATTGAAATAAAGCAAATATTGCAATAAAGTAAGTCACACTAATTTCTTGGTTTCCCGATGCATATAAAAGTTAAGTTTTTGGGCTTCCCTGGTGGCGCAGTGGTTGAGAGTCCACCTGCCGATGTAGGGGACACAGGTTCGTGCCCCAGTCCAGGAAGATCCCACATGCCACGGAGCGGCTGGGCCAGTGAGCCATGGCCGCTGAGCCTGCGCGTCCAGGGCCTGTGCTCCGCAACGGGAGAGGCCACAACAGTGAGAGGCCCGCGTACCGCAAAAACAGAAAAAAAAAAAAAAAGTTACGTTTACACTATAATGTAGTCTATTAAGTGTGCAATAGCATTATGTCTAAAAAAACAATGTCATACATTAACTAAAAAATACTTTATTGCTAAAATATGCTAATCATTATCTGAGCCTTCAGCGAGTCATAGTAGTAACATCAAAGATCACAGATCATAGATCACCATAATAAATATAATAATAATGGAAAAGTTTGAAATACTGCAAGAATTACCATAATGTGACACAGAGACATGAAGTGAGCATAACCTGTTGGGGAAATGGTGCCAATAGACTTGCTTGATGTAAGGTGGCCACAAACCTTCCATTTGTAAAATATGCAATATCTGTGAATCACAATAAAGTGAAGTGCAATGAAACAAGGTAAGCCTGTATTAGATAACATGAAAGAATTATTCCTAAGTTTGCCAAATGTGGTCATGGTATTGTGGTTAGGTAGGAAAATTTTTTAAAATTTTTTTAGAGATACACACTGAAATATTTAGGGATAAAATAACATGATGTCAGTATCTTTAAAATATTTCATCCAAAAAAAAAGATTAAGCAAATATGGCAAAATGTTAACTATCACTAAATCTAAGTGACGGGTTTATGGGTGTTCATAATACTAGTCTATTTTTGTGTGAGTTGGGAAATTTTCATAATAAACAAATATGCTTATTGTAAAAATTAAAACCTACATAAAATATACTGAAGAAAATAAAATAACTACCCAGACTCGCTACCTAGAAAAACATCACCAATAATGTTTTGATGTATCTCCATCCTGTTTTTGTCTGTTTAACATCACCACAACCACAAAGCATATGAAATTCTGCAGTCTGCTTTTTTAAACTTAAAGTAAGCATTATTTCCTTGTCATTAAAATGTCTTTGCAAATATCTTTTTTTTTTTTTTGGCCGTGCCATGAGGCATTCAGGATCTTCGTTCCCCAACCAGGGATCGAAGCTGTGCCCCCTGCATTGAGAGCTTGGAGTCTTAACCACTGGATCAACAGGGAAGTCCCTGCAAACATCATTTTTAATGGCTACAGAATGTTTCTCTGAGGGGATGAACCAGAAAACTTTTAAGTTCCTCCAGCACAGAGCTGCAATTATAATTAAAATAATGATGATGATGAAGATGAAGATAATGATGGTGGCTAATATTCATTGAGCACTTATTATGTGCCTGAAGCTTTAACACGCATATTCTGTTTTCATCTTTGCAACCTGTGAAGTAGCTGCTAGTACTATCAACTCTATTTCACAGCAGAAGAAACTGACACAGAGAAGTGAAGTGACTCATTCAGGGTCACACAGCTAGGAAGGAGCAGAGCCCAAATGCATGCTCAGAGGTACAACTATAAGCTCAAAACTTTAATTTCATTCATTTATTCATTCACCAGACATTGATAGGGCACCTGCCCGGGGTCAGAGCTGGCTTATGGCCCACACTGTGATTACGGTCTACTGCAAGACTGCTAACAACTTAAATTCATCAGACTAGAGGTCACGAAAGCGGTGATTCCTGGGGCCTGAGTCTTCAATGCCTGCATGCCTTCTCTACAGCAGATGAATAAGCCAAATGTCAGACTTCTAGTAATAACTCTTCCTGGGATCCCTGGCAGCCAGCGAGAGGGTGGGGGTGGGGTATAATTTATTATTGATAATTAATGACACCAGAAACCTTTTAATATTTATATTATTTATTCTTAGCCCTGACTGCCTGCACCGACACTAACAGTTTGTTGTTAATGAGACTGGGAGCATTTTAAAATCAAGTTAATTGACATTTTTACAGTGTTCAGCAGGCCCTAAACACAGAATTTCATCTAGGGAGCTGCATGTAAGCTACTGGAAGGGATGGGGCCCCATGTAGCCTGGTGCAAAGGGAGGTCACTGAGAAGCAGCCAGAGGAGGAAGGAGCCTCACATTTCCCCAGCTGGATCTGGGAATTCTGCCTTATGGCTCCTTCCTGGACCTCCACTTGGTTCCCAGCCTGGAGGGAACCCTGGAGGTTCTCCCCACCCAACTCTGGGTGTTCCACCTAACTCTGCAACCTTGGGCGTGGGACTTTAACTGCTCGGTGCCTCAGTTTCCCCATCCATAAAATGGGAATAACAATAGCCCTTTCCTCACAGGGTTGTTATGAGGGTTCAGTGGGTTGATTTATGTAAAGAACTTGGAAACGCACCCAGTACTTTGCTGCTATTAGTATTGTTATTGTTCATAAAATGAATTTTATAAGATTTACATGGTGGATTTTAACACTATTTGCCAAAGATTTGAGATTACCTCCCACAAGAAGATTTTTACATCCCCATCCTATCAAACTCAGTAATGACTATGTGACTTTGGCCACACATGTGCAGATGGAATTGACACGTGTCACTTCCCAGCAGATTTAACAGCCGACACATTATTCACTATGTCTTTTCTTTTCCTCTGCCATGAGACTGGCACTGTTCCACATAGAGTTTCTTCCATCTGCCAGGTCCCAGTGTGAAGATGACATGGAGCAGAGCCACTGCCAACCCGCGATGGACATGCAATGTGAGAAGGAAACTTTTTCAGTTGGAAGCTACTGAGCTTTGGGGGTTGTTTGTTACTGCAGCAAAACCTAGCTTATGGAAAACTGACACAGGACCTTGCCTTAATACACTCTGGGTCCAATGGGGAAGACATGATGAACAGAGAAGAGCTGTGTTGGTAGAGGGCAAAGGGGCCGTGAAAGTCCCAAACAGGGACACCCGATCTAGCCAGGAAGGACTGAAAACCTTCCTTCCAGTCTGGGGCGGGGAGCGGGGGGCGGGGGGGGGAAGTATTGCACAACAGGATGATACCTAACATGTACTGATTGCTTACTCTGCTCCAGCTAGTCCTTACGTGTTTTCTCAGCCTTCAAAACAGCCCTATGAAGTAGTTTTTACTGTTATCATTTATTATGATGACTCCTATTTTTTAAATGGGGATATTAAAACTTTTAAAGTTTAAGTAACTTGCCCCAAGTCCCATATGGAGGACTTGGACCCATATGTAAAGGTTTCCACCCCATTACACTGTCTCCTTATAGGTCTTCCCCTTCCACCTGCCTGAATCATTGGGGGCACAGTGGGAGTAGGCTCATTAAAATGAAGGTTTAATGATTTGCCACAGCAGGCAGAATTCTCAGATGTCCCCCGTGATCTCCACCCCTTGGTGTTTCGCCCTGTATAATACCCTCTCTTGAGTGCCACCAGGGTTGGTGACTTGCTACTAACCGATTGAATATTGTGTCTATAACTGGGTATCTTAATGTTATCTAGAAAGCAGGAAAGGAAGGCTACAACAGTAACTGAAGAAGATGCAACGGTCACTCATATTAGCCAGGATGGGGGCAGTTTGGTCACTTTTGTGGTTCGGACATAACTGCAGAGTGGTCTCAACCCATCACAGCCAAGGGTGACCGTGTCTGCTGCTGGTGATCTGTGAAATCATTTCTGTTCCATAGGAAAATACCAGGCCACCTCCCAGCTATCAGGGGCTCCTTTTCTCCTTCTCAGAAATGTTCAAGGTGAAGAACAGAGGAAGGTATAAACCTGGAGAGGGTGGCAAGAGCCAGTTGCCTAAGGGCTTGTGCCTTAGAACCTGGCCTCTAGGAGGCTGTTAAAGAGACAAGGACTAGCTGGTTGGAGGTCTCTCACTCCAACCCTGGGTGGGGCAACAGAAGGGATCTCTCCTTCCTCCCCTTCCCCCCACTGCTAGGAGCTGGCATCACTTAGGACTCAATTGGGGAATTACAACCATGTTGTTGTCCAAAGTCAATGACAACCCACCTTAGGAATTTAAACCATGACCACCCAGCTGGGCTTTAGATCTCCCCCTCCCCCATACCTGTGACTAGTCATTGATTGATTCATTCATTCATTACTTTATCTAATATTCATGAAATGCCTACTGAGTGTCAAGCAATACACTTGGGCATTATTGACAGAACAGAACACAGGACCAATGACTGTGTCGACCGAGCTGTTTTCAAAAAAATCACTTTTTCCCAAATCACATGCTTCCCTCTTCTAGCCTGCACTGCCCTCTCTCCATCCTATCCCTGCCTGGAATATCACAGCTATCCCCTGAGGTTCATTTCAGAAGCCTCCTCCTCCATGAGGATGTCTAGATCCTTCCTGACCAATGGCCATCTCTCCCATAAACCCTTTCCCCAAAATCCTTTCATACTGAAAAGTGCTACAATGTAGAAGAAGGGTCTGATGGTCTTGATACTCATTGGGCTTCAAAGACAAATGGTCTGGGCTTCCCTGGTGGCGCAGTGGTTGAGAGTCCGCCTGCTGATGCAGGGGACACGGGTTCGTGCCCCAGTCGGGAAGATCCCACATGCCGCGGAGCGGCTAGGCCCGTGAGCCATGGCCGCTGAGCCTGCGTGTCCGGAGCCTGTGCTCCGCAACGGGAGTGGCCACAAAAGAGGCCTGCGTACCGCAAAAAAAAAAAAAAAAAAAGACAAATGGCCTATTCCAAGGAGAAGAGAGAAAGGGTACAAAGGGGTGATCAAGGGCTGGGGGACTTTACTCCTTCATGACTATGAAGAGACTTGACTATACTGGGAAGCCTCAGAAATTCAACTGGAAGTACCTGCCCACCAGGGAGCAGAGACCAAGTGAACTAGATTGAGGAACTGCCCACCTGAGGACTCCATGAGTTGCAACATAAGACTCAGAGTTGAAGAGAAGGACTTTGTACATTCTTCTGAGCTAATGACCATTTAGTCTTAAAGATTATTATTTCTGGCCACCCCTAGGGTTCAGAGTTGAGTTAATTACATTCAGGAATCATAGTGGTTGCAGGGTCAAGTTCCTGGTATCCACACAGGGGTCTGGGCAAGCCAACCAGACAAGTTCAGGTCATGCCCCTGAAAGCTGAGACATTCACCTGAGGATTGGGGCTCCCAACACACTTTTAACAATTTCCTTTTCTGCTTATTTAGCCCAGGTTGGCTTCTGTTAAGAACTCCAATGGGTACCTATGGTAACCTATGATGGAATAAAATTTATGTTTTGAGGCAAGACAAGAAAATTTAAGCATAACATACTCCCTGCCCATATTGGGCCCTCCCTAACGTGCATTGTGCATCTGAATTATACATTAACCAGACCTCTTCAAGGCAGGAATGCCTGCTCAACTGTAAAGATCAACATTACCCTTCTTCATATGCCAGCAACATAACTCCTTAGAAGTTAACATTCCTTTCCCAATCCTGTAAGGGGTCGTGGTGACCAGTTGTTCGCTTCATACATGCTTATCTGGACTACGTATCTTTGGTGAACTTTATGTCAAATATCAGTGTGCCATTCTGATGTATGATCCTTTGTCTTGATAATAACTGTGTAAACGTATATAACGACTTCTAACAAGTGAAACAGTCTTCAGAATTTTCTGAAAGACTCTCTCCCAGGTTATAATCCTCAAGTTGGCTTGAATAAAATTCTCTATTTCTTCTTTAGATCGACTATTGATTAATTTTTTCGTCAACACCCACAATCCACCTACTCAACGCTAGTCATTATTAACTCTGTGGTGTTCAAATTTCCAAATCTTTTCCTGGTCATATATGAATTAATACTTTTTCAAAAAAGTGGAATCATATTTTATATAATGCTGTATAACCTACCATAATTTATTTGAACAACTCACCAGTTGTTTGACATGTTCAGCTTTTTCCTAGTAATCCTCTATTTTTAAATAACTTGACTGTTCCAACTAATCCTCGTTTCCAGCACTTAGAGTAGAACTATTTGACTGATAATGGATTATAAAGGAAAGAAAGCTCCTCCCTACCCCCCCAGTTCTTTAAGGCACACAAAATATCAATGGCTAACCACGAGGGTTTTGAGTATCTACTATGTGTCAGGCACTGTTCTAAATTCTTAACATGTATTATCTCATTTAATCCTCACCAAAATCCAAGGAAGGTGGTGAGAGGTGGGTCATTCTCCCCATCTTCCAGATGGGGAAGTTGAGACACAGGATAGATCCAATGCTTGCCCAAGGCCACACAGCCTGTGAGTACCAGTGCCAGGATTCAAACCTGGATATTGTGACAAAAAGTTCTCGGCACACTGCAGCAGGAAGAATCCACATCCTTGTGGACGCTCAGGAATATCCACATAGGAACAGCTCTTAGGCAGCCTTGGCCCCTCCAACATTTGCTTCAAATACCTGGTACGGTCTGACTGTATACTCCTCTAAATTTCTTACTACCCCTGCCATTCCCTTCCCTTCTCCTCTCCAGGACTAACTCAGTAACAGAGACAGCTGATACTAGGCATATGTGCCCTTATCTAAAACCTGTTGCGGGCATTGGTAATCAATCACGCTCTTTTTTCTGATGGGTCTTAACTGATCCTCATAATCTTTCTTAATACAGTATTCCAAGCACCCTCTATCAATCTATCAAAGTTGACATGTGAGCCTTTTTGCCATCTCTACTCTAGACTTTCCAGAATAGGAACTTTACGTTATTCAACACTTCAATAAAAATTTTAAAAATAATATCGACAACAATAACTAACATTTTGTATGCTTCTAACATGCTTCAGGCACTGTACTCAGTGGTTTATGTGTATTCTCTCCTTTAATCCTTACAAGGGAGATATTTATAATACCCATTTCTCGGATGAGAAAAGTAAGGCACAGAGAGCTTAAACAATGCATAAAAAATTATACTGCTACTAAATGGTGGAGGCAGGATTGCAAACTGTGGAGTTTGACGGACAACATACTGGTAACCACCAGGCGACATGCCCCTGGCCCCCTTCCAATCTGTATCTCAAGGCTCCATGCAGTGCGGGGCATGTGATAAGTACACAACCAGCATTTTGTAAATGAATGAATGCACACGTAAATGAATGAACTGACTCAAGGTCTGGCTCCAAGGTGGAGGGCAAGGTGAGATCAGCCTCTGAGGGGGCTGGGCTGTGGGAGACAGTTTCTGACTCAGACCCAGCTCCCAAACCGGGCAGGAAGAACTGCCTCCCTGCTTCTACGCCTGAGATTCAAACCTTCCAAGATTATAATTATCCCGCTCGCCCCGCCCACGGCCCTGCTTCTCCATGGAGCCACCGCTCACGGCCTGGGGGCTCCGGAGGAGAGGGGGCGGTTGGGGGTTGGCAGAAGGGGGGGCCTCAGGGCTTCTCTTAGAGAGAGGGAGGGAGGAGCAGGAAGAGGCTGCAGCCCTGGAGTGGGGCAAGGAAGCCACGGAGTGAAGGACCCACAGGTCACCAGGGATCCCCTCGCACCCTCAGTTGATCCGGGAGGCGGGGCACACAGGCAGCGTGGCGAGCTTGCGCCCTGAGAGCCGGGATTCAGTGGGCGTGGCCCTGAGAAGCAGTGGGACCTCAGGCGTTCATTTCCTCTATCCCGGCCTCCTTTGCCCCATCCTGAAAGTGCCAGAGGAGCTAGATCATCTCAGGTCCTCTGAGCCAAATGTTCTCTAACTGGCACATTTCTTGTTGTAAAGGAAACAAGTTTGCATCATCCTCCATCCACCCCCACCCTCGCTCTCAGCTTGCATCCAGCTGGCACTTTGGTACAGACTTCCTCTGCCCCTCAACATCATTTTCACCACCCAGTGCTTATGTCAGTTACCTACGGCCATTAGTCAGTTTCAATCTCTCCCCCACCAGGCACTTACAAGGAGGCCATAAGGACCGGCACCAGAAGTTATTTGGGTGTGTGTTTTAATATCAATAAATCATTCATTATGCATTCTCACCTTCGTTTGTGGTCTTTATGGCCACCCTATGGAAGGCACCCTGCAAATGCTAGTGGGGAACCTCATGGGCTTTGCAATCAAACAGGCTGAGTTTGATACCTGGTTCCCACGCTTACCACCTGTGTGGCTTTGGGTATCCCCAGGGTAAATCCCCACTTCCCAGAGCCTCAGTTTCCTCATATGTCCAATGGGGGTTGGCCAGGTGCAGAGGTTAACAGGTATATGTTACTCAATGTACAGTAAGTATTAAATGTTACTTCAATTATCACTTTCCCAAGTGCTAAGAGTTGTTTCCTACTCAAGACTAGGCAGGTACGCAAAGGGCCCCCAAGGAACAACATCTTGTGAACCCCAAGGTGCCGCCTTGAGCATCTGAGCACACAGCATGTTACAAAGAGGTGAATAAACACCTATTCAAAGGGAGGGGAGCAGGTGACGTGGCTGTGGCTTGAAGCCCTGTCCCACCTCATGCTTGAAATGTCTACCTCTCTGAGCCTCAACCTCCTCACCCATACCGTGGGGTACTAACAGAACCTAGCACAGAGGCCGTTCGGAGTTGAGATGGGAAGCACCTAGCACAGGGCCTGGTTTACAGTAAATAACTAATGTCAGCTGTAGCTATCATTAAAGGGGAGACGTTAGCATCTGGACCACCCAATGGATCAAACAGGCCACATTCAGTGTTCACATCCTGTGTAAGTGGATTAAGAAAGAGAACAGGAAAGGAGAGAGGGGTCCTCTGGGAGCACTGGTCTAGCCCGAAGTGAACCTGGAGGGGTGGGCTGCCAAGAATCTGTAGCTTTTCTAGCATTTCCATCTGACCACAGCCAGCTGCTCTGCATCTCCTTTTAGGCTAAAACAGGGAAAGAGGAAGAAACCACAGCAAGAGAGATCCATGGTGGACACAAGGGAGAATTTCCTGACAACAGTGGAAGGCATGGAATTGCAGGGCGAGGGCAGTGAAGCACCGCTGTCATCCTCATTTCTGAAGCAAATCCCTCATCCCTCTAACTCCTCTTGACCCACCAGCTTCAGTGGCAGCTGCGTGTCTGGATCCATGCACCTGACACCATCCCTCCTAGGCTCCCGTGTCCCTCCATGTTTCTGTCTCAGGTATTTTTGCAGAACTACAGACATTCACCCCCTTGTGTCTCCATGCACAGAGCAGCCTGGAATTGCAGAGGAGTTACACCCGGAGGCAACCATCAACCATCATGGATAAATGCCCAGGATCCCGTGCTCTGGAGGGACAATTCTGAAGTACATTCTAGTGGCTCCTCAAAGGGTCCCAAAGGCCCCAAGGACCAGGTGTCCATAGTTCAATAACACACCTTTTATTGGCTTCCTCCCTCTCAGGACACACCCCCTACTCTCTCCCTCCTGGGGTCCTCTCCCAAATAAAACACCAGCACCCATGTCCTTGTCTCAGGTTGAGCTTTCAGAGGAGCTTCAACGTACATAAATCTACAGTGACATCACCGCTGTACCTGCTCCAAGACACCCTTGCTGACCTCTTCCCCAGGCCACTTGATCCTAGGTCTCCTGCTCTGTCCAACACCTGTGGGGCATCTGCACGGTCAATCCCATCCCATCCCACTGTCACAGTGATTTTGTGAACTTGCTCTGCATTAAGCTCCAAGATACTTCCAACTGAGACAGTCTCCCCATCATCAGAGGGGTCTAGTGGCTCAAGGCACACCTTATTTTTTTGCAGCTGTGATCATCGTTATCAACAACACATGGGCTCCAGTGGCCTCTGCATTGACATTTTGCTTTTCTAGAAGGTAACAGTGCTGCGTAGAAAAAACAAAGTTGAGAATTAACTTGATTACCTGATTCTTAACTATTACCTGTGGATTCAATAAAGGAATAGTTACGTGAATAATGACATACTCAATAGACTACTCTGTAGCCATTTGTGATTTTAAATATTTCATTATAATAATAATTTTTACTGAGCACTTAGTATATACCACACACTGGGCTAAAAGCTTTTACATGCATTTTCTCATTTAATCCCCACAACAACCCTATAATATAGGTACAGGTATTATTATCATTATTATTGTTATTCCCATTTTACAAATGAAGAAATTGAGTCTTTATAAGATCGTCAACTAATGCTCATAATGTAATACTGAGGCAAAGGGTAAAATGGCTTTTTCAGTATATGTCAACTATGTTTAATTATATATATGAAAGGAAAAAAGACTAAAAGGTAATGTATTAAAATGTTAGCTATTGTTGTCTCTGGATGATGGGATTATAGGTAACATTCCTTTCCTCCGAGTATAACTTGCTTGGTGATTATGGGCAATTCACACCTTCAGGTTGGGTTTCTGCTGCTCTCTCTTCTCCTCCATGAGATGTAGGTTGGGTCTCCACGGCTCCATCTTCTCATCCATAAGAAACAGATGCCAGTCCCAAAACCCTGAGAGCCCTCCCAGATGAAACATCCCAGGACTCTCCAATTTCAGTGTCAAGAGAGGAAATTACCAAGAACTAAGGCCCAGCATACCAGAGAGGCTGCAGCAACTATGCTGGGTCAGATCACTGAAAGCACTCACAAGACTCCAGCAAAGCAAGAGTCATGAAAGACTTCGTTACAAGCAAAGGATGCAGAAAATAAGAGAAAGGAAACTCAGAGCCACTCTAGGAAGACCCATAATGCCCCTCTTGGTCACACAGAACTAGCCTGGTCTCGGGACCACGAACCACCTAACAGTATGTGGGAGATCTCAGCCTCAGGGATGCCAAGGCATAAGTTCCCATGAGACATTTGTTCGTTTTGCCTCCCTCTGGTCACAAAGACAAAACTGGGCTGAGTAACTGGCATAATAAACTGAAAGCAGGTGCACACCATTCATCTACGTTTTTCTAACAAACTGTGCAGCAAGTTCGTACACGGCACTTCCAGGCGGTTTTGGACTTCGGACAGCACACTATAAATCACTGATTAATACATCCCATCCCTTCTTGGCCAAGTCCATGGTTCCAGTGTCTCTGGAGATAAGCACAGAGTTACACAGACCAGCTGCAAGTTGGCCCTATCCTTACAAAGGCTGACAGTGAAGATCAACCTTCTGGCCCCCTGAAGTCACACCCAGCCATGCTCCAGATGAGAACAGGGCCAGTTGTGTATGAAATCTCCTGTTCATGGAGGAAGCACTTAGATATGTCCTCCTGAAGCCTGAGTCCAGACTGGAGAGTCTCTTTCAGTAACCTCTGACCCTGATCCTGGCAAAGTGGGAGTGAGGGAGGTGAGGATGGAGACTGTATTTTCCTGCCTCCTTACCACTCCCCATAAAAGCCCTCTGTCAACATCCCATAGTCCGACAGATAGAGAAAGCTTGGGTTGGAGGGGGAACCGACCAACCTGCATTCCATCTTCATTCAATAAATATTTATTAACTATGCCCCCTGTGTCAAGGGCTGTGCCAGATGCTGTAGAGTCCATGGGACTAGGCAGAGCCCATCCATATTTACGTGGGACTTACAGTCTAGTAGGGGAGACAGGTAACAATATTCAAACAAATACATAAATATACAATTTCAAATCCAGGCTGTTGTGACAGAGAATAAAGGGGGTTAGAACCTGCAGGAGATGAGGCCAAGAGGGAGTGACACTCTCTAAGGGACTGATGTTTAAGCTGAAACCTGAAGGACTGACACAGACGAAGAGTGAGGGGAAGGGCATTCCAGTCGGAGGGAACAGCATCTGCAAAGACCCTAAGGAGGGAATGCTTGGTAAGTTAAAGGAAGATGATGGAAGGCTGGCATGACTGGAAGGCAGTGGGAAGCAGAGAGAGAGATGGGAGATGAGGAAGGAATGATGAAAATGCTGGACCCTGCAGTCACAGTGAGGAGTTTGGATCTTATTCCAGGTGTGATGACGTCGTAAGTTGGGTTCTCCAAAAGCAGAGCTTGAGACAAGGGTTTAGTGCAGGTGGTTTAATGGGAGATGATTTCAAGAAGTAGGAATGAGGTTGTGGAAAGATTTGGTAGGGAAAGCCATATACATGTTCACCATCA
Organism: Grampus griseus; assembly: GCF_964374135.1. Lineage (NCBI taxonomy): Eukaryota > Metazoa > Chordata > Mammalia > Artiodactyla > Delphinidae > Grampus > Grampus griseus. Next base: position 30,787,334 of record NC_139008.1, on the reverse strand, counting down.
AGATGACTGCTGGGGTTCCTTGATGCTGCCAGGACTTCTGAGAGGCAAGCAGGGAGCCTCCCAGAAATTTCCTCCTAAAGGAGGGAGGGTAGCATATTTATCTACCAGCTCCCTTCCCCGTTGGTTGATGGTTGTTCCCTTGGCTCTTTTCTCTGCACTTCTGCACTTTTGCACAGATTGAGCAGGTTCTGGCAACATCTGAAAAGGCTCCAGGGAAGAAAGCAGAAGATGCTGGACACAGTCTTCAGGTGGACAGCTGTGAGCAAGTGAGTCTCAGCTCAGAGGAGGACCATGGGGATAAGATGCAGGCACGGGGGACCTTTGCCGCCAATAGAGAGTCTCAGAAAGTCTTTAAGCAGGAGAAACCCATCTGATATGCAAGTGAGATGGTGCCTGCCTAGCTGTGCACACAAAGGAACAAGAAGAATCTGACATGTATTAAGCACCTACTGCATGCACCAGTACTGGGAGCTTTATACCCATTATCTTTAACTCTTCACAACAGGAATGATAATTCCCATCTTATGGATGTAGAAACTGAGGCTCAAGTGAGCAAAATAATTTGCAGGAGGTCTCACAGACAGGGAGCAATGGAGCTGGGAGCCCTTAGCAGCCCCCCACTGCTCTTGTCTGAGGCTGCATGGGGGCCCTGCCACTGTGCTCTTGTCTGGGAGGCTTCACTCCCATAGGTTCTCTCCAGCACAGGCAGCACTATGGAGCCAGCTCTCAAGAGCCCCCAGGCCCTGCATTTTGACTTTCTGCCCCTGCAGGTGCTTGCCTCCCCCACATGCAGAACTGTGCCGCCACAAAGACTAATTATAAATGCCGGGTATTTATAGTGAGTTTCTCCACCCAGTGCTTCCAGCACCTCAAAGGAACTATTTACAGAATCCTCCCAGCACCTCGGAGAGAAAGGCAGAGCCTAGGAGGAGAAACTGAGGTGAAGAGAGTGGGCTGATGTCTCCCAGAGTAAGGACCCTCAGCCAAGGAGGACTTGCAGGGTGTCCTCTGAGGAAGCTCTGGGATTTGACCAGACAGCTGTCAGGGAGAGAGAGAGAATGAGAGAGACAGAGAGAGAGACTGAAAGAGAGAGAAGGGGAGGGAGAGGGAGGGGAAACCCATGACTGCACACTTGCCTGTGGCCACGGACTGGGCCATTTCCAAGCATCAGCCCATTTCCTCTGAGCCTTGATATTCTCATCTGTAAAATGGGGCTATGATTGTACTGTCTCCCAGGCTTGTGAGATATAAATGAGCTTAAACAGGTAAAGAACAGAACTTGGCAAGGAGTAAACCTCACTAAGTGTTAGCTATTTATTGTTACCATTATTATCATCCTCATGACTAACCCAGTAAAGCAGGTAAATGATATGCACTGGGTGTGAACTTCAGAAAGTTAATAATAACAATAATTAAGATTTCCAAGTGTTTCCTCTGTAATGTATGGTTGTGCCATGAGGCTATTTGGGAACCAAATTAATAAAGGCAAAGGTAGGTGGTTTCTTGATGCCTCCACTCAGACAAGAGGAAAAAGAAAAGAAAAAAAGGAGATGGGCAGGGGACACACAGAAACTTGTTTCTGGTCCGATGCTTATGGTCAAAGAACAGTGACCCACAAAGCACGCGACAGATGAGTTGGGAGAATTTCCTGAGACAGGAAATTAGGACAAGATCTTTGGGAGCTGCTGCACACCCAAACCTCCTGCCTTGTAACAGGGGCCAAGCCAAGAGCTAACTGTGGGTCATCCAAGGGGTCAGCTGTCTGCTAGGTTCCAGTGCCTAATCGACAGGACTCTAGAGGTTACACAAAAATGTGCAAAATGGGGCAATTACCTCCCACTCTGCCAAGACACAATGAGGATTAAATGAAAACATGTGTACAAGTTTCCTGGAACATGGTGGGTTTTCCAAAAATGGTCACCGCCGTTAGAGCCCTGCATTTTCATTACGATTCGTCTCGTAGCCGGTCTTCAGCATTTTTATATACCCCAACATAATTCAAACTCTAAAGAAGGACATAGGCAGGAAAAGATAAAAGGGTCCTCCTCCCTTCCCACTCTCCACCCAAAATGACACTGATACTGTTGCTACTGTTTTTGTTTTCTTAGTAGGGGCAGAAATCCTCAATCCATAAAGTCAAGAGTGTCAGTCCTCTCCTGGGATGGGCAGTGACCCTGGGCAAGTCACTTTCCCTCTCTGGGAAATGGCCTCTTCTGCACACAGAGGAAGCTGGGCTAGTCCAGGTGTTCCCAAATTGGACTAGCAGAATCTCAGTCCCTGGGAAATTTGAAAAATCCCAATGCCCAGGCCACACCCCAGGCCATGAATCAGGTGGATCCCAGGCATCAGTGTGTTTTAAAACTCTCTAGGTTGTTTCAGTGAGCAGCTACGGTTACAGGGGACTAACCCAGGACCTCTAACGTCAGTGTGCACACACACTGCCCTAGGTCTGGGCGAAAATGTAGATTCTGGTTCAGCAGGTCTAGAGCAGGGCCTGAGGTTCTGAATTTCTAACAAGCTACCAGATGATATCTAGCTGCTGATCCAGGGATCCTGTTTGGAGCAGGGAGGGAACTGACCACTGGTTGAAAAAATATGTTAGCCTTGGAATACTCTCTTCAAAGAAAATTTTGCATGGTTGCATATTTAACAAAACTGGTCTGGTTGGGACTTCCCTGGTGGTCCAGTGGTAAAGACTCTGTGCTTCCACTGCAGGGGGCATGGATTCAATCCCTGGTCGGGGGGAACTAAGATCCCACATGCCGTGCGGTGCAGACAAAAAAAAATGGTCTGGTTGAAGTAAGGGATCAGAAACAGGGATCTCACACTCAGACTGACCCCCAACCCCCTGTTAGGCAGAATCATGGCCCCCCCAAAGATATCATATCCTAATCCCCAGAACTTGTGAGTGTATTCTGTTACACTGCAGTGGGAAATTGAGGTTTCAGGTGAAGTTAAATGTTGTTAACTAACTTTAAAATAGGGAGTGTAGTGTGGATTATCGAGGTGGGTCCAATTAATCAGAAGGAGTCCTCAAAAGTGGAAGAGGGAGGCAGAAGAGGTCAGAGTGATGATGTGTGTGAAGAACTCAACCTTCCACTGCTGGCATTGACGACAGAGGCAAGAGCCATGAGCCGACGAAGGCAGGCAGCCTCTAGAAGCTGAAAAGGATGAGGAAACAGATTCTCCCCTGGAGGGTTCGAAAAGAATACCTTGATTTTAGCCGAGTGAGACCTGCACCAGACTTCTGACCTCCAGGACTGTAAGGTAAATTTGTGTTTTTTTGTAAGCCACTCAGTTTAAGTTGTTACAACAGCCATAGGAAATTAATAAACCCCCTGATGCATCTTCTCTAAAGATCTAGATCACTGAAAAACAGCTGGGCTAGGTAACCTTCATCACCTGGGTCCATGGGGCTGAGATGTTCTAAGGCCCCACACAGCTACCTCCTAGGCAGTGAGTATTCCAGGGCTTGCTGACACATCCTGGTCTGGTGGTATCAACTTTCCTGGAATTCCAGAGCCCCTACTGCCCCCCTTTCTGGCAGGAGGGGAACCCCTGGTAGCCTCCTCAGCAATGAAGAAGTTATTTTCAGCTGAGCAGATGAATATTTCAGCAAGGAGCAACTTGGAAGTGTCTCCTGGCTCCCCAGGGGAGACCTCTGTTCCTCTCCTTGTCGTGTACCTGGTCAGATTTAGCCTAACACCTGCCCACTCCCCACTGCCATGGTACCCAGAGCATCTCCAGTCCAACCAACCAGCCCAGGGCAGGACAGGCGCTGGGGAGGAGACCCCAAGTCTGCCCCAGTCTGGTCTCCCCTACCCCAGAGGCGGGGTATTGCACTGTTCTGTAGGAGAACAGATGGGTGGAGGTCTTGGGGGTGGGGCAGAAGGGTCCTGGAACCGATGAAGTCTCAACAAAAGGCCAAAACAGTGCTTCTCAGCCCTGCTACACACTAGATTCATCCAGGAAACGTTTAAACTCATGATGCTCAGACTGCTGCACCCCAAACCAATTAAAACAGAATTTCTGGGTGGCCTTTTTTTTTTTTTAATCTCAATGTGCATTCAGGAGTGAGACCACTAGATCATGGTTCTCAGAGTGTGGGTCACAGATCAACAGCATCAGCATCACCTGGGAGCTTGTTAGAACTGCAGACTCTCAGGCCCCACCCTAGACCTGTCGAATCAGACCTTGCATTTTAACAAGGTCCCCATGAGAGTCCTTGGCACATTAAATTTGAGAAACACAACAGCGGAGCATTATAGGCAAGACTGCTGGCTCTGGGGCAGACTGCCTGAGTCTGTGCAATATCTCCACGGTCTCACAGTCATGAGGCTTTGGGCAAATAACAACCTCTGAGTTCCTCCTTTTGACTTTCTCCCACATCCCACAGGGGAGGTCAAGTCAGGAAACCTCAGGGGCCCAAAACTGTCCACGGAGACTGGTAGGAAAATCCAGGAGAACCCACAGCCTGTCTTGGAGAAAGAGATTCAGGTGGATCCTAAAGCTGAAACGTTTAAGAGGACCTCCTGAAGAAAGTGAATACGAAATTCTAAACGTAAAATCCGGTGCATTCGGAAATGGATCCCATTTAAAGCGTTCTGCCCTCTGTCTGTTTAAGCGACTACCCTCATCCCATCCTACGTCCTGACTTCCAGTTTCAAAAAAGTAGTCTCGGTGTGTATATAAATGGATTTACAACCTTGGCCTCAAGAAAAAAATTAACCCATCCGTAGTAGCTGAAAAATAATAGAAGCTTCAGGATATTCAAGAGAAGGATTACAGAGAGTCAGCACTTAATTGAAGCTCCTCCATTGATGTCATCAGAGAGCTGGAAGAACGTTGGAAAAGCCAGGGCTTCAGAGGGAGAACCAGGCAGCTCTCCGAAGAATCTTAAAAACAGGAACAAGGATTTCTCAGTTTGCAGGGCTCTCTGGAAGCGGGCCCTTTCAGATGAAGGCAGTCAGGCTATACTTAGAAAGAGACGCATGGCGAAGAGCAGTTCTGTTACTATAAATTCATTTCCAAAAGCCAAACATATGCGTGCGCACACACATAAATACCATATATATGGAGGAGATAAATGGGCATATGACATTTAGCCCTTCCTAAATTGGGAAATATATAAAATTACTTTTTTTTTTTTTTGCTAGTGTGGCAATAAGGAAGGAACACATCTAATTCCAATTAGATCGATCTGTTAGAGAGTAATCTGTATTCCTGAGTGTAGTTCATTCATTCATTCACTCGTTCAGTCTGCAAATAGCTGAGAGCTTCCATGTGCCAGTGATACGATTCCAGTCTTCATAGGCCTGCAGTCCAGTGCCCACATCTCAGAGTGTGGTCCTAGACTAGCAGCATTGGCTTCTGTGGGAGCTTGCTAAATGCAGATTCTCAGGGCCCATTCTACACCTACTAAATCAGAATCTGTATTTTAGCAAGCTCTCTCAGGGACCCATATGCACATTAAGGCTTGAGAAGCACGGATCTAGTACAACCTAATTTCTAAATTTGCTCAGCCACAGAAGAAAGTTGCCTGCATTACAGATTTCACACATGACCCACAGATAGGGTGTCATTAAATGGAGAGATTAATAAAGCTGGCTCTGTCCAACCCAATCACTACCCCCAGCAGTGCAGATTATGAACCTAAGACATTGCTGATTTACATCATTGCAGAAGACCATGGAAATCAGCAACAGCAATAAGGGAAACTGGGGAGGTATTACACAACCCAGTAATGGGTTTCATGATTCATCAGTGCCCATGAGTCTGGGGACGCTCTCAGGAAGGAGGAGATGGGTTCAAGTTGCAGGGTAAGAGGGTTTGGAGGGAGTTTCTTGGTATAGAAACTGGAAAGTGTCAGATTCCAACTCTGACACTCAAGCCCACTAAATGGATGGATTGGCTCCAAGATCGGCAGGGTAACAGATGGAAGTGGAAGGAAAAAATATCATTTTCCCCAAACTTGCTGAGTCCGATGAAGATGTTGGAAGATTTGGATGCAGCCAGCATGATTAATCTTACCAACTTTACCTTGAGTTTCATTTTTGGTGGGGGAATGGCATCAGCTTAAAAGTTAATTACAAGCAAGAAACAAATCATGCAGCTGATGTGCACATTACAAACAAATTAAGTTCTTAAAATAGGCAACACACCACTTGGAACAATGGTTTATGAGTCCAAGGGTGTATGAAAATAATTGCTGATGGTGAGCAAACTAGTAGCTAAGATATGCAAATTAAATGAGGGCAAACTGCAGATATTAACCAAAAAGGAGAAACATGGTCAACCTCTCATTTTGTAAACAACAAGCCAAGAGGAATGATCCAGGATTCAACCCCCTGTGGAGTGAGGAGGGAGGCTCCTGATAGAAACAGGGCTCCCCAAATATGTAGAAGCAGCCGGAGTGCTGGGAATCAGGGCAAGAGGAGGGGCTGCCAGCAGGGAAAGCTCAGCTCAAAGCTGGCAGGCAGCATCCCACCACAAAAGGGTAAATTCAGAGGTGTGTGGGAGAGGAAGTTTCAGTTGTAGAAAGATAGAAATTAAGTCCAAAGTCTTCATCATGAAATGAGGAAACCAAGCACAGAGAGGGAAGGTAATTGCCCCAAATCACACAGCAAGTGTTACAGCCAAGACTTGAACCCTAGTCCCCTCCAGGTTATACTTCCCTCTCATTCAGCAGGGATTACAAATTCATGTGCCTACAGAGTCAGGCAGGCAGTGAAAATGCAAGATGCTGGCCTGATGTGGGAGATTCTAGGCCAGCACTGTCCTATACAAATCCAATGGGAGCCAGATTTATGAATTAAAATTTTCAGGAGGACGTCTCAATTTGGACTCGTCACATTGCAAGTGCTCAATCGCCACACGTGGCTACTGGCTACCTCAATGGATAGCACAGCTATAGGGAGTGGTGGGGAATGTTTAAAAACGGGAGATGGGATGATACATCTATAGGAGACACCTGCCACAACCCCAACTAAGAGGGTTAAGACCACAGCATCGTGCTACCCAGAACACATCGGAGAATTAGAATGTGGGCCACCAATTTTACAACCTCTACCTTACACTGAGCTACCCCAGAGAAAGAGCAACTTCATTAAATAATCGTCTTAAGCATCCTTAGGAACCTAGTTATTGTCAACCACCTCCAGTGACAAGTCCAAGTCCCAGCTCTGTCACTCCTCCATTATTTGAAACTTAGTGAGTTCTCTGAGCCTCAGTCGTCTCATCCAAAATGAAGCACCTCTTTTCATGGGCATGTTTTAAGGGCCCAATGAGAAAATTAAATGGAAAAGCAAGTCGTACATGTCAAAATAACACACAAACATAACGATCGCTACTGGAACATTCTCAGAGAATAGGGCATGGCATAATGATGGCATCTGAACCTCACCTGCAGCTGTCACTGGAATTCCAGGCCCTGCCCATCCACATCCTGTCCCTGAAGCTTGGAAGAGCCTTCTTCACTAAGAGTTTTCTGCCTTTCTGGTCACCTCGTACCCAGTACAATCCACACCCGCCTGAAACCCTGGACACTAATTCACTTATTCATTCAGCAAACACCATGGAGCATCCATCTTGCTTCAGGTTCTGGGAACTGAGACTAGAGAGTGTAGTGGACACCACTGGTGCTCCACCCACCACTTCTACTAGTTCTCTGTGCTCATTCCCCAGCTTCTACGTGCCCAGTTCACTCCCACTACCTTCTTGGAAGGACTGTCTTTGAGCTGCAGGATCCCCGTCACTCATATCTCAGAGCTGTAGAAGTGCCTGTGAGTTGACATCCCCAATGACTCATGGGGGCAGGAATGTATAAGCCCAGCCCGCCTTGACTTGAGGTGGGTCAGACTCTAAGAAACCATTTACCCTCCAGAGCTCCCTGCAGGATGAGGCTATGGCTAGACTCGGTCCGAAATCTCATCTTTGGCTACTTTCCTTTCCCTGTCCTGCTTCCCCATCCCTGTCAGTTTTCTCCTCGGAGTACTTTCCTAATAAATCACGTGCAATGCATCTGCATCCCAGGGTCCGAGTCTGGGAGAACTTGACCAAGGACACAAATATTCTTACACAGTCCCTGCCCTTAAGGAGCTCTCCAGCTAACTGGAGAGGCTGACATCCACAAACCTGAAAACGCTTGATTTGCCAGGATTCCTTTTGGAGAAAGTGCTATATTTGTTTGGAAGGAAGTCTTAATAAATTCACTGGGGGCAAAATTGATTACCTACACGCATCAGTGCTGCTGGTGCCAAGACCTGAAGAGAAGAGGATGAAATTGCCCTGCATGAGAAGATGAGAGGGATGTGTTTGTTCCCCAGAGCAGAAAATGAAGGAGCATGCCAGGCATGGAGGGGAGGCCAGGGGCAGTGTGATGTGTTATATGATGCCTCTCATCTTCAGCAAGTTAGCAAACCAGCATGCAGGCACAGGGGCTGGGAATGGAAGAGCCCACGAGGAACTAAGCCTTTGACAAATCATGGGGAGGGCTTTGGACCATCTGAGGCCATGGAATCAGGGACATTTGGGGCAAGTTTGAAAGCTGTCACCACTGCCCACCAGGAAGATGGCAGTAGCCTCCTAAGTGGTCCCCTGCTTCTATGTCTGCCCCCTCCTACACTGTCAGTTCCCCACCAGCAGCCAGAATGAACTTTTAAACTGCAATTAGGTCTTGACATCTAAATTTATAAAGTCCCTGAGTCCAGGTCATGTCATGCCTCTGTTTAAAACGCTCTGATGGCTTCCCATTGCATTTAGAAAAAAAATCCAGAGTTCTTCTCCTGGCCTTCATGACCCTATAAGATCCTTGTTTCTGTTCCTTGAACAGATCCGTCTTGCCACCACCGCAGAGCCCTTGCACTGGCTATTTGCTCTGCCTAGACCACTCTCTCAACCCCCAGATCTTCCTAGGGCTAGGTGCTTCTCATCATTCAGTTCTCAGCTCAACTATCACCTCCTTACTCAAGTCTTTCCTTACCATTCTGTGTATTTTAGCACCTCCCCCTCAATCTATACCACGCAATTCTGTATCAGTTTCTTCAGAACATTTGCCATCCTCTGAACTTGCACTACTGGTTCATGTGATCACTTGTATATTATCTCTCTATCCCCAGAATATAAGCCTCATGAAGGCAGGGACCTTATCTTATTTACCAATGTGTCTACAGAATCCAGCACATAGTTGATGCTCAATAAACACTTGTTGAGTGACAAAATGAGCTTCTAAGGGACAAGGGAGCCCTGACTGGCATTTGGATGGCATAAACAAGTGATACTGACATAACCGTGCATAAAGGAAGGATGTCCCAAGTTCTGTGAGAGCAGAGAGGAGACAGAGAAGGTTCTCCAGAAGAGAGGCTATTTGAGCTGAGGCTTGATATGCTGGCCTTAGCTTTGTTCAGAATGCTCTGATTTTTCCTCAAAAGCACAAAGCTCCTTCTGATTCAAGCCTCTCATAGATGCTGTTCCCTGTTTCTGGGAAGCTCTCCTCCATTCTTTACCTGGCGAATTTCTGTCCATGTTCCAGGTTTCAGCTTATATGCCTCTTGCCCAGCCAAGCATTCAGTCCTTGACCCACTCCCATCCAAATCAGTTCTCCCTCCAAGCATCCTATCTTCATCATTCTTAGCACTTACTCTGGATATTCTCTGTTTCATGTCTGGCTCTCCCCATTAGATTATCAGCTCATGAGGGCAGGACTATGTCTTCTTCACTGTTGTATCCTCAGCACCTAGGGTTCTGCGTAGCATAGCACATAGTAGATGTTCAATAAATCTTTGTTAGTGAATAAGTCAGTGGGAGCCCACATGGAAGAGAGAGGAGGACATTCCCAGCGCAGCTAGGAGCATATGCAGAGTCAGTAAGCCTTGGTGCATTTGGGAAGTCATACATCATTCAGTGTGCCAAAAGAATAATGTGTACATGGAGAAAAGGCATAGGACAGGGTAAAAGAAGCAGGGAGATGTGAGGCCTGGATGGGATTTTCCATCACCACTGTTTTCCCTGCCAGTTAGACAGGTCCCTACACTTACTGTCCCATCTGCATCTTTGAGTGATGAAGGAAAGACTGGGTTTGTTTTCCAAGGTCTCTTGAGATAAGGGAAGAATCTTGTGAGAAATCTTCCATGTGCCAAGAAGGAAAAAGATACAGAACGAGGGAACAGCTAGCTACTCTAATGAATCGCAGGTCTCCATGGGTCTGTGCCAGCAAGATCAGGCAACACACTTGCCTCAAAAGTAGAGATCCAAACAAAACCCAAACAAGTTTAGGTCAACTTGAGTCACTTTGAATCACCTAGTTTTCTCCCGTGATGATAACTTTCTGAAATAGTCTATGTTGGGGAAAGATGATTGGATGGAATATGTTCAAAGTGAGGAGATTCTAGGGCAGGGAGATTTATGTATTTATTATTTATGTATTTATAATAACTCCAGTGGGAGAAGATTTGGGCCCCAAGACGCCTACTGTAGTGATCATCAGCACTGTTCTGCCAGATGTTTTCGGTTTCCGCCTCCCTAGCTCACGGTGGGGTTAACACTTCCTGAACGCTTTATGGTTGAGTGGGGCACGGTGACTAGCCCCACACAAGGAGTTGGGAGATGAGTGATATGTGTCACCTCTGAACTGGGGCATTTAAATGACAATGTAAGACCTTCCTCAGCTCTCTTTACCTTGGTCTTTCCCCAGGATACACCATTATTTCTGTTTAACTTCCCTCTTCTCTCTCCTCCCCTCCCCTCAATCTAGGGAGAAGACTCACTCATCTTAAACTCCAGTTATTGCAACTATTTGGAAGTTCTTCTGAATCCTGTTAATTATCCTAGAGGCTGAGATGTTTGAACACTAAAGTCAAGCACTTGCAGACTTTCTTCTTTACACTGTCCCATATATATTTTTTTCCCTCCCCCTAGGAAATAGCCCAGCCATCTGTTTAGACTGGAGTAAGGGGCATGGAGAGAGAATGGAATGAAGAGAAAGTACATCAATTAAGATTTCAAAAATACTGTTGATCAATTTTCAAATTCACTGACTCTTTCCTCTGTCATCATTACTCTGTTAACCTCTTGCTGTGAACCCTTTGCTTGGTTGTTTTATTTTGGATATTGTTTGTTCTGGAGCTAGAATCTCCATTTGTTTCTTTCTTATTCTTTCTGTTTTTGGCTGAGATTTCTTAACGTTTCATTTATCATGAGCAGATCTTCCTTTACATCATGGAGCATAGTTACAACAGTTACTTTAAAAATCCTTGTCTGCTAATTCCAACTCCTGGGTCATCTTGGGCTCAGCCTCCAGAAGACTGTCTTTTCTTTTGAGAATGGGTCACATTTTATTTGTTTGCATTTCAAGTAATTTTTGGATTGTATCCTAAATATTTTGAATGTTATGTTGTGGAGACTCTGGATTCTGTTCTATTTCCCCCCTAAAGAGTGTTGATTTTTTAAAATTTGTTTTAGGAGGCAATTAACTTGGTTGGAACCAAATTGCAAACGCTACCAGTTGGGAAGCAGCCCAGTTCTCAGTTCGTCTCTTTTAGCCTCATCTGGGCTCCTTAGGGTTTGCTGTGTGCAAAGATGCTTCAAAAGTCAGCCAGATTTGGGAGGAATTTATCTACAGATCTGAGGCTCCCCATTTCTGACTCTTTTCCTGTGACAGCAATTGTCCATAACTCTTCCTCTGGGTCTTCGGGTACAGGTTTTCTATTGGGGTTTCAGCCCCTACCATCCACCCTGCAGGTAGTTGGGTTTTTAATATTTTATCCAGAGTTTATATTTGTTATCTGTGGCAAGATCAGTTCAACTGGCACTTACTTGGCCATTACCAGAGCAAAATTCTATATTTCACTTAAGAAAGGATTTTAAGCTCTTAAAGATAATAAATAATAAATCAAAATTAAATTATCTCATAATAAAGAACAAGCCTTTATATATATATATACACACACATACACAGATGTGTGTATATATATACGCCTATATATATACAGATGTATGTATATATATATACAGACACATATATATATATATATATATATATATATATATATATATACACATATATATATATATATATACATTTGCCTATACATTATTTTTCATTTAATCACATTCTGTGAAACTTCATCCGGGATATACAAGAATCAAAGAACCAGTATGGAAATGACTGAATTTGCAACCATTTCCCACCTCACCTCAGGCCTTGTTCCTCTTTAGAAAAAAAGGACAAAATTAATGTATGTAGAGTACCTTCTACATTTCAATCCCTTTGCTAGATGATTTGCCAGTTTAAATTGCAGCTTACCTTCATTTTACTGATGAGGAAACCTGGGCTTCAAGAGAGTAAGTAGATTGGCAGAGTCTCAAAGTTACAAAGTGATGGAGCTGGAGTTTTCCCTCAGGTGATAGGGATGGTCCATAGAGGCACATGCTATCAACAAAGAAGACATCTGCTGGGCACACCCCCTGCACTTTAAAAATTCAGATGCATCTGTCTTTTCGAAACAGCACTACCCAAGCTCAGACAGAAATTACACAGCTAGAGGCAATCAGGCAGGTCAAGGGTGTTGGGGTTCCCTCAATGTCACATTTAATGGGGTTCCACATGATTCCAAGTTGATAGTCCTGTGCAAGCCACAAACTCAAAGAGATTCCAGCCCAATCTGGCTGCTCTCAAATTTCCCCAACATGCCCTTATAAATTACAAACACCGACCCCTCTCCTATTTTGCTGCTAGGGCTATAAATTGCCCTTTCTGGAGGACAACTTGGCCATACCCGACTGAAATTGTTCAGACCCTTTCACCCAGGAATTTCACTTCTAGGAATATAAGCTAAAGGAACGATCACAGAAGCACACTGAGAATTATATACAAAGATGAACACTGCAGCATCATTTGTAATAGTGAAAAATTGCCAAGAATTGAAATGTCCAAAAGTAGGGAATGGTTAAATAAAATATGATACAGCCACATCACAGAATATTAATATGCAACTGCCAGGAATCATGCTCCTGGAATATTTAAGGACATGGGAAAATGCTGATGTGTATAAATGTTGAACTAAATAAAATAATGCAGAACACAGATCTCTATATATTATCCCATGTATTTGTGTGTGTGTGTGTGTGTGTGTGTTTATATGCATGTACAGGTATGTATCTGTGTATATCTGAAAGGATATACAACAAAACAGTGGTTACCTCTGGAGGTTGACATTATACATAATTTTTTAAATCTCTTTTCTTCTTATACCATTTCCTGAAATGAGTTCGTATTGCTCTTAAAATCCAAAAAGAAATATTTAACTTAGAATGCCACCAAGAGAAACCAGAGTTTCAAAGAGTGGAGAAAATGGTAATATAGACCCTTAAATACTGGAATTTCAAATACTCAGGGAGAATGAGGGTATTTCAAATCAAATAATTAACAGCCATGTATCAGTTAACCTCTGTCATATAACAACTTCAAAATCTTGGTGACATATGACAAAAGTCATTCATTTAACTCACATGTCTGAGCTGGCTGGGGTTGGCTGATCTAGGCTGAGCTCACTTGTGTATCTCTGGGCTGGCTGGGTCTGGATGACCGAGGCTGAGCTGGGATAGTGTAGCTGCAGTGACGCTGTTTTACTTGCTTCTCATCCTTTCCAGTGGGTGAGGGCCCATCCAAGTTCTTCTCATGGCAAAGAGAGAGGTGCAAGATGGCAAATCCCATCATGCAATTACTTTGCAAGCCTACTGGTGGCATCACACATGTCTAAAGTGAATCACATGACGAAACCCCAAATCAGGGAACAATTCTGCTTCTTCAATGGGAGGGGATACAAAGGCACATGTCAAAAAGTGTGAAGAGTTGGGGCCATTAATTTCCAGTGGTCGACCCTAGTTAATAGATGCTTGTAATTGGTCTGAAATGGAGACTATGACTTAGCAGGTCATCCTTTGTGGTTAGCAACAGATTCCCACACCTCCATCAACTCCACCTCCACCTTTACCAATGCCTTCCAGACAATACTTTTTGTTCTGTGGATATCAAGTGTGCCATATTTCTTGATGACTGGTCATGTGAGTTTGTTTGTTGTTTGATTTTGTTGGTTGGTTTGTTTTGGCTTTTTTATATCATTCAAACCATTAATTATCTTTGAAATGCCTATTAATTTGTTCCATTGCATGTTTTACTGTAGAATTCCTAATGAGAGAAAGGAAAATAACAGTGTTCTGAAAGGCAAGTGGTTTGCCCAAGAAACATATAAATCAAAGCCATGACACAGAGCCACATATGCTGGGCATTGTAAGACTCGTGTTTTGCTGTCCAAATGGTAGCCACTAATGAAATATAACTTTAATTAAGACTAAATAAAATGTCATTAAAATTAAAAACAATTCAAAATGCAAGTTTCTCAGCCACATGAGCCACATTTCAAGTGCTCACTGACCACATGTGAGTGGCTACCATAACAGACAGTACAGACAAAGAACAGTTCCATCACTGCGGAAAGCGCTGGTGGACAGTGCTGCTCCAGACGGCACCACTGACACGGACTGTGATGTGGATGGCGCCTCCAGAAGTTGTATGATCCAGCAATCCTGATCCAGTGACCTAGATAACTCATGCCCGCGAACTCAGTATAATTCTGTTCGTGCTAAGCTTTTTGGTCAACATTTTTAAAGGCACTGGCTTTTTTCATCCTTTCAATTTAACCAACATGTACTTGCTGTCCTTTTATCAGTTTCTGCAAACCTGGTTCATCGTGGATATTTTTCAGAGAGTAATGGGTTCCTTTGACGATCTAGTTCCTCCACTTGGTGCCCTCTGGCCCTGGACCATCTCATCTGCCAACACTCCCTGCCTCACATTCTTGGATCCAGCACGTTTGTAGTTGACGACACGTAGTTATGTTGTTCTGTGTCTCTGGACTTGGGGACTTTTGGACATTCTGTCCCTGCAGTTAGAATGCCTTTGTCCCACTCATCACCTAGTCTCCTGAGGCTGAAGCTCAGTCTGCCTTTTGGAGGATGCTTTTCCTGACCACAGTGATTAAGATACTTCCCTCTACCCTCAGGCTTCCATCGTATCCTGAGTTTACCTTTATCCTTGCCCCCTGCTCCACTGTCTGGCTTCCCTTCCAGGCTGGGAGCTCCCTCAGGATAGGACATTTTGTCCAATTCAAATAATTAAAGTGGCCCTGGAGGCAGACCCACCTGAGTATAAACTGCTGTTCCATTACTTGATGGCTGTGTAATCATAGACAAGATGCTTTAGCTTGTCTGTGTCTCATTTTCCTCATCTGCAAGATGAGGATAATAATAGGGATGTTTTGAGGATGAATTGTAATGACATGCATAGGAAACTTAGTAGTGCTTGGCACACTTTAAGGGCCTACTAAGTACTAGCTATTCCTCTTTATATTGCAAGAGTCTGGCATACAAAAGGTGCTCGTTTATTGCAGCCTAATTTAGTAAAATGATAGGAGACCCAAACTACTTTAAAGGAAGTCCCCATGTGTTATCACGGTGCTACAGAAGACCCAGGTACTTTTAAATGGTCCACCCAAAACGAACTGGGAGCAAAAACTGCTTGTTATCACCAAAGAGAAAGCACAGCTCTTTGTCTGGGATGGTGTTCCCTTCCGACAGTCCCAGCCAGGGAGCAGCTCCAAATTTCCTCAAGAAGCAGCTTCCTGGCTGTAAAAGTGGTTAAGGACCTCTCCAGCAGACCAGATCTGCAGTAGCTTAACGTCCAGTCAGAATAATCATCATCAAATGTCTATCATGTAATGGGCATGTACTATGCGCCAGTGATTCTCGAATAAGGGCAATTTCTTCCCCCATAGTGGACATTTGTCAATGTCTGGAGATGGTGTGAGATGTCACAACAGAGAGTGGAGGTGCTACTGGCATTGAGTGGGTAGAGACCAGGGATGCTGCTCGACATCCTACATGCACAGGACAGGTCCGCACAATGAAGAATGATCCAACCCCAGATGTCAACAGTGTCAAGGTTGAGAAACCCAGTTATGTTCCAAGACACCAAGTATTACAAGTATGCTCTCATTTAATCTCATGATGATGATTTATGAGTGAGGCCCTGTTATTACCATCATTGCCCCCATTTTCCAAATGAGAAAACTGAGGGTCAGTTATGCAAACCACCCACAGTGACATAGCTAGACTAGGAGAAACCTGATTTGAACCAGGCGGTAGGAAGCAGAGCCCATGCTCTTTAGCGGCTGCCACATATTGGAGGGCACTATACCCTCAAAACCCACATAGTTTAACAGTGAGAACCCCAGCTTGTCATTATTAAACCTGGGTTGGAATCCTCACTTGGCTACTTGGTGTCTGTATGATCTTGGGCACACCGTCTGTTAAGCCATGTAAGCTTCTATTTCCCCATCTGTAAAATGGGGGAAGGATGCCCACCCCACAGGGTTGTTTTAAGGGTTAAATCTGACAATGAACGTAAAGTGCCTAACAAAGAGTCTGACACTCATTAAACAGTAGCTGCTGTTATTACTGTTGTCCTTGTCAACATCACTATTATTATTCCCATTGCCTTGGAGGCCCAGATTCCCTCCCACCCAATCCTAAGAAAACAGAACTCAATTCTGTAGCTGGTCCCAGTGCGCCAGCTGGCTCTCAGAGACCAGTGGGCTGCTGCCTTCCCAGCGCCAGATTTCTCCCCTGCAGAAGGGGGCCTGCACCTCGCCTCAGGAGGCCAAGGCAGCTCCAAGGGAAAGAGACATGTTGCTCACATGTTCACAGCTATGGGACCCGGAGCAGGAGGCTGGACCACTCAGGATGCTCCCTCTCTCCCAGGAGTTAATTCTTCCTGGTTCTTCCATTGGGAAGCGCCTGGGTCCTTCAGTATGGGAAGCAGTGATGTTTTGGCCCTGCCCCAGATTCATGCTGCCATCAGAGGCTCTGTTCCCCAACACAGGGAGGGAAATGGTGGCCAAAGGGGAGAGTGGAATTCTTTGAAGAGAAAAATAATTTCTCTCTGCTAATTGTCTGGTAATACCTATCTTCTGGAAGGTGCCAAGAGAATGCAACAGCCAAGCTGGAGAGAATATGCTAGAAAAGCTTCCAAAATATAGGTGCTGGGGTTGATGAAGGCAGTGATTTCATGAGACCTCTCAGACCCAAGACAAGTTTCACGTCTTGTCTCTATTAATAACAATAATAATAAGATCCACAATTTATAGCCCACTGTGTGTCAGGCCCTGCTTTAATTGCTTTGTACTCATCATCTGTAATCCTGCAATCAGTGTACCCATGCAGAGGACTATTGTGTCAGCACATAAAAGATGCTTAGAAGGGGGTGAATAGGAAACAATATGTAAGTGTTGGCCATCATCATCATCATCATCACTACTACAACCATTGCTATTATTACTGCCCTGCAAGACAGGTGTTATCTCATGGAACAGTAGGGCAACCAGAGGTTAGAGAGGCTGGTTAGCAAGGCCACTAAGGACCGGGGAAAGCACAGTGGTTAAACCAACAGCCTTTGGCGTAGGACTGCCAACCTTCAGATCCTGACTCGGCTGGTTAGTAACCACATGCCGACTTGGACAAGTTATTCCCTCTCTGAGCCTTGGATTTCTCTCCTGCAAAATGAAAAGAGTAGACTAGAATAAAGCTTCAGGTGATGATTTGACCCGTTTGTTTAATTATGAAAACTCAGCTCTGGAGCATCAAAAGTAGAAATTAGAAGATTTGTGTTTTGTGAAGATTGAGCCCTCCCTGCACTTAAGGAAAGAGGAACTAACTTTCTGTGGCTAATACTATGTGGACTCTGCTGTTAACGGTCAGAGAGGATCCTTCTGATCTGCCGTAAAGGCTACTGTGTGAGACAGCAGTCTGGCATGCAGGCTTGGGGTGTGGGGGTGAAAGGGGTGGGGCAGGAAGGAGAGGCAGAGAGGAGAGAGGAGATCCAGGACCAGAGGCCCTGAACCAAGCATGGTTTTGAGTGAGACCAATGCCCAGGAAATGCCAGGTGAGAAGCCAAGAGAGACCCCTTGGGTGCCCAAGACCTCTGCTAGACCAGAGGCTCTCTTGCTGACCACCCCTCTTCAGCTGATCCTCTAGGGAAGGAAAGGCATCTGCCCCATGGACAAAGTCTTCACTCTTGCTCAGTGTAGATGCTGCAAGAGCATGCCTCCCCAGCCCTTGACAACCATGAGACCAAGGCAACCTCTGGACACCTAGCAGGGCAGCAAGGAAAACACTCCCTCCCCCCACCCATATATGATGCATTAAAGTGATCCCACTTGGGTATTGTGAGCTGCGTCAGTAAGAGTGGATACCACACCACCCCATTATCATTATCCGATGTCATCATCTTTTTTTTTTTTTTTTTGCGGTACGCGGGCCTCTCACTGTTGTGGCCTCTCCCGTTGCGGAGCACAGGCTCCGGATGCGCAGGCTCAGCGGCCATGGCTCACAGGCCCAGCCACTCCGCAGCATGTGGGATCTTCCCGGACCGGGGCACGAACCCGTGTCCCCTGCGTCGGCAGGCGGGCTCTCAACCACTGCGCCACCAGGGAAGCCCCAGTATCGTTTTCATCATCTCAGGTTGAAGAATCTCCTGAACTCTGCTCTCAAGTCTCTCCAAAGCCTCTGACCCTCCCCAGTGGTGACCTCTTGCCTCTGCTCACCCGGAAAGCCTTGAAGCAAAGCCATCCTTAATGTGGCCCTCCCTCCAACTATGCAGGCTGGTCAGCAAGCCCTCCCCTGGCAGGGAATGGGAATGAAGGAAGTAGCCTGGGCCCCCAATTGCGCTGCCTCTGGGGGGAAGGGGGTGCTGGGGGAGGACAAGGCTTTTATACACAAAGCAGATGCGCCATAAACTCATACTCCCTGGGCACAGACACTCCGGGGGAAATGCTGCCGATTTTACCCACTCGTTCCTCTGAAAATAACTGCACACACTACCTGCCAAGTTTCCGGAACAGAACAAGTGCTGAGGCATAGGGAACTGATAAAGAGATGGAGTTTTGGGTAATAGGAAGTAAACCACATTGCCTGGCCCATCAACAGGTCTCTGAAAGAGGAAAAGTATTTGTAATGGACTTTATCATGTCAAATGTTTTTAATGAAACAGCAATACTAATTGCTATCATTTTTAAAGCAGCTACTCTGTCCTGGCTCTGCCCTTTACATACACATTCCATTTAACTCTGCTGGTACTAGAAGTATCACCATTCTTACAGATGAGTAAAGTGAGGCTCAGACAGGTTAAGTAACTACCCCTAGGTCACACAGAATAAAACTGCAGAATCATGATTCAAAGCCAGGCTTCTCAATCCATTCACCTGTGCTTCTCAACAATGGATGGATAGAGATAGATTAATAGATAAGAGAGGGGACAGAGATAGGGAGAGTGACAGATGGAAGCTAGATAGATAGTAAACTGAAAATACCTGTGATGAATGTAAAACATATCTCTACACCCACCTTTCTAGATGATGCAGCTCAAGTTCCTAGAGGTTGAATAAAACTTGCTCTAAGTCACACAGTCAAGCTGAAATCAGAACTCACTGGTCTCATGACTGTGTGTTGAGGGTTTGCTATGTGTCAGCCACTGAACTAGGTGCTAGAGACAAGGCCTGCCCTCATGGAGCTTAAAGCCCAGCAAAGTAGGCAGATTGAAAGGAGCAATTAACAGCAAAGTTGGGTCTGTGTTGTGACAGGGAGAACCTCTCTGGTGGTCCAGGAAGGTGTCCTTGATGAGGAGGGGGTTAGCCTGATAGTCTCTGGCAGAGGAAGTGTTGGGGAAAGACAGAGGGGCTAGAGACAGGGGTCAGCTGGAGCACCTGCTGATGGGGACAGTGGTAGCAGAGAAGACTTAGGTTAGCAGCCAGATCACGTACGACTCTGGGGGCCATACTTACGCATTTGAATACTATCCTGACAGCAATGAAGCCCTATTGGAGACTGTCAGTAGAGAGCTAACATGAGCGGTGTGTGCTTAAGAAAGACCCATTGGGGACTTCCCTGGTGGCGCAGTGGTTAAGAATCCGCCTGCCAGTGCAGGGGACACGGGTTCGAGCCCTGGTCTGGGAAGATCCCACATGCCGCAGAGCAACTAGGCCCATGTGCCTCAACTACTGAGCCTGCACTCTAGAGTCCACGAGCCACAACTACTGAAGCCCGTGCACCTAGAACCCGTGCTCAGCAACAAGAGAAGCCACCGCAATGAGAAGCCTGCACACAGCAACGAAGAGTAGACCTCACGCGCCGCAACTAGAGAAAGCCCGCACACAGGAACGAAGACCCAACGCAGCCAAAAATAAATAAATAAATGTATTTAAAAAAACGAAAGACCCCTTAGACTGCTGGGTGGCTGCAGAGACCTGTTAGGAGACCACTGAAGTCATCCAGGTGAGGCTCAGTCGTGCCTGGGACAGGTGGGCAGCCATAGGGATGGAAAGAAGTGGGAAAATTGGAATATGTCTAAAGAGAGAACTGACAAGATGTGGCTGAACAATGGTGCCAGATGTCCTAGACATTTGAGGACCTTCCTATTTTGAATGCAATGTTTTATTGTTAGACCTTATGCCCAGATTCTTGGTTCAAAATCTATAATCCCCTTAGCAATTACAGGTTGATATCCCAACTCCTAGTTTGGTATTTATTCCTATCCTATTCCCATCTTTTGTATGAGAGACCTGCCTCTCCAGAGAGAGATATTTTGAGTACGTGTAAAAAAATTTTTCATCATGGGTGTGGTGCCCCCAGTAACAGAATAATGCTCCCCTCCAAGATGTCCACACCCTAATCCCTGGAACCTGTAAATATGTTACCTTACATGGCAAAGGGATTTGGCAAATGTAGCTAAGTAAGGATCTTGAGATAGGGAGATTAGCCTGGATTATCCAGGTGGACACAGTGTAATCAAAAGGGTCCTTATAAGAGGAAGGGGAAGGTTAGAAAAAGGAGATGGGATGAAGGAGGCAGAGGCTGGAGTGATGCACTCTGAAGATGGAGGAAGGGGCCATGAGCCAAGGAATGCATGAAGCCTCTAGAAGGTGGAAAAACAAGGAAACAGGTTGTTCCCTGGAGCCTCTGGAAGGAACACAGCCCTGCTAACACCTTGATTTTAGCCCCCATGAGACTCATTTTGGACTTCTGACCAGAATTGTTAATAAATTTGTGTTGTTTTAAGCCACTAAGTTTGTGCTAGTTTGTTACAGCGGCCATAGGAAAATAGTACAATGGGAATCTTAAAGATAAAACTGTACTTCACAAAAGAGCAAATAAAAAGATGTATCAGGTCTGTAATACACTCATGCAAGGGGAGATGTAAAGAGAGAAGACAGAGAGATACCATCACAAACAGAATAAAAATAGAGTACAGTAGCTACCTATGGTTATGGGGATTGAATTGTGTTCTCCCCCCAAAAAAATACGTTGAAATCCTAATCCATAGTGCCTCTGAACGTGACCTTCTTTGGAAATAGGGTCATTGTAGACATAGTTAATATGAAGTCCTACTGCAGTAGGGTGGGCACCTAATCCAATATGACCGTTGTCCTTATAAGAGGAGGGCAAGCTGGACACAGAAACACACACAGGGAGAGTGCCATGTGATGACAAAGGCAGAAGCTGGAGTTAGCCACAAACCAAGAAAGTCAAATATTGTCAGCAACCACCAGAAGCTAGGAAGAGTCAAGGAAGGATTCCGCGTCAGGTTTCAGGGGAGCATGGTGCTGCAGGCACCTTGATCTCAGACCTCCAACCTCCAGAAACACACGCGAGACAATACATTTCTCTTGTTTTAAGCCACCCGCTTTGTTGTACTTTGTTACGGCAGCCCTAGAAAAATAATACACCTACTTTCATGAAGCCCCATCTACTGGACTTCGGGGGATATTATTACTAAATAAGTTGTATTTTTGCAACTATAGGCATACTTCTTCAGCACCCCCCAAATAAATCAAAGTTTAGCATATTTTCATGTTTCTGAAACTTCTTACCTCAAGTATGTACATTTAATATAGACTATCTTCCTTCCTTTATTCCTTCCTTCACTCCTTACTCTCCTCTTACTACCAAAAGGCCACTCTTAAGTTAGTGGTGCATCTTATAAAGAGCATTTTAGAATCAAGAAAATTAAATACGTGGTTATCCAGTAGACTTTAAGTATCAGGAATGCAAGGATACCTTTGACTCCCAGCACTGAGAGCAGAGCCTGGCAGGTGGTCATCTAGTTTAGTAAATAATTGTGTTCAAGGAGGGGTTTGGGGGGGTCAGGGGATGAGAGTCTGGATATTATCCAGAGGACTTGGAAGGAATTGAGTTAAAGGTTAAATGAGGCCCCAAGCAGAGATATCCTCCACCATGAAATATGAGTTTCTTCCCTCAGTCCCACTGAGTTCTATGACTGTAATTCTAATAGAACCATTAATTCTCTGTTGAGAACTCCATGCAGTCACATAAACTCCCTTTAAAGTTTCCGGAGGTGAAATCCTCCAGAGCCACATCCGTTTCTGAAAAACATTACCAGGAAGGTGGGGGAAATGACAACTCGCTGGAGAAGGAGAGTTGGGAGAGGGGCACGGGCTTGGGGAGAAGAGCAGCTAGAAGAAAGCCTCAGAGGCACATAAATCCCAGGGGACATCCCCAGGGACATGGTCCAGGACAGGAGGCCGCATGTGCAGATGAGTCAGGCCAACCCAGCGGTCGGTTTGGCCCCAGGCACCAGGCTTGGCTCTGTCCCTAACCCAGTGTAAGATGACACCCATTTGGAGACCCAGGGTCCTCATGTGAACAAGGTTTGTGACTAGGTAAGGAAGTGACAGCTGGGGTAACCACTAAGAAAGAAGGTCAAGTGTGAGACTGGTGGTCTGGGGTGGCAGTGGTGGGGGGCGGGTGTTAATAACCTACAGCAGGGGTCCTCAACCAGGGGTCAATTGTGCCTCCCGGGGGACATTTGGCAATATCTGGAAACATTTTTTGGTTGTCACAGCTGGGGGAGGAGGCAGGGTGTTACTGGCATCTAGTAGGTGGAGGTCAGGAATGTGGCTCAAAATCCTACAATGCACAGAACAGCCTCCCTGGATAACACAGCATTACCTGGCCCAAGATATCAACAGCGCCAAGTCTGAATAACCCTGGCCTATAGTCTACCAGCATTCAGGTTTGATTTATATAAAAAAATTTTAAAAAGTAGGGGGAGAGGGTAGTTAGAAAGATAAAATAGGTGATCGATGGGTGGGTGGTTGGATGGATGGACAGACAGATGGATAGACAGACAGATAGAAAAACAAAGACACCACCAATGCCATCAGTCATCAGTTATAACTGGGACACATTCTACTTGAGGACCAAGCACATCCCAAATAGGGTTACAAGAACTTGCATAGAGAAAATGTGCTCACTTACCATGTTAACCCACAGCAAACAGCTGCTGGGGAGCAGGTCTGACTGGTGAAACCACCACAGCCGCCTTCACTCTGTGGACTCATCTCCATCTGCCTCCATTGCGAAGGAAGCAGGATCAGCGAGCCACCCAGAGCAGTCCACAGTGGATGGTGAATTGGGAAGGGGACACACTCCCTAAAGACCCCCCAACTTGGGTTGCCCCCCCTTTTTATATATCCCCACTCTTCTGCATAGCACCAGTCACAAGTGTAATTCAGTAACAATTGGTATTATCAACTAAGAATCATCCCCCGCACGGGACTGTAAGCTCCATAACAGCTGGCACCTTGTGCGTCCTGTCCCCAGCAGCATCTCCAGCAACAAGCTGGAGTTCTCATTACTTGTTTGTCAAATGAATAAGCAACCACAGGTGACGACTGCACTATCAGAACTAGATCCCAACCAACATGACTCTGACAAATGAGATGCCCCGAGGAGGGCTGAAATCAAGGCTGCCTCCCAAAATCTGGGTCATGTCATCACTATCCGTGGGGGTCACCTTTTCTTCTGTCTGGTTAGCTTCATCATCTGGTGCCTTAAAGCCAAATTTGGGTCTCTCCTGCTCCCAGCCATATCCAACCCACAGAGGACTGTGGGAAATGGTGCTTGAGAAAGCAAGTGGGAACACTCTGGGACACGTGAAATCAGGCTCTGAAAGAACACAGGTGTAACCCAGACAAATGTGTGGACATGTTTAGCATCTTTATTTTCCTTCTAAGTACCAATTACTCATCCTGGGCCCAAATGGTGGCAAGTTTTCTTCCCCAAGGGGACAGACTGCAGACACCAGAGAGGTGGGTAGAAGAAAGGTTGAGGGGGACACAGGACAAGAAGACTGGATGCCACCTTTGCTGCAGACGGGGTGAGGGAGAGCGTCGGGGAGCGGCTACCTTCCAGGGCAGCTGCAGCCTCCTGCAAGGTTATCTGCAGCGGGCACAGGTTCGAAAGCCATGGGGCAATAAAAGTGAGTCATCGTCACCCAGAGAGAACCAACTCAGCTGCCCGGGGCTCCATGAAGCATGTCCCCAGATGCAAAGTTGCTCAAATTCTGGAATGAGTTTTGCCTGAATAAAGGACATAAAAATGTCCATGCCCATAAAGACCAGCTTCTGTGTATAGCCAGCGTGGCTGACAGAACCAGGGTGATCAGCTGACAAGGGCCACCTGAAATGAGCCTCATGCTGGAGACAGTGTCAAACACTTTAGAGACATCTGTCCTTAGGCTCCTAACCCAGCCAGCTCCCTGGCTGCCTAGCTGGGTAACCTTGGGCAAGAACATCTCCTCTCTGATCTTCAGGTTCCACACACCTAAATGATCACTAAGTGCCCTTCTTACTCTGAAATTCATGCAACAGCTATGAATAGCTCTGTGCATTATTCCTCCCAGGGTTGATGTTTGCATTTTAACCAGAAGTGTCTGCTCACTCCAGCAGCCTACTGGTGAAGGTTATAGATGCCAGAATACAATTGTCCAGGTTCAAATCCTGGCCTCATCAACAATTACCTCTGTGACTTCAGGCAGGTTACTTAACCTCTCTGAGCCACTGTGTCTTTGATATAACCAACGGAAAGGCAAGGAATCTTCTCCAAAATCCCCAGCCCATCTTTTGATTGGATTCCCCACAATCCAACATCTTTGTGCTGAGATTTCTGGGGCCTGCTGTTTGGGGCAGAAGCCAGAGCATCATGACAACCACCACCACCTGCTCCACAGAGCACCCCCTCCTGGGAAGGTGTTTGTACTTGAACAAGAAAGTTTTGGTGAAGGCAGCAGCACCAAAAAGAGCTTTGGGCATGAGCTTTGAGCCTGCCAATCTCGGCTTCCACATTAGCACCACGATGAACTGACTTGGTCGAGTGAGTGACTGAACCTGGGCCTCAGTTTCCCCACCTACAACATGAGGATAATACTATTTATACGTTCCTCTTAAGGCTGAGAGTATCAGGAAGATGAAGCACAGTTTGCACAGTGCTTGGCACGTAGCAGTCCCTCAATAAACGTTAGCTTTTATGCATCACTACTTCTACAACCTTGTGGAAAACCCCACGGGGCTGGCCCCTTTGCCCCGCTAACCATTTCCTCCCTCCCTTCACTCCCTCTTTCTCACTGCCATCTCTGAAGAGGAGCACCCCTGCCCCCAAGTGAGCCCCTTGCATGCTGTTCCACTCCCACCACACAAGCCGGGTGGATGTCGGCACACCTGGTCCTT
Organism: Grampus griseus; assembly: GCF_964374135.1. Lineage (NCBI taxonomy): Eukaryota > Metazoa > Chordata > Mammalia > Artiodactyla > Delphinidae > Grampus > Grampus griseus. The sequence continues at coordinate 30,761,700 of NC_139008.1, read as the reverse complement.
TGGCAGCCCACACTGCTTTGCTCTCCATTTCAGGCTGTGCACTCCTGATGCTGCCCAGGGCCTCCATCCTACCCCACCACCTCTTCCTCCCACCTGCATGCAGTGGCCCATGTGGGTGCACTCATTCCTGTGGGCCGGCACCTGTGGGAGGGCAGCCCTGACTGATGAGGCTGAATCAGGAGACCAGTACCCCTGCTCCCTCACTCCTTAATCCACTGCAATCTGGCTTCCTCCCTGGGCCACCCAAACCTGCCCAAGCCACTAATGACTCCCACTCGCTAAGTGCAGCATCTTTTCTAGGGTCTTGCATGTCTCCTGGGAGCATAGAATTTTGATGGCCACCACCTTCTCAACTCCTCTGACCCAGCATGCTCCCACTGTTCTTTCCCTTCCTGTTCAGATTCAGTCACTCCTACACTCTTCCACTCCACAAACATTTATGGAGCTTCTACCCTGAGCTGAACACCGCCGGGACAGGATAAAGAACGAGGCAGACCCTAAGGAGACAGTATGCTCCTACAGTAGGAGACTGCATCAACACCACCTAGAATCAAATCCCAGCTCTGCCAACTTGCTAACTGTGTGTCTCTCAGCAGCTTGCTTACCCTCTCTGGGTCTCAGTCACCACCTCCGTAAAATGGGGCTCAATTGTGGGATTTGCAATGAATGCCTACCAGGTGTTTAGCACAGCAGGTTTCCATTGTTGCCCCACCCTAATGCATTTTCTGCTCAACAGCCAGAAAGATCTTGAAACATAAATTAGGTCTTGGCACCCCTCTAAAGGCTTCCCGTTGCCCGAAGCATAAAATCCAGACTCTTCACGGTGGCTTGTGTGGCCCTGGCAATCCTCGGACCTCATGTTGGGCCAATCTTGCCTTGGCTCAGAAAATTCCAGCCATACAAGTTCACTCCTCCAGCAGGACTAATTTTCTTTTCTCCACCCCCACTCCCCCGACTCCCACCCCATGCCACCAGGCTTTCTCTCAGCAGACCTTCCACACCCTCACGTCTCACCTTAAATGCCACCACCTCGAACACCTTCCCTGACCACTAGGGAATAAGTAGTACTGGTGTCCCCCCACTCCACATCCCTGTTACCAGTCCACTGGACCACTCCCCTGATGCTGATGCTGGCTATTCCTGGCTCATACCCACTCCCCTCTCCAGAGGAGTATCCTTGGCTGAAGGGAGCTGCCTCACCTGGAAATCCCTGAGAGTTTATATAACCAACGGAAAGGCAAGGAATCTTCTCCAAAATCCCTAGCCCATCTTTTGATTGGATTCCCCATGATCCAACAGGCAAGATTCCTTGCCTTCCCATGGCCAGTGATGATTGATGGGGTACAGGAGGTCCCAGCCCCCTTGTCTCTGGGCAGGACAGTGTCTGTGAGGCAGTTCCCACCCCAGAGCTCCCCTGGGATCAGGTCACAGCTGGACTTCTTCTGAAACCACATGTTCACCCAGCTCCTTCCCTGCCCTTCCTCCTGAGAGCATCCCCACGGCACACCACTTACAAAGGAATCCGCAGGTCAGACTCTATTTCTGAGGAATCCAGCTTAAGACAGCTTGGGTCTTAATCTTTATCTTGGTTTCTCTCAGAACTTAATTCTTAATTCCATGAAATGTTTGGTACATTTCTTCTCTCTCCTCCACTACAGGGAAAGCTCCATGAGGACAGGAATCACACCTGTTTAGTCCATCACTTCATACCCAACACCTGGCCTAGGGCTTGTGTGCAGGAGATGCCAGAAGACTATTTCTTGAATTATTGAGATGGCACATCATCGGGCCTCAATAAAAAGATTAAGGATGTGAGCTTCATCTGAGATCTACTATGTCCAAATCCAGTGGGGAAGGCTGTATTTTTTTTTTTTTAACAAACCCTTCAGGACATTCTACAGTTGAGCTGAGAAGCCACAGGTCGAGGGACAGACAGACAAATGAATGAACAGGGAGACATTTAGATCAATAAGTTATAATGTAACCACGAATCCCAGAGCTGTGTCCAAGAAGCTGAAAGCACAAAAGACTGCAATTCACTCTTTCTGGGAAAATCAGAAAGGTGTCAAGGAGGAGAGGATCTTTGAGCAACACCTTAAAGGGTGAGTAGTTTGCAGAGCACACAAGGAAGGAGGAGGGGTCCAGACAGCCTGCATCAGAGGCCCTGGGCTACGGCAAAGACGGGATGGCAAACAGGGAGCAGTGACAGTATGAGGACAAGCAAAGGGTACAGGGGGTGTGAGGGGAGAGAAGCTGAGGTTGGCATTGGGGCAGATGAGGGCCAGATGGGGAAGGACTTTGCAGCGTCTCTGAGGAGGCTGGAGTTTCTCCTGAGGCCACCAGGAGGCCCCAGAGGTCAGGCTGGGGACTGGCTGGAGTAGCTTCCCTTGGCCACAAACGGCCCTGAGGGGGTTAGCAGTGAGGTGGCCATGGCAATAAAGAGTTTATAAAGAAATAAAAAGGCCTGAATGAGGGCCCTAAGGGTGATTTATACCCTTTCTGTAGCACATCTCTTGGCTTGCATTAGAATTAGTGTGTGCATTTGTCACATCTCCCCAGTAAACTGTGAGGTGCTGGAATGGAACTAAAGCCTGCTAATGCACTGGCTAAAGAGGGTTTCTCAACCTTGGCACCAGCAACATTTGGGGCTGATACCTCTCTGTTGTGGGGCTGTCCTCCGCACTGTAGGATGTTTAGCAGCATCCCTGGACTTCATCCACTAGGTGCCAGTAGCATCTCTGGATGCCCCAAATGTCTCCAGGCATTGTCCCCTAGGCACAAAATTGCCCTCGGTTGACAATTCCTGGGTTAAGGTACTGGGCTGTGGGGTTCTACTGATCTTGGCTCTGCCACTTCCCAGCCGGTGCCTTGAGCAGAGTACTTCAGCTCTCTGTACCCCTGTTTCCTGACCTATCCAGTAGAGATAATGAAGTATTGACCTCATAGAGTCTTTGCAACAGTCAAATACAATGATTCATGTGAAGTGCAGAAAGTAAACACTCAGTGAATACCAGCTATCACTGGCATTATATTTTAAGGAAACGAGCACTTAGACTAAGGCTGGACACACATTAAGTTCTTAACATATGTCAGCTACCATTGCTTCTATTATTATTTTCTTACTCATATATGTAGTACACCCTCTGGCACTTGGATGGGTCTTGCACATTCTTGCCAAATGAAGGTCAGTGGATTGGAATAAGAAAGGGGATGCCTATGAAGTTATGACCTAGCCACTGCTGGCACTTTCTCATCATCTCTGGCACACCAAAAGTTTGGGGGTGGCTACGGTGCCCTCAATATAGCAACTACTCTCCCCACCCAAGAATTTCCTAAAGGTATGTTCCAAAGAATACTAAACTCAAAAGCTATTTCTCCTAAAAAAGATTTTCAGGTAAGAAAATGCAAGATATCCCATTCCTTTTTGAACGCATTTGGCACATTCAGTTAATAAAGGCTCTGAGAAGTCCTGCAGCCACCATTACTAGATTTTAAACTCTGGAATCAGGGATCAAGTCTAACTCATTATAATATCCCCACTCCTTGAACAATGTTGCACAAAAGAGGCTCTCAGTAAGCATGTAAAAAATGAATAAATGAAATGAAATATATGAATGAACTTGTTAATTAAAAAGGCCAGTTTGGCTGTATTTAACCCAGTGTTTCCCAACTTTCTGAACCACTGCACCATGGATATCCCCTAGGACTAGCCACACCCCTGCCCCCAACACACTTTGGAAAACATAGCCCCTCCCTGGGATGTCAAAGCAAAGGTGAGTGACTACGAAGGAAGAGCTACCCACAGTACACATTCCTGGCTTCTACGGTTCACAGTGACTTCATCTTCAATTAAAATGAAGTGAAAACATTTTATTTTAGCTCCAAAATGAGTGCAGAGCAATTGAAAAGAAAGTGCACCCTTAGAGACTCTTGACAGGAGGACTCCATTTTTAAAAGAAATGTGACAGGGGCTTCCCTGATGGCGCAGTGGTTAAGAATCCACCTGCCAATGCAGGGGACATGGGTTCGAGCCCTTGTCTGGGAAGATCCCACATGCCACGGAGCAACTAAGCCCGTGCGCCACAGCTACTAAGCCTGCACTCTAGAGCCCGCGAGCCACAACTACTGAGCCTGCGTGCCTAGAGCCTGTGCTCCGCAACCAAAGAAGCCACTGCAATGAGAAGCCCATGCATCGCAACGGAGTAGCTCCCACTTACCGCAACTAGAGAAAGCCCTCGTGCAGCTATGAAGACCCAAAAGCAGCCAAAAATAAAAAAATAAATTAAATAAATAAATTTATTTTTTAAAAAAAAAGAAGAAATGTGACCATCTATGTGCCATTTTGTGGGCAGTGAAGTGGTAAAGCAAATGTCACCTGTACAGGTGATATCAACCTCACTCCTAACATCCAAAGAAATGTCTGTCTCTGCAAAGGCCATAGTTCCTACACCCCAAAAGACTAAATTTTTCCCTGGTCGTGGCTCTGTTCAATGGCAATTCTGTCCAATGGCACTTAGGGCAAAGGTCAAGACAACTGCCTAATGCAAACTCAGTTCCAGGTTCTGATTTTTTCAAATATATATGTTTAGGGCTTCCCTGGTGGCGCAGTGGTTGAGAGTCCGCCTGCCGATGCAGGGGACGCAGGTTCGTGCCCCGGTCTGGGAGGATCCCGCATGCTGCGGAGCGGCTGGGCCCGTGAGCCATGGCCGCTGAGCCTGCGCGTCCGGAGCCTGTGCTCCGCAATGGGGGAGGCCACAGCAGCGAGAGGCCCGCGTACCGCAAAAAAAAAAAATATATATATATATATATATGTTTAGTAAGTAAAATAAGCCACTGTGGGAAAATATGCTCCAGAGGCACAGAAGGCTTTGCAACAGAAATGGTAGGAACCTTAGTTGAAATGAGAGCTAACATCTGTACTGGGCTCACTGTGTATCAGATACCATTCCAGGTACTTCACATATGCAAGCTCATCTAATCCTCACAGCAACCCTAACAAAAGGGTCCTAGTGTTATTCTTATTTTACAGATGAGCATATTGCAGCTCTGAGAGGTAAAGTGACTGGGCCCAGGACACACAGCCAGCGAAGGCAGGAGTTGTCTTAACACTGCACTCTGCAACCTCAGTAACTGGCAGTAATCACCAATGCTATTTTTATTTTTAAGAAAAGTTTTAATATGCACTTTGATTATCCATTTATACCATTAATGCTGGAGTCAATTATCTGGTAGGAGTATGAAAGGTATGCGTAGTCAGTGTTCACGTCTATGCCTGAGATACATTAGTATCTTCTGGTGCTTAACTCCCACCCCCTTGACTCCTAAGTGGCATGGAAGGCAAGATACAGCTATCATTTGGCAATAAGAGGTACTTACCAAATCTACCCCTATTGCCTTCCTTCATGCTCCTGGTATTTGCCAAAAAGGTTTAAACAAACAGAAAACTTCTGGGATACCAGCCTTACCTGCATAATTTTAATGAATCAACTCCAAAAGACATTCTGAACAGTAACATTCCCACCTCACTCCCTGGCCTCCCCACAACAAAAAAATTATTTGATCCCTTTGTAAACACTGGACTGTGAACTTCACCTATAGTATCTCACCTGATCCCTAGCTTAATCTGAATAGCAGATATTAGTCCCCATTTTACAGATGAAAAGACTGAGGAGGTTCAGAGTGGTTGAGGGTCTTGACCAAGGTTACAGCAGCTAGTAAAGGACACAGGGAGGGTTCTAAACCAGGTCTCTGTTTCCAAAAAGTCCAGGTCCTGCTGCCTTACAAAATTTTAGGTTAATTCACACAGCTAGCCCAGAAAAAAACATTTTTTAGTCAAATGTCCTTATAAGAGCTGGAGATATTATAAATGTTATTGAATTTGAGGTTCTGCTAGTTGAGAACTATGACCAATTAAATAGCTATTTCTCTGTTCTGAGCTACATCAGGCTTGCTGGTAAGACTGGCAGGTCAGAAGAGTGATGGTAATGATTAACTCTGAGGTGTAATGCCATAAGGGAGAACAAAGATCAGATAATTGAACTCAAATATGGGTGGGGCATGGTGTTAAGGCTAACGATTTTAAAAATTGTATTAATAGTAACACTTCTGCTATCCTTTCTTTCAACGAGAATGTGACATGCAAAGAAATTTTTAGGGACTTCCCTGGTAGTGCAGTGGTTAAGAATCCGCCTGCCAATGCAGGGACATGGGTTCGAGCCCTGGTCCGGGAAGATCCCACATGCCGCGAAGCAACTAAGCCCGTGCGCCACAACTACTGAGCCTGCGCTCTAGAGCCTGCAAGCCACAACTACTGAGCCTGCACCACAACTATGGAAGTCCGCGCACCTAGAGCTCATGCTCCACAAGAGGAGCTACCACAATGAGAAGCCCGTGCACTGCAACAAAGAGTAGCCCCAGCTCCCCGCAACTAGAGAAAGCCCATGCAGCAACGAAGACCCAATGCAGCCAAAATTAAATAAATTAAATAAATAAATCTTTTTTTTAAAGTAAAAAAAATTTTTTTAAATTATTTTCCCCATGTTAATACAGGTCAAGTGGAGACATTAAATCTCTGTAGATTTCATTTCTTTTTGTTACAAACACATTTTGTCATTCAAACACAACATCTCTCAGACTACTCCTTGCTCTTGAAAGCCTAATACTAATGCATCAGCTGCTACAAGCTATTTCTTGTTCTAGTTGAAAAGTTTCAAAAATCCCTAGGTAGACCATTTCTTCAAGGACTTTTACAAGGTTGCTGCTGTTTTCTAGGGAGCCCATCCCAAACTGTGGGAGTGAGTAGAGTTGGAAATGGGTCAATGCCAGAACAGTCCTACGAATATTTGAATCAGAATAGAACACTCATGTATTAATTCAACAAACTGTTTTTGACCAATTTTCTTTTGTATCAAGCACTGCTCCTGCCATTGTGGCTAGAAGCAGGGACAAAAGAGGACCAGACCTGCCGCCATGGAAGTTTAAAACCTAGTGAGAAGGAGAGGGGGAGGTAAAAAAAAACAAACATACTAACACCTGTAATGGGTAGAATTATGTCCTCCCAAAAGATATATGTTCAAGTTCTAACACCCGGTACCTATGAATGTGACCTTACTTGAAAATAAGGTCTTTGCTTATATAATCAAGCTAAGATGAGGTCATGCTGGATTAGGGTGGGCCCTAAACCCAAAGACTGGGTTGGACACAGACACATGGGGGAAGAGGCCATGTGCAGGGAGAAGCAGAGGTTGGAGTGATCTGCAAGTCAAGGAAGGCCAAGGATTGCTGGTAACCACCAGAAGCTAGGAGAGAAACAAGATCATCCCTAGGGCCTTTGGAGGGAGCATGGCCCTGCTGACACCCTAATTTCAGACCTCTGGCCTCCAGGACTGCAAGGGAATAGATTTCTGTTGTCTTAAGGCACCCAGTTTCTGGTACTTTGTTATAGCAACCCTAGGAATGGAACACAACATCTAATATGATATTGGAGAATGACAAATGGTATGAAGAACAAAAAGCAGGATAAGGAGATGAAGAGTGACTGGGGAGGGAGGGGCTATTTATTTTTTCTTTTTCACATCTTTTTTTTTTAGATTTTTTTAATTGAGTTATAGTTGTATAATTTTTAATAAATTTATTTATTTATTTTTGGCTGCATTGGGTCTTCGTTGCTGCGCGTGGGTTTTCTCTGGTTTCATCGAGCAGGGGCTACTCTTTGCTGCGGTTCGTGGGCTTCTAATTGCAGTGGCTTTTGTGGTGGCTTTTCTTGTTGTGGAGCATGGGCTCTAGGCACAGAGGCTTCAGTAGTTGCAGCATGCAGGCTCAGTAGTTGTGGCTCACGGGCTCTCGAGCACAGTCTCAGTCATAGTGGCGCATGAGCTTAGTTGCTCCGTAGCACGTGGGATCTTCCCAGACCAGGGCTTGAACCCGTGTCCCCTGCATTGGCAGGCAGATTCTTAACCACTGTGCCACCAGGGAAGTCCATATAGTCGTATAATATTATATGTTACAGGTGTACAATATAGTGATTCACAATTTTTAAAGGTTATACTTCATTTATAGCTATTATAAAATATTGGCTATATTCCCTGTGTTGTACAATATATCCTGGCAGCTTATATATTTTATACATAATGGTTTGTACCTCTTAATCCTCCACCCTTATATAGCCCCTCACCACTGGTAACCACTAGTTTGTTCTTTCTGTGAGTCTGCTTCTTTGTTTTATTCACTAGTTTGCTGTATTTTTTAAATTCCACATATAAGTGATATCATATAGTATGTCTTTCTCTGCCTGACTTATTTCACTTAGCATAATACCCTCCAAGTCCATCCATGTTGCAAATGGCAAATTTTCATTCTTTTTTATGGCTGAGTAGTATTCCATTGTGTATATGTGTGTGGGGTGTGTGTGTGTATATACACACCACATCTTCTTTATCCATTTGTCTGTTGATGAGCACTTAGGTTGCTTCCATATCTTGGCAACTGTAAATAATGCTGCTATGAACATTGGGGTGCATGTATCTTTTCAGATTAGTGGTTTGGGGTTTTTTTTTTTTGAATATATACCCAGGAGTGAAATTGCTGCATCATATGGTAGTTCTATTTTTAGTTTTTTGAGAAATCTCCATTCTGTTCTCCACAGTGGCTGCACCAATTTACATTCCCACCAACAGTGTATGAGGGTTCCTTTTTCTTCACAGCCTTGTTAACATTTATTTGTGTTCTTTTTGATGATGGCCATTCTGATAGGTGTGAGGTGATATCTCACTGTGGTTTTGATTTGCATTTCCCAGGTAATTAGGGATGTTGAGCATTTTTTCTTGTGCCTGGGAGGGGCAATTTTAGATAGTTCAGTCAAGGTCAGGTGACAGTACATAGGCATAGAATTGTCAAATCAGTCCCACCAGATCCAGAGGTTATCTCATCAGCTTGGGCTACCATGACAAAATACCAGAGACTGGGTGGCTTAAAAACAACAGACACTTACTACTCACATTTCTGGAAGTTGGGAAGTCCAAGATCAAGGTGCTGGCAAGGCAGGTTTCATTCTGAGGCCTCTGCTCTTGACTTGTAGGAGGCCTCCATCTGCTGTGTGCTCACATGACCCCCTGCTTTGTGCTTGTATGTATAAACTTAATTACTTCCTTACAGCCACACTGGAAGCTGGGGCTTCAACGGACGATTCAGTGGGGGCACACACATTCAGTCCATAATAGAGATCTTATCCAAAATCAAATTCTACTAATAATTCAAAAGATAGAGTGACCATGAGACCCAGGTGAAGCAAGAAGTCTGAGATGGCCAGTACTACTCCTCAAGTCCTTCTTTGTGCAATAGGACACACACTAGCTCAGGCTCACATACGTGCCCTCTATGTGATGAAAGCAGGACTATTTCAGTGATACAATAGGTCCATTTCATACTCTAATAATTACATGGTTGACACTGACATTTTCCATAAATCCCATTAATTCCAAGTTTATCATACGTAAACTCAACCAACCAGGTATGTCCTACTAAAAGCATTCTATACCATGAATGAGGACCAGAACCAGCCACATAATACAATATGAAAATGAGGGGCCCTTTGTTCAAATATTATTCATTTCAAGATGGTGACTGCAGAGCATTTAAACCAAGTGTAGGGCCCTTCGAAGTACAGGGCCCTGTGTGACTGATTAAGGACCCTCCCTTGTCTTTCTGTGATGAACCCCCTCAGGAGGACCCATAAGCACATTTACTAGGAGATTTGACCTTATCATTTCTTTTTTTTTTTTTTTTTTTTTTTTTGCGGTACGCGGGCCTCTCACTGTTGTGGCCTCTCCCGTTGCGGGCCACAGGCTCCAGACGCGCAGGCTCAGCGGCCACGGTTCACGGGCCCAGCCGCTCCACGGCATGTGGGATCTTCCTGGTCCGGGGCACGAACCCGTGTCCCCTGCCTCGGTAGGCGGACTCTCAACCACTGCGCCACCAGGGAAGCCCCCATTTCTTTCTTTTATTGTTCTCTCTACCCTGGCTTCCCCAGGCTAAAGGAAGGTGGATGATGGACCAGCTGCAACCATTCTTTTGAAGGAGGGAGGAAGGGACAGAAAACAAGATCAGAGGTGTGATGAGACCTCATTGGCTGACTTTGAGTAGGGGAGTCACATGACCTAACTTTACATTCCTGCATGTCACTCCAGCTGTCGTGACAAATAAAGACATTCCTTGTGACCCTGAAAGTAACGGAATCATGGAGGAAATGGCCAGAACTGCCCCATTCAGGCCTAGCACAGCAGGTAACAGAAAGCTTCTATGTTAATGGCCTGATTTTGAATTACACTTTCATCTCCATGACTATTTTTTAATGCCTGTCCCCTAATAAATGGTTAGCTCTGTGAAGAAAGAAGTGACTTGCCTGTAATTGTCTATCTGGTGGTTAGAATTGTGCCCGGCACCTATTAACACTGAATAAATATTTGTTGAATGAATTAGTATTTTTGAAGCCAAAAGTTTTTGTTGTTTTCTCTTGTTTTGTTAATTGTAGTAAAATAGACATAACAAAATTTATCATTTTAACCATTTTTTAGTGTGCATGTCAGTGGCATTAAATACATTCACATTGTTGTGCAACTATCACCACTATTCTCTCTAGAACTTTTCACATTCTAAACTGAAACTCTGTACTAATGAAACAATAGCCCCCATTATCCCCTCCCCTCCAGCCCTGGAGGCTCAGAGAAATTGTAACCTCCCAAGGTCACACAGTGCTAAACAGCAGTTTGGGATTGGAGTGCCAGTTCGGAAGGTATAAGAGATGTGAACGATTTGCTTTGCATCTTTCAACACACTCTTGGCATTTCATCAAGAAGGAGCTTCCTACTTTTATAAACTTTGTATCCTTAAATCATATCTTGATGGGATTTGGCCAGGCAAGTAGGACAAAAAAAACACATTTACAGGACAGAGGTGCTAAATATCACATATTTTCCCTTTAGAACATGAAAATAATAAAAATCAGTAGGCATTAATTCCCTCCTTCCTATGAGCAAGAATCCTGGAATCCTGAGTTCATTTTTACCTAACAGCAACTTCAGGGGATCCAAAGAGTCATCAAAGGCCACCAAGATTGTAAAACTCCTCTGAAATGCACATTAATTATTCAGACTCACCAAGAGTCGTTGACCAAATTAAGACAGACAATTAAGCAAACTGAGTTATCAATAAGTACAAGAACAATTTGCCTGCATGTAAGTTACCCACAATAAACTTCGTAATCGCACCTTATGGAGTTGCCTGCTTCATTTTTCAGTCTCAAAGTTCCTTCCTAGTTCGAAGGATATTATTAAATATTTCCACCTTCTAACAAACCCATAAGAACAATGGCATAGGACATTTGTCATCCAGCAAGTCTCAGAAAAATCTACAGTATGTAAAATCCACTAATATCAAAGCGAGTTCTCTTTCAAAAGGCAAGGAAACTAACACACTTGAATCACATAATCCTTCAAACGCACTGCAGGAGATGTTATCCTCTATCCCATGCAAAGGAGGCATCTGAGCCAGAGAGGTTCATTTGTTCATTCCTTCCTTCCTTCCTTCATTCATCCAACAAATACTGAGCACTTCCTATGAGTCAGGATTGTTCAGGGTGCTAGGGATATAGTGGTGAACTCAGGAGTCCAAGTCTCTCATTTCATGAAACTCAGTTTTGTTTGTCAGTCCTCCCAGCCCAACTCCAGCCTCCCTGTTCTGACTTCCTCCCAATCCCACAGCAGCCCACCCAGCTGGCCCCAAATTGCTAACGGCATGGGTGTGTTCTTCCCTCCCTGGCCCCACTGCACTCTTCAGGACCAAACATTAGATTTATGATAAACATGTACTACTTCCAGTGATTTGACAGCCTGTCACCTCCCCACCACCCTGGAGGAATTTCACTAACTTCTTCAAAACGTAATTCAGAGCCCCAGAGTCTGACCTTCATGGTTTGAAGAGTTCAAGGAGACTGTGTCAGTGGAGAAAAAAAATAAGCTTTTAAATTCAAAACACTTTGGGGGGGGGGATATGGGGATATATGTATACATATAGCTAATTCATTTTGTTGTACAGCAGAAACTAGCACACCATTGTAAAGCAATTATACTCCCATAAAGATATAAAAAAACCAAGTACACCTGCAACTAATATAACACTGTAAATCAACTACACTTCAAATTTTTAAAATAATAAATAAATAATAGAAGACAATATGAAAAAAATAAAAATCAGATATTAAAAAAAAACACTTTGGGAGTTGTCTTCTCAATAAGTTCATGGCATAGGAAAAAGGCAGAGGGAAAGTAAGGACTCTGTTACTTTACAAAGATTCAAGAAACACAACAGCCAAATGTCAGGGTGTGGACCATGTCTGGATCCCGATGGGAAAACCCATTATAAAAAGACATGATGGGGACTTTCCTGGTGGCACAGTGGTTAAGAATCCGCCTGCCAATGCAGGGGGCACGGGTTCAAGCCCTGGTCTGGGAAGATCCCACATGCCACGGAGCAACTAAGCCTGTGCGCCACAACTACTGAGCCTGCGCTCTAGAGCCCTTGAGCCACAACTACTGACCCCTCGCACCACAACTACTGAAGGCCGCACGCCTAGAGCCCATGCTCCGCAACAAGAGAAGCCACTGTAATGAGAAGCCCGCGCACCGGAACAAAGAGTAGCCCCCGCTCACCGCAACTAGAGAAAGCTCGCGCTCAGCAATGAACACCCAACGCAGCCAAAAAAAAAATACATTATGAAGACAATCCAAAAACTGAACTATAAACCAGGTGTTACATGAGATTAAGGAATTATTGTTGATTTGTAAAATGTGATGATCACTGTAGTGATATAAGAGAATGTCCTTTACTTTATAGAGATGCCTCGAACTGTTTAAGGGAGAAATACCATGTTGACTGCGATTTGCTTTTTTTGTTTTGTTTTGTTTTGTTTTGTTTTTGGCCATGCTGCGTGGCAAGTGGGATCTCAGTTCCCTAACCAGGGATCAAACCCATGCCCCCTGCAGTGGAAGTGTTGAGCCCTAACCACTGGGAAACCAGGGAATTCCCAGGATTTGCTTTAAAATAGTATAGCAAAATATAAAGGTGAATGCAATATGCAAGAAATTAATAATTGTTAAATCTAGAACAGCACTATCCAACTGAACCTTCTGCAGTGAGGGAAATGTTCTGTATCTAAGCTGTATGATATGACAGTCAGGAGACAAGGATGGCTGCTGAGCCCTTGCAGTGGCTACTGAGACAAGAAACTGATTTTTTTTTCCAATTAGTTTAAGTTTAGATAGCCACTTGTGGTCTATGATGGCTATATGAGGTTTCATTTATTCTCTCTACTTTCATGCATGCTTGAAGATTTGTATAATAAAAATTTATAAAAATGACTTAGCAAAAGATGACATTTTGTCCCTGGGTAACCTTGGGCATGTGGCTCATTCTCTTAGTTTTCTCATCTGTATAACAGGTATTCTTAACTGCTGCCCTCCTCACGCTCTATTGTAAAGCCTGAAATTTCACGTGCTGCCTTGGCCTGTTTGAGCCTCACAGGGCCCCAAAGGCCTTACTGTGGGTTCCCCTGCTGTTGCCATATATGCCCCCTTCCAGAAGGAAAGGCTCCCCACCTTGTCACTCAGGGCAGCAACCCAAGGGTCCCTAACCCGCACCTAAACTGTCTCTATAAAACAAGTACACCTGTCTTAGACAAGGAGGCAAGGAAGCCCCCCAGTTCTAATGAAGACCTCCAGGCAAATTTGCAGAAAACCAAAACGGACTGTATCTTCTAGCTGTGTTTATATGACAGGAACGAGAAGGCTTAACCACAAGAAACCAGTATAAGCTGCCTGAACTTCAAAATGGGACAAAGTTTGCTCTACATATCACTACCATCTCATTGTGATAAAATCTCCACCTGCTAGTGCCATATTGGTTCAGCCTGTTTGGACCCAGATACCAAATGGCCAGACAAGGCAGAAAAGAGGTGTGAACTGCATTCTGGGATATCCCCACTCATTTCCATGAATCGGATGACAAAAGACTCCCGCCCCCAATAACCTCCTTCATCCTTTCCTATAAAAATCTTGCTCCTGCTTGTAATTAAGAAGAAGTTGTCTTTAGAGCATGAGCTCCCCTTCTCCATTCTCTGGCCATTGAATAAAAGTTTGTCTTTCTTGCACCAAACTCAGTTTCCTTATTGGCAGTTTGAACCTGAGCAAGGAAGAACTCCCTGACTGAACCAAGAGGGGCGTCGGTTCAGCTAGGGCCACACAAGGAGGGCCTTGCATCTCATTCGGTAACAACCTGCCTAGTTCCCCTGTTGCTGAGACAGCTGCACCACACTCAGTCGGCTGAGTGAAACCCTAATGGGTTTCACTTCCCTGCTAGCCCAAGAAGTCAATCACATCCTCCTCAGGAACCAGGGGTCACCTTACCCTCCTGTTACTACCCAATCTGCCCACCATGGTCCTTGCTTGTTCACTCAGAGAAAAAATCCCCTGTGGCCCTGCAGGGCATGCAGAGTCCTCCTCCCCCGGGGCTGTAAGTACATGTGTGACTCATAAACAGTTGTCCATCTCATCTGTGCAGTGTTGCCGTGTTCTGCGTTCAGGCAATTTCATATTATTTAGGGTAGGAGATTCCCTCCCTCACCAGTGTAGTGACTAAAAGACAATCAGAATACCCCTCCCCCATCTAAGAAGGTATTTTTGAGGATTACTTGAAATACATACACAAAAGTGCTTTTTAAATCTCAACACATGAGTTAAATGCAAGGCATTATAAGTTAGAACGCAAGGGATTGTAAGTATTGCTCTTGGTTTTGTTAATTCTCTGACAATTGAAAAAAGAATTCTCAGACTAGTAATAGTAATACTAACTGGTGGGTGAATACCTTGCCCAAGTTTATTATTTACACTTTATTAACTTTTTGATAGTCAAATAGAGTTGTATCACGCATTATATTCTCGAAGGCGTGGTTTTTTTCATGCCACAATAAATCATAAACGTATTTTCACTGCTGTTTAATCCCTTTTAAGAGCCCCACAATGTTCCAATGCATAAAAATATCTTAATTCAACCAACTTCCAAGCCGATCTCATTCATTTCCAGGACTTTAAATATCATCTAAGTGGTGCTGGTTTATGAATGTATGTCTCTATCCCATTCATTCCTAAATTTGAGATTCATACACGCGACTGCCTGATTGCCCTCTCCACTCTGATATGTCATAGGCATCACAAACTTATTGCGCCCCAAACAGAACCCCTAATTTCCTCCAGTTTCTTATATCCAGCTTTTTCATTCTGCGTTTTCCCTCATTAATAAGTTAAATGAAATTCTCACACATGTTCACTATGCATTTTATAAAAACTATGCTTTTCAACATTTTGAGAATTATGAAGATATGGTAATCACCACCCTCCTATATGTTACTTTCTGTACTTTTCAGATTACTTCTGGAAAGGAAGGAGTTACAACAGTCCATGACTCCCTCCTTCCCAGCCGGGGAATACCTGGAAATGAATGGCCTCCACCATTCATTTCAAGACTTCCTTGAAAATAGGCTAATGGTATTTACTAGAAGAAAGAGACCAGGGAGAGCTTATCTCTAAAATAATTTTAGCAGGATGTACCTGGCTTGTCTAGATTGATTACTGAGAGTAAACCTGGAATTTGTGGACAATGACTGGCTAGAGAATAGGTAGTAATCACGCAGACATTTCTAATTAATGGAGGCTAAAACTGGGAAAGCACAAAGCCAACATTGCTTCACCTGAGGACAATGATCCACACCCATCACTGGGAACTCACTGATGAATCCAAAACTAACCCAGAACAAGAGGAAGCTGTAGCTGACAGATCTGGGCTCCTTCATAAAAGGAATGCAATGTTTGTGCCTACATCTCGCTTGCAATCTTTAATCACTAGTAAGGATAAGCATTAGATTATATGTATGATTCACTTGAGGTTGATTTGACTCGTCAATTCTTTGTGCTAATATAATCTCCTTAAGAAAAGTTCCCAAAGTGAGAATTACTTAAAATTCTCACTTTGGAAGAGCAAACTTTTTAAAATTGAAATTGATTTTTTGGAAATAGCAATTTTGAAAGTGGAAGAAAAGGTATGCACCATTAAAATTCTGATCCATTCTGTGATGTTATCCCCACTTCAGAGAGTCTTGTCCATTTTCAATGATACCAACAGAGCATGAGTGTGCCCCCTTCACACACACACACACACACACACACACACACACACACCAGCTCTAGGCTCAGTATCACCTTTGCCACCATGATCAGTGGAAAACAAAGGTGTCTCATTTCTGGAATAAGAGTGATCAGATAGTCTGGGGAAGAGAACTCAGCCAAGTCCCCCCAAATTATGATGCCATTTCCTTGGAGGGGGTCAGAAGAACACATCAACAGTCTATCAGCCATTTCCCTATATCTGCCTTCCCAAAGACCTAACAGTAGGCACCTGACAACTGCTCACCTCAGTTATACGTGGCAACAACTCTCGGAGAAACCAGACATCCAACAAGAGTAGAAGCCTTTGAACCAAGTGTAAGAAACCTATGCCCTGTAGACACCAGAGCCCTGGAATACGGGCTGGGGCCCTGGAGCTCTCTTGGGCGTGCCATTTCACTTCTCTGGGATATACAATTCCGGGGACTGTTGGTCAGAAATGAAATGAACTTCAGAGAACTCTGCCAGCTCTCTGATTTTATAGGAGAGGAAATCAAACCTCAAAGCACTTAAGGTTCATCTTTTCTTCATTCAACAAGTATGTGTTGAGTGGCTAATATATTCAGTGCCGGGCTTTGTGCTAGGAGGTGGGGATAGAGAAGAAAACAAGACAGGATTATCCCTGACCTCACAGAGCTTAGTCTAGTGCTGGGGATGGGGAGGTATTTCTTCACATAATTTCAGGGACCACTTGGAGAATCTAATGAACTCTCTTTTCAAAAAAAATTAAGTAATTGTACATGCATATGCCCCCCACATGCACACAGTTCAGCCTATACATTCTGGTAGATTCACTGACTCCTAGAAGCCTGCCCATCCACGGATCTCCCAATTTAAAAATCGTTCATTAATGCAAAACATACTGTCACTGCACTAAGCCATTATATTTCGAATCCTTAGACCAGTCCATCAAATAGAAATTAATAGTCTCATTTTACGGAGGAAGAAACCAACATGCCAGACTTAACAAACATGCTCAGATCACACTGCACGCCTGTTACATTAGATCGGTTCTTTGTGCGCAAGTAACAGATGGCAAATTCATGAAGAAAAGGAATGAATAGAGAGGATGTTAGGTTACTTGAAGAACCAAAAAGAAGGCTATGGAATTGGGCTCAAAACAGTGGTAATTCGGGCAGCTCCGCAGTTTTACATTTTCCCCCCAATCTCTGAATGACTTGTTAAAAAACAACAGGCCAAAATGGCGTCGCTTATGCTTTCCCACGTCACCAAACCAAGACTGAACTTAATCACAGTTTCCGCTCTCCCAGAAACGGAGTCTTAAATCAGCCACTCAGAAATCGCCTGGTCAGCACTAGTGCTATCACCGGCAGAAACTGTTAACTTCCCGGAAATAAAACTAGAATCTGGGTAATAAAATAAAGTCTAACCTTTTGTTTTTCCTTTGGGCTTAGTCTAGTTTCACTTACTCACAGGGTGCTGCGTACGGAGGCCTCACACCCGGCAACTCAGACCAGCGTTCTTCACGAGAAATGGCGGCGCCGGCAAGACGGGCCGTGTGCAGAAGCGCGCACACGGCACCTCGATTCAAGATGGCGGCCGTGGGCTGTGCGCAGAGAGGCTTCACCCTGCTCTGGGACCTGGAGCCGTGAGCAGCGCGTCTGCGTCAGACCTGGTGGAACCCCGCCCCCTCCCGGCTATAAAGCTGCCCTGCCCACAGCCTTCTGGGGAGAGCATGTACTCAGAGCTCACGTCTCTCCGTTCTTTGCTCCAAGAATAAAGCTTTCCTTTGCTTCTGAACCAGACTCGGTCTCGGTCTCATTCTCTTGGATCAAGGGACACTGGACAGAAAGAACGCTTGTTGGGGACCGATTCAGGAAGGTAATAGGTCATCTGCCTGATAGACCCCCCCCATCATCCCCTAAAGAAAAGTGACCTTGCAATAACCAAGCCACTTTTTGCCTATTATAACTTCCTTGTTCCTACTCCCTTCTGCCTATAAAAGTCTCTCATTTTGAACAGCTGCTCGGAGCTCCTTCCTATCTGCTAGATTGGATGCTGCCTTATTCTAATTGATTTTTGTTCAAATAAACAATTAAAAGTTTTAATATGCTCTAGATTATCTTTCAACACTGTCCTCAAAATTTAGAGCCCTGAACCATTGACAAAGACTCTTTTTTTGGTATTTTATTGAAGTATAGTTGATTACAATGTTGTGTTAATTTCTGCTGTACAGCAAAGTGATTCAGTTACATGTATATATACATTCTTTTTCATATTCTTTTCCATTATGGTTTATCACAGGACATTGAATATAGTTCCCTGTGATATACAGCAGGACCTTGTTGTTTATCAAAGACTCTCTTCTTGACCAAACTTGTCAGGCTCCTCTGACCGCTCTTTTCAATGAGGCCTCAACCTTCAGGCTTTCGTGTTCATTGCATTGCCTGGTTTTAGCAAAAATCCTGTCAAGTCAATTTAGCCAGACTCTCCACCCTCAAAATCTGATCAAATTCCTCATCTGCCACCGTTCCCCACGTACTATCTGATCACCTTGGGCTATCTTCAGCAAGATTCCTGTTAGGTCAGCTTAGTAAGAATTACCCTACCGTCTTTAGTAATTTTCCATCCACTGACCACTCCCCTCCTTAGCTCCTTGGCTATAAATCCCCACTTCTCATGTTGTATTTGGAGTTGAGCCCAATCTCTCTCCCCTACTGCAAAGTCCATTGCAGTAGCCCCTTGAAGAAAGTCTTTGTTATTCTTCTTTAGTAAGTGTCAGAAAAATGTTTTTTCTTTGACACCATAGAGTAGATTCCCCCGGGTTGGCTCATGTGACCACATGCGGCCAAGGGACAGTCCTTGCAAGGCTGTGTACTGTGGGAGAGCAGTACACAGCCTTGTGGGAGAGCATCTCTGAAAGAAGTGGGATGCGTTAACTTTTTTTTTTTTTTGCGGTACGTGGGCCTCTCACTGTTGTGGCCTCTCCCACTGCGGAGCACAGGCTCCGGACGCACAGCCTCAGTGGCCATGGCTCACGGGCTCAGCCTCTCTGCGGCATGTGGGATCTTCCTGGACCGGGGCACGAACCCGTGTCCCCTGCATCGGCAGGCGGACTCTCAACCACAGCACCACCAGGGAAGCCCGGGATGCATTAACTTTTAAACCTAAGTAGGGAGACCAAAAATGCCAACAACTTTATAGTAAAAATGGCAGGTGTAGAATCATGGTTTGTAAGCAAATCTGACCAGGGTATCTTCACCCTCTTTTCCATTTTCTGATTTGAGCAGAAGTCAGGCTCATTGGTAATCAGTCAACATAACTAATCAATGCTTCTCTCTGCCCTGAATTTGTGATTCCATTATCCTAATGATGTGCCAGAAATGTTTAGTCATCTCTGACCCGCGAGCTCTCAGAAAGTAAATATAAAGCCAAATGGATTGTTAGGCTGTGTCCCTGGCCTTGGATGAGTCTAATGAGTAAGGAGGTGTCATGGAAGAATGTAGTTTTGCCTTCCCAGCATCAATCTCTCCTTCTTCTGATAACAGCATCCTGACTCCCCTGCTCTGTCCTGACTCCCAAGAGGGAGTATAGGGAGATTGGCTTGGCCAATCAGAAATACTCAGCATTAGTCCCAGGACTGAAAACATTTGGGAAATTATTGGGAAATACATATTTTTTCCCGGGTTTGCTAGCCTGGAAAGGAAAGACTTGGGCTAATATTTGTTTATTTCACCACTTAAGCACCTAGATCCAGCCAGGCCTGAAGATCTCTAAACTTTTCAGTTAGGTCATTCAATGGTATTTGTGTGTGTGTGTATTTTAATATTAAGTTTATCACTTGGAAACAAACAAAGATGTCTAGTATAAAGGTGTTCTACCATGTCTAATCATGTAGTGATACCAATGACTTTTTGTTTGATAGTAAAGGTTTTTTGTTTGCTTTTTGATTAACCACATAATATAACATAGACACAGAGTAAGAAGAAAAACACAAGACAGCAAAATGACAAAGACAGCCACATTTGTACCCCAGCTGACACTTTCCCTGTTCCATCCGTCTCTGTTTCCAGGCTCCGTTTTTGTAGTCACCAGATATTATCAGGATGCTGGGTTATGTACCATTCACAACTTTGAAGCATAGGAATATACCACCTATTTTAAATAAATTAACAAAATTAAATAACTAAGGACCCAGGACCTGAATGTATTTTTGTCAAATACAAATGATTTGCATATTAAGAAGCACCTTGAAAGAAGGCGATGCAAAACCCAATGGAATAAACTAATAATGGTGGAACTTCAGGTGTTCGTCTAATACAATGAACTGAATGTTTATGTCCCCCCAAATTCATGTGTTGAGATCCTAACTCCTGGTGTGATAGTGTCAGGAGATGAGGCCTTTGGGAAATGATTAGGTCATGAGGGTGGAGCCCTCATTAATGGAATTGGTACTGTCATAAAAAAGACCCCCACAAAGCTCCCTTTCCATCATCCATCATGTGAAGATACAGCAAGAAGACACCATCTATGAACCAGGAAGCAAGTCCTCACCAGACACCGAATCTGCTGGCACCTTAATTTTGGACTCCCCAGCCTCCAGAACTGTAAGAAAGAAACGTTTGTTGTTTAAGCCACCCAGGCTATGGTATTTTTGTTAGAGCAGCCCAAACAGACTAAGACGTCTCATATAGAATTATTGCGCATACACCATGTGCCAGACAAAAATATACAAGTGTTCTCCTCTCTCAAAGAATTTACAACTTCAGGAAGAGATAAGTAATGAAACTGTTACACAGCAGAAAGGTAAGTAATAAAATGAAAACATTTCTTGGACACCTAACCTCTGGGGAGGGAGACAGCCACCAGGAGAGGCTTCCTCTGGGCCCAGCACATTATTTCTAGCCCTAGCACATTGTCTATCACAAAGTGATCGCTCTGTAAATATTTCCTATGCAATGAACAAGCTGGGATGACACCTGGGCCTTTAGGGACCTTGGATCTGCCTCCTTGGATGCTGCCCCTGCAGCTCTCTCCAGAGGGCACTCGATCAGCCTGAGAGGGGCTGCCAACACGTAGCTTAGCTTACTCAGCTGCGGTCTCTCCTTAGATCATTCACATCCTATTTTCAGGGCAGTAGGCTCCTGACTCCTAGCAATTAGAGAGTTTTGCACAAGATAAACAAACACAGGATTGCCTTAGGGCAAAACTCAGGTTCTATATGTTATAGTCCAGGATTTTTGAAGGCTTGAAGAGTGAAGACTGGGAGCTGGGGTGTGCTCTGGGCCTGGCTGCAGCTATCCTAGAACAATTCCAGAGGAAGCTGAGAAGGTAGAGGCATCGACCAGTGACCCCCTAATTGTGTTGATCAAAGTGAATGAATTACGGTGAAAAGCCAACTCCATGGGCTGGAGGACCCAGTGCTGATCTACCTGGCAGCACACATATGTCCAAGACCTCAGCCCACACATTATAAAGGGTGTGCTTGAGCACTACCCGCGGAGCAGAGAAGGGAAGAAATGGAGTAAGGAAGAGCGGACAACAGCTTAGAGAGGTGAGAAAGCAGAAAACTCTCACGGAACTGGATAGTAGCTTCAGGTATATAAGTACTGTGTGTGTGTGTCTGCCTGTCTGTCTCTGTCTGTGTCCATGTGTCTTCACTCTTCATGCCCCCGTCAGGGCAGAATTCCCATTAGGCACAGCGGGCACAATACCTAGGGCCCATGACTCTTTAAGTATCTTTTTGTTGTTGTTGTTGTTTGTTTGTTTGTTTGTTTGCGGTACGCGGGCCTCTCACTGTTGTGGCCTCTCCCGTTGCGGAGCATAGGCTCCGGACGCACGGGCTCAGCAGCCATGGCTCATGGGCCCAGCCGCTCCGCGGCATGTGGGATCCTCCCGGACCGGGGCACGACCCCGCGTCCCCTGCACCGGCAGGCGGACTCTCAACCACTGTGCCACCAGGGAAGCCCTAAGTATCTTTTTCTTTTTTTTTGGCTGTGCTGCACGGCTTGCGGGATCTTAGTTCCCCAAGCAGGGATCAGGGATTGAATCTGGGCCCTGGCAGTGAAAACACCCAGTCCTAACCACTGGACAGCCAGGGAATTCCTAAGTATCATTTTTGAATTTTATTTTAAAATCAGAAGAAACAAATGAATATGACAACAATGATTCCAGCCTGGGTTTTATTCACCTCTATACCAACACAGCTATAAAATATTATTTTTGTATTTTTTTATGGAGAAAGAGGCCCACGATGGCAAAAGTGCCTAGAACCCATAAGGTGGTAAGGTGCCCACGGCCCCAGTATCTAGAACACCACACGAGTTAGCAAAACTCAATAAACTGCTGAATGAAGGAGTGAACTGTAAGTGGTCCTGTTTGACTGGAAAGCAGGACATGTGTGGGATAGACAAGAACTAGTGGATGACCTTGACTGCTGGTTCAAAAGCTTGGACATGATCTTACGGGATACAGGGAGTCCTGAGACGTGAGTGACAGTCCAGCTGGAGCGTGCAAAGCCTCCTTTGGCCGTTCTGGAGGAAGGTAGAGACTGGAGGCAGGGCCAGCACTGAGGTGGAAGCAAGGAGGACACTCAAGGAGCAGGACGCCCTTTTGGTAAAGCATCACTTCTGGCCAGTGTTTCCCAAAGTGCAGCACCCAAACCTCTGCCAGCACTTGGACAATTTGGGGTAGCAAGTTCCCATGGCATCAGACAACCTCCCTCTTCACTCATCTCCCAGGGCTGCTTGTTCCATCAAGGGAAAAGTCTGTTTGGTGAAAGTCTATTTTTAAACCCTCTCTAACCCTTGCTCATATCCCTTTGTAACAGTGGGAACAGGACCAAGGTCTTCGGGGGCAACTGTATCTGGTTATTACTTGATAATGTTATTTCTGTTTTCATCGTATTTATTTGCCAAGTTGTCTTCTGTTTATACCAAGCAATCCAGGGTTTTCCATTTATCATAGTGAGATCAAGTTTCTTGCTAAAAGAATTATCTGAATAAATAAAAGGGCAAGTCAATTAAAAGTAACATGAAAGCAGTTATGGAGTCTGTGGACAAATATGACTAAAATAAACATCAAGGTGGTACTCAAACGTCTGGAGTTTGGGGTCCGTTTTTCTGTGCAAAAGGCGAAACCTGATATATTGTCCTATGTTTTCTCTCGTTCTCCACCCCACCAATTGTTCCAGAAATGCTTTTTCTGCAGACGGACTTGCAGGCCTTGGAGCAGAAAGAAGGCACTCCCAGGGAGGCCCCTGGCACACACTCAAGATTCGGGAAGAGGAAGATTTGCCCTCCTGCTTCCACCTCTTCTCTCCTCTCTAGATGACAGCAGACATCCGAGACCAGGACAGTGTCAAGAACTGCAGACGGTCAGAGATTTTAGCCCTCTTGCATGCTAACAAGTTAGTCAACCATAGTTTTATGGATATTGGTAAAAGACATGAGACTCCTGCCTCAGAAAAAAAGGACAGTTTATTCCTCACA
Source organism: Grampus griseus (assembly GCF_964374135.1). NCBI lineage: Eukaryota > Metazoa > Chordata > Mammalia > Artiodactyla > Delphinidae > Grampus > Grampus griseus. The sequence continues at coordinate 30,737,981 of NC_139008.1, read as the reverse complement.
GAAGTAGCCAGAGTATGAACATTTTTCGTGCTGGTTCCCCTAACCCAAATTCTGACAGGGCATCGTGAAGAGGGTCAGGTTACAGCTGCACACACGGTGGGTTGCAATATAGGAGAGGACCCCCAGCTTAGGGAGCCCGAACCTATTATAACAGGCAGTAAGCAAGCCGGCCCTTTGCTCCAGAGAGAGGCATTATCTTAATTATGTTGGACAGTAAGCATGCCTGCCCTTTGACCTGAGGGGACATACCGTCTCTATCTTCATTACACAAACATGCTTGAAAAGTCCAGAGCAAAAGGCAGTTACTGCCCTCTTCATAAGGTATGAAAAAGAGGCCCATGGAGAACAGCCTCCCAACAGCCAGCAGCTCGTACTTCATCAGAGCCTTAGCTACCCTCCAAAGCCGGCCCTATGTAGTAGGCATATTGGAGTTTGTAGCCAGACACGCATTGTTAACATTTGTTGAAAACTTCTCAGGCCCTTCAGGTGCATTGTCTCATGGCAATAGCTCCTTGAGGTGGCTATTATTCCCATTTTATAGATGAAGAAGCTAAGGTAAATAAGGTGTCCAAGATGGCTCAGTTAGAAGTGGGAGAGCGGGATTCTAACACAGCCCGGTCTGACTTCAGATTACTGATATCCCTGCTATACAAACATTTATTTCCCAAATAAAGTTAGATGGCCAGGAATATTTATGCTTGCTTTTTACCCACTACACTCTTCTGCACTGCATTTTTCAAAGGCAAGACTAGTCCAGGGAAAGGCTTTCCTACATTCCAGTTGGGCCCTGGGCCAGCTCCAGTGGTGATCTAGTGGTCTACCTCATCTCCTTATGGATCCTGGCTCCTTGAAAGTCAAGGTTCCAGCAGAGCCACAGCCTCTGTTACCACCCCTGGAGCCAGGGATGGTTTTATTTTGGCTCAAGATCGAGGAAAAGACCTGGGTGGGAGCTGGGCATGAGGGTCACAACTGGGGGCAGGCAGAGACACTGGGGTGCACGGTTGCCTAGCATCTGAGTGAATAACTGAGGCTGATTCAATGAGTCATAAATAAAAATGCCTAAATGAGGGAAGAAGGACTAAGATTCATGATGACAAAGCTTCACTCAATCACTAGATACTAATTATGATCCTTTGTTAACCTAATATTCATTTTCTTTCCTGGCAATATCAGCTCCACTTCACAGATGGTGAAATTGCTTCCCTGAAACAGAGCCTGAGATGATACAGCAAGCTGGTGATAAAACAAGTAGTAGAACCCAGGTCTCCCACCTCCCACTGCAAGCTCTTTCCAACAGGCTGCGCTGCCTGTCAGAGTCCTGAATACAAACCACTGATGGCAAGAAGCGTGGCTAAAAATCAATGGCAACAGGTTACGTGAGATACACCTCCATCATTTCACCTCTCAAGTGATCCATGCAGCAGCCCTCTTGGGTCCTGCTCAGCCCTGCAGTGGCTTCTCCATCCCATGCTTATTATCCCCAGAACTCGCCATCACCTTATATACCATCTTCAGCTAAAGACAAAAGAAGATGTTGAAGGTGGGGAAAGTCAGTTCTAGGAGGTGAGCAGGAAAAGCACAGTAAACAAGGGTAAGGTTGTGATGATTTTTAAGCCGTTGCCTTCTCCTTAGTAAGAGTTTCTAGAGATTTGGTCATCCTCCCCTCCCCGGTACTGGGAGGGAGACACCCTTACAAATAGAGATTTTTCCCTTGCAAATGTAAATATTTGTTACAAAAGGGTAACTCCTACTTGGTTTTCAGAGTTTTTCCCATGGCTGCTGCTTCTTAGAAACTAACCAGCTTAAAATAGTTAAGACGACAAAGAGACATATTTTGGGGTGGCAAATTCTGCTCCCTTACATGATCATATTTCTGCCTTATTTCCTAGTTTTAGATGGTTCTCCCTAGCAAGTCTTACCCTTCATATTATTATTGTTGTTTTTGTAGATGGTGATGAGGCCCTGTTCCTTGGTCCTCTCAAGGAGTTAAAACCAAGCAGGACCCTGTGGGGCTCCTGGACACAGAAGACATTCTGTCCCCCACTTCTTGTTTATAGGGAACAGCCTCCATGACCTTCGTTGAGTTCCAAAGGGCAGATTCAAACGGTTGCTAATCAAGGGAGAAGCAGCCAAGAAACCACCTGAGGTAAGATTAAGGAGACCAGAGAAGCTCATCAAGATTAGGAGATGGGGCTTCCCTGGTGGCGCACTGGTTGAGAGTCCGCCTGCCGATGCAGGGGACACGGGTTTGTGCCCCGGTCCGGGAAGATCCCACATGCCGCGGAGCGGCTGGGCCCGTGAGCCAGGGCCGCTGAGTCTGCGCGTCCGGAGCCTGTGCTCCGCAACGGGAGAGGCCACAAAAGTGAGAGACCCGAGTACCGCAAAAAAAAAAGAAGATTAGGAGATGGACCACCTGAGACAAGATTAAAGGAGTGCAGACCCTGCACACACCCTAGTCTTACCAGCAACCCCAACCTTGAACCGCTGCTATAAAACTCCTCCTGGGTTGGGACACACAGTTTCTGGGGCAGGAGTCCGCTTTGTCCCCCTTTGCCTGGCAAAGCAATAAAATTAGTCTTTTCTACTTCACCCAGAACTCTGTCTCCAAGATTTGATTCACCACTGGTGCACAGAGGCCAAACTTTTGGCATCAGAATCCCCAACTATCCCTATCCTTGGCCTTTTCTGTGGTCTCTTTTCCCTGCTGCTACCAAGTCTGTTCAGGATCAAGATGTTGAACTATCACTCCAGTGTCACTGAAAAATTAATTAATAGTCAATTTAAGGGCTTCCCTGGTGGCACAGTGGTTAAGAATCTGGCTGCCAACGCAGGGGACACGGGTTCAAGCCCTGGTCCGGGAAGATCCCACATGCCGCGGAGCAACTAAGCCCGTGCGCCACAACTACTGAGTCTGCGCTCTAGAGCCCATGAACCAGAACTACTGAAGCCCGCGCACCTAGAGTCCGTGCTCTGCAACAAGAGAAGCCACCGCAATCAGAAGCCCGCGCACTGCAACGAAGAGTAGGCCCCGCTCACCGCAACTTGGGAAAGCCCGTGTGCAGCAACAAAGACCCAACGCAGCCAAAAATAAATAAAAATATAATAAATAAATTTTTTTAAATAGTCAATTTAAGAAAGAAATAGAAATTTTTATTAGAGCCAATCTGAGGATTATAACCTGGGAGACAGTCTTTCAGAAATCTCTGAGGACTGTTCTGCCTATTAGAGGTCAAAGCACAGTTATATACATTTTTGAGATAAAGGCTTATACGTTAAATGACATATTGATGGTTTACACAATCCAGATCCGCATGTGCAAAGCAAGTAATGAGTCATCTTGACCCCTTACAAGATTAGGAAGGAATGTTATTGATAGGGACAGAGTAAAGGGACAAAGTAGGTAAATAGTTAATCCCACTAGGGGATTGTAAGTAAAGAAAAAAAACAATGGGAGACACCTGTAAGTTAATGATCACTCAAGAAAGCATGTTTGCTTAACCACAAAACCAAGCAGGCTTGCTTAGCAACAAAACCATGCAACAGAAGCATGAGACGTGCCCCCAAACAATAAAACAATTGTGGCATGAGACCCACATCCTGCCCAGTGAGCTCAGTAAGTTAATGACCCCTAGGACACGCTCTCTGCACACATTAAAAAATAATAATAATTTATGGAAAGGTGACATTTCAAAGTGAAAGACCCTCATTGTACTGAGACCTGAAATAATTTTTCCATAGTGCCATGACAGTCCCAGCTTGACCGTGTAGAGACAAGAGAACTCCCCCACCTGACATGGAGGAGGAACTGATGATGGAAGTGTGACATCTACTCAAGAATGAGGAAGAAGGTGGTCTTCTCCCCCTCCCCACTTTTCCTTTGATTATAAAACTGTGGCCCACTAAGTTCTTGGGGCATGGCATCCTCTGGCCCTCCCACTTGTAAGCCTCGTAAGCGTCCTATTCTAATAAATCACTTTGCTTCTCGCTGAATTCTTTCTGCACTGAGACATAAAGAACTGGAGCTCCTTGGAGCCCCCCGAAATGCCACTTAGTGGTTTCATTATCTCCTAGGGAGGTCTGGTAAATGCAGGAGACCCAATGGGCAGAGAAAAATTTTATGTTTAAATTCTTCTTGCCTTGCCATACGATATGAATTTTATTTCATCCTCAGGCAATAAGTCTGATGCTTGGTCAGGAGCTGGAGACCGTGAGAGCTTCCTATCAGCGTTCAAGGATGAGACTCCTGATGCAAACAGACAACAGGATACTTAGGTTCCAGGTAACTTCACTCTCCTCTTTTGCCACTCTTGTATTTAAAATGTCTTCTTCTCACTGTCTTTCTTTATTAACCTCAGTTTCTGTTGGAAAGTCAAATGCCTCCAAGGAAAGTCATGGTGTTCAGAGGCAAATGAGCAGAAAATCTGCTTCTGGCTAATTGGGAAATGTACCATGAGCAAAAAGTCTTCTATTCAAAGGGGCCCCTGTGGTCCTGCCCTTGTTTTCTGGGGAGGAAACTAAAGATGAAGTTGTGGGAGGAAATTGCTTACATGTCTCTATTTCTCCCCTTGTTGATGTTCACATATTTTCCCTGTAATTAATTTCCCCAGAATAATTTGAACCAACATGGTAAAACATTCATAACGTAATCCTGGTCCTTTGTTTCAGAAAAATGGGCCTTTAGACAGGGAAATAATAACTTTTAAAATATCTTGAAATAATGTCTTATAATAAGGACAGACACTCGCCTGTGTACAGAAGAAACTCCAAATAATGGTGTCTTATAAGAGCAAAGACAATAATATATTTCTCCTTCTCCCCCCAAAATGCAAGTAGTTTTGGTGGTTCTGCTTTGCAAAGCTGTCAGGAGCCCAGGAGCCTTTCACTTTATGGTGTTTTCATCTCTAAGATGTTGTCCTTGTTCCCATGGTCCAAGGTCCACATTCCAACCAGTAGAGAGGGGAAAATGACAAAAGGAAGGACCACACATTACATTATAAAGCATAACTTAGAAGCTGTCCACAATACTTCCTCTCTCAGCCCTTCGGACAAAATGCAGTCTTGTGGACATACTTTATTACAAAGGAGGCTAGGAAATGTAGTTTTCATACTGGGAAGACTGTACAGAAAAAAAAAAAAAAAAACTTCTGGATCTCTTAATAGAGAAAAGGAGAATGGCTTTTAGAGAATGGAAAGCAGTTTGTACCATCGCTAGATAGCCAAGTATTTGACAATTTACAGACCTGATCGATGATTTTACTGATTTTTTGGTCAGAGGCTCATTTAAGAGACATTTATCCAAGACAAAGTTATTAAATACTTGGAATTCTTTCCATTGAATTATGTAACAAGTGAAAAAGGTGAGTTCCTTTTGTGGATATATATGTGTGTGGGTGGACATATATGTTTATCTGTTTAAATATATATATTTATTTGCCCCGGAAATTTCTTCAAGGATACTCAGAAGACTATTATAAATAATTAACTTTGAAGAGTAGAACAGGTTGTGAAGAGGAGGGAGGCTTTACATTTTATTTTATTCCTTTCTGTATTGTTAAATACACTTACCATGTACATATATAATAATGAGAGCTAGTTAATAAAAATAAGGGAGATTCTGCCTTTGATTCAAAAGCATACAATTTAAAGCTGGAAAGGAATTTAGAGGAAATTCAAGTCAAGATATACTATCAAATAAGAAAGAAAAAAAAAAGATAGTTGAAGATTCCTTTGACTACTATGATCTTGTTTGGGTTTTTTAAATTATATATAATGATGTAATAAAAAATCCACATTTTAAGGCAGCACAAGAAAAATTTAAACATTAAACTTTTTCTCTGCCCTTTGGCCTCTTCCCTCCCCTCTAGTGTGCATTGTGCATCTGCATTAACCAAGCCTCCCCAATGGCAAAAATACCTGATCAACCATAAAGATCATTTTTTCTTCTTCTGGCACCAGTTATCCTTAGAAGATAACATTCCTTTCTCAACCCTGTAAGGGGTCACGAGGACCCGCCACTTGCCTTATATGTGCAGACATCTTTGGTGAACTTTATGTACAATGCTAATATATCATTTCCCTTAAAGACAGCGATTGGTGCAGAACAGACTGGTCAGACAACCTGGGGAGATACTGGGCCACACGAAATGGAAGTTCTCAGCTTAAATACTTATGACTTTATTAATGTTACTAGCTGTATTACTTGTATTCTGCCTATTTTACAAGACCATTGTTTCTTGCATTACCAAATGTGTGACTGAGTCTTAGATAAAATTAGTGATGATTAAGCAACTTGAAAGATCAATGACTGTAATAGTGTAACTCTAGCTATGGGAAGAAGCAACAAGAGGGAACTATTTCCTGGACCATAACAGACTAGTAAGACAGGTGGTCCAGAGGTTTTGGCTACTGTTAACAGGGTCTAGTCCTGTAACAACACATTGAGTGACCTATCGACAAAATCCTCCCTGACCTGGGGATGAGCATTCTTAGCATCACAGGACAAACTGGTCCCTAAATGCCTCCCAAACCTTTATAAAAATTAAGACCAAGGGGCTTCCCTGGTGGCGCAGTAGTTGAGAGTCCACCTGCCGATGCAGGGGACACGGGTTCATGCCCCAGTCCAGGAAGATCCCACATGCCGCAGAGCGGCTGGGCCCATGAGCCATGGCCGCTGAGCCTGTGCGTACGGAGCCTGTGCTCCGCAACAGGAGAGGCCACAACAGTGAGAGGCCCGCGTACCGAAAAAAAAAAAAATTAAGGCCAAAAGGGAATGGTTTGTAAAATAATGTTGCCCACTATCCAGTTCGACATGAGTCAAGTTAGTAGCCACTGCACTCACTGACCTACAATAACACCCTGAAAGGAATTCAGGGCAAAAGTCAGGATGAGGCACTTCGTGCTCTAGGAAAACTGGCAGAACTGGCCCTCAGATCGTCAGATATTTTCAGGAGAAAATATTTTGAATCCAGTTTCTCACATCTTCTCGTACTTAGAAAAGCACTAAAGCCATTAACTAAGCTATCTGTTCCTTGTGAATAGCAGTAACCTTTTACCAAGATGTGTGCTTGACTGCACGTACCCCTTTGCCAAAATCACATATATACTGGCCTCTTTGTTTACCTCTTCAGAACAGTCCTCAGAGCTTTCTAAAAGACTGTCTCCCGGGTTATAACCCTCAGGTTGGCTTGAATAAAATTTTCCACTTCTTTCTTAGATTGAATATTAATTTTTTCATTGGCAATAGGATATAAATATACACATGTAGGTGTGTATATGGATAGATAGAGCTACATAAAAAAAGAAACAAATTGGAGAAGTACACATCATATTGTGAACTACATTTATCTCTAGAGGTTAGGGATGTGAAGGAGTTTCACTTTCTATTTTATTTATTTATGGAGTGATTTTATTATTATGTTGACTCATTTGACTCCTTATTTAGCAGAAAAAAAAAACCCAGATAAAAATGGAAAGATTCTGCTGGGGAGGAAGACATTTTCCTCTACCCTCCAGGTTCTTTTGGCTGTTCTAAGAATTAAACTGACATGAGACAGATTAACAGGAGAAAATCAAACAAAAATTTAATAACACGTATACATGGGAGAGACCCAGGAAAACTGAGTAACTCTTCCAAATAGCCAAAACCCTCACCTTAAACACCAACCTCAGCTAAAGACAAGAGGATGTTAAAGGTAGGAGGCACAGTTCTGGGAGGTGACCAGGAAAAGCACAATAAACAAGGGTAAGGTTGTTATGCAAATTCAAGTCCTCGCCTTCTCCACCGATAAGAGTTTCTAGAGATTTGGTCATCCTCCTCTTCCAGGTACAGAGAGGGAGACACCCTTACAGTTGGAAATTGCCCTTGCAAATGTAAATGTTTCTAACGAAAGGGTAACTCCTACTTGGTTTTCAGAATTTTTCCCATGGCTGCTATTTCTTAGAAAATAATCAGCTTAAAATAAGTAATATGCCAAAGAGATACATCTTGGGGTGGCAAATTCTGCTCCCCTAACAATTCCAAGGAGCTTTAAAATTCCTTCTGCCACAGCTCTACCATCCAGGCTCTGATTAATTCTAGTGAAGGAGAATTCATTTATTCATTACAGAAAAAGGTATGAAATATGGCCCACTGTGCTGTGCCCTAGGAATACAAAGATGAAAGAAATCTAGAAAGGTCTTCATATTGGAGCCCCAAGTAGTGAAATGAGGGTAAGGATGGAAGAGGAGAGAAGCAGATTATAGGAGAGGGTGAAACTGAGCAGGAACCTGTGTGGCGCTCCTGGTACAAAAGCCTTTCTGTGTCCCCCGTTTCTAGTTTGTAGGGAAAAGGCTTCAGCCTCCTAGACCTTCCCTGAGGAACAGAGAGCAGATCCAAACAATTTGCTTATCAGGGAAGGGAGGGAATGCAGAAACAAAGGAGGAGCAGTCAAGAAAGAATAGTGCAGCAATGGGGCCTGTTTTCTCCTCAAGGAATATATATAACAATGTATCTTTGAGTTCTTTTACAGGAACTAACGCCCCCACCCAGGTGGAGGATGGTAATTTCAGGCTGAGCACACGATTTCTGAAACACCACCCTGTTACCTTAACAGCAAGCCATCAGAAGAAAGCCACGCGCTCTGCAGCCCTCACTCTACATTTTGCCTATAAAACTTTTCTCTGAAAACCATCAGGGAGTTTGGGTCTTTTGAGCCCAAGCCACCTGTTCCCCATGTGTGGTCCTGCAATAAATCTCTGTCTGCTCCAAACTCTGACATTTCAGTTTGTTTGGCCTCACTGTACACATGAACTTGCATTTGGCAATAAGGGAAGAGGAGAACATTGTTAGGATGGATCATGCCAATCTTGTTCATGGTTGCGAAACCATGCAACTCAGATTGGGACTTGAACCCACAGTCTTTTAACAGAGATCACACACCTGGTCTCAGGACTTTCATTAGCTCAGGTTCTTGATGTCTAGTTGCAGAGAGAATTCAGTGAGAGACAAAGTGATAGGTAAGCAGTGGATTTATTTAGTGAGAAACACACTCCCCAGACGGAGTGTGGGCCATCTCACACACTGGTGAGAGGCACCAAGGTACAGGGGTGTCAGTTTTTACAGGGGTGAGTAATTTCATAGGCTAATGGGTGGGAGGCGTATTCAGCTATATTGGGGAAGGAGTGGGGATTTCCAGGAATTGGGCAACTGCCCACTTGTTGACCTTTTATGGTCGGCCTTGGAACTGTCATGGCACCTGAGGGTATGTCATTTAGTGTGCTGATGTGTTACAGTGAGCCTATACTGAGACTCAATGTCTAGTGGAAGACGATTTGTCCGCCATCTTGGACCTAGTTGGTTCTAACCAGTTTATGCCATTTCCTCAGGCTATGTCATTCTTTTAAAGGTTGTGCCCTGCCCCCTTCCCTGCTGTTTCACTTGTAGCCCCAGCTCCTAGACTAGTGGTGATGCCAAAACTGGCCTCTGTACACTGACATCAAATTAAATCTCAGAGACAGAGTTTTGGGTGAAGCAGAAAAGAAGAGCTTTACTGCTTTGCCAGGCAAAGGGGCCACAGCAGGATAATGCCCTCAAAACTGTGTGTCCTGACCTGGAGGGGGTAGTGAGGAGTTCTATAGTAATGGTTCAAAGAGGAGGGTGTGATCAGCTCATGGACTTTCTTCTGATTGGTTGGTGGTGAGGTAAGTGTGAGTCAGCATCATCAACCTTCTGGTTCCAATAGGTCTGGGGTCTACGTGCTTGTGGGCAGCATACAGTTAACTTCTCCCACGGGGTGGGGGTTTCAGTACCTGCAAAACAGCTCAAGGATATTATGTGTGTCCCTTGAGGGGGAACCAGGACCCTGCCCCAAGGCTGCACTATTGTTTCTCGCCTCCCTTCCCTGATTAGCAACTGTTTGAACCTGTTGGTTGGAACGCAGGGAAGGTCATGGAGGCTGGATGAAGCCTATTTTCTGTAATCAAGAATGGGGGGTACACAGAAAGTCTTTTGTGCCCAGGAGCCCCACAGGGTACTTCTCAGTTTCAGGGGATGGCACAGAAAAATGCTCAGTAAATATCTGTGGAGCAGATGAGTAGCAGAGGAGGAAGAAATGGCAAACAATCTGACTTGTCAGATGGAACAGTCCTATCAGCAGTGTAATTAAGATTCAGAGATAGGATAAACTAAGGCAGTTGTGATGGTCCATTGGTGGTGGGGTGCAGGGAGTGCAGAACTGGATCTCTGAAAAAGGGAATTAAAAGAGCGTAATCCTTAGGTTACCCTTTCTTCTGTGACGTCTTCCTCCTGTACCTTCCACTCATTGGCATTTTGTTATATAAATGAAGGTGTTGTGCTGGTGTGATGATTAGAAAGTTAGTGATAATTATAATCGCTTCCTTTGGTTCTCCTGCCATTAGTCTACACATATTTCGTTTGGTATATATTTTATTCAGTTATACTGAGCTGGCTTTGATGATGGAAAAATACAAAAGAGTTCACTCTTAATTATAACAGAATATTTACATAATTCCCAAGCAGTCCCAAATTTAGTTCATACTTTCATAGTGAACCTCAAAGGGTGATTTTGAGTTTCTTTACTAATGCAATTTCTTTACAGTGAAATTGTGTTACCTTTATAATAATACTTTCTGGGGGAAAAAATAGACCAAAAACAAGTAAAACAACAATAAATTTTATTTCTTCTAATCATTCTAAAATTTTAGGGGCATTGAAAATTACCTGTCTTACAGGTAATTCAAAGGGGCTAGTGTGGGGGTGGGAGAGGGGAGAATTTTCCAGGCTGTTGAAATGAAAAGAGATCATTTCTCCCTTCCCCTTGCCAGAACAGTGCCAGGAGAAACTGAGTGGTTGTAAATCCTCTCCCTAACCTTTTGTTGCGTCTATAATCTCTAGAGGGAACTAAGCCTCTGGCCAGTTTTACGACCCAGAAATATTTTTCAAAGGTCTGGGATTTTTCCCTTTTGAAATGTAAACTTCTGAAAAGATAATATCCCAGCCTCCCTGTCACTGAGGGCACCTTATCTCGGAGCTAGCAGGAGGGGATAGAGAAGTTTAACTTTTCAGTGCACTCAGGGAAACCCAGTGCCTTCACAATCAATCCAAATAAAAGACAACTCTTCGGCCCCTCAGTATACCATCAAACTCCCATATCCTCAGTGCCATCTGGATATGGATGGGATTCTCTACTTTGCATCTAGAAGTTGGATCTTTCAGGCCAAGCCAGGGAAGCCCTGCAGCTGAGATTTCCTAAATATGAACTGGGAGCCTTAAAGTGTAGTCTCAGCTCAAGCACTGAGGAGCAGTTGGAAAAGACCCTCAGGGATTAGCTCTCAAAGCTCTTGCATTTCATCCTCCATAAAGGGGAACTGGTTAATCCTTTCCATTTAAATTACCCTGAGATTCATTCAGCCTTTGCTGGGCAGCCTGTCTCCTGTCTGCTATCTTTTCCTCCCACTTCAAGGAGACAATGGCTCAAATCCACAACCAACATGAATATCCTACAAACCTCTGCCAAGAATTTGATTAATGTCTGCCCCAAAGCACCACAGACAACTGATGCAAAAAGTATGCCTCGGAGCGTTTGAGCAACTCTAACATATCCCCCTACTCTGGAAAATGGCTTTTTGAATACACTGAGTAAACGAGGGCTTTATGCCAAAATAAGATGGCAGATCTCTTTCTTGTCCAAAACCCTAGATGGAAATTATTGGCCAAATGACTCAAAAAGAAAAAGTGAAGTGTAGCATCATTCAGGCCATGACTGCTAAGCTGGTACTTGGTGATAGGTGAGCTGGTTAATGGTGTTAAAAATATACATCGTGTTTCTGGAAAATTCAATCTAGGAGAAAAACAAATACAAAAGAAAAACATAGTTTCTTAATTTTTTTTAATCTCTTATCTCAGTTTAGTGGTCTTTGTAAATAAAGACTATAAGGTGGCCAAAGGAATAAACTCTAATGTAAAGAGTGAGGTAAGATGCATCTTAACCAAAGAGGAAGACTCAGAGTTGTCCTGGGATGGGGACCAGACCGGGCCTTGGATGTCATTGGACAGTGATATCTGGAAAAATGTCAAAGAAATACCAGGTCTATAAGATTCAGAGTTAACTAGATTTGGCCAGCATGTATGCACTCAACAAATATTTATTAAGCATGTGCTTGGTGCTGGTGCAAAACCAGATATGATACTTTTCCTCAAGGAGCATATTGTCAAATAAAGAAGACAGATATTTAACAGACACACAAAAACAAACGTTTCACCTCATAGGTACTGAATGAAAGGGTCTCAGATCGGTGGTTTTAACCCAGAGGGAGCAGAGGAGGCTCCCCTGATGAAATGATGCTTAAGAAAGATGAGAGTACAGAGAGGAAGGAAGAGTGATTAGGAAGAGGGAACTGGTATGTGGGAGAGGGCCTGAGGGAGAGGGGCAAGTATCCGGGACAGAAGGAACACAGGCATGGGCAGAGCAGAAAGAGATGAAGGAGGAAAAGGACATTCGATTTGCATCTTAAAAAGACATCTCAAATGAGCTATAAAGCTATAAAAAGACGTGGAGGAAACTTAAAGGCTAAGTGAAAGAAGCCAATCAGAAGAGGCTACATAGGGGACTTCCCTGGTGGCACAGTAGTAAAGAATCTGCCTGCCAATGCAAGGGACACGGGTTTGAGCCCTGGTCTGGAAGATCCCATGTGCCGCGGAGCAACTAAGTCTGTGCGCCACAATTACCGGGCCTGCGCTCTAGAGCCTGCGAGCCACAACTACTGAAGCCCACCTACCTAGAGACCGTGCTGCGCAACAAGAGAAGCCACTGCAATGAGAAGCCCGCGTACTGCAATGAAGAGTAGCCCCTGCTCTGCAGCTAGAGAAAGCCCACGCGCAGCAAGGAAGACCCAACACAGCCAAAAATAAATAAATAAAATAAATTAAAACAAAAAAACAATGGGCTTCCCTTGAGGGGGCTATGTTCTACTTTGGTGGGAATAGGACTGAGTTGACGCCCTGCATTCAATTTGTGCTTTTCCTGGAGTTTCTTTTCTGTTCTTTCCGGAGGAAAAGGGCCGAAAAAGGGCCATTCCAGGGCGCGGCGCTGGGCTTGCCACATTTGGGAGCGCCGCCTGAAGTTGGGCGCACAGCCTCCCGCCGCCCTGCCGTTGGGCTGGTGGAGGCCGCAGCACGGCTAGGGTTGCATCAGTCTTCCTGTTTGCACTATTTCTTTTTGCAACCCTGGCCCCGTCTTAAGTATTTCCAATTGAGAAACGAAACCTCAGGAAACCGAAACTTTAACCAGCCGCTCTCGCTTCTGTAATTACGCTTGCTGACCTCCCCCACCGCAACCGTCCAACCAATCAGACGGCGACTAGTGTCTTTGTTCAAAAGTCAACCAATCAGTAACCAATCAGACGGCGACTAGTGTCTTTGTTCAAAAGTCAACCAATCAGTACTCCCCACCCCTGGAAAGCCCCGCAGAACGTCCCGAACTTGTTTGTACCTGTCTGTAAAAGAGCTGTACTAAACTCCACCAGGACCTCTTAGCGTCACCGGCAACGAGTGCGCGGAGGTCCAGGTTCGAACCTGCAATAAATGACCCTTGCCGTTTGGCTTTGACTCTCGACTCTGGTGGTCTTGTGGAGGGGCCTCGCGACCTTGGGCATTTCACCCTGGTGGCGCAGTGGTTGAGAGTCCGCGTGCCGATGCAGGGGACACGGGTTCGTGCCCCGGTCCGGGAAGATCCCACATGCCGCGGAGCTGCTGGGCCTGTGAGCCATGGCCGCTGAGCCGGTGCGTCCGGAGCCTGTGCTCTGCAACGGGAGAGGCCACACAGTGAGAGGCCCGCATAGAGCAAAAAAAAAAAAAAAGAAAAAAAAAGTCCCAATCTGGGTTTAGGCTGGGTTCAAGGCCTGGTACATGGATTCAAGTCCCAATCTGAGTTGCATGGTTTCATTTCCACCATATCCTCTGCTGTATCTCCTCTCTGAAGTACCCAGATAATAGTACCTCATGGATTTTTCCTGAATTTTTCAGATGCTAAAAACCACCACCAAATGGGAGAAATTAACTACTTGACCATGAGCACGTAGCCCCCAGACCTTCTGGCACCTAAGGATTGATAATGTTAACCTCTGTGACACCACCCTGTTACCTCAACATCAACCAATCAGAGAACTGTGCACAAGCTGATCACATACCCTGGGACGCCCCTCCCTCACCTGGCCTTTAAAAATGCTTTGCTGAAAACTTTCAGGGAGTTAGGGGTTTGGGGGGGCTTGAGCCACCTGTTCTCCTTGCGTGGCCCTGCTACAAACCTTTCTCTGCTCCAAACTCTGATGTTTCAGTAATGTTTGGCCTCACTGTGAGTTGGGCACACAAACTTGCATTCAGTAACGTATTGGTGATGGAAACAAAAGAATTTCCAAGTCTAGAGACACATCTCAACTCTGGCTTCCTGACTCCCTTTTCATATTGTCCTCCCAGGTCATCATTTCCCCATGGCTGCATAAAATAGATTGAATCAAATGGACCCCATCATCCATGCTGCTTCTCTCTGCTGGGGCCAGGAGCAGCCCGGCTGTGCGGCACCAGCTGAGCGAAGACAGACAGCAAAGCACTATGCTTCTCCTTCCCCCCAAAACAGCCGCTCAAGGTCACAGAGAGCCTTTACAGTGGGTGACTTTAAAGCTACCAGAGTAACTTTACAGTGAGAAACCTGACAAACCCTGTTTCAAGGTCAGCATCCACAGTGATAAGATGTGATAAAAATGGTACTTTACCGCTGCAGTCCTCCTCTCCCCAAGCCCAAAACCCTAGTCTAATCATGAGAGAAACACGCGACAAATCCCAACAGAGGGACATTCTACAAGATACCTGACCAGTACTTCTCAAAACTGTCATCAAAAACAAAGAAAATGTAAGAAACTGTCACAGTCAAGAGGAGCCTAAGGAGACATGACAATTAAATGCAATGTGGGATCCTGGAACAGAAAAAGGACACTATGTAAAAACTAAGGGAATCTGAATAACATATGGACTTTAATTAATAATAATGTATCAGTATTAGTTCATTAGTTGTAACAAATATACCATACTAATGTAAGATACTAACAGGGAAAACTGAATGCAGGGTTTATGAGAATTCTCTGCACTATCCTCACAGTTTTTCTTTAAATCTAAAACTATTCTTAAAAAATTAATTTTATTTCAAAACAAAAAATTGACCAGTTTTCAATCTCTCAAAAATATAAAGTTAATGTATAATATTTCTTAAAATATTTGCATTCAAGAAGGAGCTTCAGAATAGACCACATGAATAAAATACAGCAAAATTGATTTCTCCATAGAATAAGAAGATAATACCCAGGTGTTCAATGATATGAGGGATCAAAGAAAGAACAAGCTGAGGGAAGGGAAATTATTCCAATCAGTCTCCCGCTGCAGAAACCATAAATATAAAGATGAAACTATGCCATGAGTCTCTCTTTGAAAAAGGGGAGGTGATCGATAGCATGCACCTAGTTTCACTGCCCCACTGAGATGACACTCTTCCCAAAGGCGAAAATGAGCTGCCAATGAGAAATCGTTTGGATAACTAAGAAAGACATCTTCTCAGAAACTTCCAAATCAAGTTTGACAGTTAGTCAATGTGCCAGGCAGTGGTTAAATGTCATTTCCTCTCCAGAAGATGGAGCTTTAGTCTAAAACATGAATGCAAAGACAAGTTGGCAAACAGGGTCCAGAATGATAGAGTTCAAAGAAAATGCATAAAATTGGGTCCGTATCACAGAGGGTTTCAAAAGCATTTTATTTTATTTTTAATTTTTTTAACATCTTTAATGGAGTATAATTGCTTTACAATGGTGTGTAAGTTTCTGCTTTATAACAAAATGAATCGGCTATACATATACATATATCCCCATATCTCTTCCCTCTTGCGTCTCCCTCCCTCCCACCCTCCTTATCCCACCCTTCCAGGTGGTCACAAAGCACCAAGCTGATCTCCCTGTGCTATGTGGCTGCTTCCCACTAGCTATCAATTTTACATTTGGTAGTGTATATATGTCCATGCCACTCTCTCACTTTGTCCCAGCTTACCCTTCCCCCTCCCTGTGTCCTCAACTCCATTCTCTAGTAGGTCTGCGTCTTTATTACTGTCCTGCCCCTAGGCTCTTCATAACCATCTTTTTTTCTTTTTAGATTCCATATATATGTGTTAGCATACGGTATTTGTTTTTCTCTTTCTGACTTACTTCACTCTGTATGACAGACTCTAGGTCCAGCCACCTCACTACAAATAACTCAATTTCGTTTCTTTTTATGGCTGAGTAATATTTCATTGTATATATGTGGCCACATCTTCTTTATCTGTTCATCTGTCGATGGACACTTAGGTTGCTTCCATATCCTGGCTATTGTAAATAGTGCTGCAATGAAAATTGTGGTACATGACTCTTTTTCAGTTATGGTTTTCTCAGGGTATATGCCCAGTAGTGGGATTGCTGGGTCATATGGTAGTTCTATTTTTAGTTTCAAAAGCATTTTAAATCTCCTTGGAGATGAGTTCATTTGACATGATTCTCCCGCCTATTATAAACATCCATTGCTTCAGCTGTTTTTAGCCAGGCAAAAAAGAAAATTTCAGTGGGAGTCCTAAAAATGATCATGTATCATCTTGTTTTAATGTGGCATTTGTCTTTCCAGAAGTCCAAAGGCTGACCATAACTTGTCACGCAATTTGTATGTTGAGGGAGGTGACATATAAATTCACTGTTCTGGTAAATTTATTACACAGAAATAAATTTTGTCTAAAATATTCAGACATAAAATTCATCTCTCATGCTTTATTCTAAAACAGATCAATCGGACTTAGCCCCCATCTCAGGCACATTTTTCTCATTTCTAACCTCCATATATAAAACTGTAGGGAAGAATTCTGATGGGGATACTGTTATGGACTGAACGTTTATGTTCCCCCATACGTTGAGATCTTAACCTTAATATAAAGGTATTAAGATGTGGGAACCTTGGGTTGGGATTAGTGCCCTTATAAAAGAGCACCCCTAAGAGCACCCTTCTGCCATATGGGGACACAGCTGTTCATGGATGAGGAAGCTGACTCTTACCAGACACTGAATCTGCCTTGAACTTAGATGGACTTCCCAGCCTCCAAAACCATGAGAAATAAATGTTTGTTTTTTTAAGCCACTCAGTCTATGGTATTCTGTTTTTTTGTTTTGTTTTGTTTTGTTTTGTTTTGTTTTTGTTTTTGCAGTACGCGGGCCTCTCTCTGCTATGGCCTCTCCCGTTGCGGAGCACAGGCACCGGACGCGCAGGCTCAGCGGCCATGGCTTACGGGCCCAGCCGCTCCATGGCACGTGGAACCCTCCGGGACTGGGGCGCGAACCTGCGTCCCCTGCATCAGCAGGCAGACCCTCAACCACTGCGCCACCAGGGAAGCCCTCTGGTATTCTGTTTTGACAACCCAAACAGACTAAGACACATATCTTGACTCAGATGCTCATCTTTGACTCATCATAATGACCATAGCAATGTCTCACAAGGAGCCAGGATAGCTCATGTGCCATCCCTATTTGTAGCCAGCAATGTGGCATAATGTTATTGGCCACTGTCTACCTTTTCCCAGGTCAAGGAATCTGAACAAAATTTACACTCTGTTAGCTGGGAAGAAGAGAGGGAGATATGTTTTTAGGCAATAAACAACGTCTGCCACAGTACATGTATCTGTTGAATGGCAGGGATATTGAATAATATCCTATGAACTGAGAAAGAACTTTGAGAGCAAAAAACCAAGCAGGCAACTCCATGAAGTACAATTATGAGGTTTATCGTGGGTAACTTACATACAGGCAGGATCAGGCAGATGACAATCCAGAGGCATTCACAGCTGCTCTCCGAGCCACCAAAAGGGGTACAGGGAGATTAACAGGGGCCAAAACTGAAGATATAATCTGACCACTAAGGGAGAAGCACATACACAATGATGGAAATCAGGGATTTTTTTTCCTACCCCAGGGGTCTCATGACCATTAACCACCTGTGCCAGCAAAGACATTCTTGCAGTTTTCACATCAGATGAAGGCAAGGGTAAAAGCTGATAGGGAACTTATCTGGCTTGGGCACATTCCTTATGAGTAGGCTAAAGCTCAGTCATGCAGAAAGGGGAGGGGTAGGACTGAGGGCCTAAGATGGAGCTGACAGAATGGAGTCAGTGTGGTTCAGCCACAGTATCAGTTAGCTATTGCTGCATAACAAACTAGTCCAAAACTCAATGACTTAAAACAATAGGTATTTGGAGTCTGTAGGTCAGCTGGGTGGTTCTGTTGGTCTTAGTGGGCTCATACATACATCAGTGTTAGGTGTGGGTTGGGTAGGTGGCTCTGCTGATCTAGGCTGGGCTTTCTCACATGATAAGAGGTAGGCTGGCTGTAGGCTGAGGTGGCTTGACTAATTTCCCAACATGGTCTTTCATTCTTTATCAGGCTAACTTGGGCTTGTTCATATGACAGAGTTGGGATTCCAGGAGAAGCAGCAAAAGCTGGAAGGTCCTCTTAAGGCCTAGGCTCAAAACTGACACACCTTCAATTCTGCTACATTCCATTGGCCTGAACAAGTCATCAGGCAAGCCCAGACTGAAGGGCTGGGGAAACAATTGTTCTATCTCTTGATGGGAGGAGCTGCAGAGTCACATTGTAAGGGGTGTTGTTACAGGAAGAGATAAAGAGTTATCGTTTTTGCAATCAAGCTGCCACACATTTTTAGTATTGAGTAAACTTTGAGCATGAGTATGAGTAAACTTTTTACTCATGAGTATTGAGTAAACTTTGTAAGGCTAGATCATGTTTGTAAGTGTAGATGGATCACAACTGAAATGGAAAAATTGATCATACAAAAGGGAATTTCATTATCCTTGCAATCACACAACCTCACATTTTATGCAATCAGATCATTTGGACCATTGCATTTTGGTGGGGATTTTATCACATTTACACATCACAGACACACAGTATATATAAGTTGGTGATTGACTCTCCAAGGACCTCTGATAAAACCTGTTGTCCAAGCAAAGCTGTTGATTGGATGTACTACAGTAGAGGAGAGCATCATCTTAACACAGTCTTGGTAGTATCTTAAAATGGGGAAATTAGTGTTGGGGAGGAAAAACTTTTCCTCTGTCCTCTTAGGCTGTTTATCTCAGCTCTCATGAATTACACTAGCAAAAGGCAAATTTAACGGGAAAAAAGTCACACAATTTTTACTAATATTGAAGTGCATGGGAGTTCACAGAAAAGAAATGAAAACTTGGAAAAGTTGTTCAGGGGTTTATGTACCCTTCTAACAAAGGAAAGAGGGCTTGGGCTTCAAGAGACAATAAATTATGGGGAAATTACTAGAAAATATATGGAGAGAACTAATGGGAGAACGGGAGTTATTTTAATAAGGTCTATGTATGCAAACTCATTTTGGCACAGACTCCCCACATTCAATGATAAGAGTCACTTTTCTCTTGCTAGTAGTGGGGAGAGGGGGCGGGCACCATCCTCAAAGGATAATTTTTGTCCTGCTTTCAGTCAGATAAGGGGAGGGCAGAGAACTCTTCCTGCATCTATTGACTCTTAACTGTCTTCAGGGCGAAGTAATCCTTACACCAAAGTGGCATGTTTTGGGGTGGCATATTCTGATCCCCTTTATTAGCAGAGAGTATTTATAGGACTTTAGGGCCTAGGCTGGGTGATTTTAATGTGGTTTTTGCAAGGTAGGGGACCATCTAGGATTGGGCATAGCTTATGACATAATAGCTTTGGGTAGGTGGGCCCAGTGATTCTAAAGTCTTAAGAGCAGATCTTGATGACCACCTTATTTTAGCTGGTTCACAGTCTTATCTTCTAAGAGCAAGTATTTCCTGAAATCAACAGCTAACTGTTTTAGGCCTGGTTTCTCTGTTATTTAATATAAGCATGGAAACATATTCCTGGTCCCAGTATGGTTTAATTCAGACACAGGAAATTATGTCAGTTTCCGTTCTCATATATATTCAACTTGTTTTATTTATCCCCTCCTTTTCTCCAACTCCAGCTGTCTCCGGGTGAAATGTTCCATGACCTTACTTCTTAGAAGTATGAAATGATTTTGAACTGCAAACAAAGTGTGTTTAAATCCAGGCAAAACAGTCAACACAACACTGAAAAAGCTAGCTCAATTCTAGGTAGGGAATTAATTGAAAGGCCTGATTTCACTATTTTTGCAAGCAGGACACAGACTCCCACACAACCTCTTTTAAAAATCACTTTATCTTCAGAAAAGCTAGTTTTCTCAACCAACGTTCAGTACATAACACTGTAAAAAGCTCTGACATTGACGGATTCCGAAGAAAATAAGGCAAGATATAAAACTTAGAATACTACTCACTGAACATATGGCTAGACGCTTTATTTAAAGGAAAGGACAAGGAATCCAGAAGGGCTATAATTAGAAAAACTTCATGCACTGCTCACAAGAACAAGTAGCTTTCCTGGGACCCAAGTGTTTAAGATAATGGCCTCTGACATTTTGAAAAACGGCCATATTGTACCAAGTGAATAAACGTGAAAAGGCACGGTCTGTGAGAAGAAAATTGTGTGATGTGACATATTTTTGGTTGTCTATTGACAGGGGTAAGATGATGGACTGTGAGTGTTCTCTTTGTTGCCATGACGATCACTTCCCTTTGTAAGATGGACAACTGCACCATGATTTGGTGACTTCAGCCAATGCCATAACAAGCTGAGGTAGGTGGAAATCAGCCTCCTTTTGCTGATATGATCAGGAAGGCCTTCTACTCCCACCCTGCTCCGTTCCATTCTTCACACAGCAACAGGCACCATCACACCCCTGTATACAAAACCCATCAATGCCATCTTCCTGTAACAGCCTTAACTCCATACCTGCCCCCTGGCTCTTTCAACAATTTTACCTGGTACCAGTCTCCCCAAAACCAGTTTTTCATCTTTGGAAGGTTTTTGTCTACCTCTGCATAGCTGTTCCTTCCACTTGGAATGCTCTCCCCCCAGATCCTTGCATGGCTGACTTCTAATCCTCCCTCAGGTGGCAGAAAATCTTACCTACAGAAAAACCTTCCTTGCCACCCTGAATACCACAAATCTTCCCCCCAGCCCTGTCCCTTTTAACTCTCAGCTCCTCATTTGTTTTCATCATAATTACCCCACATTTTAAGTATATTATGTCTCTGTCCATTCACTAATTTGCTGTCCTTCTCTCTAATAGAACATGACTCCCACGAGAATAGGAACCCTGTCAGTTTTGTTCATTGAAATATCCCCAGTGCCTGCTATATCTAAACTCAATAGATATTTGTTAAATAAAATGAACCATAAAGGTCAAGCCAGCCAAGAAATGAATGGAGAAAGGAGGGAGGAAGGAAGAAGGACATCTGATCACGCTATTTGAGCACCTAGATCCAGCTGTGCCTGATTACACTAAATAGACTTTTCAATTATGTGAGTCAAAAATTCTATATGTATTGCTTACGCCAGTCTGGCTTGTGTTTCTGTCCTTTTCCATTGAAAAATCACTTCAAATATGCTTGGTGGTGGTGGTGGTGGTGGTGATGGTGTATACCCTTCTATTTGAGTATCTTTCTAGAGACTTTGTTTTTGAAATGGCCACTACTAAATTCCTATGTGCAGGTAAGTGTTTTGTCTGGTAATACGGTCTTTCCACAGAGACTCTCCAGAACTGGTTATTGACAATGGTCATAACTACAGATTTTTGTTAATTCTGATGTTCTCTGTACAAATACACCCGTAGTCAAGAACAGGGGTTGCTGGGGGAGCGGGGGGTGGCACTCTGGTGAGGGGAGAGAACTCAGTGACCCTGTCGGCCCTGAAAACTCAAAAAGGAATACAGAACTCTTAAAAGTTCTTGGCTTTCCACATGACCCCGGCTTTTGAAGATATATTTGAAGGGGTCCCCAATTTTATATTTTCTCAGTCCCCCCTTCTCTCAAGCCTCTTTCCTTAAAGCTGCATGAGAATTTAGTTATTTTATTTAGGGGCCAGCTGCTCTGTCCAAGGAAAATGGAAAACAAGCATGTCTCTGAGGATAATAAGTGTGGTTGGCCTTGGGTGGAAGAGAGTGGAGCAGATAAAGGTCCTTGAAAGACAGACGAATAAGTAGCCGAAAAATATCACGTGTCTCTGGGAAAGTAAGAGATCATTAAAGAACAAGATAAGTAAACACTCCGAGCCTGTGTTGCGATAGAAAACAGGACCCCTCAACCCTTGGGCAGGGAGAGGAGGAGGTGGTGGGTCTGAATGGCAAAGGGAAGAACAGCTTAGAGAGAGAAGGGAGGGGGTGTCAGGGAGCTGTAACCCAAGTCTGAAGCTGCTTCTTGGACCTCAGCAGCAGGGATGTGTCTTTATTCCCATCGGTTGGGAAACTGATGGAAAAGGCTGCAAAATTCATAATAAAGCTAGGACTGTGTGCCAGGTACCATTCTAAGTGTTTTTCATACATTAAACCATTTAACCCTGTCAAAGAAAATTCAGAGCTGGACGGTAAAGTGGCAAAAGCAGATTTACTCAGAACTATCACAACAGGGGGAAAGAGACTTCTGGGTGGAACCGGGTTCAATTCGGAATACAACAAGGACAAGTGGGGATTCATAGCCCAGGAGAAAGTTGAGGGTTGGGGGATGGAAAATCACTGAGGAAACACTGGGGATTCTGGCTAAACCAGCCTAACAGGATTCTCCCCGCAAGTGGGCCGAGCTGATCAGGCTTCACCTGAGGGACGGTGGAGGCGGTGAGGAATTTGGTCAGACATTGATGGTGATCAGAGGTTGAGGGTCGGGGATTCTGGCTAAGCTGACTTGACAGGAGTCTCGCTAAAACTGGGCCATGTGAAGAAGGGCGTGGAAGCCCAAAAGCTGAGCCTTAGCTGGGAAGAGAGTTCAGAGAAGCCCGATTAAAGTTTGGTTAAGGAGAGGGCCTTTGTCAACCCTAAAACAACTCTATGAGATAGATAGTATTATTCCCTTTTACAAATGAGAACACAGGTATAGAAAGTCCGGCCAGCCATGGATTCAGCATTCCGTACTTAGGCAGCGTACTTTACGGAGGGCGCGGTGTGGTTACATTAATCTACTGCACACATGGCTACTTCTTTCCAATCAGCGGTCACAAGATCCTTTCCTTGTACCTCAATTTCAGCTCCTGGAGAATGACTAACTACATCTTCGAGGTAATGCTCCAAGGCCTCCCGAAATGAAATCCACATTTTTCAAGTGAAGGGGATCAGGATAGGCCACCCCAAAATATACCACTTTGGCAAAAGAATCATTTTGAGCTGAAGGCATTTGCGTTCCTGAAATCCCTTATCTACCTAAAAGCAGAACCTCCTGAAAGAACACAACTGTCCTAAGTTCCCTCTCCAGGAGCTGCTCTAACCTCCTGAGGTGAGACGTCATTACCCGACTCAGACAAACATTGTCACAAGACTGTCCTATCACCCATCTGGTCCTTTAAGGGCTCACTGAGCTTTTTCCAAAACATTGTTTGCTTTTCTATAAGTACTCTTTCTCCCACTTCTGTTTCCCCTACTAAGTTAGGAATATAGATCTCAAATTCTAACCACCCCTTTGACCTACTTACCTCTCTCCCATGTATATGTGCAATGCACATGCTAGCAGACTTCTCTTTGATTTTCCCTTGTTAATTGGTCTTTTGTTGGTCTCCTTCATAGGGCCCCAGCTGAAGACTCTTAGGATGGGTAGAGGGAAAAGATTTTTTTCTTCCCCTACACAATTCAGATGGTCTTAAACACACCCTCCCTCCATCCAGTCTTTTTTGCATGGTGAAACAACAAATAATTTGACATCTGGTTCTGTTTATACAGAAGACCACTCTCGTGGTATGGTCACATTTCCTGATGTCTCCACTCTGAGGTTTGGAGCCTAAAGGGTTGGGAGAATGCATTATACTGGATAGTACGCAGTTTCTTTCTTCAGATTTTTAAATATAAATTTATTTGTTTATTTATTTATTTTTGGCTGTGTGGGCTTTCTCTAGTTGCAACGAGCCGGGGCTACTCTTCGTTGCAGCGCTCGGGCTTCTCACTGTGGTGGCTTCTCTTGTTGCAGAGCACGGGCTCTAGGCACATGGGCTTCAGTAGTTGTGGCTCACGGGCTCTAGAGTGCAGGCTCACTAGTTGTGGTACACGGGCTTAGTTACTCTGCAGCATGTGGGATCTTCCCGGACCGGGGATCGAACCTGTGTCTCCTGCATTGATAGGCAGATTCTTAACCACTGCACCACAAGGAAAGTCCCCATTTCTTCAGATTTTAATAGCATCTGGTATCCAAACTTTACAATGCCTTTGCTTTTATTTTTTGGCCGTGCCAGACAGCATGCGGGATCTTAATTCCCCAACCAGGGATTGAACCCATGCTCCCTGCAGTGGAAGCGCAGAGTCCTAACCACTGGACCACCAGGGAAGTCCCCTGCCTTTACATTTTAAACAGACTTCTCAGCAGAACTGATCTGGAGAATTGCCTTAGTTATTTCTTATGTCTAACAAGTCACACCAAAACGTAGTGGCTTAAAACAGCCATTGATGTATGGTTTTTCATGATTCTGTGAGACGGGTGGGCAATTCTTTCTGCTGGTCTCAGCTGGGGTCACCCACGTGGCTGCATTCAGCTGGGGGGTCAACCGGGCTGGATGGTCCACGATGGCCTCACTCACATGTTGGGCAATTGGTGCTACTATTGGCCGGGCCACCTTCCCTCATGT